>NC_140195.1:3934775-6334775 GCF_965226575.1 Pagrus pagrus
GTGTGACGTGGTCTATATAACATGAGTGGCTGTATGTCAGAGTGTGTGTTGATCTTGAAGAAGCCTGAAGGCCGAAACGTCATTGAATTAAAGAAAAACTGTAGATGGAGCCAGAATGTGACTCTACCTTTCTATGATACTTGATAATCATTTACATATTTGATTTAAATAGCTCGTCCTTCCTGCTTTTCACTGGCTGTGTTACATTCAGTGGTTTTATTATCTGCACACTAACACCTGCTGATGGGACTGAAGACTGGATCACCCACGTGTCACTGGTGCTACTGATCGTGCACCTCATGGACTTGTTTTGGAAATAATTTTAATTGAATGTTCTACAAGAAACTTTTAACTGGTTATGAAACGGTCTCAGTTTAACAGTGATGACTGTGTGTGACCCGTGTAAGAGCATGAGACGACCAGCGAGGGGGTCGAGTTGGATCTGGAGCCAGAACAGTGACAGTGACAGTGAAAACAAAACCTGAACTAACAAAAGGAAACATTGACATGTTTGTATTTGGATAAAGTTGTGTTGACATTGAAAAACAGACATTAAAAATTATTTCATTTTATTTAGATTTTTTGGGATTTTGATGTTTTTTTTGACAATGTTGAGATTTTTCCCTCATGTCTGTCTCTTATCAGTGACAGTGATTTTTATGATGTTTGTTATTTTTTCAGTTTCACTCTTCTGGCTCCATAGTGGGATAGGTCATAAAATTAAAACTTAGTTATGGCCGAGTGCTGATGATGAATTGAGGCGTCTCACAGCCAATAGAAAGAAGCTGCTCTGTACTCTGGTGGTACGGCACCAAAACCTATTTTACTTTGTTTCACCATCTTCATCTTTTGTCATTTCTGACCTCCAGCCTTTTGTTTAATCTCCCTCCTTCGTCTCCTCAGCATCAGAAAGGTCTGCACCCGTTCACATTCTGATTTAGGAGGGAAGTAATTTTCACTGCTTGCTAAGGTATGATGCAATTAAAAATTTCATTCAGTCAACCTCTGAGGAGCTTTTTGAACACTGTACCAGAGATCTACAGCACCATGAGCCACCTGTGAGGTCACCGTCTGTCAAACCGGTGTCTTTAACATTTGAGCAGCAGAGAAAACGTCTAATGTCATCGTATCAGGCGGGTTTAGAGTCGTCATCTCTCAGGGTTACTTAAAATAAACCTGATTCTGACACCACTTCTAATTACGGCAACAAATCTAACCGATTCAGCAGAAATCAGATGTCGTCATGAAGACTCCCACACAGACATTTTTCCAATAAATAACGAGTCAAAACACTTTTCAGAAGTTCTTTGTAAAATATATTTTGGTCCAAAAGCTGATTTGCAAAAATACAACATGTGCAATCATCAGAGGATGAGGCATCATACAGAGCATCCTGTATCTACGCTGCCTTGTCAGTGTGTTTTAGGAAAGCTGTTTCATGTCACTGTGTTAAGGCGAACTGCACGAGCTACTCAAATGTAGTGTTACTGTCAATAAAGTTTTACACAGTACCTTGGTTACCACTAAATCTCAAACGTCATTACATTACACAGACAATAGTTCCTAGTTCTATTGCTATATTCTTTATTTCTTATCCTATCACAATGATTCACGTAGCGCACGTTTGCCATTTAAATGCACAAAACACTACACCATGTTCAGAAAGGAGTGCGTCCAGAATGATGATGGATGGGCTCGTTTTCAGGAGTGTTTTGATGTCGAGTTAAGACGTCGACGCGTGACGTTCTTCATTAAAAAAGGCAGGACTGATCCTAAAAAGTCGGACGAGTCGCTTCGTTAATGTGGGTAAAGGAAAATGCTCCGAGGCCGGCCGGCCCACATCCTCTTCACAGGCTGTTTGTAACTAAGAGACGCAGGGAAATAATCTTTACAGGCTAAAAAATATTGTGTGATTTCAATTGTTCTGTACGTTTTCTATCAAATTAAGTCGAGACTTTGGTAGAAAACAGGAATTTGATCCTTTCTAATTATGGTTCACTGAACTGCTCTGTCACAATAGAGCTGATTAAGTTGTATGCAAATCCTGCCTGGATAAAGCTTCGATCCCACACGTTTGGCACTCTAAACATTCAAATGGCCTCCTTCAACAGATAAATAATATTATCTCTACACTACCACTATTTTAACACCCATCTCTATTAAAGTTTATTCATTATTCTAAGATCGAAGAAATAGTTTGACATTTTGGGAAACAAAAATTCTCCTTCTTACTGAGAGTTCGATGAGAAGATCCAGCCAGAAGTTAAATTCAGATTAACTTAGCATAAAGAGTTGAGGCAAGGGGAGACAGCTAGCTTAGCTCCATCCAAAAGGTAACAACATCCACCTACAAGCACCTCTAAAGCTCACTAATTAACATCTCATTTGTTTAATCCGTACAAAATCCAAAATGCAAAAACAACACGTTGTGCACAGATCCTCTTTCGAGGCAAACTGTCTCCAGTATCAATGCTAACTGTCTCCTCGTCCTCCTACAGCTTCGACATATTTAAAAGACCTGTGGAGGTTTTATTTTGCTTGTTATTGTTCCTTGAGGTGAATTCATGCGCTCCTCCAAAGGTCTCTTTGCTCCGTAAACCTTTAGGTTGTAATTTGGAAACAAATCAGGTCAAGTGAGGCAAACTAACCTGCTACAAATTTTTGCTGCTTGATACAAAAGGAAAACTCGCACAATGCTAATTTTCGATGCCTAATCTACAAGAGAAGTCTCCCTGATGCAACGCAATTTAGTTTAATTTGAAGTTTGTTGCTTTTCAGAGACATGCAGGCGCTGCGTACACAGCACATCAGTCTTGTTCCTGCAGGACCTTCAGGAACAAAACCACCCCAATCACTCTAGAAGTTATCCTGAGGAAATTCTTGTATTATTTCATGTCACAATATATATCTGTGAAAACAATATTATCGCAGTCATGTACCAAAATTGTAATAATGCTAATTATTTTAGCGTATTAGCGCCACCTGTTGAACAGTGGAATAATGTGACACCTTCGGCAGGACTGTGTATCCACATGCAACCTCATGAACGCGACAAACAACACAGGGACTCTTTCAATTAAAAAAAAGAGTAGTGCTACTGGCTTTAATCTTCTCATCCGACTTTAAGAAAGAAATCAAATAATAATTGCCCAAAACTTCAAACCTCTTCCTTTAAGTTTAGTTCACGCCTGAGGACCCAGACTGAAAAAAAAAAAAAAAAGAAAAATAATATTTGATCTTGCACTGATGTGCTCTAACACTTCCAACACTGATCAACAGCAGTTTGTTTCCATGTACCCTACAACTCCAAAGTTATTCAGTTAAGAGTGCTTAATATCTAGAAGAAATGCTTCTTAAATCTTAAAAATAAATATATGCATCAGAAGTAGTACATTATATTGCTACAACGTTAAGTAGTCTCGCCTCAGATCACCACATTTAAATAATGATCCGTGTGCGCACTATTTTTGGTCAATGATAAAATAGACTTATAGCTCTCAGTTGGATCGACTTATGGCAGTGTTCATAGCTGAGCGTTACGCAAAAATGTTTGAGATGAAGTCGCGAAATCGTTTGGCGTACTGCTCGGGGTGGACTGTGGAGATTTCAGCGCCAGCCTGCAGCAAAGAAGAGAGGAGAGATGGAGACAGAGAGCAAAAAAAGGTCATCAGCATCATCTCTGTACATCGTGCACTTCATGACATGACAGGAGAGGAAACATCAAACGTCGCCCTTCGTGCAGGTACGACTCAGTGTTGTGAGCAGCCTGACAGCGGCCCTCCACCTCTTTCCTTCCTCTCGCTCGTGCTACTCACCCCGTGTTTGACAGTTTTTGCTGCATGAGCGGCTTTCTTCTTTGTGTCGTACTGAGTAAGTACGTCAATCAGGCCCATGAAATAGACCTCCCTCTGAGGGGCTCCTGAGATGAAAGGCAGAGAACAATCAGGGTGATGTTATTGGGCCTATATTGACAGAACTGTACAGGCAGTGACGGGCCTCGTAGCAACAATCATAAAGATGAAAGATCCTTGTTAAAAGTGAATATCAAAAGCAATATCGTTACTTTCCAGATGACCTAGATGCTGATAGTTAAGATGAAATCATAAAACATGGACGTCAGAAGACGAGGTACATTTAAAGGGTAACTCCACCGCATTTGGTCTTGAGGAGTAATACTGCATATGTGAGAAAAGTTAAACAAAGTCTTCTGTGGCTCCAAGAGGAAGCTACATGTAATCTGATAAATCAGTTCCTCAATGGCTGAGTTGCAACGTGGGTAATGTAGGCGCCAGGTTTTGAAAAGCTTGTCTAGCACTCCGATAACACTGTTGGACAGCTTAAAAACAAATGATCAGAACTGAACTTCTGCGCCTACATTACCCACAATGCAACTGCCAGAAAGTCAGGGGATCACCAGTCCTTCATATTTCTCGTCTTGGGAGCATGACTATCATTTTCCGCATTAAATCAGAGACGAGTAAGCATTTCTCCCCAAACATCACAATTTACTCTCAGTCTCCATTAGTCTTATGTTGAGGCCTGACCCGAGTGTTCACCTGGGCAGCTCCCGATTGCGTACACGTCCACGTATGGGTCGAACTCCCCGGGCCCCAGAGGCTTGCAGGCGGACATGTAACCAGCGATTCCCTCTGGGGAGGTGCCATAAGAGCCCACCGTCGCGCCCGCTGCCAGGCCGTTCTCCGCCTCCGGTTCTTCCTCGTTGGAGACCTCCTCGCCCTCCTCCTCGTCCCGTTCAGCTCGACCCACGTCGTGGATACCGAGCAGCAGGCTGTAGTCCATGATCTTCAGCCTCACCAGAAACTGGGAAACGGGAGAGAGTCATTAGTTATAATAACATGGTTGACTGACAACACAGATTCACTGTAATAGAAGATAGAATCATCAAAATAGTTACAAATTAATATATCAATTGATTAATCTAGTAATCATGTTGTGGTTTTTAAACTAGTAAAAGAGGAATCCATCCTCCTGCGGCCAAAATGGCATCGCAGGCCCGGTTCATCCCTGATGTGCTGATGCTGCCGCTGTGTGGCAGAGGTGTGCAACAACAGCGAGGTGTCGCCTACCTCCACGTCTCTGTTGAGCTTCTCCATGAACTTCTCCTTCTGCTCCTCCGTCACGTACACCTTCTGCATGTTGTTCCTGAAGTCCATGTCCTTGAAGGTAGGAAGCTCTTTTCCCTTAAATAATAAAAGACATATTTTAGACATATGCCTTCAGGAGGAGACAGCTGGTCACTTCATAATTTAAAAAACTGGATACGAGATGTGTCTTTTACCCGTTCTTTGTCACTGGCTTCACGAGCCACCAGAGAGCCCTGCAAGAACAAACTGGTGTAAACACTTCGACTGAAAACAGAGAATCTGATGCTTGATTGAATTATACCTTTTATTACATTATATACTAGATTATATTTACAAATTAATACAGACAGTCAGTGCCACCACAGAAAACATTAGACTCTCCAAGTACCACCTCTATGACCGACGTTAACTTTAGTAGCGTAGGCCTGCTCTATTCAGACTACTGTTTTGCACCGTTTGCTGCTACTGTTGGCTTCAGATGTACGCCATTATATTTTGCAAGACCCGCCCCACTCCACCTCTGATTGGCTTGTTTTCATATAACAAAAGCCTCAACAGCTTCGTGGTCGTGGTACTCTGCGCTAAATGCATCCATGAATGTTTTTCGACAGGGGAGAGGCGAGAAAACAGGTGAAGCTGAGCTGACAGGCACCTTCTTCCTACTCATTTTTTATAGAAATAAAACCCATTTTGTTTATTTTGTGTTTCAGCACCCATGTTCAACGAATTAAAACCTACAAGGTGCTAACATGTCAACGTTGGCGCTACTTATAATGTGTCTGTGGAAGTCAGCTACAGTTATTGGGGATCAGTGTGCGGGACTTGATAATGAAACAACCTTATAAGCATTCATTTTGTTCAAAGTATGGGCAAGATCTAAAGATTTTATTATCTCTTACTTCCTATCTGCACTTATTTCCGTGCATGTGCTGCTGCAACATCTGAACGTCCCCTTTGGATACTTTTTATCTTAAACAGAGTTTTAAGCCACTTCTGCTCTAAAAGCTATGAATTAGCAGGTTGTTAGCACCTCGGGGGCCAGCTCATAGAAAAGTACTTTCTGCAGGACTTCCACATTACAGTGATGAGAAGTAGGACGTGTGATTAAAAAGGTCAGACTGTTTGTCGTGAAGTTCCTCCTCACCTTCAGGTCGTACTTCCTATGTACCACCAGTCTGTGGCTGAACATGTTCCTCATCACGATCAGGTACGTCTCCTCGTTGTCCACGCTCACCCGGTACATACCCAGAAACTGTGGCAGCAGAGTACTGCCGTGACACTTCACTATGTGCTGCAGAGAGGAAACAACAGTGGATTTGCATGTCAGTGCAGAAAGAGGAATACTGTCAGGGGCTTACAAAGAGCAGAATACAATAACAGAGCAGAAAGACGGTCTTTCAGGCCAACAGTCAGCTACTTTCAAATGTTGCTTTGAACGTAAGCCAGTTACTGAGTCTTATCCAGGTTAGGTTGTTAGCCGTGCTCAGTAGCCGTCAGTTAAAATAGACACTCACTTCAGACTGACCTCATTCAGCGTCCCCTGAAATGAACGGGCAGGATTTTAAAAGACACGTCTCTGACTGTCTGAACACTGTTTTGTGCATCCATTTTTTTGATGTTGACTTTTTTCTCGTCACTGTCGCCAAGTGCGAGCTCATGGGGGAAACGTTGGCTCTCTGTAAATAAATAAATGAGAGAGTACGGTCTAGACTGGCTCCAACTGGAGAGTGTCATGAGATGACTTTTGTTGTGAACTGGCGTTACACAAATAAAAATTGACTTGACTCTCGTGGCGCAGAGAGCCGGGTTCAATCCCAGCTACAGCGTTTCAGGATGAGCCAGGAGCTCAGTAGAAGTGTCGGAGAGCTGATCAGGGATGCTGCTTTTTTTGTCATACAGGGCACCTGAATATGTTGGACGGGTGGAAAAGTAGCGCTTTTCCAGTCTACTGACCAATCACTCGCTCACAAACACTTTCCTATACTGACGGCAGATTTTCTCCCAATTTTCTCCTAATGAGCAGGTTGAAACCTTTCAGTATATTCAGGATACGTCAACGTGCAGCAAGGTGAATGTGGGGATCAACCCATTGACTGTGCGATTAGGGGACGACCCTCTCTACCTCCTGAGCCACAGCCACCTCGTCAGCGGTTGGCGACTACATGGGTATCTCTGGCTCGTTTGCATTTCTTTAAATAATCACAATTGTCTTGATAGGTACTAAACTCAGGATGCAGTGACAGAGCCCCTGAAAAATAGTTTTTGGCATTAAAATGGTTAAATCCTGCAATATAAAAGGTTATGGCTGCTAGCTCGCTGAGGTTCATACCATTCCTGACCAGGTTAGAAAGTAAATTGCAATTTTCAGTGTCCAGGTTGCTAGCTCAGAGGTTTGTTGTTGTTGTTGTTTCCTGTATTGACGGGGATTGTACAGTAAGAGGGTAATGCCTGCTGAAACTGGCACCCATTGGCAGACCTGTCCCAACAGTCTACATCCGGTGAGTGGGACTACAGGATTGTAGTTTGATCACTATCTACTCCAGTGCTGTCAGTGTGGTAAGATGTAAGATAACAACACCACAAGTAGTTCCCGGGAAGAGAAGAGCGAGGGCAGATCCGGGACCGCTCCTATTTAGCCTAGGGCTGCTTCGTTGGATTGTGCAAACATTTAAGTGCATCTGGCTGTTGGGATGTTGTTCGGTGCACATTGGTTTTGATCAGCTACATGATTCGCAAGCTTCCTCCACACGTGGCTCACCTGCTGTAATGGGGTGAACAAACCTAAAGGCGACATGTGTTTTTTGGACCATTTCATTAAATCAAAGCAACATTATGCGGTTAACGACGCTTTACAACTTGTCTTTTCGCTGCAACGACTGATTTTATCTGAAAGAAGCCTTAAACAACAACTTAACAAATAAATCAATGTTACGAGTGTTTCATAAGACATGCGATGCCAAGTTTCTACCCAAAATGTGTGTGTTCGAGTAAGTATTCCTTTTTTGTGCGGTCAAAAATGACTGATGTGGTCTTTGAAACAGAAAACTGCTTGACAAGCTGGTCTCCAGACAAAATCCCTACAGCTGCCAACAAACACAAAACCTGATCCTCAACATTCTTAAAATTCATCCAAATAATGCCTAAAAACCACAATGGTGAAGCCCTCTACAGCACAACCGGCCCAACTGGCTTAGTACGACATCTCAGTATTTTGTTCTTCTGCTGATACGGTTCAGCTGAAAAACAAAGATATCCCAGTAATTCAATATTTCATTTGGCTTTTTCACAAAACAGCAACCTGCAAACGGTCACGACGAACGAGGGAAACTGTGTCTCTGATAACAAAGAGTTCATTCAGGGCCAAGTGAATTAAAAAACACTCTGAAAACAGAGCTGCCATTTTCCTCATCTCCCTCCCAGTTTCTATGTAGGCTGCGTAACCACAGGCTACAACATTCCAGTAGGAGCTCAAAGCAGCCAAAAGTTTACTCAGTGGTATGTTTAGCCCGAAGTGAGACCCAATTTTCAAGTACCCACGCGCCTCAGCCACACAAGCATGAGCACTGGTACCAGGCCGGGCACTGAAATGAGACCGAATACAAACAAACAAAACAGAGGTGAAAGTATGTCACCTTACTCTTATCTCCCCTACAAATGTTATCTACTATTTACATGAACGTAGATGTGTTGATACGAGCATTTGAATACATGTAACAGATGATGATAATGTAGCAGAGCATTTGTTCTTTCCCCCACGCTCAGTGCTGCTGTAACATCGACTTTTTTTTTTTTTTTATATATATATTCGTTCAGTTGAGCTTTCCCCACAGCGAGGTCAGCAGTCGGGTTCACTCTGACCTTAAAGCCACAGCTAGGCTCTTGCTCAAGGACACTTCAGCGGGACAGATGTTTGCCGTCCTCGGGTTTAATATGTAGCCATCGTTCAAACTCACTGCACCATTTTGCTGCTCCGGGCAAGACGTTAAATCTAAAAATAGTCATATTTGGGTCGACTTCCCTCACCTATGAGGCAGAAAAATAAAAAAAAAAGATCCCCGCAGGAAGTGCTCGTTTTAGGAAGTCTATGACAAACGCTCTCGGGGGTTTTTTGCTACAAAAAGGTCCAAACAAAGGTTAAAGAGAAAATATAGTAAGTAGGACACACAGACATGTGTGACTTTGTACACAGTTCAGGGAAGCAGACGGGAGGTGAATGATCCTGTCGCTGTGTGTGATGTGAACGTGTCTGGAGGCTGATTGAAAAACCTGAAGTGAGTTAATGAATGAGGTTCAGTTCAGTTACAGCAAACTCAAATATCACCCGTTATTAACAACATTATTCCTGCAGCTCTTTGCCAGCTCTTGGTTCAGATTAAAATTAATTCAATCATTTAAAAAAAATAGCACATAATCTGAGATCCAGGTCATGTTCGAATGTTAACGTCTGGTGATATTCTGCATTTTTCTTCTCGTCAACAAATCCCATCAAAAGACAAAGAAACAACTGAACCTCATACCGAGTAATGAGTGTGTATCAAAGTCTGATATATCTTCCTCGGTGCCACGGAGCTCCATTGTTATCCAACAACTATCAAAAACACCATGAACACACCCGCTGTAGTTTATTTTGACTCAATGCCACACACACACCGTCCTGCTGCCACAAACACTCAGCAGAGCATCTGAAAATAGTCCCTAACAAATACACTATTACCTATTGTTTGAGTGACATTTGCTTAAAGCGTTTTGGGATTTCAAGACCTGAACCATCTGCGCTGCAGCCATTGTTGCACATATTAGAAATCTCAGTTAATCCAAATCCAAAGTGCTTCAGTTTATTCGAGCATGAATAGCCAGTTTAAAAGCAGTTTCAGTAGAGATCAGAGCAGAAAAACTCGCCACACTTCTCCCTCTGCTCTTGCTTTTTGTGTTTTTGGACATCAGCTTGATATCTGCAGACAGCTGGCTAGTTAGCATTAGCTACCCAGCTGGTAGGAAAAGGTCCAGACGCACCAAACCGACAACAAAGAACTAGCGGTGACAAAGTCCAACTGTTGCATCGCTCAGGTCGCCTACTCCAGACTGAGGATATACAAACTGTGCAGCAGTTTTTCACACCACTGTTGCTAATATAACCACTTCTAACTGAGAATATGTCTGATAAAAGATTGCAAATAGCACTGTTGAAGAGAAAGAGGCAGAAAAAGGAGAATCTGCACTAAATGGGTGAAGTAATCGATACTACAGCGAGAGGCCCAACGGGCTTCTCCTTTCTTTTTCGCTTCTATTCTTGTGCACTGATTTGCTCAACAGTCAATCAGAGTGATTTCTCTCACCGACTGGCTCCAGCGCCGATCCTACATGCTCGATTGGGCCAAAAGCCACCGACAAGGCTGACTAGTGCCAACGGAGCAGGACACGACACAACAGCTAGGACCACAGACGCTCACAGACGCCTGTTGGCCTGGTCCAAATGACAGAGCACTGAAGGATCTGCAGATATTTCAGGCGACACCCGTGACTTCCTCCCGTGACGCCTCTTGTGAATAAATAATGCCTCATCAACAAACATAACAGTGAATCATTTCAATCTTTCTATTGTCTTTTCTGTTCCTCTTGTAGACGCGACTGTAGCTGACTAAGAGGTAGTCCGAATCAGCTGGCCACCTGTAGCCTCGACAGTACTATAAACTTTAGCAGGTGCGTTAACTGTGCAGCTTTTGTCATCAAAGTTGGGCTGTACTGACTAAAGACAGCGAATAAAGCCAGCTATCATCGACAATACACTTTTGTACATGATGAAATTCACCATGTAGACCGATTTTGAATATTTCAGTCCTCGGCAGGAACCAACAAGCTCGGGCCTGAGTGCCAGAGACAGATACGGGAAGTGATTTGTTGACAGTGAGTTCCCTTCAACCATCCGGACCTTACCTGGTGATACTCAGACAGGATGTTGTGCATGTCTGCAACATCCTCGCTGGAGATTTGCTTGATGACCAGCGCTCGGTCGTAGGAGTTGAGGAGGAGACAATCTCCCTGGTCATCTGCACTCCTCATTGGTGAGCTGCGGGTCAACGAAACCTGGAGAACAGGAAACAAAGAGCATGCTGGTAATTGTACAAATCAGACAACTCTCCCTCCCCCCCGCGTTTCTAAATGGTATTATTGTTGCTGCATCTGACGCAAACACAACTGGATCGTTGAGTTTCCCTGAAGAGTAGCAAATACTAACAACACAGGACAAAACGTGTGTTGGTTCATTGTTTTATTCTATTATGGAGTCAGCCTTCATGTTCCCGGGAGATTTCATGCCCGGATGCAGACAAAATAGCCTAACCCTAAACGTCGATGGTGTCATTACTCTACAACCATTACACTGTGCAATCAGCCTTTACTCCATGATGATGCATTAAAGCAAAAACCTTAGCTCCTCTAAATACAGCCCAACTGTTTCCAGCCAACAAAGTGACATCAGAAGGATGTCTGCGCACAGAATAGTAGATCTTTACACCACACACCTGATAGTCCAGATCCTCGATACCAAATCGTTCCCTCAGATTTCTGAAGACCTGAGGACAATATTCTTTAAACTTGAAATGTCCTGGAAGATTTTCTCTGCAAAAGAAAGAGGAAGTAGGACAGTGAGAAGGAGCCGGTTGAACACGCTCATTAAAATATAATGTTTCACAAACTCTTGAAGAACGACAACATCTGTCAAACTCCACAGAGCTACAACACTTAAAGACTAAAATGCCACTGAGAGTATCTCACAGGAACAAGTTTCTTGAAAACGTCACAGGCCACAGTGTCTGGCACATTTTTACAAGTCTAATTTAGTTACATTTCAACCAATCCTGCTTTACTATGTGCTTATTTTTGCGCCGTACTTGTTAAAGAGGTGGTTGTTGACTTTGATCTTAGTGTTGGCTTTGAAGTCATCGGGCAGCAGCATGACAGGAACAGGCACCTGGTTAAGATCGTTTATCTGAAAAAGAGGAAAGGTAATTAACGCATAAAAAATAATTTAAAAGCCCACATCTAAAAAGGGAGTGCAGAAACATTTACTTTCAGCATAAACTAATAATGGTAGAGCCGAAGCGATAAGTTGATTAATCAAGTTGTCAATCAAAAGAAAAATCATCTGCGACTTTCTTAATAAATCTATGAATTGTTTTGGTAATTTCTCTATAAACCAACATATATTATAAAGATTTATAATCTGGTTACAACTGTCCTCCAAATCTCTGTGTTTTATCATTTTGAACTGAATATCTTTTTCGTTTAAACTGTAGACAGGATAAATCAAGCGATACATTTGACTCTGGGATCTTGTGAAAGGCATTTTTTGTTGTCTTTTGAAGTTTCATATAAATAATCAACAATAATAATGGTCGTTTTTCTAGCCCCAATTGTTTTGACTATAAAAAAATCTGTAAAAATTGTTGCAGATTAGTTTTCTGTTGATCAAAATGTGGATTTACTCCAAAAAATTAACTTGTATATTTCATTTATGTGTTTATTTGGATCCACATTAAAACACTTCCACAAGCGAGTATTACATTGTGAAGTAAAACAATTAAAAAATCCAAGACAAAAAGGGGAATTGATTTATAAAACTGTAATAATGAGTAATCCTTCTGTGTTTAGACAGCTGTTAGCAACAATGGCTATGGCAATGACTCGATGTTATTTTTAATGGCATCATAATAGCTGTTAACAAAGATTACGACCCCACGATGTTCATATTTAAACAGCTGTGTCACAGGAGCAGTGTGTCTGTAGGCCAGCAGCCCTCCACCTGTCGATATGCGGTCTACACGGCGCTGTTTTCTGTGGGCGACCCTCCGGAGTCCAGGAATCTATCTGACGGGTCACAGATACCGTTGTAACACTTAGCCTCGCTTGCTAACGCTCATGCTAGCTGAGCTCGCTAACCTGATTTACATGGCACAGATACGCCGCGGCTCAACATTAGCATGTAGTGCAACTGTTAGCTTCCACTGTGACTCACCGAGTGATTGACGCCCCACATGAAGACGCTCAGGACGGGGTCGCTGGCTCGAAACACCTTCACCTTCTGCTGGACGAAGTGCTTCTTTTTCGTTTTAGTCTTGGGCGCCAGGATCACCATGGGACTGGAAATGGCCCCCGAGTTACCGAGGGCAGCCATGACCGCGGACGGGCTCTTCTCGCCCCTGTGGAGAGAGCTTGGTGCGGGCGGTGACACTTCTTCCTGATGGCTACCGTTACTGAGCTATTCGTTAGCTTGTTAACGTTTGTCACCGCTCCTCCCCGGGTCTCTCTCGCACCGACACGGCCACGGCAACCAAAGGTCACCGCTCGAGCTCCGGTCGTGTTGTAACGTCACTGAAGCTGTTGTCCAGAAGTAAAATTTAACGTTTTAAACCCGCGAGATGAATCATTACTCAACTTCATCCATGCGTGCCTCCATATTCCCAAATAATCGCTGACAGTCCACCACCGCCCCCTCGAGCCCACCCATGTTATTATCAACCACGTGGTGAGTTTGTGATCGACAGGTGGCAGGGGCCAATTAGAATCGACACTGTTGCATCAGGTGACCCCGAGATGGGCGGGTCCTTCGCATTTTCGTGGTGCGTTCACGTTAACGTCGACGGTCGGAATTATCAGCGCTATAACGCAATGTTTCAATTTCAAAGAGCTTTTATTGGCAGAGGGAAACAGCTGTTTATATTGTTAAAATAAGTGGAAAAAAAAAACCTAAAAAGGAAGAAAAATGGGTTTGTTCTTGGAAACAAATGGGTAAATGTGTTAAAAGTGGAAAAAAATTATATTTTCAGTTAAAAAAAATTACACACAAAATAATAAAACACAAATAAATGAGAATTGTACAGACACTGCGAGTGAAAAAAACAAGAACAAGAACAAAAAAAATGCACATTGCTAATATAAGTCTGAAATAAAAACCTCAAAAAAATACAAAAAAAAGAAGAAAGATGACAAATGGGTAAAAAAAAAATGTGTTAAAAGTGGAAAAATGTAGATTTTCAATAAAAGAAATTACACAAAAAATAATAAAGACACAAATAAATGGGAACTGTACACTGCAAGTGACAAAAACAATAACAAGAACAAACAAATCTACATTGCTCATGAACTGTAAGTGTGAAATAAAAACTACAAAAATACCCCAAAAAAAGGTGAAAAATGGGTTAGGGTTTGTTATATGTGCACGAGAATGGCATAAAATAAAGTAGAAAAATTTGGATTTTCAGTTAGAATAGCAATCTTGGTTAGTCCTTTAACCAGTGTCTCCGAGCCTTTTTGGCTTGTGATTATTAATAAAAATCAGGTTTTTATTCTTATATATCTCTTAATATATTATGCTCATGCTTCCACTAAATGATAGATGTAGACCTACCTGTCAAATAATTTCAATGCTTTCGTTTAAATAATTGTTTGAGGCCAAAAGAGGTCAGATTCAGTCAGATAACTAGAAATCAGATTTCTATATTAGATCTTTGTTTTTTTTTTCCCCTTGCTCTTCCAGTAATCATCTCATGACCCCTCAGATGTATCTGGTTAACCCTTAGAGGGTCTTACTGCATCTACATCTACAACAGTAAAGATGCTGCTGCCACCTGACGTACATTTTACTGATGATGTGTTGATCTGGGAGGGATTAACTTCTAGATTGTCACATAAAAAGCCAGGGTGTCAAACTATCACCATAAAGTGTGTAATGAAGAGGGCGCTGTATTCTGGCAGAGCACCAGTTAATGAGTCAATTAATCACCATAGCAACGGTTGTCCAGTCAGGCTGCAAGTAAAACATCACCTGTGGTGTGCGCAGAAGACAGAAAATAAGTGGACTGTTCCCTTAGCTGTCACAGAAACAGTTAATTTAGTTATGTTGATATTAACGAGATACTTTCCAATAATTTTATTACTCAGCGGTTATTTATTCTTAAATTAGCTGCAGTTAGTGGTGAGTTTTTTATAACCTGGAAACAAAAAGTTCTTCTCTCAGTCATTAAAGCAAATATAAATGATTTATTACCCATTAGCGAAACCACTAATTACAGCTTATTAGCCTATTTATAAAGGGTGGTGCCTTATTATAAAGAGCGTGTGTCTGAGGCAGGCTTTGATCGACAGTTGGCAGCAGTAGTGAAAAATAAGTTATTTAACCCTAACTCTTACTTTTTTAACCTTTAATAACTTTAAGTAATGGATCTGAGTATTGATGGATTGACAGTGTAACATTGGTCGTGCGTAGTTGGGTGGTATCAACAGAGGAAGACAGTTAAAGTTAGTGAACTTATATCAACCAAATTATTTTCAACTGTGTGTTTCAGTGTCCTACTTTAGTGAGAGGAACCAGATGTATGCAGATGTATGTGAGGACAGCTTTCATTATGTATACCCAAAGAGATTATCAGCCTCTAGGGGGCAGTAAGATCACAAACAAAGTCACATCATCCTGCTTTGAGGTTTCCCACAGAAACAGAGCTGCCCAGTTTATATGAAGCAGTGTTGTTTTAGATTCGTCATTACAGGTGGCGCTGCTGCAGAGTTTGAGACATCCACTTTTAGTCCCTTGTATGTGTAAAGCTCCCAAAACACTGAATCCCACATTATGCAACAGACTGTTCTCATTCATTCAACTCTCCCTGACTCATACAGACTCACAGCTTCTCCAAACCTCCAATGTGTGACACAGACTTTGTGTTGAATTTAGTGTCTCCAAGCCCCAAGATGAGATAACCCCTGTGACAGCACTACGTCACCTTAGGGTAATGTCTCCTCAGCACCTAATGATAAGCTAGCTACCGTTAGCTGATCAGCTCATGGGTCAGTAAGCAGTGGAGCCAGCGGCCCTAGAGTGTGTCTGGACCGGGACCCCCGATCACAGAGGAGTCTCTGCAGGCAACAGGGCTCAGCTCAACCGCCTCCCAGTGAACTTGGCTGGACACCGAACTGGGGCTGAGCACAGCCTCCAAGGGCAGCGGAGGTCAGTTTGAAGATAGGGGATACAGTACGGAGGTGATTTACAGCAACTTTGATGAAAGACGAGCAGACAGGAACTGGAGAGGCGGCAGAGGATGGAAAAAGAGTCAGGCATTAGCAAACGACGTGTAGAGCCAGAATATTTTTCACATCTTACTCTGTGAATTGAGGATTTATTTCAACCAAACCAGAGGTGACTGTGGAAAGACAAACCAAGACTTGGTTTTGTTGAGTTGTATCTGTTTAGGTTGAGTTATAATGAAGTGTGTTTTACGATGAGTTAACGAGGCAGTTAAGCTCGTCCAAAAGAGAGAAACTAGAATTCAGAAGGCGTAGAGTCGTATTTCTTTTTGTTTGGTACGGAAAATAGATAAAATAAAAGCTAAGAGAGGTTGTAAAACATCTCCACGCTGAAACTACAGTCAGACTGTTGCCTCTTGAGGTACGAAGTGGTATCAAGAGACAAGATGGACCGAGGCTATCTGATTAGCATGCTAACTTCTGCAGATATCTCTGCAACACAGTATGTAGATGTTGTTTTCTCACACTCTTTTGTGAATGTGAATTATTTAAATGCTTTAAAATAAAATTCAGGCCATGTCTTTCACATTTCCCCCCCAAATAATCTAATCTCTCCAATCTATCTGCATCCATTTAAATGTTTAATCTTTAAATAGAAATGTGCCTTGTCTTTACAATCACAATTGTACATGTTGCAATATATCCTTCCTTGTCAGACGATATCACCGGCTTCATCTCAGGCTCAATGCACAGAAAAGAATCTCCAAGAATAGCAAATGCAACCACCCTAGATAGAGAAGTAGGACGTGTGGTGGTGTGATGCTACAAAGGATCATGCTTCCTCCTGCGTTTTCTTGCGAGGCCTTCATTTCATATCACGCATGGACAAATTGGATATTCTATGCGGTTACCTTGGAAACAGGCATGTATCGGGTCGCCTGTGTTGCGAAGCAGGAGAAAATGATCCTTTATGTGCCTCGTAATGGCAGAAAAGCAGCATGACTCTAATGTGCTCTAATGTGTAATTTCTGTTTCGCTGCTGGTGACGGGTTACTGGGACTGCGGAGAGGAGATTCTCCCAGAATGGATACGAGAATAAAAGCCCTTTTTGAGTCAGTGATACGGAGTAACCTGTTCTTATGCTGGTGATGATTCAGAGAAACCCTCAAAGGCTTCGGGAGTGACTGTGCAGAAGTCTCTGTAGAATGGGTTTAAACACTCGCACCTTCATTACCTTCATCGCTTCTCCTTATAAATATTTATGATTCATTCTGGATGAATCTCTTTTGTTTGAGCTCCATATTCAACAGCTTGTGAAAGAGCTAGAGAGGGAATTTTCATTTTTGAAGTCAAAGCCCGTGTTTGTTGAAATCTGGACAAAAAAAATGCAGATCATTTCTTGAACAAATGTTGTTTTGTTGCTGATTGCAGATGATTGACCACACAAACTGCTCCGGCCTCGTCACGGTCTTTCCCTCCTGCAGGGATCCACTTGGGGCAGATTTTTTAGATGTAATTTTTGTTATTTCAAATCACTGCTGCAGAAACTGTATCTCCTCTGGCAGCTGCGTCAGTCTCATTTACTTATTGTTTTCAATTGTTCCACCACTTTGGTCCAGACTGAAATATCTCAGCAGTTATGAGCTGGATCGCTGAGTGCAACTGTAAATCCCGTTGACCTTTCCTCTAATGACACCGTGAGGTTGACATGTTTGGCTTTTGGTGAAATGTCTAATGGATGGATGTCAAAGAAATTTTGTACACATATCCACAGTCGGCGATCGGTTTCAATCACCTGTGACTTGCAGATTGACTCTTTTGGTGCTTTTGATTTCAGAACTCACACAAACCTCAGACAGATAAAGGATCAATGAGTCAGACTCGGACAGGACAGACCAGTCGCTGGCCGAAGTGGGGCCCGTGTGACAAAGCTGGGCCGCCGTAAGTTTTAATTCAACCCGCCAGATGTTTCTGGTGAAAACATATTGCAGTATTTGGTGGGCACCAAGATTAATATTGACTTTGGTGACCTCCTGTGAGCCCTGTATTCTAATCAAGTAAAAGTACACAAGTATTATTGACGTATAAGTGGCTCCTTTCAAAATCTAGTATCACTTTTATTATTAATATCATTATAATTACTGATACATTCACATTTAAGCGGCATTTTTATGTTGAATTCGAACTACTTTATCATCTATGTACCATGTTTTATAAGATATCCACGTGGTTTGCATGTAAATCAAAGACTTCCATGGAAATGCGGTGCAGTAGAAATACAGTAGCATTGAATTAGTAGCACAGTACTTGAGTAAATGTACTAAGTTACTTCCCATCACTGGAATTATGACATATTTGGGCACATCTGGCCTTTGGTGGTTGTGTTTGTGTTAATAAATCTCTTTATCATCGTCATAATCGCAACTCTCATCTTCTTCTCCTGCTCAAAAGAACACACTCGACACCAGTGGTTATATTAATATATGTTTAATTCTTCTCCATTTTTATTATCATTATGTTTTATTTTCATATTTGCAAATCTTACAGGTCCTTTGTGCACGGACCTATCATCACGGCACACACATTGGCACAACAAGATTGTTCAGAAATAGATAAATTCTAATCACACTTTAATAGCACACAATTTCATGACTTTTGCAAGGACTTGGGAAAGACATACTATAACAATAACAAATTTGATCTTTTTTTTTTTCCTCTGTTGAAATCAGAATTTGTAGTATGATGTGCCAACATTAAACATAATAGCAACATGGACATTCTCAATTCTCAAATAAACAAAGCATAAATAAAAAAGGAAATTAAAAACATGAGATATAACCATAAGATGTGCAGCAGTTGAATAGAGCTCTGATGAATGTGATGAGTTTTGCCATAAAGGTGCCTTTAAAGCACAACACTTCCCCTAACATGAAATAAAATAATCTCTGTCTTTAAATAAGAAACTGCTGACAATATAAAAATACATGGCATTGTACTGTAGTTCATTAAATAAACCAACAATTCATATATAAAATATTATATTGACGTGTATAAAAATATGCCTTACAACTTTTTGAAAAGGGTAACAGCCGTAAGCTTTTTGTCTGCCACTTCAGAACACACAGTCGACCACAAAAATCCAACATATGTACAAACAATCAACTAATAAGCAGTCAGATCGCCATCAAATAAAATGAACAGAAGCATCCAGGATCATATTCGTATGACTATTTTTTTCTGACTTGACATATATATATGATACTGTAAGATTCAAGCAGTACTTGATGGACATACAGACTCAAAAATAAATTAATAGAAAAAGAAATATTCTGTCAATTAGGTATGTTGATATCAGTGTATCTTTGGAGAGAGGGAGAGAGGAGGGTGAGGGAGACACATTTTTCAAACATTTGTGTCACATCACCTGCGTAACAGTATTTCAGCCCACTGAGATCAGAACAAACACAGGCAGTGTCAGCTATCCTAAAGTAAAAAGAAAAAAATCAAAATCTACCAGAAAGCCAGGACAAGAGCCAGGGAATATAGAGATCATTCGGAGTAATACCGCTTGGATCACTGAGGCAGTTCACGGAGCGTTGATGTGAGCATGCAGCATGTCACCGGACGACGCAGAGGACGTTGCTGCAACTGTTGAACATTCAGGCAGATGTTATTGTTGCTGCTGCTGGACTGTGAGAGAGTGTGTGTCTTGCTTGTAGAGAGGACATGAACGTTAACTGGTGTGTATTTTCCATAGGAAGTGGTTTATCCCTGCTACCTCCTGTCCAGGCAGTGTCTAGCACATGCTAAAGCCACCCCCTCTCCCTGTGTTCCTGCTCCTCCACCACCACCTCCTCTTCCTCCTCCTTCTCCTCTTCCTCCAGGCTCAGAGCAATAGGACAGACTCATCCCTCACTCCCCATCGCATGGTAAAGTACCATCTTCGCTGGCACGTGAGGGCACGGGCGTGCCGAGCTCGTCCACGCACCAGCAGTGGCCACGCTGCATGCCCTTGGAGGAGCGGCACTGTGTGAGATTAAAAGACAGAGAGGGAGATTTTGAAAGGGAAGGAGGGCGGAGATTGAGTGGGAGAGTGGGAAAGGTGGTGAGAGAGGAGAAGAGAGAAAATGATATGTCATCATAGCGCAGTACTGATTCTCTGAGCTCACAGCTGAGAGGCTCAGAGAAGAGAAGTGTCAGTTATTCTCAGCCCCTGTGGTCACAGACAAATCTCTGGATGCACCGAACAGAAAGCTGCAGTGGAGTGCAGCTCTCACACTCTCAGAAATACATACAGTGACACCAAGTCAGTGCAGCAAAGACACAATTTCACACCACACCACAAGAGCAAACAGTCGATAAAGTTGCACGTTTCATGACTGTAACACTCTACCTGCTTTTTCCTGTAGAAGCCACGGGTGTCACAGTTGGGTATATAGATGTCACGGTCAGACTGGAAGATTGTCAGCTCCAGACCCCTCAGGACACTATTGAGCAGCTTGCGGCAGGGTGCCTGAAATCAGCAACGCAGAGAGTGACTTCAAACATCACCAGAGGCGAAAATACAGAGAACCTGTCTTCATCTGAAGAGTGGCAGTGGCACGCTGCTATCCCCCCTCAGGTGATTGTGTTGGCAGAAATCCTCTTTGATCACAACACGTGTGGATGTGAATCACAAAGGATTAGCTACAGTGATGCAGCATCAGAGCCAGGAGCAGAGAATATGTATATTTATATATATCAGATGTCACATATTGTATAACATTATATAACCATATTGTTACACAATGCTTTAGCTTTTCAGGTCACTGAATGGTTTGAAGTGACTGTGCGTTTTTTTTTTTTTGTGTCACTTTGCAAAATTAAACTGTCATCTTGACCAATTATGTGACAATTGTTGTTGCCACGATGACAAACATATTAGTTCGAATGCTGCGGATCACCCGGCTCGCAAAAGTGAAAAATCTGTGGCGGCAGCGGCCGACTTGAAACTTTCCTGATTCACATCATGCTCAATTAGTTCTGCCGCATAGCAGCACACACATCATGCACCATAATGCATGGCTTCAGGGCAGAGTGTGTGTACATGCCACTGCAACACCCCAAACAGCAAAGGATCTATGGTAATAACTCTCTATAACACAATATAGCTCGATATACAACCCTCTTCTTCACATATGAATACAATCTTGTTACACGAAATGCTTTATGCATCTCAGATTTTTGATCATTTAGGTGACGATTCATTAGCTTGACTCGTTAAAAGACTGTGAAATAAAAGCATGAACTTACTCTTTCAATGTCACCACTGTGTGAGGGATGGGGACCTGAGAGGAAATGACAGACCGGCATGAGAATGTGATATTAAACCATCGTAGCCATTAACATCAAACCACATCCAACGTCACATTTTACAATATATGCTGCATGTATAATATTTAGACTGTGGTGTCGATGTTTGCATCTTTTTGCACTGGACATTTCTCAGCAGTCACTGAGATGAGATCTATCTGTGGTGGTCATTCAATGAGAGACCTAATTTCCTTCAGTATATTTCCTTTTCAGGCAGTTAATCGCAGTATCTCGGTTTGAACAGTAGATGGAGATCACTGCAATAAAAAGCAGCTTGATCAGGATGTAGGTGACACTGTGACAGTTTCACATTCATTCTCAATTCTCTACAGAGAGGCTGACTTGTAGGACAGATCATTGTCATGCACCCTGACAGCGAAATGGATGAAATATATCACACTTAACAAATCATATAGATGCAGGGAAACACATCTTTACTTGAACACTGTTGCAACACCTCAAGAGCGAATAAAAGCCCCTTGTTGTTGGTGGTTTGCCATCATTTGTGATTAACAGATCACAGTCCTTTACAATAGGACTGAAATGACAAATGACATTTTTATCAGAGTGACTCCAGAGGCACTGCTGAGCAGTATTAGATGCTAGAGGTTTGCAAATTCATCTGTGGTGCACAAAATGCATCCAGGCTTAAATGTCACCCACTAATTGGCCTTTCTTTTTGTTGGTGAGTGACACAGCATCACATGCAACACACAGCAATACAGGAGACACACTGTAAATACAGTTATGTGTGGTGCACACGACTAGCCTACCTGCAGTGTCCATGCGTGTGTCTGTGTGCATCTGTAGGCGCATGCATGTATGTGTGCATACATGATTTGTGCACGTGTGTGTGTGTATGTGTGTATACAGTATCTTACCTGTGGGGTGGGGCCTCTCAGTGGGACTAGTCCTGCTGTGCTTGGCGCAAATGCCCCTTCCCTGCAACAGAGCCTGGAGGGGGCTGTGCTCCCGTGGTGGGGGAACACAGCGGAGCCCCTTGGCACAGCTCAGGGTGTACACACCACAGGGCTCTCCCTGGGCCAACACTGACGTGCTACCGGCAACATTATGGTCCCTGGGGGGCCGACCTGCCCCCAGTGGATCCCTGCAGGAGGGACAGACCTTGAAGGGGCCCAAGCGGTTTGCCCCGGTCCACGATCCGCAGTGAGCAATCAGCAACAAAACAACGGTTGTTAAGTTAGAAAGGATAGGCATTTTCTGTCCAGGTCTCAGGTTCTCCACTCTGTCACTCTCTGTCAGTTAAATGTGGCTGATGCTATTTCTGGATGTATATTTCTCCCTCTCTCTCCCTTTCTCTCCCCTTTCCTCAGTCTTCTGCCCGTTTCTATACAGTAGCTTTCCTTGGTGCTTTGCCGGTTGAGTCCCCTGCAGTGCCAGAGGAGACAAATGGAGATCGAGAGAGACACAGCAAAGCACCAGCTTTTAAAGATCTGAAAGGCGGTGATATAGAGAGTGAGTGAGTGAGTGAGAGAGAGAGAGAGAGAGAGAGAGAGAGAGAGAGAGAGGGAGAGAGAGAGAAAGGGAGAGAGAGAGAGCACAGTTATGACACCTTCAGGGGCTGGGACTCAGAGAGAGAGAGAGAGAAAGAGAGAGAGAGAGAGAGAGAGAGAGAGGGAGGTGGCATGGAGGGAGAGAGCAAGTGGGGGGTGGATTATGTTCCTTTCAGAAATTATCAAAATCTCCCCACCCTTTCCTGTTATATACCAACACATACATCTAGCCCTTCTTCCTACACTTATGCTCCACATTACAAATGCACACAGAGTAGTGGTCACGTTGAGCTTCTTGCACTTTCTTTCCTATGTCAGGGACCTCTCTGGAAAGATTTTTACCATGGTAACAAACACAAATGTATATGTGCCTCCATCAGCCTCGCCACTGCAATGCCATTTGCTGCGAGAAATGCAAAAGCTGTGTCATTTCTCCTGCCTGGATTCTGTGTGAGGTTATGACAGAGAATGTTTCCTGTACAAACATGCAAAGCTCCAGTTTCTACAACTGAGATACTCTCTCTGTTTTTGTCAATTACAGAAACACATATTGAAGTTAGTTATACGCAAAACAAATCAATGATCTCCTGAAAGTAACTCAGAATAGTTAGTTTAAGATACTGGTCTTACTTTATGTTGCATACATGACCTGAAACTGTGCCTCAGGATAATCAAATCACTGCTGAGTCAGATATGTAATGCATTGCCTCTACAAGAAGGCTAATCCTGTCTTTAATTAGACTTCTAGATTACATTTCAGCAGCTATCAGATATTAACTGACTTCATGGACTGCATTAGACGATGAAGTGTGAAGGGACTGAAGGCGACTGCTCACCAGTTGTTTGAATTGGAAGAGTAATCATCTGGATAATTAGGAGGAGGGGGGAGGACTCACTTTTCCAGGAATGCACATTGCTAATAATGCAATCCATCGCTCCACTCAGCCAGTTAGGATTTTCCATCTTGAAGAGATCACTACTGAGTCCTTCATCCACCGGCTGAACACTTGATCCTGCCATTCCTGACATGATAAAACTGTTCTGTGAGGTATTCTGACAATTACCTGCAGGTTATTTTGGTGTATATGTATTATGTTGTTAAAAATATATAAGGCATAAGACACAGATGTAAAAAGAAACTTTAAAACTACTGTAGCTAATACTACAGTAGCCTGTGAAGTCTCCAGACTCCAATTCTGAGTAGCTTATAAAGGCAATAAGTGTCATTTGAGGTAACAACATTTCTTTTTGGTCTTGTTTTAGTTAGTTACACCACTGTACATACAGTATGAATACAGAGAAAGCAAAACCAAGGATCTGCACATGAAGATCATTAGTGGAGGATGGCGGGAGGTAGAGCGTTGAGGAATTCCTCTCTTATCTAGAGTCCCACTGTCTCCTGCGTTATCTGACATTGCCTCGCTGCCGTGGGTGCTCTGCGGACAGATACAACTCGCACATGATACCGAAAAAGAGAGAATTTCAGAGAGGACAAACAGGATACTGATCTAACAACGCCGTAACTTGCAGCCTTTAAAATAAGCTCGTGTGCAGGACATTTACACGCAGACATGACGTACCCGCTGGCCTGTACTTGCTGGAATTCAGGGCCACATGAGGCCAAAACCTGCCTTGCCATCGGCAGCCTGTTGCTCTGATTAATCCTGGCACGGAGGGCAGAAATCACCTGCCGTCTTGTGTTCCCATCAGCACACCAGCTACAGAAAAAGTCTGTTTCCACATATCAGGAGAATGTTCCAAGACACACGCCAGACCGACGGGGGCTCTCTTTTCCACCCTGCCCTGGGTTATTCATTTTTCCTCCTCTAGCCACTCTTTCTCCGCTCTCTCTCTCTCAGCTCAGGTCTATTTCAGCTGGCTCTGAAAGTCTCCCTGCTGCCACTTGTGCTCTCAACACAGGAACCAGATCCACATAAACCTTGTGGTGGGACCTTGCTCGGGCCTGTTGAGTAGTATCCCCATGAACACCTACCTACCTCCATGATTTTGATGGTAATATTTCAGTTTAGTGATCATGAAACACACTGTCAACAGAAAGGTGGGGGGATGTTGCACTCACCAGATCCAGGACCAAATGACAAGTTGGTCCAAAAAGTGGGTAAAAGTGTGTTTTCTTCTTAATTATTCATCATTGTGAGACCAAGCTGAGATTTTCATCATGTTACACGTTGGTACATTTCACATATTGCACCCAGAGTCAAAATAGGACCCACATACACAGACACACGATTCGAGGGCTGTGATTGGCCGAGCGCTTGTCACCATTTCTCAAAACGCGATGCGGTTGGCTGTTTCAGGAGCGAGGGTGTGACGTCACTGGGAAGCGCCGAACTCTAGTTTCCAAAGTTTTATGTGGAGCTATGGATAGCTGATGGACAAAAGTGAGTTTCTGTGTCATTAGCCGCCTAGATAACAGGTAAGCGATTGACTAATCGATAATGACAGCCATGATAAACCACTGTCCCGCTCTCCGCCTGTCAGGAACGGTCTCTCGTCATCATTTTGCTGAGCACTGGACCTCAGCAGCTTCAAGCAAAGAAGCTATCACGTTAGCCGCTAGCTAACGATGCAAAGGCAGCTTTGCGACCAAACTGAGCCCTCGACACCAACTGACGAATATATAATTGCCGTGTGAAGACATTATTTGATCAACACTAAGCTACATCCCGTTCTCAGTCGACAGTCGTTCACTGTTAACTGTCTGAACAATCATGCTAGCTTCACTGAACTTAGCTTTAACGTTAGCTCGATTGCTAGCTTACAAACCATGACAGCGTTAGATGTAAACAATGGCACGCCCACTTTCCCTCGGCTCGCTTTTTTCACATTTCCAGTCCAAATGACTAATTTATTCCCGGCACCCATTGGCAAAATGCCTTTATAAGCTTTTAAAGAAAACAAAACGAGTCGGTGTGTACGTTTGACGTGTTTGCTGTGTCCTCACGACATCATCCAACGTCACTGAACGACATCACAAACCAAACAGCCTAATACAATTATTCCAGTTGATGCACAAGATAAGTATTATTACGGTAGCTTGCTCTGTTTTTGTAAGTACTTGAGGATGAGTGTGTGTCACCTCCTTTCTTCTTGCAAATACATGTATCTTGGCCCATGAGAAAGATTTAAATCATCCCCCTCCCCGCTGTACGGGAATAGTTTAGCATAACATAACGTCACATACAATTATGTCACATGTGGGTTGTATAAACATGCAGCTGATAAGTTCCTTATCAAACCATATGTGAAGGAGGAGAGTAATGGTGGTGTAAAAATAACAATAAACCTCCAAAGAGAGATAGTAACATGACAATAAGACATGTGTAAAGACATTGTCCTGTGTTCAGTGTGTCTCTTAATAATAACAGCTGGTAGAGGCACATGTATTGTAAAATCTTATTATTTTATAAGTGAATTGAATGGATTTAGTAATTCCAGTTAATTTTTTATGTGAATTAAAAAAATATGCCTGTCAAATTATGTGTCTAGATATCTAGACAAAAAAATCCATCTCTAATCTATAACTGCTTCATCTGAAGACCCGTTTAGGAAATTCAGGAAACAAATATAATCATGTTAGAAGTGCCAGCAGACATATAGAGATCGGTGGCATCACGTATGTAAATGGCTCCTCAGTCTATTCTTGTTTCAAACCCCCCAGTTCAGGAGCTGACTGTAATACCTCTAGACTAGTGTCTTATGAGATGACTTTCAAGATTTGTTGTGTTACGGCGGCAATGGCTTCCCTTTTTTTTGAAGTTCTCTCTGTCCTTGTTTTTTTGTAAATCAAAAATATGCTGACATATTTGCCAATGAGTGTCTCTGTTTTTTGGGCATCAGTGCCATGAAGCCCACACCTTCAAACTATGAAGAGATTAGAGACATTACAACAGCAATCAGTGTCCAACCGTACATGTTAAACAGCAACTCTTCTGCAGTCTTACCTGACTAATATATAACAGATGGCCAATATTACCAGCTGACATTGGCCTATCATAGGTATCATTTCTGAGAAAAATCCAACCTGGTGGCTAATCGAATAGCAAAGACGAAGCATGGCTCACAGAGAAGCAATCTATATCCCGATTGTGCCTTTTTTCAACAGCCATTAAACTGTGCAATCAGTATTTATTAGTTAAAGCAAAAAAAAGTTTAAGCTGTTAACTATCCTATACATATCTTTTACATGTGTTTTATAACCACATTTGAGGGATCATTGCAAAAAATGTGTGCACATGCATGAGAGGAGCTGGGTAGTTGATGTAATGACACTGTGATTCAGCTTCCTCCTAGCTGAGTTTTTCTCTTGGGCAACAAACTGTCAGGACAGTGGACATTGCACAGCCTGCTGAACTTACGGTAAAGTTTTTCTATTTTTCCCCTCAATGTCCCATTTTCTTCAAGCAGATGGATGACATCAACGTACTACACCACAGATGCCTCCTGAATTTGAGGCGTCGAATCAGAGATATCGGGGATGGGCGCCCTGCACAGGAACGATATATGAGGTTGCAGAAGGATGGAGACACACTTAGGTCGGCCTCAGGTCTTGAACTGAAGTGATTATGTGGCTTTGTGGATTTAGTTAGACGGAGTAGTTTATCTCAAAAGATGCTGCTCTGTTGTATTGTGTTGGTTTCTCTGCGTACTCATTGGGGCCTCTTTATAATGACATGCAAAACTTGTGTGTGCTATCTCTCTTATGTAGGTTTTATCTAGCAATATATTGAGTGGAAGTTTGTCCTATTTAGTTATCAGTCTTGTGGGCCACGTTCCTACATTTAAAATAGGAAATGGCTCAGAATCTACTGCTGTAAAGGCAATCCTGAAAGTTTAGCATGTTGATATCATCAACATACTCAACCACCATTATGCTAGGAGTGGGGATGTGCCAGGTACCCTCTTTTTCCCTGATTAAAAATGTGCATCCGATCCACTTAACAAGGTCAGAATCTGTCCTGATAGAATACAACGGTTCAGATCAGTGCATTTGTAGTGAGGAATTCTTTGGCCTATGAGAAGAAAGTCTTAGTTTGTGCTCTTTTATTATCATCTGTCTCCTCTTGTTTGTTCAAAACTTTAAAATATGTCTTTGGGGAAAGGGTAGGTGGTAAATATCACTGACTCACAACCGAGGTAGAAGATAAAGGACACATAATATGTGTGCACATTTGCTTTCCTCCTGCAGTAAAAACAGCTCTTCACTGAAAGCAATGATTTAGAAAATCTGTTGTCAGGTCAGCATGACTTGAAACACTGAGACACAGTATTTTTCCACACATTCAATCCCTGAGGAGTTTTTGTGATTAGTTTAGTTTGAACATAATTTTTTGGTTTGACTGTAAACCTCAGGACCCAAACCCACCATGTGGTTTTGTTCTTTATTAATAACTTGCAAATGTAATTCCTTATTCTAAAGATTTTGGCTGCTTAATACTGTGTCAAACATTCAAAACACTACGCGGCTGATACAAAGCTCCTTACGCTCCAGTGGTTCTCAGTAAAATCTGTGTTTGTCCTTGCACATGTCCAGTTTCTCCTTCCTTTAGAAAGATACAAAGCCAATAATGATGTGCATTTCTTTTGATGGAGCCTTCTTTCATCATCTGGCTGAAACAACACTTCCTCATCAGCTTTCACTCTCTTGTAATTGTTAACACAGGGCACATATTTTTGTGTCATCTTCCGTGATTATACTGGTAATTCAGCCCAGTCGCCTGAATAAAATATGGCAAACCAGTGATCTTTTCACATTTGTACGTGTCATAGGCCACGTACCAGATTGACATTTCAACAGTACGTGTCATATCATGTTCACATTACAGCCTCTATGACCTGACCTCCATATTGAGAGGTGGAGGGGATGTTTTGGGCGAGTTTGGCGAGAAGGCTGCCAAGCCAGTGATCAAGACTGTGTTTCAACTATTATTAGTATGAAACCACCGGATATTTTTTATTGTTATTAGAATTTCCAGCCCTGTTTGTAGCAACAATAACCAGATAATTTTAATGGGAAGTCAGGACAATTTCAAGCCGTGATTGTAATGACAGAACCAGGTGTTTTCAACAAAACCTTGGGACATCTTCAGCCATTTTTGTGGCGACCAAACCAGATATTTCAAGCCAAAACATGATCTTTTCCTCACCCCTAACCAAGTGATTAGGTAACCCTTAAACTCACCACATCATAAGCGCAGTGTTGTCACATATTAAAATTGAAAGTTGAACCTAAAGAAATGTAAAGTTTGAACAGATCTGTGGTTTGCAGAAATGTACACTGCCAGTGTTTATTCTGGCGATTGGGTTGGGCAGTTAGAGCTTGAATGGTTAATTAATTGATCGAAGGAAAATTAATTGCCAACTATTTTGATACTCAATCGTTTCAGTCATTTTTCAAGCAAATATGTCAAACATTTGCTGATCCCAGTGTCTTCAATCTAAGGATTTGCTGCTTTTCTTTGTCTTTTACGATAATTAAAGAAAGAGTCATTGTGTATTAGATGTTTGGTTAAACAAAACAAACAATCTGAAGACATTACTTTGGCCTCTGGGAAAATGCAATGAGCATTTTTTTTTTATGTTTTGAAATATTATAGACGAAAAGATGAATCGATACTGAAAAAAATAGTTAGTTGCAGCCCTGGTGTCTCAACAGTCTCTTGATCAAAAGAGGAGGTTGTTCTTCGAGATGTGTTTCTGATTGTGCATACAGCAGTCTGACATAATAGAAGTCACCTATTGTTAACCTGTAATTTCTTCTCTTTAGTTACCAAGGGAACTCTGAAGAGGTGGGTTGCTATGTGGCTGGCCATCCTTTATCAAAGGGAAATTGCTACTTTGAGGTAAGGCTCATTGATAGTGATGCTGTAAGCCAGCCTCTGACATTGTTATTGAAACTGAGTTCTGCTAGCTTTCCAAGGTTTTTTTTTTATTGTGCAGGATTTGTTGACTTGATCGACACCAACTGCTGTGCCACACGTTTTGTTCATCAACTTTCTGGATATGGTAATCATTAGAGAACAAGTAGACTGTTGATCCTTTGCACAATTATTCATTTTGAAATGTTGGGGGGTGGGGAGGGAGATCATTCACAATATGATTGGCTCACCACATACCATCGTCCCTGTGTGTGCCCAGGATTGCTTTACCATCCAGCCAGCAATTTTATCCCCCTGGAATCCCATTGCTGACAATTTTCTCAACTTCATATTAAATTCTGTGTGCCCCCCTACAGTCCCAGTTCAACAGTGCAAAACCACTACCTCAAAAATGTCCGAGCTGCATTGGAATGAGGGATAGGGTGTGGGTTAGGTGGTATCTTTGAGCACAAAGATTAGTCTGACACACAGGGTTTTTCAGCAGACTGGCAGACACAGGGACAGCAGGAGAAACTATTGTGCATTTAGCAAATCTGAGGTGCCCCTATGCATGAAAACATAATAGTTTTCATACATACAGAAGAGGGAAAAAGAATCCTGGTGATTTAGCACAGGAAAGTTCTTGGAGTTCAGTCATAAATTAGGTGCAGAGGGCTGCAGTGTGTTATTTATGAGGCAGCTTGTTTGTGGATGTTGCACGTCAGAGCAGGCCTTGTGACGTGAGGTTTAGAGACGGCAGGTGAGGCGGGCGTACCTCCTCGTCTGGGTTTTTGAGGCTTAAAGAGGAAAAATCAGGCCATACATTATCCTGTGAACCTACGTCATTCTGCTAGGCTGCAAATAGAGCCAGACAGGACCGCGCAGCGTCAGAGACTCGTAGCTACTGCGAGCGCTCTCGTAAGTGATTTACATCTTCGATTATTGTCGTCAGATTTCTCCTTTTCTTTTTTAAGTTGAGAAACACCATTTCAGACATATGTTGAAACATTTCAGATCTGCTTCAGTGAGTCCTTAAGCAGCACGACAATGTGCTTGGACATTATTTATTGTGGCTCTGAGGTGTCCTAGATTTGGTCCAGATGTGACAGTTCTTTTAAATGTGAAGCCAAACTCTCATCTCATGGTGACCTCCAGCTCTCGCTCTCTCTCCTCCAAAGCAAGAAAGAGCTTTGACGATAACAATGTTTATATTTAAATGAGAATAACATTTGGAGGCTGATAGATCTCTTTGACATTTAAACAAGTGGATTTTAGAGTGATCATTACCCAGAGTTTTATGCTACATTATTCTCCCCGCTGTGACGCACATGCTGTCAGTTTCCAGATATCTCGAAAGTTTGGGAGCGTTTATTCTGACAAAGGTCAGGCCTCTGTCGACGTATGCGTCACTGCTATCCTCGTGTTTCTCCACGTTCTGCTTTCACAAGGAATCCATTTCACTTCTGTCACTGCTGCTGCATTTTCTCCAGTTTTTTTTTTTTTTCATCTGTCTTCAAGCCCAGCTGAACATCTGCAGCATTCCACTTGTTTTAATAATGTATTCAAAAAATTCCATATCAGCATAACTTAACAGCTCATCAGTGAGCAGATTTCTGCTCTTTCCTGATCTCACATATCGTCATTTCATGTGTTTTTGTAACTTTTAGTTTTATCATACAAACACAAATGAGACAGTTTAAGTGTGGGAGTGGTAACCTGCCAAGGCCAAGAATTAGTTCTTTAACAAGGGAGGGGTACAGAGTATTATCCTGAAAGTGCCAGACTGGAAAGGAACCGAGCACTGGAATTTTTAGTTAAGGAAACCCAAGAAGTTTGGTTTCGCATGTGCTGAAAGGCGTCCTGCAGGAGCAGTGATTTGGGGGTCTGGGCTGAAGAGGGAGGTAGAGAATGAGGGAGGCAGATTATTGGGGAAGGGGAAGAAGACATGTAAGGAATGATAGAGGGGACGCAAATTTAGAAGGGATGAGAAATAACGTTGAGAAGGTCACCGACGAAGAAAGGGAACAAACGCAGGCTCACACCGGATGGGGCTATTCTCCTGTGTTTGGCTGCATTACCTTTCACCTAATTCTGATTGGAAGTGTGTGTCATTTAGCTTAGTTCAGCAGGCCGGCTCTGGACTAGAGATGTGCTGGTGCTACATTTTCACGCCATTATTGTGTTATCACATGTAACTGTAAACCGCAGCTTTGTTGGGCTGCAGATGAACATCACACAGTAAAAACACTTAAGCAGGTTTGTTGTTTCAAACTTTGACTGGAAATGAGTTTATAAACAGCTCAGCGTCAGTGTCTGTCATTGTAAGTACCATTCATGTTTTTATACACGTTCTGATCTCTTTTAGGTGTGAAAGAAATATGATGATCGATACTAGAAGAAACGTTGAGGGTGACTTTTGATTTTAATTTAAAGATAAATATAACGAGGCTTGTGTACTTTGAGTTCAGCAGAGCAGCATCAAGTTAATTTACTTCTGGAGGAGGCGGAGCAATGTGGGCACGGCAGTGGTGTGTGTCAACTCAGTCGTAGCTGCCGCTGGTATTGATAGTGCGGAAAATGAGTATTGAAACCGTTTAAATAATCAGAATAGATCATTTTCAGTAAAGCAATGTTTTTTGTCAAAACCCCTTCACATTGTCCATCACTGGTATACACTTTATTTACAACGGTTCAGTCCGCATATTTTTATACATTGAAATTCTTGAAATAAATCTTAGTGTGCAGGACTTTAAGGGCTTTTGTGAGGGCTATAAGATTTTCTAGAGTGCAAGAACATTGTTGTAAATGTGTCGTGTGGGGTGTTTAAAAGTGAAAAGGTTGGAACAAAATGGAGTGAATAGTGATGGACAACTGTGCAGTGTTAATGTTGCCCCTTGATAACAGTGTGAATCAAGGTACTGAGGGTTAATAAAAATGATTTGCCACATTATTGATGAAGGTCCTCAGTCATCCAGGTCTTGGAAATTCGAAGTTACCATGACCTGGACGTGTTTCAATTCCTTGAAGACGTTTCACCTCTCATCCAAGAGGCTCCTTCAGTTCCAGCTAACTGGAGGGGAGTTCCTAGAAGTAATTGCCACATTGCTATCATCATAATGTTTCACCATGGTATGCAGTAAAACCATTAAATCGGTACATCACTACCCCTGACAGCTGTGTAGCCTTTTTGGGAGGCGGACTGAAAGAGACCCACACTTGCCAGACAGACCGAGAGATTTACTAAAGAGCTTGTTTTCCTGAGTCAAGTTTTCTCTACTGGATTCAGCCCACATGAGTGAGAATATACTATGAAGTGTTGCAGTTGGTTAAAGTAGCTAATTGGGGGCCACAGTTATACAGTACTAACAGTGTTTTCTGTCTCTGTTTGTGTGTGTTTGTGTAGGTGACAATAGTGGACACAGGGGTGAGGGGAACCATTGCTGTGGGCCTGGTGCCTAAATTCTACAGGCTGGACCACCAGCCTGGCTGGCTGCCATACTCTGTAGCTTACCACGCTGACAACGGCAAGTAAGTCAAACCACAGTCATCTATACTCTAAAGTACAGCGTTGGTTTCTTGCACGGTTTCAGAAAATGGACTGTGGTTTGTTGATGATGCATCCACACATAATGTAACTGCAAGAATAATCCCCTGTATCATTCTCCTAAATTCTCACTTGACATTTTGAGTTTAACGGCTCTGAATCGCAGACACCTACTTATTGTTTTTAAGGCTTCGGCTAACGATTATTTTCACCGCAGTCTATACGTTTATAGTAATGGAAAATACATGCTGAAGTAAATGGTGATGAATGCATTTCACAACTTCTCAGAGCTTGTTGCTTGTTTTGTCTGACCGAAATCCGAAAGCAAACTGAAGCAGCCAACCCCCTTTTGCATTCTTGCTTGAAAAAGTGTTATATATATTTACGCTACTGGTATGGAAAACTTGCTGGAGAAAACACAAGCAGGAGGCCAATGAAAGTTCATGTTGTTCGACGTGTGTGGTGTATCCCACACAGGCTTTTGTTGCTGTGCCGCAACCTCATAATCATAATTTCAGCCTGAGGGTCAATTAAATGCAGGTTCTGAGTTAAGGCCTTTCCACACAGGGGGTGTGACGAACCAAAATGACAGGAAAATGTGAAAATCTCGCCTGAGAATATTTCATATCAAGAGTAAGTCACATCAGCAGCAATGCAGATTTGCCATTGTATGCTTCAATGTGTGAATTGGTGACCGAGGCATGATATCACATTAAAACAGGACAGGGAAGGGCTGTAAAACTGTGTCACCGGGTTCAACTCAGCTGCCTGCCCAAGGGCTCCAGTGCGGTCTGGTCCGTTAGGATGTAGTAATACATTCAAACACCAAATTTACAAACAAAGTAAAACATTTCCAAACAAAGCAGTCTGGCAGATTTAAAGAGAGCACAGATTTACGTAACCGCTTACTCATGACGAAAACAACGGTTTAAAACAAAATATTGTTGTGCGAATTTAGTGCCTGGAAAAAAACCAGTGTGTACAGGACTTAACCGTGACATGTGAGGATCTTTCTGTCACGAGTTATAAAAAGAATCATGATTGATGTTTTTAATGAAGATTTCTTTTGTTTTTATTCTTCCTAGGCTTTACAATGGCAACCCTGTAGGACAGCAATTTGGGCCAAAGTGTGCTCGGGGTGACCGAATCGGCTGTGGAATACACTCTGAAAATATTGAAGCAGGTTTTACAACAGTCTTTTTCACCAAAAATGGCAAAGAGGTAGGTGTTTTTTAATCTGAATGACATATAAACACAGACATGCACTAGTACTAGTTCTGGACTAGCAGAAGTGTCTGTATGTTTCTTACATCCTTCTCCCATGCAGGTTGGTTCAGTGGAGGTTCCTGTGTCTGCAGAGGGGCTATTCCCTGCTGTAGGGATGCACTCCATGGGGGAAGAGGTGAAGGTTGACTTGCAGGCCGAGTGGCTCCTGGAGGAAGATGATAGTATGATGATGGTAGACAGCCATGAAGATGACTGGGGACGGCTTTATGATGTCAGGGTGAGCGGCACGGTAAGAAGCAGGAAAAGTCCCTATTGGTTTACTCACGGTTAAAGGACACTTCTTGTTTCTAGGGATGGGACTACATGCTTCAAAGCTTCATAGCTTCTGCTGACATGGTGATCGGTGTCCACATTTTTTCAATTTTTTCTTTTTTGCATGCATTATTTCCTGAGACATTAACGAAACGCCCCGTGTTAAAGAAAGTAAGAAAAGAAACGCCAGGCTCCGTCCGTTTATCTCTAATCCGAGCCAGAAACCAAACCTCCATCTAAGTTTCATGGAAGTCTGTTCATGTGTTTTTGTGTAATCCTGCTGACAAACCAACCAACAAATCAACAAACAAAGGTGAAAACACAACCTTCTCGGAGGAGGTAATGACAAGCGCATTAGCAGAGACAAAAGTGAGTTGCCTACCCAATTTACAAACAAACAGTGACGGTAACCAAACAAACTACAAACTATTCCTGCATGTGAGATCGAATAGCAAACAAATCCTCTTCACTTACGATGCTGAACGGTTTTCAGGCCAAGCCTAAAATATAAAAATAAAGTGTAATCTATATAATTTTCTCTATTAATCACTTGAACACTATTTTCAGAGATGTTGAACATAATGATACATCGTACTAGAACATTAGTGGTTGAGTTTGTGGCCATGTGAACACAGGGACAATGTATGTGACAATGCACACATCTCATATATTTTGTGTGTTTTTCTAGCACACGTCCTTTGAATGAGACAGATTATAGTGTGGTTTTTCTGTTGCTTGTACTTTTGCGTGGCTGTTGCCAGTTCCCCATGTTTGTTTTGTGCTCTTACAAGATCCTTCAACTGCCTGTTCTTTAGCAAATCCCTCTTTGTTGACAACTGTACTTAATGCTCGCTAAAAATTCAGGGAAAGCTCCAGACACTCTTGAATTTGAAATATTTTGTCTCAGTCATTGAATGATCTTGCTATTAATGGATTTGGGTCACCTTCTGAGTGTTTTTGCAGATTGCTCACAGACATCAGCTCAGGGATTTTCCGCCACGCTCTGTGGCAAACAGGTTCAGTAACAAGATAAACAGCAGACTCAGAGTAAAGACGCCTGTTTCATTCCCTCTTTGCTACATCAGAGACAGGGATTATGCAACAGTTTGGCAAATCTACCTGCAAAGCCTCGACACACAAGCCGGGTAACACACCGACTTTATCTGCGGATAAATTAGGATTGGGACCTTCAGACTTGTCTGATGCAAGGCAACTCCATCAGCTTTTGGTTGCCGGATGTGGCAGAGCGGTTGTCACATTGAATCGCTGTAATGATTTGTAATTTGTAATAGTCCCATGTAATGATTTGACATCTGTCGATGGGGACAAACAGTCACTAGCAGGACTGGCATGCTAGCAGCAGTGCAAAATAGCGGCTTCTCCTATTGGCAAACTTGTCGGGTGGGGTTAAAGTTCACAACATGATGTCACACAAAAAGGACATGGAGGGACACTCCCACATTGATTAATACTGACTGGTGTTAGCCCTGTTGGGGTTAGAGGGTTAAAGTTCAGGTTCGGGGCGGTTTTCTCAGACACAGACCAAACTATGATTCAACTAGTTTGTGTTAGCCACTCGAATGGAATTCGTTGTTGGCAACAACTGCGATATCAGCAGTATCACAATGCCGTGTTTCCCTCCTGTACCGCGGTGAACTGTAACACCTTTGTTCTGTGTTAAGGTGTGAGCTCTCATCACCCCCCACCTGCACCTTCAGAGTAAAACCACAAGACTACAGTCGGGTCTGTCATTGACACAGTAGAGGTGGAGAACCGGCTGTGTGTGGGTCCCGTATGTGGTTACGTGATAAACGTGTCTATCCGCACTGCTACACAATCATCAGCCACACACGCACATACAGTACAGAGGCCATCATCTTCTCTGAAAGCAGACAGAGGTCATAAAAGCAGAGAGCTGTGGGTGAGGAGGATGATTCAACCAGCAGTCTTGCTCTCTGTCTTTCTGTCTGTCTCTGCCTTCTGTTTTTCTGGACCAAGGAGTGGCAATGGCATGAGATGTGTTTGTGGAGCCAAGTGCCTGGCAGCCCACCAGGTTGTAAAAATTCAATAAGTGGAGTAACGGGACTCGCAGGAATCTTTTACTCTTTCTCATGTGGTTGGAGGTTTTCACAGCTGGGGTGCCCGGCTGCATGGTCCACTCAGCCGTCCAGCAGTGATTTTTCTTTCTTTGGTTTCTTTTCTCTCTCTTTCTTTTTAGTTTTCTCTCACGAGTAAGCCGCCATTAGACTTTAGATCCATCATGTGCTCATCATGCTGGGGCTTTAATACTCAAAACTGATAAGGCTATCAAGTTTTGACAAGTACAAGGATTTAGTATAGACACTGGATAGAGGGAAGGGTGTGGGACAATAGCTGCTTCCTCTAATAACAGAAAGTTCAGTTTGTGGAGCAAGAAGAGAAAGAAAAGGAAAGTGTGGCGGAGGAAATTAAATGATGGGAGGAGAAGTGAAGGGAAAGTCGAGGTTTGTTTTGAGGGTTGAGATGTTTGAGTAGCAGGATTAGTGTGAGGTAAGATTATGCTTTAAGGGCAGAATGTTATGTCCGCCACAAGGTGGTCTCGCCTAATCTCCTCAATGGTTTTGACTTCTAATTCATTTCATTGTGTGGTTTTAACCAGTTTGCCTCAACTTTTCCAAATGTCTGCTTTAAACACAGAACTCCCTTCTTGTTTCCTCTCCTTTATCCTTGTCACCTCTCCTCTCTTCTTTTCACTTCTGCTTGCTTCTCCTCCTCTCTCCTTATTTTTTAAGCTATCCGTGTTTTCACTCTTTCTTTGGGTTTCTTGTCTTTTTCTCAGTCATTGTCACCTTTTATCTCTCCTTGCCTCATCTCCTCTCTCCTTGCCCCGTCTCCTCTATCGTCGCGTTGTCTCCTCTATCCTCGCATCGTCTCCTCTAACCTTTGCGTCTTCTCCTCTTTCCTTGACCTGTCACCCTTAACGCCTTGATTAAGCTACTCTGTCCTTTCTTTGTGCACCCTATCCGTGAGTCATCTCCGATATCCTTGAGTCGTCTCCTATATCCTTGACTCGTCCCCTCTATCCTTGACTCGTCTCTTTGTCCTTGATTTGTCTCTTTGTCCTTGATTCCTCTACTCTATCCTTGCGTCGTCCCCTCTTTCCTTGCCTTGTCTCCTCTCCCCTTGCCTCGTCTCCTCTATCCTTGCGTCGTCCCCTCTTTCCTTGACTTTTCTAGTCTTTCCTTGACTTTTCTAGTCTTTCCTTGACTTGTCTCCCTTTTCCTTAACTTGTCTCCCTGTCCTTGACTCCTTAACTCTATCCTTGATTAAGCTACTGTATCCTTGTTTCGTGCACCCTATCCTTGAGTTGTCTCCTTTATCCTTGAGTCGCTTCCTTTATCCTTGACTTGTCTCGTCTCACCTTGACTTGTCTATTTTGTCCTTGATTTGTCTTTGTCCTTGATTCCTCTACTCTATCCTTGACTCGTCTCCTCTATCCTTGTCTCATCTCCTCTATCCTTGTCTCATCTCCTATGTCTATGACTCCTCTATTCTATCCTTGAACCCTTGAAATTCCATGTTTGTCTCCTTTCCATTCCTCCTCTCCTCCCTTGTCTCCTCTCCTCCCCTCCTCCCCTCCTATGGATTTCAGTGACGCTTTAGTTGTCAGGCTCATAGCTGTGAGCTATATTTTAAGGAGCGTGGAAAATGTTTTTCTCCTCTCTAACATGTGCGGCTACGCAACAGATATTTCCAGTCTTGGTGGTTTCCGATAACTTACGGATCTATCGTTTGGTTGCCATAGATGAAATGCACCTCACGGCAGCACTTCACAAACATTTGGTCAAAACAGTGTAATAGTTTTTATACGTTGCTATTTGCTAAGCGTGGATAATAACTGTTCTGGATGATGGCTGTCCTTGCTGAGTGTTAAGAGGGGGGGGGGGGGGGGGAGAACATGGTGACGGAAAAGATTGCTGCAAGATAAATGACTTCTCTGACTGGTATGCTTTTGATGAGGCAGTACTGAGAAGTGTAAAGCCGCAGACTTCACAGAGGACAATGGTGGGGGGAAGGCTGGCCACTCCTGTTTAGATAGGTGGGTATCTGATCCCAGATTTCTGCCCGCTCTCATCATACCTACCCTTGCTAATAGTCCAGCTTTATTCTTTCCGCTCATGTATTTGTCTGTTTTTTTAATTCTTTCATTCTTGTCATCAAATATTTCATTAGCATCATTTTGTTTGGTTGTCCTCGAAACAGCTCTGATAAAGTTGGTATCAAACAAACTTTGAAGATCCTGTGGGGGACGTTGCTGTTTTCGATTTTCACTTTCAATTTTACTCTTTGTTCCTTTCAACTTTTTAATCACTCAACTGAAGGCCATTTGTTCAGGGTAATGAATACTCTTTTAATTAAATGGTTGTGCCCTTGTTGGCTCTGTTTTCTTTCAGTGGCAGCTTGATAAGTTATAAAAGCAAGTTTCATCATGAGAGAAATATGTAAATATAAATGCGTGATGCCTGTCAAAGTAGCAGATATCATCAACTTATTAATTCTCCAACAACAGGTTTTTTCTCTCTGCAGTGTGATGACACTGTCCTCAGTGTTCATTTAAGTTGCTAACCAGACTCCTTGTTCTTTGTTTAGTGACCAAACACCATGTTTACCAATAAATTGATGGTAATTAAGAACTGAGCTACTACAAAATAAACAAAAAACACTAGTTTTACCAATATAAAACATCACATTTACTCATCAATGTATGGGGATTTTCAAAAATAGTTTTATCTGATAATAATATCTCATAATAACACACTCCTGTCTCCTCCCAGATCTTCTTTTACTGTACACAGACATTACAGTGTTTCAACAACAGTCTCATGCAAGTAAACTTTACATCTTCCATACATTAATAATAGGTCTCCTGATCTGACAGAGCCTCATTATTGGCAAAATAAAATGTATTGTGTAGTAATAGACAACTTTATAACTTTCTCCCCTCCTACCGTTTCCATGTGGTGTTGCTGTTGGTGCTGCTGTCGCAAAAACAGTGTTAGCAACATGGCTACTGATGGCAGCTTGTCTACTGTCCAAAGCAAAAAATAAACAGATGAATCTTTTGACCTTGAAACCTGATCTCAAAAGGCAGAAAAAAAACATCTGGTTGTAGTAGGCAGGTGTTGTTACCTACTGATCTAGTAGAAATGCCAGTTTTGAACCGTCTCAAGTCCTCAAGTCAGCGGGGGAGCAGACTTTGGCACAGTACAAGCTCTCTCAGTCGGGTTAACGGACTCACTTTCCACAGAGTAGTGTCCACAGTTATTCTAGTTGTTCCACTGTCACCTGGGGATGGGGACCAGGTAAAACAATGCCCTCTCCTGTTGTAGTTGCCCAATGGCAGACACGCTTCCTTTGTGTTGTAATACGAATGAATAGCATAGTGAAAGCAAGACTTATAGGGACCAATCTATACACTGTGCAATCATTATTTACTCCAGAACGATAAGTTACAGCATAACATTGGTCTATTGCCAGTTTAAACCTCTTTATCTTCCAGGAAAGACTGTCTGAATATGTGTGCTGTTAACCCCGTATTGGTCAGATGACATTCTCCATGAACTGGACCTGTTCAAACCTAACATAACCATTAAAGGTTTGGTACTAGAAGCAATATTTGCTGGTATATTACTGCCAATTAAGTGACTTTAAGATCATTTGGACAGAGTAAACAGTATTATCCTGTAGAGTGTAGTTAACTAGAGCAATGTTCCTCTTTTATTACACCTACAAAAAATGTTGCATAACACAGAATTTGCCCCCTACTTCTTAAAAACATGTTACGAAACCAAACCTAGAGAAACTAGAGCTTTGAACCCTGGACTATAGTGCAATGGTACAGTACCTAGCAGACTTCACCTGAATACGCCCAACAGGGTCAGACAGACGTTTAGCTTTTGACCAATAGAGGTCAGTGCAGCAACATGTTTTAGTTTAGTTAGTAAACTCTTCCGAAGCTACTAACTGTTCAAAAAGATTTGATTCATCTGTTGGATTCAGTTTTCAAGGCTTTTGTTTAACACCAATACGTTTAATGTCCCTTTTTACAAATGAAATTACTTCTGGATTACTTCATCTCGCAAACACCACATTTTTCTTCCACCTTTGTCATGACTGTCAACTGAAGGTGTCTTGCGCAAACACAGCATGTTTGATAATAATCCACATGAATGATTTTTTTTTTTTTTTTGCTTGCCACCATGCTCCTGCTCTGCTGTTTTTCTTGAGAGGAGACATTTGGCTGGCTTTCCACTGCGTACGTGCGGCTCAGTGCGAACACGAGCTTCCAATCCTCTGCTTCCTGTTGTCACAGCAGTCGCTGTGCCCACCAACTTAATCCCCTCAGCTGCGGATGAGCGGGCTGACAAGTAAGTGGACAGCACCTGAGTCTGCAGTTATCAGTTTTCCCAAGTGTACCAACGTTCCCTCACAGCACATATCTCACATTCGCTCTCTCGCCCTCTCTCCACCTCTAACCTCCATGTGGAGATTAAACTCTTCACGATGTATCTGAGTTTTTCTTTTTTTTAACCCTGGCGTCACATTGCAGTATCATCTCCAGATCATCTCCTCTTCTGCCCTAAAGTTTGTGTGAATTTGAACCACACCAATCATATTCAAGTAATAATCATTATTGCTCCGTTCCTCGTTGTACCTTTTCCAGCTGCCAGAGCCAGCTGTAGTACCAACGCCCCTCTAAGGTTGCCTGCTTCCTTCCTTCCTTCCTCTGGGAACAATAGTCATGAATCCCAACATGACACTGCTCTTGGATGAAAGTTCACAGCTTTCCCATCAAGTTGTTGTGGTTGCAACCACCCGGGCCGAGCGGTGGCACCGTCACGGTTGCCTCCAGTTTTTCTGAACTGAGCAGCGTGAGAAAAGAGGAAACTATGAAAAACTTAATCCGAGGAAAGTCAATGGGCTGAGTGGAGGCTGGGTGACTGGTTGTGGACCTGCGTCACACATTCACTGGAGCAGAGCTGGATTGTCTACCAAAGGGGTTAACTAGGTCCCACCATGATATGAAGTTAAGCGTCAGATAAGGTTGTCAGAGTAACCGAATTCAAAACTTCCCCACAATACCAGCATAAAAAAACAACACTCCAATCCTTTTCGATACCACAGCAACAAGAAAAAAAGTCCTAAGCACACATAATATTACCTTTTTTTTTCTGTTTGTGATATTCATGGACAGGATCTAAAGGCACAGCCATTGTGAGGAGAGTGTCCTGAACCTCAGAGTTGCATCTCTGCTTTTTGTAGATGATGGTCTACAAAGGTTCTGCTGGCTTCTTTGGTCTGTGACCTCCACCAGGCATCGAGGTGGTTTGGGATAAGGGTCAGTATCTCCAAGTTCGAGGACATGATCCTCAAGCATAGGAGTTTAAGTATCTTGTGTTCTTGTTCACGAGTGACGGAAATGAGTTTCCTCCATAGGGTAGCTTGACTCAGCCTTAGAGACGGCGCAAGGAGCTCTCTGGGAGCTCTGAGTAGAGCCGCTGCTCCGTCACTTCTAAAGGAGACAGCTGAGGTGGTTCGGAGATCTGATTAGGATGCCCCCTGGGCGTCTCCCTTTGGAGGTTTTCCAGGTATGACCAACAGGGAGGAGACCCTGGGGCAGTCCCAGAACTTGCTGGAGGGATTAAATATCTCATCTGCCCCAGGTGCGCCCTGGGATCTCCCAGGAGGAGCTGGAAAGCTTCGCTGGGGAGAAGGACGTCTGGAGTACCTGCTAAACCGCGACCCGCCCCTGGATAAGCGGAAGAAGATGGGTGGATGGATAATTTACACATTCACACCGTCAGCGATGTTTTGTTAGCTGACCTTCCAACATTTGGCAGCTGCAACTACATTACTTGCAGCCTGGATTACGTGTTTAACTTTTTACCCGGGGGTGTGTTTTTTTTGTTTTTTTTTCCAAAGGTGGCAACCTTCTTGTAAAATTGTAACCTTTAACAACTTTGTATAAAAGAATCAGCACTGGTGGCAATGGCTGGATTTGGAGCAGTAAGTTAATTTGGGATTCCTCCTCCCAGCAGTTGTAATGGTGAAAAATAAATGGAGTGTATTAAAAGGTGATGAAAAGCTGCACTTGGCCAGCGAGTGATGAGGTGTCAGTGAAGGGCAACAATGCGGTTCCTCGGTTCTCACAGGTTTCAACTGAAATCTCAGAGGGACGATTGATTGATTAAACCTGCAAAGTGAAGACGTGTGTCTATTCTTTTTGGGTGTTGTTTAGTGAAATTACTTGTGACGGTTGCCCAGAGCTCGAATGTTATTGTGGTGTGTAATACCGCATACGGTCACTATGTGAAGTCACTCGCAGTCTTGCAGAGCTTTAAAGACGGCGTTTCTGCAGGAGAGCTTCTGCTGTAAGGCACGCTGCATGGATCCCAGCCAGTATCATCTTATGCTAACATAACTGCTTCACTTGTGTCGGCGCTATGGTAAATACAGGTTGTGTTTTGATTTTGCATATTGTTTCATGTGTCTCTTTGTACTTCCTGCTCTGGTTATATAAGGTTAGTCCCACCGCAATCAATTGGCACGACACATTACATGCTTGAACAAGAAAGTTGTTCAAGCTCTGTAAAGAGTGAGTGATTGGATTTGAATGTACTGTATTTCGAGTAAACGTTTGTTCATATATAGGAATGTACTGCAAATAATGGTGTGTAGCTTTTGAACCTGCTGTCAAGGTCGAACATGCGAGCAATTATCTGAGGCTTTAATGACTAGGCGGTAGTGAGTTGTAGCGGTTTTGTTCAGGTGATTTATAACTCGTAAAAACGAGTTAATGTAGTGTGTTTCATGGTAGTATAAACAAAGTCATGACATGGTTTAGGTAGAGTAATTTTAACACCGTTTAGCACCAGTGGATGCATTCAGTACAAAACATCACCTGTTGGCTACAAGCTCATTAAAAAAAAAGCAGCAATGACAGAGTGGCTGTAACCAGCTTCGGCATTATGATGGTGGTTTTCAGTCCATGAGGATATTCATCTTGGTTGGCTCATGCACAGAAAAATGACTGATGGACAAGTCAGATTTAGCTACTGGAGGGCATCCAACCCAAGTGAGAGATGAATTAGAGCAGGGAATCAGCCTCTGGACAAGGACAAGGCCAGCTCACTTTCCAAATTAAAGTGGCACATGTGGCCCAGATCATTCACATTTAATGTCCAGATTGTAGTTTTTTTTTTTTTAGCCGTTATAAATTGAACTGATGTTTTTTTGAGAGAAAGAATGACAGTGAAGTAGAAATATGCAGGACAATGAGATGATGGAAGAGGGGAAGAAAACACTTTTTAGAGGGACCACCAAGTGAACAGAAAATGAGGAAACGATTTAGAAATGCACGAAGAAGCAAACAAAATGAAAAAAATGATGAAAACGTAATTGCAGTGAAGACAAAGGTCATTATTTAACATCTGGTATATGATGTTTAATCACCACATATCTGTGCGCCACATAAAAAAGTAATGTCTTAATTTCAGCTTCACCTTTCTTTTAAGTTCCCCCATTAGGTGTGACAGGAACCTGGCAGGACCACTCTCTGGGCGTTACATCTGTTTCCCAGGCAGCAGCTCAACAAAACACGGCCTTGCACATCACAATTCTCACCACTCAGAATTGAAGAAGTGAGTGAAAGAGAAAGAGGGAGAGAGAGATTGTCAGCTATCTCAGTGAGGCATGCTTTGCTCAAGGCTACGTCTCCCTTTTCTGCCCTCTTGTCTCTTCTCCTCCTTCTATTACTCAGCAGCGAAGAAGCAAAAAAAAAAAAAAAAAGGTGTGACTGAGTGCTCATCACGCCGAAACTCTTTCCTCCTCTCCCCAAAGACGAGTAGTTGTCCAGGCATGAAAGTGCAGCAGGTTAAGGAGACACGAGTGCACACAAAAGGGCAGTCTGCAACAAATAAGGTGGAGGTTAATACTGTCATCCATGTGATCAATTAATCAGTTGTGCAAAGAAACTATAAAGGAATAGGGTTTGGTTTCTAGGAATGCAAAGAGATTTTCTTTGTCTGTATTACTGTAAAAACACTTAGCAACAGCGCTCTGCAATGGCACACTGGGGAGAAGTTGGCACTCACTTTCCTTCTGGTGAATAACCTGCAGTTTCAGATGGATGTAATGAACAGACATCTTGTACAAAACTTTATAGAATCACAGAATGACTTTAGTTTAACAGCGTAATTGTTAGATAATTGCTGCCCCGCTCTGCCAGCGTTTTTCCTTGCTGTTGAAATTGTCAGAGTAGTTCTGCAGTCTTTATGCAACCAGACTGACAACCAGTAGCTGCTGGGATTATGTAACCGTAGACACAGGCTCTGGTTTAATATTCCTGTAATCCAACTCAATATATGCACTGTTCTTCATATGGTGTGATCACCTCATGTGGTCTGCCTGCGTCTTTGAGGGGTTTGAGTTTAGGTTATAAAATATTTCCAGTGAGTTCTCCATTATAATCCTGCAGTTCAGCTGCTTCTGGATGCTGGTAAAAAAGACAGGCAGACCACAAAGAGTGCTTAAAATGACAAAGGCTGCTGTTGGTAGGTCATATAATATATAAAAAGTCGATAATTAATGTTAATTCTGTGAGTAACTTGATGGCAAACTACTGTAAAATTGTAAGTGGAAGAGTGGGAACTTCCTAATTAGACTTTCATCAATATCACATCCATAATTTAAGCTTGTCAACGTTTTAGTTCTGAACCAGGACCTTCAAGATTCAGAGGAAAGGTCAAGAATCATTTACAGGAATGACATTCAGTAGAGGTCATCGGATGGACGGGTGATGTTAGGTTTCCAGGTCGACCCTATGATATTTCTTATGTTAATAACTTACATTTAGGTTTACATTTTTCTTCTTCTGCATTAATGAACGCTTTTGAAGAATAAAACCTAAGAGGGAAAACACCGCTCGCTCTGTATCGATCTTGGCTGCGGTTCTGCAGCTATAAAACGTCAAACTAGGCAGCAGATGCTTTTTTTCTGTCCTAGTTTGAAGAATAAAACCTAGAAATATGTTTCAATACAGCATAAAATAAGAATTATAGCTCATTGTAATTGTTCAGTATGGACACAAAGACAGTAATTGCTTCACATGCATTTGTGTTTGGTGCCGTAAAAGCCGTCCTGAACTTATGCAGTTTTTCACAAGAAGAAAATGTGGTTGGTTTTATTTTTTAATCTCTGTAACAAAGGATTCTTGTTGCTGTACATCGTGAACTGTGCGAGCACTGTTCTCGGTCGTTAAGCCCAGAAACGGAAATTAAACATTTTCAGAGCCTCAGCTACATTTCTGAGGTATTTTCAGTTTGATGCATCTCCAAGCAACACAGAATAACAAAAAGAGAAAATGGTACGAGTTAATTGAGACACTTGACTTTTTCGATGTTGAATAGCTGTTCCCGCCAGGTGTGTCCTTCAAGTGGCTGGCTAGTGGAAAACACACACACGCAAACACAAAAGCTTAATACAGAAGTAATTTTGTCCACCCCCTCCTTGTCTGTCATCCTAGCCTTTCAAGCCGGGGGCGTATTCTGCATTTGCGCACACGCACGCACACACACACACACACACACACACACACACACACACACACACACACACACACACACACACACACACGCACTCAGGGCATGGAAACTCTGCTCAGCCTAAAGGCTTTGTGGTTGCCTAGCTGCCCACCTACTCACCTGTACCCACCCATCCTCACCTGTTTTAGATGCTTAAGACCAAAATAGACCTGAAAGTAATTGCATTATCATCGGGAACTGAACATGTAAATCTCAAGTGGTTGTTGATACTTGCAGCATGCTCGCCATGGGTGGTGCAGCGAGGGTTTGACTGGGTTTTGGAAGTGTCAGTCTGTCACGGTGCCCACTCACTTAGGACACACTTGCGAAAGCAGGTTGTGCGGTTAAGTCGCTCCGCTCTGGAACAACGGCGGGCCGAGGATCGTGCCCAAGCATGATCTGCCGCTTACCACTAACAAACACTTACATTACTGCTAACTGCGTCAACTAAATAACCAAATAAAATAAAGCTGAAACAATGAAAGCCAGGATAATTGAATAATAGCAGTAACTAAGTTTACTGAGAAAGTTAAGGCTGCTTCAAACAAACAAGTCTGTACGATGTGTCGTCCCACCGTCAGCCTAGGATTAAGCGTCTATTTGATTTGTGTTTAATTAGTCCCTTTTTTATTGTTTATCTCTGAACATATTAACTCCCATCCTTCTTTCGTGCCTCCTCTGTTTATCGCCTTCCTCAGCTCTTGGAGTACGTTGGAAAAGGAAAGAGCATCATGGACGTGGGTTTGGCCCAGGCCCGCCAGCCACTCACCACCCGCTGCCACTACTATGAATTGGAGATCGTTGATGCTGGGGAGAAGTGCTACATCGCCCTGGGCCTGGCAAGAAGGGTGAGCTTTCTAAGAAAAGAACAACTTTTGACATGTTACCACAAACCTACACTGCACAGTTTTTTGCATTTGGCCCATTCTCCCTTTTTTCCATACTGTTATTTATCAGGCAGTATAGCTCAATGTACTCGAGGGATGTGGACTGTAGGCCTTCTATTGGCTGACTCTTTCATACTGTTCCCCTCTCTAGTCCCCTTGGTTCAACAAGTTGTTGAGCTGAAGACGTGCTAATGACGGAAAACTTTGACAATAACCTGAATTGGTAATAAGGACGGTAATTGGTATGTACAAAATGTACCTCAGGCTCTGTCTTGAGAATGTTGGAAGCTTGTCCTAATGGAAGAGCTTCAGCACTCTTTATTTAATTTAAAAATTAAATTTCAAAGGTAATAAACCCCACATACTTGTAAACTGCAGTATATGTAGAAAAGATGATGAGTGGATAAGCCTGTAAAGCCTCTTTTGAGAGGACAGAAACTTAGTGGAATAGACGAGACGAGTTGTAAACATTGTGGTACTGTCATGAGCTTTATTTTCTTTCTCATTATGCAGCAGCTTAGCAGTTCTCTTTGGATCTAATGGCCTACTTTGGGTAGATGAAACACCCCCAGAGGAAAATACAATTAGAGAAATTTTTAACACCTCTCATTTGAGCCCTTATTTCTTTTTCCAAAGAATGCACATGCGGTTCCCATTTCTGCATTAACACTGCAGCTCTGCTTTGAAGAATGAGACAGACAACGTGATGTTTGGGCACCGAGCGAGGCTGATACACGTTACGAGATGCACCAAGTAGCTAGAACGAGGGGGTGATACATCAACACGTTACAATGCACAGATGCAAGGATATATAGAGCATAAGCAGTATTAGATTAGGATCTTGCAGCAGTTACACGAGAGCTGTTTTGAAATCTGCTTACTAAGCTTATAAAGGACAGGATTAAACTTGTATAAATGCCTGCTGCTTTCAGATAGATGGATTCTCTCACAGAACCTATTTGCATTTCACTTTTTTTTTACATTACATTATTCTTCTGACTCGGGAACTATTTCTTCGACAGAATGGGTTCATGATTTGTGAGTGTTTTACACCCTGTAGGTTTTAGCCTCGAAAGTGTTATGAGCGTGAAATATTAGTGACTGCCGGAGCCAAGGCCTGTGGAGAGCTGCCAGCACTGTCTCTCCCAGGGTCAAAACTCTGCTCCTTTTAATAACAAAAATAAAAGATGAAACTTGTACAACATCCTTCAAGGTCTCGGAGGCAATTTATATTAAACAGGAAAAGAGGAATGCACAGGTCACTGAATTATTAAGACAAAGAGAGCTATAGAGAGAGGGGAGGCCGAGGAGGAGAAATATACTCGCGCTGTATGTACGCGCCCTACTTATTGGCTTACATCTAATCCATGTACTCGGTGAATATTTGTAAATGTTAAAATCTGAACATCCTTCATGTGGATGGTCTCATTATGGTATCGTTGATGTTGAGGCAATAAGACACAACAGTTAATCAGTGATGCCTGTAGTGTTACCATCTTCATAGATATGTTGTGAGTTTAAACCCCACATAGAATAATGTCACAATGTTTTGAAGGAGACCTATTACGCTTTTTCGTTGTATTTTTATTTTCCTTCAGTGTTTTATAAACGTTCTCATGCGTGTAAAAGGTCTCGAGTCCACACCGATGAGCGCTCCTCTCTCCCACAGGAAACGCTGCTCCTGAAACGCCTCGTCAGTAGTCCCGTCTATGATTTTGTGACTTTGTGACATCACATTATGTCACCATGTCATTAATTTGCATGATTTATGCCTAGCAGCTAGTTTGGCACGTAAGAATTAATATAGCGAAGCTGCTCTGGTGTTTTTGTTAGCGGTGCAGGCTCAGAGCAGACAAAGTATTCATACAGGGGATCTTAAAGAAACAGAGGGCCCTCATTTACAGTTGTCGAGTAACAGTTGAAATGACATAAAAGTTACAAAATATTAAGAGATACATAACACGATAGTCTCAAAACACGATAACAATATAATATCTATATACTGCCGAGCCTTATTCTTAACTTTATTTACTGATTTTGGTGAAATTGGATCTTATGTCAAGGAAAAAGTAACTCGATGATTTAAGAAGTTTCCTGATGGACAGACAGATTTACTTGGCTAGTTAGCTCAGTTAGCAGCTACAGCTAGTGGTCCTATTAGCAAGCTGACTCTGCTTGGACTGCGAGACATTAAGCAGCAGTTAGCGGTTACTTTGAGCAACAAGTTAAGCTTTCTATCCAACAGAAAACTCAGCAAATCAAAACGAGGTCACGCAGAGCAGCCGGAGCAGATCAGAGTGAAACCAGAAAATATTTTCTCAAAAAAGTACGATGGAGTTCAGAGTCCTGGTCAGAGCCGCTGCAAATCACCTCGGGACGGAAAAACCCACACAGACTGAGTGGGCGGCCGGGTGCATCCTTGTACTTCCTGGGAGCAGATGACCAAGAAGTGAGCCGACTATGAAATGTCGTCTGGTTGTCGAGAAAGTAGGAAAAAAACTTGTTTGAAACGTTATACTCCTAGCAGTCTGAAACCTGAGCTCTTTGCTCACAGGGGTTACTTTTTCCTATATTTACCTAATTATTTAAAGCCTCGGTTAAGTTTAATACATCCGTCGTCGTAACATTATAAATATATAACAGAAAATAATAACAATGGCTGTGCTTTAAAGCCTCAATTACCCTATACTCCAAATCTACATCCATTATATTTGAATTTTCTTCTGCAAATTTAGACTTCATGCGTACACACATGCTCTCAGTTAAGCACATGCAGACGAGGTCCCACGGGTGAGGAAGACGTTGAGTGGTGATAACTCCAGTCCCATTACCTCCTCAGAGTTCTCCTCTCCTTTCTCTTTGCTCCACTGCTTTTCTCTCTCTGCATCTGGGTTTCATTATAAAGACATTAAGCTTAAGTCCAGGAGAGGTGATAAAGCAGCAAATTGAATGGCTTGGGTAATGACTGTTTACTCAACAGCAGATGCAAGTTTTGCGTGCTGGTCTTTTTCACAAAGCATCCTGTGGTCAGAAAGAAGGCCTGAACATGAACACAAATCCTCTCATTAATGCCCCGCAGACTGCCTATTCTGCCCCGTCTGTCCGTCTGTGTCTCGCTCTCTGTATGTTGTGGCTGCTGACTTCAGTCTCAACTCAATTTTCTTCATTTTTTTTACAAATCTCTTTCTCCCCTGATGCTGACTCGCTCCGTCTTACCATCTTTACATCCACAGTAACCGGTCATGTCTCAAGAAAAATAACACATTTTAATTCTTGGCATGGCCCTCGTGGTCGCTCATAACTGAAATATCACAGCAAATATTGGTACAGACAATCATGTTCCCTTGCTTGTTGATCACTGATTCTTCATTTAGCACCAAAAGCTCTACGAAGATCCAGTTATCCGGTGAAGCATCTCTACATCGTGGATTGACACCAAAGTTTGCACAGACATTAACGTCTTGAGTTAAACGCCTTGACAGTTATTGGATTGCCATTAAATTTGGTACAGACATTCATGTCCCCATTGAGATGAATTGAATTAACCTTTGTAGCTCCCTGACTTCTCCCTCCAGCGGCATCACATGGTAAAAACTCTATTAGTCCAATAATTTGGTTTATGACCATAGATCTGCAAAACTATCGACATTTCCATTCAGGATTTTACTCAACGGCTCATTTCTCTGATCAGAGTTTCCAACAAATAGTATATTTGTTTGTTTGCCGTAGAATATTTGAGGACCCATTTTTATGGTGCCATCCAAGGTCACTTGACTCGTGGACAACCTGCTCTCGCTGTAACAGAGAACGAAAGAGATTGTGCTGCGACCTCTCATATTTAATGTAGGCCCACTTATTCTGTTTCATACAAGCTTTTAGGTGCACCTGGTTGTTGCAATTTGATTCAGTACTACCTTGATTTTGATTTCTACACGCACGTGCCTCACCTTCTGTTGTGAAAATGAATCGGTGGTGAAATAGTCCAAATGTGAGGTGCGTTTTTAAAGCATACAGCTGACAGCATACTGGGAGAGAGACACATTACCCTACAAATCATGACAACAACTACCTAATAAAAGTTAACAAATAACATTTACCGACAATGAAAACATGTGCGGTGTAACAAAACGAATTGCGACTAATTGCACATCCCTCTAATTCCCATCAGCCCCCTGTTTAGTGCTTATTAGCAAATGTTAGCATGCTAACGTGCTATCACTAGGATGGGGTACATGATAAACATTATAAACATCAGCATGTCGACATTGTCAGCGTAAGAATATTAGCATGCACCACTGTGCCCAAGTACACGTCTGCACACTCCCAACGCAAAGATGCCAAATAAAGGGAAAGTCGACATGTTAAAATCAAATTAGCTGGTTTAAAAAAGGTGGAAGTAAATTTTTGAATCCCCAAAGCCACTGTTGCCAGTTTCCTGTCCAACAGGGAAGTCTGAGGAATTTGTGTTATGCGATAAGTGTGAATGCTTTGTGCGTAAGGTAAATGCGTTGTTTGTGTGTGTTTTTATAATCTAAGATCTGTTTTGACCCCCGTTGCAATTTCTAGACCTGACATGACCTCTCACTTCCTCTCTCATTCCTCTGAAGATAAGGGTCTCCATGAATGTACAGCATGCATACGCTTGGTAGCGCGGTTGTTTTTCATCCGGTACACACACCGGTTGCTAGGCTGTGGGACAAAGAGAGATCTCGTGCTTAGTTATGGGGTGGAGGAGTGTGGCTGATAGATGGGAGTGAGGGGGGTCGAGGAGGTGGGGCAGCAAGGTGAAAAGTTTGGGAGGTAGAAAAATCAAGGAAGCTATTCAGAATATGAAAAACACAGGAAAAAAAGCAGGAAAACCCTCATGTCCTGAAAAACAAACAAACCCCCCCAAAAAAACCTACGAAAAAGAGAATAACGCTGTGGGAGGATGTGGAGGGGAAGAAGGAGGAGGGCTGAACATGGGAAGATGGATGGATAGGTGTCATCCATGTGATGGAGGACTGAAGGGACAGATACGGTTCAGCTGACATCAGGGTCTGAATGAAACTGTCGTTCTGCAGCTGATTTAATATATTGACTCACTCTCCGTTCACGCACATAAACACAGTCATAAAGCCAAACACACAAACGTACCACGGTGCACTCTCACACACAAACAAGACATAAAACGGCTCAAACTGCTCAGGAGGTTGGAATGGAAGCGTTTCCTCTGTCCTGGTTTGCCCTGAGACCGGGTCCTGGGAACAGCTCTCCTCCTCTTCCTCCTGTGACGCAGCAGTCCTACTAACCGGTTTTCACTGCTGCTCTTGTTGTGCCTCTAATCTGGAAGCTGAAAAACACACAGCACAAACAGACAGCGGTCAATGTGCTCCGCGGTGTAACCTAATTTTGAACTGCAACGATTTGGTCAACTGTTCTTTGTCGATTGGCAGCTACTCTGACGATCTAACAACAATATTTTTGTCATTTTTTTAGCAAAGAATGCCAAAAATGTGCCGCTTTCAACTCCTCAAATGTTTGATTTTGAAGATTATCTTAGTCATACGTGACATTAAACTGAGTATCTTTGGGTTTTGGACCTTTAGTGGGACAAAGTAGGACATTTGAAGACGTCACCTCGGTGGGAAATCCGCACATACATGTTCATTATTTGCTGATATTTTACTTACAGAACGATTAACTGATTAATAAACAAAAAAAACATCTGTTAATTGATTGATAATTTAAAAAAATCCTTTGTTGAAGACCACAGAAACTATCTGGAGTTTAAATTAAAGACTCATTGTTTCTGAGGCACATTACATTTTGTGTTTTCAATTAAGAACTGAAGATTATACAAATTAGAAAACAGCCAAGTGATTCAGGATGCGGTTATTGCACACAAGTCAACACCTTCAGACTCATCGGGATCCAATTTGTTGTGCTTCTGTGATGATTGAATGAATGCTGGAAAACAGATGTGCAGAAGTGGAAACAGCCTTGCTAGCGTGGCTCTTGGGTCGGCAAAGGTCAGTCGGTCGAACTGTGTAATGGAGACACAGTTTCTAAACTAACGTTAGCGTTTGTTGACGTATCTGTACTGCATTTTCCTGTCACTTTGTCTTGCGGTGGAAGAGTGCAGGGAGTCTGCCGGCGGATTTATCTGCAAAAAGCTAAAACAATTCTTGCTTTAAAGAAGCGTCTGATACTACCTGAACTAACCAGTGCAAGCAAACTCCACTTGGACAAACCAGAGCGTGCAGAACGGGTTTATTCTCATTTTCATCGTGAAAAACTCGACTGTACACTATCAGTGCTGCACCAAACAAATGACAGACACAGTTAGCAGCTAGCCTGTGAACTAAAGAGCCAGATATTACCCTCAGGAGGTGGAAGAGACCAGAAAGAGAGCTGAAAGAGAGTGAGGGAAAAATCGTTTGGCATATCAGCATAAAAGATGACATGTTGTGTTCAAAACTTGTTTCTGCTCCCCCCCAAGTGGCCGAGAGTATTCAACATTCAATGAGATTCCCTTCCCAGATGCTTTTATTGGTATTGTTTCGTAACAGTCTCGAGGCTCATGTTTGACCAGTCCTGCAAAAACATCCCCGATAGTTCCTCGACCGCGGGAGAGCGTCGGCTCTGAAGCAAGCAGTTTTTGGAAGTGGGGCAGGAACCTAAGCTGTGTTTAAATCAAAATTTGGACCCGGGTTCCTGCAGTTGAAAAGCAGGTAGATTAAGGGAAATTTGGCAGAAGTGAAGCCCCGCAGAGCCGCCAACACGGCTGCACACTTCTCCCAATGCAAAGATGCCAAATAAAGGGAAAGTCAATACGTTTAAATCAAATTTCCTGAAGAAGTTGGAGGAAATTGTGTAATGTGATAAGTTTGAATGCTTTGAATGTAACGTTAATGTGTTGTTTTAGCAATCTAAGATCTTTTTTGACCCCCACTGCGATTCCTAGACTTGACATGACCTGGTTTCCTCTCTTATTCCCCGAAAGATAGGGGTCTCCATGAGTGTACAGCAGACATATGGTTGGTAGCGCGGTTGTTTTTCATCCGGTTTCACACACCATTTGTTTGGCTGAGAGACAAAGAGAGAGCTAGGCTGTATTTTGAATCAACACAGGACATAGGTTTCCTGCAGTCAAAATGTAATGATAGTACTCGAGCGACTGCCAAAAGGTATATGAAAGGAAATTTGGCAGATCCCAAACAGAAGATTTGTTGTCAGGACACATTTGGGCAAAAAAAAAAATTGTATGAATCAGACGCTGCTGCGCTCAACACTGTGTGAACTTTGTCCAATCACCAGTTCTGCCAAACATCCAGAACAGAACAAACCTAGTGATTTAGCAGTTTTATGTCTTTGTATCAAGAAGTTTGCATATTCCCTCACATCCATAAAAAGTGATGAACATGCCCCGACAGATACGCACAGATAGGCTGTTGTTCTCCTCACTCCAGTCAGATCATCAGCTAATGTCAGACGGTTGTTGTTATCGTGTGAAGAGCGAGGTCTTAGCCCGATGACATGAGGTTAAACAAACAGACCTGCATTAGTTTTCCTACACAGTCTCTGCCCAACCCCTATAGGGGAGGTTGTGTGGGCACGTACAAAACAAAAATGCGCTACTTTCCCTCCCTACAAGCACACGCACACACACCCATACACTCGCATCCGTTGTAATTCATTGCTTAAACTCGAGTTATATTTTTAGACAGCTCTGTGATAACTGCTGTAGATGATGGGTATCTGTTCCACATGGTTCCCCGCTCGGCCCGCACCTTTCCGCTCTTACTCTTTCAGACTTGTTTACTCTGCCACCGTGTGGAAATGCAGGCTGCTCTGATGACACCGGTGTAGCAGCTGTGGATCTGATATTGCAGGCCTTTGCTCCACTGTGCAGTATTTGTTATTCTTAGATGCAGCTTGCATTTGTCAGATAGCTTCTGCAGGCCAACTGTTGTAGTGGCCGTGGTTCTGAAAGCTTATTGTATGTGCGCGAGAGTGGACCAGCCGGTTAACGTGGTGTTCTCTGTCTTAAATACATTCCTTCACATGTTGATAGAGAAGGAGTGTAGGTATGATCTTGTGGCGCCACCACTGATTGAAAAACAAAAAAATCACAACATTAGCTGTTGTCATTTCTAGACCACAATCGGCTGGAATGTTTCTTTTATCTGAGGAAAACCTGCTCCCAGTCCCACAAAATGATACGATCTGCTTTGCACAATTTATGGGCAGAAACAAAAAAACCATTATATTCAGTCAGAGAAGAGTCTGAAGATTAAAATCTTATTTTTACACTGTTAACTTGTTTTTTCAGGTACTTAGACAGCCCGTCTAAAAATGTTCTGCCTTTATCTACCGCACGAAACGCTAAATAAAGATATCACGGTGGTATTTCTGTTCTGAAACAAATGCTGCTGTTAAATTGCGCCGTCCCACCTGGATTTCAGGGATCATGTACAGCAGCGATCGTCAGTTTGCTGCCACGATAACCAAATGCTCCCACGCTTGTGACAACACTGGTGATAAATATCGCAACAGGATTTTTTCAGTGCAGTTAACCGAACATTTCCGGCTGCTGCAGCTTCACATTAAAAGCATTTAACTGGTGAAATACGTGTTGACTTTTATTATGAAGTAGGCTAGTCACAGGAAACGCGTGGTAGCATGTAGCGGACGCCTTCAGTTATAATTGTGTTCATCGTTCGACTAACTCTTGATTAAAAACAAGAAGCTAAGCGACGGTGGGAGTTATGGTCAAGATGTGTAATTGTGTATGCTTGAACGCTGTAAAACAGGCAACATCAACTACAGCGGCAAGCCGAGTGGCTGCCCGTTGACGATGAACCAAAACAGTGACGCTACAGGGTGGATAGCCAAACAATAAGCTTGCGATGTAGCTCCTGTTTGGGAGATTATTCTACACACTAGTGGAAGAGGCTCAGTCTGCTCTGAGAGTGATCGTGGATTTGCTTGCCAACCCATGACAGTGAGCCAAAAAGTCCAACTTTATCCTCTCCGTGGCTGCTCTGTGAAACCACCCTGCTCTCAGCCTAGCCGTTGAGCCCTGAGGCTGACAGCAGCACGCTGGCCAGACTACGGGATGTAACTCCTGAGTTGTCAGAGAATCACTTAGCTTGTCGATTATAAGCAAAAGGCGTCACTTGGCTTTATTTTCGTTGGCCCGCTGCTCCCAAACTGAGTATTTTAGTTCGCTTCCTGGGATTCCTAAGACTCGTCCTGCTCCTCATTACTAAACGGGAGATACCGTAGTGCTGAATTACTGTAAAGCCTCGTTCTCTGTGTGCAGAGCAGGGTGTGCTGCTTCAGTTTCCTCACTAACCCACTATGTTTATTTGTTGAAAAGAGCTCACTGAGTAGATGTTTTGAATTGGAGATGATGGACACAACAATTACCGAGAAGACGGCTATGAAAACAGGCATTTAAGAGTTGATCCATTTATCAGACCCAAGTCTGCGGTTTACATTAAAGCACCATAAATCCGCCCGCTATTTGTGCAGTCGTCCCTAATGTTGTCTTATTTCAGTTCCTCAAAACGTCTGATCAGATCAGAGTCTGTGGATCATCAATCAGGGAGCAAACACCCAGACGCTCCTCTCCTCCTCGTGGAGATGCAGCCCACATGCCAGTCAGCCAGAGGAATCCTCCGGCTTGTGGTTGAGACGAGGGGGAAGAGGAGCAGACTTGGCGGATCAAGGGTTTTCAGGCTTGGAGCAGTAGCTGCATTCCTCCATGTCTCTCTGTCTTCCTCTGCTGATGTCTCACTCCGTCCTCTTCTCCCTCTCTCTCTCTCTCACTTTCCCCCCATCCATTTCCATTTCCTGTTCCTCAAGCCCCAATGGGGTTGTCAGACAGGATCGTTGATGTTTCCCTGATGTCTTGTCCTCAAATGCTGCACTCTGTCTGCCTGGCCCGACCAAGTCTGCCTGTCTGCGTTGTCCCCATTACTCATTTCTCTGCTCCACACAGGTGCTAACAATCATAATTACATCTGCCCATTTTTTGTCTTCATGCCTCCACGCTGGCGGCAGCTTGGTGGGAAGAATTATGTATTTGGGTTGTCCCTCCCTCCGTCCGTCTGTCCGTCCCTCCCATTCTTGTGAACACAATATCTCCAGGAACCAGAGCAAACCAAATATTGGCCAAAGGTCACTGTGACCTCGTGCTACATGTTTTTTGTCCATAACTCACTGCTGACTACCTGTGACAATATTTCAAACAAATGTCTAATAGGATTAAATAGTATCATAATATCTAGAAGGTCAACTTCACTGTGACGTCATAATACTCTGCAAAAAACACCAGTTTTCAACTCGGGAACAGAAAGGGGAAATTGTGACCATATTTTGCGTTCGGGTCGATACTGAATTGATGACACTAAACTTGGGTGTTCCCCTTTGAAACTGTGGAGGGATCGTCTGTGCTGCCAGGTCCGACATGTGTGTGTTCTATCAGAATCAGCTGTATCGGCCAAACATGAACACATACAAGGAATTTGACTGTTTTGCTCACTGGAAATTATTTGCTGGAATCAAACATGTCAGTGTAGTGACAACTTCCATTTCACCTAAAATGAGAATAACACCGAATACCTTTTTTTTAATTAAATTCCTTCGAAGTCTTTACCTCGTATACTATGATTCTGGGCAGACATGCATGTAAACTGCATCTTGACTGGTTAGCAGAGTTGTACAACCTCCAGGCAGTAATTCTAGTTGAGTGATGTATTGTCTCTTCGGTGTCTACATCAGTCATCATTGGCCGTTCTTTTGTTTGGATGAAATAACTTTTCCCCTTACTGTGACTCGCCAAAGGCTGACTTTTCCTCCTTTTTTCCTGCAATCCTGGTCATAATTCGGAATTTCTTTGACCTGAGACAAAATGAAAGTCTTTCGGTTGCCTTTTTTTTTTGTCTGTGAAAGGCACAGTATGTAAGATGTGGCCAGAATTTTAGTTTAAAACGATGCTAACCAGCTAGCCCTGACCCGTCCTGTCTCATAATACCACTTTTTACTGACCAGAGGCAATAGTCCGATAGCCCCTGTGATGAATTGTCAAGAAATTAAATACTCTTACTTCTACTTCCCGAACTGAGACGAGCTTAATTGCCTCATTAACTCATCGTTAAGCACACTTCCTTCAAACTCGTGGTGGTTTGTCTTTTCCACAATCACCTCTGCTTTGGTTGAAATAAATCCTCGATTCCCAGAGTACGATGTGAAAATATTCCAGGTCTACATGCTGTTTTTATTACAAATGATGACCGACTCTCTGTCCCCGCCTGCCATGTCTTGTCTTCCCTGAAGTTAGAGCCGCTGTATCGCCGCTGTATTGCCGCTGTGTCGTCACTGTATCGCCGCTGTATCGTCGCTGTATCGTCGCTGTATCGCAGCTGTATCGCTGCTGTATCGCTGCTGTATCGTCGCTGTATCGCCGCTGTATCGCCGCTGTATCGCAGCTGTATCGCTGCTGTATCGCCGCTGTATCGCCGCTGTATCGCAGCTGTATCGCAGCTGTATCGTCGCTGTATCGCTTCTGTATCACTGCTGTATCGCCGCTGTATCGCCGCTGTATCGCTGCTGTATTGCAGCTGTATCGCAGCTGTATCGCCACTGTATCGCAATTGTATCGCCGCAGTATCGCCCCTGTATCGCCCCTGTATCGCCGCTGTATTGGCGCTGTATTGCAGCTATATCGTCGCTGTATCGCCGCTGTATCGCTGCTGTAACGCCGCTGTATCGCCGCTGTATCGCTTCTGTATCGCCGCTGTATCGCCGCTGTATCGCTGCTGTAACGCCGCTGTATCGCTTCTGTATCACTGCTGTATCGCCACTGTGTCGCCACTGTGTCGCCGCTGTACTGTGTCTCCTGATGCCAAACTGGCCTCGGTCGCTCTGGGAGGCTGTGTTCTGTCCCGTGTTTACTCTGTCGTCGTGATGCCAAATCCAGTAGAGTTGGGCCCCGTCGCCCATGGTGACTCCCGGGTTATCTGTGGTCTCGGTAGGGGCAAACTCTCGAGCTACTCGCTCCGCGGCTATAAACAATTAGCTAACGGCACCTAGCTACAGGCAAAGATAGCTAGCTAGCAGTTGCTCCCTCTATGTTTTGGAGGTACTTTTTGAATTATGGCCGTATTTTACAGATTACACCTTTACTACTAGTTTAAAAGAAATTCAGTGACAAGAGTTTACCAGAGTGTGTGTGTGTGTGTGAGAAGTAAAGCATTTTGAAGATGGAAGGAGCATAATGTCACTGCCCTCCTCCTCCTTCCTCTCTCTTGTTCGGTAATGTGTTTCTACAGTAATGGAGGTGAAGCCTAGAAAACAGATAAAACATCTCTGGTAATTACCTCTGAGTCATGCTCAGATCTTATCCAAAAGTTGGCCCTCCAGTTATTTCTGTTGGCATGGTGAAACCCTGAAGAAAGGCATACATACTTCTTCTCTCGGAGAGACGTTAGCTGAACCTGACAGAAAAGATCATCGGAGTCACTCTCCCCTCCATCTCAGGCATTTACACCACACGCTGCATCCGTAAGGCAACCAGGGACTGATCTGACTACCTCTGTTACCCTGTTGTGTGTTGTGTGTTGTCCTGCGTCGCTGTTTTGTTTTGTATTAGTCTGATGCACTATTGCACCTCATGTAAATAATAATAATAATAATAACAATAATAATAATCACAGTCACTTTAAAAGTATTTTTGCACTACACTAGCAGTTTCATGTAGCGTATGGTACTGTTGTTGTCGTTCTATGTTGTTGTTGTTGTTTGTTTGCACTGAAGCCTCTTGGGAAACGTTATTTCATTGCACTGTGTACTGTGTTTATGGTGGAATGACAATAAACCCTCTTGAATCTTGAATCTTGAATCTTGAAAATGGAAAGGAATCCTCTCATTAACCTGTTAATGTTAGTGAAAGAATAAAATGATCAATCTGTGCTGGTCAGTGTGCAGGGAAACAATGTAAAACTGCTACTGGCTCTCGACTCTGTAATTCAGAGTTGATTGACAGACTTTGGATTTCTCCTCGTGATGAAGCGGTGTGTCATAAAAGCGATAGTCTGCATTTAACCCTGTCATGCATGGTGTCCACTGCAATGGGCAGATATTTGGAGGCCATTTTTAACCATTTAAGTACCTGTAGTCCAAAACATCAAGTGGTGGACCCCCAAAACGTGTGTTTGTGACCTGTGTCGCTGTTTGTGTCTGTGCAGGACTACCCCAGGAACAGACACCCAGGATGGAGCCGAGGTTCAGTGGCGTACCATGCAGGTGAGATTTCAAGCACCTTTTTTTTTTTTTTTTTAGCCTTATTTCTCTTTCGCTTTCTCTGTCCGTCGTTCTGTATTTCTTAGAGAGAAGATTATTTGGAATTTCCTCTGTAGTCTTGTGATAAACTTCCTCTAAAGCATCTACTGTATCTGCTGCCTTTTTAGATACAAACATCACAGGGCACCGTCTCAGCTGGAAGTCAAGGTGCCTTGCACAAACAGAGATCAAGGAGGATTGTGGGCAGATAAAAGGGACGAAAACAGATAAAAACATACACTGACAGCATCAGAAAGAGGAGAGGGATCATATCTCCATCTCTCTCCCTCCCTCTCTCTAAATATGTCTCTCTACATGGCTTGAAAAAACGAATTTAGTTATCTTTATCTTCTTACGCTTACACACACACGCTCAGTCTTGGTTGTTTGCGACGACAGGCTTGTGAACATTATCTTTACGGGCATCTGCACTAAACCCCCACAGCTCCCATTCCAGGCCTCAGCACCCCTCGCTATCAGTGCTAAGAGATTAGCTATCAAACGCTAGCTGCCGCGATATGAGAATAGCGGCAGCTAGGTAGGTGGTTGTTATTACAGCGTACAAGCTACATTAGGTAGCTGCCTCTTTATCTGACAATCCACTGTCACAGTCAAGATCTTGTTAGTCCTTATCAGACCGAAGCGGTTAGGATCTAGCTGCCTTTTATCTGCAGTATCTCGGTCTGAAGCATCCCATTGTTAATCTCTCTCGCAGGGGGATTTTCAGCTGCTCTCGCTCTGAGTGATTCACACGCCACAAATGTCACTTTCTGTCGTATGTTTTTCCGCCAGGAAATGTGTTTGATTTCATTTATAGAGGAAGGTTTGTGTACTTTTCTTCCAGCTGACCTCCAATCAGCCATCAAAACACACTTTCTTGTTCACTCTGCACATTCCAGTCGTGTTTCTAGTCGATGTTTCTGGTCCTAAATCCCGGTATCCCTCAGGCGATCCCATTTATGCTTAAGATACATTAATTATAATAATAACAGTTGATGCTGTGCGTCCTGCCGATGCCTCATCGCTGAGTGACAGACGAGACCAGTCATTCACAGGGGCTCACCGTGCCAGTCCCACAGGTCTAGCGCTGCGGTCCGCCTGGTTTGGCTGCTGTCCGTCGAACACCACAGAAATGTGCGCGCCCCAGCACAGCTCCCATTAATCTTATTTGTTAGAGACTAAAATGATGTATGTGGTTTTCCACGCTGTGCGCATGAGGTTTGCCTTCCCTAAGGTGAGGCTGTGATCCAGCTACTTAATATCAACAGTGAGGGCCTCTTCTTCATGCCTCTCCTCCTCATCCTCCTCCATGCGTCCAAGATTTTCTCTAAGCAGCGCAGCAGCCTCGTGAACTGCACGCGGACGCTCTCTGGCAGACTGACAGAAACTCAATGTATACACAGTATAATATACCCCAGGTCATATAACCACAGCAGAAATTACTTAAAGAAGGAATGACTTTAGCTTTGTTACCTTGGTTTTCCTGCTCGCTGCGAGCCAAGAATGCTGTGAAGAGGTGTTTCTGTTGCACGTGGTACCTCTGTTTATTAACTTTTATGGTTGGTTTTTGTATTTGACCTCAGTATCTAAAGGGGCAAATGTCTGCCAGGATTTTCTTGGCAGGCGTTAACCTTCTACAGACTGCTTATATTTTTATCGTGCTCCATGCTGTTCCTTAACGCACTGTGACTGTTTGTAATGTTTTTATCATTAGCTGTCAGTGGCTGCAGATGGTTTTTCTGAGTTATATTATGCAGCCTGGAGGCAAATACATAAATTACATAATGATTCAGTGCAGCATTATTTCTTTACTTGTTTATACTTTGCATCAACAGTTTGACTTCTGAGTTCTCCTCCTCCACGCCGGTTTACGGTACATTGTGTTGGACACGCGACCAGTGTTGACCTGGATCACATGTGATGTGTGTTATTGACTTTAAAAGTCTGTGATTTTTACTCCGGGTGTGTTCCAGTCATATACACGCATCCTGTCAACCACACCGCTGCTCCTTTTGTATAGCTTGTATATAGTTTGAGAGTTCGTTGGCCTGCGCTGGTGTTACCTGAGTGTTTGTGTTGGGAGCGGGCCCAGCGCGGACCTCCATCCTGTGTGTTGGCTCGGGTTAGCTCCGCAAGTTAATGGGCCGTGGGGCGCTGCGAGTCCCTGTGGGCCCCTGTGGGACCTATCATGAGCAACCAGCCATCCAACCAGTGAGTGCTCCTCAGCAAGCCTCATTAACCCTGTCAGCCCCCCCTTCAAACCCCCCATCAGTGACTCACACGTGCTATGACTCAACACCCGCAGCTGAAGGTTATGCCCTACCACCACCGCCACCTCCATCCATCCATCACCACCCAGCCAACCTGAGATAATAGGGCTCATTCTTACTTCTGTGCTCTGTATCAGTGACGGGGTCTAATCTGATTCCAGCTCAGGTTCTACAAAAACAAATATTCAACACCAACATGTTGTATAGGGGGATCATTTTACCGTCTTACCTAATGGGACAAAAATGGACTTGGATGACATAGTCTCTATAGCACTTAGCGGCACAAAGAGTGTGGAAAACGCATCAAATACTTTGAAAAGAGCCTGTGTGTCCTACAGCTGCAGCTCACGATGTTTCATATCGGTTAATTACGATGAAAAGAGTCATTCTTGCACACACTTTCCACCTTTGCATTGATGAATCTATCGCAAAAGACCTTCACAAAATCTCCTGCGTCTGAAACGTCGACCTTTTTAAAGACACCACAGGAGGGCGCCACTCAAATCGGTCAGGCCAATTTTGTCTTGCACGGACCACCACTTTTCCTTCGCCACCGCCCAATCACCTCCCAGCTGTCTGTGCCCGGGCAAAGTAACATCTCACGGATGTTTAAAACTTCTCACCAACTTCTCAAAAAGTTCAGCCATCTTTAAAGACTTCTTCCTCTTGTCTCGTGGTCCTGTCTCCCTTGAGCTATTGGCTAAACTGCTACACTGACCCGCACGACTACCAGCGGTACTGCTCCGTTCGTTCGTATCTCTAAGCTAAACGTGTAGAAATATGGACATCTGTATGCATATCTAGCGTTGTGCATAAATGAGCCTTTAGGGTAACTTGCAGTTTTCAGTGTGTAGGTTGTTGTTGTTTCCCTTAGAGACAGGGATTTTTAACAACAGTCTACATCCAGTGAGTCACACTGTGATCAACCCATCACAAAAGATGATTTCTACTTATTATTTCAATTAATCCTGTAGTCTATATAATCTTGCGAAAGATTTCGACCACAATTTCCAGAAAACCCGTAGTGATGACGTCCTATTGCTTGTATTTTCCCTACAACTGTGGAAAAAAAACCCAGGAAATATTCTGTTTATCATCACATTGAGACAAAGAAAAGCAACAATCTGAATCTGGACTGTTTATTAGACCTTTCACAGAGACACTACTGGAGCTCCAGAGTAAAGACGGAGGCGTCCTGTGCTGTATCCCTCTGACAGGACCTCATGTTTGTTCTGTGGTTACCAAATGAAAACAATAAAAGTTATAGCTGCAGATTATTTGTCTTTTGATCACGTCATCGCCACCATTCACCCTAGAGTTAAGCCAGTAACCTTACCACCATCATATAACCACAGAGTCTCCACTCGGGCTTTACTCATCATTCTGGGGGAGCTGTAACCAGAGATCAATTAGATTTATTGTTCATATGCTTTTTTAAGTTGGGGTCTCACTGACAAATGGGGTCAGGAAGTATATTGTATATTATATATCAACAGCTCAACACTCGACAGCTGCAAATTGAATTTATAGTAAATGCTTAGGAAAACGTACAAACTCTCGTGTGTGTGTGTGTGTGTGAGAGTCGGTGAAATCATGGAATCAATATTTATTTTTAATTTTTCATGTTTTAGGAGTCTGTGAAGTCATTGTTCCCCGGGCAGGGAAGCCCAGTTCTTTCCAGACAAACTCTCATGTTACGAGAAAGCCTGTTTTCTTGTTCCCAGCTGCTCTCAGTCGGGTTCTCTGCCCTCTCCTCCTGTGGGCTCGGCTCCAAACCCCCACACTCGCCTCCAGTTTTCTACCTTCTTGCTGCTGCTCGGATCACCTTCGGATCCAGCACCTGGTGGCGGTCACAGTAGCTAACTTTGTCGGCTTCTCCAACAGCTGCCTCAGTTTATGATCTTGGCGTTCCCATTAACACTATCACCCGTATTCTGCTCCGTACACTCTCACCAGCGTCGGAGCCAAACCATGGTCAACACCTCTGTGCTAATTTTAAACTCTCTGGTCTCCAACACAAATTTTAACATTTTCCGCCACAGCCTAGCTCCAAATTGAGCCTGCTTCCTGAATCTCGATTTCCAATCTTTTCAAGCACCAAAGCACACTTGAGAAAAGCAACAGGCAGATTATTGTACGCTCATAAAGTAAAACTGCAGGACAAAATGTGTTGACTTAAAGATTACTTAAATGATTACTGTGCAGAACATTTTATAATTTAGCACTTTTTTTTCCAATAATGTGCTGCCTAGATATTGTCCTTCTTTATGCATCTGTGTCGGAGATAGTCGTGGTTGGATGCATTATGTTTTTGGTTCTCCATCCATCTGGACAATATTTCACATTTTGTTCCGAGAGAGTCGAGAGTGTGAGGAAGGAAGTCAGGGGAACAAGACTAAACGTTGCATGATTTGATCTTTAAAACAACATTACCTGTTGTCTGTGAACATTTGTGCCTGACTCCACTGGTTGCGTGAGCGTTGCAGAACGACTCCGCTGCGGTTTTGCTCCGCGCTCCCTCGTCAGTCAACATCCACCGGCTGCGTTTTGAGTTGCAGCGCGGCGCAGCACTGCCGGACAGCTGGAGTGGCGAAGCGGGTGGGGAGTGACTTCAGATAGATTTTCATCAGCAATGCTGGTTGTTAAATAGAAATGTTCAGCGTGTTCTCACTCAAATTCACAGGGCTTTTGTGTTGGAATTCAAGTCAAACTCTCAATGAACTCAGCACTCATCAAAAACTCTGGTTCTCTCTCTTATTTTTCCTCCCTCCTCTCTGTAAAGTACGTTTCCCCGACACCCGACAGTTGAGGTCACCTCCGCGGATCACTGCTGCAGTCAGGTTGATAAACGGGAGTGGAGATAAACTAATCTCTGAGCTCTCCTCCCGTCGGTCAACGCCTCCGGATCAGAGCAGAATCTGATGTGACTCCGGGTTTTTATTCCTCCAGAAGATCTAGCTGTGCACCTTACTCTCTCCCCTCTGAGCCGGCTCTTGTTTTGTTTTGATTGAGAGCCCCCTGGTGGCAGAAATTAAATACTGTGCATTAAAGAATTTGTAGATTCTTTGCAGCAGCATCCATATTTGAAGCATCATCTACTGTCACAGCTGCAACTTTGTGTTCTTGTCCAAACGGATTCACAGTGAAACATAAGACAGATGTTACCAGCGAAGCCTCACATTTGAGAAGCGGTAAATGGAGAATGTGTTGCACTTTTACTTAATTAATAACTTACATTGATTATCAACATTTCAGGTCATTAATTTATGTTCTGTCGATCAAAAAATGATTTAACCTACAAATCATTTTACCGATGATTCAGCCATTGCAGTTTGTCGCACCTCCTCAGTTAAAGAGAGCTACAGTTGTGTATTTTTATAGATAATTAAAGGCTCGTTGGCGTCAGTGAATCATTTATATAATCTAAATAAAACTGCCAAAGACGTGTGCTTGTATTTTGAAGGTTTCTCTAGTTAATGTCATGAACATCCGTCCAGCCCTCGACGCTCCGCCGGGCTCTTCCTGTCTCTCCTGCCCCAGTGAACTAGCTCCATCCTTGGGTCCAAACCTGGACTTCCTCACCTCACCTCAGCTCACCTCCGGCTCCAGCCGTTGTCACTCTACAAAACCCTGCTCTGCTATTTTTAGTCGCGCTGCGCCTGTGCCGGCGTGGCCTCCACTGTTTGCCTTGTGTGTGGTGTTGTGACAAGGGCCCGCATGGGAGCTGTAATGATACAGTGTCTCCGTCTCCCTCCCGGTGCTCAGATAGAGATTGTTTAAACAGTATCCTGAGCCGGGGACGGGTCCCATGACAACTCCATAAATATTTACCAGCCGCAGCCACGCCGCTTCGCTTGAGGAGAGCTCGTCTGCAAGCTACCTCTGCAATGTTTTTCTTTTGCCCTTTTTTTCCATTGTTGTCTCTCACAACTGTAGTATGTGTTGTTTTGATGATTTCCTTTGGATGTTGATGTCCTTTTTTTTTTTTTTTTTTTTAGCGAGAAGTGTTTTTACTAGCGCTGCTTTCGCCTTTACACATCATCGTCTGACTGGAATGTCAGGATGTCCTGAAAGTGTTGCACTACATCGCATGTACACCATGTACGCATGTTGCACGCTGTGGTAAACACATTAAAAGACGCGGCGTTGTCCACGTCTTGGAAGTCAATTTCAGCGATGAAACACGTAACTTTTCGAGACCTGCAGTTTCCTCAAATCAAAGTGTTGAAGTCTGAAGTACTTTCTCTTCCCTGCAGCGTGCAGTTATGTTATAAAATGTTTTTGCATCTGATTGCAGGCTGTCAGGAAACACTAACAAACCTGAAGCAGGATTGATGTGAGGATTGTGCTGCAGGACGTTATTTAATCTTTTCTTGTGAAACTTCAGTCAACATCAACAGACCTGCAGCCAAAACTGTCACTACTGCAGCAACAGAAGATGGGAATCTCATCCCCTAATGAGAGGCAAATGTTGATTTTTAGCAAAAACTTTTTACGTACACGTCTTTTACTTGCAAACAGTAAAAAGTTAAGATACAATTTATCTTAACTTCTTCGACTTCAAACTGTCAGAAGCTGATATTTTGAGCCACACAACACACTGCGGTCTCTCTTCAGCACTAGTGAAGCCCGGGGGAGAGTTATACCTCATCATATTTTCTTGTCTTGGGATTCATGTCACAAATCTGTCCATCCATCCAGCCGTCTTCCGCTAATTATTAGGATATTTTTATTTTGTTGTATTTTATTTTTCTCTTAATCAGTTGATATTTTGCGCTGCTACTTTTTCTTTGTTCCCTTTTGCTGCTGTGGGGATCAATGTTACATCTTCTCTTATCTAATAATAAACAAGAATGGCACTAAGTAGAGCTCATACCATCCCAAGGCCCAACAGTTTTTAGGGTCCGCATAGAGTTGTACTCGCTCATAGATAGCAACCACAGAAATACGCCTGATTATTTATTTTTTCCCCATCTAGATCCAGGCGTTATTCCCTGAGAAATTAACGAGAAATATTGAACAATGTCCCGTCTTGCAATGTTGAAGAAAGTGAGAAATTCCTGGATCCGTCCCTTCAGTATCTGGATCCAAACCAAAAGTTAATGAGGCAAATCTATTCTGGGTCGAGTCCCATCCTCCCTCCTAAGTAAGAAATCTGTTCAGTAATTTTTGTGTAACTGAACCAACCAATCAACAGACACTGGTGAAAACAGGTAACAGGTAGTACGTCAAGCAAAGGTTACGTTAGTCTTTCACGCCATTTTTTACTGAACTGGTTTTTTCCACCGTACTTCATCCTTACACTTGTGAAACGGGTATTTGATTGCATTTATGTGGCGCTAAAGAGGTAATATAAGTCCTCAATCTAACTTTGTGAGTGCAGCAGAAGAACAGACAGAAATATGTTTTCATGCAGTTAATTAACCTCCTTCTCGTTTCTCCTCTCTTACAGACGATGGTAAGATCTTTCACGGCAGCGGTGTCGGAGACGCGTTCGGTCCTCGCTGCTTCAAAGGTGACATCATGGGCTGCGGCATCATGTTCCCTCGAGACTACATCCTGGATGGAGAAGGTGAGGGCGCATGGTTCAGGTGCTACGATTACGGCGTCACTCATTACTTGCGCGTCTGTGGGAGGTTTCGCTCTTAAACATGCTTATCGTGGTTTAGCACGAGGCGGTTGCGGCAACATTCGGTCTTAGCGGAGTCCTTCGTGTTGCCTGTGGGAAAGAAGCTGGATGCAAACCAAGATCCCCCGCACAGAGTACAGAGGAGCCACTCCAGTCAAGGGGAAGTTCTTGCCTCCCCCTCCCTCCTTCCTTGAGGGACAAATATAGTCTTTCCTGCTCCCAGGTGATTTCAGAGCATCCGTTTCACACCAACAAACCTGTGATTACACTTCTGACGTACTGTAGCATCAAAATTACAGACGCTACGAGACAGCAGCGAGTGTCATCTAACCTTGGAAGGCCCACGAACAAAACACAACTTGTCTGGTTTTGGCATTCATTAACATTGTTTTGATGTCTCACTTCTCTGTGCTGTTTCATCATCGATTAAAACCTCAAACACACCGAGCTCTCTTCTGTCCTCAGGTGACGTGGACGACTGGGATCGGCTGGAGGTCCGACCGGGTCACGCCGGCGTCCAGAATGTTCTGTACCTCAACGACGAAGAGGAGGAAGAGGAGGACGGGGAAGAAGCGGAGCAGGGGCAGGACGTCAGGAAGGTCACGGTGAGGAACGACACAGCTGTGATACCCATCTTACTGTATATGAACCACATGTTTGAGATGAATCAGTTTTATGTTTTGATCAGGACTTATTGCAGGTCTGCATTTGACCACTTGGGGGCAGTGTAACAAACTGCTATTAAGTTGATGATAAGATGTTGATGTCAGTGTTGTGTTTACAAACAACTATTAACACATCCAACAACATGAGCAAACATCTCGGTCGTGTTTGTATCCACCAGACGAAAGCAACAATATTTACTCTCACTTTGACTCATTTGGTTTCCATTAACTCCTGAGGGAAACGTCTGAGGCTTCAAGTGCTAAATGCTCCGTTGTGTTCGCCACTATGAGAGCGGCGAGAGTTAACCAGGACGGTAAAGTTGCGGTCGGACAGATAAACTTTAAAGCTCCGTAAACCCACAGCACCTTCCTCCAAAATATGACATCTTCCATCATAAATATTCACACAAACGAACTTTCCAATTTCTGTATTTAAAGTCCGACTGAGACAGAATTTTACCTGAAACTCTTTAAATTTTGTCTTTAATTTTTGGGTCTGTGGCCACGTTTAAAAAAAATCCACCAACTCTTCAGATTATACAAAATATCAAATGATAAAGAGAAAGCAGCTCAATGCAGCTGAAGAAAAAAACAACAAATGTTCAAATAAATTCCTACAGAAACATTGTGACAAACCCACAGCAATATAATCATAAGGATAACATTGTGGTTCTGTGGTTCGGTGTTGCTTTGAGGTCGGATTTTCTCTCATTATGTGAAGTCAGAATTTCCGAGTTCGACTGGAACGATCCCTGAAGTCAGATTTCCGACTCGGAAAGTCAGACGCACCTCAGCAACCTAAACCCCGACAAAGATGGTAGAACATACTGTTTACATCTGTGGACGTGTTGCTCCTGTGTTTGTACGAGCAAAATGCCGTGTAATGCGTTCAATCGACTGGAGTTGTTAACAATAGCTAATAATCTCTGAGCTGGCTAGAAGTGGTATTCTGAGCGTTAGCACATCGTTGTTTCGCTCCGTAAAAGAGTCTCTGCACCACATGTCCGTAACATAGCTGTGTTCAGCCTTGGAAGCTTGAAACAAAGATAGCCGGCTACTGAGGAAGCTGAGCTAAGAAAACTCAACAGAGAGGATCAAAGAAACACCGAGCGTCTTAGGTTCGCCTCACATGGCGGGTTTAATGAATGAAGACGTAACATTTGTGCACATTTGAGCAGCAGCAAATGTATTTTCGTTTTCTCTCCCACATGTCACAAGACGCCACAACTCTCAGGTGACACACTGCTTTTCGTGCTCTCCGGTGAAGGCGCCCTTTTGAATCAAAATGTTACGGTGGTCGGGGCTCATCAGTCGACGGCATCGCTCATCGACCCGACCCCGAAGTAAAGCTCCGAAACCGCACCTCCACCGAAACAGCACAGAACTTCTTTCACGTCAAACATTCGATCCATTTCTAATAACAAATAAAAGCTACTGCAGCTTTAAAAAGTCAAAAAAACAGGATGATGTAAAACTGTTGGGAACTGAAATGGCAAATAAATAATGAAAACTGCATGTAAACAAAATCAAAACTGACCAGCGCAGGAAAATGAAACCAAAAATGCTGAGAAGTGGACAGAGATTGGATGATTTTTATTGTTGTTGGATGGAATAATGTAAATTCTTGGTTACTAATCAGTTCCTGGAAAAGACCTTCTGTGTTCTCGAAGTCTTCGGGTCCATCCACGAGTCACTCTCCGCTCTGATCGCCCCGCGCTGCTGCTGCTGCGATGTCCCAGCTGTTGTTTGTTGTTTGTTGTTGTAATTACTGCAGTTTCACTTCGTCCTGACTCGTACCCGCTGGGCCAACTTGCCTACACAGTTGTGCAAGTCGAGGCCAGGGGGTGGGGGGGGGGGGAGGTCACGCAGTGCTGAAACCCAAGTGGGTGAGAATAGAAGAGGCCGAGCCGTAATCCAGGGATTTGTCAATATTTACTCAGCAGGACACATTACCCTCAATGCACCGCTCACCGGCGTCCCAGAGGCCTCAGTGGGCACGGCTGCACGTGTGTGCGTCTGTCGGGGGCCGCCGGTGTTCGAACTAAACGAAGCCTGTTGCAGTTTCACTCACCCTTCATCTCTAATTGAATAGCGGTTAAGCCTCTCTTTTTTTTTCGAGTGGGTGGTACGGTAAATGTTTGATATGTGACTCAGCCTGATTTATCGAAGACACACACTCCAGTACTTCACTTGTTGTTTTAGTGTGTCGGTATTTGCTCTCAGACTTGGAGAGAAGCCCTCGGTATTAGCATTGAAAAGCTTGTTGATGTTTCTTTTGAGAACAGCTGGATAATGTTTGATCACTCGCTGATTTAGTAGAGACATGTACTGTAAACACTGACTTTTTTTTTCCCCCTCAGAAAAAGACAGACATTACTGTGTCACCTGTTTGTTTAACGATATTTCCTAACTGCACATAATTCCTGTTTACAACTAGCACACTGAGAGCTCTCAAGTGAAGTTTGCACTCCTATCAGTCATAATGAAAAGACTTTTCTCTCATGACTAATTGTTCCAACGCTCCATCAGTGGATTTACAGTGAAAGGCGGGATTGTGTTTGTGTGTTTCAACTCACTGTCGCCCCCCTGTGGTCCTGCAGGTGTTCTTCACCAGGAACGGGAAGCTGATGGGCCGGAGGGAGATGGTGGTTCCTCCAGGGGGCCTCTACCCCACCGTGGGGATGCTGAGCAGCGGTGAAAAGGTGAAGGTGGATCTGCATCCCCTCAGCGGATGATCCGGGAGCGCCGACTGGACTCGTGACGCCCTGCAAAACAGCTGGCTGCACTGTAGAGCTCACCCACGGTAGCCTAGCATGCTGCTCACACTCAGTTCAGCTGCACACACGCACGCACGCCGCCGTCGTCTTCCTCGACACCGCCACGGCTTTAATTTATAAGACTTGTATATTTCACCGCCATCACAGAATACACGAGCAGGATCGTCGGCAGAGAGCGAGAGGGGTGGGGGGGGGGGAGGCCTGCAGCATGCAGAGTGCAGGAGCTGAAGACTCCTGGAAGATATTTAACTGTTATTTCTATGCAATCTGTACTGCTTTCATCGTCACGTCTAACCTCCTTCTGCATGCAGCGCGTCTCTGAAACACTGAGCTGTTAAATCCCTCTCATGAGGTCTGGCACACTTAGTTTATTTCATTTGTCACGACCCCAAGCAAAGCAGAGCGAGGCCAACAGTTGTGCCGAGTCAGAGCTCGTGGGTGGTTTAAGTTTCAGGGAATACACCCTCTCTCTCTCTCTCTCTCTCTTTCTCTCTCTCTCTCTCCCTCACACACACTCTTTCTCACCCTCCCTCTCCCTCTCCCCGTCCTCTCTCGGGGTGAGGCTGCCCTCCTGTGAGCGATCAGGGACCTGCTGTTGCCCCACCTCGCTCGCTGCTCTCCCGGAGCTGGCTGGATGTGAACAGTGGATCTGTTTTCCACGCTTATTTTGTATGAGATTATTTTAGAGGATTGTTACAGGTTTGGTCATCGCAACCTCACGTGAGATGCCCTCACTGAGCCAGCCTCAAGATTCAAGATGTGTCCTGAGAGAGGATGAATAGATCTCTGAGCGTTTTATTGTTTCATTTTGGAGCCAGACTGCAAAGAAAAACAAGTCAGGTATATTTTCTACGAGGGAGCCGGTTAATTTTAAGTTTATCTAATGATTCAAGAGTTCAGGGAATGTTTTGCTTTTGCACTTTGAGAACCTGAGATAGTCCCATGAAGGGAAGCTGGGGAGACATTTAGCGCAAAAAATAGACAGAATCACTCCAGTCTGATGCAACACCAGATTACAGCCATAAAAACAACTGTAAAAAGTCAAATAAACACTTCTGACAGCGACATTTAACTCACACTCCTGCATCCGTTACAGGTTTATTGGATTGCATCACACTGCGAAGTGTTATACTGTGTTTTAAAGGACGGGTTCCCACAAAAATAAAAACAATCCTGTCATTATCTCCTCACCTCCGTGCTGATGAAGAGTCAGGTGAAGTTGCGTAGTCCACAAAACATTTCTGGAGCTTCACAGTAAAACAACGCTGCGAGTCCGAAGCAGACGGAAAGTTGAATAACAGATAAATAAGAAGAACAAGGTACCCATACTCATATAAACACAGTGTGTAGTAATATACTAAAAAAGTATTTTAAAAAATATAAACGTAATAGTTCAGAGACAGTCGGACTGTTGGATCACACAGGATACAAACATGAATTTGATGTAGAGTAAGAGGAAGTAGATCAGGAAGTAGATGGGGACTTTTTTGAAAGCCTAAATATAAAAACATAAAATGGCTCCAGACAGCTCATCAGGCTTCATCCAAGTCTCTGGAAGCCCTGAGACCCCAGACTGGTTTGAAAAAGTAACATTTACAACCTGAAGCTGTAATCGTCACTGTAGCTGTGGAGCTAAAAGCGTTAGCGTGCAAATAAAGTCTTTTAAAATTAATCTGGGATCTTTGGTCTTCTGGAGACTCTGACAACAGCTGACAAACTGTGTGGAGCCATTTTAAGTTTCATTTTTTACATTTTAAAACAAGTCTCCATCTACTTCAGTTGTTCAGGAGAACTCTGCGACGCTGTTTTGCTCCGAAGCTCCAGAAAAGTTTCGTGGACTACAAAACTTCCCCTGACTTTCCCTCAGTGTTAGTGAGTTAATAATGACTGAAGTGTTAATTTTTTGGTGCTTTGCCTTTAAAATTTGTTCTCCTCTTGCACAGCTTTTAGTCATCGTGCATATTTTCCCTGTATATGAAAGATTATTTCCCTTCTTATCTTCCTTTCCTCCACTTTTTAACCTGGAAGTTGTGATGAGATATGTCGCAGATAGTTTAACAGATTTCTATGAGCCGAGAAAAATTAAATCAGCTCGAATTCATTTCATGCTTTTATTAGTCGGGAGATGATTTTCCTCTCTGCGATGCCATATGTGATATCGAATTAACTGCTGGATGTTTTTTTGAAGACAAAGACAATGATGTCGCTGCGCGAGCTGCATGTTTAAAGACTTTAATGATGTGTTTGTGTGTCTGCAGCACCGGGGGCCCGTGTCACAAAGCCACGTTCAGCAGGTTAGCCGTCTGTCTTTTCTGGTTTTCTGGTATCATAAAAGCTGGCTCACTTTTTAATCGTGTTAGATCACCATGGTAACTAATGCTGGACAGAACGAAACCCAATCAGAACGGCCCGTCTACCGGCCAATCAGATTAAAATTGAGTCATCATTCCTTCAGGGTCTAGACATGGAGGTTTTATTACCTGTAAACTGAGTTAACAGGTAACAAGAGAGGATGGAGAGATAAAAATCAACGACGTTTACTTGATGATAATGTCAAAGATAGAAGAAACACGAGCTCAGGGCTGCAACTACAATTATTTTTATGACGGATTAATCTGACAATTCCTGTGTTTTCTTGATGGTGAAAAAAAATACCCGTACCTCTCCGTCTTTGTATTGTTTTTGTCCAACCAATCGTCTAAAACACAAAAATGATCAATTAATTACGAAATAAGACAATAATAAACAGCAAATAGTCACAACTGAGAAAAATGTACGTTGGAATTTGCTTTAAACGTCAATTAAAATTATAAATTGATAAGTATAATAAATGTCACATCATAGTTATTTTAATAGGTTATTTTTTGAGTAAAATTAAAATTTATGATGATCAGTCAACAATGATTACCTCACTAATCATGAATCATATCGCAATCTTAATATCTGTTCAAATAATCACAATATGTTTGTTTTTTTCATATCGTTCAGATTATTTAAAGGAGGATTCCGGTCTTTTTAAAACTCGGGGTCGCACTTCAACTCAGCTGACAGTCGCAATACAGCTGCGATGGCTGCAGCGTAATCCTGCTCGTTATTGTCACTGACGGGCTGAGGTTGTTATTCTGCGGAGAGAGACCTTTTTGTTAATAATAGTCCCGAACTCGAGGAGAAGTGTTGCTCTGAAATGTCTCGAGAGGCAAGTTAGTGCAGGAAGACGACTGGGGAAACGTGAGTCAGAGTTTTTTAGAAGAACTGCCAAGAATTTATTTTCCAAATTTATGGCTGAATATTTAACTGATTAACAAACTAGATGAGGCAATGACTGTAACAGCTAACGTTGGGACTTGTTTCTGGTAACAAAATTGTCTCTCTCACTAGGATTTGTTTCTGTAATGTTGTCAGACGTTAAAAATAACAACCTCAGCCTGTCGCTGGCAAAAACAAGCACTTTTACTGGACGTAACTCTGAAAGTCTGAGTTGCCCCAAAGGATTACGTTGCAGCTATTTCAGTCTCGTTGCTGCCAACGATCCCAAAACCTTTCGTACGTATGAATCATTTACACACCAAAACATGTAAATACAGGGCCCGGGTTTAAAAACACCAGATTCACCTTAACACTGGTTAGCAAGCTAGCTACTAGCACAGTGTGTGGCTGCTACCATGAATGTATACAGTAATTACAATATAACGGTTATCGTCCCGTGTAAATCTGACATCCTGACAGCCCGACTTTGAACGCTTGGTCCGTCAGCTGTAAACACCAGTGAGAGTGAAGTCAGGTGACTTTGTGAAACCGGCCCCGGAGATAAAAACAATCCGTGTCGATGAATGAGAGAAATACTGTTTGTCATGTCGTGTCAGTGGGAGCTGGTTTCCACACAAATTATTCAGAATGATTTTTTTTGTTTTGTTTTGTTCGAGTCCGTTCGACTGAAGGGAACCGTGATATCAACATTATGATACTGTTTCAGCTCAATCAGTTAACCAAACTCTTCATCAAGTTCCTGCACATCTGTATTTTCTCCATCACAACATCAGCAGCCCTGTAAAGTTAACTGTAAAGTTTAAAAACTCGTCTGTACCTTCCTGTCAGGTGCAAACAGCTGATAACTGCAGACAGAAACGCTAGAGTATAACACGATGTAAAATTACTACACAGGGTTTAACTGTTAAATCATTTCTGCTGGAGATTTGTTTGTTTGTAGCTGTTGTTTGTTTTAGAGCCATTGATGATGACGACGACCTTCGGCAGGTCTTCAGGACACGTGAAACTCTGTCCATCACTTGTGTGGTTCTCCTCCTGCAGGGCTGGATAGAGACTTCAGTTCAGTTCAGGCCGAACTGTTCAAACTTATGCTAGGCAGTGCAAAGATATTAACGAGACACTGATGTGGACGTCTGGGCCACGTCGAAGTTCAGGGTATTAAAGTCACTTAATGTTGAAGTTTACTCAGAATCTTTTTAAGTTTACAGAAAGTTTCACGGTTCAACCAAATTAGAGCTAAATCCGATTGATAAGTGTTTGTAGCGTCTCCGAATTTACTCACCAAGGACTCCTGTAATAATTCCTCGCCTTGTTGACTTGCACTATAAAGGCCTTGTTCAGTACATGTGTGATTATCAATAAAGGTTTCAGTAATGTAACAGAGGTCACGGGTTGGTTTTCTGTCAAATGTTTTTTTTGAGTTTGGAAGTTGTGCTTTATTAATGGTCCTTTTATGTTTTACAGACGAGTTACACGATAATAATCAGATAATTTCATTACCAGACTGAGAAATATATATATTCTTTAAATGTATTAACGATGCCGTTAGAGATGCTGGTGATCTAGGGATCATCTCTGACCCGTGACTACCCAGAAGTCATGACGACATTATTACATGAGTGCTCACTGCTGATGGGTCGAACCACAAACGCCTTCGAACTTCAGTTTTTATCTCGATCCCACACCTGTAAAGTTTCCTTTCCTCCAAAATTCGACATAACACCCGACAAAATGCTCAAAATCACTGCTGGTTCCCGCTACAGAAGGTGTCTCCAGGACCACGTTTTGCCATGATGACACACACACAGGCTGACGAGGTGAAGACATTACCAGCTGATGCTGTCGCAGCTGGTGAAGAAATCAAGTCTGTGGTCAGTCGTTAATAATTTGTTACCAGCCGCGACAGCATCAGCTGGTGTTTTCACTTTGTGTGTGTGTGTGTTCCTAACTAAAAAAAACTCTGACTGGCTTTTCTCACATATAAAACATATATAGAAGATACACTGAGTTTCACAGACGGTGTTGATTTTATATGTAAGAAAGCCAGCCCCAGACTGTTTTTGGACAGGAGACTGAGGAGGTTTTGGGTCGGCGTTGACGTCCTGGAAAAGGGTGTACGTCAGTCCGATAGAGAGCATTCTTGTCTTTAATAGTTCTGTTTGGTACTGGAACCTGACCTTCGTAAAAAGAAACGAGCTGAATAGGATTGTTAAGACAGCAGGGAAGATAATGGGCCGCCAACAGGGACGACGATACAAGAATACCTCTGGCAGGGAAATAAAGATCTGCAAGGGCTCGTTTATCCCGAATGCAATTTATGGAAAGTTGAGAAATCTTTGTTTTATTGAGGTGATGTGTCTTGTTTTTGTTTTTTATCCCGTGGACATGTTTGTATTTATATTTTCCTGGACAATAAAGTTATTCTGCAAAATATGGTCCTAGAGACACCTTCTGTAGGGGAAACTAACACAGCATCAGCGTAATAACATCACAACCGTGTGAGATGCAGTCGTTAAACTTTAGAGGTGTGTAGTTGAGATCAAAATGAAGGCAGAGTCTGAAGATGGGGTGCGGTGTCGTGTAATAATGTTGTTATAACCTACATTATTTCTACATGAGCGTAGTCATGAGTCAGAATGTAAACATGGTCTCTAGTTTATAAATGTAAAAATAACATCTGACCCCAGAGGTCGTTCTTATTAATGGCTTAGTGTTAATATTTAATGGATTAACATTCCTGGTTTCAGACATTATGTTCCCCTCAGGATGAACTACAACAACTACTAAAGGTGACGGTCCCATCAGCCTCAGCTGCACACTGGATTCAGTGATTTCAGTACATGACGGCACCCTAACACAAAATTAAGGTGCAGTATGTAAGAATTTGTTAAAATTGTTCAAAACTTAACTAAAATTTTCCAAAGAATGTAAAGAAACATTAGTGCTGACATTATAATGTCTCGTTATGTTGAGCAGATATCTAATGAAGCTAACATGCTAACCAGCTAGCCTCAGTCTGTCCCGGTCCAAGGATCCCGTCTTACATAATGCACCTTTTAATTTAACGAGTATCGTAAACAATTGTACTGACTAAACGCAAACATATTAGCAATATCAGATAAATGACGTCAACTTTCAAGTCATAATTACGACCATGAAACCGATAAATACTAATAAGGAGCCAAACAAATGTTGATGCCTCACATCAGCTAAAAGAGCGTCACTCAAATGAAATAACGTACGAAAAATGTTTGTATATAACAATTTATTTCAACAGTAGCAATCTAGGATATTTGGTCCCCTGGTTTAAAAACAGTACAACAGTTTCAGATCCAGTTCTCATATAAAACAAAGGAACAAAAGTGTGTTGTTTTTTTTTTTTTAAAGTTGAACATGTACAGACAGAACGGCAGCTGAAGAGAAAAATGACATAGAAATAGTCCAAACCCATTATTTTGAAAGACAGATCAAAGCGCTGGGCCGTTAGCACGTCTTCTTTGAGCTTTCCAATAAATGTGACTTCATTAAAAAGAGGTCGTCTAGTTGACCAGAGCTACGTCGGCTGTGATAATCCCACATTTTGATAAAATAAGACCATGTCATTTATACTCGTAACAGCAGTTTCAATCCAGATTCGATAGAAAAATTACAAAAGTCCTGCACACAAAAATAAAACTAATTCCTCTTTGTGTCACAGCTTTTTGCACATTTCTGTTCTAAAAATATTCGTTACACGGGGCGTAATTTTAAATATTGTACATTTAAAAACAAATTTGTGTCAGAGCGACACGTTCGCCAACAGACGTGGAGTCGAACTTTCTGGTAGGAATGGCTTTAAAGGTTTCAAAGTGTTAAGAGAGGCACGAATAAGAGTTCAGTAGAGTTCACACTAGAAACTGCAGCAGAAAACGTCTAAAAAAGAAGGAATGGCGAGAAGTCTTCTAAAGTGTCCATGGCGGTCATCGCGTTGGCCAAGAGCAGATGGATCAGTTTATACGTCCTCTTCCTCCTCCTCGTCCTCGTAGTATCGGTTTCGTTTGATCATTTCCTCCACAGACAGCGCCTCCTCCTCCTCCTCCTGCTGCTGCTGCTGTGGCTGCTCCTCCTCCTTGTCATCCACCTCCTCGCTGTCCCAGAAGCCGACATCCTGAGACGACCGGCTGGCCTCCACCTCTCCGTCAGGAGACGAGATGTCTGTTGGTGACTCCTGATGTTTCAGAGACGGCATCTCCTCCTCCAACACGCCTCCATCCTCCTCCTCCTCCTCCATCTTCTCCTCCTCCTCCGGCTCCTCAGGAGTGTTGTCTTCCTCTTTGAGATGATGCTCTGGCATGTTCTCGTGCTCCTCCTCTCCTGAGCTGGTGTGAACGTCCACACAGCTGTCTTCAGTGGGCGTCTGGCTGTCTGACGACTGGCCGTCGTGCTGCAGCTCCATGCTGGAGGGTTCAGGACTGAGCTGTCCGTCGTCTACAGGAGGAGGTGGACTCTGTCTTCTGGCCTCAGCAGCAGGAGCAGCTTGTCCTGCCAGTGTGAAGGGCATGCTGCGCTCCTTCAGGGAGGAGGTGCGGCGCAGGCAGGGCGCCTCTCTGGCAGCTTCAGGTGTGGAGTCCTCCTCCTCTGGGGGCCACTTGGGTCGGAGGGGCTTGCTGGCGGAGCCTCCGTCTGTGGTTGTCGTGGCTCCTCCGCGGCTCGGCGTGTCCTCCTGCTCTGATCGTGGCGGCCAGGAGATCTTCAGCCTGCGGGTCTCAGTGGGTCGGTCGGACTTCTCTGATGATCCCTGTCCCAGAGCCTCCATAGTGGCTGTCAGCACGTTGACTTTAGCCAGCGGGGAGTCCTCCACACTGGGGCTGTCCAGGTCTAAGGCCGGGGGCGGGGTTGGGCTCTGGATCTTTGGCTTGGGCTGAGCGGTGGACTGAGGAGGAGAGGTCTCTCCGCCCTCTTTGCTCTCCCACAGCTCTTTGTGGGGCCGGTGGCCGAAGCCCTCGTCGTAGTTGCCCTTGGCCTTGAAGAGCTGGCAGAAGTGCGGCTTGCAGTAGACGTTGTTGTGCAGGGAGGCGTAGTTCGCCAAACTGGAGAGGGAATACAAGACGTCATTAGAAATGTTGTGACCAGGTGAGAAAGTCTTTTACTCTCATGCCATCAGACTGTTAAATGCTCAGCTATGTGTATAAATTTTTATTATTTTTTTTAATGTAGGGGGAAATATCTTTGTGTATGTGCAGACGAGGCTTAAAAAGGGCAGCAAATCCTCAATAAACATCCTCTCTAGTTTACGTCCTCTGCTCGGTCAGAAGTCATCACGTTTGCGTCGTCCTCACCTCAGTTTGGTGTTGCAGTGCGAGCAGCGGAAGCAGGAGCTGTGGTAGACGTGCTGGTTGGCCACCAGCCTCTCCAGAGGATACACCGTCTTCAGACACGACACACAGGTCTCCCTCACAGGCAGGCGGAAGCTCTGCACGCACACACACACAAAATAAACTTGTTAAATCTGACACAACATACATATAAATGTGTGTGAACTCTCTGTGTGAAGGTGCATCTGTGAAGACTCACTTTGGAAGTCTTGAGCTGAGACGAGGAGGACGCGGGAGTGCCAGTTGCTGAGCCTGTGGGATCACAAAAAGACCAATGTAAGAAACGGTAGTGACGTGATCTGAACACTAGATGGAGCCGTTTACATGTTTAATACAATGAGCTGACAGAGATGATCAGGGATCCAAAGTCAAGCAGTGGATTTAGTTTGTTATTTCTGAATAACTCGTACAAAATGGATTTAAAATAATCTACTTCAGGTTTTTTCCATCACCTACACCAAAATAAAACACTAACGATGGGCCGATTGCTAAGTTCTCATTAGAGGAGAAAATTCATATCATCCAGCGAGTAAGAAGAGGAGGAAAGTAAATTACCGTTGGTCTCGGGGGTAAAAACTCTCCTGCTGTTTGGTTCAGACTCTGGACTCTGTAACAAGAGGAGAGAGGATGTGAAGCAAACAACAACAATCATCAGCGTGAAATAAAGTCATTTATAATCATTTTAAATCACTTAAGTGACCAGAAACTCGAGCATGACGAAGCAGTTTGTTAAGCTCACCATGTCCAGAGTGCACGGAGGAACGTTCTCCTTCTGCTTCCCACAGAAACCGTCCATCTGATCATTCTGAGGCAGACGAAGACAGGAAGTTACAAACAAAATATAAAACAGCGAGACCGCAGAGCTCCTCTAAGACATCACAAACACTCATTTGACTGTCTAAGCTGCCTGTGGCCTGTTTATTTGTCCACTGTGATGAGATGCATCTTGGCCGCCTGCAGTCCAGAGTTAGTTTGGATGATTGGATTTGACTACAGGACGGGCACAGGAAAAGCGTTTCGTGCCAGGAAAATAAGTCCTGTAAATAATGTTTAAGTAACCTCAGGTACTGTGGTGCCATCAGGTGTGTGGGTGAAGGAGGATATCGGGAGTCAAAGCAGTGAAGACGCACACATCCACAGTTTGTAACGCAGACCTTGGCTTCCTGCCTGTTAAAAGTCATCGATTAGTTTAGTCTGTAATTAAATTAAGTGTCAGCCATTTTGATGAACGGGTTGAATGGGGTGAGTATGTTTAAGAAAAGGAGCCAAAAATCTGATTCCAGCTCTTCAAATGTGAATATTTTCTGGTTTCTCTACTTCTCTATGACAATGAACTGAATATCTTTGGTCTCCAAGATGACGTCCTCAAAATGTTTTGTTTTATTCACAACCCAAACGATTAAATCAAGACAAAAACAGACTCTAGCTTAGGACAGATTTTCATCGCCTGCTCTTGGGAGACCGTCGGGTCTCTGTACATAAATTAATAAGAAACGCTGTGTAAGAAAAGTTTCTCGTGATAACTTAAATACTCAAAACTAAGTTGACTCGACCTGCCTCGGTCTTCTCTCTGCGGTCGACTCTCTACTAAACACAAAAATGTGAAGTTTGCGAGGCCAAGCTGATATTAATAAACTTGTCTCTTGTCTTACAGGAACAGCTGTCCTGCCATGGGACAGGGTCTGATTTATAGTTTAAGGTCTGAGATCATCAGTAAAAGTAGATTGATGTTAAAGATGTTTAAGCTCAAGTCAATCTCCAACGACACAAGCAGACCTAGATGACAAATCACAGGTCTGGGGGGGTTTCCATGTGGCGTCTCAGTATTTGTTTTTTCTGACTGAGCCACAGACTTTATGAAACTGTTTTTACAGGCTAAACATGAGCAGTGAAGACGTGGCAGGTAGAGTGACCTCTTCATGTATTAGAAGGCAGCAGTGGAAAGTAGCATTTCCTCAAGTACTGTACTTAAGCACGATTTTGAGGTGGCCAACTTGTACTTAACTTGAGTGTTTCCATTTTCTGCCACGCCACAACAATTCAAAAAGGTAAATATTGAACTTTTTACTTGACTTTACTTTATATTCTGCTGGGTGGCTTCTGGATTTAACCCTTGGGATCAATAAAGCAATTAAAATTAGCTGCACCTTTACCAGTAAAGGGTCACAGGCCGGAGTACTCACATTGACTGAGGTGGGAGAGACTTCCTGTTTGGAGATGGCAGCTTGGTAGAGGGCCATCCTGTCCCGGAGAGGAGTGGACTCTGCAAGACTTCCATCTGGTGCAACACACATAAATTGAGGATGTCACAATCAAACCAAGCAGCTTGGCTAAGATTTGTTTTTTCATACTGGTCAGAGACTCTTTAATCATTTTCTCCAGCTTGCAAAACAACAACTCGGACACAAGCTCAGTTTTTACAGCATCTGCATTATTAACAGTCCATTAATCGTTGGGAAAGTTTGGTGACAAATGTTCCTGATGAGGATTTTTTTTTTTTTTTTTCCACCCATCCCCAGTTCAGCCCGAGTGCAGAATGTGCTGGTTAGTCATGCGGGCCGTGGACGGGAACGGGAGGTCAGGAGTCGTGTGCAGTGCGGAGGGGAAACAGAGGTTCGCCTCTTCCTGTCTGCTGATCACAGTGCTTCTTCAGCCGTCTGTGTCGTCACTTCTTGAGTTTTTGCACTTCTGGGAAGGATGTTATCCATCCAGAGGAAGGCTGGACGACGCTCCGTGTTTGTGACCGATAGAAAAAGCACCGGAGAACAATGTGCTGACGACCTGAGTCAAGTAAAGGCTTTGTAAATGTGAAACTATTACAGCAGTGGACGCTTACATTTCAGTTTGTTTTTAAAAATCCAGGTGTGAATGTGATCAGGACATTCCTGCCAAAGAAGAGCTTCCTCTCCGTGAAACCTCCCTGAATAAATAACACGGTAAACTTTCAGTTTTTGTTGATTCTTGCGGCCTCTTTTGACAAAAGCAGTACGACACCAGCGGTTGTAAAGATCTTTGCTAGCTCGTGTCGGTGGCCTTGTGGTCAAAGGGGTCAGTCTTGGTGATGAAGCCACAGAGTTGTCTGTTCACTCTGATGAAGTGTACACTACCTGCTGGTGGCCAGAGGTCAGAGGTCAATGTCACTGTGACCTCACAACATGCATTTTTGGCCATAGATCAAAATTTGACCTACAAATGTCCAACAGGATAAAATGATGATGATATTTGATATCCAGAAAGTCACGTTCTGGTCATTATTCAATGCCACAGCTCTGGAACAGCAACTTGACTCATTAGATAAAAAGTCTCTTACACCTAGTTGTAGGTTTTAGTTGAGTTTTAGTTAACCTTGATGAGACACAGTTAGAGATTAGTGCACGTAATGGAGTATTTAGCAACTAAAGAGCCAAATATTTTTAAAACGGGGCTCAAAGAGGGAATATTTGACTTCCATTCAAGAGTTGGACACAAACACGACTCCAGATAAATGTTATTAGCAGACAGTTGCCTATTGACACGTTCAGCAGTCATGTAGCAAGTTCACCATATCACCTAGACGGCTAAAGAGGCTAAAGAGGCTAAAGAGGCTGCTAAATGCTCGACCTTGCTCACCAGCTGGATGCTAACTGTCTGTCTGCTGCTGGGTGCTGAGCAGGGAGTGTACGGTTGTTGTTTTTGTGGCTGATGTGGCCCACTCCCCTTCTCTGTCCCCTCATGTCCTTTCATCTCTCTGATAATGGACTACAACTGCCAAGAAACACTTGAAGAAAATAAAACTACGTACCTCCTAGTAGCTGGTCCATGTTGGCTGTATTCCCGCTGTTTCCTCTACTCGTTGGCTCTCTGGAAACCTGCAGAAAACAAACGAAACACAGAAAGTCAGATGTGTAGAAAATAGGGCAATAAAAGACCAAAAAACAAACAGCTTTAACGTGTCCTGCGTGACCTGTGAAATCACTTTACAGCACAAATACACAAACAGAGCCATCTGATGCTCACATGTTTTAGACCAGTGAAGCAAATGATCTGGAGGCAACGCCGTCGATCAGGAAGATCAAAGCGTGGAGGAGCAGGCGGAAACGCAAAAAGAGACTCAGGGACGCAAAGAGTAGTGTGTGTGTGTCTGTCCATCCAAACCACTTTAATCCCCTTATGAGCTCAGAAAGTCGGAGTCTCAGACATCTCCGTCTGTCCACAGCAACTCAGCCAAAACAAACTGAACTGATCATTTCTCTGTTGTGGGTTTTACACTCGGACCGTCCAGTCATACATACATACATTATGTGATCAGTCAGCCGGGATCTCGTCTGCAGAAACTCTGCCTCAGGATTTGATACGTCTTAGGTGTATTTCAAATCAGTCACTAAAGAAACTGAAGCTCTGAGAAGCCACTGACATTTGAATTTAATGTAAAGGAAGCTGTATTATTAAATATTAATAAAAATCGGTACGTCTAATTGATCTGTTGAAGTCACATCTGCCAACAAGCCTCGACTCTGCAGTCAAACCCCTCCCACTGCCAGTCATGCCAACACGAAGGCACACATCGTTCTCCTCGGCTCACTTAAAGTACAGATTACACAATCAGACCGCGACTATGACGCTCCGACTCATTTAGCCTTCACACTGTAAGAGCCTCGGATGACCCCCTGCATCTTAGATCTGTTCACAGTTACATTTACTTCTTTAAAAAAGTCGTACAGATTCAGCACCAGGTGGTTTCTGGCTCATACACCTGTGCTGGCAGGAGGCTCAGGTGTGTTTGCAGGCTCCAGCAGGTAAAGTTGAATTTCACAAGAAGACACAGCAGAGGTCGAGGTGAATACAGAAACATATCACCTTAGGTTCAGACAAGTTAATACTCATCAGGTATCGCTGAAAGAAAGTGTGAATCATGCTTCAGCTCTACATGTTTTGCTTCGCCTCAATAGAAGTAAGCTGTGTTTTTAAACTACACTCAGTACTCTGAACTAAGTTTATACTTTAATTTTAAAGTGGTATTAACTTTTAAATTAACTACAATTAAAAACAAAAACAATTAGCCACACTGTTGCACTGGGTGACATGTTCCTTCATGTCTATTAGCATTAGTATAGTTTTTTTTTACTTGAATGCATGTCCTGCCGCTGGAGATACTCACTGGAGACACAATTATGTATTGGTTTCCATCCTTCAGTTTACACCAGCACTTCTGTGGTTGACATTCATGATATCTGCATCTACTTTTAAAGCTTTACTTAGTTTAATGTATGAGACTCAAAACCACAGAGGAATTAAAAATTAGACTGAACCAATAAATCAAAATCTGCAAAAACTGACCACAACAAGCCGTAAACCCAACACTTAACATATCTCCTTTTAAGTTTTTATGGTAAACATCATTCACAGCAAACAGCTGCTTGTTTACACGTCGACAGACATGGAGCGACATTATCATTTTCCTGAAGTTGTGTTTGTGTCAAGTCTCTTTTACTTCTGTTTTCTGGCCTCAAACAAACAATGGCACAATGAGAAGCTAACTTTTAATGCAGTTTGGTGTTGAGCAGATAGCGTACGGTGGGTTTTAGAGACGTGGATGAACAGAAATGTATTGAGAGTGAACCAAAACAATGAAGTCGTGGCTGTAAAACCAAAACACTAAACGTGCTTCAGAGTCGTGAGCTTATTCTCTGTGGATTCATCTACAAACAACACTACGAGTGCACACCTCCACCAGGGCCCATCAGTCCTCTTTTGCACTCACTCATAGATGCCGGCCACATAAACACAGCAGATTTATTCGAGATCCACGCATTATTCTCTGAGAAATTAACGAAAAACTCCCCGTCTCACAATCTTGGAGGAAGTGGGAAAAGATTCCTGGATCAGTTCCTTTAGTATCTGGATCCACACCAGAAGTTAATGGGGTCTAATCTGGGCCGAGACTCATCCTCCATCCAAGTTTCCTGGAAATCTGTTTGGTAGTTTTTGTGTAATCCTGCTGACAAACCGACTGATGGTTGAAAACATCCTCAGCTGAGGTAATAAAAATTTTGATTATAGCAGCTTTAGGCTCTTTGATTCTTAAATCTTAGACCTCTGAATTTAAATTTAACCCTTTTTCATCTGGTGAGGACGACGAGCCAGACCATCAGATGATGTCATCTCTGATGGTGAGTCTTTACCAAAGCTGAGAGTGTGAGTAAGGAGCAAGTTACTCCTAAATAATACATGAATTATACGACAACACACACACTGACGGAGTGTTAATCTGTCTTCCTGCACACAGTTATGATTCAGAGTGTGAGTGAGCTTTTGTCTGGTATCAGAGGAACAGAGGAAAACCCAACAAAGGAGACCGTCACCATCATCATAATTACGCATCTATTCCCGAGGGTGGATTATCTTCCAGAAACCGGAGGTGCAGCTCTGAAGGAGAGGGGGGTGTCTGAGACTGGACTGCATATGTGTGTGTGTGTCTGTACATGAGGAGGGGCTGTAAACATGTAGGGGTCAGCAGGATGTAAACAAGCAGCCGGGCCATAGGAGGCCAGGCTGGGTCTCAGGAGGCTGGATCAGCGGGCTAGACAAAGAATCTGCCGCTAATCCTGATACTATTAAAGCTCTCATTCAGACTGACAGACTGACTTGCAGTTCCCCTTATTGACTCCACCCCGTCCCTGAACCCATCACACACACACACACACACACACACAAAGACAATCCCTGCTCTTACATTAAGCCATACCAAAACAAAAGACAGAGGATGAAGGTAACTACAGGATGAATTAAAAGCCTTTAAATGGAGGTAGTATACCCAACCCAGGCCACACAATAACACAGTTGAAAGTGAGCGGACACAGATGAAAGGAGCCACTGATAAAAGTTAGCCCATGAAGTGGCCTTTGAGAGGCCGTTTTCATTACCAGGCACTTTGCAGCCGTGTCGTTTTGAAAAGACCTCTTTCAGCTGCGCTAACAGAGAAGTCAACAAAAACAGACGGCGAAAAGTAAAAGTCTGTCTCGGAGCGATGGAGCCGAAAACCTGTTCAGAGGCGAAACAAAGAAAGACCATAGCTACCTTCTCCTGCAGGCGAACGGAGGAAGAAAAAAAAAAAAAAGAAAAGGCCACGAGGGACAAAGAGTCAGCGGAGAGACGAGACGAGGTGAAGCCTTCGGAGGGAGTTTGATCGTCTGACTGAATCCGAGGAAGAGGAGGCGCAGACTGAGCAGAGCAGCCCAATCTGGCTTATGACAGGGGAGATGTGGGGTAGGGCCTCTGGTGATGGTTTAGGGGAGGAGGAGGAGGGGACACAGGGAGCAGGTGCTCCCAAAAGAGGGGGGGGTGCGACCGGATGAAGGTGGGGATAATGATAGGAGTGGAGGCAAAGTGTGCCATGGTGTGTGTGCCACCCCCTTTACCCATCTGTGTGTGTGTGCAGTTTTAATATCGTCATTTTTTTGGGGTTGTTGTTTTTTTTTTTACTGTCACGGTCCCCCAGTCTTAGAATAAAGCAGCCGGCGTGCAGGGTGGAGTCATTAGGGAGAGGAGGGTGGCGGAGGAGCAGCTGGTGCAGGGGGTGACAGTGGGAGTAAAACAGGGAGGGAAGGGGGGGGGATAGGTGGGGCTGAGCTGAGCTGAGCTGGGCTGGGCTGTGCTGGGCTGGGCGGTGTAAGTGTGTGTGGGAGGGAGGGGTTGGTCTGCTCGGCAAGAAGGGTGAGGGTCAATTAATTTCAGAGTGCCTCATGCTCATGATTCAGCAGCACCGGGGAGGGGAGGGGACGCAGAGGGGGGTATTTAGATGTGGGGCTGAAGGGAGTCGACAGCCAGTGTTAGCAGCTCTGTGAGGCTGAGCACTGTACGATCTGCTGGTGTCACAGCCTCACACTGAGAGACAGACAGTCTGAACAGCATTGTGACACAAAAGGGACTTGACCTCTTTTTGCAATCAACAAAAGTATTTTAACTCCATGTTCTTCGGAGTGAATTTTCTCCGTTACCGTTAGGACGCCTTTATGTTTTACCTGCTTGTGAAGCTAACCGCTAATCTTCTATTCCCTCTGAGATTCGTTTTTCATTTTATCGATTGATGATCACACCATTTATTAACGTTCCTCGTAACCCCTTTGCATATTTTATTTGTTACTCATCTATTCTTGAGGCCAAAGTTTGTCTGAATCTGAATCTATAATGTTGATTAAAAGGGGGGTCATCCCTCATGATCTCGCCTATAAATAAAAGGTTGATTTAATGACTGAAATCAAAGAAGAGGACGGATAAAAAGTCCGATCTGATGATGCCACCAAATAAAAATTTAGGGGACCAAGTTATTACAGTTCATCCTGACTGGGGGGGTGGAAGAACATGATTGTTTGTAGATACTCAATACTTGAGTTCACATATTTCAGTCTAGACCAACGCTGACACACTGCCGTGCCTTTTTACAGTTTTACAACAAGAAAAAAGGAAAAAAAAAGGGGGCGAGTGGAGGTCGAGGTCTTTGATGATGTGTAGGAGAAGGACGGAGGGTTGAGAGAGAAAACAGAAGAGGTGGACGGAGGGCTGAGGAGCAGAGAAATGGACGACAGGGAAGATTGATGAGGTGGGGAGGGGAGGAGGAGAGCTTTGATGGCCTTGGGGGGGGAGAGACAGCCTGAAGAGGAGCAGAGTGCAGATCAGCTGTCTGCAGTCATGAGCCGACCAGCCTGCACCATTACATCATCTGCCCTGCGAAGGGGAGCTCAACAAAAGGGGAAGCAGAAGGCCCGGCCTCAGCTATACAGTGGACGCCATTGTGAGGGCCTCTCGACTTTGTGTCCACAGAACTGTAAAGATCTTGTACGACTGCTCCAGGATTTCCCCAAAACAATTCCTCCTTTGGTAAGACAACTATGCACCATTGAAGAAAAGACTCTCCAAATCCCTCCGGCTCCCTGCAGCGCTCCTGATCTCGATGTTAAAAAGCCCACATAGGCGGTCAGTGTTGAGTTTAAGAGGGGAAACAAAGTCTTTGTTAGAACAGCACATTTTTTTAGTGTTTTTCAGACTACAGGTCTCTTTTTTTAGCCAAGAACCACTCCTTTTGTTGGTACTGGATCCCATGAAATCTCAACAAAACGATCTAAAGGGTTGAAGGATTAGTCTGGTGGGATTCTTTATTTTTCTTATTCTCAACAAATCCCACGAAAAAGAAAGACAGATATCTTTCCGTCTTCTTCCTCTGACCATAATAATATGACCGGAGTCTCTCTCATATCTGCCGTCCTGCTGCTGTAACAACTTGCTAGCTGTGTATTAATCCGCGTCAACAAATGCAAAAGTTTCTCCTGTTTGAGAAAAACTTGTGAAAGAAATATTTTATATTTTGGGGAATTTGTTATATCTTAGATTGGATGAGATCGGTATCTCTCTCGGAGCAGCAGGACAGTCAGCAGCTGGTTGGCTTTGTGTAAAGACTGTCAAGGACATAACTGACTGTAAAACCTCAATTTATCACTTTTACACTTGATTTTTATTACAGATTAAACAAACAAGATGTGTTAAGTGATTTATAACCTTTGGAGAAAGCCAGGGTAGCTCTTTCCCTCCCGTTACCAGGTCTTCTGATAAGCTAAGCTAACCGGCTGCTGCATGTAGCTATATATTTTTATTAAACATGTGAGTGGTATCAATTTTCTCATCCAACTCTCAGCAAGAAAGTGAATGAACGCTTTTCTCAAAAGGGCAAATTATTCCTTTTTTTTTTTTTTTTACAAACAAACAACAGAGTAGGCAAGTCAGGCAGCATTAAAAGACGAAAAACTCATTTTTGTTTTGTCCTTTCATGAGATGTGCCGACAGTAAGTAAAATAAAGAACAACATCCTCCTTATGCTTTAAAAACGCTCAATGCATGAGTGGCGATGGGTACTGTTCGAGCCTGTTCGCCTGGAGGACTTGTTCTTGCTGATAAGTCAAAAGATTTACAGGAATGGACGAGCACAGATTCTTAGGAGTGGCTTCATGCCTTCGGGAATTGGCTCCGAGTTACAGGAGTGTTACCGGAGATGCAGTCTGCTCACTGAACCGCTCTAATGAGGCTTTCTCTGCTCTGCTGCCGACAGCATCCAGTCAGGGAGAGTCTCACAGAAACAGAAAACAAAATTCAAAAAGAGACTCAGGTGTGTTTGGTTTTACATTTCTTTTGCCTTAATCACTCCCACCATTTAATAATATTTTATTCAATTTCTGCTGATAGATCGCCCTAAATCCTACACAGTGGACATTTAAACTACTCCCAGCTCTCTCTTTTTGTGTGAAGATGTAAAAATTACATCTGTAACTTCTTTAAAAGTTGTGTACGCTTAATTTGATTTATCAAAACCTCTTGAACTCAATAACTTCAACCTGACATAACTGATTTTTTGGCGCTTGGGAGCAGCGGGAAACAGCCTTAAAATGTCACTATATTCTGATTTCTTTCCTCCTCACTGGCAGCTGACTTAATATCTTTGGGTTGTGGACAGAACAAGACATTTGAGGACATCATTTGGGCTTTGAGACACACTAATCAGCATTTTATAGACCAAACTAATATCAATTATCAACAGATTAACTGACAATGAAAATATTCATTAGTTGCAGCTCTAGATATGACGAACATGGCAAACACATCCAGCGGTTACGGAGCAACATTGTCATAAATTTTGAGTCTTGTTTCTGTCCAAAAATCTGTCTTCTTTTTACATTTTTGTCTCGACCAACAATATTGGTGTTGTGCAGGTAGTTTTCAGAGCCTTTCAGCAAAAAACAGCAGCTTGCTACAGGCGACAACCACAAAAGTGAACCGAAAGTATTAAGTTGTAGTAAAACCAAATCAATGAGCTGATAGATGCAAAAATGAGGGGGGGATTTTTTGTTTATCACTACAAGTGAGACCTACTGTGCTCATGTGATCCATTGTTACATGAAGCTCTTGACTATAGCAGCTTAAATGACCGTGTTTCCACTTTTTTCTGATCAATTATTTACAGTCCAGTGAAGACAACAAACCACAAATTGATCGGAAGGATGACTCAGTCCAACTGACTCCATGTCAGCGATGTTTGAAAGTTGTTAATTTTAAAAACACTGAATGCTGAAACGTTTCCTTATTAAAGCGTCATAATGGCCCGTAATGTTCCCTTCCTGGCATAAATGGGCCGCTCTGTGTCGAGGACACAGCGCGGCCGTTGTTAACATGTCACACCTCGAGTATGAGCACTTTACATTTTACACGCTCTGAGAAAATGCATGACTGGACGTTAAAGACCTCGACTTTTATGCTCCACAGAAAACAATTAGCTGCCCGGGGGCGGATGGAGCGCCAGTCAACGATGCTTGTCGAGGAGGATGTGCGAGTCAGCTGAGTGTGTGTGTGCGCTCGCATGTGTGTGTCGGGGTGAAGGATGGCGAAGTGAGGCGGCAACATGTGACTTGCAGCATGACAGCACTGGAGGGCTTTGACCTCTTTGAGAACAAGGGGACTTTAAACTCAAACTAATCGCGATCCTCTTCTGTCAGAAAAAAGTCTGAAACATTCGAGTTTCATTTCAAAGACAGCCGACTTACGCCTCATTACCTTCTGACATTCGAGAAGTCTAAACACCTGATCGGATCCCGTTTACTCATGACGGTAAGATATGGGAACAAAGTCTAAAACCTGCTGGTCATCATCAGTGAAAAGAAAGGAGACTTGCCTTGTCGGCCTCTCCTCTCTCAAACATCATCTTGAGGCTGTTGAGAGGAACGCTGGGCTTCTCGGACTCAGGTACTTCAGCTGCTGCTGCTGCCTCCCGGCCCTCTGACTCTCTGCTGGGCGTCGCCTCCATGTCAGTCAGATCCTCAGGTTGCTGGTGGGAGTTGGTCTCACTGGTCTCAGAGCGAACCTGTGTCTCCAGCTCGGTATCCTCCTCTCGGAAGAACGTGGTGGTTGTCAGAGAGTCGGACTGGTTCTCGATCTGTGATGCTGTTGCAGGTTTGGAGGACGAGGCCGGAGGTTGGGCTCTGTGGCTGGACGGCTGCTCTTGTGGTTGTTGTTGTTCCCAGCGTTTCTTTAAAACACTCAGATTCCCGCTTCGCACTGAGGAGGGAAGAGGTTCTGCAACCTGCGAGGAAAAATAAACACTCAATCATTTTGAAACCCAGAATACATTTTAATCTGGAGTCCCAGGCTCGGTTAGAAGATACGTCTTACACTATTCTGTCTTTAACCTTCTGAAAACATAAACCAACGACGTGTTAGTCCGTCTCTCAATACCATTTGACACTCCCAAAGAGTTTCTTTTAAACTTTCGGTTGATCGACTAATTAATTAATTGGCAAATCATTCAGCTCTACACACATCGTGTTGTGACTCCACAAGACAAAAGCCTCTGACTGATTTTGTCATTTGCCGCCCCCCCCCAAAAAAATTATGCCAACCTAAATAACTTCAAAAGTTGTAGAAATTCAGAAACCACACTCAATTTACTTGATATATCTGCAATTACAGTTTGGCCCAAGTCCAGATGCAGGAGTAGAACTAACAGTCGTTTTCATTGTGAATAAATCTGTTGATTATCGTCTTGATTAATCTGTTGTTTGTCTATAAAATGTCAGTAAACTGTGGAAAATGGCCATCACAATATCCTGGAGAAACAAAATGAGCTTCAAATAAACTATCACAGAAGAAAACGCATCACATTCTGACATTTGAGAAGTTAGAAACCATGAAGACTTTGACATTTTTGTCAAATTATTAAAATAAATTATTAAACAACCATCATATTATCCCCAAAACTCAAGATTAAAGCTTCAAACTGCTTATTTGGTCTCAACTTTCACATATTACCGTAAAATAGTCGCTGATCAATTAAAATTCCTGTCGCTCGACTCATCACTTAATAGACTTAACAGCTCTATTGTGATGTTCACCATGAAAACCACACAGTCCATCATGCAGATGTACAGTATGTGAGCACGTTAAGAAAGACTTTGGGTGTACTTAAAAACAGAACAGTGAAAGAAAGTAGAGAAGATAAACTGCCAAAGCCACACAAACAGTCACACACCAACAATTTAAATAGGATGACTCACTGTTTCTAAAAGGCTTTGGCAGAGCAGACGCACACTGAAGGATGCTAGCTGCTCTCTGAAGCTCTCTTCAAAGTTTGTTCAACACAACCTGATCCTCCAACACATACATTAAAACTACATGTGAGTAATCATGCAAGCAAGAAGAAGAAGGAAAGAAAAACAAAAGACAGTAAAGCGAGGAAACAGAAACAACTGCACAAAAAAGACAAAGAGCTGCTCAGCATGCACGTCTAAACCTGGATCTGCTGGATACAGAACAGAAAGCCACACAGCTGGAAAAAAACAAAAACACCAAAGTAGAGAGTTTAAAAACCTGAGCGAGAGGCTGAAGAAGACCCGGCTGTCCAGTCCAGTTGGCGTTTTGTGTGTCTAAGTGTGTGTGTGTGTGTGTGTGTGTGTGTCTGCTGGCCGGTTCGGAAATGCTACAAGCCGTCCCAGATGTGAGAGTCTTGAGAAGTGATCAGAGCAGCATGAAGTAACTAGCCCACCCCCTACACCACACAGAGGGAAGGAAGCAAGGAGGGAGTGAAGGGGTGAGGGGCGGGGAGGGAGAGAAAATCAGAAACAGAGACAGTCAGTGAGGGAAAAAAAAAAAAAAAGGGAAAATAAGTCCAGGAAATGAGGAAAAAAGGTAAAAAGGGAGCGAGTGCTGGAAACCTAAACAAAAAAACTTTTCACAAAGACTAAACCTGGATAAATAATAATCCTCTGATAAGCCCTCTGCACTGTTATCTCTGCCCTGTTTGTTTTAGGGATTGGATTCACCAGTGAGTCACTTAACTTTCTTTCTGTTTCCATTAATGATGCCAGAATTTATTCATGACACGGACAACAGAGAAAAACTTCCAAAAAAACTAAAAAGAGCACGTTATCCTCATAATGTGCCGCACTTATGAACTTAAAAAATAACTGGAAAGTAACCAGCGACACACTGACATGCTAGCAGCTCTGTGAAGAATGAACCAATCAGCACTACAGACAAGTAAAGCTGAGGCTGATCGGACTGTCGTTAGTTTTAATCAAAAATATCAGACTGCTCGGCACAATTACATTAATTAGAAATCATCAGGAGTGTAACATCTTCTTGGCAATCGATCGAATAGTTTAAATATTTTACTCAAAACCACAAATGTCAACCTCATGGTGGCGCAAAACAAACAAAAAAAATCAGATGATCACCAAAGTCAGAAGAATTCATCCTCTTAGGATTGTTAATGTCTGAACAAACTTTTTAAGCCAATACATCCAAAAAGAACATCATATTTTCATATAAGAAAATACAAAAGGTGCATTAAAAATAACTTTAAAGAAACCAACGGTACAAAAGCAGCAATCTTCAACGTCATACAACTAAAAAAGAATCCAAGGAATGTAAACTGAAAGCACCAAAAAGCTCTAATCTCCTCCCAATTTCCTTTAATTCATTAAATTCAAACAAAAAACTAAGAAGAAGAAAGCGTGGCTGTTTAAAAGAAGAGCAGCACACCTACCTGAGCCTGTAAAGAAGCTGTCTGACCCGGCACCTCCCTGCTGAGCTCCATCCCCACTGAGACACTGTCTTCTAGACACTAACAAGCCCTCCCACACGGATCAGGTGGGACGGAGGCGTCTTGTTACCACTGCAGCATGGCAGCACATGCAAATATGGCTCGCCTACTTTACCTGCTAGAGTGTGTGTGGAGACGCTGTTGAGCAGCAGATGTCTCACCTCGAGATTAATGTCTCTAAATAAAAGCTGTGTTTTAGTCTTAAACTGCAGCATGTGAATCAACAGGGAAGGAAAACTAGCAACAATATTTATTTATATTTTCTTGCATAAAACTAACAGGGGAGGGAGTGAGTGAGCATGTCAGCCCTGTCTGAGCATGCCCACACAGCCCAGAGACGCAAACATCTTATCAGGGAAAACACTACGTGAAATACCAGCGGGGGTGGACCGTGGAAATATGTGAATTACTCAACAGTTCAGGAAGTAGCACCTCAGTCAGCTTCAACACAAGGCTGTTACAAATATACAAAATGAAAATAGAATATTTCATATATTTTTTAATGTAGAGTCCCTGAAAGTTTAATTGCACAAGAAAATAAAAAAATGGTATTATGCCACTGTGAAGCAGTGAATCTGTGACGCCAGACATGTTTCATACTGAATATGGTACCTACCAGTTTCTTCTTCTCTGCATTGCCTTCCTCTGCTGCCATCTGGTACCTGAGGAAGAGGAAGACAAGTTAGGGAACAGACCGCGAAGGGTTGAACGTTTATTATGGTCATACCATCATGACAAACTGTGACAAAGTCAGCAGCAGCTGGTCCACACCCAGGAAATTATTAATGTCCAAAAACATTCAATAATTTAATGTGTTGCAGTCAATCTGGATGGAAAATCTTCAGCCCACGTTGGGTCACACACAGGAGACAGGAAGTGGATTCAGCGTTTAATCCACCTCCGCTTCCAAACTACAGACTATCTCGACTCTATTGTCCTCCGAAGTCTCAAGTTTTAGCCTAAGAAAAGATCTTTGTCTCACAGGTGGTTCAGTGAAATCCTGTATCAGCCAGAGAAACAGGATTAAAAAGGCCTTATTTCATAATTTATTTATGTTATACAATTCACACAATTTATTCATATTGTTCTTTTTCATGTCTCCTTTTTTTAATTAATATCAAAAACTTTGAATCTCCATATTTGCTTAAATGTTTGTGTCATAACAAAACAGATTTAAGTTGGCAAAATCGAAATTACCCGTGTGTTGTTGTGCCTCACAAAAAAACAAAAACAAAACAGTGTGTATAAGAGGCTGCAAAATGTACAAAATAATCTTTTCCATCTTCATGTGTTCCTTTGATTTGTCATGTTTTGTCAACCTCTCCACATGAAGTTTAAAAGCGCCTCTGAGAAGTGTCTCGTCTGATTTAAGGCTTCTTGGACACGCTCTCAAGTAATTTATCATACAAAGCAGGGCCTTCGTGGTTGTTTAATAAAATGCACTCCCCTGCAAAAAATCACCCCAATCATTTTAGGATGAGTATTTCCAAATAGAGCTGATCAACTTCTCTGGTATCTTTTCACATCTTGCATCATTCATTCTCGGAAAAACTATCTTTTTTCAAAAGAAAGGAGCACAGATCACAAAAATATAAACATTTGAAAGCCTAGAAACATGTTTTTTCCGTATATCATGTAGAATATGTTCATATGCTGCAAGATTTGCAAAATCTAAATGAATATTATTCTATATAAAAAGGTTGTCATATACATCTGAATACAAACTGGGCTATTTTTTTTTCCACAGGAAGGAAGAAACATACCGTCAGCTGTAAATTCACTACCCACAGACAGAGCAGTACTAACTCCTAGTGGGCAGATGGAGTAAGTGCAGAGAGGAAACAAACCACCTTCTCAATTCAGAAATGAGTAACTTCATATCTTTAACAGGTAAGCAGGGGAAGCCCTGGATGATGGGGGCACTTCTATTATAAATTCACCTCAGTAAAGTCCGTGAAGCAGACGTGACACAAAGCACAGCTGGAGAAACTGGTCGGGGCAGATGATGTGATAATGACATTTTTAAAAGAAGAAAAAGAGGAAGCTGAAACAGCTGAGCAGTCAGAAAGTGTCATGAAGAAGATCCGTGACCTAATTTCTGATGAGGAGAGACAGCAGGGTGAGGTGACAGATTTTAAATAAAGGCTTATCTGCTGAGTGGCTGCTGGTAAATTATTCAACTCACAGTGGAAGCGAGCGAAGGTGAGACTTACTTGGAGAAGCGCTCTGCGATGGCGTTGTTTTTACCCCGGGTAGAGACGATGGACATCTCTTTGGCGGTGACCCTCAGCGACTGGGACGCCCACTGCCTGCGGCTGAACTGAGCGACGGAGGCCATCTTTGTTGCACGTCTGAGCGATCAATCTGTCTCGTCGGCTTGTAAGGAACACACGTCGTAACTCTGAGGAAAAGAGAGGACACAAAAAGGAGGAAGATGCTGAGCCAAGTGAAAAACAAAAGGCGAATGAGTGCTGGTGGTGAGCTGTCGACCCTACAGACTTCTCCTCTGCAGTTGTGCAGCTTTAAAAGTTTAAAGCAGAAGAGAAGAAACACCCTTCCTGTATATTTAAATTTTTATAGCACCCTCCTCCCTCTGCTAAATAACCATCACACTTACCTCTCTGCTCCACACATGTGCCTGGTTAAACAGAGGCTTTTAAAAAAATCAGACGTGCCAGTTAGGCCTTTCTGTCAGTACAAAACCTCACCCACAAATCAATAAATTTAGCCAGACTACACATTTGACTGTGTCACCTCTGCAGCATGCACCGACCACAGTCAGAAAGTCAATATAGCGCGTCACACAGCCATTGACCATCTGTTCTCGGAGTGACAGTGCTCTAACTGAGCCTCCAGGGCGACTACCAGCAGACAAGACAACCGATACTCCTGCATCACACAACAACACTCTTGTATACACGCTTTCACAACACACACACATACAAGCACGTCTCTACCTGCTTGCCTCTTCCGCAACGTCGCAGCCTCGAGGCGGAGGGCGAGCAGACACACGCAGCAGCGCCGTCAGCTTACAACTAATAACTGTCATCTGTGAGTTATACACGCTCCGGATGACTTCGACAATGAGGTCGATGAGCGGGGCGGTGACGGCAAAGCCTCCGGGGTCCCGACTCATCGGCTCGACGTCACTCAGCAGGTGGACTATTGTGGGATGTTGCCTATTTAGGACTCGTTAATTCCTACAACACTGTTTCCTTTGTGTTTAAATATCCCCCTGTTTAAGTGACATGAGAGACATTTATAACTGATGACGTCATGCAGTACTTTTACATTAATGCTCCAACTGAGGATTATTTTCATTATCACTGAATCTTCTGATTATTTTCAAGGCTTCACAGATTCATCTTTTAGTCTGTAAAACATCAGATAATAGTGACAAACAGCTGCCAAATATTAAGTCAAAGCCAAAGGTGACATCTTATCAAGAAATTGAACTCTCTATCACAAAACAAACTGAACATGTATTATTCATTGAAGTCATTTAAAGAGTTAATAACACTGTGGGATGTTGCCTAATAAAAGGACGGGCTCATTCATTTCTACAACCGCAAGGATTAAGGAACGGGTGCTCTCCAAGATAAGTCTCTTTCTAAATGGCTGAGGCAGTTTTCATTATCAATATTGATCAGTCTTTTGAGCTGTAAACCATCAGAAAATAGTCAAAGACGACTAAAATCCAAGGTGACATCTTATCAAGAGATTATATTCTCTTATAATTAAAAAAAACAACAGAATCAGCAAATTCCTTCATGTGTGAAGCCAAAAAGTCCGTCTTTTTTGCTTGAAAAGTGATTTAAATGAATGATTCATCTCCAAACACTGTGGGATGTTGCCTATTAGGGACTGGCTCATTCATTTCTGCAACCACAAGAATTTAAGAGCTGCTGCTCTCCATTCAAGAAAAGTAATCATATTACGTGTCAAAGAATGGAAAACAAAATTTCCCAAAGCTCAACGTGAGATCTTTAAATGTCTTGTTTTGTTCGATACCGTGTTAAAAATAAAAGATATTCAGTTACTGAAGATATAAAACAGAAGAAAAAGCAACAAATACTCACATTTGGGAGGCGAGAAGCAACAAATATTTGGCTTAAAACATCAATCGACAGAGAAATGTCCTTGAACTACATCTCAAACTCACATCACCACTTTGCTCAGTGTCACAATTGTCTCCTGCCTGGTTCAAAAACAAACGAAGGATGATAGCGACTACAATTCAGGTCTCCTCTTGTCACAAGGGTTAGATTACAAACAAAGCAGCATGTAAAACGGATGCAGGCCATGCAAAGCTGAGTTTTAAAGTCCTGAGTCTCCAAAAAAATGTCCTGGACTACAGTGTCGGCAGCCTTCCCTGAGGCTAAAAAGAGGACAATGAGCTGCTGCTGGTGTCTGATTTCAACTTTTAAACATGAAAAGAATACAAGGATGCTTGATTTCAAACTTCAGAGAAACACACATTAGAGAAGCTCAGTTTTTAAAGAAGCTTCACCTCCCATTTTTCCACATAAAGTCAAAAAGCAGAACAAAACATTTCAAAACAACCGCCTACCTGTGGTTATCCCAGCTGTTCCACTCCCTGTGTGCTTCAGACGTCCACTACTCGTGTTATTTCTTTCTCTCTTCACTCCTCAGCTGCTGCCACCGGCGCTTTTGAGCAGACAGGGAAGTAGGAGGAGTCCCACCGACTCCCATTTAACTCCTGTCGGCCAATAATGACGCAGAATTCCCCTCCACCTGGCAGGTACGAGCTCTCACCCTCCCCGTCCAATCAGCAGGGTCCGGCGTGAGTGCAGAGCAGCCTGAAGGCATGTGAGGCGAGCAGAGTGTGGCCACCGCGTTAAACAACATGGCAGACGAGCAGCCGGAGGAGGTGGGGGAGGAAAGAGGGAGGAGGAGACGGGGGAGGGGGGGGAATCCCACAGTGGATTCCTGGAAGCTGAGTGAACTGCAGACTTCTGACTGCCCACTTTCTCACAAGGTCAGGACATGAGAGGATGTGACTCACTCACAATCCTGGCTGAAAGAAGAAGAAGAAGGAGGAGGAGGGGGTGGAGGGAGAAAAATTAGATGAAGATGAAAGATTAAAGTTTTGGTCGTAAAAAGACACAGAAGGGAAAATAACCATCTAACCTGTGAAGAATGAGGTTCAGATCCATATTAAAACAACTATCCTGCCTTACTATCCCTCCACTGCAGCTCGGCACTGAAACGTAAAGAGGAAAAGTTTTATTAAAAAGACTTTGACTCACTCCAGACTAATGAGGGCTGTTAGAAACAGACCTTTTGACAGCCTAGTAATAATATAGCACAGTATGAACAGGAGGAATGATTACAGCAAGCAAAACCTGTTTAAATGTACACACAGACACCTGACTTTTGTTTAAAGAGATTTATCAACATGTGAACTCATCCTGCATAGGCTAAACAGACACAGAGAGAAAGGATGTCCTCAAATACTCTCTTAAATACAATTATTTCCAGTATTTTTATATGTATCTTTCATATTAGTGCATTAAAATATGCCAGATGTTGTGAGACAACAAAGTATTAACTTCAAGTTTTCACTCATTTTTATACTACAAGATGTTTCACTTCATATTTTCTCAATAGTAATGAATCATATTGTGTTTGTCTTCACTGGAAGGCCTCTGAAACATTATGGTTGTTTTCATAATTTGTTTAAATTGTCCTTTAAGGTTATAAAAATATTCCCAAGTCTGATTCGAGGCTGGTTACTGACCTGTCTGCCTCTCATTGCTTCGATTTAAACATGTTTTCAGCGATAACAAAAATTAGTAGGAGCTAATTTTGCCAATTGAATCTGTTTTCATTTGTATTTTTTTGCATTTCTTTGTATTTTTTACATATATTTGTTTAATTCACATTATTTTGAGTCACCATTTCACATGTCAGACAATGTTTTATTTAAACACAGTTTCCTTTGTGTTTCCCCACCACCTGCATGAAATAGATGCATTAAGCCTGCTTGCACACTTTTACTGCTGCAACTACATATTGTTTACAGTATTCATTAATCCGTCGATTAATTTCTCGAGTAGTTGATTTAATAAATTGAGTTTGGTCGCTAAAACATCAGAAATCATGAAATAACATTTCAAAGTGATGCCTTCATGTGTCTTGTTTTGCCTGACCAGCAGTCCAAAACCAAAATATATTCAAGTTTCTATCATTTAAGAGTAGTAAAGTTCACATTCTGACATATTAGAAGCCAAAACCATCAAAAATGTGACATTTTTGCTTTAAATAATTGTTTCACTTTTATCATCATTATCGTAAAACAAACTCCTCTTCTTTTATCCCCGTGACATCGAGGCCCTCTTGGAGTAATCAGACTGCGGTGGCTCAAAAGACTTTCAGCTCCATCAGTGTCACGTCTTTAATCCCAAACACATGATGGCTGAGATCCTTAAGCTCTACAGAGGGTCTGGTTTCTCTTCATCTCATCTCAGAAATTCCCAACAACTTTACTCGAGATTCCTGAGAATTTCAAACGAAAGGCTGAGGTTAGTTTCGTTTTCATCTTCATTGTTTTGTGCTTGGAGGTGAGGAGAGGTAAAGCAGGAAGGACTCTTAACTTGAACTGAACTTTCTCTTTCTTTCTCACATATCAACACTTAAACAAGGGGGTGAAGCGTGTACAGTATGGAGAGGTGGTTTGATTAACATTTAATCAATTAGCTGCAACTATTTTGATGATCAATGTATTGTTTCAGTCCTTTTTAAACTAAAAATACACTTTTAATGTTAGGATTTGATGCTTTTCCTGCTCATATTTGTAAAATCAACTGAATATCCTCCAATTTTGGACATTTTGTAGACATATGAAGAAGTCATCCTGGGCTCTGGGAAACTTTGGCAGCCATTTTTCACAATTTTCTTACAAAAAAATCATAATCTAAACCAATAATGGAGTTGTACTATTCGCACAAATATACTTAAAGTGCCAAAAGTAGACTCATTATGCAGAATTACCCATTTTTTAATAATGATATTGTTGGATTATATTGATGCATTAATGTTTAAGCCTCTGTGAGCATCTTGATGCTGCAACTGGCACTTTATGTGCTTTATGTACTGCTGGGTGGCTTAGTTAAAGTATACTGTGCTACAAAAAGCTGACAGTTATCGTACCGTGTACATTTGCTTACCTAAGTTATTGAATTCGACCATATAAGTGTTATTAAAAATATACATATTTCAAGTTTATATCAAGTTTAATGTCTTCCTTTAAAGGTGAAACTGTGAAACCGTCATGTTTTATGAGATAGTTATCATGCCATGAAAATCTCATCCTATCGCAACACTTAGTAAAAAACATTATTTATTAGTCATTTTGTAACAATATTATATAAAAAATATTATTAATCTGACTCTGCAAGCTCTGGAGCAAAAAATACTATATTTGACTTGTGTGGAGTTGAAGTATAAAGTTAAATAAAATGGAAATACTCAAAAAAGTAAAGTACAAGTACATCAAAATTGTGCTTAAACTGGCAATTGACAAGTTTTTTTCCTTTAACGTTTAATTTTGAAGTAATTTTGACTTTCCCGTCTCCATTATAGAGTACATGAATGAATAAACTGTGTTTTTAATAGTTGCTACACTGAGAAAAACTGAAAGCTCTCCGGTTGTTTTTACGAAAGCGGCACCAACAATAAAACCACTTTGGGAACTGGAAGTTGTCTTTTCCTTATTTAGATTCAGTACTTGAGAACATGTACTTAGTTACATCCCACCACTGATTAAAGGTTGTCAGTGCACATGTGGGTGTGCTGTATGTCTGTACATAGAGACACAATATACATCGACACTTTATCTTATGTGACACATCTACAGACACAGTACTATCCAGCTGATAAAGGCTAAACTATGAGCTGAACAGATACATACACAAAAGTAACAGTTCAAGCAGGGACACACTCATCAGGTGTGACATCAGCGTTGATCAGCATCTGTCGTGACTCACAGCTTCATTAGGAAAGAGAAAAGATGAGTCCTGTCTTATATTCAGTCATCTTCCCAGGCACAGAAACCTGTTTTAATGTTTTTATAATCTGCTGCCAGGACATGACTGATGACGTCCACCCTCAGCAAACACAAGTAGTCTGTCATTTTATCTCGCATTGTGTCCAACCCTGCACCTCTTTGCTCGTTCTTCTGATTATTATCATCAGACTGGCTCACGTTCGCTGCATTCCTGCCTAAAATTCAACGCAAGGGAGAGTTACAAGTTTGGACAGAAAGAAAGTAAACATGCTCAAGAGACAGATTCCTCCCCTGTTCGTGGAAGAGACTTTCGTAATACTCGGTGGATGTTGTAATATCTTCAGCCTGGGGGAATCCAGATTTTACCCATCAAGATTAGTTCATTAGTCGCAGGAAATACCACTAAACAACAAGAATAATGTCTTCTGTGGCTATAGAGGAACTTTGTTAAGTCTGGTGATGTCATTAGGGTGGGAAGTCTAACAAAAAGACGATACATTTGGTTGCATTTTGAGAAGAGGATCTTGTTTTCTTGAGTTTTGACCGATATCAGAAGCTAAAGGTCAATATTTCTCAGCCTCTGACGCACTGAGTTTGACCAATCTTTTTGAAATCTGTTCCCCAATTTTATAAAACACCAAAGTAGCCCTTTAAAAAGAGAATATAAAGCCACGTTCGCAACTCACTGAGGTTGTACACTAGTTTCAAAGGAAACCGAACTGTTTGAGTGACAAAAACTGAGGTCTAAAATGTGTTTTTGATCTTGATTCGGTCTTTGTTAACCTACATATAAAGGGTTAATAGTGTTGTGAGCTTTAAAGTGTTGAGAGGTGTGTGTGGCAGAGTTTGTCTGTATGAGGAGGGTGTCAGCAGAAAAGTCGGCAAATTTAGTCACTTAATTTGACAGCAATTAATCGCAAAAAAATCTAAATTGCAGATTGCAGCTATATTCATGGTATAATCAGGTAAAATAATAATAAAGGTAAATTAAGCTCAAATGTGTGACAAAATTGCATTATAATGAAGTACTGTAGTGCAGCAGAGGTATTCGCCATACAAATCTTGTTCTCCAGATGTTTGTTTGGTACAGACCCCAACAAATATCACATTTTAATAGTTTTTTCAGTGAAAATGAAAATTGAGATGCAAAAATAACCATCCACACTAATCGTGAATCATATCACAATCACTACTTCGGTCAAAATAATGCCATCATGTGCCCTAATGTATTTTCTGGTTACTTTACACCTTTCTGGAGTGTGAATACTAATATTAAAATATTAAAGCAGCGTCTAGTTGTGGCCCTCTTGTCACATTTCAAAGAGACATTTCCCTTTTAAACTTCGCTGATGATAAGGTCCATAAGGGAAATGTATGGTAATAACATATTATGTAATATTTTACAAAAAAAAGAGCAAAGATTAGATTGTATTCTTCTTTTCTCCCTTTCAAGACCCATCAGGATTTTTGGAGGACACCCCTGGGTGGGGAAACATTATACAACCAAATTGTATATAAAGCTGTTTAAACCACCTCAAATCAAGCAGTAAAAGGTTATTCACACGTTGATGCATCGGTATTAACAATCTAATAATGTAGTCTTATATATAATAATGTTGTTACTGCTTAGGCACTTTTTATTTAAAAGATTTATTGAACTTTTACTTGTAATGGAGTATTTTTACATTCATCCATTGGTATTTTTACTGAAGTAAATGATACTGGGGTACTGGTTGTCTTGAGTCCAGAGATGAACACAGATAAGCAGACAAACTTCAGGCCTTAAAGGTGTGAGCAGACAGGTGTTGCCACCAGACTGTGACACAGGTAACTTTACAGCTCAGGTGACTACTGACTCACAGGTCTTTAAAGCGCTGAAGTGTGAAAAGTCTTGTAAGCACAAGTTACTTCTGTTTCATAACGGCTCATACTCACCTGAGAAGCAACAGGTAGTTTGTGAGACACTCACTCATTCAGACTGACTAACCTGGGGCGAACAGGTGGTGTGGAGATACAGCAGGTAACACCAGGTTTACAATTTAATACACAGTGTCCCGACTCGGCCACCGTATTTATTAGCTAACCGGGCCAAGCAGCTAACGTTAGCTTAGCTACCGAAGTGATGGCGTTTTGTCCTTTTGTGAGTCTTTTGTGAAGACAGAGTTAAAGTAAATGCTTAAAAAGATGTTGGATTAGAAAGGTAAGAAGTTAACATTTACTTTATAACCATTAGAGTTAAACTAACTGACAACATTAGGCATCATTTCCATAAGTAAAATGTTAGCAAGAAACAAAAAATAATTGCGATGGCTCAACCGTATCCTTCCGCCAAGTGGTTGCCCCGGTAACGCCACTGTACCTTATGACTGCCACACTACACCTGCTTCAAGTGCACCTCCGCCAACAAAGTAGAATAAGATAAAATGAGCTTTATTTATCACTCGCGAGGACATTTAAGTATCAAAGCAGCAGCAAAAGTACACGAATAGGTACGTAGATAGATGACAATTAAAAAACAATCAAATAACATTAATGCCCAGAAGAATTAGGGTGAATTTATCTATTTATCTAATAAATCTAGGACTTTTTTTTGCAATTTTGAATTCTGTGATTTAGTTCATGTTTTTGATTTTTCTCTTTAAAGAAAATTGATAATTTGACCTCTTAAGGTCTCAAACTGTTGTTTAAATAAACTGCTAACAGCTCATGGTCATCTGAAACATGACAAAAGGCCCCAACTGTGTTTTTTTTATACATCACAAGCTAAAAATTTTTTTTTGAAAAGTTGGAAACCACTCACTTATATTTCACAAATGCATTGGATCTTATAAATAAAATAAATAAGTAAATAAAATAAAAAATCTTACTGTGAAAATATAGGTACAGCTATAAATAATAAAATATTTTCCATAGAAATGTAGCAGAAAATGGATACTCAAGCAATGCACAAGTTTTTACATACATGTTTTAATATGTTCAATTAATGTAGTATATTTCACTACTACATGTGCATTTTAGCAATTCACAGTACTTTTAGTCCAGCAGGTGGCGCTGTGTCAATAACATTGAAGTTTTCAAGGAGCCAATAATGTAAAGTTCCTCTTGTGCCACTAGATGGCAGACAAAAACAATTATCTGACCGACACATGCAACGTTGCCTCTTGCTCAGGATATTGTCAGTCAGACAATAACTGGCCTGTACTCTGTGTCATTGAACATACCTGGCAACCCACCTACATACTTACATAATGTGTCCTGCAGCTTCACACTTCACTTCTATATTTAGTGTGGTCACTGGTTAACATTTAAACAGGAGCAGATATGAGACCACGCAGGAACATTCGAGACGTATACCAACCTTTTAATTAGCTGAGCATAGAATGAAATGTCATCATTAATAACTTTGCCATTTTAAAGGGGAACTCTGCCAAAGTTACACATGAAGGTCAGTTTACTGTCAGCCGATGGCACTGAAGGGAGCCCAAGTTGTCATTTAATCTCTGCTCTGACGCTTATATATTCTAACAAGATGCTTTGATTGCAAACTGGTGGTGTCATGTTGAAAGAAAAGGGCAATTAGGAGGCAGAGAGGATCCAATGAAGGGTTGAAATGCATTATAGAAACTGTAAACTGTAGCTGGAAACTGTCAGATCAGTTTTCAGGGGTATGTCACATACTATATATGTGAAGACAGGACATCTTGGACTCTGGTGAACTGATTTAAACCCCCAACTTGACTGAAGTTTAATGACTAAAAAAGACAGCGAATGCATCGAAATAATAAAATGTGCAATAGCCGCATTCCATTTAGTTTGGTGTCAGTGATCACTTTCACCAACTGTGACCCGAACACATACTACATAACTTTATACAACATGTACTGCACACACTGAATCATCATATTTTGTTATTTTAGTAGTTAATACACAAAAAATATCACCATTAATATCATTTTGGTATGTTTGTATCATTTATCTATCTTCCTAATATTTTGGTTTCTCGTGACCCATCTGTCCTTATCCATCCTGGTTCCAGTTCCTTGCTGTTGTTGTTGTTGTTGTTGTTGTTGTTGTTGTTGTTTCTCTCTCTTGTCTTGTCTCTTGTCTAACCACCTGCAGTGCAAATATTAATAAACGTATGGTATGTAGTGTGCCTGCTGTCTGGTGTCAGTATACTTAATTTTGTCACTTTTGTAGTGTGAATCATATAAATGTAAGTTTATTGCTTTGATCCAATAGCCTAATGTAGTTAGGACTGCAGTAGGGCAACACTGTCATGGCTGACTAGTACACCTGTAGAGGAGCGAATAATGTTATTACAACTTCTTTTTCTACTCCGACAAGTCAAAATGTCTTCTCTGAATTTGTCAAGTAATAAACAAGACTACTTTTGAGAGTAGCAAGACAAGTTAGTAAGACCTATTCATAAAAACAAAAATTAGTACATGATGGACAGAAATCTGAGCGGGAAGAAGTCAAGTTTTTTCAGCTTTTTAAAGGAGGCGTGACAGAAAATGTGAGGGGCTAATGTAAAGACTCTTGTGTGTGAGTTTCCCTCCACACATGTATGACATTCCTGTGTGCAGAAAGACATATGTGGCTCGTTAAACGCCCCCTCACAACCGAACACACACATTCTTTGCCCATAATTTTTCCACCAAAGCTCGACAATAACTACATAAAGACTTCAGACTCTCTTTGTGTTCATACAGATGCAAGACTTTAAAAAGAATTACCATATTTTATCAAATATATCTGTATATGTCATTTTATCCACCTGAGAGCACTGATTGGTTTATTTGTTTTAACTGTAAAATGCCCCCGCTTGTACGTATCATGGTCACAATTCAAGGAATCCCCATCAAGAATGGGAATAACTTACATAACAAAATTTTTTTGCAAACTTACGCTACATTTCTGATCTTTAAAACATGTCAGAGTCACTCAAAGATATGGTTACAGTATTTTGGGAGTCGGTACTGTCCATGTTGTAACTGACCCAGATCTGATGTGCATACATAGATACAGTCTGAATGTGTTTGCTTGAGAATACGTGAGCCCATCTGTGTTCAAATGTCGAAATGCACATGTAGGTTATGTCCATGTGGTGTTTGCGTGTCTGTCTGTGTGTGTGTCTGTCTCACAGTGCATGGACAGTCGAGGACCTTGACGTCGAGGAGCTAAAGGTTGTGTCCACTTGAAGGCATGAAGGAAAAGGCAGTTAAACCACATGCAAACACATATGGTCTCATGTCTGAAAAAGCAGCAGAGTCGTTTTTCACGCTAGTTTAGGGGGGGTAGGAAGTTACAGCGCCCAGCTCTGCTGTGATTGGAGGCAAGACTTGGGTGGAAACTGCACATGGCTTTGATTTGGACTATAGGGTCCTTCTTTTTCAGGGTACAGGAAACATGCCTATCAAAAAAAGCTGCAAGTTAAAAAGAAAAGAGGATCAGACCCTCTGTGCCGTGTTTTAACTCTGAGCAGTCTGACGTTGATTACTTGTACTATTTTGTGAATAGTTTGGGTCTGACGTGCACAAAGTGTCCTTGGCAGCCTGTTTCATCTGGTTTAGATTACGCCTTATTTGTTTTCCTCAAATTTGTTTGTTTGCGCTCGCTGAGTAAACCTCAAACATTCAGTACATTTACATTGTGCCAGTTTAACGTTTGACCTACTTTTCCGTCATCTCAACAGTCGATGCACTCATTTTACTGGAGCTGAACACTTTTCATCATTAATATTATCATCGTCATCAGATACATGATGAAAGAAGTATTTAGATCCTTTAATCTTGTAAATAAAAGTAAAAGTTCTGTCTTGTAAACATCCCCGCTAAAAGCATGCAAGTATTATCAGCAAAATTAATGAAGTATCGAGAGTAAACGTAGGCCTTACATCATAGATAGGATAAAACTACATTCCTGAACCTTTCGATATGATTATAGCATGGCGGAAACAGTATTACTTTTCATTTTGTGTATGTAAATAGCGAATCTGAATCTGAATGAGCAAGAGGCTCAGTGGTAGTTGCATTGTGGGTAACGTAAAAATAACATAAAATGGCTCCATACAGCCAGCCCGCCAAAATTAGTTATTTCTTCTTCGTCACTGTAGCTGCCAAGCTAAAGTGTTGGTGCGGAGTGGGTGCACAAGCTTGCCCGGGAGTCCATAGTGTAAATTATGTCTTTTCCTTCTTGTGACAATTATAGCAGACTAGCTGTAATGGATCCATTTCTTGTTTGTTTGTTTGTTTGTTTTTTCTCCAGCTACTTCAGAGAACGCTGCAACACTGTTTTGCTGTGAAGCTCCAGAAATGTTTAGTGGACTCACCTGACTTTCCATCGGCACGGGAGGAGGAGATGATGACTGATTTTAATTTTTTGGTAAACTTAAAATTCTCTGTAACCATAAACAAACACAGTTTAGTTATTTAGACACATTTAGATCAGATCTAGATTTGGAGATACACGATTTTAACTGCAGAGGTATGAGACAATTGTAATCTGAAAAGTAACTAAGCTGTCAGACAAATGTAGTGAAGTAAAAAGTGCAATATTCGTCTCTAGGAGTGGACTGGAAGTTGAATAAAATGGAAATACTCAAGTAAATGACTTCACTTTAAGTAACTGGACTTCTTTACGACCGGACATTCCAGTGTGGCAGATATGTGGCTGACACCCTCATGTGCTGTACCAGTGGGACCGTCTGACCTTCAGCAGAAAACATGTGATCCACCTGAGCTCAAACTCTTTGTGCCGAGCTGCACATCCAAGTGTATCTATTCATGTGCCACCATTCCAGATAAATGTCATGTGTCCAACAGCAACTGAGCTCAGAGCTGAGACCCTCCACGTATCCCCCCTCGCCTCACTGCTTTATTTAACAACCAGCTTTCCTTCCCACTCACCCTTTACCTGTAAATCATCTACTTCTCTTACAGATTCATTTACAGGTCATTACTGGTCGGCTAACGATCAGATGATCCATTAAATGACACCAATTTGCTTCGAATAGTTCATTATCTCGGTTTATTACAAGAGGATTAACTGTCAAACTCAAAGTGACTGGGTGGATGTAGGATGAGCAGTTTCTCTTTACTTGTTTCATGAGTGGGCAGATTCAAAACACATGAAACCAGCGCTGGGAAAAGAAAAAAAAAAAACAGGAATGCAGCGGTAATTGTGTTGGTCTGTAGCTGAAGCTCGTTGCTTGTGTGGTGCAGTGATGACAGTGTGGTTTCATGCCTGAATGAGCGGCATCCAGAAAGAGCTCAGGGAGTTCTGAGACAGTAAAAACGCTCTGGCCCACTCGCTTTATCTCCCTCTATGTCTGGCATGTTTATTTTAAGCAGTGGTGGAATGTAACTGAGTACATCGACTCGAGTACCGTAGTTAAGTAAAAGTACAAATTAATGATTTTCACTGAACAGGATGGGAAAAAAATGTATCTTATCAAATAAACTGTTGGATTAAAGGTCCAGTGTGAAGGATTTAGGGGGAAGAAATGGAAGACAATATTCATAATTATGCCTCGATAGTGTACAATCACCTGAAACTAAGAATAGTTGTGTTTTCGCTGCCTTAGAATGAGCCTTTTATACGTACAGGGGGAGCGAATCCTCTTCAGCGGCCATGTTGCACCGCCATGTTTCTACAGTAGCCCAGAACAACCAAACTCTGGCTCTAGAGAGGGCCTTTTGCTGGAAGCCACTAAATCCTACACAATGGACTTTTTTTCTCTTATTTAAGCGTAATAAACTAAATGAAAACCCTCTTGAATAAGCTAGATTATGCATTGTCACAAAGCTGAAAACAGTCCTTTTTTTTACCCCAAGAAAAAATGAGTTTTTAGCAGCCCAGCTGTGTTTGAAGCCAGATGTTTTTGAAAAGAAGACGTGATTGTGGCGACTAAAACAGGTATTTTAAGCCAAACCATGATGTTTTCCCAACCCTAACCAAGTGTTTTTGTGGCTGAAACATACTTTGCTAATATTTATTCTGCCGATTGTTTTGTTTTTAAGAGATACGTGAATATTTTGTGTCTGTTGATGTGACCACGAGACTTACTGTTTTGATAGAGGATTAGAGTGACTACGAGGAACTTTAAAGTGTTTATGAAACAGTCTCATGTTTCCTCTGAGGGTTATAATTGACCTGTAACAGCAAACCAGACCATCAGTGAACAGACAACTATTTTTATATAGTTATTACTATAATAACTACAGTATATCACATATAAAGTCACGTATAAATGACTTCTCGAATCGAAACATCTTTCTTTTAAGTATTTGTTTTACTTCCTTTGTCTTTTTAAACGTATTTAAATATTTTAACTATTTTTTAAACCGCTCCTTTTAATGCACTTTGAGCTATATGAAGGTTATTTATTATTATTTAAGATTATTATTGTTGTTATTATTAATGCAGTCATCTAAGATGCCTGATATAATTTCTGTCTATATTTGGTCAAATGAGGGTATAAGTAGACACAACACCCAGAGTTGTTATCTTTTCTGGAGTCAAACCTGCTGATAACTTTACACTCAATCATACATCTCAACACTTCGTGGACTAGTTTTCCTGTTTCTGTCTATATTTTTTGAAAGGACAAGACTTTATGACAGAGAATATAAGCTGCAGGAAGCACCGACAAGAAGCCAGACAGATAAAGCTCTGATCTTTATTCTGAAAAGATGTCTGAGAGACTAAAGGAGAGATGTAAGAAGGATTTCTTTTTAAAGGTGAGGTAGTGACAGGCTGAGTAAAATGTGGACTAAGATAAGTGGGACAAAGGTAAGTGGGTACATGGACTGTAGGACAAAGGTGAGGCATCCAAAGAGTTCAACAGCACAGTGGGTGAGATAAACAGATCAATACTGGGAGCGTGATCAGGTCCAGCACTGACCTAAAAGACTCGCCTAATCTTTCACACTGTGGACGTCATGAGTCAGATCAATGCTGGGGAGATGACTCAACTGTGTACAGACAAACAAACAGTACAGGTCGTTGTGTACTGATATCTATGTACCTTTATTTTGTACGTGAAATAAGTACAGACAAAATAAGTAGAAACGAGTACAAGCCCTTAAATGACTGCATGTTGTTCCATTTTTGAAGTCATGGTTCAGGTCAGCTGCTGTCCCGACAGTGACTGTAGTTTTTTGGCACAGAAAGCTTCACCACACAAATACAAGAAACTTACCTTGGTTGTGACTGAGATATCTCAACAGCTGTCAGATGGACGGCCACAGAAGTATGCACCTTTTGACATTAAAACAGTCCCGAGAGGATGAAGCCAACATGAGGTTAACATCTGAGTGAAATACCTCAACAACTTCTGAATGAACTGTCATGGTGCAACGCAGAGTTGATGACAAAACATCTTCAAAACTAATGATAAGAGCTAAAGTAATTAAACCCATGAACATTGATTTCTTTCAGCTCAACGCATCATCTCATCCTGCGCCATCATCAGGTCTAATTCTTTGTTTTATGACTAAATATCAGCCTCAGCTGTACTTTGTGTTCCTGCCAGTCAGCAAATATTAGCATTGTGTCATGCAAAACTAAGGTAGTAAACACGGTAAGTATTGTACTTGCTGAAAATCAGCATCTGTGTTTTCATATTATATGCAATAAGATTTCATATTGGTGCATAGTGGGTGACACATACGCCAATACTGATATATCTGCGACAGGCCGGTATTGGCTGATAATATTGAAATGTAAAGTAAAATTAACATGTATTCAAATGGGGAGCGCAGCTTCAGTCTGCTGACGTCTGATCGGCTCTGTCGATGGCTCAGTCGATGTGACGTATCCTTGGATGCACAAAGGATTCTGGGTCAGAAAAGCTAGAAAGGCCATCCTGCATCCTTGGTATCCTGTATTTGACATACGATGAATCTGGACATTAAAAATCATTATCGGGCATACTAATTAGCAGTCTAGCCAGCAAAACTACAATCCTCGCACAGTGCAACAAACATGCTTTAGTCAAAGCAAACATGATGCTATGCTGTTTATCACAAAAATGTTGGGAGGCTTTTAAAATGTATGTTTTTTAAATTGGATTTAAAACCTCAAATAAACACACTGCCCAGTATGAATGCAGTAGAGAAGCAGGAGGGTGTGTGGATACATGTGTGTAAGAGGAAGTCCGGTCTCAGATGGACTTAAGTGATTGAACAAACACTGCACCTGTAAAAGGTGTGAACTGAGCAAACAAACGCTGAGAGCGAATAAAAATAACATGCATATAAGACAGAGATCTTCTTGAAACTGAATCCCCCCTTTGAAGGGTTAATAAAGTACCTCCCCTCTTCTTCTCCTTCCTCCTTTCTTCTTCGTGTCTGCTGCTTTAATAGGCACGAGTGTGCTGTGACATACTGGACTCTGCACATCGGCGGTTTTTAATGGTCTCAAAGTTTATCTGGCGCTGATAAACATGCTAACTATGGTGGCTTTGTTCTCAGGGTGCTAATATGGCTGAGATGTGCGGAGAGAAGCAAAAAAGAGATCACCGACACACAAACACTGTTCTCGCTCACAGCGTGCACCCGTAACACCCCCAGATCTCCTGCTGAACCCTCCTCAAAACAAAATCTGTTTCTCATTCTCAGTTTTTTCCCCCATCCCCCCTAACCTTACTTTTTTTTCTCCTAAAGGCTTCACCCCATGTCTTTGTTTTACTCTTTCCCCTCTGGAGTGAAGCAACAAAACAGGAGTGTGTGTACCCATCTCCCCTTGAACTGTTTATTGTCTTAGTGAGACTGTGGATAGACAGAAACACCCACTAGGCAAATGATCTTGGACTTCCTGCTTGTTGCAGGACACGGGGGCAAATAAATATTGAGGAGAAATCAGCTGCCTGGTGGGAAAGAGGCCAACAGAAGTTATAGGAGCCACTCAGACCCACATCGAGGACATCTCAGTATTTTGATCCTGATAAGGGATTTAAGGACAGATCAAGTTTCTTACAGAGAGACAAAAGTGTCCTCATCCAGACTCGAACTCACTCACTGTCGGTCCCTTTTGTTCGTCCGCCTCATTAGCAGAAACAGAGTGAATATACCAATTAAGGACACTCACATCGCTCTGCCAAAAGCATCCTCACACGCTGTCAACTGGAAACATCTGAGAGAAGATGGTGAAGTCTGCGGTAATTAAACAAAACGCACATTAAAAGAGTTGGAGCCATTCCAGACATGACTTCAGAGCGTTCATCGTTTTTCTGGCGGTATTCTCGCAGGGTCAGGTCCGATTTTTACTGTTACAGTGTCCAGAGCATGTGATGGAGGGCGAGGAATGTTAATTTAATGAGCCGCTCTTTAGCTTGGGAGTGGCCTGTGTGCCCGCTGTGGGAGTGAACAGCACGGGCAGCAACTTCAAGCCCATTTTCACATGATAGAAAAGCAACTTTCACATTTACGTTCTTGAAATGAGGTAGCCAAGCCTGACAGTTTGTTAAATAAACCTACAGAGTATAAACAGTGCACATATCTGTGCTCCTTGTGATAAGAGGGATCAGAGTGCAGGATCTGAATGAGGGCAGCACTTATTTAATCTGCAGCTGTAGTAAGTAATGTCTTCAACCCTCATTTGATTTGATCATCGTGTCTCTTTCTGACCCACCCAGTCCGGGCCCCCAATCTTCTAAATTTATGCAATCATCGTCCTGCTTGCACAACGTTCACAAGGCTTCACAATGCTATTACAGGGCTGTGTCACTGGATTGCATTATATTGGATTTACCAAGTCGTTCTTCACTTGAGCACAACAATGTGAAGTGGTTACTGAATGACAACAGGCTGCTATGACAACTAAAAAAAAGATGCTTTAACGATGGTTTCATAAAATGGCGGAGCCCCTCGTGTCCGGTCGTAATTCTCTGTTGACTCTTAGGTCGAGTTATAAAATCACAATTTTGAATTCCCACGTGATCCTGAAGCTTGTTTCTGCAACTTGAAAAAACGTGAGTATTATACATTAATTTACAATTCTTATTCTACTATATTACATTTCTGAAGGCAAAAATGCACTTTTCATTTAACTATACATTAACTATAGACATATGTATGTAGCAGATAAAAAACAAAAACTAATTCAGATAATCAGAAAAATGTTGAATATCTGATCAGATTATCTGCCAGGCAAATAATCCGTCCATCCATTGTATACTATATATAGATACATTTAAATATATGCATATATTAGGCTACTTTTACTTGTACTTTTGATACTGAAGTACATTTAATATTGGATACTTTAGGGCATTTAGTCAGGTACTATTTGTGTGGGTGAATTTAACTTTTACACTTTCAGTCAAGTATGATCTTTGGGTACTTTCCATACAACCCCAGTTTGTAGATGCTATATGCACTGATATGTTTATGTTGTAAAAAGTACCCAAAAGTAAAACTATTGTGCTAAAATCTTATTTTGGTGAAACTAATCCATACTAGTAGTACTCGAACCAAAGTCATAAAGTATCTGGCAATAAATGTACTTAAGTATCAATGTGAAAATGTTTACATGTTTGTATTCACTGTATACTATGGGTCGACAAATCATCGGATCTGATATTTCTGCAATTTTCTTTCAATCCAATTACCAATGAAATAAATGTATTTAAAAATACACTACTTGCAACAGGCAATCTGCAAAGTAAAGTGCAAAGTAACTAGTAACTAAGGTTATCAAATAAATGTAGTGGAGTAAAAGTACAACATTTGCCTTCAAAATGTAGTGGAGTGGAAGTGTAAAGTAGCAGATAATGGAAATACACAAGTACAAGTACCTCAAATGTGTACTTACTGTACTTGAGTAAACAGTTACATTCCATCACTGGTATTGAGTACTTTCCTGATAATACCGCTTATTAACACACATTCTTAGTGTATTACTTCTCCTGTAGTTGTACTCTGCGGTATCCGATTACTTCCTCTTATAGCTGCTCTTACATCAATGACTCGTGGCCTCTCCCCCTCCACGCGCACGTGCGGTTTGTCAGATTCTTCTACACTCGTACGCATGCGCGGTAGACGTAGTGTCATCATCAACCATCCCAGAAGTTATCCACCAGTACCGTGGTACCCCGAGCAGCTGCCGGATCAACGTGGGACCCGTTGTCAAGAGAGAGGACGCCACCGGTCGAGTCTCACTCACTCACTCGCGCACGCCGAACCGAACCGAGCCGGACACAGCCGACCATCCCCGGGTCCCCTCCACGGTGAGTGAACGGCTGAATAGTGGGGCTACCAACCGCCCTGCGCGCGGGGTGTCGAGACAAAGAGGCTGCCGCTGAATGAAGCGGCTCCTCTCCTCACATCTGAACTTGGGCTGAACGAGCGGTTAAGTTGTTAATTAGCTAATTTTAATTAGCTAGCACCGTTAGCTTTGCGAGTTTATCCGGTCCGCCTGTCGCTGTTATTTCCCCCCTTCATTACGACAGGACGCACATGATTCAAATAAGTGGTTTTATAGGGCAGTGTGAGTCGACGTAGCTTCAGTCCGTGTGGCGTGATGATGCTGCCGCTATTTTTTATTAATACATCCTCACATGTAGTTCACCGAGGCTGCCCGGTGAGCACACCTGACAGCCCGTCCCCCTCAAGGTCAGTGGACACAGAAGACCCAGACCCCGGGGTCGGGGGGGGGGGAGTAGGTGGTCATCATCAGCCGCAGCTTTGATTCCCACTCGGCGCTGCGATGCATGTGACCGCCGCCTCTCTGCGGTGTTATCTGTCCTGGGCAGAGCTGAATGAGCCTCACATGCTGGCTGTTTTAAGGGTCAGAGCTCAATGGAGGGATCACACGACAGACACACGCGTTGCCTCCCGTGCAGTCCCCATTGTCCCTAAACGGCCAGAGCTGCTTGTCTATTAATAATTGTGTAACCAGGGGGGGTTGGAGGGAGGATGTAGAGGCACAGGACCTGGCTTCATGCAAACTTTGTCCACTCTGGTGAGTGGATGAATGCATCAGCTCCAGAGGTGTCGTCCCCTGATCTCTGATCTCTCTGGAGGACTGAATATTTCCCTCTGGATGTCAGTAAAACATCTGTAGAGTCGAGTTTGAGATCTTTACAGAATTGTACTCAAGAGCAGTAAAGTTTTGTTTAGTTTATTACGTGCTCAAAATTTTGACACAAAGATTTTCATTTTTACTGCAAAGGAATGTCCCAAATATAGTTTTCAGTCTCCTCGATTTCTAATAATAGATGTTGGTATCGGCACTGAAAAAGCCACATCTGTCGACCAGTAGATCTTCAAATCTGGGGGTGTTATGTAGGGATAGACCGATTATAGAGGCGGATATTCAGCTTTTTTATTAAATAAACAAATGTGCTACTTCTGGCTCTGATGCATCACCCTCGCCCACAACCATATCCGATTGGTAACACAGCGCAATCAATATCCTATAAACACTGAATAATCTGAATCTGCAAAGTTACTAGTAGCTAAATTTAGTATAAAATACCAGTATCAGACATGTTCGAGCTTGGCTGTAAGCTGAAAATACACTCGAAGGGGCCTCATTACACAATCTTTATGGTTTTTCCCAATCTTTATTGTTTCGGCTTGCCATTGACTCAAGTTCAAATGCTTCTTAACACGAGTGTACCTTCACCAGTGCTGACTCGTTGCTCTCCTGGCCTACTATTGTTGGTGTGGTTGTTGGCGGGTGTCCATAAATCAGTAAATGTGGGCAGTGTAGCAGAAACTGTGGAAATCATGATTAAAGATGCAGCTTTATAGTTGAGTATGAGTGGAGTAGGCGCTTTGTAGATTTTTGATTGAATGTAAGAGATGCGACATAAAATATGAAAGCAGATAATGAAGAGTGTTGGTCAAGCCTGAGGCTCCGAGGAAGGGGCCGCAAATGACTGGAAATATGTCAGTGGTGTGTTCTCTGTTACTGTGTGTGTGTGTGTGTGTGTGTGTGTGTGTGTGTGTGTGAAATGCAGCTTGGTAATGATTAAAACAGAAAGCCACAAGTAGATCCAGATGTTGGGCGAGTTTATGTCTGAAGTTGTTAGTCTCTGCCAGGCCTCATTCATTCATTCATTTATAGGCTTTTAAATCCCAAAGGTAACCAGCCACATTTCAGCATTTTTAGAGATTAAACTGGGTTTGGGGATAAGAGGAAAGAGCCCTCAAACCATAGTTTTGATTGGGTCCAAGAGGGAATTCAGACCTGTTATCCACATCTGTCCTGAGTGAACCGATCACAAGTGGACAGCTTTACGCTCATTCAGGTCTCACCTGGCATTAACATTGATGGATGACCACTGGAACAAACATATCTTCATGTGTAATGTTTGCCGAAATAAGAGGAAGGCCACAAAGGTTAAGAATTTGTTGTATACATGTTGCACAAAGTTTATAAACTTTCTCATAACTCAACAACTCACAAAATGTAGTTGTTTTTTTAAGGGAGTCTGGGGACTTTCTCCAATGGTTAGTGTTTACAGTATGTTCACTGTCAATAAAATGTTGCCTTCTCTCATAAACTCAGTTTAACATCTAAATTGCTAATTGCTAAGACATAGAAGCAGACAAGCTGACACTTCATACAATGAAAGAAACAGTTAATGTTTTGCATTTACTGCCGAATTTCCACGCACAGATAATTTCGAATTTGCTGTGGCTGTTTTGCAAATTTTAAGTGTCTCCTCATGTTACAGCTCTTAAAATTAAGGGAGTGTGTTAAGGGTGTGTTGTTCACAAACGTCTACTGTTAACACAGACAGGTTAGGAGAACCTAAACATGTAATCTACATGACAGACAAGGAAATTAGACAGCGTGTAATCCATTCTGCCTGTTGTTTAGGCTTCTTCCAGTTTAACAGAGGATGTCAGTGTAGTTGGTGGTCCTTCAATGGGGCCCCAGACACACTTCCAAAAGAATGTGCTCACACACGTGGACCACCTCCGAATGCGGTCTTAATGATCGTTTTTCAAATGTGTCCTCATTGCGTCTTGTGGGTGTTCACACCTGTAATTATAGCGGCCCGCTTGTGATCAGATGACCCAGAACGCATGTTAGAACCAGGTCTGAACAACCTCTAAATCTATCTACACTTGAAGACTTAAAACAAATATACAAGTAACCAAAACCTGAGCAGCTCGGTGTCCTCAAGCGGGCGTCTGCATGTGTGTCTGCATGTAAAGGCCAAGCACAGCTGCACACGTTTGAGCCAGGGTGGTTGCAGGGTTATATGTGCGCGCCATTTGAGTGCACTCAGGATTACAAGTGTGTGTGTGCGAAAGGGATATATGGGGCGGCCTTAACATTAGTTAATGAGGTTTAAGTAGAGCTAATTTAGTGCTAATCTAAGTATTACAAAGCCATTGAGCTGCAGAGAACACATTTGTAATGCTCGCTGATAAGAACTAAATTGTTTGAGTGGCCTTGTTTGATGCATTTAAGCCAACTCAATGTTCAGTGTTGTTTTTTTGATTATTATTTAGCCTCTATTTAACAAGATTAGACCCGTGGATCTCTTTTACAAGGGAGAACTGGACATAAATGCCAGTAACACAACAGTGAATTACAGAAAAACGCATGAAAATAGTCAAATATTATCATTTGCACACAGACAACCTGGACTCACAGGATTTAACCATAGCTTTAAAATTGTTCAGTGGTATAAATAAATGTTCCCGTGATGTTCTTTTATCATTCTTTATTTCTGGGTAGGAAAAAATTTCACAGTGTCATGGTGACTCTGTAAAATGACACCCATTCATGGAAGGAATGAAAGGTTTCTTCCTGCCTTCTTTCTGCCTTCCCACTCATCTCAGGTTTTCTAAGCGAGGCTTCAGCATCCTGTCTTTTATGTGCTACTACTTGGAGATTTTGGGAATTCCATTAGGACAAAGACAAAGCATCTTTAATAATGGCTGTGACAGCGTTTCCCCTGGTGTTGAACCCTGTAATGATTGGGAATAAAACGTAGGTATATGGGGAACTTGGGGTTTCCCAAAACTTGGGATTTCAGGTAGCTCTGGCCCCTCAACACACTTTGGTAAAGGGAGCGTTTGTTGCTGCAGAATGAATGGCCTCATTCATAACTCCTTCAGGAGTTGTCCTGCTTTGCCTGGTGCCCACACACACAAACAGACGCTCTCACACACACACACACAAACGGTCAGATACCTAACTGAGCTCAAGCACAGAGAGAGCAGTGGGACCTCAAGGGAGATGGCAGCATAAATCCATTCCCACTGGTGAAGCCTGCTTCACATTAAGCCCAAAGTGAATATCGTATTCCTCCTCTGTCTCTTTCCATTTTAACCCGTGGTGCAGCTGATGTGGGTCTATCTGTGTCTGACAGACAAAACTCCTGAGAGCTTTCGAACCCACTTTGTGCTCCATGGGGCCGGCTGTACTTGAACTCCTAAACAGGACATATTTGAATCACACCCATTGACCTTTCGCTTAGCCCTGCCCCCACTGAGTTACTTTTGGTAAGCTTGTCAATAACTCTGCTCTCACCCAGCACATACGCAGTTTACTAGGCTTGCAACAGTCGTGGGTGTTGTCACACATAGTGGGACATAAACGATCACAGTAGTGCCTCCCACACCATTGTTTTGCCTTTTTTTTTGTTTGTTTTTAAAAAGAACGGAAATAAGTCATGTATCAGTGGGTCTTTCTTTGCTTATCAACCCCCACATTAACTAAATAAAGAACTAAATTGACAAGGAGCCGCGTGCCTTGACAAAAAGCAAACATTACAGTGTTGAAATAACAGTTGTACTTAGCTAGCTAATTAAGATAACATCCCAAGTATGGACTTGATAATATCATGCTAAAGCTACATGTTCCAGGCAAAATGTCAGCATCAAATATGATAAGAAAACACTTTAGATTAGTCTGCTTTTTAATTCTAACAAAATCCTGTTTGGCTGATTAGATCATTTCTTTGTGCAAGCAAAGACAGAGCTGCTAATGCTAGCCTAAACACATAGTATAGCATAGTAGCTTCCTGGACTCACTTCCACACAGTGGGAAAATACTGTCAGAAATACAACCTGTAACCCCCAAGAGATGTATTTGGCTCATCATATGCGCCCACTTGGCCTCAAAGTAAAGCTGGGTTAGGTTACTACAGTACTGTAGTATATTGGATAATGGCTCTTTGGGAACAGCCAATTGAATTTAGGACCACAGTCCAAAATAAATACATTCTCACCGTGGTCCTAAGTGCTGTATCGTAGGCAGCTGGACTTGTTTCAGTTTCTTAAAGACGTTTCACCTCTCATCCAAGAGGCTTCCTCAGTTCTAACTCAAATCCCCTTAGTGTTGAATGTCATGTTGTCATGTTGTTTTTCAGTTTCCTCAGAAGCGTAACTTTATCTTGTGCTGTCCTGCTAAATTCGGATTCATTTTGCAACCAGGAGGATCTAGTTACGGCCCACTGTACCTCCCCTCCATTTCCCACCCCGTGAGTACTTGAGATGGCTGATTTTGTGCTGACAGCTTGGGCTTTGGATGACCTCACTGGTCCCAAGTTCATGGGCAGCTCCTGGTCCAGAGTCAGTCCCGGACAAGGTCACAGGTCGGTCAAATGGAAAGCTAGGTGTAAGGACGTTAGAATAAGGAAAAGTTATTTGACTCAGTTCAGTTGTTTTATATGTGGCCATGCAGTTAATGGGTAACTTGATGGTAATTCCACTTTTTTAATTTTATCACATAACTCATTTGTCCATTAATCTGCTTTTTAATTTTTTCAATTACTCGTTTGTCCTGCTCAAGGTGACACCTTCAAATTTCTTACTTGGTCTGAGAAAAAGTCCAAACCTCAAAGGGTATTCCCTGTTGTTGCTTTAAAATGATCTTAAATAATGACTTGATGATCAAAACAGTTGCAAGTTAACACCTCTGGCTAAACTAAGCTAGCATTTCGAAAGGCTCTGAACCCCAGTCTCGGTCGTCAGTGAAGGGGGAGACTCGGATCGACTGAGGTCACTATCGCTGCCGTACACATCGGCCATAAGAGACACTGTAGTCACATGAGGGAAATGGGAAACGTTGCCAGCCTGTTTAAACCCATTGACCCCTGGATGACTGCCAGCTGTTATATGTAGGCATTACCATGGCGGACACAGGCAATGCAGAAAAAGTCAGAGGGAGGGAGCAACAATCTGAGCTTTGAGAGGGGCCGGGGGCCGTGGAGGTCGGGGTGCCTGGGTTTGAATGCATTTTTTGAATGTGTGAAGTGGGCGTGTTTAAGCTGAAATAGGGTGTGAAGTTGCTCTTTAACTCAGACTAACAATGTGTTCGGTTGCACTGAAGTGTAGATAGTGGAAGTGCTTAAGAGAGGGATATATTTAATTATAATTGACATCAGTTCCATTGACAGGCCACATAAAAGCCTTAACGTGAGCCTCAGTAAGACCTTATCTTTCAGCACCAGTTTGTTTTGAGTAATACAGGCACATGTTACGATCGTCTATAGTCCTAGTTTGAGGAACAGTCATTAACTTCATTTCAACATCATAACTTGAATTATGACACAATGATAGCTACGCTCTTCCTGATCTCTGCCGGCACACATTCTCATACATCAGCACATATAAACGTAACGAGGGCTTGTAAAAAGATATACGTTTGTGTTTGCCCCATTTTTCCTTGTGTGACCTAAAAAGAGGTTTTACGACTGTGCATGATCAGATCACTGAAACCAGCAGTGAAGTTGTTGCAACACTGTTCTGAGGCACAGTATTCATCTTGGTAGTAGGTAAAGTTTGGGTGTCTGGGCAGGTTGTTTTCCTTCATTCTATACTTTGCAAAGCAACTTGTTTTTTTTTTTGTGAGATGGCTGCTTTTGTTTTGGTTACTTTAGCCACGTTGTGATGTGTGGCGGTGGTTAATACCTTTGTGCAGTAACTGGTGGTAGCCATCTTGTTAGTGGGAGTGGCACCCACTGATTGAAGTCTCGCTTTTATGTAGACTGTGTGATTCAGCACGACAGTGACGGACTTGTGATAGCTGAACACCCTATTGCATTCCTGAAATTGAACATTTTTAAGGGGGGAGGTGTTATGACCCCAGAGGTCGTATAGGTTTTGTCTCTCTGCTTAAATAACCCTCTGTTACCTGAGTGTGTGTGTGTGTGTGTGTGTGTGTGTGTGTGTGTGTGTGTGAGATTGGTTGCAGGTGTGTTTGAGTGATTGAAGGTTGTCCATGGAGCTGATTGGTTCCTGCCTCGAAGCCAGGAGTTTAAAGGCCGGCCCTTGCCAGTTCCTGTGGGCTCTCCTCTCTTAACCAGACTACCAGCATGTTCGTTTGTGTGCGAAATGTTTTTTTTTTTAAAAATAAAACCTTTATAAATTCTTCGCTGCTGGTGGTGCTTGGGTGATGGGAAGAGGGGAGTCTCATTTTCATGTTGCGCCAGGGTCTCCCGTAGGCCCTGGTCGTTATAAAGAACACAGTGCAGAAAACGATGCTTAGAGTGATTTATAATTAGCACATTTTGAGTGAAGTTTACCTTTTTTTTCACTGATGTCATTCTAGACAATAAAGTTTGTTGTTAAACTGTAAAATATCTTGCCTCCATTTCATATTTTTGTCCCAAGTGTTTAATAACCCCATTTGAGGGATCACTGCAAAAAAATGTGTGTACATTGGCTGTTTATATTGATATCAGAATTTCTTGTTTTGTCCATCCAACACTCTGAAATCCAAAGATATTTATTTTGTTATCACATAAGAGAAATGAAATGGAGGGCAGCCTTGAGAATGAACTAAAATCTAACTTCAAAAAGTGTGTTTTGTAATTTAGTGAATGCAGTCTGGAGTTTTTCATGTCTGAACTAATGGAGGACTTGCTTCATAGTCCCTCCTGTAGTCATCACATTCTTTCACAGTACAGGAAGGCCAAGATGCCGCCGAGGTCAGGACCTGGCCATTACCGTACTGTTGGTTCACTTAGCCCTGATGTTAAGTCAACACTTTTGGACTTGTTTTTGCAAGTAGGTCTAGTCTGAACAGTGTTTGGATCAATGCCACATAAAGTAATATATTTGTTTTTTATCTTCTAAAATCAAGGCATCAATGGAACAGATGAAAGGTTGAGTGACGGCAGTACAGACAGTGTTTGCACAAGCATGATGTGAGTATGCTTGGCTGTGTGTTGGTGAGGTCACTGGAGGAAGAGCTATGTGGCAAACAATTCTGTGAGAAACACGAGAAGTCCCACACATCTTGGCCAGTCTTACTCTCTGGCCCATGGCTGACCTGTTGATACACACAATTCACACCCTTCTAAAGGTTTCAATAAATTAAAGGCCAAGGCCACGGTGTCGAGGTGTCGGAGTAGGATGACATTAGTTGTGATTTAATCCCCACCCTCCAGGATTTCAAGGGTGGTCAGTTGCTTATCTAGTGATGGTGAGGGAGGGAAAACAGAAAATAATGATTTCCAATATTTTGCTCTATCTGCTGGATAAAATGTTTCTGGGCTGGGTTCCTGGCTCACTAGACATTAATGATATCATTTCTGTAATGCACAGTCTGATGCGTGTTTAACGTTGTCAAAGGGTATATTTCAACCAAAACAATCTTTTCCTAAACCTAACAAAGTATTTTAGTCCCTGAACCTAGTCAAGTATTTTAGTTCCCTTAACTTTACCAAGCATTTTAGTTCCCTAAACTAAACTTCCTCTAGATGCAGTTTTACGTTGCTATCTCACTTGATCCAAGTAGTAAGTGGCAGATGAATTGATGACAGTAATGGTCAGTGGAAACCCTACAATCCACACACTTGACAGTCTGTGGGGATTTCTGTGGTGCTGCTGTTGGTGAGGAGTCTGACTTCTGCACAGGATCCAACACTGAAGACCGTCCAACTCAAAGTTATCATATGACTGTGAGGGTTCACGTCTAGGTCTGTGCTGCGTGTTAGCCAGCACCAAAGTGTGTTAACTGACACCACCAGAGGAGACGAGTATTGAGGAAGTGGAACTTCATATGCTCGTGCACATTTCTGGGTGTGCTGACAGTTTGGTTTTCTGAAGTCATCAGTGCGACTGTTTGTTGGTTTTGAGCCCTGCACACGTCTGCATTTGTTGACTAAAGTCAGAAGTGTTTGACCCGGATTACGTGGTACACAAACTCAAAAACAGAGAAGCTGTCGCTGTTATACTGTATACATGTAAATCATAAATGAATAGAAGGAAGTGCACTCTCTTTGTCTGCGTTGATACTAAATTCTGGTGAATCCAATCTTTTTTTTCCAGTGTTGCAGTAATCATTTAGTCACGGGGAACTTTTCACAGCTCATCATGACTGTGCAGTCTGCTGTAGTTCATTGTAAGTTTCGGACTCTCCTCACGAGTCTGTGGTTTAATGTGTGTGTGCAGGAGAGTTCATGTCTAGCTATATGATATTGAGTGTGTTGCAAGGTCAAATTATTTTTGTGCAGGTAAAACTGGAATGTGCTGGCCTGAATATGAAGGTTTCCTTTCCAGGAATTGTGATCTGTTTTAGTGTGTGGAGTAATGTAACCCTGCTAAGCTCATTAAATGAAATGCAGAGAGCAGTCCAACAGGGACTGTGCAAGCTCTATCTTTACCTACTACTCTTTAACCTGAGCTCCTGCAGTTTTGATTCAGAGCCAAAGCACTCGTGTAATGACTCTTACACTATAACTACATGTGACTTAACGCACCATTTACTTATTAATTTGATATGGCTAGGTGTTAGAAAATGAGAGCCTCAGTTCATCATTCACTCAAAGTCTGGTTCAATCCACCAACTCCTGAGAAACACATGAACATGTTTTCCAACATGCGCGTGTTGCCTTAAATAAACACAGCTCCTGCTAATGTCAGCAACAAATTCCACTCTTAGAAATGCAGCATGAACCTTCAGGGAACAAGAGCAGAGATGCTACGTCACACAGCAAAGAGCCATGTTTAATAAATGAAGCTACTGTTTAGATCATCATTCAGTAAATAGATGAAGATTGATCACATCTTTTCCCACAAATTTGTTTTGCTGTAAGTAATAAGAGCAGCATTGTGTTACTTTCGGGAAAAACTTTTTACAATCAGTCACAAGTTGGGTTTGTAAATTTTTACAGAAGTCCCAGAAAAGAAAATGCAGATCAATGCCAGTTTTCATCCACTTATGTCATGCAAATACCTGATATTTGCATAGTTGGGTGCATTGAAGAAAAACAGCAGGTTCTGCTAATTTTCCAGTTGGGTGCCTTTTAAAACACAGCAGAAGAAGTGGGCGCAACGAGATGAAGAAATGAAATACAAACAATGAAAACCATGTGGAAAATGTGACAGAATGATGGGATTTATGTCCGTTTCATGTATTAATTTGAGTTACAGTCTCCTCGTCACACAACTGAGACATGATGTTTTCATTATTCAGTATTAAATGACTTTAAAGTCACATGCTTTATATTTATGTTATGTTTGCTGATGAATGATGGTTTTATCCATCGAGTATCCTCAACATCTCGGGTCGTCTTAATTCTCCATGGGATGCCCTGATAGAAGATTTACCTCCGCTTTGTCATTTGGTGCTGGCAGGTAGCATACATTCAGATCATGTTTGTTGGTTTTACATACGAGTTCTTGCCAGAGTCACAGGACATTCAGTCCTTTTGTGCACACTGGATAAACCTTAGCATCGAGCTACACAAATCGCTACAGAGATAGATGATCCTTCTCAGTGGGTAACTGCTGAAAACCCTTTAGTATTAAACATTTTTATTGAACATTAATAGCAAAGTCGTCAAGATGTTCCAAGTGTACAAGAATGAACTGAACCTTCCTGGAAGGAAGGAAGTAAATGAAAGTTCACTATTAAAAGAGAATGAATGCAAAACCACAATGCGGAAACTGTTGCCAGTTGCACATCAGATGACAGGAGACGAAGTGTTATCAGAGGAGAAAAGCGGGGCTACAAGAAGTCCAGTGTAAATCGTTATACATATATGTGTCTTTCGTGTGTAAATTAAATCTGCCACATCTGTCGGTCCTTGTTTGTTTGCAAACATTGTTTGTGGAGGAGAGACGGGAAATAAGGAGAAAGAAGTGAAAGCTGTCAGCAGCCCGATCTGTCTGCACCCTGTGAGTTCAGCCAGGGTTAACCAGCCACTGAAACAGGCTCACTGTTGTAATGATTTTCAGAGCATTGTTGTTTAGAGCATGATCCAGGTTAAATGCCTGACTTGACTGGTCATCACTTAATACGAGGCCAGCTGAATCAGTATTTTAGGACATTTGGTTTGTCAGCTCCACCCCGAGCAAAATTCTCTTTTTGTCTTACATGATAGCATTACTCAGCTTTCCTTCAAATCTACTACAGATTTCATGTGAAGTGCCAGTGTGGTTTGTGGTTTTGCATCCAAAAGGCCATGTAAGGTAAATGGCCCCAAACAGTAGCACAGTGGATGTCAGCGCCGGCCATAAATAGCTCAGTTATGTGCGCTCCAAGTGGGAAATAGGACATTTAGATGGATGCATTCATTGAAGGAGAAGAAGCTGTTTTGGCAACAGTCTATAAAATAGTTTATAAAACAGCTGAGTTTGTACAGAATTTGACATAAAACAGTTTGATCACAACGCTGAGGGCTGAAGCAAGTTAGCAGATATGTTGTAGTCTTTAGGGGCTGTTTTGTTGTTTTTAGTGAGTTCTGCCTCAAAGAGCGAACAAATAAAATGTGACGTGTACCAAACGTTTCCAGGAAGCCTTTCTCTGAGTGTGTAATGACACACTTTTCTTGTTAATTTCTTTTATTGTAATGCAAGAAGTGAGTCATCAGGTTCCTTCAAATGTTGGCCAACACCAACAGGTATTGTCTCATGTTATGTTATGATACAGTAAGCAGGAAATTGCACCTCATTTTACAAGAGAAAGGGCAGAGCCTTGACAGCCTGCTCTTGTGAGTAGAGGTGAAGCTCTTTCAAACAAGTTAGCCAGCTTCTAGTTTGGAGGATTTGCTGTCTCACATTAAAATAAGGGTTAGGGTTTTGGACTGTTGGTCTGACAAAACAAGACACATGATGATGAAACTTTGGGCTCTAACCAGAGCAAATGATCAAGTAATGGTGTGTCTCATTTTGTCACCTTTCGCAATAATTTTTCAAAGAGAGAGGAAGTGAGTCAGCGATTGTGACATAACGTGAATAAAACTTTAAGACATTACTTTGTCCATGAACATTTCTGCCAGAATCACGTAGACAGATTTTCATCAAAAATGGTGGTTGTTGACATACTGTGCATTTAAGTAAACACATTTTTGTAAAGTTTGTATTAACATTTCAAACTGTTAAGCACCTTGGTAATCAATCCTCCTGCAGCCTTTACAAAAAGTACAGGCTGTACCTTGGTGTGATGAGAAAGGCTTTTACTTACACTGGTTAAAGTGAAAGTTCATATAAAGTTTAGCATGTTTCACTGCCACTCCCATCTACAGTGGGAAAATGAGGAAATAATTTACACCAAAGCACTCAGGGTCCAGTCTTTGATTATCAGTCTGTAAGATAAATAAGCCAAATGTTTGTCTACCTCTGGTATGTTGGCATGCGGCCCGGGCCCGGCACAGATGCTGTTTCTCACCATGATAGCACTTGGCGATAAGATTTTAAGAAATATTCCCAAAAAATGTTTTTCTGCGTGTATTGACTTCCCCACTGTACTCCTCCTCTCACTCCTCATTCCTCTTTTTCACCATAATTCATCTCTTAGCTGACGGCAAATTAGATAAAAATGCTGAGAAGTGTGAAAGGAGGATTTATGGTTGTCCTTCACCTCCTTAAACCATCTGTATTGACTTTAACCAGCTCTCTGCTCTGTTTCTCCCACAGGTTTTAACTCCTGACCAAAGTGCACCTGCTGCAGGATTTTCTTCTCCTCTGCACTTAGCTGTCCTCCAGCAGCTGCAGCTGATATCGTCGTCTTCTTCGTCGTCTTCTTCCTCGTGAGCGGACATGCCTCCAGCGATGGGTGGGCCCCAGGGGTACACCCCTCCAGAGGGTGGCTGGGGCTGGGCGGTGGTGGTAGGAGCCTTCATCTCCATCGGCTTCTCCTACGCCTTCCCCAAATCCATCACTGTGTTCTTCAAGGAGATCGAGATCATCTTCGATGCCACACCCAGTCAGGTGTCCTGGATCTCCTCCATCATGCTGGCTGTCATGTATGCTGGAGGTGAGTGGCATTCATTATTCTGTTTTGTCATGAATTGAAGTGGTCGTATTCAGAATGGATCGAGCTGCCTCTGCCAACACTTATAATCTGTGAAAAGATTCAGTTAAAGTTCAAGCATCTCCACAACCTTCCCCCAAAATATCTGAGGAGTTTCCTCTTTCAAATCCAACAGTAGCTGAGCATCATCAGCAACATTTAAAAGCTTAAGGCACACGCTTAATAACTGTAATTAGCAGATATGAACATAAGCATATAAGTGAACATAAACAAAAGAGCAGCAGGCAGATGGATTCTGCAGTGAATACGACATCAAAACAAACGCAGAGGCTGCGCAGCTTGTAGCATTTGTGGTTGATGCAGCAGTTTACAAAGAAAATGACAGAAAAATTAAACAGAGAGATTTTTCTGCAGTGGGTTTTACAATCTGCAGATGAAGCTTCTTAAAAACAGGGAAAGTTTCCTTTTAAAGCTCTGTCTTTTGTTTTGTTCACCCTTCACTGAAGCAAAACCAAATACACACAAACCTCTTTTTTCTCTCTCTCTTTTTTATCAGTCCGTCATCTCTCCGGTTCAGTCACAGCTTGAATAACACTCAGTGGATATGAAAACAAGCATTGGGACACTTTGGTCCTGTTGTAATCCATCTAAAGCTGCAGGAGAACGGCAGGTATTAGTGTTAGACAAATGGAAGACATGACTTGATAGATGAAAACTCAGAGGATCCTGAGAGGGACATAAATGTCTGGATCAGTCATGGCAATCCAAATAATAGCAGTCAAGATATTTCACTAAAAAAGTGCTGGTGGCGCTCGAGGAAACGTATAGAAATCACCAAAGTTAGTGGGATACATCCTCCAGGAAGCATTAATGTCTGTTATGTTTAGATATATCAGTCAGGAGTGAAGTGGTCGACTGACATCCCTCAAACTCAACAGAGGATGGTCTGCTGCAACTAAAGAACTGGTGATGCCTCTAAAATGATTTCAGCACAGTCAGTTCTTGCACTAAGTTACCCTTTCATTGGCACTGCCTTTCCATTTACATGTTGAGGCTGGATTAAAGAGAGAGAGGCTGATGCAGTTTCAGGTTTGGTCAGGTTTCAGATCAGGTTTCTCTCTTTGTCTCAAAACTCAAAGCAACACCTTCCCTGACTCAAACACAGCCTCTCTCTCTCCAGTTTATTTAACCAGCAAATCCTACATGTAAGACATCACGGCCCCATTTTCTCTCTCTCTCTCTCTCTGTCAGTTTAAAACTCTGCATCTAAAAATGGTATCTGCTCCTTCCACTTACTCATTCATCGTCGTCAGAGCTGCGTGCCAGCCTGCAGCCTTACTCGGTAGGTTTATTCGGTTAGGAGAGGAAACTGCTGAGGGAGGAACAGAGGGGAGGAGTGTTGCATAACAGCAGCCAGATGTTGGAGTAGTTTCTTTTTTTTTCCTTTTTTTTTCCTCTCTCTCCTGTTTCACAATTATCTATATCACCAGTTAATGACATCATCGTGCCTGCTTGTGCCTGTGAGGTGAAACGGGGCAAAACTTACCATAACCGTTACTCACTGGTAACACATGAGGCGCAGCACGTACGTACTTCCACAAAGGTACAGAAAAAAAACAAAACACACGGGGCTGGATGACGTCAGAAGCAGCTGACTAATGCTGTGAGCCGGTTAAAAGTGCACACACACTCTGCACGTAGTGTAGGTAGAGGAAAAAGAAGATGTGTGAAGACAAGATAGTAATTTCCCCCCGCATGTTTATTAGTTTCAGGAAACAAACTGCAACAAGAGGAAGGAGTTGCATCATTTTCAGCTGCTGCTAGTTAGTCAACACTGTAACAGACTAACAATTGACACAGGATGAAAATAAAGAACAACAAAAAATAATATTATAATAATATTAGAAAGAAAAGGACCCCTTCAGTTTAATTTAGCTTCTTGTTTTCTCCAGTGTGATATAGTTAAAGATATTTCTGACCATAACAAGCATAACAGAGGACCAAAGATATCATCTTATTTCAAGGTTCATTTATTTTTTAACACCGGGGTTGAAAAGCAAAACTGAGTCTCTTCATGCTACAGAGCAGAAACAACATACATACTGTAAGTAGTGGTAACCACCTTGGCTGATAAAAATCTGTCTGACGTGACTTAGTAAGAAATGTTCATGGACGAGGTATATATTTAACCTTTCTTCACATTATGTTTAGTCATGCTCGTCAACTTCCTTCCTCACTCTGACGTATAACCTGATGTTTTCCTGGAAGCTATAGGGGCATTCAGCTGTAAAACACACACCCCTACTTTAAATAAAATGATGGATTTCTCTGGGTTTCAACACTGTTGGAAACATTTAAGACAATGGAAGTACAAAACTCAACTGAGGTCTTTTTGATTTCAGAAATGCAATATATTATATTTTAAAGTTTTTCAAGAAAAGGACGTGACCAAAACATGTGAAAACCGGATTATTGCTGCTAAAATCTGATGAGTAACTGTGACATAAAGGAGAGAAAACTGTAGGAACTGAAGCTTGTGGTTTGTGTTTCAGCAGTGTCGCTCGAGCTCAAGTATTTTGCATATTTTTGCATGCATTTAGGATTACAGGAGTGTGTGAGAGAAGGTCTTTATTTCTATCAGTGGTCTTCTTTGACGTGTTTAATCCAACAGAAGTTCACACCTTTTTGACACCTGATCAAAAGACTGAACATTTTCCAAGTATTTGACAACTTTTATTGTCAGTATCTTCAGCCCACTCTTCACCACTTCTGCTTGAGTGAAGACAAAGTTGAATGAAGAAACACTTTCAACATTGTTTTGTGTGTTATTTTTCATGCCCGCTGACTCTGCTGTCATTTCAACAGGGAGCATCTTTCTCTGAATCGGCAGGATGTAGGGCGAGAAAAACAAACAGGGGACCTTCTGTTTCTTTCTCCCCCCACAGCTCAGTTACTTGCTTCAGTACAAAAGCACAGCAGTAAATCAGTATTGGTGCCAAGTGCCTGATGTTTGTTCATCTTTTTAAAAAATCCGCTTGTCATGTCGAGTTAAATTTGGTGTGTTAAACAGAGTTCTTTGTGATGGCCTACTGTTGAGGAAATAAACAGGATGCTGTATGTTATGTTTTTTTAGCACTCGTGTAAATACTTTTGTGGAAACTGTCAGAAAAGAGTAATTATTACATTTGGAAGGAAAAAACACTGACGTATGTAACTGCAGTGAGTGATGATTCAGTAGTTTTGCCAGTAGAAATAATTCTGTAACGCGTAAAGTTCACAAGGTGCCTCACAGATAAAACTAGAATGCCAATGACAACACTGATCTCAGGAAATGGGGAAAAAATGTCCCTAAACTTTGCAACTTTGGCAGGAGCTGTGGATCTTTATCCTCTTTTTGTTTTTTGAGGAACCCCGGTGCCAATTTTGTTCCTTGGCCGTAGTTCCTACAGCAAAACAATCTTGGGAACGAGGTAGTCTTTTTTTTGTACGGCCTGTGAACGCCAACAAAGGAAAATGCAGATACAGAAACACTCAGATCACACTAAAAGTGATCTGGAATAAACCTCACAAGAGGATTATTTTAAAAAAACGTGGCCCTCCATTTGCTCCTCAATGACCTGATCCTCAAGTATCACAAACACAAACCTGTACTGTAACTTTTTAGCTGTTCAAATGTCGGCCGTTTCGTCACTTCATGTAACTCTGGTCACCACTTCTGAGTGGAAGTGCTGATCCGGACTTCTCTTTCTGACTTTTTTTTCAGTGATCTGTGTTTTTTTTTTCTGTTCTTGTGTGTTGAAGAAAGAGTGAGAGTGTGAGAGTTTTTGCATGAGTGCACATCAGATTGTTTTAATATAATAAGAGCTCGGAGTCTCAGGATATTGATATGATTAAGCCCTGAAGTGGCCTGCAGAGGGAGAGCTTGGATTTATGCCAGTTCACTGAATGAATGAAAAAAACAGAGTTACATGAAACTATTGTTAAAGTTGTTTCCCAGCGGCAACTTTATTAAACACCTGTGCAATGTAATATAATTAAATCAAACTTTTCTGCCGTGAAGTCTACTTTTATGATTATAATCGAGCAGAGGTGGCAAAAGTACACACATTCTTTACTCGAGCAGAAGTACAGGTACTGAAGAACTGATTCAACTTCAGGTACAGGCTCTGAAATGTACTCAAAGTACTCAGTATCAAAGTAAAATCTATCCCTCTGAAGGACTTTTACAGGCCATTTCTGTGCAAAGCTAACTGAAGCTCACATCCCAGCTGTTCCTAGACACACCACAAAGATAATTGATTGTTGAGTCTCATTCTCAGGACCTCAAATAACCACATTTTGGGTTGGTAAAGCATCCTGAGCAGCAGCCGAGTGAGAAAATAAGAAAATCTCTGCAGATACAAGACACCAACACGCCGTTTCTTCCCGTTCCAGTCTCCCTCGCTGTCTGTTTCCGTCCTCCTGCTGTGTGTGATGTGCACTGATTGGTTGAAATCATAAATAATCTATAGTTCCCCTCAAATGCATTCAAACTAAAGTAACGAGTGTTTTGAAAATGTGAGGAATAGAAAGTACAGATATTTGCAGATAATTGTAGGGAGGAAAAGTCAAAAGTTGCCAGAAAAACAAATACTCAAGTAAAGTACAGACACCTTAAAGATACCTTACCTGTACTTAAGTACAGTAACAAAGTATTTGTACTTTGTTACGTCCCAGTTCTGCAAATGAGAGCTGTATTGATCTTCTTGTCCAACTCTCTGCGAGAAAGGGATTATGTGTATCATCCAAAATGTCAAACCGCTTGTTTATGGAGGCTCTGCCCAGATGGACGGATGTTGCTCTGCGTGTAATGTGACGGGTGGAGAAATGTGATGCATTGATCTGTTGGGGCAAATCCAATCAGCTGTTTCTCCTGTCCGTCTTGTGGTTTGTTTCTGGGAGGTGTGACTCATCACCAGCTGCTGCTCTCCCTCTTTTCCCTCAGTCGGCCTCTGAATCTGATCAGGAAGAGTTTCTGCGTAATGAAATTAACAAAAAAACAAGTATTGGGTGTTTGCAATTGTTTTTATAGAATAAAATCTTAATTCGATTTAGTAATTGTAAGAAGCAGAAGCGTCTGTGCTAAAATTAGACTCAGGTCGGCTCCTCACAGCTGGGTTCGCTCTCGACATGTGTTTTTCTCACTCGAGGATGCTGCGTAAGAGTGAAGCCGAGGACGAGTCTCCTCCGATCAGTGTTGTTCTTTCTGTCTCGGAGGGAGAAAGAGAGCAAATGATGGAGGGAGGGGGGAGAACTAATCGTTTATATAATATCTCTGAGAACACTACTCACTGCCCTCTTTGTGTTTTGCCAGACCGCAACAAAGACTGTCACTCCTGATTTATTAATGCGAGCGTGAGTGTTGAGTGGATGCAGATTCATTCCTGTCCTTGTACAGGTTCTCTTCTGTTCAGCGCCGAGCTCCAGTGAGCTCAGAAAGAATGCTGAAGTCCGGTGTGTGTTTTCGGGTCGAGCACGAGCCCACCCCCCCCTCCCGTGCACGTTTTGTTTAACATGGAAACCCACCAACCCCGAACATGGAAACCCACCAGGACGGGCTCGGTGCCAGCTGGTCAGACCCCTCAGTGACAGACACAACACAGAAACTATAGTAGGTGTCTGAGGGAGGTATTTAGCGAGTACGTGAATGAATGCTCGTGCATCCAGAGCGCCCCCGGCTACTGTGGTCGGCTGCCAAGTTTCAAGGGCAGAGCCACCATGTGAAGGGCCCGGGCTGGTTGTGAGGAAATGGATGCCGGCTGAGAGCGACCCGGTTGAGATCGAGGAGTGAATCTACAGTGATTAATCATATTTTATAGATCTGTTGTTTTGGTGTGCCTCTCGGTGTCCACTATCTTAGCCGTCACACATAATCAACCAGTGATTGTTTCCCCTTTTCATGATTAATTAAAACATGTTGACTATACAGTCTCGAGAAGAGAATAGTGAATGTGAGTAGGGCTGGGTATCGAACTTCAATACTCTCTCTCTGATTTGATTCTCCCAGACTTTATTTTCTCTCCAAGAATAAAACAACAACATACAATTCAAAGATGACACATCTGGCTTACTGGTGGTCTGCAGCCACACCTCCAGACTCGCATCCTGTTTGAGTTAAGGCGATCAACTGAGTGGAACCGGAGGAAACTGCGATTAGTGTTGGAGATGATGGGCTTATTTTCTTTTTCAAAGATCCTCAATTGAATTGTTTGGGAGGAGGGTTTACTCTGGACAGATCTGAGAAACCAAACTGTATTTCTCTCTTTTGTTGTTCTATCTTTTGACTAACTGATTGATCGACTAATTGTTTCATCACTTCACATTATATTCATCGGTCAGGCCTGAGGACTGATGATTCACTCCTCCTGTCAGTCACCTCCTGACTGTTCATGCAGGGCAGTTGCACACAGAGCTGCTGTATAGACGCTGCGGCCTTTACTTTGTATTCACATCCAGCAGAGCCAGTGTCAGCCTCCATCCATGTGAAGGCCCATTCAGAGCGAGGCTGGCACGCAAGCTGAGACACGTGGATCGCCTTGACTCTCCTCTTTCCTCCTCCTCCTCCTCCTCTCTCCTCGTCCTCTCTTCTCTTCTCTTCCCTCCTTCTTCTCTCTTTGTCATTTTTCTTCTTGTGTCCTCTCTTCTTCCTCTTCTTCTTTGTCTTCTTCTCTTCTCTTCTTTCTTTTTCTCTCTCCTCTCCGTCTTCCTCTTCTTCTTCTTCCTCTTCTTCTCTACTGTTCTCTTTCTTCTTCTTCTCTTTCTTCTTCTCTTCTTTCTTCTTCCTCCTCTCCTCTCCTCTCCTCTTCTTCTTCCTCTTCTTCTCTTCTTTCTTCTTCCTCCTCTCCTCTCCTCCTCTTCTTCCTCTTCTTCTCTTCTTTCTTCTTCTCTTCTTTTTTCTTCCTCCTCTCCTCTCCTCCTCCTCTTCTTCTTCTTATCTTCTCCTCTCTTTCTTCTTCTCTTCTTCGCCTCCCTATTCATCTTCTTCTTCTTCTTCTTCTTCTTCTTCTTATCTTCTCCTCTCTTTCTTCTTCTCTCCTCTCTTCTCCTCCCACTGACATGTCACATGCCATACATTGTACCGACTGACTCCCTTTCCCCCTCACCCTTTCATTCTCCTCTCCTCTCCTCTCCTCTCCTCTCCTCTCCTCATGTAACATCCATGCAACCAGTGGTGTTGTTACACAATCACTCATTGTCCCTCTGTTTATGATTCCTGCCACCACAGCTCCACCTGTTGGTGAACAGTCGACATGGTCAACTGATGTAATCACATTAAATGTTGCGTTAGTACAGTTTACAAGTCTTTTAGCTTTCTTTATTGATTAATCTGCAGGTTTTATTTTATTTATCTAATAATTTATTGGTCAATAAACTGTCAGTAAATAAGAAAAATGCCTCTTAAGCTCTCTTAATGTCCGAGGTCACAGTTTATTTCTACATCTCCAATAATGACGATTATTTCAACAACTCAACACTGCTGTGGTGTCATTTACTTTACTTGACTTATCACTTCTCCGCCTCTCCTTTCTCTCCAGGTCCTATCAGCAGCATCCTTGTGAACAAATTTGGCAGTCGACCAATCATCATCCTCGGCGGCTGTCTGGCAGGGTCCGGTCTGGTGGCAGCCTCCTTCTGTAACACTGTGCAGCAGCTCTACTTCTTCATAGGAGTAGTAGGAGGTCAGTAGTTCACCCATACACACATACAGTACATACAAAGTAGAGTGTGAGTTCCCCACATGTCATTTTCTATGTTTTTACAGCAACAAGAGACATTTTGTTTGGCGTTTCTACATCTTCTCCTCATCAAACCCTTCTTTTCTGTTTCCTCCCTCCAGGTTTGGGCCTGGCGTTCAACTTGAATCCAGCCCTCACCATGATCGGTAAATACTTCTTCATACGTCGGCCCATCGCCAACGGCATCGCCATGGCAGGCAGCCCCGTGTTCCTGTCCACGCTGGCTCCTCTCAACTCCTGGCTGTACGATGAGTTTGGATGGCGAGGCAGCTTCCTCATCCTGGGAGGACTTCTGCTCAACTGCTGCGTGGCCGGCTCCCTCATGCGCCCCATCGGACCCAAACCTCAGCCGCCGAAGCCCGACACGGAGGCGGGCGAGGACAAGGCAGTGGATCAGGCGAAGCCGCAGCAGAAGAAGACAGTCATGCAAACCATCAACTCCTTCATCGACCTGACGCTGTTCAAACACCGCGGCTTCCTGCTGTACCTCAGCGGCAACGTCTTCATGTTCTTCGGCCTCTTCGCTCCGCTCGTCTTCCTCTCCAATTATGCCAAGAGTAAGGACATCAGCAAAGAAAAGGCAGCCTTCCTGCTGTCAGTTCTGGCCTTCGTCGATATGGTCGCCCGGCCCTCCATGGGCATGCTGGCCAACACCAAGTGGGTCCGGCCCAGGATACAGTACTTCTTCGCCGCTGCGGTCCTCTACAACGGAGTGTGTCACGTGCTGGCGCCGCTGTCAGTCGACTACACTGGTTTTGTGATCTACGCCATGTTCTTTGGTTTCGCTTTTGGCTGGCTGAGTGCGGTGCTGTTTGAGACACTGATGGACCTGGTGGGAGCTCAGAGGTTCTCCTCAGCCGTGGGGTTGGTCACTATAGTGGAGTGTGGGCCGGTGCTGCTGGGCCCACCGCTGACAGGTAAGAGATTGAACATGCATCACTGGGAAAGGGAGGGCTGGAAGGTTGAGAGACGGGTCTCAGGGAGTTTTTAATAAAATTTTGATCTGGACTGTCGTTTGAAAGTTAAACCTTAATCGTCCCTCTCTGTTTTGTGCACCTGCAGGTAGTTTCTATACCTACTACCACCACTACGACTACACCTACGTCTCCTCCGGCATCATCCTCATTGTCTCGAGTGTGATCCTCTTTATCGGAATGGGCATCAACTACCGCATGTTGCATCGAGAGAGGAAAGAGGAGGAGAGACGAGAGAGGGAGGAAGGCAAGGAGGAGCGCACCGCCATGTTAACGCCTCCCTCTCCAGTAAAATCGGACGGGGACAAGGAGGAGAACTCGGCACCGGCGGCTGTCACACAGGATGAGGTCGCCAGGATGGACGAGGACACTGTGTAGAAAAATGATGAGGAAAAAAAGGACTTGAGAAAGACGCATCATACACTTCTTCGAAACACACAAACGCTGCAGTACAACCTCACACTGTCTTTATAGAGAGATATAAACCCTCGAACACAACCCTGAAGCCATAGAAGCACTTAACTTTTATCGATATAAAGTGAGACCTGCTGCTGTGACGTGAAGATTACCCGAGTGTAAAGTTCGTCGAGCAGCGTTGAGACCTCTGGTTTTGGTATTTGACGTGCCTTTTGGTAAACTCAAGTCCTCCAGGAGCACCGCTTAATAATATAAACTCCAGAACAAGACGCACAACAGACAGAATGACTGTAAGATAACAAATCAAGTTAAATAATGAGGACTTTACTCTCAGGGTCTTGAGCTGCAGTAAAGTTTCAGAACCTCACACACACACAGAAACAGTTTTTTGTTGCAGTAGTTTCCCCTCACATAACTACATATTTACACTTTGCGTTGATTCACCCTCTCAAAGGGCTGGACATAAATTCACATTACTGCCAGCACAGTAAGTCTGTTCACATGCTAGTGTAGGAGCATGGAGTCGAGAGCTTTTTCAGGTTTTTCTGCAGAGAAGAAAACAAAAAAAAAAAAAGAAACTAATCTGGAGGTTCACCAACACAAAGGGAGTAGTTTTTAATGTCAGCAGTCGTTACATATTTAACTCTTAGTGAAGGACACCTGGCACAAACGTGGAGCTTAAAAATACAAAGACAAACAGCTAGAAGGTCGTGACGCTAGCCGTGTAGAAGACACCACTGTTAACGGTGTGCTTGTACATAAATCTGTGTGCACTTTGTGTGTGTTATTTTGTATCATACACCCTCCAACCAGAGCAGATCACTGTGCGTGGTTGCGTCGACAAAGACACATTGGGACAATAAAAAAAACAATAACGATCACACGGCGACGCCTCCCCCGCCCCACAGATGTGTCCGCTGTGCGCCCAGCAGGGATGAGACCGCTCGCAAGTATTAAATAACAACACACGCTGGTTCTGGGTGAAACGAGAGAGAGAGGGAGGTTGTGATTGTACCAGATCGATTGGGTTTTACCTGGTGTGTGTGACCAAGCCCGGCTGTGACGCCATAGTAGGAACCAAATCTCTGAATCGCACACCAATCCTAAAAATGTCATCATTTCAGATCACAGGCCTCGCAGTATCCTAGTGTTGTTTTTTTTAAAATTGTGAATAACACTTAGTTTAACAACTAGTTTACAGTTATATCAGCAAACCTTTGTAAATTTAAAAAAGAGATCTATTTTAGCTCGCTGTATAATGACAATCTGACAACAAGTTAATCTTTTTAATGGGAATTAATGTGTTTTGGATGAAAGCAGGAGTGTGTGTGTGCGTGTGTGTGTGTGTGTGTGTCTGTGTGTGTGAGAGAGGTGTGTGTGTGTCTGTCAGCAGACAGTTTTAACTGTAGCCAGGTTTCATCATTTCATGTTTCACGTCATTCAGCCGCTGCAGCATCAACACGTCACGCAGTTTTCTCTCTGAACTGTACAGAATGTGTCATATCAGATCAGATCAATAATGTTTGAGTTTAAAATCGATCAAAGACGCTCATTGATTATCCATCGATCAATGACTGGGTTTACTGCCCGCATGAACTGAAGACTTCAGATATCCCCCCTGGATAAACTTCCCTTATTTTCTCTTTTGGGGAAAGTAAATGGAGGGTTTTTTTAAAACATTTTACTGTTAAGATGCTTAAACTTTAATATTTTATTCTTCTAAATTATGCTTCATGAAGGAAAGTTCACCTGTTTTTTTTCTACAGACTTCGTTTAAAGATTTACACTTTGATCATTTCTTGAAGTGGTCGTAACGTCTGCTCTGAAATACTTTGAATCATTGAAGATTTCCCTCCTCACAGAGAGAAAACGTCTGCAGACCCGACATACATCACATTTTCCGTTAAGTGGGGATGTAAATGAATGTGTTGAAACGCGTGTTACGTTCACTTCTGGTAATTAAACTGACCAAATGTATTAGACTTTGAAAGAATTAATGACAAAGTGTAAGTTTTGTAAAAGTGATTATTTTAGCAGAAGTCTTTTTAAGGTATTGTTGGTATCAATGGGAGAATAGTTCCCCTCAGGTTGTACCCACCTGTGTCCACCTGTCTACGGACACGAAGGTGATCCGACAGGTCCATGTTTGAGGGACGGGCCTGCTGCCTCACTGTGTCCAGTGTTATTCAATGGGAGAGTTTCTTTTTTGACATTTATTTTACCTTTTTGAGGTGAGCATTTTGAAAATGAAAGGTGATACTGAGACTAAACCATGTCATTGAAACCCTGAATGTGAGTCCTTTACAGTGCAGGGGTTTTTTAAAAACTGTATTGTTTGTCCACAGCAACTTTGTGTTTAAAAAAAGAAAAAGAAAGAATCCCTGAAGAAATACTTGTATTAAGTTTCTGGAAAATAACGTGACTTTTTATTTTTATTTTATTTTATCTTATCTTAGTAGTGGTAGATGTTTTTTATGTGTAAAGTGTTTTCATGACTGGTGAGAGAATGAATAAAAAAAGTGTTTTTGAAACAAATCTCATTGCAATTTGTTTTGTCCCGTTACAGATGTTACAAATACGGAAAGGAATCACCCGAACACATTACAATAATTACACTTTATAAAATTTATTACAGCGGTTTGTCACTAAAATATCTGTTTTACAGGAATAGTGGTTAAACTACCACGCTAGCAGCTGGTTAGCTTAGCATAAAGACAGCGAGATGATAGCTGGCACTATCTGAATAAAGCCAAATCTGTCTCCCAGCACGGGAAAGCTCAATAATTGATATGATATATATTATTTGTTTAATTTGTACTAAAAATTAGGTGTGAAAATGACAATTTATGTTTCTATTGGCCGACTATTTCTTGGATAAGCTTTAATTAACGTTAATCAGCTAGCTGGAGCCTTGCTGGTTAGCAACAACCTTAGAAAAACTCACATTGTTTTTACACTTTATTTTACATTGTGCTTATTTTCAATGGGGGCAGAACAAAGCTAGCTTAACCATTTGGCTGTACCTGAGCCTGGCACTGGTATGTTACCATCATCATTCACAGACAGCTACGAGAGTGGCATCGCTCACCTGATAAGACTCTCTGCAAGAAAGCCAGTAAGTGTATTTCCCAAAAAAATGTTAAAAATACTTTTAACAACAACAATTGTAAAGGAGAAGTGGTTAGGGAAGGAAGCTGTTTGGCCACCATTTCAAACTACCGCGCTAACGGTCGATTAGCTTAGCATTAAGACAGCTCGATAACTGGCACTTTCCCAGTGAGCTAAAGCACAGTACTTGATATATCCTGTTTGTTTAATTCGTACAAAAAAAAAACGTTTAAAAACGACAATTCGCCTCGTAGCTACATGTTTTAATGGGCCTGTCTATTTCTTTGATAAGCTAACGTTAGTCACCTAGCTAGCTCCTTGCTGGGTACCTAGCAACAGCCGGAAGGTCAGAAAGGTCAGCTACAGACCCCCCAAAAACCCCGAAATGTTGTTGCTAGCTACACTCAGTTTTAAAAAGTCGCACTTGAGTTGTAACTTGTTAATTAGTGAGTGTCAGAGGTGCTGATATATGTGGATTTAGTTTCAACCGGGCAGAGCCAAGCTAGCTGTTTTGGTTTCCAGTTTTTATGCTAAGCTAGCTTGAGCTCTTGGCTGTATGTTAGCCTTCATGGACAACTGTGAGAGTCATATCCATCTTCTGATGCAACTCTCTGCAAGACAGCAAGTAAGTGTATTTCCCAAAATGTAAAAGAAAAACACAACAGTCAACATGTGGAAAAAGTAATCACACTACTTCTGAGGCATTCTTCAAGAGTCAGTTGTGTATTTAAGGGGCCCATCATGGCGTGTCATGACTGCTGACTGTGTTTGTTTGTTGTGGATATTGTTCAGTAGTTGGAGGTGTGTGTGGTGGTGGAGTCGTTGGGTATGGAGCCTCGGCGAGGTGTGTGTGCCCGGCAGAGCAGCAGCAGCCGGAGCTCCGGAGACACGCTGCTGGAGAAGGCGGAGTAGATCCAGGGGTTGGTGCAGGAGTTCAGACTGGCCAGCAGCATCAGCAGGGTGAACACTGCACCTACACACACACACACACACACACACACACACACACACACACAGGTAGGGATGTGTAAATGTCAGGTAGATAACAGCTGATTAAACTCAGTGATGTTGATAAAACTTGCTCACCATAAATGTGAGGAACATATAGAAGTACTTGTCTAAATTTGATTGAGGTGTAAAACATGGGTTTATTCTGTGTGTCGGCACCGTTCTGAGGTGGGTCGGGGTCCCAGGCGGCCCACAGCTGGACGCTGAAGAACGGGGCCCAGCAGAGCGAGTAGACGAGCACTATGACCAGCGTCATCCTCACCGTCTTCGACATGGCCGCTGATACCTCTCCGCCGCGGGCAGGGGGGGCTTTGGGTGGGGGGCAGCAGACAGCAGAGGGCGCTGCCGGGTCGGGCATCACATCAGGCTGCAGCTCAGCTGACAGGGAGCACAGTCAGAACATTAACATTAACATTAAATCTTCACGTTACCAAAGCACCATTTTCTATGTCTCTCTATCTGTCAGCAGTCTGTACTGAGTGCGGGTCTTACCTGGATGAACGGCCGTGTAGCTGTGAATATCACAGTGTGATGGGACACTGTTGGACCTGAGTGGACCCATGGGCAGGTGCTGATAGGTGGATCCAGGCTCAAAGCTGGTGTGAGTTGCAGGGTTGTTGAACATGATTGGTGAAACATACGGGGGCAGACTGGACCTCCCTCTGCTGCTGCCTCCTCCTCCTCCTCCTCCTCCTCCTCCTCCTCCTCCTCTCTGGCTGTCCCGCCTGGATGGAGGGAGGGAGGAGGGAGACAGGTGGCGCTCTGACTTCAGGTACAAATTGTTGTGGATCTCCATGAAGATTCGCACCTGAGGGGAAAGGGGACATGAAGAGTCCAGTGATGTTAAAGCCTTGGTATGCTAGGAGTAAAGTCCAGTTCTGGCTTGTTTCTTCTCTACCTGGCAGACGGTGATGATGAGGACAGGGAGGATGAAGACAGCCAGGGTCATCCAGGTCACGTAGGCTTTGAGGCCCCACGTCTCAGCAAAGTTTCCCCAACACTCGTAGACACCTGGAGCCACTTCTGACTGGGAGAAGATGAACACCTGGAGGGGTAAAGGGTTAACTAAATAACATGTTTCTGTCATGAGTATTTCAGAAACTGTATCTGTAAAGATTTATTCAGACGACAGACTACAGACTGTGTCACCCTACCTGTGGCACCCTACCTGTGGCAGGCTGAGCAGCAGCGACAGCGCCCAGGCCAGCAGTATGAAGCTGTTCCAGCGCTGGGTGGCCCCGCTGCGGTGCGCCAGCAGGGGGCAGCAGATGGCGTAGTGCCGGTCCACCGTCATAGCAACGATCATGTAGGAGGAGACGAACATCCCGAGCACCTGCAGGTATTTCACCAGACGACACAGGAAGTCCGGGCCCGGAAAGCGACCTTTAGCATCCCACACCAGCTGGGGCAACACCTCAGAGAGGAAGAGGAGGGGGGGAGGAAGGGCGGGGTGAGACACAGGGAGGGGGTAGCCCTTAGTGTGTGTGTGTGTGCGTGTGTTACCTGGAAAAACGCCACCACCAGGTCGGCCACACAGAGGTTGAGCATGAACTGGTGCAGCGGGTTGTGGTGTCCTCTCCGCCTGAGCAGCACCACCAGCACCAGCCCGTTGCCGAGCAGCGCCATCACGAAGATGACGGCCAGCACCACCACCTCTCCCACGGCCAGGAGGGCGTCACGCTCCCAGTCTGTGACATTCGTACCCGCCGGGGTCACCGAGACCACCGGCCAGTCGATGGAGGGGTTTAGGTCTGTTACCATGGAGACTGACATGTTGGCTTGGATGGAGAGGAAGAAGAGGAGGAGGAGAGGAAGAGGAGACTTCAGTGAGACAGAAGAGAAACTTGGTTATTATCCTGAAGGAAAGTGGATCTGTGTGTCCGTATTACCGGGTCAACCCTCCTGTCCGATGTTCATGCATCTCCAGATGTGTTGAGTGTTTGTGACGAACTGAACGGTGAAATGTTCCTTTATGTGTTGAGAAAACTCAACACAAGGTTTTCAGCTGCATGACAGATTTTGGTTTAATAAAATGTGTAAATGTGTTTTGTTCAGGAGGATGCTGTTAGGCTGCCTCGCTGTGAAGCTCCAGAAACTCCACCCCGACTTTCCATCATCTCCCGGGTGAGTAGATATGACTGGATTTTCAGTTTGGGGGTGAACTAATCCTTTAAATATAGCACTTGAGTAAACGCATTTAGTTCATGTTAATTATTTGCATGTTAGTTCACCCAATTAGTGAATTCCACGTAGCGATTCACGTAGATCTTTTCTCCGTAGACCTCGATCACGTTGCCAGACATGATTACAGGACGTGTTGTGACATCGCTGGTTATGAAACACGTTTATTCATCATTTAGTTCGTGGTTCGTGGATAATCACCGTCACTTGTTCCCCAGAGTATCGACACTGTTATCCACATACTTAAGGTCAAAGTTGACACCATGTCTGTTTTACCTGACCTCTGCCCGGCAACATGCCCCCACACACAGCTATAGTTAAAAGGGATGTGTGTGCAGGGTGTAAGCACATTAATTGTAAAACAATGAAGCATGTTTACAGCAGTGCCCTGTACACTTTTACAGTTCAACAAACACACAATCGCAGTGGCATGCAGAGAGGGGCCCCTCGTGTGGGACCATTTACTGAGTGCAAATGTCGCACTGAGTTGTTCGACCAATGTCCAGAGATCAACTTTACACACTAGCTGACAGTTAGACAGCTGAACCAACTGCACTCACTACCAAACAAGAGCAAGTGCAAGGACAGTGGTGGAAAGTTACTCTCTACATATACACAAGTGAAATTTTGTGGTACTTTATACTTCAACGCCACTAAATCTTAGAGGAGAATATTGTACTTTTTACTCCACTGCCTTCATTGGACAGCTGTGGACAAGTCAAGTCAGAGTTTATTATTGCCCAATATCGCAAAGCATGCCTCAAAGAGATGAGTATATAATAAAAACAGCTGTAAGAAACATTAGCAAAACGTATAAAAAACATTAAAAACAAGAGTTTTAGTTACCGACCAAACGTACGATAAAACACCAGTCTGGTTAAGAAGTGTACAAAAGTCGTACAAATCGTCGTATCAGAAGTAATTTTCTGGCAATAAATGTACTAAATAACTAAATAACTAAATAAATCATACTTACTCTATATTTACATGTATGCATCTATGGATCAGCCGATTATGAGCCCGGGCCAGTTATCAGGTCCAATATTCAGCATTTTCATGATTATCGGAATGAGTGTTTTTTCTTTTTTAAAATCAGATTGCAGTAAAAGACATTTTAAAATACGCTGCTTTCAATTCAACTCAATTCAAAAAAACTTTATTTGTCCCCCGGGGGGGCAATTAAAGGCACGTGGAGTAGTTGTACACAAACACAAACAAGTCAGATAGAATAGACTATTAAAACTAAAAAAAAGATATTTACAGTATCTGATGCTGCATGTAATCTGCAAAGTAACTAGTAACTAAAGTTATCAAATAAATGTAGTGAGGAAAAAGTACAATATCTGCCTCCGAAATGAAGCAGAGTGGAAGTATAAAGTAGCAGAAAGTGGAAGTACTCTTGTAAAGTAGAAGTACTCCACTGTTGTACTTAAGTAAAGTACTTGAGTAGTTAAATTCCATCACTGTCGACCACTAGACAACGCAACTGTATGTAAAGTCATTACATCAGCTCCACCTCCAGCAGCTACAACACTAAAACAATGTTTATAAGTTGATGCATCAGTAAAAACAATCTAATTATGTCATTTATAATATTTTTTCATCCACAGGGGACATTTTTCTGCAGAGTGAGTACTTTTACTTCTGATACTTTGAGTTTGTTTGACTGATAATGCTCGAGTAGATGACCTGAGTTCTTCTTCAACCGTCAACAGGAAAAGCCAGCGACAGTATCATCTATCTATATTAACACAAAACAGGCTTTCCAGTGTGCACTCGGGAGACTTTGTCTTGAAAAACAGCCTTTTGACTCCAATTCTGCCTCGAAACACAAGACTGGAAACAATCGTACAGGAAATTAAGATTTCCCTCTTGTGAGAATTGTCTTCTGCTGCAGTGAAACATTTCAAAAACCTGCTTTTGATTTAAAATCATGAGCCCATTGATCAGAAAATGACAAACCTGTGAAGGTGAAATCATCTGTTCTTCATAATTCCCTTTTGAAAATTGATCCAAAGTCGGCTGGAGTGAAATCTCGTCGTGGCACCGGGGATGTAAATATTTCAGTTTGAAGCTGAGAAACTTATTGCTTTCATAACCGTCCGTGCAGCCGGAGGATACGCTTTAAAAAAGACTATACAGGCGTTAAATACAGAGTCAGCTTCAGCCCTGAAAGCTGATGGTCGGTTCATCCGAGGTTCTCTTCACATCAGCAAGTTTGTTGACATCTTTTGGCGATGCTAATCCAATTACAACACCGGACACCTGCTGTTCAACACTCATTTTTCCTTTCACCAAACAAAAAAGCTCAAATCAATCGTCCTTAGTCTTTTCAACTGTTCTCGTGAAGATGATTATCACCAGAAATACTCCTCTATCAACTTTAATCCTTCTAAACACTTCCAGACATCCACCTGTAGCCTCTGCAGCCACTTCTACACATTGTAAATCTCCCTTTTAAGTAGGAAACAAAAGAGAAGGAAAATCAGAAGCAAAGTGCAAGTAAACGTAGACGACTCACTCACCTCGTCTTCCTCTTCAGCGTCCTGTGAAGCATCTGTAGGAGCCAGGACAACCTGATCTGCTGTTGCACACACTAGCCGCATCCATGCTGCGTCTGTGTGAGTGTGTGTGTGTGAGCTTTCAGCTTGCTTATTACTCCGATGGTGACCTCTGCAAGCTCACGCTGCTGACTCCTGTCTCCCCATCTCCTCCCTTCTACCCCTCCTCTTCAGCACATCCCTCCCTCTTTCTCGCCTCTCCTGGATTTTTATGCGAAGGGGGAGAAAAAAGACAGACGGGGCTCTTGAATGGAAAAGCGGGCTTGTTGTTCAAAGGACGTGACGGCCCGGGCCGCGTCGGTGAATTAATGTGATTTCCTGCTGATTGTTTAGATACTCACGGCGATGCTTTTGGCCCGACTTTGATCCACATTCAGTGCAGAACTAAAGTGCACAACCAGCAGATCAAATGAGATTTCTGTTATTAGCCTCCCGTAATGATCAAAGAGCTTCTCGTGCACACACATTAAACTGATATGTGTACGTGTGATTTTGCATCAGCGGCTGAGAGAGAGGGGGAAGAGTCAGCGTCAGATGTTGTGACAGATGGGATGTAAAGACGGCAGCAACAGGAGGAGAATTGCCGTCTCTTTCTCACCCCTGCTCCCTGTTTTTTTACTCCCCCCTTCCTTCTTCTCGTCCGGCTCCTGCATTCCCCCTCTCCGTCCCTCTCTGACGGTGCAGTAATCTGTTTGCTTCCCCTCAATTACTCCCTCATTTGGAGAAGCGTCTCATTATCGAGGGGCCCGCTGAGCGACCTGAAACATACACACAAAAACATGGAAACACAAAACGCACACGACGCTGGTCGCCGCTCAAGCTGTTTCAAACTTTTGATTATTTTTCTTAAAAAGGTTTTTCTGTTGTTTGTTGAGTAGTTTCTGGGTGTCAGTAACCTTGATCAGTGGGTGTAATTAGTTGTAGGCAAAACAAACATTGGCAAAAATGTGTGTATGAAATGTCTTTGTGAAGAAATCCCATGAAAAGCGTTGACTGACATCCTCTGTGCCGCTCAGCGTCAGGCAAGCATTTGATGGGGACTATTTTCAGATGTGGATTGACACACATTTGGTGCTATAGTGAGTATTTAGGGCAGCAGTGATGGTTTATGTGGGATGGAGTCAAAATAAACTGTGTGTGTGTTCATGGTGATGAAGAAACATGTCACCAAGCGCTACAATGTGGATTATTTATGTGTTTTTCATAAGGATAGAACGATTTATTTTATAGGATTGTATTGATATAAGAAATGCCTTTATCTGTTCATTACTTTATTGTTGCACCTGGTGAAGGTGGAGCTCATCTGTAATCTGAATATTTGAAGTAACTAAACTTAGAAAACACATTTAGTGGAGTAAACTGGTCAATATTTGTGTAGTGGAGTATAAAGTGGCATTAAATGGAAATACACAAGTAAAGTACAAGTATATGAAAGAGGTACAGTCTCAGAGTAAATGTACTTTCCACCACAATGGTTTTTGGACATACATCATCAAATATCAGCAGTGAAATGTAAGTATTGACAGTAAAAGTTCAGATTCTGCAGAGCGGCGTTGTTAAATGATTGATTCCTGCGGTGGCCTACATGTTAAAGCACTGAACATAACATTCAACGTCGCAGACTGGACTTTCCCCCTCGCTGTCGGTCTGCTTGTTCCCTCTCATCTCTGTGCTGTTGGTTATTTAATAAACTGTGCCTCCAAAAAAGCCTTTAGAGAAATGATTGCCGCATTAACCTGTATTACTGATTTTAATGTTGGTTACCTTTAAACTGAATCATTAAGTGTCAGCGCTCGTGTTTAAGGACAACTGTTGTATCACAGCCTTTAGCCTTCTCACTCTGATTTATACTAAAATCAATGTTGTACAATGAACATTTAAGGCCTCTTGACCCATATAAGCCTCTGCACACCTCACCCTCAGGTAGAGGTTGTTTACTTGTCTGCTAATGTTAGCATTTTTTCCTGCATTCAAGCACATTATAACACTATACAATAAATTATATTCTTTATATTAGTAGGCTGATATTAGCTTTATTATTACTGCCACTAGTACAACTACTACTTAATACCAATACTGCTAGTAGCTACTGTTAGTATCACCACTGCTTGTAGTACAGTGATGCTGCCACTACTATCACTGTACCAGTCAGTATTTGACTGTTTGTCCCATCAGACAACAACACAGTTACACGTCTGGGAGTGATTTTGGAGGCTCAGCTAGATTTATTTTTGCCATTTTAAGGTAGCGAAAAACATTTTGAGCCGATATGAGGCATTTATTACAAGACTTAGATTACTAGATACCCTCCCTCTGGATTTTAGAGCAGGTACTTCAGAGACTTTTCTTTTTCACCTGGCTTTTAATGATGGGCAACTCCACTTTATCAGCTTATTTTATTCATTTTTTTGCTATTATCTCGTTCTATTTCTGCTTTAATTTCCACTATTGGTATGAAACATTTAACTTGACTGTTAGTTTCGTTTTTGTTTTCTGCTGAATACTGTTTTTAATCCTGGTGTACTTTGGGCGCTACGAATCAAGATGTTTTTATCATTGCTACTAATAAAAACACAGCGAGTACGACTGCTGAAGGTACTCCTACTGCAAAAAGGAGTTATTAGAGAGTAAAGTTTCAGTCAGTCACAACAGTGTGACTGAATGTGGCGGTTACACAAGACAATGTGGCCTCCCTGTGGTCTAGACAAGACAGTGCAACAGGCACTCATACACGTTCGCTTCAGAACAAACACTTCTGAAGACAAGAGAATGAAATACAGAGACATGAGCTTTATGAGCTTTATTAGAGGTAAATTACGCCCAATACATTCGGTAGTAAGACAGCTGTGATTCAGTAGATGAACAACATCTGTGGTTGGTTTAAAATAAAGTTAAAGTAGAATAGCTGGTTTCATTGTTTAATCGCTGTTATTATTTGATCATATATTAATTAATAAAACTAATAAACATGGAAAGGATTGGGTGTGATCGTGATTCATACAGTGAAAAATAAAGAAGGGGATGCAAACAACAAAGTGCTTCAGATAACAGTTGGGAGGGGAGGAAACAATCTTTGTTAAGATGAGGAGAAAACTGCTGCATAGACATCCATACTGTTCGTGTACACAGTTTTACTTCAGTATTATTTCTTATTAAATTGCATAGAAGACTCATTGAACAGAGGCACACTAGTAAACATCTCTGCTGTGAGAGCAATCACAGTATTTCTGTGTGTTTGTTCTAGATGCTCAAGGTCTGAGGCCCAGTGCTCTGAACAGCATTCATGATAGACTGAACCACTTCAGAGGTGGAGCCTTGGCCTCCCAGGTCAGCAGTGTGCAGCTGGAGAATGAAGGAGATGACGCATGAAGACACAAAAGTACAGGAGACACAATAATGCAACACATCATCACTGGGTGGAAGTTCATTCGATAACATTTTCTTTTCTGCTGTCATTGTTTCGCAGTGAGAATAGGACGTACCCGAGTCTCGGTGATCGTGGAGAGGATGGCTCTGCGGATCATGCTGGCGTAGGCGTGGAGTTTCAGGTGATCCAGCAGCAAGCAGGAGGCCAGCAGCATGGCCGTGGGGTTTGCTGTGTTGCGGTTAGCGATGCTCTTACCGGTGTTCCTGGTGCCCTGCACGTAGAAGAACATGTTGACTTTGTAAACGGAGGTACATGTCACAGCTTTTATATCTGGTTATTCACAAAATTGCTGCAGTACTGATGTGCTACTGCTAAACTCTGAAGAAGGAAATACTTTCTTATTTCAGTTTCCAGATTTAAACTGAAGGAGTATAGAAAAATATTCTGATTTCTTTCTATCATAATTATGGAAATGTTTCTTTTTTACCAAACCTCTTAATCTATGCAAGACATTCAACATACATATACTGTTAGGGATCGCTAAGATGTTATTGATACCAAAGCTGTTATTGATTCTGCTTAATGGTCCGATTCTTAATCGATTCTCTTATTGGTTCCTGATACATTTTTTCGTCGAGCTGCCTGTAACCTGAGAGCCTGGTGTGGTAACAGCCTGTCATCATTTAAAATTGATGAAGGTTTAGGTTTTCTTAGGCAGAGAAAAAAGCTGTCTCTTTCCTGTCTCTCATGTCGACTTTTATTGCTGACATTCTTCTGAGTCTGATGTGAATCCTCTCACCGTCTCAAACACGGCGTAGTCCTCCCCGTAGTTGGCTCCAGGCACCAGGCCCGGTCCACCAACCAGCCCGGCACACACATTGCTCACCACGTTGCCATACAGGTTGGGCATGACCATCACATCGAACTGCTGGGGCCTGGAAACAAGCTAACACACAACATTAAAACACAATTTCAACTATGAAAAGGGCACTAACTGAAGTATCTGATTATTTTGGGGGTTGAAGAAGTGCCAGCAGACCCCTGCTAGTTTGTGTTCCACTGGTAGAAATTTTGAAATACTCGGTACATGCCGTGATTACCTGCATGGTAGTGTTGTCCACAATCATGCTGTCGAAGGTGATCTCAGGGTAACCACTAGCGACCTCCTTGCAGCACTCCAGGAAGAGGCCGTCACCCAACTTCCTGTTCCAACAAACACACGCGTTAAGATGTGTCTTGTTTTTTTAGAGCACGAGGAAGATGAATAACAAGAGATTAAAACAAAAAGGTCAGGGCCTTGAGCCATTACAAACGGACATGATGTTAGCTTTGTGTACAGCAGTGACTCGTCTGCGTCCTGTTGCCCGAGCAGCCCTGAATGCGTAGTCAGCGATGCGTAAAGATTTTGTTCTGGTGATGATCTTCAGACATTCAACAACACCCGGTACATTCTGCAGGGAGGAAGAAAAGAGCAAGGATGGAGGTCGATTTTTTTTTAATCACGTATATATCATCAAAGTGATTATTACATACCTCGTGCTCCAGGCTGCTGTACTCTCCCTCAGTGTTCTCCCTGATAATCATGATGTCGATGTTTTTGTGGCGTGTCCTCACTCCTGGTAGAGACTGGCAGTGCATCACATTGGCATACAGATCCAGAGTGGTGCTGCAGAGAGAGAGAAACAGGAAGCTAGCTGCTGAAGCTGAAGCTGAAGCACTCACACTGTGTGACTTTAAGATTAGATAAAGAAGATGGAAAGCGGTGAAACATGGTGGACTTACCGGAGCAGGCTGTTTCTGGACTTGTAGGATGGTGGCAAGTTGTGGTTGGTCTCAATGTTACCTGGTTAAACAGACAAAGTTGCACTTAAAGAGCAACGACTAAAACAGAGACAGAAACGTACATTCCTGCAACAAATCCTCCCTCCATAAAGGTTATAATGTTGTTCATGGCTTCCTGTGTGTAAAAGGATGGATTTTGAGATATTATTACTTATTTGTCATGAAGCATCCAGATTAATTCCCTGGATTAAATCCAAGCAAGGTGAGTTTCTATGCTCCCCACCTGTTGAACAAGATCCTAAATACCTGAGATCTGCTTAAACTGTCAGCTCATTTAAGTCAGGGCTTAAAACATTACTGTTTACTGGCTTTCAAATAATTAGACTCATAACATCTTTTTAAATCTGTAGCTAGTTATTGTGTTTTCCAATGTATTTTTTGTTGTTGTTATGCCATTTTTAACATGTCTTAATGTCAAATGTTTTACTTCTTTACCACTGTAAAGCACTTTGAATCACCTTGGATACATATATAAATAAACTTGCCTTGCATAGAAAAGTGTTGATTCAACTGTATGATCATTTTGGAGGTTTTGCCGTTGGCATTGCTGTTGAATTGTGTCGTGTTACACAGACAATTCAACTGCACCACAAGCTGCTGCCTCCAAAATAATCATTCAGTTGAATCAACACCTCTCTAAAACAGTTTCAACAAAAACTGAACATTGGACCCTTTATGAAGGGAGGATTTATTGCAGAACTGTTGTGTTAGACTGCATCAGTTTTTGCAAGTTGTACCTAATTAACTGGCAACTTAGTGTATATTATATACAGTGCATTGTGGGATTTATAGATTTCATACACAAACTCAGACATATCCACATATAAAACACTTACCTTTGAGTGCAACTCCATTGCGTCTGATGGCCATTATGGCATTATTGATGTCATCTTCTGACGCCATAGATGAGTCCACATTGACAACTTCAAAGTCCACTGGCACGCAGCAGAACCTGAGAATAAAAACAGATGGAGATCACTTCAGTGTGACACAGCTGAGTCATTTAGTCAGTGTATGAGTCGGTCACTGACTTCATTCCAACAGTGTGTGTCTGTGTCTGTGTCTGTGTGTGTGTTTGTGTGTCTGTGTGCAGGATGTGTGAATTCTCACCGGAATAGTTCGCGCACGTGGTGGGCCAGCTCTGGTCCGATGCCATCTCCGGGAATCAGAGTCACAGTGTGCCTGCCTCCATACCGCGCCGGTGGAGGCTACCATGCATACACAAGTACAGAAAGTCAAACTCCTCTCCATTCAGTCCAGTAGAGACTACTGGGTCTCTCTCTTTCTAGCTTAGTCTCAGAACCACTGAGCCTACGCTGGAGAGATACTGCAGAAACTTCACAAACTGCACAACTTATGCTACACCACTGTCTGTGTGTGTCGTGAGCAGCCATACTCACTATGGTCTGGCGTGGGTGGATGGAAGGAGGAGGGATTCAGAACGGAGGAGAGAAAACAGGGAGGTTAGTAGGACAGTGAGGAGGAGGCAGCCACATGTTGACCAGCAACTTCCTGGTGGCATCACAAACACAAGCAACACTGATACTCCTGTGGACATGCAGTAAAGACGTGTTGAGGTATTTGATCTTTGTTTTTCCAGGAATTTCCCAGTGGGATATAACAGTGGGGTTCTGGGTTAGGAAGGTCATAGGTAAAGTTAGTGTGGGTGTGTTGACTGAGCTCCTGAAGTGACAAACTCGCTGTTAAACCCTCATAAATCAAAGCTACTGCCTTGTTCTTGCATTTTTGTATCATGAACAACTTACGGTATAAGTGGACTTGTGTCTCTGATTACATGCAGCTGCGCCATAAACCTGTGAAGACAGAGACAAGATGGTTATATGCATTAAAATCAAGTGATAAATCAGAAGCCAGTCATTTATTTCGGGACTGAAGTCATTCTTTTAGCGTTGATATGATTATATTATCACTACTGTCAGGAACTCAAGGTGTGTTTAGGGCACCAACTAACATTAATTCTCATTTTCAATCAATCAGCTAATTATTCTCTCAATTAAATGACTGTTTGGTCCACAAAAGGTTGTTCATCGGCCATTACTTTTCCCATAATCCAAGTTGACATAATCATATCGTAAAAAAAAAACAGTCCAAACAAAAAGACAAAGACATTTTCGCATTGATTTATTTATTTTTTTTTTTAAAATTTATAACTGATTATCAATATTGTGGCCAATTTATTTTGTTTGCTACACCACCTGTATTCCCCTATGGTAGATAAACATTATAAAATGGCTAGATGTGCAAGAAAACATGATAAAGTGCTCTTCCAATGCAGAAAAATGTGATGCATTGCACTAATGGATGCCCTTAAAATGGAGAAAACTCGATGCAGTGCCCTCTGTGGGGTCCTACATGCTTGAAAAAGGTTTGCAACTGTTGCACCATGAATGCATCACAACTTTCTGAGCACTGGTGTAAATGCATATGATGTATATTTAAAGTTTTGTTGCAGATTTTCTACCCGCAGACTTTCTCCTCAGTCCTTTTTTTTTTTCTGCGGGGAAGTAAACTTGTTAACCGGCCACCATTAGTAGAGGAAGCACTGTTGCAATAGTCCTTGAATAATTTATGACGGTGCAGGGAGCAGTTTCAGTGTGCATTTACAACCTTATCTCGCTTGGGAGAAATAGAGGAATGCTGCTCGAGTAGTAGTAAATTTTCTCCCATGTTGGCATTAAGTTGACAGCAAACAGCAGTGGTGCTGAACGGACAGCGACATTTAACCAAGCTAGCTCCGTTAGCCAACTAACCTCACCGATAATCAGCTTAGCTACACTCACCGCTGCTGTTCTGGCAAATATAACCGGTCACGTTAAAAAAAAACCTTTAAATGTCAAAAACTAAAGTCTGTGTAGCAGTTAAAAGTCTGCCGGTGAACTCAAGAGACTGCTCCTACCCTTGACAACCGGTTGCCGAACACGGACTTTAGGACTCCGGGGAGGGACCGCACAGACCGGGCCGTCATGTTCACTCTCACCGCGGATGCAGATGGACGACACGGGGGCGAGCTGCGCGCTCACCACCGTTAATCTCCTGTTTTGTGTTGTTTCTCTCTCTCTCTCTCTCTCTCTCTCTCACCCTCAAACTCCCCACAGCCACACGTTCACTCATCCAAGAGACTGTAATTCGCCATAGTTTTTGTTGTTTTTGTGTTATTAGAGAGGATACACAGAGACAAAGATACACACACACACACAGTGAATGTGCAGTCCTTTAAGCTAGCTTCCCGTCGCCATGGTAACCCTGACAGGCAGGCTAGCAGGGCCCGGTGGCCCAGTTTAGCTAGTTTGTTCCCCATTTTTTCTCACAGCACTTTTTTTTTTTTCTCTCTTCCTCTGAGAGCACTGACCTGAACCACAGGGAGGCGACATACACACAGAGATTAACATGACCGGGACAGCGCCATTCTACCTGTTACACCTCTCAGTCATTTTCTACAGTCAAGCAACGACTCACTCATGTTTGGTTCTTTTAAACTCACTGGGTTTTAATACTTATGCGTCCTTCATCGCGGCTGAAGTGTTTGTTGAGTACTTCGATAAGGAGGGGGTGTGACATTAGCAGACGGCCCACCACAGCAGCATTCAGCTAGCGTAGTTTATGTACGTATACGTGCTGATATGACAGCATTCAGGGCGGCCGACGGAGAAATATCAGCGTTTGTAGTTGAATCACTTGTGGGCCACTTGGAGAAATTCTACTCTCCAGCTTTTTATCCTCGTTCAACCGTCGGCATCCTCATGTTGGTAGTTGTAGTTTTCCACTGTTTCCTAGCACATCTCTCGTAGTTGGACGTGATAGGGTTTGTGGACTCCATTTCCCAGCTTTCCCCGCGGCCGCGCCTCCTCCCTCCACTCCCTCCGCCTTCCCTCCCACTCCACTGGGCCGCGAGGAAGTCGCAAGATGGCTGATGTCGCTTGGAAGTAATGTTCCCCTCTGCAACATGAAGCCGTGAGTGTGGAAGAAAGCGAGGGAGGCACCATCGGGCTTTTATTTTTCTTTTCTTTTAGTTACTTTTCTTTTATTTCGTCAAACATCCATCTCATTCCGCGTCGTGTCCGCCCCGGACTTGTCTTCGGGAGTTGACGCGTCAAATCACGCCGGGGACCCTGCCAGCAGCTAACAGCTAGCCACACAGTTAGCAAATGTTAGTACAGCTAGCCAGTGAGCCAGGCACACAGCTTGTTAGTTTGTTTTAATTGATATTCTGACACCTGCGACCCAACAAGCTACCGCTACGCATGTGGTGACATTTGCCCGAGGTAGTGCAAGAGTAAATGTCAAATATTGTAGCTGTCAGATAGAAATTAAGATTTTGCAAGCTGCTCGGTTTAACATCATGTCCGCGAACTGGCCATCCAGCCTGTGGGTTGCTAACTAATGCGCAGTATTGCATCTGATTCATGTGCACAAACCAGCAGAATAACTGTTTTGTAGACATTTCTCGATAATATTCAACACCTTGCTGCATTTCCGTTATTTGCTGCCAACTACATTTTTGAAGCTGGTTATGTTAAAGCCAAATTATGGGATCAGGAAAAATGTTGAACTTTTTCTGGTAGTAGGTAGCTACACTGGCCTTGCTGGCATCTAACCAAAAATCCACAGCGATGGACACTAAACTGAGCACCCACGACCAAAACTGAGGAATTGGCATTTTAATATCTCTGGATAAGTAACGCTAGCTGACACACTAGTTCAGCGGTGCATGGTGACTCATTTCAATAGTCTGGGTGACAGATAAGTTGTTTTGCAGGGTTAACTAAACTACAGTTAGTCACTACATCGGAGACCAGTTAGCTTGCCTGAAGTGCACAGCTAGCTACAGTCTCGCCCCACATCACATTTCAAACACGGCGTACAGAACGTATTCAGAGCCCGCTCCCGGCCAGACACACAGGCTCAACAACACCGTCATGGGAGTGCAGGGTTTTCAAGAGTATTTAGAGAAGCGGTGTCCCGGGGCCGCAGTCCCGGTGGACCTCCTGAAGCTTGCCCGTACCGCGGCCCGCCAGCCCCCTCACCACCATCACCCACACCACCACCCACATCACCCCGGGCCCATGCCTCCCCCGCCCCCGCCTGCCAGGATCCTAATCGACGCTGACTCCGGCCTGCAGCGCCTCTACGGCGGCTACCAGACGGACTGGGTGTGCGGGGGCGAGTGGAACGCCATGCTGGGCTACCTGGCTGCTCTGTCACAGGCGTGCCTGTACCAGGGTGGCCTGGAGCTGGTCGTGGTTTTCAACGGCACACTGGGGAAGGAGCGCTGGCCCGAGTGGGCGCGGCGAGCTCAGGGCCAGAGACAGACGGCACAGCTGATAGTCAACCACGTCGGCAGCAAGGCCACCCCGCCTCCAAGGGCATGGTTCCTGCCCCCGGCCTGCCTCAGCCACTGCGTCCGCCTCGCCATGTTCCGCTTCCGAGTGCGGGTGAGCAATGTGTAAAGTTGTTTTATTGTGGTCATATGGCCAGCCTTTCATTTAACACTTGCACTCTCTTGTTGCACGCCCATTTAGCAGCTTACATCATGCATCGCTGTTTTAACTCCCTCCAGTTGGCGACCAAATGTAACTACCTGCTCTCACCACAAAGCATGAGTCAATCTGGAATTTTGTTATTTTAAGGTTAAACACAAATACCAACCTAATCTGACAAGCTGGCTGCTTTGCTTTGACGTAGATTTCTACCTCTATCTGATGCCTGTAGCGGGCCTGCTCTGCTCTCATGTATTTGGGATGGTCCACTGGGAGCAGGAATGTATCCAGTGCAACAGATTTTTTTTAGATATCAGGAGCAGTGGCTACTGGCTAAACCAGTATGTGCATCCTTGTTCAACATGACCTAGCCTAGCCTATATATTACATAACATGAACTCAATGAACTTGTCATACATTGTTGAGGAACTGCTGAGTGGAAAGACTATTTATAGGTCCCCAGTACCTGAAAGTAGTGCATTTGTAATGACTTACTTTGTGCATTTCCTTTGGTTGGTGATTGAGCATATCTATCTCTAACCTATCGGCTTGTTACTATTTTTTATCTGCTATGAAATAAAGTAGAGTAAGGTGGATGTAATATATCTGCCTTTCTCTATTACTAGAGAATACAGTAATGTGAAATAAGATTGTGTCATCCGACTCTCCAAAGCAGACGTGTTATAGGGCAAAGAATAACTTGTTTGAAAAAGGAAATGTGAGTCATAACGTTACGTTGAAGGCCTGCAGTAAATGCAGCTAAACCGCTGATTGCCTCTCAAGGTTCCCTCCTGTCATCGTTACCCAGCGGTCTTTTTTTGCTTTTGATCTACCCTCCCATCTCCTTGCATGCTAGTATTAAAAAACAAAATGTAATGGTGTATGAGATGATTCTTGTTAGAATAGAAAAATCCCACCCACATTACAGTACAACTCGTTCTGATGTTCCTTTTGCGTGTATAGCATCATTACTCACAGTTCCCATGTGTACTTGCTTGTTTTTCCTTCCTGTATTCGGAAATACAGTCCTATTTCTGCACCTTCAAGTATCTCACCTCTGCTTCAATTACACCTTTACTAAACTCATTGTTTTTCCCCTCTGTGCAGATATTGCTTTGGTGTCCTACTCAGCATTACAAGTACTGCACACATGTTTGGTCTGTCTGTTTGGAATGATTGCATACATTTTATTCTGGTTGAAATTGGCTATCCGTTTCAGTTTTATGTATTGGTGCGCGACGCAAGAATTAATAAGCAGTTTGAACAACTTTGTCATGAAACCGATTCCTCCATCAGCCATGCTTTCCCTGCCCCAAATTGTGGCTCGTTAAATAGATTTTTAATGAAGTAACTATATCAAATTATTTAGTTTTCACACTGATTAACACTGACGTTGATTAACAAGATTAACATAACAATTCTGGCTTAATCAAGAAGCTCCCCTGGTTTCGTTTTGTGGCATAACCATGCACCTCATCCACCACAGGTTTCTGCATGAGTGTCCTCTAAAGCAATTATATTGCCCTTAGCCCAGGTATCTGCATCACAACCAGTAATTTGGAACTGATTGGTGCAGCACAAAATTTCCACACTTATTTTTGCAAGCAGACTGATTTTCTTACTTTCTTTTCATTGCTATGGGGCTTTAGTATATTGTTGGTATGCCAAGTGTGTCAGCTGTCAGTCATCTCTATCTTCTGAATGACCTGAGTATGCAGCAGCGACTGCTAGCGCAGTAGCTCATCAGTTTCACAGATGCCGGTCCATCTTTTACTGTGTTGTGGTGTTTCATGGTCTTTGTGAGATTGTACAGAAATGAAAGATTAGTATTTTCTCGATTAAAGAAATGTGTAAGAATATAAAGTTTTTAAGAAGTTTAAAACATTCGAAAATTATCAACAGAATTTGAAGAAACAACAGTTTTGATGTTATGTCAAAATCTGTAGTGCGTTTCAGTTGCTGTTGTGTCCCAGTCAAGAGCGCTAGCTGCATGGCTAACTGAGTTAACCAGCTATCAGCAGCTCAAGTTAGCAGCAGTTAGTGGTTGCTCTGGTGATCTGTTGCCCCTGTTTTTTGGGGGTTTTTTTGAGTATGAATTCAACAGGTGGCAAATTCTTACATGAACCTTTAATCAAGACGTTTTTGATAAAGTTGGGCATATTTGCTTGAAGAATGACTTAAACGATAATCAGAATACTTTGATATAAATTTCCTGATAAACTGATCGATTAATCACCTCATCATTGTAGTTCTAAACTACTGTGATTAGGGCTGAAACTTGTGATTTTTTCATTGTTGATTATTTTGTCTTTTAAGCGTTTAGTTGTTTCGTCTATAAAATTACAGCTTTTCCTGAGGATTAAGATGACGTCCTCAAACGTCTTGTTTTGTCTAGTTAGACACAGACAGACAAAAACTTTATTGATTCTAAGGGAATTTTAGAGCCCAACGACCCAAAGTTATTATCAGGATGTCATTAAATTATATTACTATCACAGAGGAGTAAAAAAGCAACAACAAACTATTCACATTTAAGAAGATGGCATCAGAGAATTTTGAGCTTTTTTTTCTTCTTTAAAAATAACCCTAAACTAAACTACTAAAAATAGGAATGAAGGAGATTTTAAATTGTAATTATTTTTGGAAGTGTTTTGATTTTGAATATGCATACTATGGTATCTTCCTTTTTTGTTGTATGATTGTTTGTCTCGAGTCTTACATTCTGGTGTGGAGGATTTATATCCTGTACCTGTAAACGTTCAATACATTTTAATCAAAATAAATAAAACCACAAAATCAAAATGGGCCATGGAGCAAACCGCATTACTCCGAGCAGGATGTAAACATTTCAGGAGGTGCCATACCAGAGTTTGTCTTGTTATGACACAGCAGACAGAGTTTGTCCTCTCTGCATCTACAGGTTGTACAGACCTTGGAGGACCACCACCAGGAAGTGCTGTCTCTCTACAGGGACTTTGGATTTGCTGGCCTGATTGCTCAGGATTCTGAGTTCGCCCTCTGCAACGTACCCGCCTACTTCTCCTCACACGCGCTCAAACTGAGCTGGAACGGCAAAAACCTGACCACACACCAGTACCTGCTGTCTGAGGCCGCCAGGCAGCTCGGGCTCAAGACACAGCACCTGCCATGCTTCGCTGCTCTGCTGGGTAAGGAGCCGCACACACTCGCATACATCAGTCCTCACAATACAGCAATACAGCAAATCAAACATGTATCACACATTTCTCTGACGCTCTGTCACTGAAACACACTCCCCAACCTGTGATTTGTATTTTTGGCACACCTCTTCGTCTGTCGTCCTTGTTCATTGACACAGCAAACATTTGAGATTGTTCCTCTCTTGCAGGAAATCATATTCTGCCTGATGAGGACCTGGCTGCCTTCCACTGGAGTCTGCTGGGACCAGAACACCCACTAGCTTCTCTCAAGGTATGTTTCTAAGTCTGAAGTCCTCTTGAACAACAGCCCTCTCTCGGAAAGTACTAGCTGTAATGATCATGTCATACAGTAATTACTTAAATACTTGAGCCCTGATTTAATTTAGATGTAAACAGAAATAGACCTTTACTGACATGCTGTTATTTCCAATTTTTCCAGTTCATTATCCTTCAGAGAAAAGCCTCCTTGTTTTCTGATATTCTCCCATCTACTGTGTTAATTTGCTGTTGCTGAGTGCTTCTTTTTCACAGTGAAATCCTTTAAGTGGTTTTGGGGCATAACGCTTTCCCATCAATATAAGGCTTTTATAGTGACACAGGAAATGGTAACTTTTCTTAACAACTTCTTGACATCATGAAATTGATATACATGATTGGAATGAATGCATCAGTGATATGAAGAGAAGATAGCTTAGTTATCAAGAGAAATAATGTCCAGCTAATTATAAAATGACAATCACACACAAGAATAAAAAAAAAGTAATAATTTGCCTTCAGAATATTTTTTATCATTACTCAACTCTTGTCTGGAAACATGAAACATATGTGAAATAAAAATAAATTGAGAGCTTTTTTCTAATGTTAGAATATTTGGTACATGGTCCAGACAAATTGGACCATGTTTGATTAACTGTGTTCAAAAATTGACCAAGATCGAATCCTTGTTTTTTCAGTGCTATGTGTTCGTGGTGTGAGTGTGATAACGGACTTGGAGGTGGTGTGATGTATGAAAACAACAGACTGAGCAGAGAAAACGCCACTTCCCTGCTTGCCATGGCATTCTCTGCCTTCGCTTAGTCTCTTATTTTCATATATGTGAACACACTGTTGTGCGCTATTGGTAACCAGTGACACCAGAACTCCTGTCCTGTCCTTTGTCGTAGCAGTACACAAAATTCACAGTTCCTTATGTACCTCACTTTGAGGGTCACTGTTCGGTATGTTTTCAGTACAGCAGGGAAAACTAAAGAGAGGAGGGAATAAAATTCTCAAGTCATTTATTGTGAAAACTGTGAACATTCAACAGTGGCTCATTGTCCAAAAATCTTACTGTAACAGTGATTGCGCTCAACAACAGTCATAGTTTCAAGCATTAAAATGAATCGCACAAATGTCTGTTATGTTTCATGGTACGACTGATACTTTCCTGAACAACATGAGCTTGTTTGTAAAGAGCAGCACAAGTGACTTAGTAACATGTGAAGGTATATTGTTGAAGAGCTCAAGCACTTTGACCATATGGGTAAATAGCCTGAACAGACCTAAAGCGTTAGTTGCACTGGTCTGAATCTGTTTTTGTCTCGTTCTGCTAATCGTCACATTAAACATTCGTCACACATTGCCAAACCATGAAAGCCAACTAGTACGCTACATCTGATAAACAATTTGATAACCGCCAAAACATTCTCGGTGAAACACGTACTCTAAAAGTTATGTTCCTCGCATGTGATTATATGGACATGAATATACTTTTTTGGCAGTAATTGTTTGTGTCATTGAGCGTACCAAGTCGAGGAAGTCTCATACCAAACCGAACATCCTGAAGATCCTAGATGTGAAGCTACACAAGTCCCTTGCTACTTATGCAGTAAAAAAATCACGCAGTCGTGCAGCTGTGAAGTAGCAGGGTCCCTTTTCTAATAAATGAATTATGTGGTATCGGATTGATGCCTAGGCTTGTGTACTAGCTCATACCGACATTTATGGTGTATCAGAGGCATTTCCGATACTGTTATTGGTATTCAAACATCCCCAGTGAAAATACTCAAACATTAGCTCTGAACAATAGCTGCTGCTAATGTCAGTTCAGCTAGTTTCTTCGATAGCTTTAAATCTAGCCGTCTGACTTTAAAATCCTTTATCCTCCTAACAGATAGAGTTAAGAATAAGAAATAAGAAAAAATGTGATTAAAACATTGTTGTTATTTCTTTTATTTGAACAGGGACAGTGCACAATAAAACATTAACCTTGCATATAACAAGGAGAGATGCATTGCACCAGGTTTTAGCAAGTTGCTATTTTCCACCCGTAGTCCCTGGGCAGGGACCGTGACGTGACTTGAAACGGTGACAAAGTAGTCAGCAGGAAATGGACATCGGCTCCATAGGAATATTTGGATAGCCAGAATTTATCCTTGAATCAAACTGTGTCAAAAAGAAAAAGTGAGAACTAAACAATATTACAACACATTTTAAGAGTTTGAGTTGTGTAAAGGTCCAATTAACATATTATGTGTCACAATACAACACAAATGCCTTCTGCAATGTTCTGTCAATGGAATAATGCCAAAATCTGTAAACTGTCATCAACTTGTAATTTGAGTGACTCGGTCCATCTGGTGGGCTCTGGTGCTTTTTCATGACTAGAAAACCTTCAGTCCTGTCCTCTACAGCACCACTGTACAATAAGTAGCAATATGTTTTTGTCTACTTGCATGAAATAAAATGTTAAATAACAAAGGTAACTATCTTCATGTGACTCTTTCATAGTGTCCACCCCACCCAGTCAGGTATATGGGGATTTAAAAACCTGTATTGTTCTCTCTCAGGTGCGAGCCCATCAGTTGGTGCTGCCGCCCTGCGAGGTGGTGATCAAGGCCGTCTCAGAGTACGTATCCTCCATCAAAGACCTGGGAAACCTCGATGCCATCGCCAGAGATGTCTTCAAACAGTCACAGGTAGGTCATGTGTCAACTGACCTTCGTCAATGATCAATACTTTGTGATAGTTTTTTCTTTCATCCGCTTCATTCGGTGTAATCTTAATGTAAATATAAGATTTACGTTTCAAAATTAAAAAGAAAAATATATATATGACAGCTTATTTCTGACCTAACATACCATACTGTTGCTGATGGTTGAATAGGTCAGTACTGTTGACACAAGATCTGAGTCAGCATTTGCACTTCCTCACACATCAGGGCTAAACCATAGATTTACACCGAGCCTTATACATTAATCCATGTGCTTAATATACGTACATTAAGCTCCAGCAGTGTTTGAAGTGTTGATTACTCATATAAGACACATTTTGTAAATGTATATAAGTCTATAAAAATGGTCTCCAAGTCATGTGGAGTGTCTTCGATTGAGCAAGTAGAGTTGTTAGGAGCCTTTTGTCAAATCCTTATTGAATCATGGATTGCAACAGTATAGATTTTCATGGTGCAACAACCCTCCCTTAAAATATGGTTTCATGGTATCAGGATATTACACAATAAGTGGTACTGTGAAACGTGTTTGCGTCATTTGGTGGCCAAGCTAAAACTGCATTAGCTGTAATGGCTAAAATCTAACACGATGAAACAATTAGTCAATCAATCTGTCTCTCGATTATCAGAAAATAAATCACCAGCTATTTTGATAATTGACTAATTGTTGACCAAAAGTGTCATTTTAAAAGTTTATAAAAATACCAGCTTCTCAAATATAAGGATGGGTCTTGATAAGATTTCAATATTACAACTTTAATTGATACTCCTCATTGGTTTGGTGCTTTATTAATACTACTAATAGTTTTTTCAAGAATATATCATTGTAATCTAAAAGTATACATTCAGAACAGGAATATAATTCAGTTTGTTTAAAATATAACTATATTGTTTCACTATTAACTCTATCTCACTGGAAACAAATTAAAAATGTGAATAAAATAAATGATAATCCTGACATCAATGACATCATTGCTTTCTATATGTTTATACATGTTTATGCTTGTTGAACAATATATGTTAATGCAATATTGGCTTTTTACTTGCACTTACAGTAATTATGGTTGTTGTCTTTAACTCAAGTATATTTCGAGTTGTCTTCATCTGGTGCCTCTCTGCTCTGCTGACTTCGCTGTGTGTGTATGTGTGTTTGTGGAGCAGCTCAGCAGGGGAGCGGCTGCAACAACGTGGTAGTAAATGACATCAGATAATTACAAAGCACCGATAAATAACTATTAACATCAGAGCTTATCAATACAACAGCATTTTATAGTTTAGCCTCAGGGCCTGTTAAAACTGTGTTTCAGCACCCATCCCAACTCATCTGCAAGTGTTTTATGCTTCTCTTTGCGCCACATGAGTGTTAAACTGAATATCTTTTTGGGAGTTGGATGAAGTCAGTAATATTAATTCTTTATTATTTAGCCAACATCAACTTAATAAATCACCGCGTTAACTGTGAAATTACTCAGGGAGTTACTCAGCAATTACTCAGGACATTTCACTGTCAGAATCCCAGCATGATATGCCGACAACATAATGCTTTGTTTCCTTCATTTCCAGTCTCGTATGGAGGACAAGGTGGAGCGATTCAAGAAAGCGGTGGAGTATTTCTCAGCTGCCTCCAAACCACGCTCGCCCAACATGGGGCCCTCGTCTTTCATCTGTGAGTAGTAAACTGCTTACTTTGGAAAATAGAGCCGCTAGTGTGCATCGCTATGTAATCGTCTTTGGCTCATTAAATATGTTAATTATTTACATCCCTGAATTTTCTGTCTCTCTCTGCTGTAGTACCTGGGTTTGGACCCAATCCATTTGGTGGACCACCTGGCCACATGGGACCGATGCAGCCTGGAAAGAATCAGGTAGATTCCCTATCTCTGTAATCCTTTGTCCTCTTTGATGTAATTTGTTCTCTGTTCTGCATGAATCTACGTGTAGTAGAGTGGATTAAGTTTTTTGCTCTTTGAAATCCCTTTGTGGCATGTGCTCATTTAGGGGAAACACTGGCTGAGGGAGGGGAGGGGGTTGCAGTCCTTTCCATCCAAAAATCCCCCCACCAGCCTTGATTAGATGCTTCTAGTTTGATCTGAAATAAAATAGGGCAGTAGTTCCCGTCCCTGAGACATCTTCTCCTCCTCCCTCCCCTCTCTCTCTCCTGTGCTCCTTCTTTTCTTGTCTGCTCCTACACTTCTTTTCTTCCTCCTCTCCTCTCCTCTGGTCTCCTCTCTGTCCAATCAAAGTTCCCACCTCCCCAGGTTCCGGGGTTTAAGCCACCCTATCAAAATGCTCCATATGGACCTGGCTCCACCCCTCTGTTCCAGAACCCACCGCCGCCGCCCCAAGACTGCAATGATTCACTGACAAACAAGATGGGCTTCTCTGATTGGTCAGCTCCATATGATTCCACTCAGGGGGGAAGTCGATTACCCAACCATCACACCAGCACTCAGTCTGGTCCCTCTCCGTCTCCTTCCTCGTCATCAGATGGAGATGAACCCAACGACAACAACACAAAGTGAGACACAGAGCCGTGTTTACACCTTTCAGGCTTTAGCAAGCTGTGAGCTCCTTAATTAGATTTAAACGAAGAGCAGACTTTGGCAATTTAGGTGGCGCAAAGCACTTTACATAACACTTGTTTAGAGTAAACACAAGGAGAGCTTTGCTTTCAAGGTATGTTTACAGCTTACACTTTACAACAGGTAGTGCCCGTGAGGAAAATGGCGGTTGACATGACAGAGCAAGCAAAGTGCAGCTGAACCCCAGATTGTAAATTAAATGCTGCGATAAATAAATGCATGCCGCGTAGGCCCTGCCCGTTTCTTTTTATTGTTTTTATTATCAATAAAAAATCCATGCATAATTTAATGGTTCGTTTTCAGCTCAAATTAAGCTGAAAGTCGATCCTTTCTTTACTGCAGTCTAAAGTGTTTTGCTCACTTCAGCCGGCGAGTGTTGAAATTTTATCTTCTTTAAGACAGCCTATAAAGCAAGCATTTCACTGTATATATGAGGGAAAATTAAGGGTGCAGACTACAGGAATTTGGGGCCGATTTGACCCTGATTCGCCCAGCCGATAATCAGAGGAGAAATCTGGTCCAGAGCTTGTTCAGTCTAGAAGGTCAGCACAGCTTGTCTGGTTATGTGATCCAGTCTTAAACCTCCCTAACTGCTGGGGTGCGCCGCAGCTTCAGCCACCAAGATAAATCAATGAAAAAAGAAAAATCCCGAACTGCTAAGTGACTCATTGGGGCCGCGTCAATAAATATCAAATGTGTTTGATATTTAGGATTTAAAATCCAGATGACTGCGATTGTCATTACATCAGTACTTTCACAATAGCCTGTAACATATCTGTAAACAATTTAGCTATTGAAGCTTACGTTAGCAAGCTTACTACTGACAAATATCTGACAAAATCTCTAATGTTACTACAGCAAGTTATTGTGCCACAGTCTCCATTTTGTTTAATTCTGCGTCCCCATGAGGTGGTGCATCGCTTCCTCTAGCACGATAATCTTAATAACACCCTGTGATGCGTCATTATTTTCAAGTCGGTGCATGTTTGAGATTAGAGACAAGAACATCTATTAGATTCTCCTTATGTGCGCGATGCAATCTGTAAATTCAAAATTGATTAGGATTGTAAAACGCCTGTAGTGTGAGCCCGGCCTGAATGTGAACAAGTAGAACAGTCTCAGAAAATTACATCACTTAACTGTAATATAGCTTTTAAAACCAGGGAAAGAAAACACTCATATCACCAAAACAATATAATATGGATATATTGCTCAGCGGGCGTCAAATGTCAACGGTGGCGGATTATATCAGCCGTCACTAAGTAACGTTAATTCTAGCATTAACTTGATGACAGGCCAACATTAAACTTGTCTGCTATGTGGTTAAAGTGCTCTCTGAAAGCTCTCAGCCAAAGATTGTTTATGAGGGAAGAACGAGAACCCCAACAGACTGATCTCTCTTCTCTGTAGCAGATCGGGTCGCTTCAGTTTCAGGAGTCACATTCTCTCAATTAAACTTTCATCCATATAATATCAACATAATTTAAGATTATACAATAATAAATGTAATATTTTTGATCCATTTATTCAACATTTATGTAAATATCAGATGGGACTGGGGCCAAAAACTAACTTGATCAGGGCATCCCTCAAGTCAATTGGATAGATGAAAGCCCTCTCCAGAATGCAATGCATCCGTAGCAGCTCCATATCATGTCGCACACACTTGTTGACTGACTTTTTGTCAACAACCTTGCGGTGTAAAGGACCCCGGCTACAGCTTAGAGTTTCAGGGATTACAGCTACTGAGAAGGAGAACGGAGCTGCAGGGAAAATCATCTACTGTGGATACACTTGTGTTTTTGGGGTTGTTGTCTCTTCACGTTTTGTTGACCCACCAGTCTTTTAAGTCTAAACCTTTGACTTATGGAGTGTGTTAAGTTTCTGAGAGACAGTAAAACAAAATGAACATCTATGCAAAATGTGTTTGAGGAAACGCTTTCTCTGCAGAAACTCTGAAGTCAGGCCAGGATGACTAAACTCTCCCATCGACCCTTTTTTTCTCAGCCATTTGACAGACAAGCCCTCTCGGTGGGAGGATCCTGCCGGAAGGGGGGGCTCGGCCTCTGGAGACGGTTCCCAAGGCAACGGGAGCGGGTCAAACATTCCGTCACTGTTGTCTATGGCGACGCGGAGTCACATGGACATTACCACACCCCCTCTGCCTCAGGTGTGTGTCCATTAGAGATTAAAAAAAGACATTTTCAAACTAAACACAGCCGTAGGTTGTCTGGAAAAGTTACATTTCGTTTGTTTGCTCATTTAAGGTCAGTGCCGAGGTTCTTCGTGTAGCCGAGCACAGACACAGAAGAGGACTGATGTACCCCCAGATTTTCCACATATTGACCAAGGTATGATGTTTGCATTTGTATCTTTTTGAGTTAAACAAGAGTTATAAAAATGGCAGTGGAGGTCAGAGCTCTCGGTCCTTTAAACTCTCCTCTTATTCACTCTGTCCTTCCTTCTCCCTCTACCCACTGCACCCCCCAGGGAGAGATGAAGATGCCAGTGTGTATAGAGGATGAGTGTAACTCTGAGCTGCCTCCTGCCTCTCTGCTCTTCCGTGCTGCCCGACAGTATGCATACGGCGTCCTCTTCAGTCTGGCTGAAACACACCGTCGCCTGGAGAGGCTCGCTCTCCGCAAGAGGGCTCCCCTGGAAGGTAGGTCCTGGGACTGAGTAGAAGAGATAGATGAGGGCAATATGGGAGACAGGTTGATCATTGTTCTGTATGTGGACTGTAAATATACTCACATTTAATCATTGACAGTGAGATATTTTTCCACAGAGCTATAACATGAGGTAAATGTTATTATACCGGTATTTCTTCTCCGAGCGGGGGATTTATAAGAATGTTGAAATGGTGTTTTAGCTAGCTGTGCTCTGAAATGTTGTCTTCTAGGCAGCTAGGTAGCTTCAGGATTGGTGTTAGTTTTTTTATATTTAGGTTAGATTGTGTGTCAGTTCTCTAATGTAGCCATCGTTTTATGAAAACCTTTGGTTATTTTGTCACAAAAAACTAGAATATTGGGATATTGAATAATATGAATTATTAACTTTTCAGGCTGCTCCTCAAAGGTTGATGACTTGTCGATTCAAGCTTTCAGCAGCCTGGCAGGAGAGACGCTAGGATTTAACTTCATAATCAAATAAAGATCAGTCTACAATAATTGTATTAGTATTATACTATTTATTGAATTAGATTTCAGCCGTGGGAGTAGGATTGTTTCCGACTCATGTGAAACAAACATTTCCAATAACTCCTGGGGGTTGTAAAGTCTGACTGACAAAATTAATTGAAATAGATGTCATCATTTCCAAAATGTACAACATGTTTTTATCTAACAAAATATTCTTCTTCAGTCCATATTGTTCATTTTTATACCGACACGCTTCTGCTGCCTCCGTGATGCAGTTCCTCCAGTGATTGTCAAAGAGTGGAGCAGCGGTAAAGCCAAGTCAGCCCTGACTCCAGAGCTGGTTCCGGCCCTGTGTTTCCGGGAGTGGACCTGCCCCAACCTGCGGCGACTGTGGTTGGGCCGTGCCAGTGAGGACCGCTCCAGGAGAACCAGGGCCTTCCTGGCCTGCCTACGCTCTGACTGCCCAGCCCTCCTCAACCCAGCACAGGTCCCACAGCATCTGCTGCTCATGTGCTGCGTGCTCAGGTATGACTCATATCACTGATTGTAGCTTAGATTGCTGAAATCTGTGTGTGTGTGTGTGTGTGTGTGTGTGTGTGTGTGTGTGTGTGTGTGTGTGTGTGTGTGTGTGTGTGTGTGTGTGTGTGTTGAGCCCCTCGGTGAGAGTGTGCATTTAAATTTTAACTTGGTACTTTTCACTGTGCACTGCAGCTGAAATGTTTGCAGATAAATAAAATTCGATGGGCAACTATTTTTAATAATTTACAAATCGCTTGAGTAATTTTCTTTTGGCAAAAATGTTCTTAGCTGTAAGTATTTGCTGCCATTTGTTTTATGACAGATCATCTTTTAAGACTGTGAATTGGACAAGACATTTGAAATCATCATCATCATCTTTGGCTCTAGGACACACTGATTGGCATTTTTCTTTGTTCAGCATTTTATAAACAAAAGAAATATCCAGTTAATCAAGGAAATAAAAATGTTGAGCTCCATGTTTATGAGGTATATTGTTGAGCGGGAAGTAGTACTATGATTTTCAAACTATAGTGAGTTAATAACATAATGAATAAAACATTTTTTCTCGTTATTCCCTTGCTTCCAGTAGCATTGTGTTATCACTGTGCTATGCCAAGATTGTGGTGTTGATAAGTGCAGTTTTAAAGCTGGTAAATGCATATTCCCTTGTTGAAATCTTTTTCTCTATCCACAGAAAATGATCAACCATTTTAAGGCACGAGACTGGGTTAGGTTTTGTTTGAAGTGCCTTGCATGCAAATCTCATCTAATTCCCCTTTTTCTCAGGGGACAATCTGACTTGTCACAGCAGAAATAGACCGACTTTAAAGGGAAATGACACCCTCAAATTCCCTTTGAATCCACTCAACATATTTAAAAATTACAACAGAGGAGTGGGAGAGCATCGACTGTAGGAGGCCTTATGGCCTAAATAGTGTCATACGAAAGGTCAGTGGGACACGGTTTAGTCTGAGTGACCACCACTCAGTGTAGCGCAGAGCGTTGTAGAAGTGACAGCCTTGAAAAGCTGCTATCGGACTCTCTGTTTCTCTGTCGGACAGATGGGTTGTCCAGAGAGAGTCGCAGTGTGGGAACCTGTATTGTTGTCACTTTAGTTCTGTGTCCCTATTCTAAAGAGAGCTTTGTATTTCTTCCCTCTCAGGTATATGATGCAGTGGCCTGGGGGAAGGATCCTCCAGAGACATGAGCTAGATGCCTTTCTGGCTCAGGCTGTTTCCAGTCAGCTCTACGAACCCGACCAGCTACAGGAGCTCAAGGTAAGACTACGCTCCCTCATTGTCGGATAATAATAGGCAGCAGGATACAGATGTTTTCTGCATATTTATTTTGAGTTTCCTTGTTTTTTGTGGTCTTGATTAATCACCTTTGTGCAGTATAATCACAAGATGCACACAATGTATTTGCATAAGAATAAAGCATCATCAAACTCAGTGGTACAGCTGATGTTCAGGCATTATTCCAAAAAAGTTTGGACTGGGAAAGTTGTGAAACGCTCATGATTGGGTACGAAAGTGGCATCCTCGAAAGGCTCAGCTGTTCACCAGCAAGGATGGGGCGAAGTTCACCACTTTGTGAAACATGATTGTACAAAGGATATTATTAGATGGGCTCAGGAACACTTCTTGTCAATAAACACTGTGTGTATATGCAAATAATTACATTCCGTTTATATTTTTATTTTGAACCTTTTTTGGGAATCAATATGTTGCCGTAATCTTACAAGACTCCTTTTTGGTGTTACAAGCAAAATTTGTTCATTAACAAGCAACAAAAGGTTTCACACATCACATCTTGTCTCCTTTGAGACAAGATGTGATGTGTGCCCACATACCATGTGTTCAGGACTTCACGATTCACAAGTCTTCAGCACCGTTTCTTCTTCTAGCTTCTCTACTACTCGTCTCCGACTGCCTACACTTGCTACAAAAAATGCTGTAATGCTACATTTGTATGTGTCTGTTAGGTGGAGAAGGTGGATGCCCGTGGCGTGCAGCTGGCCTCTCTCTTTATGGCCGGCGTTGACACAGCGCTGTTCATCAATGATGTCTGCGGCCAGCCGTTGCCATGGGAACACTGCTGTCCCTGGGGCTTTTTTGACGGCAAACTGTTCCAGAGCAAACTGGCCCGGGCCGCTCGCGACCGGGCCGCCCTGCTGGACATGTGTGAGGGGCAGGTACGAGCCTGAGTTTTGTGTGTGTGTGGTTTTGTGAGTGAGTCTGTGTGTGTGTGTGTAGGCAGAAATGAACACCCATTAGCTACACACACTTATCCTTTTAGATGGTCGCAGGTTTGCCACAGTTGTCTTTCTGCTCTGCAGGAGGAGCTGGTGTCCAAGGTCGAGAAGATGCGTCAGGCAATCCTCGAGGGCATCAACTTCTCCCGCCCTCCGCCTCCTCCCCCTCCTCTTCCACCTCCTGCCTTCCTCCCACCAACCATGGTGCCCCCTTTCTACCCCATGCCTCCAATCTACCCACCTCGCCCCATGGGCGGCATGCCTCCTCATCATCACCCACATCATCCACATCATCCAGCGCAGCACAGACCCAGAGCCTTCCCAGGTACACTGATGCTCTCTTTCCACCTGTTGCTTTCTCTACATAGACATTTTAAAGCATACTTAAACTTTTAAATGGATGTAGACTTTTGACTTTGCATTATGCTCAATTTAAAGGATAAAAAATCAAAATTACAGTGCAGTGCAAGTCAGTCCCAAATTGAATTTGATAAAGTAGCAGATAGTATATGTTGTATACAGCTAGTATGTAGTTTGTAATTGGGACAAAGCTTTGGGTTGTTATTTGAGACTGTACAATAAGAGAAGACTGTCTCAGTTGTCTTTTCTTCTGTCTTCAGGCATCCAGTCCATCCCCCCTCAGGGAGGGAAACTGGAGATCGCTGGCATGGTTGTTGGCCAGTGGGCTGGAAACAAACCAATCCGTGGGAGAGGGGGGTTCAACATGCAGGTGGTGTCGGTGGGAGCAGGGAGAGGGTGAGTAAGATGATGAACTTTTAATCGATACAACCATGACATTCTCGCTCATTAAACCACCAGCTATCCACGGTTGTAAAAACATTGCAGATGTTGTCATTATTACAATGTTTAAGTCCACTCTCAAAACATTGAAATGCCTGTTAGTCATGGCAAATAGCATTAGCATGCATTAATAATATCTTTTTATTCAATGGCAAACAGGCTGCTGTATATTACTGCTAGAGACAGTGTGCTTATAGAAAATATTTCCTCAGTCTCGGAGCAGAGAGTGGTGGAGTAATTTATGCTTTGCAAGTCATTGCAGTTACCGGCAATACCTGGAGATAAAAACTCAATTAAGGCAGCAACATTAGCTAGATGGCTAACAAAGCAAATTTAAGAACACATTTCACTTCGCCACAATCTTTGGCAATCTAACAATTTTAACTATGCAATCTGATAGTTAACCTAAGTGGTCTTAATTAAATTTACTGCCTCAGGAACAAAAACTGAGTTCTGTGTGTGTGAAAGTAGATTTTTTAAAAATGAACTACATCCGTGGAAGCATCTTGTACATAGCATCCTCTGTCAGAGTTACAACACCTTTTAACGGTGGCGTGTCTGTTCTTCAGCAGACACATTTATAATGTAGTTTGTAGTTATTTTACTGCAATTTTCCTGCTTAAGTATAAACACAGATTTGCAGCCAATTTAGATTTGGGAACAGATGTTTCTGGCTGCACTTTTGGATGCTTCCGACTTTGATGATCAGTGTCAATATAGCTGATCTTACAGCACACTTGCTGTCATTAACCTGCAGTTATGTTTCTGTCTGACAATGTCATGATCTTAAATAATAATTTCATCTGCAGGTCAGCAGGTTGGTTAAAGTCTTGTAACTCGCTGCAGTGTCTGTTGGCCAGCAGGTCACTAACACATGTCTCTAGGTGGCAGCATATTCACTAAATGCTTCACCCTCATCTTGCAAAGCTATCTAGCTCCAACAATTTCAGGCTGCAATAATAGATGACTACATTTTCAGGTTGACTTTTGAATAGGTGGTCCCATTGTAAAGTGGGATTGATGAGTGAATTGTCTTGTCAAAGGTCACCAGAGTTGAACCCGAAGTGAACATCCTGCATGGATTTACTTGACTGCAAATTCTGTGTGAAATCTGTCTTGAATACTGCTGGGTTTGTCTTCATCACAGGAGGGGTAAAGAGCTTCCAGCGAAGGTTAGGGGAGTGAAAAAGACACCTGCCAACAGAACACAGGTACGACACGAGACACGGGCCAAACTTTTACACAAAGCTCTGAAATCTTGCAGTACATTTTCCTTCAGGAGTTGTGATCACCAGAGAAACATCACAGCTATAAATTCCCTCTGTCACATTCCTACTTGCCATCGCATCTCCTGCTGCTCTGTTAATATTCTGTCTGACTGTCCCCCTCCAGACGTCGTCACCGCCCCCACCCAGCTCTCCCCCAAAGCCCTCAGAGGAGGCGGACTCCACGCCAGAGGTCGCGACTCAGCAGCTGAACGGCAGCTCAGCGGCCCCCGCCATCGGCCAGCCCTTGGAGCTGGCCCCCCTGGCCCAGCCAATCCCGTGTGCCTTAGCCAGCAGAGACAACCAATCAGAGGGGGTGGAAGTGGAGGCCCCCTGTTGCCTTGACGACTGCCCGTCAGACGGAGCACTACAGAAGGAGGAGTGAAGGCGTCCCTCCCAGGATGCACTGCTCTGAGAGAGTTCTCTGTGTTCGACTGCCTTTCCCTGTTTTTGTAGCCCTGCCTGCTAGCTGTGCACATCATCACATGGAGCAGGAAGTGAACGGAGGCTCCTCCTCTTCTTCCCTGCTGCTCCATGTGATTGGCTCAAGCAGTTAGCTGTTACTTCCTTTTTAGTTTTCTCATGTGGTTTTACATTGTTTTATGAAGAGAGGTTTTCTCCATGAGTCTGTAAGCGCCCCACCCCTCAAAAATCCTAAATGCCTCCCTCCTGCACTCAGAGTAAAATAAGCTTGAAGCCCCGCCCCCCCCATTTAAAGCCACCTTTTAAACGAGCCCCCTAGTACGTATGAGTATCTGTACAGTTTGAATTTCTTATTTTGTGTTTTAATGGTCCCATTGTTTGAATCTCTGCACACAGATGTAAAGCTTGCGGTTACGGTGACAGAATGGATGTGGTTTCCATGGTTACAGCATCTAGGCCTGGTCGCCATGGTTGGTAGTTGTGTGTTGATGCGGTTTGTTGCCATAGCCATCTTGTGTGAGGTTTGTCTTACATGAATTCAGAGAGATGTTCGGAGTTCGACTCTGGACATGTGCAGTGACCCTCATTCCCCAAACTCTGCAGGCTAGCAGCACTGCTAAACACACAGTGTTAGTATACTTGCTAACAACGAACCTCTTTATCGATTGATTGGTTATCTATCAAAGGAGCACTTCTGCACCACCATGGTATTAGCGTGCTATCTTACTTTGACCTATGTAGCATAGCCTAGTGCTTAGCTGTGCTAAGAGACCCCATGAATTTATGCACCTTAAGCCCCAAAGTATGCAAGATATTACCCCGCTCCTAAAAAAAGAAAAAGTGCATTATTATATTATCCTCCCATCCCCCATGTCCCTTTGTCCCAAAGCTTTGATTGTATTTCCCCAGCAGATGCACTTAATGTTGTATTTAAATATAATGAATTTGAAAAAGCCCCTATACAGGTTAATTGACAGTCTGTGAGGGGTGTCCCCCGCGCGTAAGTAAATCATTATGACATGTAGAACTACATTTAAAGGTAGAGATCTATTCGAGAGACGTCAGAATGTGAACAGAGTGGTTTCAGACAAAGAAGCACTTTGTTTTAAAAAATGTTAAACCACACTGGACAGTCCTCTACCAGGTGATAAAGAAATGAAAAACTCTGAGGCACCTTCTGGAGTTAAAGGCCAAAAAGAAAAAGAATAATGCTGCCCGGCAAAAAGATGGAAATGAATGGTGAGGATTTGGGTGACTGCTGCCAGGCAGAGTTCCCTTCAGACTGGCCTCACGTTCAATCAAGAACTTTGCAATGAAGCTGAAAGGACTCCTGATTCTACACGTCAAGGATTCCTGCAAATCAGATTTCTTAAAAGTTATTTCCAAAGTGTATTTTAATACGGCTAGCCGACTGAGGCAGCCAGTGATATAAAAGGGGTGTGGCAACAAAGCCTCAAAGATCCCTCCACCCTCTGGTGGTGATTGAGCAACACCGAGAGCTTTTGCCCCGCAGAGCTCCGGTGTGTCACTTTAGACCAACAGGAAGCACTTCCCTGCCCTGAAGTACCTCCGCCCAACACAGCAGAGGCTTTATGGGTTGGATCACATGACAGAAGAGAGAGAGAGAGGCCTCATGGCGGACCCGAGTGTGCCGCTCACAATCTGAGACTTCTAAGATAATGAATTGTTTTATTAGAGCACTTATGTTTGTAGAGAATGAGATGTGTCCCCCATAGTAGATTTCATCTGACTACGGAAATACAACTTACCATTTACTGGTAGCACAACTGCAAATGTATAAGCAGTAGACCGACAGATAACTGCCTGAGAGATGCTGGCCATGAACATTGTAATCTCTATAAACTTACTACTAAGAGAGGTTGAAATGAGCTCACTATGTTAAAAGAAAAGGCAAGTCAACAAGAAGCACCTTATTTTCTTACTATGTTGATGACTTGTGCTCTATCGTGTGCCACAAAATTGACATGGAAAAAGCTCTTCTGAAATGCCATTTTGAAGGACAAAACCCTGACTATATATGTAAGTGTTAATGTAGTCGCGTCAGACATCCCCTCAGTTATGAACTCAACCATTACAGTGAAACGCTGACAGTTCACCCAGCCATGAGTGTAGGCCTACGCTCATCGTCACAGGGCTGGGCCACGCCGCCGTCTCTTACACCAACACCAAATGAAACCAGAGGTTCGGACTTCGTTAGCCGATATCGGTAGAGATGAAGCATGTGATTGCTGTAGGTGTTCATAGGTTAAGAGTAGGTAACAGCGTCGGGCTTAACACAGGACTGTAATACACAGACACCAAGACTAGGCTAGAGAATATAGCTCCACTGGCCGAAATACTAAGTCTAGAATTACTAGGAGTCATATACTTAACTGCTTTCAACTTTTGACATTAGTACCAATACGTGTATCGCAACAGTACATTGTTAGAAGATGGCTTTTTCTGCGGCGAGCCAGAGTGTGATCTGGTATACGATGCCCTCTCTTGATTCGCTCGCCAGATAACAGTAACACACACACACACACACACATACATATACATACATATATATACATTCAAAGACAAACACACACACGACAGACAGGTATTCAGTTGCATTTGTTACCAGCAGCATTCTCTCTGCTTTTGTGCTGAAGTGATTTTGTGCAGTTTCAGTTCCCAGTGGAGTGGTCGTCAGTTCATCAGAGATCATTTGGTAACACATTCTACTGACTCTTTGAAAAAAAAAAAAAAAAAATCCCAACACGTTCGAGTTTTGCATGGACGGATTTAAAAAGTACACGTTAGAGGTGTCAGGTAGGCACAGAAGCAACCATATATCCACGATACATTGACACAGACACACAAACACACACACACACACACACACAGATACATAGATGTTAAACCCTGAGTTACACAGTAGCTAGTATGGATAAAAAAAAAAAAGTCAACACAATACATGATGTAGTGTCCCTCTCTTGTCCTTGTCTGTTTTAGTTCGATAGATATTTGATCAGTGATTTTTATGCTTGTTATCCTAACTCCCCCGCCCACCCTGCTATGACACTTTCTCACCTCCCCCCTCCCTCTCTACACCCCCAAACTGTTCATTCATGTCTTTTCTCTGCCCTATAATATTCCCCATAGAGTACATGCAGCCACTCACACACACACACAAACATGTACACACACCATATACCCACTGATTCTCATAAAAGCAGCCGCACATAAAAACACACTCAGATATTTTACACACAGTTAAACTCCCGCCCCACCCCGTATCTCAGTTCTCTCTTTCACTCTCTCCACCTCCCTCTCTGCCTCTCCTATAGCCCTTAGGACCGTTTCTATTGGCCGTTTTCTCTTTTTCTCTGTGGGCTGCCCCGCCCCTTAATCAACCCAACTAACAGTAAAGGTTATATTAACGTTGATAATCAGTTTCTGTATGTATCTAGCCAGAGTCTGGAAAAAAAAATCAGAAAAAAAAATCAAAAACGGTTTTATTCAATTGTGCAAATGTGTTTTTTCTTACTATTTTTAATGTTATTACATCTTCTAATCTAATCCTTCTACCATTGCTTCAGTTAGTACTGAAATACGCTTAGCCAACCTAGAGATTTGAACTGTAATGATTGCGATTTTCCTTACCTGTATTTTATATGGCATCTTTAGACCACCGTTTATTATGTACGTAAGTAAATATTGCCCGTTTTTTCGAATTGAAAATCGTCGTCTGCACTATGTATTATGATTCTTCTCATAATATCCCTGATAACAATTTTGTGGTCGACTCATTATCAATCTAAGCTGAACTCTGCGCCCTTGCACAAAGCAGCGAAACATCTCTTGTAAACACCTGAGAACCAAAGTACACCTAGCATCCCCCTCTACACCCCTATAAAAGCCCCCATAGTCCCCCGCCCCGACCCCCCGACGTTGATGGTTTGCCCCCCCGAGTAACAAGTTTTCTGATGAGTATGATTATATATATATTATGACATTACAGCACGTGTGATTTATCTGACAAGTCTGTGAGGCAATGGTGTTTTTATTTAAACACTGTGGAGACGCAGACAGACAGGGAAGAAGGAAGGAAGTGTGTTTGTGTGGACACAGCGAGCGAGTAGGAAAAATGTTCAGGCTCACCCGCTCGCTAGCTCACTAGCTCGCTCGCTCGCGCTTAGTTGTAACTTCTCCATTGACTGAATTCAAGGTTGTGTGAACCACCGCACACGTTGTCCTCAGATCTACACTAATAACACAGGAAGGAACGACACCTGACAAATATGCTTTCAGACGTGCTGGGGTTTTGGCGCCCTCTTTTGCATTTTTTTTCTCACATGTAATTGTTGTGCTCTCTCAAGCTTGCCTTTAAATTCTCAGATTCAGAATGATAGAGCAACTTATTACTATACCGAGTCTCTACATGTGTGGGCATGGAGGCTGTTGAAAGAGGCTGGATTTTCCTCAAATAAACATATCTGAGATTAGCTGGTCTTCAAAAAAATGTCACAAAAAATGTTGATACGATAAAGACTTGAATACTGTTAGTCTATAAAAAAGATGAAAGTGATTCTTTTTATTGAGGAAAATGCCAAAAGTGGTCTTGTTTCTAATGCTTTATAGAGCTGCAGTGATTAGTTGATTGCATGATTAGTCGATTGACAGAAAATAAATCATCCAAGTCATTTTTAGAGCAAAAATGCCAAACATTTGCTCGTTCCAGTGCCTGAAAAATGACGATTTCATGCTTAACTTTGCCAAACTGTTGGCTGAATGAAACAAGTAATTTGATTTCATCACACTGGGCAAAATTATAAATGGAGAAAACAAGATTGAATGAACATTAAACTGTATATATTTGGGCTTTGGACTGTCTCATAGACAAAACAAGCGATTTGACGGCATCATCTCGGGCTTTGATGGCCATTTTATAGACCAAACTATTAACATTAACTGAGAAAATAATGCACGGATTAATTGGTAATGAAACGTATCATTGCAGCCCTAGAAAACTTACAACTGTGGGTTTTTACAACAATTTACAATCCATGGCTTTTAGCTCCATTATAATCCATAAAAAAAAAGGATTTCTGGTTCACTTCCAGGAAGACACAACGGCCAAAAATCTCAGCTGAAGTTGTCGCGAGGAAAATTCTGCCTCTCTGTGCCTGACGATGAAATGATAAGAGCATCCTGCCTCACTGCCTACGCAGATGGGAGCTTCACTGAAGAGCTCGACAATGTAAAGAGAACCCAAAGTCCCAGAATAGAAATGTACTATGTAGTGTTGTAGACGTTAAACAGTGTTATTGTCTGTCATACAGAGTGTGGAAAGGAATCATCAGTTTTGTTGTACCTGTTCTGATCTATTTGCAGGATTCTCACAGCATTTTGTCCAGTTTGAATAAAGGTCCCTATTCTGTCTGTCTCTCTCTACACTGCCACTCCCCCCCTCAGAAGCTCCAGTATAATTCCCCCAGCCCCCTCCATGGTTGAGTCCCAGATAAAGGGCTCGAGTTGATCTTTGTGGGCCAGTTCTTGTCATGGTCAATCACAGCCACAAGTCTACCAATGCATGTACTTCTGTACCCAGGGCCAACTAAAACTACCTGTGCAGCGAAAAGGGTTAAAATTTATCCATAATATTATTGTTATAGAAATATTATCATCATCATTATTGCTGTTATAATTATGGTTGGTATAATTTGTCATCATTGTTAGCATTATGGAAGCACCAGACTGTTTGTGGAAAGACGAGAAAAAGAAAGCTTTTTTTTTTTTTTTTTTTTAAATTGTCTGGCTGTTGGTGGTCTGATCTCACAGAGGGAGGGGAGGAATGGTTCAGAAAGAGACAAAAGATGGCAGTCATGTTTGTACTGGTTGGGAAATGACTTACAGTGCTGAAATAAAATTTATTCTTTTAGTAAAAAAAAAGTATTTGTTGTGTGCGGTGTCTTGATTTTTAGATTTACCTTGGCTTCAATTTTGAAAGCGGAAAGACAAATTTGACACCAGTGGGGTCGCTTTAAAGATATTTTGCAAGTGATAAAAATACATCTATAAGATAAATGTTTTTGGTCTAGATAAGTGAAGAAAGTTTTTTTTGCTCCATTTAAAGATGCAATACGTAAGAATTTTTATTTTATTTGTAATTTTTTTATACATCCATGTTAGCTTGTTAGCTCAGTTAGCTGTGCAGCTAGCCACACTACCAGGGGGAGTGTTGGTGTCTACACCACTAGCACAGGAGCTTTGGACTGCTTGGAGAAAGAGGTTTTCAGGCCCGGGGCTAGCTGGTTAGCATGCTAATTTCCGTAGTTATCTCTTCAACACAAAACATAGATTTCTTTGACAGAGTCAAAACTGTTATTTCTTCTCATTCTCTTGAAAATGTTTTGAATTACAATTCACACATATTGCACCGTAAATCTGATAGATTGCCTTTGTGGCTTCAGTGCATTGTGGGTAATGTAGGCACCAAGCTTTGAAAAGCAGTCAACTGATCTGGCATATGCTCTCATATAACAATGCTGGAATCATTTTGGATGATTGAAATTGATGCAGCAAACCCAGAGATATCCCCTGCTTTATTCCTCACATCCTTCTTCCTTTTCAAACCCCAGTGACTACATTACCCACAATGCAGCTTAGCCACTGACATCACTGGAGGCAATTTATCAGATTACATGCAGCTTCCTCTGGAGCTGCAAAAGGCTTTATAACATTTTTTTTCCACATATGTCGCTGTACTGACTCAGACCTTTAAACACACATTAATGTGATAAATAGGTGGAGTTGCCCTTTAACTTAGCTTTGTCACGCTGCACTTGAAGTCTCGTTGTAGTCTCGTTGTAGGCGCCTTCCACGGACGTAAATCTCGAGATATTTCCTCACGTTATCATCAGCCCGCTCCGCTAGATGGAAAGATGGCGAGGAGGATACGCGGAGCCAACATGAAGGCGTGAAGTAAACCAACCACTTCTTTATGGCATCTAAAGAGACGATAACTTGGGGAAACATGCGCCTTTACACGGCGGCGGGAGAAACGAGTCTTTATAAAGCTCTGAATCACTGTGAGGCAATCTGTTCAAAATGGTTTCGAAGCATCTGAAACTGTCAAAATGGCGACATCTGCTGGACAAACCGTTGGTCCTGTATTTCTGTGGTTTACAGTCATATATAAACGCGGTCTTGCCGTTTTTAATTATTTTATGTTGTTGATTAAAGTATGTTTTATAAAGGGGGCGACTTTCAAACTGTATAAGTCTGTTTTGTAAAAACACTGAGGCAGATGAACGCCCCGCATTCACCACCAGTGGAAGAGACACCTCGGTGATACGAGCGTGACGTAGCGAGGCCTCGTTTGGGGGGCGGTCACGTGATTTTTGGCGTGGTGAAGCGAGGTATCGAAACATCTTGCTGCGATACTTTTGCTTTTGAAAGGTCGATACTGATGTGCGAGTAGTCCGCTTCGACTGGAACATCCCCACCGTGTGTACAGATACAGACGACGCTTACAGCGGCGGGGCCTGGGCGGACGTGCGGGGCGGGCGGATGTGACAGCAGCCGCCGGACTGAGAGGTCGAGAACCGCCAATTCCAGCTAGCTGTCAGCTAGCTTGTTAACACTGTTGGCTAGCTGGCTAGCTGACTTCCCAAGGCAGACTGTTGGGTGCTGCAGTGAGAAGCTAAATGAACCACCATTGCAGCAGCAGCCAGCTAGTTTTCCCTCATTTCTCATTCAGTAGATATCGTCGTAATGTCAGCAAGGGCTTATTTGGCTAAACTTAGCAGCTAATGGTAACTAGCTTGAGAGGCTGAGATGGTGCTCAGGTTAGCCTGTTAGCCTCACCTGATTTAGGAAACAAGCTATCAGCAGAAAATGTTAGCGGTCGCTCAGTGAAAGCTGTTGGTTCATTTTATATGCGTTGGAGGTGAAGCCAGCTCGTCATGTCCTGCTCCTTTTATAGTATGTTTGTTCCTCATGTATTCTTTTTATAGTGGTTTTTTTTTTTTTTTTTTTTTTGTTCCTCAGGAGCTCGTTTGGCACTGAAGACCCTCCTCAAGGACAGGAAGCCTCCTGAGAAGTAGACTACATATCTATCATTTTCTGAGGATTGGTCACCTCTTCTCTCACATCTCATTCTTTCTTTCTCTCCTGTCCTTGTCAGAAGTGATTCATCGTGAACTCAATACAAATGAGCAACATGACAGGAAGAGATTTATTTGATGTTGTGCAGTCAGCTTTTTGAATGTAGAAGGGTGAAGACATAAATGATCTGGACTCCAGAGAAGAAGGGGAGCTGTGGGATGAGGTAGTAGTTTGTATAGTTTTAGGATCACACCAGATCTGGGAGATAACTATACAGCCTACTGTCTTTCTCACGGCAACCAAACCATCACCTTCATCAGCCTGTCTTACATCTTGCATTCAGTTGCCACGGTGACTGAAGCCTCTGTTGCCGTTGGTGACCAACAGTGCTCCAAATTTACATCACGAACGTTGGACTCTTTTCGCTGGTTATATTCTGTATCATGCCGTCCTGGTGTGTTCCTGGCTGTTGATGAATTGGACACCTGTCTCATTAATGATCTGACTAATATTCAGTCTTTATTGTTGCTTCATTTTCTTCCTCAGCCATTGAAGGAGAATCTTCTGTTGCAAACATGACAGAGTTTTGCACTAAGATACATGCAAATACAACATTTTGATATAGAATGGAACAAATTTAAATTACAGTTATGTTTCTACGGTGTGCCAAGGCAGATGTATTTGTAGCTGTGCTGTGGTGAGGTAGTAAGTTGTGTTGTTGTGGGGTGTGGGATATTTCAACCCCTATTTTGGAGATACAACTATACAACTTACTGCCTTCCATAATGTGGCGTAATGCACTATTTTCCAGCTTCTGCAGCGTGTGCAGGCATCCTTTTGAAAGCCCTAGTTCGAGGTAAGCTCGTAATGGTTTACATTTTCTGTAAAAAAGTGTGTATTGTTTATAATTATTTGGAATATTTGCTGCTTTGTCCTCTGTGCTGTTTTTTATTTTCTGTTTTAAGAAAATAGTGAAAACTGCTCATAAATAGAGATGCTTGTTTCGTCCAATCAACAGTCACAAACCCCAAAATATTCAGCTTAAAGTGATTATTAATCAGAGAAAAGCAGCAACCATAGAACGACTGCAGTGGTTGAGGGACATTGTTAACTAGATTGTCTCGTGGATGACTAATCACTGCACCTTTGGGTTTTGGACTGTTTGTTGGACCAAAGGATGAATCATTTTATCAAGAAATAAATGACAGTTTAACTGATAATGAGAGTAATTAATAAAATGCTTGAGTTTATGCAGGTTTACTATTTATTTCTTTTCTCCATTCTCCTTAAAAGAAGATAAAGGGTGTGCCAGAAATCTGATTCATTTTTATTGTCATCTTTAATATCCATAGACTCTGAATTTAATGGTAGAAAGATCAGAGGGTATTTTTAAATGTTGCATTTTCTCATCCACTTAAAAATAAAGTATTTTTTTAAAAGGGTATATCTGATTCGTGTGCTTGGCTTAATTTTATATTTGGGCATTTATTTTGTGATCTTTAGCCTGAAAGTTTGGTAAAATCTGAATCAGTGTGTTAAACTACAGGTCATTAATCTTCTAAACTGTCCATAAACTGACTGGTTTTCAGCCTTTTCCTTGTTAAAGTGTTGAACCTGCTCTGTAAACTCGCCTTATAAAAGCTCCTGAAGCATCAGTTGGTCGCCTGAGCTGACCTTGGTGAGCTGCAGGGCTGCTCTGATTGGACAACACCCTCATATTTGATCTGCAAATCAGTCGATAGCGGGAGGGGGCGTTCCCTGGAACGCTCTCCGATTGGTCAAAACAGACCGAGGTGGGTGGGGCTTAGATTATGTGGCCGGAGAGGAGTATAAAAGAAAGAGCGCCCACTCCGCCCGCAGTTTCGTGGACCATGACAAGATTTTCGCTTATTTTTCTCAACTAACGATATTTAAGGAATTTGAATTTAGATAAAACTTTATTGACATAACAGAGTTCAAGTACTGAGGTTAAGCATATAAAATGAAATAGAAAAGATATATGGAAGGCCAATAAAAGTAATTATTAGGAAATGCTATTCTGTAAAATATGACACCGATATGATAAGGAAGTATAGCGAGCCCCTTATTTTTACATATAGTGATAAATCCTATATTTAGGCTGGAATGGATATTCAGAGGATTGGGGCAAATTGGACTTTATATTAAAGAAATTTAAAGAAGCTATTGGCAAAGCTCAAAGTCATTCAAGCAGCGTTTTAGATTAACAAGTGGACTCAACAAGGAAAAAAATAGGCATTTTCGATTAAAATCAAGAACTGTAGAGTGAGAAACTTACAGTTTTCAGGTTTGTGGTTGGCAGAAAAAAAGAAAGATCAAGTAAAGTCAGTTTTATTTACAAAATATCACAAATAACAATGATTCACAATCTGTACCACACATCACATCTTTCATTCAAATTAGGAACCCTAATATATACAATTATAGTCACAAAATGTTGTGTCTGAAACCTAATTTGGAGTCACGACCCACACTCCACACCACAAGGTGGCGGTAATGCGCCATTTTGTTAATTTCCCATCATCAAATAAGTCAAGAAGAAGATGGAAAGGTGACTCCTCTGTCATATACACGATCTTTGTGTGCGACGTCACGGCCGCATCCCGAACCAACATGGCGAACATACGATGTGTCAAGGTGAGGAAAGAGAAAGATAAAGCTGCCGGTGCTGCACACTGCATCACTTATATCATCCACTCCGGCAGAATATGACGCCTGAGACTTTAAACTAGCGCGTGTTGTAGTTTTTCCCTCCTGTTGGTTTGTTTTTCGTTGTAGTTCAGAAGTTTCATTGTGTCGCTGTTAGCTAACATGTTGGGATCAGTGGGTCCACACAGCGCCCTCAGCTCCGTAACACTGACTTTAGAGACCTGGAGACAAAGGGGTTAACATGTTTAAAGGGTTAGTCCGCCTAAATCACAAACATGCAGTAGTTTGTCTCTTATATTTTGTGCTTCATGGTCGAGCAGATAGTTTTGTCTTTATTCACCCTGGTTTTAAGATATCCCTCTCTTAAGTCTAAAACAATGGAGATTAATCAGATCAGTTTTAATCTCTCCTCCCACTCATCTTTCTCAGTGACCCATGTTTTTCCTTTTGTTTTTGTTTTTATTGTTTCCTATTTCCTGCACTACCCTCCTCCCCCTGCTCCGTCCATGTCCATGTGTGTGTATGTTGAGCAGGGTATGGTTGGCCTGGTGACAGGCGGTGCGTCTGGTCTGGGCCGGGCCACTGTGGAGCGCCTGGTGCAGCACGGAGCCGCTGCTGTGATCCTGGACCTTCCCTCCTCTGATGGAGCCGCTCTGGCAGCCAGTCTGGGCGACCGATGTGCCTTCGCTCCTGCAGATGTGAGTCCAAAACTTGACCTGTCAGCCCAGATCAGTCTCTACATTATCAGCAGACCACGTAAACTGTAACTGTTTCGTTCATGTAGTTTATGTCAGTAACAACTTGGTCAGACTGGTGTCCTCAAGTGACACATTTTGATGCACCTTTTCTCTTCCTGCACAGCACACAACTAAGTGTTAATGCCATTTATTTATTTTAAACATGGAATCAACCTGGAAACGGTAGCTCTGATATTATCATGTGCTGGTGTTCAGCAGCTGTGACTGCAGGTGTAGTGTACTCTCCATCCAGTTGATGGCACTCTCACATCTTGTTCATGCTGGCCCTATGAATCTGTGTTCTTGGTTATCGTGTTAGTTTGACATCTAAAGCGGTCTTGTCTGTTTCTAGGTGACATCAGAGGCAGATGTGCAGTCAGCAGTGTCCCTGGCCAGAGAGAAGTTTGGGAAGCTGGACCTGGCTGTCAACTGTGCCGGCATCGCTGTCGCCGTTAAAACCTACAATTTAAAGAAGGACATCCCTCACAGCCTGGAGGACTTCCAGCGTGTCATTAATGTAAGATAAAGATGCAGGCACGTGCAGTAAGAAAATAAATACCACTCGCAGTATTTTAGACTATTATACGGGACTCTTCTTTGTGTGTTTCCTGCAGGTGAACATTGCAGGAACCTTTAATGTGATTCGCCTCGCTGTGGGTGCGATGGGGAAGAACGAGCCCGACGCAGACGGACACAGAGGCTGCATCATCAACACAGCCAGCGTAGCAGCGTATGATGGACAGGTCATTTGATACATACACAAGACAACACGCATCGAAGAAAGGACTCATTGATCGCTCCGTTAATCAGCTGTTTTACTCTCCGTTTTCTTTTCTCCAGGTCGGCCAAGCAGCGTATTCAGCTTCTAAAGGGGGCATCGTTGGAATGACCCTCCCCATAGCACGAGATCTGGCGCCCATGGGCATCAGGGTCATCACAATAGCTCCCGGTTAGTGTAAAAGTGCAGAAAAACATCGACTTAACTTTAAAAGTGGGCTGAGTTACTGTCAGATTTGAACGCTGATTGAAATGATTAGTGACATTTCTTCACTTTGAGTTTAAATCTGAACCTTCCTCTTCTTTCTTCCCCCAGGCCTGTTCTCCACTCCCCTCCTGGCTGGTCTTCCAGAGAAGGTGCGCTCCTTCCTCGCCCGCCAGGTGCCCTTCCCCTCACGCCTGGGAGACCCCGCCGAGTTTGCCCACATGGTGACATCACTGGCCGAGAACCCCATGGTGAACGGAGAGGTCATCAGGCTGGACGGAGCCATCCGCATGCAGCCCTGAGACCGATGATGTGCGTGTTTCTGTGTGTGTGTGTGTGTTTGTTTGTGTGTCCACGTTAACAAAAGGCATTGATCATCCAACTAAGAGAACACTTTTATGTCTGATTGTGTGCCTGGTGTATATATGTTGTAGAAAGCTGCATACAGTAAACATACACTGTACTGGAACCATTTTATGAGTGAGAATGTGAGACAGAGTGTGTAAAGATGAGACTGTGCATCATTCACAGCACTGCAGTACTTTGTGTGCTCCACTTTGGTTGTTTTGTAAACTAATTCAGATTATAATAAACCTCTGATATGTTTGATTATCTGCTTCATTACGGCTTTTTTCTTTGTTAAAACCCAGAAAAGTGAAGAATTATATGTGATCACAGTGTCTTTTAAATCATCCAGATCATACATGTTTGACTTTAGAAACATTTCTTTCTTTCTTTTTCTTTCTTTCTTTCTTTCTTTCTGTTACAACTTAAACTTTCTGCAGTAACGGTGTACGGTACAATACATTTCTGTTTATTTACAACCACTGGAATTTGCCACAAAACACACATTTTCAATACCTGCATATTAGGATTTGAAAGTTTTAGGTAGTGATTATTACCAGGCGTTACAGACGGCCAGAAACAAAATAGAAACGGAACAAAACACAAATGCCAATGTTGAACACAAATAAGGAAAAAACGTAAAGAAAATAATAACAATAATAAAATAAATACTTAAATAAAAAATAGGGGGAGGGATGGTAGCTATCGTATTAATGGAAGGGAACTCAATCTCAAAATACACATATATTTATAGAAATTGTTTAAAGTGTGCATTCCTATTGTGAACAATGCAAAAAATAAAATAAAATAAAAATAGGTGGCTACATCATGCTAACAAAAATATTTTAAAATAAAATAGAATAAATAATAATAAAATATATAATAGTTGTTGTTTTTAAACCTGCCGCTAACCTCCGGACCAGCAGGGGGCAGCAGCTCACCTCAGCGCCGTTTGTCGACGCGGAGAGCCGCCTGTCGGAAGAAGGGAACAGTTTGTCCCACCGGCGTTTTATTTAGCAGCAGAAGGTCGTCCGCAGCTTTGCGGCATTTGACTGCACTGAAAACCGAAACTAGCCTTAAAAAAACAAAACTATTTTTTCTTTGTAGCGGGGCTGGTGTTAGAGACGTGGAGTGATGTGAGTATCGCTGGAAAAACAGAGGGACGCGGCTGAACGTCGCGTTTGGTCTGGATCGTTATGAAACCGTGTTAGCTAACGTTAGCCGTTGCTAGACGTTAGCTACGTTGACAAGCGGCGGTTGAACGTAGCCAGCTAGCCAGCGAATGCTAGTGAATTCCGGCAAGGAGGCTAGCAGTTAATATACCCGCATCGAAGCAGGGTGTTTGGACCTTGATTCCGCACTTCCCGGTCTTGGACCCAGGATCTCTCCCCGAGTGGCTGGTTTGATGGCAGCCACGGCGAGCGCCCGGCGGCTACCCATGGGTGTGCGGACGTTCAGTGACTTTCTCCAGATCGCCACTGTGGGCTCCCCTCGGTCGTGTCGTACGGCCGTTCAGAGAGGATGCCAGCGGCAGAACATCAGGTGAGCCCTTCATGGAGACTCTGGGAGTCTATTATTATAACGACACACACCAGCTAGACCTTCAGCACAGAGTGACACTGTGTCTCCTGTGGACCGAGCGGTATGGAGCTGGAAGGTTACAAGCTAACCTTTCCATGTTTATGTTTTTCTTATCACGGAAGTGTGACGGTTCTGGGACATTTTGATACCCTGGTAGTTGGTGTCACAGCGTGGACCTAATTATTCATAATGAGTACAAGTAGCAGACACTGACACGTCAGAGATACTAAAGCCAATAGCCAATATCCTGTACTGTTTGAGCAATATTGGCCCATATTGATATTGCATTTGAAAGATAATAAGCACAGAGACTTTTCACTTATGGTTGTGTTTTTCCTGAATGAAAAACAAACTAGTAAAAACACTTGTGGCAAAGACATGTATCAGAGGCAGGATAGTTTTCAGTTTAACAGTGGGGTTAATGTCTTAAATGGCACCATAATTATAAATGTTTATCTTTTCCTGCATTATAATCTCTATGCATATCGGGCAACATACGCAACGATACTGATATGTTAATGGCTGGCAAATATTGGCCGATGATATTGGCCAACTGATACATCGGACAGCTTTAATCATAAGATAGTTTGCAAACTAAATCTTCAAACTCTCACATTTAAGAAGCTGAAACCAGCAATTGATTTACGTCTTTGCTTGAAAGTTGATTATCAAAATAGTTGAGAGTTATCAGAGATCTGATATAGACGGTATATTTGTGAATTTCATTCAGACTCAGGGTGATCTGGTATCATTCATGATTATTATTTTTTTATATGTGATGACATCGAATGCACAGTCTGAACTCATGTTGCCACAATACCAACATTCCTATCAACACTGAGGGCATGAAGTTTAAAATGTTATTAAAAGATTACTAGAACAAGACTTCAACATGATAATGATACAGCTTTTCTTGGCTTGTAGCACCTCACACGTTATCACACTTTTTTTTAGAAATATTTAGTTTTACTTTCTCTTTTGATTGGGTCTTGAAAAATAACGTGTCACTGGCTGTCAGAGAGAAGAGAGTGTGAGGCTGCTACTAGTGTATCGATACTGCAGAAAGTTAATATTAAAACCATTTCAAATATTCAGCATCACTAGTCTGTAAATTGAGCAGGAACATTAATTGCTGAAAGGCTCCATAAAAGGTAGAAAAAGCTCATTTAAATCTTGTTACAAACAAACTAACCTTCAATATCATGACACTGTTTTAAGGCAATGTTTCTCATCCATATCCTCACTTAGCAATGATGGATTTTTCTGATCACATGGGTTATTAACTAGTCATAATACAGGTTACCTACCGGAACAACTGACCCAACTCAGAAAACACCAGCACACTGACACCGCAGAGACCTTCCATTACCTCCTGGTCCATTGTTCTTTGTCTGCTCGTTGACTTTAGCAGCTGGAAACTGGAACATAGTGGAGCCTTTTATTTGTTGTTGTTGACTGTGTGGCAGGTTGAATCTTTCCAGAGTGTGGCTCACAGGACATTTCCTCTTACCTTTTAGACACTTGTCATCATGTGGCATTTTGATGACGAGAACTCCCAGAGTGCTTTGCCTTCAAGACTGGGACACAATGACGGCTGTTCCTCAAAGCAGAAACTTCATCAGTCTCACCAACAAAAGGAAGGAGTACTCCGAGCGTAGGATAATCGGGTAATTAACTCTTCCTTATAGCTTTTGATAACTTAATCTGTTAGAGTTTCTTTTTTTAAAAAGTCCTTAACCTTACAACGCTTGCTGTCGTAGGTTTTCTATGCAGGAGATGTACGATGTGGTGGCCAACGTCGACGACTACAAGCACTTTGTGCCCTGGTGTAAGAAGTCCCAGACCGTCATGAAGAGGGCAGGCCACTCTAAAGCCCAGCTGGAAGTGGGATTCCCTCCAGTGGTGGAGAGATACACCTCTATGATCACTTGTGTCCGGCCTCATCTAGTTAAAGTAAGTGCTAGTCGAGTCTGTCCGTCCTGTGAATGAAGACATGTCCGATCTGTTGAATGTCACATCTGTGTGTGTCGATACTGCTGCAGTTTGAATAACACACATTTTAGTTGGAGCGAGTAATGTTTATTATGTCGCCGAGCAAACATTGTTCAAAATTCCTCATTACTAATCCCAGGCTTTCTCTTTTTGGTGATTGTAGGCAGTGTGTACAGACGGTAAGCTCTTCAACCACCTGGAGACGATATGGCGCTTTAGTCCTGGCATTCCCGGTTACCCTCGCACCTGCACCGTAGACTTTTCTGTAAGTATCCTGCAGCTTGCTTCCTGTGGTGATTCATCAGATGCGTATCAGACTCTCTACCACTCTTGATGTTCTTTTTGTAATAATCATGACTTAAGGAGTATTTCAACCTTTTGGGTAAAACGTAGCCCCAAAGAGTGGAAGAGAGACATTCGCAAAAAGTCCCATTAAAAAAGCTCAGGCTCATGGCTGTGTGGAGCAGTTTACTGGACATATTTTTCCCAAACCAACCAGTTAGTCTTCATCCTTGAAGTTTTTTTTCTTGTAAAACTGGAAAAATAGTTTGAAACCTCTTCTGGCGGAGCATAAATGTCACCTTTGTGTCACTTGTCTCAGTAAGTTTTCTATTGCTGCTTCATTGTGGTGCACCACGGGCTCGTTACTGGCCCCCAAAATCTGTCAAATTATGCAAAATGTGTCATCTTGTGGATTTTAGGGGTGTTGTATCAATCAAAGATTATTCCTCTGCATTTTTGTATGCGTGCGTCCACGGATACAAAGAGTGTAGTCAGGTGGAGACACAGAGTATCGTCTATTTCTTACCTTAAATGTTTTAGAAAAACATATATAAGTGAACTGTTTAGCTGTAATACAATTTAGTTACCGTTTGTTTTTAAAAAATAATTGCGTCTTTCTGCTGCATAGACAGCCCACTTTTATTCAGGGGCCATTTTTCCAGCAGTGAAATGCTTTAAACAACAAGAACCTCAGTTGTAGTGGGTGGTTTTCCTTCCTTAAGGGCCATCAATGAGCCCACTCTGCACTGAAAATCAAACTTCGACAAGCAGCACAAAGGTAAAATGTATGCTTCATCATCTCAAGTGTTTCCAAATAGTAATTTTCAGTTTTACGAGAGAAAAGGAAGAAGAGTGCTGGTTGTTTTGACAGACAGCTGAACCACCATCATCTGAGACTGCCTCCCACAGAGCTGATGAGTCACTCACAAACAGCTAGAGAAAATGCTTGTTGGCTTTCTGGAAAGCTCAATGCCAAATATAAAAAAGCAACAGCCAGCAGACAGTTAGCTTAGCTTTTGTATAAAGCCTGGAAGAAGGGGGGAACGACTGGCCTGTCAAACAGAGTGTGAAAACAGGGAGTTGTGGTTGTACGGGACTATTTCTTGGAGCCTCTGCCAAGAAATGGGTCTACACATTAACCTTTGTTACCTTTTTCATTGGAGCCAGCTTCTGTTGTTACCATGTTTTATGACTCGTCTAATCTCCGTCACTAAAGAGATGCTTATTTTTGTGTCTTTGACAGATTTCCTTTGAGTTCCGCTCTTTGCTGCACTCCCAGTTAGCCACCATGTTCTTCGACGAGGTCGTAAAGCAGAACGTCGCCGCGTTCGAGCGGCGGGCCTGTAAGATGTACGGCCCAGAGACTCGAATCCCACGAGAGCTGATGTTTCACGAGGTGCATCAGACGTGATCTCGGCACCTGCACGTCCTCTTCTGGCCTTAAACCATACCAACCTTTATTCCCCTTTAATCCACACCAACCTGCATGATGCTGCTTAGTCGCCCATCACTTCAAGTCTCCACCGCTACACCTGAAGGTGTTACAGACATCCAACTCTTGTAAGCATTGTGTTGGACCTCTTGCTAATCATCTCCTCCTCCTCATCCTCCTCGTGTTGCGTCTGTCCACTCTCTGTCTACCTCCACTCAGGGATCCTTCTTTTAGCTGAAGGGACCCGTCACTGCTCTTGCTCCATGGCCGTTACAAGCTGTATTTATGTGAACGAAACAGTAAATCATTGCATCACGTCACCAACGGTAGAGAGTCGACTTTTATTTAAAACGAAACAGCACAGTGACACTAAACAAAACATCCTTTTTACGAATAAAAGGTGCAGACTTTCGCTCTCAACTGGGATCAAGTCTTGTAGTCGACTGTGACCTGAAGGCCGCTCGCCACGCTGACACGTTATAAATCAACGTGCGTCTGTTGTTTTAGTTCAGCTCAGCTCCTGGATCAGCTGATTATACTTTATTAGGAAAGCTCATTCTTTGCCTTTTCTTTTTATCATTTACCTTTATTTCAAATTGAAGTTTTTAATATATATTTTTGACATAGAGTAGAGAACTTGGTGCAAAACAATAATTCATTTCATCCTTTTTAATTTTTCCATCAGAGGTTATATGCACATTTTTACTGTTTTATTTGGGTTCAAATTAAATGTGCCATGTTTGAGACGTTGTCGCTGTTTCACTGAAGGTCATTTCTTCTTTGGTCAACTGTGCCCTCAGTCGGCTTTGAGGTTTTGGGGAAAGTTAGCTTTAACTTGGCTGTTGTTGTGCTGTGAGAATTGTGTTTTTGGACAGTGAGACTTGGCCTGCCAATTTTTGACGATGCTTTATTTTACAGTCCAGCACTCGTTACGATCACTTTGCACATAAAAAAAGGGCACCTGGACGAATCCAAGGACACGCTGGAGAAAAAACTGTGAAATAATGGGATTACATACAGAACGATCTATATCATTATATTCCAAATATATAGTTTTGTTTCATCTTTAAATTGAAAGATTATCGTTTCGGATGATCAGTGAATAATCTGCTTTGAATTATGGAAAATGTATTAATAGTAATCTCATTACTGCAGTGATAGAAGCACTTTTGTAACAGGTTATATAAAAAGTTTTCCTGCTCTGCTTTGTTTACTTCATGCTCCGTCTGCTGAAGGTCACCAGGAGGACGTCACTCCTGTCACGCACATGCTGCTGGGCTGTAGAATAAAACATTATCAACCATTTATCATCATCTGTCGGTTTCATGCTTATTCTTTTGGGATGTTTTTGCTTTTATTTATATCCATTATGATGCATGAATGTAATTTTAAAAAAAGAGGCAAATATAGTCGACAACATTTCCAAGTGTGCATGTGTTAAAAAGTACAGTACTCCGATTAAACTGGGTAATTTTTGACACATTTTTGCCTCAAAGTTGACGTGTTTTATTGTCTTCTGTTGTCGAGGCGAGAGAGTTAATCATCTATGCATGAAGAATGTTTGTTCAGTCAAAATGAGTCTGTGAATCACTGTTCTGTAAAGAAACAATCACAGTTTAACTTATTAAAAGATTATTAAAATCAGTGTTATATCCTGAAGCAATGTAATAGGTTCAAGGATAAGTTCGCCCAACAATAAGAGATTCAGTCATGATTACTCACCTACATGCTGATGGAAAGTCAGCTGAAGTTTTGTAGTCAACAAAACATTTCTGGAGGTATTCTGAACAACTGAAGTATCTGGGGACTTGTTTTAAAACGTAAAAAACTAAAAATTAACACTGTTTTAATAATAGCTGTAGCTGCTGAGCTAAAAGCACGAGCTTGACTGAGTGTCAAGGGTGTAAATAATGTCTTTTGACATCAATTTGGGATCTCGGGGCTTCAGGAGACTAAGTTTAAGCCATTTTATGTTTTTTTCCGCTGTTGTTTTGACATTTTAAATCAAGTCTCAGTTGTTTAGTTGAACGCTGTTTTGCTGCAAAGCTCCAGAAATGTTTGGTGGACGATGAAACTTCACCTGACTTTCCATCAGCACCGAAGTGAGGAGATAATGACTGCATTTTCATTTTTGGGTGAACTTTACCTTTAAGTCTATTTTGCACCATATTAGATTTTTGTTCATATTGTCAACAATTTTGCATCTTCAGCTCAAATTTAGAGACGTTTTGTTTTCAGTATGTTTCATGCCAAGTTTGATTATCAGGTGCCAATACTGTCAAAACGTTATTTTCAAGAGACGACAGAATAAATAAAGAAACCTGAAGTATTTAGAGAAAGTTACATGCTCAGCCCACATCGTCACAATGCAGGTGAATAGATACACTTCGGTCTGGCCTAGTTTGTATATAAGAAAGGAGACGCACTGCTCTGACTGACTGAAGAGTTGCTATATTACAATATTTTGCCATCGTCTTGCAGTCCAATCACTTTACAGTGCAAGCTGAAAATGTATCTTTGTAAATACTGTGGTTGTGTTTCAGAGCTTTGTTATTTAAATAAAAAAGCAGGAGGAGTTTACGTCTGTGTGTGCAGTTTTTTTACACCATACGTTCCTGCATGTTTTCTTTCAGACTTGTAGAAAGAAAATGTTTATGTAAGTGTTCAGGTTTTTTTCTGGATGTTTATTTAGATTCCCTCGTTTGTGTATTTCAACACAATGTCAGATAATTGCTTTAGAAAAAGTTAATTGTCTGAATGCAAGTCATTTTTTTACCCTCTTCACCTTTTACAACACACTTCTTCAAACGCCGCTTTCTCAAAATGAGTTTTTCCTGAAACTACGAGACAGAAATCTTCACTTCGGTCACACAAAACTTTCTATTTTTATTCCTATCCCTACTCTTAAGGGTTTTTTAAAAAAGGGATTTGTTCATATATCATCTATAGCTTGATTAGCAGAACATCTTATTCCAAAAAACATACTGAAAAATAAAAAAATAATTGTCTTAATGTCAGAAATCAAATGAGGGAGTTTCACAATGATTTCTGTTCACCTGCAGTGTCTCCCATTAATGATTGCAAACCGTTTGTTAAGGCTGTTCAAGGCTTTAAATTGAGTTTCCTGAGCAGAACTGAACTTTGTCGCAGTGAAGAGGCTGAAGGTGCAGCGACGGAGGGCGGACACAGCTGACCGACAAGAAACCAGAGTGGGGCGATGGTATGTGGGCCAGTTATTTATAACAGCTCACAGGAGAGGAGACTATTCAGACATCTCTTCTTTCTTGATCGTGTCAATTGTATTTATTACATAAATCTGAAGCCTCACGAAACGTTTATTGTCACATAGGAAGACATAAAACTAAATATTAACCCCTTCATACATTAAATATTAAAGAGCAGAGTAGTTGATATGTTAAATCATTTTATTCTCAGTAAACAAGATGAGTAAAAACATCTTTCAACTAAATAAGAGATGTTGGAAATATTATTTTATCTTTTTTTTGCGTGACTGAAAATACACCTGTCCTCTCCGAGGTATATTCTGCCTATTGGTCCTGTGTTTACATAACATCTGAAGACTATTTCATTAAACTACTGAAGTGTAAATTATATTGTAATTTTAAATAAAACATACAGAAATGGCAGAATATCCCTTTAGTGCATGAAATCCACTGGATGTCAGTAAAATCACCTCCTTTAGCTGATTTTTTTTCCCCCTCTGAGAATAAAAAGGTTTAAGATACTCAAGAGGTACTTTGTGCATCTTGTCATTCCTCATATCTCATAAACCGGGTGCAGTGGCGGCTTGAAGGTTAGAGGAGCGAGCTTGTGACCGAAGGGTCGCTGGTTTAAATCCCCGGGTGGAGAACATGAGTGAACCCTCCCTGAATAAATATAGGTCAAAACAAAAAAGACAAAGACTAACATGACTGGAATCCTGGAAATTGTGGACAAGGATTTGTCGGTCTGCCACCTGGTGATCGGGACACGGTACTCAAAGTTAAATGGTTTAAAACTGCCTCCATATATCTGTCCTCTGTAGGACACCGTGCACTGAAGGCTTAATGACACACTGCAAACACAGATGTCACTGACGTTGTGATGACTCGACAGAAAATAAATGACTGTGGACTCAACTAAGATAACTTTATTGATCCCCAAAGGGAATTTAGGTTACCGTAGCAACTGAAGACGTGGAGGTTAAAGACTTGAGACAACTCATCTGTGTTCACTGCATGTTTTCAGTTGAGTGTTTTGTAGTCTCGCTGTCAATATTTCACTCTTTAAAAGTGACAGGGGGAATATCTCAAAAATGAAGAAAGCTTTTGTCAGATTTATTTCACTGAATCTAGATAGGCAAATTAATTTCATCGATGTGTGTAGGTTGGATAATTTGTTCAATAGGATCATTATTAGACAGGTACTAATACCTTATCTTTTCCCTTTTTTAAAGACCATATACCGCAGGTAATGTACTTGAATCATGTCAAGTAAACATCCAAACATCAGTCATCAGCTGCTGTGCATCTTAACAAAAGCAACTCAAGGTTTACAGAGTGAGAACTTGCTTGTAAACAGAGTCAAAGTGTTTTTACCGTGTAGCAGTGTCATCCTTATGTTACAGAAATGACAGGAATTCTCATAAAACCCAGACAGAAACATCCATCACCTCAGAGGTCGCGGTCACAACCCTGACCTCTCTTCAGCTGTGTTTCATTATTCACAAAGTACAAGACGACTGGGATTAAAGAGCAAATGTCCTGCTTTATTTTACAGCCATTTTCATATGCTATAAACAAAATGAGACAAAGAAAGTGTTAATAAAAACCTTTATTGTTTTTCATTTTTTGTTAGGTTTTTTTCCAATATTCACTCTTCAAGCTTTTCTTGCCCTTGTGACCCGTCCAGCCCCATCATCCCCCCCGAGTGTTTCTCTGATGAATCCATCTGCAGTGAATTCTCCCAGTTATCATGTACGACCCTCACGCTCCTCTACGATCAAAATAACCACGTCTCCCGAACGACCACACGGAAGAACGCTACGATAAAAACACAAACACGCCTAGTGAAGCCAAAAAACAGGAAAGAAGGTGGTAAGCAGAGCGGAGCCGAGTGAGCTACTGACAAACACGGCGAGAGTGGTGTGGCGGGGAAAAAAAAAAAAGAAAGACGCGAGAGCTTTTTTTTTAAACTACACAAAAATGGAGTGTTGACAAACCCAGAGCTTAAGAGCAAGCTTGAAACATTCAACACCTGAAAACAGCACCGGCTAAGCCCACAGAGCTAGGCGAGAAATCGTGTATATACAAGATAGCTGCAGGTTTTTATTTATTTTGTTCGTTCGTCATAATTTCACAGTGACCAGTGCGACTGAACATTACAGCAAATCTGGACACTTCTACACTGTTGGTAAACTATGGTAATCATTGTGGTTATTACAAGCAAGTGATCGCACAGAGCTCATACATTCAAGCTATACATATATATACCTATGTACACAAAGTATAAATAAAACCACATAATGAGAACCCCAAAAAGATTATAATTTTTATACATATTCAAACACCAAAAAACTGTAAAAAGGGACACAATCAACCTGGGAGGGTTTCTACTGCTACAAATTAGGAAATCCAATCAAGCAAGTGCTCATTTTGGAGTAGTTGATGTTTAAAGCGCTCTCCTGTGGGGATAAAGTAACAAACAAACACTCAAATAAGACGGGACTTTAACCAGCACAAAGCCCCCCTATCCCACGTTTTTTATTCAAGCTTGCTCTTAAGGATCGACGACAGGCTGCCAATTACAACACCCTTTGCTCAAATATTTACTGTTACTGTACATTATTTTTCTACCATTCAGAAGACCCTTTTCTGCAGGGAGACCCATACAAATAGGAAAGCATGTTGACGAAAAATCATTTTTATAGAGACAACACGGTTATTTTGATCATAGAGGGGAATACAGGTCATCATTAAAACAGAAAATAATACAAGTTGGAGGAAAAGAAAGAGGGGAGACCAAAGATTTAAAGGGGCAGTATCTTTTAACTGATTTTTTTATCTTTTTAAATGTTTATTGTTATGTTTGTTTTACTCTGAGGACCTTTTTTTTTTTTTTCTCTAAACTGGAGTGTTCAATAAATGGGAGTGAAACTGGGTGGGATGTCATCTGGCAACATTGCATAGAAGAAACTAAGTTGATAGTCTTGATTAGGAGGAAAAAAAAAACACAAAACAGGTAGTTTGTTTGTGGGATAACCTCTAAAACAAATCACTGCATCAGCCAAAAGCAGCAAAAGGTTCGATTTAACTTTAGATCTTTAAACGAATACAGAAGGAAGTTTATTTCACTCCCACAATTCCCTTTGAATGCCAACTGCCTATTCATAGTTCAGACTCGGTGCCCGATGACAAACACGCAGGCACTGCACGGGGGAAATCTTAGCGATGCTAGCAGACGTCTAATGGAACATAGTTTGAGCCGACTACGGGTTACATGTATGCGTGTCTGAAGTCTTCGTCTCTCATGTTCCAGATACGGAGACACGACGAGAGGAGATGTCACTGGTTAACTAAACACACTCAAACACTAATGGTTGACGATTTTTTTTAAAAAAAGGCCCTTCTTTTGTGAAATGACATTAAAAGCGTACTGTCTCTTTGAATCCCATTGAATCCCTGGGGTTGGAAATGACAGGGGGTCAACTTATGTCTGCGGTTTGATATTTGCACCTCCTCCCACCCTTCACACTAACCCCCCCAGCTCCTTTCAGGTGGTTCTTCAGCCCGACTTGGCTCCCACCAGTTTTATCAGTCCATCTGTGCTCATGGACTTGGGGCGCTCCAATGGGAAGCCCAGAGCTCTACTCCACACCAGCTGAGCCAGCACGCCGAGGGCTCGGGACACGCCGAACAGCACAGTGTAGTAGTTCATCTCGGTCATGCCGTAGTACTGCACAGACGGGGCAAACAGAGACAGGCATGTCAGGATCTGTACTGGCTACCACATGGTGGCACATGTGGGATTAAAAGTAGGGCTGCAAGATATATTGTTTCTGCATCGACATCGGACGTGTAATGTCAGGTAAGGCAAATTAACTCAAATCCTGCTACAGCTTTTCTTGCTGCTCGAAATTTGCACATTTTCCACCACTAATCTACAAGAAGTCCGTCTGATAAAGCATAATTTACTCTCATTTCAGGGGTTTGTGGTTGGCATGCAGGCTCCACACAAACAGGGCTCAAGTGGCTTGAGCAGCCCACAGCGCCACCATCAGGACTGTCGGACTGGCCATCAGGATTTCCTCCATTGCTACAGATGGCCAGTCAGACTATGCTGCTGTGTGTGCATTCTTGGAGACTTGTCACAGAAATGACGAACTTTGAGCAACAACCAAAAAGAGCCGGCAGGTGAGAGGATAAACGTAAGCGTCACGTTGTGTCCCCGGGTATTACAGTGTATTTAGGCCAGATGTAAGTCTTCCAGATAACCTGATATGGAAAGGGCAGAAAAGAGGACACTCGCTGCTTGTGAGAAAAAGTCACGGGACACCAAAGACTAAAGAGGAAAAGCGCTGGCAGTCCTGGATGTGTGTTTTTCCCCAATGTGAGTTGCGCGTCTGATAAAACCTGTGATGTGTCTTTTTTGCGGTTGTGAACTGGATTCGGACGAACTAAACCACTGAACATCCACAAAATGGACCAATTACCAAGTGGATTGAACTCTGGAATGGGTCTCTCATACGCACACCGACAACAATATTGAACTGAGTGTTGTCTATTTATTTTCGTCAGTATTTCTTCCATCTTGCAGCCCTAACTTAAAGCCACTACGCGTGTCTTACCTGCAGCAGCACTCCGCTGTGGGCGTCGACATTGGGCCAGGGGTTCTTGGCCTTACCCTGCTCCAGCAGCACGTTGGGCACAATCTTGTAAAGCTGGGCGACCAACTTGAACATGGGGTCGTTGGGCAGGTGCTTCAGGGCAAACTCACGCTGGCAGGTGTAACGTGGGTCGGTCTTCCTCAGGACGGCGTGGCCATAACCGGGCACAACCTACGAAGACGGAGGACAACTTCGCCTCAATCTTTGAACTGCACCAGGATTTTTTATTTAAATCTTTGCAAAGTATTTTTACATCAGCTATTAAGTGTTCATTAAAAACAGAAAAGACAGAAACGATGTCAAGTTATAAAGAACAGATTGAGGTTAATCAAAAAAGGCTGGATTAAAAAATCATTTAAAAAAATCGCTTTTCATTTGAATGAATTAACATCAATGATAAATTCCTGAGATGGATCTCTGAAGGTTATCTGCCCCACTGGCTGGTAAATGTTTCTATCAAAATAGTCATGTATTAAAAACTATGCTGAGAGTCTCTACGGCATGTTGATCTAATTTATGGACGCGCTGCTTCGGTCCTCTACTGTGTCAGAGTTTCACACATAGGGACATGGACTTCATGATGCATTCAGGTGCACATTATAAACTCTGAACTCTATATCTGAATGGCCGCAGACATTGTTTAAAACTTGAAAGTATATTTTTTTGGTGTTGAAATTGTGAGAGCAAAAGTTCCTTCACTAAAATAACTATAACAGGTTGTGGGAGTGGCGTCTTTACCCTTCCAGACTTGAGTGTGTTCCAGATGTAATCCCTCATCTTCTCATCAGACACCTCTCCGCCCATCTCCTTCTGCAGGGCGGTCAGCCACACCAGCACCTCCTGTGACACGAAGAGGAAAAACCTTGATGAGTTAAGTTCAAAACAGTGTTTAGAGTATAAACAGTAAAAATACCACAGAAGGGAGTGTGGCAGCAACTAGTAAACAGGTTCACGCACCTACGCATCATGTTTGAAAGAAGCCACAATGAATTTTACAATACAACTCTGGCAATATGTCAAAATGTTCAGTATGTGAGGAAACTAAGAAGCAAACGAGCATCAAAACAGTCATCTTATTAGCAATAAGTACAACAAGAACAGCTCGGAGACATCGTCAGACTGTTTAAAATAGGCCCCGTACAACTATCTGGCTAATAATAAAACAGATCAACATTATTAAAGGAGGAACAGGGAGTTTTTAACTTGTGGACTTGCTGAAGCAGCTGTGGAGATGAACTTAACTCCCAAAATAAGCTTTACAATTCAACACTGAGGCAGCATCCTTCTCCGTCGTGTCATTATTTTAATCCCCAGTTCTGTTCACTTGCTGTACTGACAAGTGCCACCGTGGTGAGGAGGAAAAATACAACGTCAACCTGAACTTGTTCCAATAGACGTTCGTCATGACATTTTGACTTGTCATTGTAAGAAAAGCACAGGTGCTACTTATAACATTAAAAAATGGCTCCCAGTCAGCCCCGACAGTGTGACAGTGATCCAGCATGCATAATTACCAGCAGCTAAAATAATTCAGCCGTCGTTAAATTTAATGTAACTGAGCTTTTCCTACTGGGACATGTCAAAATGTCTCCTGTGAAAAAAAAAAGACGACTGGGAGACGACTTGAAGGGTGCCAATAAATCACAGTGAAAATAGTGACTTGCTCTGTACAAACCTGATTGGCCAGGCCGTGAAGAGGACCGGCCAGACCATTCATGGCGGCGCTGAAGGACAGGTAGGGGTCAGACAGAGCACTTCCCACCAAGTGGCTGGTGTGGGCACTGACATTGCCTCCTTCATGATCGCTGCAACACAAGAAAATAATCACAAATTAAAACATGTCGGCGTTCACGACATCTGAGCTCCGAGGGGTGAACGGAGCTTGTTGGTCCGTATTGCATTTAACCGTTTCAAATTAACAATATCACAACAGAAAGACACCGATGTCGTCCTGGTCGCTCCTTTTCAGGAAAATCATTTTAAATGGGTCGTAACTAATCACCCGTCTCCATGGTAACCAAGCAAATGAAGGAGAAGCTTGTTCTGGCTTTATCAGACAGATTCTCCCATGACAGAGACAGAAAAGCCCACTTGTGGGAGCAGATCAGTGAAGGGTTGTGCTTTCATCACCCTACACATAGTGTGCTTGTTGTTAGCTGTGCAGTCGACCCTCTGTTAACATTGTGTTATGCAGAATTATTTCTTCTCACCACACAAAATGCTTAATCCAGGTGCTTTTCTGCCAGATAAGAAAGCCAATAATGGGCACAGGGCCTTACATCTTTTGATATACGTCAGAAATAACAAGTCTCATTTCAACATGTTATCCCTTTGATTCTTCTTCATGTTAAATACATGGATAAAATCAGTATTATCTTGGGCACAGAAAAAGATCATCTGTTTGAAGTGGTTTCCAATTCTTCAAACACCTCATCTGAGTTTTGCTTCAAGCTTGACATTTAATTAACATGAATATTGTCTGACTTTGATCAAACTGTGACCAGAAACAGCAACGCAGCACAAATCCTCAGCAAGAACTGAGAAACCTATTTTTAAAAAATCAAAGCTAGTTTATAATCTGATGTTTCAAGCTGTACCTGTGGATGGTGAGGTAGAGCCTCATCAGCTCGGTGAACTGGGCATCTCCGTAACCCAGCATGTTGGTGAAGTTGTGGGACCAGTCCAGGTTGGAGTCGATGGCTCCGATGCTGCTGCCTTCGCGGTACAGGTTGCGGTAGATCTTGGCAGCAATGCAGGGCAGCTTGGCGATCAAGTCCATGGAGTCTTCATAGACAAACTAGGGGAATACACGTAAAAGGGTTTGGAACGAGAACAATCTACAACCATGCCTTCAGCTCTGTGAAGCTGTAACACTCTTTACACAACAGAAAACAACATTTCTATTCTAGCGCCAAGCCACCAGCCCGTTTTAAAATGAGATGTGTCGACGTGAACTCACCTCCCAGTACTTGGACTTGTGGACGCCCTCAGAGTAAGCCCGTGCAAAGCTGCTCTCGCTGTTCAGAGCGGTGATGGCAGCACTGAACTGAGACATGGGGTGCAGGTTTGTGGGGAAGTTATCCAGCATGGTGACAACGTGGGAGGGAAGTGCTGCTCTCTTCGCCCACTCTTTGGAAACCCAGTTCACCTGGAGGGACAGAAACACACGGTAATGCTTTTCTGCTCCTTCTGAATCAGATTTGTTGTTGGAAATGCACGCTACAGAGATACAAACACAGATTTAGTTGCAACTTTATTTTCCCAGCAAATATTACACACAGTGCCACAGTAGTGTACAACAAAAGTATGTGCTACGCGATATCATCCTTAGCCGACCTCTTTTTGCAGCAACAGATGCACTAAAATTAATCATAAAGACCAAAGGGTAAAAGAGGTGAAAGCTACTCCTTCAGGGAAATGCTGCAGTCAGCTAAAAGGACAAGGCTTATCGGTCATTACCCTCCTATCACCCTTCAAGGAGATAGCTGACAGCAACAAAATGCCCATTTAAGGTACAGACTAGCTCTTGTTTTACAGTTATATAATAGTGTCTGGTTTATATAAGACAATGTCCTGGGGTCATAAATAATTGATGACTAATTTCCAAAACTTCTGCTTGCCAAACATTTTGAGATTTACCTTCCCATGTATAACAAGGTAACACTGGTCCTGTTACCTCTCACATAATCAGGCTCCTTTTTCAACAGAAGCACATTTGTCTCCTTCATTTGCATTTATCATTCTGCAGGAATATTTCATTTTGAAAAGGCTGAAATGGTGTGGGGGTGATTCTGTCAAAATCCGACAAGCAGTGTCTGAGATACCAGGACGGACAGATGGATGGCGAGGGAACGAACAGCTGCCTCATTATAACTACTGCGGAATAATCTTTGCAGCTCCAGCGATTTTATCCGACTCACCTGCTCCTCAGTGGGCACCTGTCCTGTGACCAGCAGCCAGAAGAGGCCTTCAGGCAGCGGCTCGTCACCTCCTGGAGCTTTAGGCAGCAGCTGCTGGCACTCGGGAATGCTGTAGCCCCTGAAACGGATGCCCTGTGTATCAAAGGAGAGAGGGGACGTGACATAATGTGAATATACATATTAACATTATCCTGAAATGCCCCGTCAAGTGAGTGTTGGCAAGCTGCCACCATCAGCTCTGGCTCTAACACTGAATCTCGATAATTCAATATCTCATTCCACGTGGTGGCCGGCCAACAAGATATACGACAGCAATGCCATTCTGGGACTAAAAACTCGCAGCTTCAGGAGGAAGGCAATCAACATAAGTGCCTACGAGGCGGGCTCATCTCCAAATGGCAAAAGAAAGTGTTTGAATAAGATCACTGTAAGAATCGTAATACTTTGTGCCACTTTCTGAGGCATACTGACCTCGTCAGGATCCAAAACAGAGGTCTCGTACACCAGACCCTTCATCCCCCTCATACCTCCGTAGACCTGTGGATGAAAACAAGCAGACAGAGATTTTACATAGAGAAACTGTCTTGTTAGCACTAATCTCCAAATCCAGGATTGGATTTGACTTGTCAGTTCAAACATTTCAGTCCTGACAGCTATGATATTTATAGACTATACTTGCTTTGTAAAAATAACAGCCATATATTTTTCCTGGCTTTTTTCAGCATGTGTATATTCTTGCAGCGGTTTTATTATATGTTGTTTGGGCCTACACCGTTTTCATTATTTGCCCACCATTGACTTACTTTTTAAAAATCAATATTTAGTCAGACGACAGACGCTAAAATTACAAACTGAAGGCGTCTGCTCCATGTAGCAGCAGTATAGTCACAGGGACTCTTTTTACTTCTGACGTGACGAGGCTAAGGAGAGTTGACTGACAAGATGACGGCAGATGATTTGTTGTCAGAGCAAAGGCGCCTATGTGGCAATACTCCAGATTTACACCAAATGCTACGGGGGAATCTGTCATTGTTAATAAAAAGGGAAAACGAGTTCTGTCCCACACTGAGAAGTTGGAGTTGTGCAGCCTCTCTCCCGCAGCACTTCATTTAACAGCTCCTTCTTGCTCCATTACTCCCACAGACTAAATAAAAACTACTCCCTGACGTATTTCAAGCTGATCCGCTGTCAACAAATGCTGCAAATTAATGTTGTTTTTCACTGTAGATGGAATTCAGATAAACAATCACAGTAAGTGCTAAATTCGCTGAACACACTGCATCCTGTAAGTAGCCCACTTCTTAATAAAAGTCAACTCATCATTCTCCAGTTAAATGCTTTCAGTTAAGTGTTTTTGTTAGCAGTTAACTTACACAAAGCTTAAGTAACGAGCACCATTTCTCGTAAAAAGCCCAAAGTAATCGTAACGCCGGTGTCGACACAAGCTTATTCATTGGGGTGAATAGCTCATCACAGCAGCAGCCCCGGTGTGTGTGTGTGGGGGTGTGTTTGAAGCAACAACTGATATTGTTCTTTCTCTTCGGACAGAGCTGGACGCCTGCAAGAAGGCTCGCTCGGAAGGAAAGGAAACTGGGAGAGTCGCTGATCCTGCTTTTGCTTTTAATAATTGAAACCGAGCGCTAGTTACAATTGATTTTCGATTCCTAATCAACATCATGACACCCCCAGTTAACACATTCAGCTATGTGTTTGCAGTTATTAGCATTGGAGCCCAAATCTATTGACTGAAACTCAACAACTGCCAATTTTGGTAATCAACAGCTGCCGAGTCTTTTACCTAAATCCTATATTACATAAAGCATGTAATACCCTGCAGTGGCAAGCTTGAATACTAATAAAAAAATAGATTTACATAACAGACAGCAGCTTAAATCAGACCACAGCTTCATGTTTCCCTTTTGTTGTTACAGGTGAAACAGATCTATGTCAGGACCAAAGAAATCCTTCCAAAATGCCCATGGCAACTATCCAGGGGGTCAAGGAGTGCGACTGAGAAAACATGATGGTGTGGTTGCTGCAGTGGTGTGTGTGTGTGTGTGTGTGTGTGTGTGTGTGTGTGTGTGTTTTGGCAGGGTACAGTAAAGGTCTGAGTGACTCAGCTAAAACGTCTCTGTTGGCAGAAAGCAGCGCAGCTTCATATTGTGACCTCTGAGGGAGACGACCGAACAGTGATACCTGACACAGTAAATACGACCGGGCAGGCCCGGGCAGATTAGGAAACGTCTAATCTACATCATAGCTGGAAGCCTACATGCTCCTTCTTATAATCAAATTTGTGTCTCTGCTCTAATTGTGTTATAAGCCCTTGGCGACAATCCTGCTTATTTTGTCCAGCATCTCAAGAGTGACTCACCATGTCAACAGTAACTTGTCCTATGTTGGTTTTGCCATACTGTTGTTTAAAGTTCTTGATCCTGGTCTGTTCTTTAGGGATAAGGTCCGACAGAACATCCTTCAGATTCTGTAGAGACAGAACAATTTAAGTCAGTCACGCACTTGATCAAACATCTAGTCTGACAATACAACACATTCCTCCAATGTGGGTTAATTAAACAGACTCTATGCAAACATCTAATGAAGGAAATTGATCTGTAGCTCCACAGCGGTCAGCATTTTCTATTAATACACAGAGCTAAAACAAGTGGCTGACAGACGACCACTTTGACCACAGGATATAAACGGGGAAACAGTTGAAGCATGAAAACAAATTTGTAGTGAACAGAACTTACTGTTGTTGATGCGCTGGCATTTCTGGCTGCCACGAGGAAGTAGGTGGCATTCTGTACAAAAGACATGAAATATAATAAGATTTTGAGTATTAGTGGCACAAACACAAACCCTTAAAGGGCACAGCAGCATTTCGAGCTGATGGACTGAGATAACCTTGCAGCAGTTGAATATATTTTGGACAATGACGGACTTTCTCTCAGCCTCTCCTCACCATATCATACATGAGAGAACTACAGGGCTTTTTGTTGATGGCCCCTTCAGTTAATATCTATGAACTGAGAAAACCAAAACAGACTTGAAATCAATCATCTTTGAGCACTTATTTCCAAGTAGTCAGAAACATCTACGGACCAAAACATTTTCCAGTTCTTCACATTACAATTAGAGCTCAATTATTAATCCTTCTTTCCGTATCCTTCTATCGACAATCACTTTATTTCTCCCCCCTGCACGAGGTGGCTGGGCAGATCTCTACCTACTGCAACAAGTAACAACTGGTGAGATCTATTCACAAACCGAAGCCTCGTATCTGACTGTGAAGATGTTCTGAGTCATATAAATATTGCTCCTTTTCTATCAAACAGCAGAGGGTGTGCTTTCATACAAATATACATGTACAACTGATTAATGTGCTCAAGTTTTCCATTTCAATGTCCCAATAATTCTGACACTGTTGTCAAAGAAACTAGGGAGTTTCCTCTGATTAGTTGAGTCAGTTGATTAACTCCATCATTTCAACACATGACAGGATATCGAGCGATTGTTTTGTATTGTAACCAGAGGGCCTTGACAACTAGTAATAGCATGCTGAAATACGACATGGAAAAACTGAAATACGACACCAAGGTAAACAAACCGCACGTTTAAGAACTTGTTGTATGACTGAGATAAGTCTGGAAATACTGAAGGTATTTATCCCAAACGAGCTGCGTAAAAATCACCCAAACATTTCTCTATGCTTGGGTTCTTAAGCCTCGGACTGTTGCAGGAACTGAGACAAGACTCAGGGATGTTAGAGAGATTAAAAAACTACTGGTCCTGGCTATGAAAGTGTCTGGAGGCGAGTAATCTCTTCGAAAGCTCAGTGACAGCAGTGAGAAGTTGAGCCTGCTGTTGCTGCCACTGAAACAGGACTCCTCCGTCGGCTTATTAAAATCATCAATGGCCGAGGGAGGAGTCTGGGTGACAGCTGGCTGGCTCCGCTCCCAATGGGATCCCCTCCCCATATCTACAACTGGTGAGACGGGTTAAAGGACTGACGGGGCTCGGGCTGAAACAAAAGGTAGGACCTTGCGTCACCGCACACACTCTACACAGCTGAGAGATTATGTAACAGCTCAGGGTCTTAAATATAGAGCGCCGGTTTCACTCAGTCACTCCACTTCCTGCCTGGGAGAAAGGTTAAAGCTACTACACTGGACAGAGGAGTATTGGAGTCAACCCAGAGACAATGGTTAAATGGAAAAACACAAATTGATTCATCAGTAACTAAACACTGTCATGGACAGGAAACCACAAATTGTGCGTCGTCATTTAGTGACACATTAACTACTACATGGGAGAATCTCTGCATTTCTTCAAAAATCAATCTCTAAACCCTCAGAAACCATCTGTTCAATTAATATTTCCTCTCTTTTTTTCAGCAGGAGAGGAAGATGTCATCTTGGCATTTGGCCACAAAATATCTTCTTACACAAAAGGGTCAACTTTCTCTTGTTATTATCTGAGGCGATAAACTATTATGACTCCACCACGTGTTTTCTATCCTTGCCTGTATCTTGTGGATCATGTGATTTTAAGTCATATTCAGAGGCAAAAGTTTTTTATGCTTGGAGCGTCTTATCCAAGAGCTCACTAGTAACTCTCCAGAGCAAAGACTACAACTGATAACAGAGACAGGGTGAGTGTGACACAGGTTATCGTTACATATTCCTAATTGTAAGACTGATAACAGGGACACAACACCCCCCCACACAAGTCTGTACAGAGTTCAAGGAAAGGAAACCATTTTGTCACTCATTACTACTTGCTTGAGGTGGAGGTGGGGGTGGGCATCTTGTGGGTTATCAGACATTTTTTCAGTAGTGGATGACAAGTTGATATGAGGGGTCATTTAGTATGAGTAGTCTGGGCTGAGGTCAGTGGAGTAAGACAGTAGGTTACAGTCAGCATGGAGGGCACTTAGCTCATCACCGACAGGAGGGTTGGATAAAACATACCTATCAAGGTGCTAAGATTATGATACTCAATTAAGTAAATTGGGAAATTAAACTGTTAGGTTGTGGCAATGGAGGTTACATATTTTAACCTGGAGTTAGACGCCAGAATATACAGTAAAACAATCCTTTCTACAGTGTTGCACAACTATTGAAATGTTGGAGATTGCACAAATAATTTCCAGGACTTCATTAAAGGCGGTGGCATTAGATAATAGGCTGAAATCTTAACGTGAAGGTCAACGAGGGTGGTGGAGAATTACAAAGTTGAAGCTGAGTTTATAAGCTACCACAGTGTATATAATCGATGGACAGTAATTATCCTTTACTAATAAAAGGAGAAACGTGACAGGGGAAGACTTAACGTAGCCCCAAGCTGACAAGGTCCGCTCACTTCAGGTTAAAGAAACATGCCCAGGCGGTGACAATACCAGGCCAACACAGGGAGCAACGGTTCCTAAGCTAACGTTAGCTTACAGTTACACATGTAACTCACACAGCATCCCCTTAAAATACAACACGAAACAACGGCAACTTTTATACAGTTTGAAATGTAGTAGCAAGTACTAGCCGCGCTCTTGGTCAACAGCATTTCACAATGTGGTTAACAGTGCTAAGCTAGCTAACGTCAACTAGCTTGCCATTAGGCTACGCCGTTAGCCGGCTAGCCTAGCGTTAGCTGCCAAGGTAACGTCCACAGTTTGGATAAAGTGGCATCGAGGCTGTTTATTGTTCTCTTACCTTTGAATTGAGCAGTTTAGGCGCTAGCCTGCTGACGGAGAGGAAGGACATAGTGTCTGTGTAAAAGTGTTATTTCCACTTATTCTTTACAACTAAGGAAGCCGCTGCCCGTGCACCGCGGAGTTGGTTGAAGGTGCCCCTCCAGAAAGCAGAAGGTTGAAGAGGGATTCTGGCCCGCACGTAGCGGCGGTGTTGATTGGACGATTGGCTGCATCGGTACAATTGCGTAGTTGGCTTTGATTGGCTGGAGGGCCATTGGGTGTGCGCTGATTGGATTAGAGGTCCACCCTCTGACTGTGACGACAACTGCAGATCAGGATGTGTTCAAGAGCAAGTTTAACATCCCAAATGTGCACATCATCTGTTAGAGCTAAACTCACTACTTAAATCACTTAAACTTAATACATTTAAAAAGAATGTAATAAATAAGAGTAACTTTGAAACGTATACCCTGAAACCTCTGTCTAATGTCTATATTGATCTATATATGTACCCATCTGTGTGTCTACTTATCTGTATTTAATTTTCATGTTCTGTTTTTTAACATATATTTATTTGTACTCTCCTTGTTTAATGTCCTTATGTAACTTTTTTTTATCTTATATTTGTTTTGCATGTGCTACAGTCTTTGTAAACTATTCGCTTTTCAATTAAAAAAAAAAGAACAAACTTTAAAAAGATACTGACAGCTGGATAATATATCAATAATTATTCTCTACATCTACATCTACATCTCTTCATTTTGATTTATTAGCTTTAAGTGCACAGGTGCAATTAAGGGCATCGTGCATGATGCTTAAAAAAAGCGACTCTTAGTTTGATTCTTTAGAGACATAATGTAGTTTTGGAGAAGATAATCAAGGTCAGAATTCAATATTTCCAGTATTAATGAGGCAACAACACAAACTCAGACATATTTGTTTTTTCCATAACTGAATAAACAAGCTGTTCTCAGAGAAAAATAAGGTCTGATTGAAGCTAAAAAGGTGGCGGGGTCCGCCATATATTGACAAAGTGAAATTGTGTCGTCCTTTAAGATCATTTAAGGTCTGAGAGTTTGTTTATTTAGTGTGTTTAGGCATAAAACAATCAGTTAATAAAGATATTTCTCTTCTGATTAAAATTTATTTCCCCTAAACTACATAGTGCACCTTTAAAAGTCTCCACTATTTTAAAATGTGGCATCAAATTGGCTATTTTGCCTGTAATCCTAGCCTGCACCTTTATATTATTTATATCTGCATTGTGCTGGTTTTGGCACTCAGTATAAGCACATGTTACAGTCAGTCAATGTTGGCAGGTGCTATAAATGGATCCCTTTCAGACCTGCTTTAGAAAACCTTTTATCAGTGACCATGATCTTTTTGTAGGCGCAGTAATAGCAGATAATCATTTATGTGAATGTCACAATCATGCTTTAACAGAGATCAAAGTCAATATTCATCCACGTATTTGATAGGTAACTTGTTCATAACAATAGTTATCCCTGAAAATGACTCTGTTAGACCAGAGCCATGATGTTCAGTGAAGGAACCAAAGAAGTTTTTTTTGCTGTAAAACAAGAAGTTCAAACTTTATTGTCAAGGATTGTTGGAAAAAAGGAGTAGCCGGTCGTTTAGAGTCAAGGGCATTCATTTTTAAACCAACTGCATGCAGTTTGCCAGTACGGTTTGACTGATCGTTTGATGGTCAAGCCTACTGTCCACTACCCTTGTGAGATACTATAATGGCTCAACGGTTCGTCCAAAGAAATAATTTAATTCTGCAATACACAAGATATGATTAAAATGCCAGGATGTATCAAAACAGAAACATACTGCACTTCCAGATACAGTTCATACACAGGCCTACATAGACGTTCCCGCAGTCATCTTGAATCAGAGCTTGCTGTGTAAATAGTCTCATTCTCATTCTCAATCACATAATGCAAGAAATGCTGATAAAACCAGTGGATAAAGTCCACAAAATGTAATTTGGCACATTTAGAACGATCCATATGCTTCGTTATACTTCACTGTAAGCCGGGAACACGCTGAACAACAGACCTAAAATAACTCAGATCTTATAATGACATCTTGAAGGTTGTGGGGAGTCTTTCCAGGCCAGCGGGGCCAGTGTATCTAAGTTATCTGAGAGTTTACGATCCAATCCCTAGTGTTTGAATTTGTACTACTAGAATCTGCATTAATCTGCAGCAGTCCGAGCCGCTTTAATCAGAACGCTGTATTGAAAACCAACCGCAGGTGTTTTACGCAGTCGTTAAATGTATTCGTTTTCATTGGTCATAAAGGTTTTTTAAGTCTTCCAGTGTGTTCCCAGCTGTTGGCAGATTTTGCACTTTTCACCCTGATGGGTGAGACTTGGACCTGCAAAACACAGAAGATGCAATGTAAACTAATCCACATCATGCAGCCATTACGACATGCATGTTTTAAAATCTCTTGTAAACTTTTTGGCACATCAGTAGCCTTCTGGGCCGCATCATCTCAGGTGAATTTTGTAAACAAACGGGGGCCTCAAACATACAGTATAACAGCAGAAATAATCGTGTGCAACAAGGTATACCATACATCAAATTTTCCAGAAGTCATAGGAGGTGATCTGATGTGCTTGGTCCCCACTCCTGTGCTCTTGTGCCATATAATCCAACCCAAGGTAATGCATAAGATGGCATACAGTCTTTAGATAGTCCCTCTGGGCTCAGTCGTCTTCTTCCTCGTCGTCCTCTATGGGATCTATGAGGATGCTGTTCTTCAAGCAGGTTTGGAGGTAGTTCACCACTGTCCGCTGGAAGTGCTGGATGCTGCGAGGATCTCTCAGGACGTGGCCCTCGTCCGGGTACAGCTGCAGGGAGTAGTTGGCCTCCACCTTCACCAGTCGGCTCAGGAGTTCAGCGCTGTGCTGGAAGTGGACCCTCGCTTCGGGGCAAACACACAATGAAATTAGAGGTGAAGAAATATAATCACAAGAATGTAATTTCTGGCACTAGGGGGCTCCATCAAAACCAAATATAAGACATTCGCAGAGTGTTTTGTGGGGATCGGATTCTGCTCTGATCTGGAGCTGAACCGAGGAGAGCTCAAAGATTAGTTTTTACCTATTGGGATTAAAAAATAGATTTATCTTCACTCCTGTTTATCGACCTGACTGAAGCAGGCATCTGCAGAGGTGACCTCCGTTATCTGTGTTTATGTCACCTTACTGTAATGTTGACTGCTGACTGGAGCTGCAGGGGAAATGTACTTTATTTCTTGGAGACAATACTGAGAGGAGAGGAGGGAAGAAGAGGGAGTGAGAGTCTCTGCTGAGTGCCACATAGTGAGAGTTGACCTGAATATAAACACACTCTCCTCTTGTGCCTCACGTTAGCTCAATGTAGTAAAGTAATGTGGCTGTTTGCGGCAGATAAACACTGTGTGAGAAAGGCAAATAAACGCAGATGATCGTGCTGTCAAACTTGCTTTTCTGGTGGTGGACGCACCATTAAACAACCAGTATTGCAGAAAAAAATCTATCTGATGCGACAAGGTATTGTTTTATGACATTTCAATACAGAATTCCTACATATTATATCTTTAAACCATTTTATGTCTCTGAAAATAGACTTTTTGGAGAGTTAAAATATTCAGGCGCTCCAATTTTCAGTATTTACATCTGGACTGGCTGATGCAGACACACATATTTGCTTCCTAATTGGGTGTTTATGTAGCCTCATTTGCAAATGTGGACTATGTGTGGAGCATGTGTGATGATATTGTGGAGTATTTGAGTTGTACATTGATGAAATTAATGTTATATTGTCTATATTTAGAAAGACCCAAGTGAATATTTATAATACAATGCTGGACAAAAGAGACAAAAAAAGCTGGACGGAGATTGTTTTTGTTTGCAGATATACCCGTGTACGTGTGGACTCAGCAAAAAGTTTGAACAAAATCTCACCATCTGCAGTCCCATGTAGAATTAGGAAGTTCTCATCTTTCAGCTTGTTTACCTCCTCCAGCAAAGAGGCAGTCTGAAAAAGATATACCATCACATTACATCTGCTTCATCATGTGGCGCCTCAACTCGCTGAAACTAAAGCAATCTCACACAACAGCCCTGCAATAAATTCCACCGTCATAAAAGTTTAATTGTTCAGTTTTTGTTGGCACAGTTCGAGAGAGGTGTTGATTTAACTTTACGGTCATCTTGGAGGCTGCAGACTGAGGTGCAGCTGAAATGTATTGCATTATAAAGAGAGACGTTTCCAAAATATTAGAAACGTCTCTCACCAGACGAATCAACTGCCCCTCGAACTATAACTGTCACAACGACCATAAAGTTGAATCAGCACCTCTCTGAAACAGTTTCAATAAGAACTGACCATTACAACCATCACAGGGATTTAAAAAACCATTTCCACCTGAATACTTCAGAGCATTAAGAGCCTCACCGAGTAGGCGTGCTCCTCCTTTGCTGGAAGGCCGAGATACCTCTCTGAGAATGCAGCGCCTGAAATAATGTGGAATAACTTTTTTAACCATCTCGCTGAACGGGTCTCAACTTCATCACTTTTCCAGAGGCCTCAGTGTGTGAATAATTAAAGACGTGCTCTCAACTCACTGTAAAGCCTGAAGTCAGTAATCGGTGCCACGGCGGCCGTGCATTGAAAGAGCTTATCTGTTGCAGCTAACATCTTGAGAGCTAAATAACCGCCGAATGCCTGATGGGAGAAAGGGAAAAAGTGTTAAAACAAGCAAAGCATGTGACGGCTTTGAAGGCTTCAATGGGAGGAGTGAGTGTCCAGATTTAAACAACGCTGTGACCTTGCCATAGAGGACCATCCGACGGTCATCAATGTAGGGCAGTTGCATCAACAACCTGTGGAAATGTAATAAAATCATGTCAGTTTAATTATTATCACATGTCCGTTATATAGCTTTCTGTTTGTTGCATAACTGTACTGACTGCACAACTCCAAGATAATCTTTGACTCTCAGCGAGCCGAGCTTGCGTGAATCCACAGCGGTCGTCTTCTGCCCGCGGCCGACCCCGCTCCTGCCGTCCACCCAGGCCAAGGCCACATTGTGTGTGCCGGAGAGAACCTGAGGCCAGTCGAGGGCAAATTCCTCCGTCACCGACTGACTGCCGGGAACGCCATCGCTGAGCAACAAGACAAACTGGATCACTGACAGTTGTTAGGCATGGAAGTAAGACAAAAAAAGGCTCCTATAAGTTGCACGACTTGGTGCCTTCAAATAGCCCTTAGCTGTGGTTTAGCGTGCTTGTTCAGTGACCCTTACACAATGATGAGGAGAGGGTGCAGGTTGGCCTCGTAACCCTGAGGGAGAGATAGCTTCAGGTGTAGATCTGAGGAATGCAAACAGGGGTTAAACAAGGTCGACTGGTAGGACTGCTCCTGCATTTAGAGCCTCTGCCTGAAATACATGTGAAGCACACAAACGTCTGTGGAAACCTTTAAAAAGAAGCTCAAGACCTGCTTGATCTATTTTCTAGTTTGTGTACGTCTCTCTGCTTTAATTGAGTCTTGTGCAGAGATGGGTAGTAATCGTACTTACACTTTCAAAACAGGCTCGTTACTTTAGTTTTAATGTATTGGAGGGGAATTATCATTATTTTTATTTAGTGTCATTGTAAATCGCTTTTCCAACATCACAATCGGTGCAGGTCACACATAGCAGACACAGCAAGACGAAACAACACGCTCAGGACGCTTTACCAACCCAAAATGTGGCTATTTCACGTCCTGGGAATTAGACTCAACTATCAACTATCTCTGTGGTGTGTTCAGGAACAGCTGGGACAAATCCTACTGATTCTTGAATTATATTAATATGACGTGAGGTTCAATAAGCTTTGACCAAACTCTACTTACTACTATTAACTCTTAAAAATTAGTTTAGTGTTGGTGTTTACATTTTGCATGATTATCACGGTTAAACAAATTCATGATAACAATATAATTTCAATATCTGTAGAAATTTGAAAAATAAACATCTGATCAATCAAATCTGTCTTTAATTGTGTTTTCTGTGTGTTTTGTGTCTTTTTTTAAAAATTTTTTAGCAAAATTCCCCTCAAAATACAAGTTTAGGGAGGTGGCAGAGAGAGTCTGTAACCATAAACTGGAAAGAAAAACCAACAAAAATAACAATTACACTTTGCACTTCAATTACTTTGCTTTGCTTGTCTGTTTTGACAGCAGGGCCGGCTGTACGTGCAGAGTTGTGCATGTCAGCAATTCTGCAGAAAGATAGTTTGTTGTTGAGTCACATCCTGAGGACGTCAAATATCGACCCTCTGACCTTCTTCAGTCAGAACCATAAACATGAACCAACATGCACGGCCACGCTCTGAAACAATACTTGGCGCTGGTCCTGGAGGGCACGCATGAGTCACACTAATCAGCTAATCACCAAATAGAAGAAAATTACCGCTTTGGTTGGTGCTTAACCTTATTTGTGTCTTCAAGGGTGAGATACTAAGCCACTGATTACTATAGTGAGTGTGTTTGTGTGCTCCACATGCTTAATGTCACACCGTCCTGTAAAGCTGTACCGTGGTTCTCTGCAGGGAGCGTCCTGAACAGGGTCTCAGGGAGCCTCTTGTCCTCCAGAGCTCTAGACAGAGGGCTGTTATCCTCCAAGACCACATATCCTACAGGAAATAAAACAAGAGTGTGACGGATCATCACTGTAGCTCATCAGATGCAGATTAAATCCTCATCATCACTGAGGAAGCAGCTGTAACTGAGAGCCACCAACAGAGAGCAGTGTTCACAAGCGATAGTACTGAATCCACCCGGTGGGCTTGAATACATCGCCGCCTGCAGGCTGACGTGGGGAACTGCAGACAGCCTCTGTATGTGTGTCTGTGTGTGTGTGTGTGTTTGTGTGATTATGCTATTAGCCAGACAAGCAGATGCAACACTCACTGGAGGGGTCCTTTGTACTGTGAGCTGTCACTTTAGGGATTCCCGGGCCTGGGGAGGTTTTCAAAAGACAACATTATTAAACTGTCTGAGCGGCGTGAAGCTTTTCAGATTCTCTCTCGAGTGTGTGAATGCGGCGTCTTGCCTAAGCAGTAGAGGGTGAAATGGGTTTGATTGGGGCTGAACACAGCTTTGAAGAAGCGACATCCATCTATGAGGTTACAGGAGATGCACTGGCGCTGAAACACCCCATCCAGGTCCACACTTGGGGAAGAAGAGAATAAAGGGTTATTGACCACACTTAAGAACAACGCGACGGTCTGAAGCGGTTTGATTGGCTCCAAGAGGTCAATGGATTTCTAGGATATTCAGGGTAAGCATCGGTGTCTTGAGACAAACTGCTCAGACAGCTGACTTTTAAGAAACAGATTGAATTCAATAAGATACGACATAATGGTTGTTACACAGACCGCGAGCCTCTAATGTCCCTCTGCACGCAGCTGCTTACCAATTTCATACAATATTAATCACAGAACACATTTAAAGACGCCATTGTCCCTCCTTCTCCATAATCCTGTGCCGTCTGAGCCCAAAGCTATGTAAGCTGATAAAAAGATACGAAACCTCGGAAGATGGGACCATAAGTCTGAGTGACTCAGCAGCACAGAGGGTCCTCGTCCGCTAAGTGTGGTTTCTTTTTCTGTTATAAATGTGTCAAATCACCTCTTGGCCTCGAGCGTCCAGAATAAACATTCACATATCCAAACATTAGTGGGCAGTTTCTCTTCCGAATGTGTTTTTTAGCCATGTTAGCAGTGTGGCTCCAGGGATGGCAGTGTCCGTGTGTTGGTCCAAACTGTTTCAGTATCTATCGGATGGATTTCAGTGGCATTTTGTGAAGACATTCATGGTTTCAAGATGATGAATCCCTGCACATTTATGTCTGAAGAAGGGCTTGAGCCCAAAATCTTACATGTGTAGGTACCAAGTATGCAGATTCTACATTATTTCAATCCTGGTGGGAACAAAAAGACTTTAGGATTCATCGATTTGATGAATCCTAAAGTCTTTTTGTTCCCACCAGGATTGAAATAATATAAATAAACGACATTCCCATCAGACCTTTTTGTTTGCCACTGCCTTTTATTGTTTCTTGATGTCTTCCTACTTGTTTTTAATGTCTTTAAAATGCAATTTTTAATGACTTTTAGTGTAATTTTAAAGTTGCCTTGTGTCTGAATTGAGCTACACAAATAAACTTGCCTTACGGGATGCATGCATTTCACCGTGGACTGAGTGCTTTGGTACTTTCTCATTATTTTTATATCACCTAGACTTGCTTTATAATAAAAAAAAAAAAAGACATGCATACCTCACTTTACACATTATGGGGCCTTTAAAGTTGGACTGTTGAAAACTGCTCCACCGGGCATTGTATTTTTTGGATCAATGATAATATTCTGTCTGTTTAGCAGCATTTGAAGCAGTAGTATCTGTTCGAGGCTGCATGAATCGTGCTTACCTGTAAAGGTGTCTGCTCTGCCTGGATTCCTCTGTGCTCAGGAAGTAGCTGACGAGGAGACAAATTAACCACAGAGGCAGCGAGTTATTCAACTTGGCAGATCACCTTTGGGGCATCTGCACTTCATCATAATTATTCAGGATATCAATTATTCATGGACAGAATCAATCCACACTTATTTACATACCCCTCGATGTTTATAAAAATAGGGTATCGCATTTAATTTGTAAATCAGCTTTAGCGATGGTGATTTAAAAACATCAGAGGAGAGGATGCACATCAAAGTATGTTGCCTAATGACTTTTGTGAGAGAGAGAGCGACTTGTTTGGAGGCTAAAAAGCAGAACCGTCCCGCGGGCTTCGGGCCTGCGAACGAGATCTACGACTGACTGTCCTTGATTCTCTGTGATGCTCACACACCTCAGTCAATCAGTTCATGAGGGGGTTCCTGCCCCCAGCAGGATAAAGACAGATTTAAGCAATGATCTGCTCTGCTGAAGTGTAAGTAATCCTCAGGCCTCTTCATTGCCACGAGCACAGCCGGGATCAAAGCCTTTTCCTATTGGCGAATTAACCGAGATCGATGATACATGTTAAAACGGCCCCTTTAGTTATTTTTAAACGGACAGTCTTACGTGTGCGACTCACCCACAGTCTGACCCAGCGAATTCATTTGCGTCCCAGTATCCGACAGGTCTGCAATTTAATCTCACCTTACAGCGAGACATGATCATTTTAATGATGGCCACTACTCTGCTCTCCCCCGCTGTCACTTGTACATTAATACCCAGGAGCTGCAGGCCGCTAAAGGCGCTGAAGGGTGATTCACCCCGTTCCCACACAATGTGGCTCTCATACATACATTTTTCCAGCCTTCTCGTCGAGGGCGCACAGCAAGGTGACGTCCCAGCTCCCTGATGTCAAGAAGCGAGGAGGGACGGAGGGGATGGCAGGCTGCGATTGCACAGAAGAAACAGAGATGAAGAGGAACGTCGAGGCTGGCGGATACACAGAGTAAAAATAGGTGCAGCGATACAGCGAGTGTGTGTCAGGATGGAGGTTCAAGGCACTGACGGCTAGAGAGAGGAGAGAGTTCAGAAAGTGTCATTTCATTTTTTATTTTTAATATTAGGACTGAAGATGGAGAGACACGGGAGAGGAAAGGTCCAACGGTTTGGGACGACATTAGAGCTGCAACGATTATTCGATTAAAACATTTGCTTGTTTCAGCTTCTTAAAGGGTAACTTCAACAATTTGCCACATTACAGTCTGTTTACAGGTCGTCAAATGTGAAAAATGCTCATTATATTTTCACAGAACCCAAAATGTCGTCATTAGATCGCTTCTTTTGGCAGCCCAACAGTCCAAAACTCAAAGATTTATCATAAATGGCAAAGAAAAGCAGCAAATCCTTACATTTAAAGGGTAATTCCACCAATTTTACACATTAAAGTGTGTTACTTTCAGTGATGTCACTCAGGGGCTAAGTTGCATTGTGGGTAATGTTGGACTCACTGTGGACGGTTTAAAAACAAATGATCAGAATCAATACAGCAGAGATATCACCTTTTTTAATTCCATGTATTCCCTTTTCTTTTTCAAAACCTACATTACCCACAATGCAACTTAGCCACTGAGTGACATCACTGGAGGTAATTTATCAGATGCAGCTTCATCTGGACCAACAAAAGGCTTTATACGACTTTGAACACACTTCAACGGAGTCCCCTTTTAAATGTGAGGATTTGTTGCTTTTCTTTGACATTTATGATAATAAATGAAGAATCTTTGGGTTGTGGACGCTTCGATTTGACATAAAAAGCAATTTGAAGACGTCACGAACATAATTGTTTTTATAATTCATGGACTAAAAGATGAATCAGGAAAAGTAATCAACAGAATAATTGGAAATGAAAATAATCGTTAGGTGCAGCCGTTGACAATACACTTTAAAAAACACTCCCTTTAAAATGCCAGATTCACTTAATCCTTCAATAAAGAAAAAAGAAACACGATGTCATTCTCCTCCGTAGAGAAAATGTTTTCAAAAAGAAAATGACATCAAACATTTTTTAATTACTCCGCTGAGGATGAATAACTTTCCAAATTGAAATGAACTGAAATGAATTCCCTCAATAATGTAAAGGGCAAACCAGCGTTACAGGATTAATGAGCAAAATGACTTATTAGATTAAAGTGGTGCTTAAGTAATTAGGGAGAAAACAAATGCAAACAAATGGCCTCAGTAATAATAGAAGAGGAGGACACTGTGAGCCAACACGACCTTTGTGTCCGTCCTCTGTAATCACACTGTTTTATGTGAACCCTCTGCTGAAATGTTAACGACCAACTTCGTCAGAGATTATTCGAGGATGACACGAGGGAGTGAAAGTTAACTGACCTGAGCCGAAAGACCGGCGATGTGGTGAAACTCTCCCCGAGCGCCTTGTTTTGCCGGCAGGACCGTATAAAACACGGAGCCGTCTGCTGAGAACAACGGCACGTCCTGTCGAAGAAAAAGTCCTGAGTCAGAGGACGGACGGTGGTGACGCACACAAACTTTATGAAAACGTGAGCAGGAGTTACCTGACGCTGGTTTTGCATGATGTCCATGGCCATTTTGTGTTTCTGTTGATTTAAAATCACACAACAGAGCTGAGTGAGGAGCTGCAGGAGCCTAAATGCTGGTTATTTGATGTTTGTTTGAATAATTCAATGATTTAAGTTCACAAGTTCAACAGTAATCTACATAGATGAAGGAGGAAGTGGAAGGAATAAACAGGCTGATACATCCACAGTTCATACTTACAGTGTTTTTGTTTGAGTCAGACAGTTTTGTTTTGTTTGTTTTTTTACCTCTAGCTGTCAAACGTTTCTGGCTTCAGTAAATCTGACAACTTTTGAAAAGAACAATTATTCTGCGGCACCTTTTCTTGAGTTGAAGTAAACTTTTTTAACCCTGTCGAGCGGTTCGTCAGAGCATCAAGAGAAGGTCAGAGGTGGAAGCAACAAAGAAATAATAATTTGTTACTGAGCTTCAGTAGATTTATTTTGCTGACAACAACACAAACACCTGAACTTTGTCCTCCTTACATTTTCAAAAGAGGCTCATTACTTTAGTCTGAATGCATCTGAGAGGAATTATCGATTATCGATGTAGACGAAACAAAGACGTTAAAGACGTAGGAGGACTGAAACAGACAGAGAGGGAGACTGGAGCGGGGAGAAGAGGCGTGTTAGTGTCTCGTATCTGCAGAGACCCTGCAGCCCTCTGCCTGGATTTTCTTATTTTCTCACTTCGTTGCTGCTCGGGATGCTTTACCGACCCAAAATGTGGCTATTTGACGTCCTGGGAATGAGACTCAACAATCAACTATCTTTGTTGTGCAGCTGGGACAAAATCCTACTGATTCTACCTTTAAGTTTAATAGTGTTTGAATGATATTAATTAGACGTGAGCTTCAGTTGGCTTTGCACAGAAATGGACAAAAGAAATGTCCTTCAGAGGGAGACTTTGACACTTTGAGTACATATCTGAGCCTGTACTTTATTACTTTTACTTGAGAAAAGAAGCAGAATCAGTACTGAAGTATCTGTACTTCTACCTGAGTAAACAATCTGTGTACTTTTGCCACCTCTGGCTGAGGCTTTATGCATTGGACACCTACGGCAGCATTGAATATATGAACCTTATTACGCGTATTGATTATTAAATACATCAATAATGAATCATTGGTTACTGACCACCTGGAATCTATGAGGATTTTACAGGAAAAACGGAAAACAAGCAATAAAATACTGCGGTACACCGCTGAAAATTCTCCTCATGCAGCAAATGACCTTAAATATTAATCCAGCCGGTGGACATTCGAGAGCTTAAGGAAATCAATCCTGACTCCCAACACACAGTAGAAGAAGCAAAAAAAAATTTCTATTAAAGCTGTGTACAGCAGTGGGGTCCGTTTGGATTACTAATGTGGAACGACTGATGACCGCTCACCTCGGAGCATGCCCCCGTGGTGGCCTCGCACACACACAGCACCGATTGGTTCTGGGCACGGTTCAGCCAACGAACCGCGAGGCGGGTGCTGCTAATCCAAGTCACCATGGAGATGTAGCTGTCTCTGAAGAGGCGATGCAGAAAATGATACACGGGGAAAAAAAAGATTGGAAAGTGGTGCATGAGAGAGAGAGAGAGAGAGGCAGTGAAGGGGAGAAGAAACTTGGATGTGCAATCATTTCTGACAGGTGGTGTCTAAAGTCTTCGAGGTTTATTCTGTTTTTTACATTCACAGAGATGTAGTACCTGGCCCTGAGGGAGTCGGGAGGCATCATCTCCAGAGTGTGAGCTGGACCATATAGATTCACCACAAACAGACTGACGGATGGGATACTTGAGCCTGCCTGTGAGGCACAAGAAAGGAAAACAGATGATCAAACACACTCGTGAAACATTTAGAGTGTAAATTTTGGCAAGTATTTTTGGTTACGCTCGCGCTCAAAGCCGGTCTGTCGGTCCCACCGGTTTGTTCCAGACTAATGAACTGCCATGAAATCTGGTGCAGATATTCACGGTGTCCAGAGAGGTAATCCTAGCGATTTTGATGCTCGCCTGACTTCACTGATCGCTCCGCTGGCAGGTTGAAATCTTCACGCATCAAGTTAAATATCTGAGCAGAAGACCTCGTACAGACTTATATGGTGTCCAGAGGATAAATCCTAGTGATGTCGGTGATGCCTTGAGATATCGTATAAGTGCCGCCATGAGGTTAAATTGTAAATTTGAGTGAAACGTCTCAACGGCTGAATGGATTGCCATCACGTTCATTCATGTTCCCCTCATGACCTGCAATAACTTTTCATCTTGTGCCATCATCAAGTCAAAAGTCACCTTTATAGTGGAAGCACTAAAAAGTGACGCTGCCTCGTGCATCTTAAATTTTTCATGCGTAACATTAGTAAAGTGACTATTACCAGCTGTTGGACCGGTGGAGCCGAGGGTGAGATATGCCTTTTCATACTTTCTTGTCCTACACTTCGGGGACCACTGATTTAGTTTATGACCAAAAAAAGCCTTAAAAGAAAGTCTTGCTAAATTACATTTTTACCTTGGGGTAAGGGAAGACAACATTGGACGGGTAGAGACCACCTAAGAAGTGCGGTATTTCCATCACAGGTGTGGCAGAGTTGTTGATGGTCAGGTACGCCAGCCGGGCCCCGTCCATGGACCACCAGTGGGCAACATATGTCAAGAGCACTTCCTCTGTTTTTAAAAAAGGCCGTGTTAGTTGTTCAAACTCAAAGCGCTCACCTGTTGCTCACAATTATTGCTGTAAGCTTCATTTTACAGACCCTACCTTCATAAGTCCAGTCAGAGAGCCCGTTCACCACGTTCTGCTCCTGTTCGGTGGTCGTGAGACGCAAAGGTTTGCCGGTCACGCTCGGCTTGTAGTAGATATCTCCGTCGAACACATAGGCCTGGAGTGAGCAGCGGAGACAGACAGTGCCAATCCATTATCAATGACAGTGTGTTTGCAGGCGTCATCGCTGGCTCGCCTGAATCTAGTGTCGGACGCCGTCCAAGAGTGAATGAATCATCGTCCAGCGCACACACACACACACATACACACACACACACACACACAAGTGAGAGCCAATACATCTTTACTCTCCAGTTAATATGCTGCAGATGAGCACCGACATCGCAGCATCAGCCAATTACATTAAACGGAAGGTAGATGAATTATATCAGGAGTGTAAAACAACCCCATTATAGCAACACAGTGACTGCAATAACCTCTAAGCTTCATTTCATACTGACAAAGACATGAAAACACTTATATCATTATGAAAATGGTGCCAATGGAGGCTCTAGTCACACACAGAACACATTATATAGATTGTCTATAATCTTCTCATTATAGTGACGGGCAGATGACAAAGACAACACGTCGATTGGGTAAATGAGGAAGCGCCAGGCGTACCAGCTGGTTCCCCTGCGGTCCCCAGGAAGCGTATTGTAGCACTGCCTTCTCTTTCTCCGGAGGGTTAAGCTCCTGCAGATCCCTGGAACACACACAAAAACTCAGACATAAGCCCATCCGATGGGGACGAGTGTCCTGTTTTTTTTAAGCCCTCTGAGGTCCATCCATGCCCTGGCCCTGAACTTTGAGAGGGATACTGTACTGCGAGGACAAAAGAGCAAGATGCAGAGAAGGAAAAACAAAAACAGAGAACGGGGGTTGGTTCATGCAAGAGTGCAACATTTCTTTTTCTTTACTTCTAGCCGCGCTTATTATCTTCCTCAGGACAGGCAAACATGTTCCTCCAAGGCATACTCAGGCAATGATCAATGCTGCAGGTCCTCCTGAAACCCCTTTTTCAGAACCAAGAGAGAACATCCACAGCTACTTTTTTTTTCCCACTGATATAATGCTGGATATGAATCTCAGGCAGTGAAATCTGAAGTACAGAAAGTGCAAACCTTACGTTTGGATGTGAAACCTGGAAAGGACACTGACGAAATGAATGCATGTCTGACAGAAACATGAGGTTCTGATTCAATGAGACACACTCTGGGGGAGGGTTTTTTTTTCAATCCGCCGGTCTGCTTGCATCGGTAACGCTCATGCCCAGTGCAGCCCATGCATTAGCATACATGATTCCACCTACCCATTAGCCACAGTGTAGATAGCATAGGAGGCTGTGAAGGACTGAGAGAACACCTGAAAGAGGTAGAGGATATCATGCACACAGGTGCGGTGCACTTAGATGACAACACACACATATGCTCATACACATGTATAAAGAAAGTTAAATGCAAATGAAAGAAAGGCTGCGAAGGACACTGCAGAGGAAAAAACCTTACAGTAAAGCAACAAGCAACGAGAGGCTGTGTTTGCATCCTCCTCTGAAATCACTGCAAAGCACCGCACCGCGTGGCTTACCGCTTTAATAAAAGGGCAGCGACACCATTATGCTTCAAGATTAGAGAGGAAAATGTTGAACGAACCCCTAAATTATTCTATTAATTATATCTTAATGCAATTAAAGGTGTAAATTAAGGGCTTGTGTTCAGCATATCGCCAGAAAAACCGACAGCTGCCGCTCTTTGCTAACTGGGACTGAACACTGAGTCTCAGATGGTGGAAAATTTAAGTGTTGAAAATCCTTTTGATGCCCATTTTATCTTATTTTATCCCGTTTTCTCATTACTACTTTGATCTTATGTTCTGCACCACACAGCTCAGGGAGATGCATCGCTGTTTTGTTGTTTTGCACAATGACAAAGACTTGAATCTTGCAACCTACAATATGGAGGTGATTTACAGCAGCTCTGACCAGGACTATGACTCTGGGGTTGAGAAGATACAGCAGGCTGGGACAGTAGGAAAAAAAACGGTGTGTAGAGCCAGAATATTTTCACATTTATTCGGTGAAGTGAGGATTTATTACGACCGAACGAGAGATACTTGTGGAAAGACAAACCAAGACTGTTTTGGCGAGCTTTATTTAGTCTGTGTCAGGTTTGAATTAACGAAGCAATTAAGCCTTTCTCAGTTGTTTATAAGAGCAAAGCTTGAATTTAGAAGGTGTGTGGTTGTATTTTTCTGTTTAATATGGAAAACAAATGCAAAATATTTACTTTCTTGACATTTTTTGAGTTTATTTCCTTAATTTCCTCACCCAAAGCTGAGCTGGTTAGCGTGCTAACATCAGTCTCTGCAACACAACATCAATATTATTGTTTCTTTGTAATCTGTTGAAAATGTTTTAAACAAAAATACTGGCCATATCTTAACAAACTGCCTCACGCGTCAAACATCTGTACATGAGGCCATTTAAATGAACAGTAATGAAGCATCGCGTTGATTGTTTCTGATCCATCCACAGTTTTATAACACGCTTAATTTGTGTGATTCATTAATCCACTTGCAGCCGTTTCATCGATATTACATCATTATTGTGATCGTATCTGAATAACGGGAATTTGAATCGTGTGCACCCTCGAGACTTGAGTGAAAGAGACAACATAAAAGGCAGAAAACGTCAGAAGGAAAAGTGCAGAAACAAAGACAGCCGTTCTTCTTAAATAGCATCATTACGGCTAATATCCTTCCCACTGAGATCTATTGTGGCTGGCAACTCTGTCGCAACCCTGACACTCGCGTCAGCAGCTCGATGATTAATTAAATTAACACGCTGAAGAAGACTAAGGGATCTGAGTCAATGAATGTGCGCATGTGCGTGTGTGTGTGTCATTGATCACAGTATCACCTGATGAATTCTAGGTAATATATTGATCTGTACCGCCTCTTTTTCGCTCAAGCAAAAATGGGATGGATGCAGGCTATTTGCCCTCCTGGCCCCTGGAAGCCAGAGCCTCCTGGAAATCCCCTCCCTAAAGAAATTAAATGTCACATCCTCTATACAGCACACTTAGCAGTGAAATTGGATTTCTCCTCTGTGTTGTTTGTCTGTTGTCAGGAAATTCACGGATGGAGTGATGCAGGAGTTAACCCTGCAGGGATAAAGGAGGGGAATAATCTAAATGAAACCGAAATCTAATTGTGGTGTGAGGTCTGAGCGTGAAGGGGCACAACAGTGTGCACAGGGAAAAACAGAGCTGTGAATAGCTGCCAGAGAACAGGAAGAGGAAAGGATTGAATCGGTCAGACGGGAAAGGACAAAGTGTGGGAGGCAGATAGAGAGAAAGAAACAAAGACAGGAAGAGAGGAGGGGGGAGAGGCAGCCGGAGATGACGGATCCTCGCCACACAGCGAGTCGGAGGGGAGCATCGCTCTTTCGACACCAAAGGGGGCAGCATCGCCAAGAGCGGCCGTGTTCAATCAGCTGTTTATGATTTGTTAAGGAACCCGGAGATTCTGCTCGTGATTTAACATTATGGAGCTGGTGGCAGAGGCTGTACGTTATTGTGCGCCCGCGTGATAAACAGACAGAGAGAGCGAGAGCGTCTGTCTCGGAGAGGCACAGTGAATCCTAATGTGGCTGCCAGCAACATATCATAAATCCTCCAGATCGCTCTTCTCCTCCGCCGCTACCCACCCCCTCCTGAATCTGTGTCGGGGGTGGCGGTGGGGAACAACACGCACAGATTGAACACTCATGAGAAGATGCTGTGGGATAACGTGACAAAGGAAACGCGACAGGATCGCGGCACCTTTAACACGAGCGCACTAACAGCATCCCTCCATCTCAACCTCGTTTTCTGCCTCACAAGCGTTTCAGAGCAGCGACCACACAATGCGCTGTCTTTGGTAACAGCACCCATCAGCGTTTGCTGCAGAGTGCAGACTCGACTCCCCCCTTTGGCATTTTTTGTTTGTCCCCTACACAACACTGTCTTGACTGGCTCATCAATCCCAGAAGCCTCCATCATCTACTCCAAACTTCATCGGCATCCCTCTTTTAAAAATAAAATAAAATATGTAGGTCTTCTCCTTCTCCTCTCCCCCCTCCTGCAAACAAACCTGTTTAATTCAACCCGAATTTCCTGCAGGAAATCTAGCTTCTCTCACGCTCCTATGTGGCCAAATCCCAAACTCACTTCTACGTATACCCTCTTATCAAAACCCATTTATTTTCACGCAGCAGGCACAAACCCTCCCCAAAGCCTCCAGAGCTAATACAACATCCAGAGAAGCCTTTTAACTTTGCACACATCCATTTTCTCTGTACTGCAGCCTTTCTCCTTTTAGCATCTCTGTCATTCTTTGATAACCATTCTGATTGATTTCAACTGGGCAGTGTATCTAAGGGCAAATGGTGCATAACCCATTTTTCTTCCCACCCCCTTTTTTTTTTTTTTTCCCACTGCGAGTGGCTCTCTCCTCTGTTTTTTCTCTCTCATTCTCTGCCACTCTCAACAGCGTGCCTGCTTCCTCGTCCAAACAGCAAAGCCCCGGTGCCTGGTTGCAAACTGCTTCAGTCAGCGCAAATCCCCCCAGAGATAGACGGGGGGGGGGAAAAAAGTGATTGAGAGTGAGGGAAGATGAAGTGGGAGAGAGAAGACGGGCAGCTAGAAAGACAAAGATCCTCCTCAAACACACAAACAGACATATCCATTTCCAAAAACACACAGATGATGCCAGGTGGCGTCTCCACACCACTGTCCCTGCTTTTCTTCGAAGCGTGAGTACACATGCTGAGCATACAGATGAGGAGGCAGACAATTCCTGCTGACATCAAAGGAAGTATGCTAATGGACGTGGCGTGAATCAAACCCAAAGAAGAAGAAGAAGAAGAAGATCTGAGCCCCCGGTCGCTACCGAGATATCTGAAAACTGATTGGACGCATGTTAACCCGCTCAATAATTCAGTTACAACGAGATGCGCTGTGTTTGTGACGACTGCTGTAGCACAGCAACAGGCTCATTCACCCCCCACACACACACACACACACAGGCAGGGAAAAGATATGATACGCAGTGATTAGAGCAACAGCAGATCTCCAAAGGAAGCCACAGAGAGAGCGAAGCGACTGTGACTGGAGAGCAGCGAGATCTGACTCTCAGATTATTAATAAAAAACGTGGGGGAATGTGCTGAAGGGCTTTCATTTCCCCCCACTAATTCTGTTTTCTTCCCTCGCCCATTTACTTGCACATTACACAACTTTGCCTGCCCTTTGAGGAACGTCTCAACTATTTATTAATGGTGCGGGTGTTTACAGAGTGAGACGGCGCTGTGTGTGTGTGTGTGGAGGCACTGAGCTAAGTAAAGGCAGCAAAGGATCTGTGTTTTGTGTCGGCCCCGACGCTCGTCTCGAAACCACCTGCGATTGTGATTCTCGTCAGCTTCTCATTAAAATTCTCAGAGCGATTTCATTACTGCAGCTCCAACTTTACCTCTTCATCTCCTTGACGCCCCCTTCCCTTCCCCCCACCACACCCCCACGCCATCCACTTCACACTGATCACTCACTTCCAAAGCTTTCCTCAACCCCACTGCACCTTCCACCCTCGGCCAGTTTAAATATTCAACCCCCCCATATGTTATTCAGGTCTAAAGACTGCTGCAGCAGCAGTATCAGCGAACACACACGCTCTCCTCACACCTCATCTCTGTTGTTTCTTTTGGATCTCTGATTAAGATGCATGTCGCCGTTTGTTTCCCTCCCGCCAGACACGTGGAGGTGTGTGAGCAGGCAACAGCTTTGTCTTTGATACTTGTGGATAATTTATGGCCCTGGCTGTTTTTTTCTGAGGCTTGATGTCGCCCGCTCTGGAGTAAAATCTGAGTGGACTTGACATTTAGAGGAAAACTTACCGGTCGAATGTTGTACGCCAAGAGGACAAACCTCTTGTCCGCAGACACTTTGAATTTAGTCGTGGTCAGGTCCTGTAGGTAAAAACAGAAAAAAAAAACAGAACAGACAACATCAGCGGCAGCTTCGATTAGCTCTCCGGTGGATGAAGTGGGTTGGGTGACAGCGCTTGGATGTTTTTCTTCATAACTGCTTCGTATCGACTGCTGACAAACGGTGTGATTTGTCATGTGGAGTTCCTGGCGTATTCTCCCTTGAGGGCAGGTTGCATCACTTCGGCTGCATCTCCTTTTTGGCACTTGGGGACAACAGAAACGTGAACACATCACTGACGAATCATCACCTTTAAAGTTGATATGGAAACTTTGTGGCCTATTTGCACGTCCAGCAATATTATAAGTCCTATTGAGTCACGTTTCCGCCCACCTGATGAATCTTTAGAAACTAATATTCACTCTCTTTTACATCCATTTTTTTGGTCTTCAGGTTAATATCTGGCTCTTTAGCTGCTAAATGCTCCATTACGTTCACCAGCGAGCCTCTAACTGTTTCATTTGGAGCTGAGCAGGTAGTTTAAGGAGCGTTTTTAGAGCTTTTTAGCTAAAAATAGCTAACTCTGTCTGATATCACCATGTTGGCATTGCTCCTAGACGATCATTGTCAATGTTGTTTCAGCGCTATCAATGCAACCGACCAACCAAGCTGTCACGGCTGATGTCATAGTTTTTAGGACTCATGTCGTTGTTGCTCCAGGCCACTTTTCAAGCAAGTGGAGCACATTATTATAATGTTAACTTATATTTCACTTATTAAATATTTTCTGTTTTCTGACGCTGTTTGGTTAGGTTTAGGAAAACATGGCTCCTTCACAACGTTAAACACATCTTTGAAAGGAAATTGTCCAATGTGTGTATTTTTCCACAAGTCGCACAGTTGTGACATTACAGAAACGTGATTGGGAAGTTTGTCGTACAGCTAAACAATGAGATAAAATACTCATTGTACGAGTAGGTCATTTTTTGGAGCAGATGTAGGTGAAAACAGCACAATAACATGACAACGTTTGTACTGGTGTTATAAAACACAGGAGAAAGGTCCTGAACATGTCCAGGTAATACTTGTTTTAAATTACATTATTTCTGTAAGTGAGAATTACTTTTTGACCCTGATTTTGTGCTACATAAAAAAGTTCTTCCTTACTGACTCTGAATCTGAATCCCAAAGTTTGACATTAAGTACAGCTAAAAAACCGCCTCAGCAAATTATATATTCAGGGAATCCCCATGTTTGCTTGGTATTCACACAAGAAACTATCTTTCTCTTGAATTATCAACAGCATCAGAGATAACAAACACAGAGGAGCGACTTCTTTTCAACCTGACAACACAACCCTGCTCCGAGCTCCTCGGTGATGACCCATATAAGTCTGTCAGTGTCGAGCAGAGGCGGCGATGATACACTTGCTCGGAAAATTCTCTTTGAAGGCACATGTTGAGGGCTCACAGAGCAGCCAGATTGGGGGGAAATGAGCTGATACTGTCACTGCCAAATCTTTTTTTGTCTCAGCTGTGAGTTGTGGCACAGTGGGACTCTACAGCTTCACTCTCTCTCAATCTGGATGCATCCACTCTGTACTGGATGGCCAATTTGTCCAGCTGTCTGCGAGTGGATATGAGCCAATCAATGCCGATATCTGTCCCCTCTCCTCATAAGCTGTGATGCTAGAAAACTCACCAGGGAGCTGTTGTCCAGGAGAGCCGTGGTGAGGTTGCTGTTGAGGCTGAACGACAGCACATGTCCTTCCCTGGTGCGGACGGCCACTTCGTTTTCTGACAGTTCAGAGAAAACAGTCCTGTGTTATTACAGCGACGACTTAACTCCACAAGAGAAAGAGACGGTTACAAGGTCTGCAAACCAGCGGCTCAGGCTCAGGTGAGATCATTAAAGAGGGCACTTTGTCACTCAGGAGTAATTAGCGAGTGAAAACGGGGATTATTACCGTTCAACCAGGCCACACAGGGGTCGTGAACTTTGAACTCTTCACTCTCCAGATCCTCCATAGTGAGATGGGAGCGGAGCAGCAAGTGAGATTCATCTTCGGAGGCAAAGAGACGGGAGTTAATTAGTTCATCAGAGGAAGTATGTCATGTTTAAAGAAAAAGCAAAGTCTGGAATATATTTCCGCTCCTGCCTCGGATTCATTATTTGCATTTTTAAATGTCACTGTCGGTATCCATCAAACAAACTTTATTTATAAAGCACCTTCAGAACAAATCAAAGCGTGATTCAAAACGCTTTACAAGTGATTGAAGATGCGTAGGATGCTGAAAAACAAACATGGATTTAGAGACTAATCCCCCTCCCCCCCCGAACAACAAAACAAAAAAAGTGAATCGAATAAGACAGAAATAAATATGAGTAGTCAAAATAATTAAGGATAAACAATAGAAGATAAAACAAGCTATGTTGGCCCTGAGGACCAAAACACAACATTTCAGACAACACAAGAACGTTTCCCGATGTTTAAAATGTTGTTGTGTGTAATGAAATGCTGTGAAATGTTACGAAACGTCGTGAAACACTGAATTGTTTTTTGTATTACTGTTGTTTTATGAGAGAACAAGCAATAAAAATAAGATTATGACAATACTACACATAAAATAGATTATAATTTAAAACTAAAATGCTTATAAAATAAAATACGATAAAATAATGATGATAAACAATAAAATGTTGATAAAACACAACAGAATAAATAGTAATGATAAAAAATAAATGCATAAAATAAAATAAAAAAGTTCACCTTTTTGTGAAATAAACTTTTACACGTTTTGTACGTTGAATATGAAGCTACAGCCAGCAGTCGGTTACCTTAGCTTAGCATCAGGATTGGAAGCAGCGGGAAACTGCTAGTTAACTTTTTTGCCAAGTGGCCAGATGCTGGCGAATGTTCAAATTTTACCAGCTACTTATTGTTTCTCGGCCGGCGAGAGGGGCGAATCTTCCAGCCACTTGCTTATTTTACCGGCATTTGGCCCGTGTCTGGTGCTAATTGAGAGCCCTGCCCACAGGCATCTCTAAAGCTCACTAATGAAGATGTTATACTCAACTAATTTGTTTAATCTGTACCAAAGTGTAAGGACAACAATTTTACAGGAGTTTATAATCATGGCTGGGAGCAGTAACTCCTTGGATTTCTCTCCTGGTTGCCTGGAAACTGCTCCGCGAGATTAAAACCCTCCATAAAATGGTGATTGTTGGTGTTTGTACAGATAAAACCAAAGATAATAAAACAAAGCTATAATATGTTAATTAATGAGCTTCAGGGGTGCTGGTGGAAGGATTGTGTTACCTTTGGAGAGCCAGGCTGGCCATTATTTCCAGTCTTTGTGCTAAGCTAACTGGCTTTAGCTTCATATACACCCTACAAACGTACGAGTGGCATCGATTTTCTCAGTGAACTCTCCACCTTGAATCCACATGAATCCACTATTTTCCCCAAAAGTCACAGCGGTCCTTTAATTCCCCACATTACAGCTCCTCTCTTGACTTTGTTGCTTCCACTTTGTCCAACAGCTCTTCTCACCTGGCGTGAGGAGGATGACGGACAGGATGACCAGAGACATAACAGCCAGGATCACCACCATGGCGATCCCGATGCCTTTCCAGTTTCGCGGAGGACCGTCTGAACTCCCCAGGTCCTAATAACACAAGAGCAAACACACACAAGCAAGTTGTTGAATGCGAGCACGGCCGAGAAAGGAGGACATTAGTGCTGCTTCATTTCCATAGTCTCACAGAAATGTCTCCCCGACAGGCATATTAGTACAGTGAGCCTCTGGGGAGTTTGAGACAGTCTCCTGCATCAGAGCGATCGTGCTGAATTAGACTAATTTTCCATATGAGAACTGCATAATATTGTTGCATATGTGCTATCCGACTGTAATTGCAGCAGTAATTTTGGCCGCACCATCATTTTTCTTCATCATCGCCTCATTTCACCTGTTACATGACTGATGAGCCAGCCGGTTTTGCTAAAACAGAAGGGGGGGATGGGTGAAGATACCATGAAATGTGTGGTGCCTGAAATTACAATCTGCTTTTACAGAAGAACATACTGCTTCAGTGGAGGGGGGGGGGTTTATTCAACAGCTTGTTAACGAGGAAATGAAAATAAGGAGAAGTGGATGGGAATGTTTAACTATATAATGAATCGAGCAGACAGCACACAACTTCAAGTTTAGGCTGAAGACCTCGTGTACCCTCTGCACGCGCTCAGGGGGGAACTGATTGAATGAGCCTGCACCAGTATCAGTCACGATTAAACACAATTGCGTGGCGTTCCCATGCTGCGCTCCACTCCCTCATAATGAGTGGCTGCCACCGCCGGAGCCACAAGGCCGCTGTGAGTGTGTGAGAGTTCAATCGTAGACAGGCTATAAAATCCAGCCTTCATTATAGCCGGCCACCCCTTCAGCTTAACCCCTCGCATTATCCCGTCCATATCACCTTCCTGCAGGCCTTTGGCGAGGGCGGGCGGGCAGCGGAAGGAGGGCATCTACATGGTTCACCGGTCAACAGATTGCTGCTCCTCCCTGCTCCCTGGGAGACACCAGCTGTCTCTCAGTCTGTGCTATTGGCCACACTTGCGCACCCACCTAGCACTTCCTCACCATGAACATATGTTTCTTTATCTCCCTTCACCATCTGAGTTAAAGCCCTTAACACACGGTGCAGTAAAGTGCTGAAGACTGACAATGCACCTACATAACTGGAGTCAAAATATCTTTAAAGCCCCATTTCAGAAAAGTGAAACGTTGGTGAATTCTGCAGGAACTTAAAGATTAAAGGTCAATGCAGTTGAACCAGAAGCTGTGGGATAAAATATCTTCAACACACATTTCTTCTTATCACTTTAAAGAATTGGTTTCAGGAGTTTTTTTTATCTCTCATTGTAAGGAAGCGTGTTTGCTTTACACCCGAGATGAATGGGAGGCACGCTATCTCGACTGGTTGCCAGCAGCAGAGCTCTTGCCAAGGTCTCATCATTAATAGATCTCCTTGGCCAGAGAACCACAGCATGTTCAAATTAAAACAGCTACCGGTTGCACCTGCAGAGCCAAAGCGGTGTTTGAACTCTCAGTGCAGGCCAGAGCCGGGTGATTGATGCCAATCGCTCCGTGTCTAGCGGCGTTTCTCGGACGCTGCTCTCTCTCTCTCTCTCCTGGCCTCTCGGCTCACAGTATCTCAGTGAGCTGCCGTTATCCTCCCATCAGATAAAGAAACCTCCAGTGGTCTGCGAAGGCTTTGGGAGCGCACAGTCAATACGGACAAATACTGCAGCTTCTGCACTTTCTGTTTGACTGAACTGTTATGAGTGAATCTCCTTAAAGGAACAGTTCATACAAAAAACGAAAAATTCAGTCTTCATCTACTCTGAGAAGCAGCTGGATTCACAAGATCACGTGATGGTGCAATTCCTTCTGGCCAAGCTTCAAGCTGGCAAAGTGGTTCAAAAAGCAGATGTTGAACCAATCAGCTGTGGGTGTACGGGCGTGGTTTTGGTGTGACGATGAAGAGGTTAGCGTAGCTGCTAGAGCATCAGTTATATCAGGAGTGCAGAGTTTATGTCATTGCAAGTAGAACAATGAGCGGCACTGAAGGCTTTTCTTGATTGGAAAAGATCTTCTTCAATAAGAGTTTGATTGATCTAACTGACTCCGCTTGATCTGATTGGTTGAAGGTAGCTTGTGATATAAGGCGATAGACAGATAGTTCGCCCAATCACCTCAAAAGTTTCTTGCCTTTTCTCAAGCAGTTTCCACAGACAACTTCCTGGATGGTTCAAACGAACAACCAGATGTTTTCGTAGTCCACAAGACATTTCTAGACAAGAGAGTCACAGCAAAATATTGTGCAGCATTCTCCTAAACAAGTAGCTTGGGATTGTTTTCATAATTGGAAAAATCGGTGTAATCCAAGTCTCCAGAAGCGCAAGTATGGAAATACTCAAGTGACGGAAAAATACCTCAAATTTTTACTTGAGTACATGTACTTAGTTACATCCCATCACTGATTAACGCCTTTTTAAATCAATATTCACTATTGGATGAACTCTTCCTTTAACATACCGAACAATCACAAGCAACTATCATGATAACATATCATGAAACATAATACGAAGACTTACAACTGATCCTCATAGTATAAATAGACATTTTAAATTAAATTCGTCCACTTGACTGATCCCATCACAAAGTGTTTTCATTTCCCAGTCCTCCCTCTAATTACTGTGTGCGACGTGAGAGCTGAAACATCCTCATAATGGGATGCAGAGCTCCTATCATTCCCCTGAGCCCAGACATAAGACCGTACTTCCAATTAAGGTCGCATCATTGTTAAGACAGATCGGAGGAATCCCACATTTGTGCGAAGGAGGAATTTTTATCACACTTGCGAACGAGCTACAGATGGGCTCTGCAGAGTCCCCAGAGAGCACCGGCTGATGCTGCTGGTCACTATGCATGAGGGAGTCTAATGCAGCACAAACTGCTGGCACAGGTGCACAGACGAGGAGCTGCGCTTGTATGACGGACCGGACTTATTTCAGTCAGCACCTTGATGGACAAGCAAATATATCCGAGAGCCGGTTTTCTGCTGAGCCAGAACAAAAAATGAATCACACACACAGACCCTTCTTAAGTGGGCCATCCATTTTATTCAGCCTGTGCGATCCCACGGGAGCCGGAGTAGAGGCCCGGATGACGTGTCAGTCAAACACCAAAAGGATGCGAGGATGCAGATATAAGGTCTTTATGTTTATGGATAAGACTCCTGGAGGAACTGGATAAGACTCCTGGAGGAATCCCCTTGGGAGTTTCTTTTTTTTTTTCTTCTTTTTTTGGCAAACCCTGCAAAACTACATTAGAGAGGAGAGAGCTTTTGGGTTTGCCAGCAGAGCTCGGGGATTTTCACTCAACCAAATGAGAGAATCGATAAGGTGTACAGTTGTACAAGGTCCAGGGGGAAACAATTAATAGTGAGAACACAGCTATAAAGAAGACTTTTAAAGAGACGTGCTCTGCCGGGCGCTGTTTCTCGCAAATTATGACACCTCCATGTGGACGAAGCGAGACCTTTTTCTGACCTTTCTACCATTTCAGCTTGAGAATCATCCTCGTTGGACTGGACCCAGTTTTATTAAACTGCCAACAAACTGATTCCAGCGAACTGTCTCTTTTTTTTTTTTTCTCAGTGCACTGTACACAAAATCAAACAATCCCAACTGTATTGATTGAGTTCGCACACTAAAAAAAAAAAAAAAAGCAAGCCACACTAAACACAATTACTCACTTGCTCTGCACTGCATGCAACACAACTAGGTTGCGCAGAATCCAGCCGCTGCTAAGAATTCATAAATTAGGCTCAGGAGACCTCCTTAACTCCGTCTTCTGTGTCTTTGAGGCATGGAGAATCCGACAATAAATCACATGCAGAGGAATGAGGGGAACCAGATGCGGGCTGTTTTGGGGGATTCTGGTTCTGGATTTGCATATACTCCTTAAACCTCCCTTTCACATCAGGCGACGATGTTTATAACGCACATGACATTGGCAGAGGCATCAATGAAATCAACCACAACCACAAAGAGGAGGAGGAGGGGGGGGATCTATTGGCAGACACATACAGCGTTCAGTGTAAGCTATATGCTCCTGATTTTAATGATTCAGTGTAATAGCTCACAAGGGGGAAGCTGTAGATTAGCAAGTAACCCACGTCTGTAGTACCTTGTCAATACCTCTCACTGCCTCATTTGAAATGAAGGTCATCATTAGAGCAGGCAGTAACTTCAGTGTGACTGGAATAAATCGTAACCAACCTGCTGTAGTAATGAGATACTACAGCTCAGTATTGATTCATATCTAGGCTATCTTCCATCACATCCGGAGGAATCTGTGTGCTCCTACCCACTGCGCCACCACTTCTCCCTTTTGTGTTCCTTATCTTAAAAAAAAAGGAAAAAAAAGCAGTAGGTGGTAAAGACACCATATGGGACAAACTGGGCAGATTTTTTTTCTTTTTTGCCCTCGAGGCTTTTGCCAGACAATGCAGCACAAGCCTTTACGAAATGAAAAGGACCTGCCGCTTTAGCCTCCACTGCTGCAAGGCTGCCCCACTGTCTTATTCTTTTCAGGCTCCCCATCACACATAAGAAAATTACTGTACAGAAAGGGTCCTGTATGAGGGAGCTTTCCCTCAGCACGTCCAGCCACTCGCGGTGACCGAGTTCCTGCCTCAGGAAACAAACAGCATCAGTGAAACACGTGTGGGGGGGGAGCTGAGGGTGACATGATATACAGTTGCAGAATAATGTGAATAAAGTATGTCATTTTTCACCAGGCTGACACAGAAATACTCACACTGATATGCTCAGGGTATGCTCTGTAAGAATCCACTGTGTCATATTGCCACATTATCAGTGTTGAGGATGAATGTTACACAATATCGCCTTTGAAAAAACTAATTAAATCACTGCTATCTTCCTCCTTAATGCCGAGGATTAGCTGAACCAGAACCAAAGCATTATGCTTTTTTTTTCTGGCGTGAAATTGAGCTATTGCTTTCTTTAGTTGGATACGACAAAGAGCAGCATCACAAGTCGGTTACGTCGGCTGCCGAGCGCTCTGTCTCGTGGCCCCACATCTTCTTCTAACAGAGGCAAACATGACAATCAGTAACCCCTTGCCTCCCTCATTAATTGCTCGGCTGTGTAAAACACATTGACTGGAGATCATCGCGTGAAATGTTGCGACATTTACTGGTAATGGATTGTCCATAAGCGCCGCTGCCTTGTGTGGCCCCTCTGAAGGAGACACTAACGCTGCAGGATTATCACTCAGACTGGTTTAATTACATCTGCCGGTGTGATCACACAACAAGAACTAAAGGTCGGTGTGCCGCTTAATGCCAAACATCAGCTCATATTACCAATTAAGCGTAATCTGGCTAATAATTTAACTGCCTCTGTCGTCTCTCAGTCGCTTCCCGCGTAACGATGATCATGATTGAAGCCCTTTTCTCAGAAGTGTGACAGTCTGATGAGACTGTTAATTGGTTGACTTGATAAACGTTTGAATTGTAGAGAAACAAAACAACCAGGAGGAAAATCTCTCAACAGGTTTTATTAAAGGGAGGACACAACAATGCATATTAGAGCCTGGTCGATATATCTACTGGCTGACTTTATCGGCTGATATTGGCGTATATGTGTCAATATGAGACCTCATTACTGTTTCAGTGCACTGGTGTCATCTTGGAGGATAAAGGTTAATGTTACATTGTAACATATCCCGCCTCTGTCACATATCTTTGACACAGGTGTTTAATAGAGCCTGATTGATTTATCGTTTAGCTGATACTACTGGCCGATATTGGCCTATCGCAGATATATTGGTATCGGCGTATATGTTTTTATTGAACATTACGCAGAAATAATGCCCGGCTAATGTATAATTATTACTTTTCCAGCGAAGTTCAGTTTCAGTGCACTGATGTCAGTTGTAAAACATCCTGCCTCAGTTACTCTTCTTCCTCACAAGTGTTCGATAACCACATTCGAGCCAGCCGATATATCGATATCAGAATATTTGTACTCTCTAATATTGGTATCGGCGCCAAAAATCGAATATCGGTCGGGCCCTGTCTCTCAGAGTTATAGTGCTATTGATGAATATGTTGTCCGATACGTGCCGATTTGAAAACTACTGTTTCAGTGCACTGATGTAATTTTGAACAATACTGTAAGATATCCTGCCTCCACTACACATCTTTGACACGGGAGCTTAATAACTATATTTGAGGGATCATTGCAACTGTGTATATTTATATATACATTATCCATTATGTATATTTTCTACTCCCCAAACTCCAGTATGGGTCGGGCTCTAACGTGAATCTCATTGAATTCAAAGTGTGACACCAGTGTGATGATTAATGTGATGCAAGCATTTATCCCCTTATCAGTTTTCATTAAATTAAAGCACAGATAACAACAATTCTTCACACTTCAAGCCAATGAAATCAAGTGCGAATCTGGTGTAATATCTACCTCTAGTGTATAACACATGTAATCTCCATCAAACACATCCAATCATTGATTTTTGCTCATAACTTGCCTCTGACACATAAACTGAGGCGGGCTGCCCTTTTTAACTGATCCATTAAAAGTCACACTAATGTACAATAAGCAATTAAGGAGATTTCACAAGTGCACTACAGTGTGTGTCATGTGTTGTTAGTGTGAAGACAGAACAGAGGATCCATAGTCGTTGTCCATTGATAATACACCTACACAGCAGAGGGGTAATCAATCACACAGTGCAGGCTGTAGGTTTGATTCCCCTTTTGTCACAGTGCAGGTCCATGCATGCTGGAGAGGGGAGGAGGGGGGACACACACACACTCTGCTGCTGGGACAATCCCCTCATATCTGAATATTAGACTGCAGATATTATCCTGTTAAAGTCTGCATGGGACATAAAGACAGTAAGAGTGAGAGAGACACTGGACGTCGCGTTACCGCAGTGCACAGAGTCAAGCCTGTCCAGCAGATGAATACTGACGGGGAAAGTCTGAATGGGTGAAATGGCCATAACGCAAATCGATACTCATCGTATTTCTGGTCATACATGAGGAATCCCCTGCTGCTGCTGCTGCTGCTGCTGCACACACACTGAATCTCCCCTCACACACACACACACACTCACGCACACACACACGCACTGCTCTGAATCTGGAGAAAAACTAGTAAAACAATAAAAGAAATACACACATACCAGCTCCGTGGTCATGTTTTGTTGAGTTGTGGCAATCATTGTATTCCCCCCTCAACAAGCTCTGCCGCCTCTGTAGCTTCAAAACCCGCCGAGCTGCTGCACTGTTGTCTTGCGGAGCTTTTTCTGCATGCTCTGCTTCTTCAAGTTTGTCCTCACCGGGCTGGTGGTCTCTCTCTCTCTCTCTCTCTCTCTCCCCCTCCCTCCCTCACCCCTCTCTCATTCGCCTATTTCCAATCTGCTTATATTGATTTATTAATTAATCATGACAGGGGGATTGTGTGTCTGGCTTTAGCAGGTTGTTTCAGCATCCCTACAGACAGTAAAACATTTTTTTTTTTATAATATTAATCCAATTTTATCCAGATGTTTTTATATATATAAGATATATATCAACATCAGTTGGGGATATTGGGGTATGGGTGCATATATGCATGTGCATGGATATGCAGCAAATATTCACAAAACAGTGAAACAATATAATGTCCTAATGACCCTCACTAGTCTAATTCCATGATAACATTATAATTATAAACTCATCATCTAGTTGTCTTACACGATTATAGTAGTAGCCTATACTGTTGAGAAGCAATGCTGCAGCTTAATTTCTAAAGAAACTTCAGAGACATGCTCACTGGGGTCTTGGTCAAAGTCGAAAACACTGACAGGTCACGTGTATCTGGATTAAATTGGCCTTGTTTTTTTACAAATATGGTGACATTTAAATGAAAGTGTTATTGCTCCTTCAGGTATATAATTCAAGGCACCTTTCCCCCATCATCGGCTCAAGTATGACCTCATAAAGCAGCCTTCACACCCTCTAGTTCGTTATTTTTCCACTTACGCACTCCTGCACAAACCGTTTCTGGACAGTATGGAATATATTATTTTGAAGGATGTGACCGGAAGTCGAGCATTTTTCTTCTTCTTCGTTCCTGATTTTTAAAAAATATTTATTTATTTATTTTGTGTCATTATTTAACATTATATTTGTTAAACAACAATTATTACTCGCTTTTTATCCTCGTGTGTACCTTTGTGGTTGGTCGACCAGCGACCGTTACGCTGGTTTTATTTTGAAAATACGCACTCGGAAGTCATTAACTGACGCCAGCGCAGCGCTCTTCATTCATTGGCTAGCGGCGAAATTTGAAATGCTAAGCGGTCAATGCAGCGGTGGCTGCGGGAGGATGCGGACAAAGGTACAACGAGCTGGACGTTGAAAAAAAAAAAAAAGAGAGGAAAGGAAATATAGCAGTGCGTTAAACATAATCGAAACCGTTGTGGTGTCAACATTTCTCCAGCACCGAAACGGTGAGTAACTGTTGCTAGCTAATATTTGCTAGCATGGTGGACAAAACAAAAGTTAACGTTAGCAGCTAAAGTCAAACTTACCCGTAACCGCCATGTTATATTTCAACCGTTTTTACAGTTAAGCTGGTCAAGCAGCCCTTTTTGTATTAGCTAAATGTAGCCAGGAGAGAAACAAAAGAAGCAGATGAATCAGACGTTGCGGCAAATGAGGAATAACGTTAGATATTTAAGTGAGTGTGTGGGTAGGAAGAGGTTTAATGAATATGTTGATGCGTTGTTTTCGTTGCTATTAGCCTGAGGACATGAGGATTTCCTCTTAACGTTTGCCAGATGTCTGACTGTAGCTAATACATTGGAAGGCAGCCTCACACTATAACCATAACCGTCGTGAGCATAGGAATTTAATGTAACTCGTTTCGTTGCCTTTTATTAAAGTATGATTTACATCTCCGCTTCTAGCTGTCTTAGTTTAGCTTGAAAAGCAGCCAAGCTGTATATAGAACCTCAACATTTGCCAGCATATTTATTTAATATATGTAATGTATGTTTTTTTTAAGGGTCCTCATCTATTGAACATCATGGATACAGCTGTGCTGAGCCTCCAGAGCTTATATGATAAGCTGAGGATGCAAGTTGACCTTCTCAATGAGAACATTGAACCCAGTGAGTAGTTAATGGTTCTTGGTTTTATCTTTATGATCTGTCATTTGAGGCGGATGCCCTTGGTTTCTGTAAAGATGCCCTGTCACATTACTAATGCATGTGCATCATGTTTCACAGACTTCATCCAGATGGCACAGAACTTTGATGAATGCCGTCGCAAGTGGCTGAGGTCCGAGCAGGAACTGGGATCTTGCAAAGAGGTGCTCACCAAAACAGAGACAGAGAGGGGATCCTTGGAGGTCAAACTCAAACATGCTCGCAACCAAGTCGATGTGGAGATCCGGCGCAGACAAAAGGCTGAGGCTGACTGCGAGAAGTTGGTATGTTGAGTCAAATGATGACCCTTGATATTAGATTTCACGGTACAATAATCATATCAGAAAATATTGTGGTTTATTGGTATCACAGTACATGTTACCCCACATACTTATATTAGTACTTTCAGCTCCAATGAAAGGAATGAAAACAGAAGGTATTTTCTTTTGGTTGAACAGACGCTTTATTATAACTTCACAAAATAACATGAAACTTGATATAAAATCAAAGTATATTTACTTATAATAACACTAACACAGTAGTATTCATTACCTTAGCTGAGAAAACATGCACAGAATGATAATTGTCAGACTACAGACCTAAACCAGAATACCGCTGCAACCCTAGTGAATATAAGTTTTTTAAGTTGGTTTTGTCTACTTTGTCATTTCACCTGTTTCACCCAGTTTCTCGTTTATGCTCTCCTTGCATTTCTATAATACAGGATCGTCAAATTCAGTTGATCCGGGACCTCCTGACCAGTGAGGGATCCAGTAACAGCATCCAGCTGAGTGCGGAGCAGCGCTCAGCTCTGGCCTTCCTGAACACAAACTGCCAGGCAGGAGCCAACATGAATACCAGCCGAAGGTAATAAACGCACACATACAACTATGGATCATTGTTCTCTTTTGTGAAGCGTCTTTAAGTATCTATAAAAGCGCTATATACGTCTAATGTATTATTATTATTGACAACATACTGCATAGCATAGACGTGTTTTATATGTGACTAATAGTTTTGGTCTCCAGCCACACACAGTTTTTATTTTTGAAACAGAGTACATGGTTCCTGATGGTTTACCTTGTAGGGGGTCTCATTTGCATGTGGGAACATCTGACGCTTCTGACACAGAATTGTATTCACAAGCTAACTTCAGGCAGAGAGAGTCACTTTTCTCCTTCCTTTCCCCTCTTCAGTGATTATCACATGAATGCACCATTCAAACACACTTTCAAAAAACTCAACAAAACAAGTTACAAAAATGTTTTTGGTGGAGGAAATGGGAAATACTGCTGAGTGACTTAACACATACATTTCTATTGCTCCCGACAGACTGACAAAAATAGATGAGTCTGCCTCCATCTTGTCAGACATCAGCTACGATAAGACGGATGACTCTATCGTAAGTACTTCACTTGTCAGAGTATAGAGAGAGTGAAACTAACATTATAAACAGTAAGATAAACTCCTTTCATTTTGAAATCTTATTCCCATTTGTTTGATCTGTGACAGGATTGGGACTCCTCCACTGTGAGGACCGTGCGCCTCAAGAAACGAGAAAAAAGGGTATGTGACCCTTTTCTCCTCAGACATCCATTTTTGGTATTTCCATGTTCACTGGAGGTATAGATGTCATGTCTGCTGTCTTGATTTCAGCGCTCCTCGAGAAATCATGTCGATGGTCCGCCACTTGCCTCCAAACGGACTCGATCAACAGGCAGAACTTCAGAGATGGTAGGTTCTGAGTGTCCTTCTCACCTTGTCATTACTGAAATATGTGGTGGTAATACACATGACCAGTATCACTCCGAATTTAAACGGTTAAAATATGGCAATCAAAACAAAATATTCAATTTTGGCAACCAAACAAAAGTTGTTGGTTTATTTCAAGCATTTAACCAGCTCTTAAAACGAACTGTTGGTCCTGACATACAGGGTTTATACGAAGTCTTGAAAGTTTGGAAGATGCTTAATTTTAACCTTTTCTCAAGGTCAGGAATAAGTTTAATTTGACTATGTTTGTTGAGAAATGCTGCTTGAAGTGCTTGAATTTTACTTATATAAAGCTCTACAAACCTTGTGACATAGTTTGGTTGATTGTGGTTATTCTGTCTTTTTTAATTAAATTTTCTGTGACAGGGAAATGAGACTCTTGTGACAAGGACTACCGTGACTGTCCCTACTGGTGGAGGACCTGTTGAGGCAGTTTCTACCATTGAGACGGTTCCTTACTGGACTCGCAGCAGGAGAAAGACTGGTAAGATTTTTGTTATGATGCAGTATGTAACATTGGGCAGCACTGGGCCCTGTTGGTAATGCAGCCAAGATAAAATCTAAACATAAAAATGTTCTCATTATTTGTATCTTGAGGATCCTGAGTCTGAATATACTGCAGCAGTGATTCGACAGTCTGTTTTCTTATAAGTGGAAACGTGGTCCTGGTACGTAAAACAAGTTATTTATTTTCCACCTCCTGATCAGCTGCCATGGAATGGGACTCTGAATCTGTCAGGTCTGAGGACATCTTCAAGCCGCCCAGCAACCCCGAGGGAGAGGTAAAAATGCCACCGAGCACACCGCAGAAGCAAGGGGTTGTCCGTCTTCATGAGTTTGTCTCCAAGACGGTAAGAATGCCATTTGTGTGAGAGGATTGCAGAGTGAATTAATCTCAATTGAAAAGCACATTTTCTTTTTGGATTTGAGGGCAATTCTGTTGTATTTGTGTTGACTTAACTTGACGGAGGGTTGAAGTTTGCTTATTTTGTTTTATTTTCTGGTCTGTATAGAAACTTATTGGCACACTAACTGCTGCTCCTCGTGTATGCAGCCCTATTTGTGCAGCACATTCACTAAGAAAGTGTCATGTCTTGGTTTAGCTGAACATACAGTTGACCCACGATCTTTACCAGCTCCCTAAAATGTTAACGTTGAATGTCTCTTATAGGTCATTAAGCCTGAATCATGCGTACCCTGCGGAAAGAGAATCAAGTTTGGCAAGATCTCCCTGAAGTGCCGTGACTGCAGGGTGGTCTCCCACCCCGAGTGTCGTGAGCGCTGCCCTCTGCCGTGCATCCCCAACATGGGTTGCACGCCAGTCAAAATCGGGGAGGTGTGTGAGAAAATTTTCCAAACCGGATTGATCTCTTATTTATTTCCATTTATCCCAGTGTTAACAGTTCACCCCTATACCTCACGTGTTTTCAGGGCGTGCTTGCAGACTACGTCCATGACTCATCACCCATGATTCCTCCTCTTGTAGTCCACTGCATCAGTGAGATTGAGCAAAGGGGCCTGCATGAGGTGAGCAGTGTTTTCCTCTCATAAGTATATGCAGCAATGAGAAATACGCAAAGCCTCAGATACCAGTAGTTATCTTTAATGTCTTTCCCTTAAGCTGAGGCAGAACTGTAACTAAGACTTTGCAATCTGTTCCTAGGATATTAAATTCATAATTGGACTGTGAAATGGCTCCAAATCTGTTGTTTTCTGTGTGACTGTGCTGCTGTCTCTTCCTTCTGCTTTATGTTTCGCTCCAGTCTCAATGTCTTAATGGCCGCGAGCCTGGCCACATGATGTCAGCTGTTTTTAAATGTCAGCAGACAAATGTTATTTTCTTCTCTCATGATTTTTAGACGGTGGGAAAAGGTTAGAGTAGAATGATTTTTTTGGCTTTAAAAACAAAACACAAATAATGTTTATTCACTTTATTGCCAAGAATTAAATTGGAAGATTTGTTCACCAAGTATGAAGCCAGAGTCAGGAGACAACTACCTTAGCTTAGCATGAAGATTGGAAGCAGGGGGATCCATCTAGCTTAGTCCAAAATGATGTCTACCAGCATCACTACAGCTCAATAAAATCCACATATCTCGTTTAATTTGAACAGAAATGAAAATATTAAAACCGAAAGCTGTGGTTTTTCAGGGAGTTTTTTGGAGCTTACTGAGCTTCATTCAAGTAAATTAAACGGCAAATGGTGAATAGCTGTGTTTATTCCCTTGCAGACTGGACTGTACCGTCTGTCTGGTGCTGATCGCACAGTGAAGGAGCTGAAGGAGAAGTTCCTCCGTGGCAAAACTGTTCCCGTCCTCAGCAAGGTGGACGATATCCACGCCATCACCGGCCTCCTGAAGGACTTCCTGAGGAACCTCAAGGAGCCTCTGCTCACCTTCCGCCTCAACCGCACTTTCATGAACGCAGCAGGTGTGTGTGTGTGTGTGTTATATAAGATGGTGTTGTTGGCAGCTGTTTCTGATGTGGAGGGCTTAATAAGATAAAAGTAATGGCACACTGAATAAAAGCAGTTTATTCAACTTCTTGAATTGACAGCAGACGTTTACCCAACAGACCTGTTAAATGCAGGCTCCTATGTTGTTTTTGTAATTTGTTCTGAGCAGTGATGGAAACCTCAGGCAGGAACAAAAAGAGAGCTTAATCTTTCACTTCTTTTTGCCTTTTAAGTATTTACTTGTCACCAGAGTCTGATACAATTTCTATCAAGCTGCAAATAAATCCACACAACCTCTTATTTCTTGCTCGCCGCTGACATAATTGTTTTCCTTTTTACCTCCTCAGAGGTTTTAGATGACGACAACAGCATTGCTCTGATGTACCAAACCGTCAGTGACCTGCCTCCAGCCAACAGAGACACTCTGGCTTTCTTGGTCCTTCACCTTCAGAGGTTAGCAGACACTCTGTTTTAAATATTTTGAACCATGCGTATCGCAAAGATTGTTAAATGATTAAAAAACATTGATTCTGCTTTGATGCTTTCTATATATTCCTGCTACTAATTCACAGAAGGGTCTAGTCTCTCTGTAACTGATATTTTTTTTTATTATGCTGTATCCTATAAATCTAATTGGATTAAATAGCTTCAGGCAAAAATATGCTAATAATCTAATAAACACCAGAAGTGTATCTTGTATACTGATTTAAGGAAGACAAGAAATAAAGTTTCACTCTCAAATGGTGTATAATGTATTTCACATACATCAAAGAGACCTAATTGATTCTCATAACATCTTTCAGAGTTGCCGAAAGCCTGGACACTCGGATGGACAAGTCTAACTTGGCTCGAGTCTTTGGTCCAACTATTGTGGGCCATGCAGTTCCCGACCCTGACCCTATGACAATCCTACAGGACACCAAACGACAAGCGAAGGTAGGCCTGAACGATTCATCATGGTCTGTTGTAAATTGTGTTTCTTCAGTGGTTACTGATATAGCTCCCCTACGTCAAGAACTACAAGCCCCAGAATTATTTGGGCACTAAACACTCATTAAGCATTGTAACAGAAATGCAATAAGAGAGCAACAAACTCATGTTGCTTTGGTTAAGAGTCTGTAAGTAACCGTCACTTTTACATAATGCCATGAACGGCAGCTATCTGATGTGTGGATGCAGCCTGTTCCCTGCAGCTCTTCATCTAACAGCTCACTGTGGCTGCTCCCCTTGTTCCATTATGCAATATTTCAAGCGGATCCACTGTCACAAAAGGCCAAAAATGTCCATGTCTTGTTTGCGTGCAGACACATTTTCCGTCTCCGTCTGTGTTAACATCCGTGACAAATGCGCTGCATTTCCTGCTGCTGCTTCACAACAGTAGGCTCCTGTATATTTCGAGTTGAATGCTTTTAATGTGAACTAACTAATGTAAACAGTGAAGCAGATGTTAATGAGATAAAGTTAAGAACTGTAACACTTGGGTACATGTATTGTTTCCTGTAGGTTTCTCATGCATAAGGAAGCAATTTGTTTCCAGCACATAAATGGTGGACTCTGCCACTAGCAATAACAATGAAATCTAACTCCTAATGAAGTAATTACAGAGTGTAAATAAATGGAAAGGCTACTGCTGAAACACTGCCAGGCCTGATTATGATTTCATTGAAATCTAAAAGATTAGGAGGTTAACTCATAAATATTTATCACGAGACAAGGTCTAGATGAGATTTAACATATTAAAAAGCTATTAAATGATTGTTTTATAAGGAAGCCCTGAACAGCCATATTTGCATTTTTCTTTTTATTATTTTTTTTGTCGTTATCACGAGACCACCAGTTAATTTTTTCATCACCTCATTTGTTGTCTTGTGAAAATATAACTTTGTTACTCTTGCCAGTCAAATGGGCTTCAACCAAAAGAATTCTTGTTGGCAAAGAGGATCTGGAAAAGAAACTACCTACATTGGTAGATGTTTGACTGGTATAATGAAGTGTGAATATAAATAAGATTGAGGTACAGTCTGATCAATAATAGGTACTCCTTGATCTGACATTTGTAGCTTAAATTGGTTGAAACAGTGGTCACGATGCCATTTGTGCATGCTGTTATTGCAGCACTCCTGAAAGAATGATTGATAAGAGTAAGCAACCTTTTGTTTTGTCGTGGTTGGTTTTCTCTTTATCTTGAGATAACAACGCACATTTTCTCAAGGTAAGGAAATAATAACTCATTATCTTGAGATAATGGCTTTACAAAAATAACACGGCTGTTCTCGGCTTCAGTACTTGTAGAGAAATGAAAACGAATTATTTTGAGCAGTGATGATTATCAAACCATTAACTATGAATTAATAATTAATTGCAATAAAACTGACCTATTACAACCTTTTTATTGTATACTGTAGTATAAAACGTGACAGTTATGATACTACGTGCATTAGCTCAAATACAGAATTTAATTCTGCTGCATTAGTGTCATTTCTGTCAGAACAGATTATTTTCACATTATGATAAAGCATTTATTCAACAAAAAAAAACTTCTGTTTTCATTCCTTTACGAGTAATTCTAACAATAATGGTTAAACGTGATAACATAACGTGAGTATACTGTGAAACATGATATTTTCTGACAGGTTTTTGTACCCTCATCTCATACTGTTGCAACCCTAATTATAACCTAAAGACCGCCAGAGCGCTATTTGCTATATAATACTGCACTTCAGAAAATCACCACAATACACCACGGTGATTTAGTAATTCCCGCCTGTCTTGCCAAAGGCATCTGCATAACCAGCTCGACACTCTTGGGAACAGGATGAGGCAACACAGTGAAATAGACTTGATCTTTTTACATTTTTACTAATCCCCCTCTGTTCAGGTCGTGGAGCGTCTGTTGTCTCTGCCGGCGGATTACTGGAGACAGTTTGTGGTGGCAGAAAGCGGGCAGCCGAACTTGGACCACCTGATCATCGAGAACGCAAACTGCTACGCCACCCCTGAGAGAAGTACGAGCTCGTAAACTTTGTGTGTTGTTCAGCAGTGCTTATATGAGTCTGGCCTCAGTTCGCTGGTTGATGTTTCATCGTAATGTTTGTCCTGTTGCAGTGAGCATGCTGGGACCTCTGACCACCCCAGAGCACCAGCTCAATAAAACCCCCTCCTCCAGCTCCTTGTCTCAGCGCATGAAGTCCTCTCTGACACCCAGGTAAACACAGAAAGCAGACTCTCCCTCCTGCACTGCTTCCACTCCGTTTTTACAATCAATGAGCTCATGATTAATTGCCCTGAGAATGACTGCAGCGTACTGCTGATTCAAATGTTCAGGACGGCTATAGAGAACATTTTTCAGATTAAGAGAAAAGCTGACTCCTTTTAAGCATCTTTCATAGAAGTTAATCTACTGACCAATTTCTCATTATCCTTCATGGACTCCGCTTTATTGACTCTGACTCCTAATTCCATTAAATGCCATTATGTCCCCTCTTTGTTGCAGATTTGGGAGCAAGAGCAAATCGGCAGTTGGATTTTCTCTCCAAGGAAAATTCTTCCAGTCTCCGCTCCTCAAATAATCCAAAGCAGCTACACTTAACCCTTTACTGATTCTGCAGTAACAACAATACCTTCTTGCATTCATGCATAACACACAGCATGGTACCGCTTTAATAAGAGCTATTAACGCCTCCATCTTAGTCTTCCTACTTATAATCGTTTTTAATACTCCACAGTTGTATTTTGATGATTTCCGTGTTTGTAAAATAATTATTTTTTCAACCAAATAGTTTTTCTATCTATGCACACTTGTGTGTCTTTAGAGCCGATGCTTTTAACATTCTCATTTCACCGCGTAACACGTGAGAATGTACTGCATATTACTCTTTTTGAAAAATGTGTCGACAGGTGAAAATATGTACTGTAATATGCACAGTTTTAATGTGACCTGCTTCTACATCGAGTCATTTCTTTCAACAGTTTTTCAACTCATGTGTCACTCAGAAGTTGAAGAACTGATTCTTAGGCATTTCATTCTAGTAACGTTTTCTTTTAAGTTTGATGTTTGTGATTCGTTTCTGTTAGGTTTTGTCTTTCCCCAGTTGAATTCTGCTGTAAATGTTTACAATCTATTTTCCTAAAGTTTCTAATTGGCAAGATCCTCTCCGTCATCATCTGCAGACTTGACTGTTTAAGTTTTTTGTGATTCGGCCTTTATCGTTTTAAAAAATCTTCAGTGCCGTCGTGTTTTCCAGTATATATCCTGCGTGGCCAGTGATCGTCAGGTGCTTTGTACACAGGTTTATGTGACAGGCTGTTATCTCTGATCATTTTGCTCTGATGTTTATTGCTGTGTAATATTTGTATTGTGGGAGGATACTCAAGTAATATTGTGCAAAAGGCAATCACTCTGATTGGCCAGTTCAGTTGCTGTGGCATTATTTGATTCACTTTCAGCACGAATTTTGTACACGAATACACGCTCTAAAATGTATGTAACTTATAAAATACATTTCTTACCTTTCCAAAAGTGCCTCCTGTGGTTTCTGTTCAATCCCTAGTGCCCTTTTCTAGCTGTCTGAACTTTATTACTGCGGTTTGTGGGGGTGTAAAGGGACGTTTTGTGATCCAGGTTAACACATAGTTAAATCCCCTGCATCCAATTATATGACCTCAAAAAATAAACTCTTAAATCTGAAGGTGCAGATACAAACACTGACTGATACTGGTTAGTTCACACCTTGAGTGGTTAGGGGTCACATGTAGGTCACCTTTGTCAGAAGGTCCTAAACTACCTGGGAACGGTTGTTAAGAAAGCACTGAGGGTCGTGTTGTGCTTGAAAAGAACTGTTTTGTATGCTGCGTTGCAAAATCGTTAAAAGCTGTTGTGAATGGTCCAAATTCAAAGGTGAGAAGCCGGCATTTACTGACGAGAGAGTCATGATGGTGTTTCAATATAACGGCGCACATCTTTCAGTCCATCCCTCGTAGAAGGCATTCAAAGACTTTTTCAACACATGAGAAATGCAACATTAAATATTAATGTGACAACATTTTAAAAAGCTTGAGAGAGATGTTCAAACCCTGGCTTCTTATTCACCTTCACGCGGCTGGCCATCAGAGTCCGATTCAGAAAGATACATACATTTATGAAAGGGGTCTAACTCGCAAAGGCAGTGAATGAGACAGCAAGCTAGCAAAAATGGATGTAATGTCATAAAATTTGTTAAGAAGTTGTTTGTGAGTCACTCGATGTGTTTCAGTGAGAGACAGTGAATGTAAGCTTTTGCAGAGCAGAGCACCTTTAGACATCTTTATTGTAGAGATACTCACACTGTAAATCTGGAGACTTAAAGGTAAAAAATTAGAGGTAGCCTCATATTATTGACTCCGGTGCATGTATACTGCTCCCACTCATGTCACGCCACAGAAGTCTTTTACGTAAAGACTAGGAATGATAAAGTGGAATTTATTTTACAGTACAAAGTGTAAATGTGTATATGTTCTGTATGTGGAGGCAGATGTTGGTGCAACTGTTAAAACATATGAAATATGTAACATCAAAACTTCGGCCACGGCCAGAGAAGAGGAGTGTTCCTGACGTAGTCCTGGAAGACGGGGTCCGATCCCCACTTCTTCATGGCCTGCTTCTCCAGGATGGGGATGCCGCTGACGTAACGGAGCAGGAACCAGACGAAGAGCGGGGACGCCACGCTCAGGTACTGGGGACCCTGCATCACAGACGAGGCCGAGAGCCAGAGACCCGACCACTGCAGGATCTCTCCGAAATAGTTGGGGTGTCTGCTGTAGGCCCACAGTCCACTCTGGATGAACTTCCCCTGCAGGCACACGAACGCAAATTGAACATTACAGTCGGTGAGCGAGGCATTAATGCGGTTTAAAGGTTGCAAAACATGAGGTCGGTTAACTTGCAGCATTATCTGGGTCACGCTTGAAAAGCCATTTCTGCTGGTCAGCAACAGCCTCAGCGGCAAAGCCAAGGCCCCATATAGTCCAGCCAATATAGTCCCTCGTTCCAAGAGGCACGTCTCGCTTCTCGCTGTTCAGCATGAGGGTGGGAAGGAGGGTCAGGAATACCCACAAGGCTGAGGGAAAACAGAAAAAATTAATCATCTGCAACCAGACTTAACACTTCCGTCAAATACACGCATCTAAGTTAATGAAACCAACAGCTCCTACCAGAATAAATGCATTTATAAAAAGCCAGAAAACCAGACGGTGATTTATACAAGGCAACCCTCCCTTTAGTTAATTTCTGGGCCGGTCAAGGACTCAGAAGGCATTAACATCGCCTGCAAGTACCTTGAATAGTCCAATATACAAAGAAAGTCCCTGGGCTGTCTCTGACATGGTTGAACCTGCGATCATGACCGTCCTTCAAGATCCGCATGAAGAGGAATGTGCCCAGCCTGCAGGGAGAAACGCGGTTAACATCCGTTCACATTAACCAAGGCATTATTCATTAACCTGATGTTAAGGTTTCACAGTCATCAGCTGCTCCTCTGACCTCGCCATGGACCCTCCATAACTTAGAGAAAACTCTGCAGCTTTTAACGCAACAGGATTTAATCTCGTGGGAGTTTTATTTAACTTTGCGCTCAGTTCTTTAACAACGAGGGTCGTCGCCGCCTTACTTACCTGAGTCCCCATGCTGTCACCAGCCCCGTCTGCACATTCTGACGGACGTGACTGGCTCCTCCCCAGAACCGACTCAGGTGTGCGAGGAGTATAAAGGTGCCAGACCCTGGTGAAAAAAAAAAAAGAAAAGAAAGAGAGAGAGAGAGGCAGTAGAGTCAGGGTGGTTGGGACATGGGCACGGCGGATGGCTCAACTTGTTGCAGAGAAAGGCGTGTTCAATAAATCTTTTACCCAGGATCCTGCAGGCAATTGGTTCCAAAGTTCAAGGGTAAAAATATTACGGAGCTGAGCGCACGGCGCAGAACCAGGAGAGGACGAGTGTCGTCGGATTCATTTGTGAATTTATAAAGAAATCAGACATTGGTGTCGACAGGTAAGCTGCACCGTTCTACACCTGACAAATTATTCTATTATTGTTTTGTTATTTACGCCTGCAGGAACCTGACAAGGTTAATTCATTCTCCCAACTTCCTCGTTTGTCAACTTTTAATTGCTCAGAGCTTCACAAACGTCAATCACAGTAATAAGACTGGGGATACTGGGGCTGCAGGTTAAGATCGTGATGATTGATTACAATTATCGGCTAATTCGCTTAGTGAAAAGGTGAAAAAAAGGAGATCACGAGCCCAGGGTGACACCTCCTCGCTGCTGGATGTGTTCAAAACCCAAAAGATATTCAGTTTATTATCACATGAGATTAAAAAAAACGTAAAAGCCTCACAATCGAGGAGCTGGACGAGGGAATTTCAGGTCATTTTAGATTGAAAAATTACATAAAACATACTGAACAGTGTTGTAAAAAGTACCCAAAAGTTATTCTACAGTAAAAGTAAAGATATCGTGTCACTCACAGGAATAACTTTAAGTAAAGTATTAAAGTATCTGATGTTAAATGTATTTGAGTAACAAAAGTACAAACAAATAAAAGTAACTTGTACATATTAACAGATCCAATATTAAGCTGTTGTTGATACAATCAGTGTTTTTTAATCAGACTGTCACTGAAATAAAAATACACGACATTGGCTCTGATTTAGCCTGAAATCTGCAAAGTAATTAGTATTTAAGTGACGTAAAATGACCAATTTTAGCCTCCAAAATGTAGAAGAGGAAGTATAAAGCAGCAGAAAATGGAAATTAATCAAGTGAAGAACAAGAACCTCAAAAAGTACAGTACTTAGTTACAATCCATCACTGATACCGATTACATTTTTATCGACTCATGAGTTGTTTCAGCAATTTAATCTAAAATTCCCATCATTCATTCCCGTCTGATTTACTACTAACTCTCTCCTGCTGTTGTTAATTGTTGTTCAGGAGGTTTTAAACTGTTTCTTTAATTAATGCAAAGTGAGATGGAGTTGCATTAATCACTGGTGTTAATTCTTGATTGGGGGCCCCACGTTGAGCCCCCTGAGGCGCCCAGGACTCCTGTGTGCGCCCCTGCTGCTGACACGCTGTCATTAAGTTAAGCTGATTGGATGAGAGGAGGAGCTCTGTGCCTGTTTCACAACAAAGCTCGTCTTTAGATAACACCGGTTTTATAACACGAACAGCTCGACACCAGAGTGCAACTTTAAATACATGACACTACAACAACTTCACAGCTGATTTATGATCAATAAAAACACATGTGCAGCTTGTTTTGTCGCTTAAATGTGATTTTTCTGTGGAGTCAAGTTCACACCAATTAATTGTGTTGAGGCTGTTCAACCAGTCGGTCAGCAGCACATGGTCTTAACTGAACAATCAGGAGTTGAAACGCTCCTTTAAATTACCTGCCAGGTCGTAGAACTTCTCGGTTCTGAAGGCAGCAGCCAGAGCCCAGCCGGCCCACTGGATGCCCAGGTCGGTGGCGGCACATTTGACCAGAGTGCTCCCCATGATCACGTCCTGCAGCTCGGCCAGCAGCACGGCAATCTGAGGGTTTGTCATCGGGCCACTCCTCCTCCGACACCCGAAGAAATAAAAATACCGTGGCTAAAGTTCACCGCTGCCATTCTGCAGCGTGGGCGTGGCTTCACCGACCGCAGGGGACTCTGGGTAGTGTAGTCACGGACAAACTGAGCTTCCATGGGGCACCTAGAGGAGGAATACAGGTGTTACAGCAGCGCAAGGACACAAATAAGTATAGATGATTTAAAAAAATACATAATGAGACTAATATTAATATATTATATATTAATATACTTATTAGACAACTGGTAATGCAGCAGCAACGTCTACAGGTACTCTTTATCTAAGAGAAATATCCACTATAACATCAACTATAACATCAATACACAACTATATCAATGTTTGTCTGCATTTATAAATAAATATGATGTCATGTATATATATTAACATTTATATAATCGTAGTATGCAATATAAAATATAATTGCCTATAAGATATAGGAATATAGTACAGCGACATAGCACATATGCATAATATTAAACAACAGTAATGTATAGTACACATTATAAACTTGGTTTACCATAGTATACTATGGGTACTGTACCATGTAGTATAATACAAACTATACTGTATATCAATATACCATCTAATATAACATCGTACACCAGAATAGTATAAGATTGGGGAATTATATCAGTGGTTTTTTTTATGCATTTAGAAATAAATATGATGCATGATCTATACATATTAACATACTATAATCATAGTATGGGATATGAAGTGTAACAGCCTATAAGATGGCATGTAGTAACTTAGTAGGACATGATACACAAATGAAAGCATTTTTACTAGGTTCAATAATTCCCTAATTTTTCCTGGTTGGAAGTGAAAAATATTGTTGTAACTGTAAATATCTGAAAAAGTCTGTCAGTGTATCACAGTCAGCAGTGAAATCTTTAGTCGTCCAGTACTTAAATCTAGAATCCAGAACAATTTGGTTTAAATTCTGTATCATGTGCAGCCCATCGAGGTGTTTTTTAAAATCTGGTTGCACAAATTTAATTGCTTCACAACATCAAATCAAGTGTGTTCGGTAAATGAGACGAGGGGCCTCAATCGTTATCACTGACTTGTGATCTCCAGCCGACTATTACAGCTTTGAACGCAGGACTTTTGATCATGATGGAGTACTTTTATAGAGCGGTGCAACTTTTACTTTAGTGAAACATCTGAACTGTTTTTCTATCAGTGCTGAGTTTTCAGACAGGCTGCTCACTGAGGTGCCCAGAGGCGTCAATACAGAGAGGTTATCTGGACGGGCTTCGCTTTCCCAGTTTTTCACCTCATCTAATATCATTTGAATCACTTGAATACAAAAAAAAAAAACCCAGTCACATGTTACAGCAGCACAGGGGCTCGATACGAGGACAGGAAACAGATTAAAAACTATTTATAAAGTAGAGAAATTACATTTTAAAAAGCTGTATATATTATATATGATATGTGCTGTGATGGAGTGTAATTAAGTACATTTACTCAAGTACTTAAGTGCAACTTTGAGGAATTTCAGGAACTGCTACTTTACACATCCACTGCAGTACATTTAGTTCATAACTTTATTCTTCATGCTGCATCAGAGCCAAAGTAACACATTTTTTATTTTTTCAGCAATTAGATTAATAAAAAACTGATTGTTTGAAAAGAGGAGTAAAATAATTCATCTACATCAATCTGGAACGACCGTCTTTGAACAGAGGAGGTGGCCTACGACATTACTTATCACCCACTTACAATGCAGTACTGAGTCTCCTCCCCAGACAGCTTAACAACCATTCACACCTGGGCTCACCTCGCCCTAACGACCCACATGAAGGCCGGTCAACGACCCTAAAGTGGCCCTAACGACTCTGAAGCTCAGAGCTCACACGTGACCTTAACGACTCTGTGAGGACACTCCCACACAGAGTTTAAAAGCCTGCAGCTCCTCCAGTTAGTCAGAAGTGAAGAAGCCTCTTGGATGAGAAGTGAAACATCTTCGAGAAACTGAAACACGTCCAGTTGCCTACGATACAGCACCTAAAAGCACCATGATCTGGATGACTGAGAACCTTCATCAACACAAAAACCTTTACTTTGACTCATATATGACTTCTGGGTACTTTTTACAACACTGAATATTTGTGCAGTATAAGTACACATGCACCATACAATAATAATGCTGTTTAATGTTGTGTTATATAACTACCACTTGTTTTACGAGCCCCATAGTAATAATAACAACTAATATATGATCCAGGAGAAGCTGCAGGCGTGTTGTTGTAAAGCACCTGTTTCATTAAAGCCAAATACTCAGCGTTGTTGTTGAGGTATTGTTGTAATATAATCTTTCTTGTATGTTTCTCATCCTCATCAGGAATAAACACAGTCAAGACAAAACATGGCCGAGAGCACGAGTCCCAAAGGCAGCTCTGGTGACTTTGCTAAAAAAGTCCAGAGGCAGCTGAGCAGAGGCAAAGAGAAGGTAACAGTCTGCAAGTTTTTTAGTTTCCCAAATAACAACAGAAAGAAACTTATTACCATTTAGTCGCTGCTGTTTTTGAGATATATCGTTCTTTCCTGCAGGTGCTGCAAAAGCTGGGAAAGGCCGACGAGAGCAGAGACGAACAATTTGAACAGTCTCTCCGACAGTTTAACGACCAGCAGGTAATCACTCCTCTGCTTAATGAGAAAATAAAAAGTGTGCAGTTACTTCTCGGGGGTTTATTTTGGACACTGAAACAGATTTAAATGTTTCAATAATTGAATGGAGCTAAAACAAATACATTCTCACTGCTGTCTCAGCATATTTTACCGTGTATGGAAACGCTGGGAGGATTTATTGACTGTGTGAGCGAATCAAGCATCATAAAAGTCATAAATCTCAAGAGTGACACTCAGGCACACCTCTTGTCTGTTTGCAGACTGATGGGAACAGAATATACAAAGACCTGAGGAACTACATCAATGCAGTAAGAGGTGGGAATGCTTTTCTGTTTGTGTTGTAGATTTGTGTCCTCTGCAGGGATCATATAAACAATACTCCTTTTTCGTTACAGACATGCGTGAGGCCTCAAGACGAATCTCCCAGTCTCTGTTTGATTCTTATGAATCTTCCTGGGCTGGAGAGGAAGACTTAGGAGGCATCGTGGAGGTGAGTGTGATCATCCGTGATGACATAAAAAACCCAGAGCAGCCACAGATCTGCACATTTTTTTGTTGCACGAGCACAAAAGCAGCTTCGCTCATCGCCAGGGGACCAGAACCCCTTCCTTCTCCCTCTCGTTATACATAATTAATGCAATATTTATGCTGTGCCTTTTAATAAGGGGGAGGACCTCCTGTGGAACGACTACGAGGAGAAGCTATCGGACCAGGCGGTACGCAACATGGAGACATATGTGAGCCAATTCCCAGATGTCAAGGTAAGACGGGAGGAAGAGAGTAAACACAAGTCAATGCACAGACAGATAAAAGGCCTGAGAGCAAATGCAGAAAAACCAATAAAGACAAAGTAGTTCACACACACACACACACACACACACACAGACACACAGACACAGGCACCCACAACATATATCTTCTGTCTTTTTCAATCTGCAGGAGAAAATAGCCAAAAGGGGAAGAAAACTAGTGGACTACGACTCTACCCGTCACCACCTGGAGGCACTGCAGTCTGCAAAGAAGAGGGATGATGTCAAGATAAACAAGGTGATTAAAAATGACATTCATGTCTTTTTCTTGTCTTTTACCCTTTTGCCCTGCGTCTGTTCAAAAAGACGTTTTAAAATGAATTCAATGTTTCACCCCGCAGGCAGACGAGGAGCTGAAGTTTGCCAAAAGTGTCTATGAAGGCATCAACAATGAATTAAAAGAAGAGCTGCCTGTGCTTTTTGAAAGGTGATAGGATATTATGTAATATCATTATTTATATATGTGAGAGTGTATACATTTTTAAAATTATGTTTCATACACTTTTCTTTTTTCTCAGCCGTATTGGATGCTACATTTCAGTCTTCTCAGCTGTATCAAACCTACGAGAAATCTTCTATAAGGAGATGAGCACGGTATGTACGTTCGCTCTGTGTTGGCTGAGCATCAAGTGACTTATTGATATATTTTTTGACCAGTCGTTTCATCTTCTGTCTTTCAGCTCAATGGGGATATGCAGAATGTGTTAAAGGAGCTGCAGGCTCAGCATCCCGACAAAGTGTTTGAAGTGCGGGGACTGCAGCGGCAAGTCTTTACTTTTTATTTTAAACATCCAGTGTGGAGGATTTAGTGGCATCTAGTGGTTTGGTTGCAGATTACAACCAACTGAATACACCCGTGTCTACCTTCTCCAGTGGGAGCTTCTAAAAACATTAAAAAAACATAAAAGGCCCTTTCCAGAGCCGGTCAGCTCTGGGCTACTGTACAAACATGGTGGACTCGCTCCCTCTAACCTTTAAGGCAACACAATCACAACTATTCTTAGTGTCGGGTGATTATACACTAATGACAGAACATTATGTTCAATCTATGCCAACAGATCCTCCTAAGTCCTGCACACTGGAGCTTTAATGTCAGGTCAAATGAATAGTTTGACAGCTTGATCCTAAATTATTGATGCTAACAGGGTTGTTTATGCACCTCTATTGGCCGTATGTTTTGTGGTTGCAGTGCAGGTCCAAAGTTAAGATATTTACTACATTATTTGTCGTATATTTCCTCATTGACAGTGCCTCAGATGCTGATTGCTTATAGAAGCAACACATGCAAACTGTTTCTTTGCTTTGTGTTTTAACATATTTCAGGTATGGCTCCCTGAGGAGACGAACTCTGATGTCTCCTAAGGCCTGGAAAGCCAGCTTTTCTGAGTTTCACCGGAGCTACAGTCCTAAAACTGGCCAGAGGTTCAGCTTCAGGTCCCCGGACAAACTTCGCCACAGCACTCTGTCCAGAGACAGCAGCACCTATGCAGTCTCCTCAGAATCCTCTATTCTGGAGAGCCCCACCTCCGAGTCCGGGGACCTGGACGCAGGGTCGAGCCACAGTGAGATCACCGGTTCAGCCGCAGAGGAAGAAGCTGCAGCGGGGGCGGCTGGAAAGGAGTCGGGAGGAGACAGCAATCAGGTGGAAGAGGAGAAGGGCGTGAAGGAAGAAGAGTCTGAGCCTCCTGCAGGGTCTGATAACAAGGGAGACGGTGAGAAAGCTCCAAGTGAGAGCAGCTCTGAACTGAACATCTCGTGTGATTCAGAGAGTTTGGACCTCCAGCTGTCTGCAGCGGACGGCCCGCTGCACATCGAAGAAAGAGACGACAGCCCGGTGGACCTCAACACTTCCAAACCAAATGGACTGGAGAACGGGGAAGTTTCTGGGATGAAGGACCTCAGCATTTCTAGCAAGGTTTGTCATGTAATTATCACACAGCTGATATAGTTTATATTCTGCCCTGTCATTATTAATTCCCTCTGCTCTTTGTGTCCTCATCCAGGATGCTCCTGCAGAAAAATCTCCGGACCCAAAAAGCACAACAGTTTAAAAGTATTCAGACATTAATACAAGGTTTGTGGGATTTTCTCGCACCATAATGTGTCACATTTTATAACTTATTACTGTATTCGACCGAGCTTTTAATGAATCCATGTCTGCCCTGTGTCGATTTCCAGCAGAGAAACACAGAAGAGATTGAAGTCGACAGCTGCACGAGAGAAAAAAATGTGGAGACAGCCGCACTGAAGTGTCCAACCGTGCTGTCATGAGTAATGCTCTGTGCATTGACTTGTCGTGTGTTAGTTTTCTTATTTATCTGTCATTGAAATCAATTGTACACACAGGAAAACAGTGACGTAACATGTTTCATATTAAGTATCCAGACCGAACGTTATCCCACAGATTATATTATATTCTGCACCAAACAGGATAATATCAGAGTAGTTATTTTGCGTATATCTAATGTTAGCAAACATTCATGCACATATAGGTCTACATTGCTAAAAAATCTGTCAGCATGTTCACTGTATGCAGATGTACTGTTCTGTGGTCTCAGTTTTAAAGGAAGTGAGCTGAACTCTCACTGTCACTGACTGAAACTAAGTCGAAGTTTTGATTATTTCCTTTTTTTCTTGTCAGGGATTTTTTGTTTGAACGTAATAACTGAACGTACGTCTCGTCATTTTCACTCCCAAAATCTGTTAATCGGGCGTGCACCGTGAAGATAAAACATTGTGTAACACTGAACTTTTTTTCTTTGTATCACTTTTACACTAATTTGTTTGATTTTAATAACTTGGTGAATACGCAGCAGCCCTTCGTGGGTGAAGCTAATGCATGGATGGATGTATATAATAAATAAAAAAATGCATTGAATTTAAAGTATTGTGTGAACAGCTGTGGCTGCCTCTCTCACAATGGAGGTTTAAAATGATAGAGTCACAAAACAGTGAGCTCTCACTCTGCACAGATTTCTCAGCTGACATAACTTACATCCATGGAAAGGCTAAGACGTGTTGCTTTTTACTTTAAGAGGCATTTATTTAAAACATTTAGAGTTTATTTGAATCAGTCAGTCTTTATCTTATGTGTTCGATGAAAATGTGTTTTTTGTCATACTTCATTATAAGAGGAAGACATCACACGTGAGCTTTGAAATTTGTTGTGGTTGGTCGACTGACCTCCACGTCTCTCACTTCTTGAATTGTAACTACAAGGATTTTTTAATTATGGAAGTCACAATCAAAAAACAGAAACCACTGACTGTTTTTTTTATGATTTAATCTGTGAAATATGAACTAAAATGTGTCACTACGTGTGTGAAGAGGAACCACAGACATTTTGAAAGAGAAAGTTCAAGTTCAGTTTAAGCAAATTTGACTGTGAGAACCCTGTTTTCAAATGTCAAGTAACACAGTAAGACATTAAAAGAGCCAGACTTGATTTATTTGTCGTTTACAATAAATAAAGGAAGGAGAGCTGCTCTGTGGGCAATATCAATATATTATGTTGTTGGCATTAACACAAATATGACGGCTTCTGCAGACTTCCTCCTGAATTAAGCGGTGGGTTGTGCGCTGTCAAAACAAGAAATCAAACTTTAACCTAATGAGCTACTTTTCATCCGTTTAGTCCCCCCCACCACCAACGATACATTTTAATACAGCCTGATAATTTAGGATATTTTCTTTCATAGCTAAAGATGTTGGGGTTTTGCACAGATGGTCGGATAAAACAAATACATTTGGTTTGGAAATTTGTTATGGATATCAACAACAACAACTATTTTCTGACGTGTTATAGACCAAATGATCAGGCAAATTAACTGATAATGAAAGGGAAGAAGTTATTACTTAAAGGAACGGTTCACCCAAAAAGGAAAATGTAGTCATTACCTACTCACCCCCAGTGTTGATGGATAGTTGGTTGATGGATAAAACATTTCTGGAGCTTCACAACAAAACAGTGTTGCAGCATTCACCTGATCAACTGAAGTAGATGGAGACTTATTTTGAAACTAACTGAAAACCCCCCAAAATGGCCACGTACAGCTTCTTTTGCATCCTCCAAGTCCAGAATTGATTTGAAAAGACATCATTAACGTCCTTCCTGAGCTGTTGAGCTCGTCAACCCACTTCAGATGGTGTGCACAGTAATGCTTGTAGCTTAGCAGCTACAGTGAAGGTTTTGTCTTACAAAAGGGTGTAAATGACATCCTTTCAAATCAATTTGGGCTCCCTGGGCTTCCCGAGACTTGGATCACGCCTGACGAGCTGTGTGGAGCCATTTAATGTCTTGTTTTCAGTTGATTTGTTAGAGAATGCTTCAACACTGTTTTGCTGTGAAGCTCCAGAAATGTTATACGGTACATTCAGACCGAATCGGACTGATCACAAGTGAAACATGGTGCCACACAGAGAAATGTCCCTTGTGTTCCTGCTTTAGCATTTAGCCATGCTAAATGACATGCGTCCTGCTCGGCCTCTGATCTCCGGTCATGCCACTGCCACAGTAGGTTAAGCATGCTGGTCCTACAATGATCGTTGGCATCCACGGATGTGTTTAAAGTGGTGTACAAAGCCAAACTGAGTGAATACACGACACATGATGTTACACTCCACTGTGGTCTCGTGACTCGGACTGCATTTCTCCAAAAGTTGAGTCGGCTTCAACATTTTCGCTGCATCTGGCAGAATTTTTTTGCAGAGCCCCCTGCAGCCATCACCGCCACAGCCGAAACAGGCTCCCCTCATTAAAATATATGGGAAAACACGTGTTTTTACCGCACATTTGATTTGGTCTGAAACAAGCCTTATAGACAAAACTTCACTCTTGACCTTCCATCCACATGGATGTGAGTGTATAATGACTGAATTTTCATTCTGGGTGAACTGCTCCTTTAAAGATACAAGTTCAGTTAATATGCCTCTATCATTTGGTCTATAAGATGTCAAAACAAAACAACTTATGTCCAAAGCCCAAATTGTGTCTGTCCAACACAGAAAGTCTTTGAATTTTCATTGTTGGGTGGACTGTTCCTTTAAAGGAGCACAATGTAGTAATATAAAAGTGACAAGAGGAACTTTAAAGTGTTTGTCAAACAGTCTCCTGATCCCTCTGTTGATGTATAATGACCTGTGACTGCAACAGTAACATCAGTGAAAGGACGGCCAACTGACTGATACCACACAGGTAACACTGGATCTACGGGAAGCGGTGAGGTCCAAAAAAATACACCTGCAACTGCCACTTCCGGAAATCTTCGAGATTTAAGGTCAGTCTGTTTATTCAGTCGTGAAAAAAAGAGAGTTTGTTTGGCATAAAAATCACAATGGACATTTCAAATAAGACAAAAAACAAAATAAAATGTCCTCAATCACAAATGAGCAACATGTAAGGAAAGGGGAACTGCTCTGCGCCACTTTTTTTTTTTTTTTTTTGATGCCTCTCGTGCTAATAGACGATCTCTGACGGGCAGATGGGGGAGGAAAGGGAGAGGCGGAAAGCGAGAGAGCGTGCGCCGCATGACTCACGAGTGCCGAGCGGAGAGAAGTGTCAGGACTCACCGTGTTTCACAGACGGCGGCTCGGACGCGTTAACCGCCTCGACAACAGCTTATATTACACCTAAAACTCAAAGGTAGGGGCGCGCGCTCGTTCCCACCCCCCCCCACCACCACCACCACCTCCGTCAAGTGAAGTGAAGTGAAGTTAGCTCCGGACTGGAAAAAGTTGGGTCAGCGCGGCTCGGTTCGTGACACACTCCTGTTCCGCTCCGCCCCAGGTAAGCTCACACACACACACACAGCAGCTGTGATAACAACGATTGTTCAGTCTGATGGAAACTTTTAAACCCACAGCTCAGGTTTTAATTCACTCCTCGGTGAGTTTGTGTGAAGCTAACCGTTAGCTTAACTCGGTGGGGGAGTTTGTTTTCTTTAGGGGGCTGACCGGTGGAGTTGGGAGACAAAGAGCGCGAGCTGATTTAATGAAGTGTGTAACAATGGTGGCTTCAATAAATCATGTCCTGACCGGAGGACATGGTTAGGTGTCACAGAGGTGTGTGGTTGTTCAGTGGTTTGTGTGTGGTTTTTTTTTTCCAGGTGTATCAGCAGGGAGTTAACCAGCAGCAGCCATGAATCGTAAGTCCCATTTAAATCAGGTTAAAAGTGCATGTTTGTGGTGTTAAACGTGTTTTTTTTTGGCATTTTTTATTATTGTAGGTATGTTTTTAAATATGAAAAATCAATGTGCAGTGAGTGTTTTGATTTCATGCTGCTTTATACTCCAGAGAAGACTTTCCACTTATTCAATTTGGATCTAAATGTTAATTATTTAATCTGTACACACATTTCTCAAGCAGAAATGACAAATATTTGATTGTTGTTTGATGGATGATGCAGTTTTCTTGCATTTCATTACAGTAAACTGAAGTTATTTGGCTTTTTAGAGATAATGAAAGTAATCTTGAGTCACAGCCCTGGACTACATTTATTTAAAAGCTTTAATTACTATACAGATTCAGATTTCAAGTAAAAAAAAATGTGATGTATTGTCATAAATGTAACTTTCCAGCAGGGTAAAGTAATTCAAACTGGTTCAACTCCACCGGATACAACATAAATGTCAGTATCTGTTTCCTAATGAGTATTTTTACTTTTTATACTTTATTGGGCTGTGACCAAAGGGTATTTTTTATTACTGATTTAACATGCAGATTATTTTCTCAAGTAATATATACATGTACTGGAGTGCTGTACCTTTTATATGCTTAATACTTACACTTGACTGCGTTAGAGCTGCAACGATTGGTTGATTAGTTGGATCGAGTATGCTGCTTTTATTGTATTTCATTACAGTAAACTGAAGTTATCTGGGTTTTGAACGGTCACCTCGTGCTCTAGTACACTGAAATATACATTTTTCTTTGTTTTTACTTGTTTTAGAGACCAAAATAATCTGCAGATTCATCGATCAATCTTTAGTGTACATGTATCTGAGTGCTGATTTTACAGACAGAGCAGTTGATTATTTTATAAATTATAATGTTTTGTCATAGATGAAACTATCCAAAAGTGTGAAGTAGTTAAATCTAGCTCCACCTCCACCGGATACAACAATAAAAAATGCATCAGTTATAATAATCGATTTGTTGCATAATGAGTATTTTTTACTTTTCATACATTTTCAGAACTAACATTATTTTCATTATAGATTTAACCTGCACATTATTTTCTGAATTTGGGCTATAAAACATAAGAAAACTGTGGAAAATCTATCCTAGAGCCCAAATTAGACATCATCAAATATCTAGTTTTGTTGATAATAAAGATAATATAATGAAAGTATTTACATTTGCAGGATTATGTGACCAAGAAACCCAGAACATTTTCCCATTTTAGAGCTTTAAACCAAAGATTGTGGCACTTTTCCCTGGAAAAATGCAGGATTTTATCTTCTAGTGGAGTGTTTTTATTGTTTGGTGCTACTACTTTTTACTTCAGTACAAGATCTCAGTGTTTCTTCGACCACTGGTGTGTTCTCTGATTAAGTAATTACATCACAGAGGATTTATAATTAAATAATGATATAAATAATAAGGTTTGTTTCAGTTCCGGCCCTTAATAATCAGATTACCGTGTCCCAACACTTAATATTCCTTCCTCAGCCTGCAAGATATGCAGTTACACAAGTCTCTCCTGGCGGGCGGACGGACTGTGTGCTGAAGATAGAGCCCCTGCGACATTTTTAACATACTTTTTTATCTTCCAGAATCAGACATGGTGCCTCCGACAACAGTCTCCTCCTTTACAAACACAATTGTGACAGAGGGTGAGTACACTTGTTGTTCTTTTTAAAGCTCTTGTTATGAATGTTTACCTCGAGTTCAAGCCAAAAAAGTGTCCTGACATTGTAACCTGTACAGTTTGTGCTGTTTCATGAACACATGTCATGTTTTTTTTGTTCAGCATCAGATGCAGGACTTTTAACATCCCTTCCCACACGAGCAGACACCACCATGATTCAGGGTAACTCCTACACTTTTTTTTTTTTATGTTGCTGGCACACAAACCGGTCTCTGCTTGGACTCACACAGCTGTGAAACACGGCGCAGTTTACTTCCTCTCAGATCCTGTACTTTAGAACAATCTCATGACCTTTTTTCCTTCCTGGTCTGTTACCTGACACCAGCAGTTTAAAACCAATCTACTTGTTTTATTTTTCTTCCTCTCAGTGGTAACAACAGCAGCCCCCGCAAGTATAGACTCCACGATTATTACAGGTAACTCTTGCAGTTTATCCTGAGCGTTTTCTCAGCCATAATATCTCAAAGAGGCATTTTAAAAAAAGATGTTTTGCCTTCTTTTTTCCCAGTGGTTATTGTTCTCATCCTGCTGACGGTAGCAGCTTTGGCCTTCCTGCTTTACCGGTATCTCTGCCACAACAAAGGAGACTACAGGACGACAGGAGAGCTGGCTCCAGGAGAGGACCCCGATGAGGAGTACAGCAACAAGGCGGCTGCGAGCGAAAAGAAGGAGTACTTCATATGAACCTGGTGAAGACTTGAAAAAATGAAGTCCGTGGAAGATTCAGACGATGTAGGACTGTGTTTTTCTATATTTGTGTTTTGAGGGAAGGCCGCTACTCGCTGCACACCGGGCCTGAGAAAAACCTCGTTAAAGATTTTGTTATGAAAAATGCAGAAGAGCACAAGCAAATACCAAAGATAGGATTGTTATAGTAGGAGCGAATATTGATGGATGAGAAGCAGGTGACAGGACAACAGGTGTGTTGAGATTAGCGTAGCTAGGTGTGAAAACAGGTGGTGGGATTTTTAAAATGCCACGGCGCTGTGATCAGTAAAAAACTCAGTGACAATCACAATGTAAAATTAGCCTGTCTGCTACATTATTTATCAGCCATGTTTTTGTTATTCTCTATTAGTATTTGTCATGTTATTGCATTCAGACATACTGTATTCTTCCCCCAAACAAATCTTATAGGAGACGTGTTCTGGGGCTGTTACTTTTATATTGGTTTGCTTTTAAAACAGTGGCCTTTCTTTGCAATACTTTGTATAAGCTAGTTCAAATGATAGTATCCCTTTTAAACACAGAACAGCTGGATATTATTTGTTGTATTGGATTGTGTTATACCTGGTTTTGTTTGCCACACGTGGTTGTTGATGACTTCCATGTTTGAATACGGAAGACAATAAAACTTGTTTTTGGACAAGTGTTATTATACAACCCGACCGCTTACAGTGATCTTTTAATGCATTTTGTATCCGTGATCAGTGCACATAAATGTTTTAGAGCACAAAGTACATGTTACACTGTGTCTGATAGATGCACCTAGCTATAGTTTGTACAGTCCCGCACCATAAATCCCACCATTATTGAGCTTAAGTTCAGTTTTTGTCTACGCTACGTTTGAGAAATGATTAGATGATAAAATACTACAGTTACTCAATATAAGACGACAAACCACAGCTTGAAATGCTGATCATGGAAAGGAATCAAAGCCTGTCTGACACCATCAGCAAAAACTGAATCTGAGCCTCATTAAGGTGTGATTTATCGTGGGCTGTTGGATCCAAATGCGTTTGATGCAATAAACTGGCAACTCGGTGTAATGCTAGGTGATTTTGACAGAAATAAACATCCATTTTTGACTCAATACCTTTTATATCAAAGTGACAATAGTTTAGCTGGGACTATTGGTTCTTTCATACAGTACATATACTGAGGTGATAATGATTTCTGACAAAAAAATCTTTCAGGATTTTGGTATGAAGGCTAAGCAAGTAGAAGCATCCACTAGGTTTATCAAACTATCCATTACCTGTGATGAATCTGGCAAGGAAAATACCACATTTAGTTATAACCACAACATCATAATAACCCACAAAACCCCAGATGTTATCTCAGATCACAATCTTGAAATAAATACCTCCCCTGTTCTGTAACATTGTACAGTAGAGTCCAAAAGAGACCGCCAGTCGAGACACTTCTGTTTTGCATTTGTTTTGAACGTAATGCTGTTTTTCATCACTTTCGTTGCAAATGACAATAACAGCTCAACAGCTGTGAAAAATGTACATGAATTTCATAATATCTCCTCCTGGTGCTTTAATGACATAATGGACTCCACAAGTTCGTGTAATACCTGCAGGCCCAAAAGGATTTTGAAAATCTTTCAGTTTCTGGATCACCAGAATGAAAATCTTGCAGAATTCAGTGGACTGTTTCTTTACTTATAACGTGATAGACAATGTTCATTTAAGATAAAGATTGTTTATGAGGAAAAATAAGCAAACATTAACAACCTAAAATGATCTTAAGAAGGTTGAAGAGATCCAGTTGCTGATGTATTGTCACACTGCACCACAAACTCTGATCCTAACCCAAACTGAAAATGACACACGACCGTACCACACGCGTGTGAGGGATGTGTTGATGTTCTGAGTTTGACAAGCAGAATACTACTTATCCAGAGTCTGTGGAAAATCTGCTGAGTTGTTGCAGGAATCGTCCGCCTGCAGATTCCCTGTAGGCCTGACTCATGTTGTCCCAGCATGACTGGACCGTGTTCCACTGAACATTTACGGGGGCACTCGAAGATTGAGAAAGCCAAACACCGTTTGACGTCACGAGAAGCTCGCTGGAACGCCGTCAAATCATGCCGGGATAACATGAGTCATCAGGTTCTACACAAACTTGTGGAGTCCATGCCAGATCAAGAGCATGCTGTCATTACAGCAGAAAGGGGGGACATACCGAAGATGCTCCTAAATTCATCTACATTTTTAAAAATATGTTACGTTTGACTGAACTTAAGTTGATACGATCATTTTCAAGAAAAGAAAACATTATTACATTTGAAACAAACGCAGAAGTGTTTTTAACTAGTGGACTCATTCTTTTGGACCCGACTGTATATACGAATAAAATTAAACAAACATGCAGCATTTCAAATTTCCAAAATAACCTTTATTCTAAACTTACATTTTAAATTTTAAGTTTAGTATAAAAAAGTTAAGTGCACCTAAGTTCTTTTTTTTTCAAAGTATTCCATCTTTGACACTCATCTCCTTTAGTAATCTTAAAAGATAGAACGTGTACCAAAGTCTACCACATCACTTTAGTACATACATCTATTTTTTACAAAATATTGTAAAGAGAATCCCTGAACTATAAATGTCCATAATCCTTCAACAAAGGGTGATCCATTTGCTGGCTGTGGTTGGCATAGCATCTACTGGTCAGCTGTAATTTACAGTACTTCATATTGCTGGGACAAAGCCACCATTATGCTGCTTTACAAACAATCAGAGCAGAGATGGATAAAAAAGTAAAAACGTAACATTTGTTTGAATAATAAGTTAAAAGCTTTGATAGCTGTGGCCTCTTCCCCAGCAAAGCTGTATGAAATGGCAGCATGAGTGAGAGTAAATGAATACTGAGCCATTTTTAAAAACACGAGTGACACGTCAGTCACGCCCCGGTGTAAGTAGGTCTGCGTATGAGCTGATGAGAGAAGGTTCGTCTCATGGAATGAAGCACATTTCCAGACAGCTGCTCTTTCTGACTTAAATACGGCTGAAATCGCTCGATGTTGGTTGACAGACACAGCTTTTGTTTTTCTGGCGGCCACAGCTGTTAAAACTTGATATGGTGTGTCGGATACCCAGTGACACATCGACGCTACCAGACACCAAAAATGAAGAATATCTACACATGTATGTTCATGGTATCTATACTGACTTACCTAGTTTTAGATACTTTATTTAAGTTTGTAACATAACATATAAGGTAAAGATTGTAAAGAAGTTTTAAACCAGCACAAAAATGTCGTTTTAAATGAACTATGATGATGACAGTGATATAGCCTCATTGAAAACGTTTGCATACACTTCCAGGCTACTGAACAACACGACACATCTTGTTACTTTCAAACTTGATGAATTTTACTATCTTAAAATGTTCAAAAATCTCACAGCTTCCTTTTAAAAAGTCATGAAAACAGAATAAAAAAAAAAAAAAACAGAGAGAGAGAGAGTAGCCCCTTATCTGCAACCACTCGGATTTGCTTAGCAGTGCATCTCAGATAAAAAGTATTTAATCAAATTTTTACATAGCAAAGGTGCAAAAGTATGCAACGACTTAAAGATGCAATTAACCCACATAAAGTGACATTAATACATTAACTAACATGTCAAACTGAAGGTTTAGGTACCAACAATCTCATAACTGCATGATATGTTTGCTTTTAAATTGTGACATTTTAAATTTCAGGGTCACAACCAAACATAAGTGCATCGTCGACCAAATCTTTGGTACAACCAGCTCATTGGTTATACTAACAAATTTATTAGCCTAACTACTCATGTCGATCACTTACATGTGGAGAAGTAATGAAAAGGAAAAAAAAGAAACACTTATATATTCAATAAAGTCTCCTCAACCTTTAAAAATGTTGCCTAAAAACTAATGCTATCACAAAGGTGACGTTTTTCTACGGTGAATAAATACTTTACCAGATGTTACTCGTGTGAAAAGACAAAGAGAAAACAATGGAGAGTAGTTCTTGAAATCTGCACAGTAAAACATTTAGTGTATAAACTCTGGGTATCCGACTGTGAAACAGAAACAGGAGACAAAAAAAAGCTAAAATGTTACACCAACCACCCCTTCCCATTCAACTTACTATTTGGATTTACTTTAAATTTTCTTTCCTTTAAGTTTACTGAAGTTAATTTGCTTTAAATAAGGGCTATCCCCAGTGCTCTTTGGCACTTGACTATGTTCATCTACAAGTTGCCCAACAAGGTACAGTAAACCACTTTAGATATTGCATGAAATCTTTTCTTGAATTATTTTGCTTTTGCTTAATTTATTTAATTTACAAGTGATTTTAAAGACAACAAATGTGTCAGATTGACAGTTCACTGTGCGACAAATTTCATGTGGTATTTTGGATACTGTGCAAGTACAAGACAATTCTAGCTAAAAAGCATCCAAGATGCTTAATCTTTTATTTTTTTTGTGTATAGTCGAGATGTAATTTCTCATGATCATCATACTGGTATTTACATGGAAATGTTACACATCTATTAATTCAACTACACTAAAAGTTTTCAAAAAAGACAAATGGAGATTTTTTTTTTTTAACGCTCTCACTGCAACTTTGTAAATGCATTTCACTTTTACCATAAAGCAGCTAAACTATATGATGCGGGTCTGATATTTCAACATTTCATTTACGTAGCTTTACAGGTATACAAGTACATCTTATTTGTGATCCATTCAATTAAAGGAGACGAGGTCTCATGAGCAAATACAGATGCCTGAAAGAGGTCCATCAATCTGGAATGACCAAAGAAGTTAGACCCAATGGAGAATCATGGAATGAATTCTACAACATTAAAAATTTGCATTTGTCCGTTTGTCCTCATTAATTTGATCTCTAGGTCAGAAGTGGAGTACTGTACCTTTAATGAGGGCTCTAAAATATTACATTCCGTTAGGTGATATCAGTATTGTGGCATGGCCAAGCAGCCTGAAGAGGGAGGCATATGGGATGGGGGAAGAACTGGGGCTTCGTTTGGGACGGGGACACGGTTTAGGCATGGAGGAGGACTTGAGGACTTGCTGTTACCAGATGGTATAACCTCCACTGGATCCACCCAGGAAGAAGTTATTCTTGCGCTGTGTCATTAAGACATTGGCACCCTGCATGGCAGCCAGCTGAGCTGCGTTGGGGGGATGTCCAGGAGGTGGGGGCTGGAGAAGGTGAGATACAAGCAGATTAGTTTTAAATTTGATACATTCTGTCCTTACGCATCCACTGCATCTCAACAACAACCTAACTGCAACAATTATGTCTTCTTTAAAAAAGGTGCAATATGTAAGAATTCATACTTCAAACGCACAAAGGGCAACATATGACCAGAGTAGCCGCTTACTGCTGCTAACTCCAGCTGCTGTTAGCTAGTTAGCTCAGTTATCCAAGCCAATAATAGTCCTGTAAGTTTACTCTCTCTGAGATGGGGAGAACGGGCTGGTCAGCATGCTAACTTCAGAAGACATTTCCACAATTCAAAACACAGATGCCTTTGACTTAGTGTCAGAACTGTTATCTTCACGTTGTGTTGAAGTTTTTAGTACATTTTTAATATTTTAAACTGGCAAAAGTCAACTGACCATCCCTGTATAGATTGGTTCCTTCTAGGTCTTGTTTTCACTGTACTATCTGGTTTACTACTGGGCAGGATTTTTTCTGGAAAAGCGAAAGGAACAAAAGGAAGGAAACTTGTCTGTCATTGCGCAACTAATCCAATACAGGGAATGGCATTGTTTTTACTGGGGGCTATCACTAGGTAATGGTGGAAGAACTGGAATAACTGTGAAAACTCTACCCTGAAAAAGAAAACGATCCCCGCTGATGGAGGAGGCAAAGAAGGCGACGAGGGAGGGTGATAGAAACGTGGTGGTGTTGTGTCAAAGTCTGTTCCCCTGTTGATATGCATTTCCCCTTAAGACATTCTTTCCACTAGATCAGTAAGTAACAAAACCTGCCTACGTAATATACTTCCATGTTTTACTCTGACTTTTCATAGCACTGAGATAAGGATTTCTAGGTCAAATTGGGATTCTTATGGTTGTTTTTTGCTTTGGACAATAGCCAGGCTGCTAGCGGTAGCCATGTTGCATGTTACTGCCAACAGTAATATCACAGGCAAATGCTAGGAGGGGTTGAAGATAAAAACAAGTCGTCTATTTCTGCTTTAAAGCAAAATTCTTATATATTGCACATTTAAGTCAGTGAACTCAGTGGATACTCACTGGGATGGAAACACTGCTGCCTGCTGTGAAGCGAGCACCAGCATCAAAGCCGCCATCCACCATCACTGTTGAACCAGGGGGGTAAACAGCTCCCATGGGATAGTAAGCCATGGGGACATTCTGACCCACCGGCCCAACAGACATATGTGGCTGCATGGGCATGAACACCTGAGCACCAGGGTAGGGAGAGGACATCTGTGGCAACTGACCAGGCACCTGAGGTGGAAGCACATATCTGGGCTGGTATATCTGCAGACACAGAGATGAAATGACAAGTTTAAAACCGTTAACATCTGTTTGCTGTGGGTATTAATTGTGTTATCGTATGACAAATAAATGTAATAGTTACCTCAGAATATGCAGGTGGTGTGTCTGTGTAAGGAGGTGCCTGAGGAGACATTTGCATAGCAGGAGGGTATACAGGTGCAGTGCTCTGCTGAGGGTACACAGCCTGCTGTGGATATGAACCTGCAAAACAACATTTTACATTTTAAGCAAATCCTTAAGTCTTAACAGTGACTGACAGAGATCCAAGGTAAAGTGAGTAATGCTGTAAAATAATGTTGTGAAATCACAATTTCTTAGAACAAAACACAACATGTGATAGCGCGCAAGACAAAGATGTTATATTTACTGTCAGGATAAAGCAAAAAATACCATATTTTCAGCATTAATAGAAAATGTTTTAATAATCAAATATGGACAGCAGAGAAATTCAGCACATATTGGGACCATAGGTTAAACTTATTTTATGCTCTGACAAATGTTAAGGATATACAAAGTTGGTCAATTATTATTTTTTCAGGGCCTGGGTTTAAAAACAGAATTTTTTTTTTTTTTTTAAATCATAAATCATCAAGTAAAACTCAAAAACATCCAAATAGAGCTGAAACTATTAGTCAATGATTAGATTAGTTAATTGCCAGGAAAAATATATTGGCTGATCGATTAATCTTTTGACTGATTTTTAAAGCTAAAAGAAAAAAAAAAAAAAAAAAATGAAAAAAAAAAAAAAAACTTGGTTCCAGTTTTGTCCATTTTTTTTCAGGTTTTCTTTGTATCCTTGTCGGACGGAACAAGTCTCTAAGGCACCGCCAACATGCGGGGATCAATTTGTGCTTGTAGCCGACATTCATCCGCTAACTAAGCAATTAGTTGAGGGGGGAAAAAATCGGTTGATTAACCGTTAAATTAGAAATAACTGTTATTTGCAGCCCCTACGGCTTAAGTGCATGGATGTATGGCTAACAACAAAAGATCCGAGTGTGTTCAAAAATGGTGCATGTAGCCGAGTATAAAAATTGAAAAAAGATACATTATGTACAAAATACGCGTACTGCACGGTTTAATCTCAAGTAACGACGAAAAAAACGACCGTACGATTATTGAAGCGGATTTCAGATTCTCATGCATGTAACCAAAACAGAAACAACATGTCAGCTTCGCCTTTAAATCTGCCTATGTTGAAGTGAAGCTAGCTAACTGAATATGTGACCTGGCCACAAAAACCGGGGTTATGTAAGGTGACAGTGGATTTAACTGTTCATTATTGACGGCTGTAGTATTTTATAATTAATCTAGATGTCAAAACTCGACGTGTTTGCTACACTGTCATCAAAAAAAGCGTCCGTTTATTGCCACATACGTAGCTAAACGTGAAGTCCGCTTCAAATAGCCATAACGGCAGGTCTTCATCTTTAGTTATAACGTCAGCGTCGCAGAGCGAACAGCTGACTTATTACCCAAAAAACGTCTGGAGAAATACCTTTGTTGTTCATTGTTCTGGACTGATCCGGAGACTGAGGAATATCAGATTTAACGGAGCTCTGCGTGTCTTGTCACGGCCTTAAAACTGGTTACGGCTTCACAATCATTCACTTCCTTGTTTTTCAGCTTCTTGTTGTTGTGGAAGTGGTGACGTCAGCCGTTCTCTATCTGTGGTACGACGCACGGTGGTTTGCGTGCGCGCGCCCCCTACCGTCGAGAAGCGGAGGGGGAGTTCAAGAGTGAATGAAGGTTGAACCGTTGACTGCTGCAAAACACTGAACAATCTGACTTAACCTTTGAGCCAGGCATGTGTTCACACGCACAGACAGGTAGATATACAGGGGACAAGACAGAGGTGTGTTCACTTTGAGAATATGCGCTGAAAATCAATAAAAACAGCTAGATAGTTGACTTAGCTAACCTTAGCTAGCTAGCTAGCCAGATCAACAGTCACAGACAGATAGATAGATAGATAGATAGATAGATAGATAGATAGACATTCAAAGGTTAGACAAGGAAAAAATAATAGAAAAAAAAGCCTCAAATAGTTTAATTAGAAACTGAAGTAAAACTACAAATTAGCCCATACTACTATACAAAGATAGCGCCTGTTAATATACTTGTTAATAGGGAATCCAGGTCTAATTTGTCAGCCTAGTTTTGTCTTATTTATATAATTTAGCAATACAAGAATTTTATATGTGTTGCTCACCATAAATATTACACAACAGATATCTTTGACTTGTCATAGAAACACAGGTCTAGCAGTGAGCCTGCAGGCACAATACCTCTATTGTTCTGACTTTATGGTTTTATGTAAAATACTCAAAATATAATGGACCTTTTTCATGACGCGCCAGAGTAAGAAAAGCACATATGTAAATGATGAACATGATGGCTGCATTGCCTTCAGGGCATTGTTTTTAGAAACACCTGTGCTTTTATTTGTACAAGTCAAAATGTCTGCTGTGAAAAGGCTGATTTAAAGCCATTAATACATTGGGTAAGTTTGACACAGGTCATATGTTGATGTCCGACTAAGTGATTCTTAAATTATGTCAGGATTCAGACTTACATATAATAAATTGTTTTTTTACAAGATGAATAGGGCTCTCAGATGTTCAGCTTAGACATATTTACAGTGTTCAAATAAGTCTGTACTGAGAAAATATAGCTTATATTTATATGTTTGTAATCAGGCCACAAAAAAAACCAAGCAGCTGCTTTTCTTCCATCTTTTTTTGTTGTTGAAGTTCTTGGTTGAACAAAACACACAAAAAAACAGCAGGTAAGACCGTACCACACAGTCACAGCCACATCAGGCAGAGGGGACTGACGGGATCCTTGAATGAGGCTGTTTTTTATTCAGCTTTTCAATAAACTATAACAAAAAGCAAAGCATTTCCTCTCCATGAAATTGCAGCTCGAGTTCAAAAACAACAAATATAAGAGCACTTTTTTCGTGTTTTTTTCCAAAAGTTTATACAAATTTATAGAAGTAAACAGCTTGTTTGTGATTTAAGAGTACTGTGGGTGGGCAGAGAGCAGTATGAGGCAGCTGTTTGCGTGTCAGCACAGTGTTTTTATCTGTTATTTCACTGTGTCTGTGCCTCACTCTGCCTCAGCTCTTATTGGAGGTACGTCCCCTTTAAGAGAACCATGGCACCTCTCAAGTCGAGGCAGACATTTTTCAATGCAAGATTTTTTCCTTGCATAAATTATGTTCATGACGTAGTGCAAAAGGCCAATTTTGTGGCAATTTTGTCCGACTTTACAGCTCGGATAAGGATTTTGTGAGACACGTGAAGGATTTTTGATGATCTGAACTGTTGCAGAAAGGGCATCGTCATTAAATATTAAGAGGGAGAGGAGATCCTAACATTGCAAGCCCTCCTTATCAATGCAAATACCTCTTTTGTGTGCAGTCACAGCGCCTGTCTGGGAGCTGAGATGAATTTTTAATTATGTGTGACTGAAACAAACTGTGACAAGGACCTTTATAAGAGCGGGGGATTACAGGAAATAAGCTGCATTTACGCGGTAAGTTGAATATAATAACCGGAGTCTGTTGTAGCCTGCTGTTCGCGCATAGCAGCGAAATGGCGAGGAGGAAATGAGTTTTGGTTAATATGCAATGTTCGTAATTAGCATAATTTATATATTTATGATAAAGAGAGGGAAATACATAATATTCGGTCTCTAGGCACGGGTCGAGGTGATTTCTGTCGCCTGTACTTGGTGGTTGGTGCTTGTCTCCAAAAGTGGCCGACGCGGTGAGACTTTTATTGGGCAGGATGTGGGGGTGGGGAGCCCCATCAACACCCGCTGAAGTTTTGACAGATCCTCGTTTCTAGCGGGGCATTGCAGCAGGAAATGCACCGTCGAGGGTCTTTTTTTCGATCCGTGGTGAATTTTGCTGCCACTTCGTGTCCACGATCAGCGTGTTTCAGCACGTTTTTCTGCAGCTTTTAGTGCAACACAGTGTGGCCTGTTTATAGGCCCCTCCAAAATAGTCTGGTCCTACAATGACAGAAATAGCCACGAATAAAAAAAAACAAAAAAACTAGTCCTCTGCATGTGGGTCTGTTTTAACCAGCATCTGCCCCCTAAAAGTGGCCACCAACATGACAACCTAATATGTATTTGGCTGCAAAGCAGACTAGAAAGAGTGGATGAAGATAAATCCTCCAGAGTTTTGTTGACTCAGATGTTTGTGTACCCAGAATGCCAGGAAGACAGTGACCTGTGGTGGTGCAGCGAGCCATGAACTCCCAGGATCTCCCTGCCAAAGATGCCCCACTCACTGTCAATGAGCAGGTAACACTCACCTGTCTGTTAAAGCACAGTGAAGGGGCCGTGTCTTCCAGCTATAACCCCCAAAACCCTGACAATTCATGTTGCCTTCAAGTGCTCTGCTCCTGTTCTGCATCCATCCATACCACGTCACAACTTCCACGCAAGTTCATTGAGCTCAGGACCCACTTTTGTGTTTTACCACCTAATAATACCTGCCGCTCTACGCTTGTGATGGTCTCTAAACTGCCGTGCTTAATAATTAATTGCGTTTTTTTTCTCTCTCTAGTAGCGTTCTGTGTAGACATAGTCGGCAAACAAAAGCAATGCTGTTCATGGATGTGCGGAGGGAGGCTTGACGAATAACATTGCTTGAGCTGCTTGTTGGCTGACGCTGTCATCGTTGCGTTTTTGTTGAACTCATGCTCTTTTCATTTGTGTCTCTTTTTTGTGTTGTTTTGTTTTGGGTCATTGTGTCCTAACATGTGCTCGGCTTCTCTGTTCTCCTTAGCCATTCACTGTCTGACTGCAGAAGTCTTTTTTCAGCCATTTAAATCCTGCACTTTGAAAAATTCCCCTGCCAAAGACCACCAGGTATGCATCCTCCTCCTCTATCTTCCTGCCTTGTCTCTCTGCGCCTTGTCCTCCAGCCCAGGTTGTCTCGCTTGTGTCTCCTCTAGGCCTTTCATTAATGCATACCATGAATCATGGGTTAAGTCACAGCCAAAATCCCTGCATGTAGTTCAAGGGGAACTTGATAAATAGTAGATGTAGCTATTGGATATTTCTGTGACCCCTCAGGTGCTACATCAAGTGAGACTTTTATTTTTTCACCCGGTTTTCACTTGGTATTCAAGTGGAAGCTGTATCTGAATTCATTATCCAGATAATAAACAATCTGATCTTGCCTTTGCATTTGCATCTGATAGTTTTCCTCATTGAGATCAGATCTCCGTCCTCCACAGTAAAACTTGTGTGTGAGCAATGTGAGATGGCAACAGATCAGCTCCAGACTCCCTTAAAAAAATCACAGAAATTTGTGAGCAGTTGAGCGTAATCTTTAAATACTGTGGGCGATGCAGTGTACAACAAATTCTGAATAATTCGTCCCTTCCTCTAAATTTGGCAATTGTAATATATTAAGTTATTCCTGTCTTAGTACCAGTATGTAGGTTTCTCTCTGACTAGATAAATTATACGCCTTGTTAACAGCAGATCAGCTGCACACATGAGTTATTTACTCACCTTCATGCTGATGGAAAGTCAGGTGAAATTTTGGCCTCCACAAAACATTTCTGGAGCTTCACAGCAAAACAGCGTTGCAGCTTTCTTTTGAACAACTGAAGTCCAGAAGTCCCGAGATGCCGTATTGATTTGAAAAGATGTTATTTACATCCTCAACGTGCAGTCAAGCTCAAACACCCGCTTACAACAGGATGCACGCTAATGCTTTTAGCTTAGCAGCTACAGTGAAGTTTTCAGCTTTAAAAAAGGTGTAAATAACTTTTTTTCAAATCAGTTTGGCATCTTGGGGCCTCAACAGTCCTGGGATACACCGGGCGAGCCGTATTGAGCCATTTTATATTTTCTTTCGGTTGTTTTTTTACATTTAAACCTGTTAAGTCCAAGCGGATATTTCCTCAGACCCAGTGACATATATACTTACACATCTGAACAAATATTTCATGTGTTGCCTTTATTATGATACCGTGATGAGAGGCTAGTTCTGAACAGGTAAAACGTCCCCGGCTGCTTCAGAATGACAACGCTGTTTTGCTGTGCAGCTCCAGAAATGTTTTGTGGACTACGAAACATCTCACGACTTTCCATCGGCGTGGGAGTGAGTAGATAATGACTGAATTTTCACTTTTGGGTGAACTTATCCTTTAATATCAGGTGTACATGGGGTCTTAGGTGTTTCATAAACAAATAAGACAATTATAACTCAGTTATCTACTAAAAGAGTAATACTGAACGATTAACAGAAGAAGTACAGAAGAGTTAGCCGTTCTTTTTGCATTTGAGTAATCTCATCTTTTACTCCTTATTACTGTGCAGGTCATTGTGATGTCTGGTCATGAGACCATTCGTGTGCTAGAGGTAGAGGTGGATGCGTCTCTGCCATCATCAGTACCCGATGGGAAGACAGACGGCAAAGCTGATGAGGGAGAGGCTCGGTCTGCAGAGCAAGCCGAGGATGGCAGCGCACAGGATGGCCTCACTGTGCCCCACAGCACAGGGGGAGTAGGTAAATCATAATGATGGATAGCAGATGACTTATTATTCATACATATATGACAGAGTTGCACAGAAATGTTAATCGCGGCTGTGAGGACCACTTCAAATGTCAGTAAGACTGAACCCTGGCTGTGCTCCCGCAGTGCTGGGTGAGCAGCAGTTGGTGTCTGTAGAGGCTCCGGCCCCTGCTGTCCAAACGTTGACTCCTGCTGTTCCCGTCAGTGTTTCCCTGCCACAGCACCAGGCCGCCATGCCCATCACTGTACAAGGCTGTCCACAGGTACGATTGTGAATTTACATACTGAGTACACTCAGCTGTCTTGCGATTATTTCTTGATCTGAAACCAGGGACAGAAATTAACAAGAGCTTGAGGTGCACTGGCCTCGAAAGTGCAGGAAATGTCTGTGAAATTTAAAATGAGGGGGGGCAACAAATGATCCTGGGATTTACGAGGACCCTATTTGCATTTCACCCTGTTCACATATTTTCTTGTCCAATATTCATGTGTCAGAGGAATTAATGTCACTGTTTTCACCCACAGACTACTGTAGGTGATTTACTCAAGCCAGTGCCTGAGGCAAACGTCTCCAGTGCATTGTAAATGTGAAAAAAAGAACAAATGTGGTCCAGAACTCCTTAATACAGAACCTGAGGCTGTAGATTCTCAGTAAATGGAGAAAACTCAGACCATAACATTGTAACAACAAAAAGTAAAACTACTAAATAATAGAGTGAAAAAAGGAAAACAGTTCAGGAAAAATGGCCCCGTGAAAACACCAGAATGCCAGTAAAAATGTAATAAATGAGGTATAAACATAATCTGGAGAAGCATCACCAGTCACAAAATCACGCTGATGTAAAGCAAATATTCATTTTCATGCTACATTAGGTGCTGACCCAGGAAAGTCTGGCCACTCTGATGACTGGTATGATGGCCCAGACAGGATCCCTGGGGCAGCCCCTGCTCATCCCCCTCAGTATGGCGGGCTCCATCGGTGGCCAGGGCGGTCTGGCTGTTCTCACCCTGCCCACCACCAACGTAGCTACTCTCCCTGCGTTCGCAGCAGCCACTGCTGCCGGAAACCTCCTCAAACTGCCCTTTGCTGGCCTCCAAGGTAAAACGCAATCAAACAACTTTATTTTGGTAGCATTTAGCTCAAAGCACCATGTGTGTTAGTAAAGCAAAATGTCTTCAGTCTGTTTTCTCACAATGAGTGACTTGATGACAGACGGAGGTGGGAAGTAACAAAGTACAAATACTTTGTTTCTGGTATCTGTATTTCGTTTCTGACAACTTTTTACTGTTACTCCCTGCATTTCAACACAACTATCTGTACTTTCTACTCCTTACATTTTGAAAACAGGCTTGTTAGTTTTGTGTTAATACATTTGAGGGGAATAATTGATTATTTTTATTTTGCATCATTGCACGCCTCCTTCCCAACATCACAAGACTGATTTCAACCTATCGGTGCATATCACGCAGTATGAAAGTAGATAAATCTTCTTTGAGTTCATTTCAGAGCCTGTACTTTCTTACTTTTACTTGAGTACATAAGTAGTATCTGTACTTCTACTTGAGTAAAGACTGTGTGTACATTTGCCACCTCTGATTACATGACAATGACAGTAAATATTGCATTATTTGTCCTCAGCTGCTACAGTCCTGAACTCGGTCCAGCCCCAGCTGCACACAAATGCACAGACGATGTTCCAGCCTCAAGCAGCTTCCATACAGCCAGTGCAGGCTGCTGTGCAGCAGGTGACGTCTCAGCCAACACATGTGACCAATGCACAGGCCACCGCTGCTCAGATGGCGGCAGCCCAGGTGACCTCGGCCACCACGACCGTGTCTCCGTCCAACATATCTGTAGCAGCACTCCAGACAGCAGGACTCTCAATCAATCCTGCCATTGTAAGAATGCTGCTTGAAGAACGTATGTCAGTTCATACCTTCTGTACTGTTTATATCTCCTGTGGTTTTCACACGTGTTTTGAATTTCTGCTCAGATCAATGCTGCTTCATTAGGTGCTCAGCCTCAGTTTCTCAGCTCCCTCACCTCCACTCCCATCATCACCAGTGCAATGTCCAACATGGCTGGTATCACCAGCCAGATCATCACAAATGCCCAGGGACAGGTGAGTCCAATAAACTGCTGCGACTTTAATCTCCATCTTGTGTGCCAACCCCCGCTCTCTACTTTATACTTCCAGCAAAAGGGAAGATGGTTTAAAGAAGATAAACATGTCGTCTCTGTCTGTGTAGTAGTGCATCATAAGCCAAGAGGGACATAACAGACATCATTAGGTGTGAAAACAAGTAATGTACAGATACTAGTGTACATATACACTCATTTGTACAATTTACAGATAGTGCCACTTCTTGCAGGTGTCAGTGTTGATGCATAGTAAGTGGTAATCACACCCTCTCCAGGGACTATCACAATGTTTTTGTGTTGTGTTTCTGTTTTGGGAATAAAAGCCGGAGCCTCCAGAGAACATCAATCAACAGTGTTAATTCAAGTCAGTGAAGCATAAGACCATTTCCGTGAAAACTGATTTGTCCTCCCAAACAGTTCCAGTACATAATTTTACTATTATTGCAGCTCATTGGAGTTAATAGTGTGGTGTTTAATCTTGACAGACATGATTTTAGTAAACTGCTAATAGGACGTATTTATTTCTAAGAAGCAAAAGCACTTCCATGACAGGTTGTTGGTGCTGTATAAATGGGTTTGGTGAGCGAAAACTACCACAGAGGTTACATTCAGTTACTTTTATGTATTTCTCTTCAACTCCAATGATATCTACAGGTCATAGGAACCCTCCCGCTGTTGGTGAACCCAGCATCTCTGGCTGGAGGGGCTGCGACATCCACCCTCCCTCTCCAGGGTCTCCAGGGCCTTCAGGGTCTCCAAGGTCTCCAAGGTCTCCAGGGACTTCAGGGGCTCCAGGGGCTCCAGGGACTCCAGGGACTCCAGGGACTCCAAGTCCAGACGGTCACCCCACAGCTGCTTCTCAACACCCAGGGCCAGATCATTGCCACTGTGGGGAACGGACCTGCAGCGGTTGCAACCTCTGCTGCAGTTCTGACCAAAGCCACTGCTCCTCCGACACTCAGCAAACCGAACACACAGGTAGACAACAGAGACCTGTCTGAATATTGTCTTGTGTTCAGAAAGAACTAAGTAACTTCTGCATTTACACTTTTTGTTACACACCTTTACAAGTTAGAACAGACCAAACATTACGGTTGTATCTTTGATTAGACTCGGTTAATAGAAAGGGAAACTCCCTTCGCTTCCTGTTTCTCTCATTGGACCTTATTTCAGAAAAAGTGTGTGGTAGTGTGGGTGAGAGACGTATGTTTTTTTGATGATGGCGGAGTCCGCACCACAGTTATAACGACAGCGACAGTGGCAAACGATATCTCTGGGATCACTTTCAGAGTGATTTGATGAATGATGGAAACATAGTCAGCTGGTCAAAGTCCATCTGAATTTACAGGGATACCACTTAGCTTCATTTTGGAGATGTTTTCCAAGAGGGAGTGCTTTTAATATTGGTTTCTGTATCCAGCCATTTTTATTTAAGCTAATTGATGGCATTTAAGGACATTTCTTAGATTGTCTACTCTAGTTTCTCAGTCTTTGTTAGTCATGCAATTTATTAAACGTATATTAGGCTGCAAATTACATATAAAAATGTAATTTTATCTGAGACATACTGCCAAACAATCTTTGGTGCTGACGGGGTCTCTGAAGTTTGTTTTGATGTGCTTAACAGCAATCGACAGGATAACTGGTATAGACTCAAAAGTACGAATAGAAATTGTCTCCAAAAGATGACAAATGTCCTAACAGAGCTTTGGACTCTCCTAACTCCTCTCATCTTTGAAGAATTTGATAAAACCATATCCTCCTGGGGATTTTTCAAAGCTGCCGGCACAGCTTGAGTGTGCAGTGCGTGCTCGGCGCTGCTGTTTCCAGAACGCTATCGTTCATCAGAGTGGATGCTCACATCATTATTGTTATAGTGATCGTTGTTGGTGTGGACGGCTCTTTAGTCAGTTTTGTGAGCTAGCTTATATACGGGACCGTCTCATTAAGGTTTTGATTATAAGTTTCAGTCAGTGTTAAACAACTGTTGTGTGTAGTCTTCCTTATGATGTATTTTCACAGTCTTAAACTTGATTCAGATAGGATCAAAAAATACTTTCTTTCTCGCTACCATACATATTTTTATGAAATACGGTCCCCTGGTGGTCCAACTGAAGTGGTAGGATTTTGCCTCAGTTGGTGGATCATCAAGTATTTCTGAAGATATTTATATTTGATGCATTTTTTGACACATTTGCGTCACTGCAGTTCACATCTGAGAATGTATTTTATTTGTTCTCTCTCAGGCTTTGGTAACGACTGCCACTCAGTCACCGGTTGTCATCGCCCCGCAGCCGTCTGTACTGAAGACTGCCACCACCCTCTCCTCCACAGTACCCATCACCTGTGGAGACATAAAAGTGGGCCAGCTTGTCAGCAGTATGTACACCTGCTTAATGTATCTAAACATAGATCCATTTTAAGTAGGTAGATATTTTTAACCGGGTTCTTCTCGATTGTAGAACCGCAGCAGGTAGTCAGCGGTGAGGAAGGCATTAATCTGGAGGAAATTCGCGAGTTTGCCAAGAATTTCAAGATCCGTCGGCTCTCCTTGGGGCTCACTCAGACACAAGTAGGACAGGCTCTGACTGCGACCGAGGGTCCGGCCTACAGCCAGTCTGCCATTTGCAGGTAAGTGACTCCTCTGTTGATGTTTCCCTGCATATGGAAGCTTCCTTCAACGACAGGGTGTATACAGTTTCATACGTGTACGCTGACCTAATTTCCTTGCACATACAATTCAAATACTATTAAAACATGGATGTAGTTAAGGCAGTCATGCTAACATCTACTCATCTCCTCTCATTATCTGAGAGCAGTCATGTCACTGTGATTCACTCACTCCACTAAGCATATTAGGGCCGCGATGAAAAGTCATTTTTTTATATTTGAAGCTTCTATTGAGATTTCTGAATAACGCTTTGATTTCCGTCGTCATATTTTATGATGTCATCACCGAAAAAAAATCCTGGAGCAAAATTATCAATTTGAATTAAGTGATTCATCGGATTAATTCAGTTTTTCATTCTGTTTTTAATAAATCGGCTTTCTTTAATAAATGTAAATCAAGCTACTAGACTGCTCCGTTAATATAAGTGTGGGACTCCCTTTGTTTCAGGAAAGGGAGAGCAAACAGTCTTCTGAGTGCGGTGAAAATATTTTTTTGTTTGAAAGGCTAAACACAAACAAATATGGATCATTTTCAGTCAGTTTTGACTTTTGGACTTTGCTCTGGAGTTATTGGAAATGTTTGGATCACATGAGTTGGAAACAATCCTACGCAGCCACCACTGGAATCTATCTCTACAAACAGTATTATAATATAATAATAATGATTTCGATCTTCATCAGAAACTGTGCAGAAATACTGTGTTTAAAATGCAAATAAAATCTGCACAGCATTCAAATTTTGATTTAGGATTCGATTGTCAACGTTGTGAATAAAGCTTTGCAGCTTTGAACTCGTTGGTACAGTCTGCAGTATTAAATCCTTAAATTAACGTATCAATGTGAATGTGTTACGGTAATGATAACGATCAAATCATTTCCCTTGTTTTGGCTACATTCTACATAAAAACAAGGACGTCTGTAAGTATAAATTGTAAAAATATGTGAATTATTGTTTCATCATCATCATCCATCGTTTGACTGACTGAGCATTAAGCTGTTCTAAACAAAGCCCTGAATTCACATGCATACGGACTAAGACGAAACAGATGTGGTAGTAACCAGGGTAATAACAATAAAGACATGTTCAAGCCCAAATAAGAGCACATTGATCAATAAAACACAGCAACTTATTTCCTATAAAGCAAAATGATTTTAAAGGATTTACTTGACATTTGGGGAAATATGCTTACTTGCTTTTTTGAAGAGACTGAGATGAGAGAATTGATACCACAGTATAAAGCCATAACCAGCAGCCCGTTAGCTTAGCTTACTAGCATCTAGTTGCCAAATTTTAATATGGATGAAACAAACGAGATATAACGAGTGAATTAGCGAGCTTTACAGATGCTGGTAGGCTGGATTTTGTTTCCTTCCTTCTCTGCAGAGTCCAGACTGGCTGTTTCCTCCTGTTTTGAGTCTTTATGCTCAGCTAAGTTTGAGAACCAAACTTCTTATCTGACTCTTAAAGGAGAGCAGGCGTATTTCCCAAAATGTAAAAGCAATCCTTGAAACAAGTGCAATGGAGTCGTCCTTATATGGAGGTACGTAAGTACCTATAGTAGAATAAAGAGAAAAGTACCAAAATATCTAAGTTACTTTCCTACAAATTGGGTCTATGTGAATTCACAGGAATGAATTTGAGATACAGTTCATACAGTGTGTGTTCTCATTAAATGGCTCAGACTGGACTTTCTTTGGTACCACAGGTTTGAAAAGCTGGATATCACCCCGAAGAGCGCTCAGAAGCTGAAGCCGGTGTTGGAGAAGTGGCTGGCTGAGGCCGAGCACTGGAACCAGAAAGGCCAGCAGAATCTGATGGAGTTTGTTGGCGGCGAACCATCCAAAAAACGCAAGCGGCGTACCAGTTTCACGCCGCAGGCAATAGAAGTTCTCAACTCCTACTTTGAGAAGAACGCATTGCCAACAGGCCAAGAGATTACAGAGATTGCACGAGAGCTAAACTATGACCGGGAGGTCGTGCGAGTCTGGTTCTGCAACCGGCGACAGACGTTGAAAAACACGAGCAAGATCAACGTCTTCCAGGTTCAATAGCGACCTCGTTTTGGGAGGATTCGCCCACAAGTTGGAACATTTCAAACAGCAGCACAGATTCAGATTGTGTTGTATATTCAAGCTAAACTCCAGCACGGTTGAGAGAGTATGAACTTTTTCAGAAAAGAAAGGAAATGAAATGTGAGTGTTATGAAAGAGTATAAAAAATTAGTTATTGTATTTTGAGACTGTATAAATGTACAGTACTTATGTGTGGTGGGTACTAAGTCAAACTGCATGGTCCTTTTATCATACATAGGGATAATAATACAGTGATAATAACATGTAATATTTAAAAACATTTGAACTTTTATACAAGTGATTTTATAGGATATCCCTCTGAATATATTAAGTGGCAGTGCATTGAGTCACATTGATTTTTGTCACATATTTGTCACTTGTGACTGACATTACGCTGATATTTCATAACATGCTTTTTCCACCACAGATGTTTCTAACATTCTAGCTGCTCGTTTGTTTTGTATTCACGTAGTATTTGTACTATATGAGCAGCTTTGTAAACATATACAAGATTCTGACTGAAAAAAATCACCTATAACCTTATTTTCATCAGAATTAGTTGTCTAGGGAACGCCAAAAATCACTTTGCTATGGACTTGTAAATGCAACAATGTTTGGGACAATCATCATCTCATGTTTCTCATCGATAATCACAATGATGGGCTTAAAATCTGATGTCATCTCCTCTCGTGTGGCGTTGATGCTCACACTGTTGTGTGTCCATAAAGAGGCTCATTTCTGATGTTCCACGGACGACCGGTTCTTATCAAAATAAAGTTGTAGCTATGGCCTTTGCTGATGACGCCACAACTGTAAACATAGTTTTTTTGCGTCATTTGTGAGTTACTGAATTTGCAGATGCACATACTGTACTCGTGGGTGATTCATGTGTGAATTCACCACAGTTTTGGTCCTTTTTACACTTTAAGTTTGATGTGCTTATAATACTCTGAGAGTATTTTGTGTTTCCTCTTTATTCACTGTTGTGACGGTTCCCTTCATGGCTTGACGATGCTTCTGCTGCATTTTCCGAGTTAGATAAAGTGTATTTGCAAAATAGGATCTTAATTGGACTGTTATGAAGTCAACTTAAAATAATCTCATGTTGCCTAGGAACGTTAACGCCTTGCTATACTTTTTACTAAGCCAAATATCAATCAAATTGATTTACTTAATGAGAAAAAAGACTTACTGTTCAGCCAAGGAAGGAGTTTTGTGGTTCAATGTGTTATGACTTTCGATCCGAATGAGTTATAAGAGTGTTTGCATGTGCAGTAAGATGTTCCTTTCTGTAGGAACAATACAATGGTGGTTTTCTTTATCTTTGCCAATTTTTCAAGAATTCTTTGCACTTTAGTGACAGCAGGGAAAGTAAAAGGGTTACAAATGGTGCAAGGTCTCAGTGATGAATGTGAGAGAATTACATTTCTGAATTTTAATGTCCTTGAATGACAAAAATCTTTGCTTTGCAAAAGGTAGCAGTACTGGCAAAATTGCAATCATCAGCATCCTTAAGTAAATGTCCTTTTTATGCAGATGAAATGTAAAAATACTGCAGATTAAATATACACTCTAATATGCATTAATCACATCCTTTGAGTTTGTGAATTATATGGTGCATTTTATAGTCCATCTCATGTTTGCCTTTTGAATAACAGTAGGCTTAAATAGCAGTGGACATACAGTAACCATAGCAAATAATTAATAATGCAAAGGTCTTGCTTTAACATGCGTTTTGTCTTCACTTTTAATATGGGAAGACAATACATCATATTGTTTAATATACTAAGTTATCAATAGAGAAAAAAAGAGCTAAATTATAATTACAAGATATCAGTTTTTAGTTATCTGATTCTGCAAAGCACATAAGTTCAGGTCTTAATGAGACAAGGGAAAAACAAATGTTGAATGATTTCTTTTTGTCATTTTCTGTCAGATTAATCGAATAAATCTTGTCTTTATTAATAACTTCTCATGTTGTGTGTTGATATTTTTTTTTACAGCATTTGCATTTGCTATATTTGATAGGGATCACTGATCTTAGTGAATGAAAACAATTGTTTATTTTACGGGTAAAATATATTAATATTACTTCTAAAAGCAGTAAACATCCTTATGTTGTATCGGCCATAAGCAGAGGGGGGCGCTAATGAGCACCATCGCTCTGTGCGTGTACTTTGAAATCCCACGAAGAAGAAGACAAACCGGATATTACGGATGCTCCTTTTCCTGACGAAGCTAGATAAACAAACAAAAGCAAGACATTATATTACTTAAATTTAAGAAAAAAATAGCCACATTTGATGTGTTTAATTTATAGATATGTCTACCAGGAATAATTCATTTTCGTAAATCCGCAATACGCGAGGGAAAGAAGGGCTAGCATCGTACTTGCTGAGTTAGCTTGGCAGGCTATGCAGCTTGTAGTGGTGGTTAGCTCGACATGTTTATTTTAGTGCTGGAGCGAAGGAGCGCGACATGATGGCATGACACTGTCGCAGTGCTAGCGCGTAGCTACACTTTCACCTTAAGGTATGCCGTGTATTTTTTTTTAACTTACTAAATATTGAGTAAACACGAAAAATGATATGGCTTAACACGAGTTATTTTCATCTTGGTGCATCATCAGTGCACTGTTACGTAAAACGCGTCCACCGTTAACGTTACCGACAGAAGCTCTGCATTAAAGAATGATAACCACTTTTCAGACCATTACGCAGTTTGCTAATTTGATCCTTTTGTCTTGGTTTTTGTGGGTGTTCCCACTCAATTCAACCTCTTTTTGTACGGTTTAAAAGTTGCAGCCACGTTCGTTGATCATTAACTTATTTCACTTTCTCTCTTTAAAGATTGGAAGGTTGTGGGAAACACGTAAAACTGAAGTTTTTTAACCGGAACTGCACTCCGTAAGATCTCCTCGTCGTCACCATGGCGTGGGCTCTGAAGCTGCCTCTCACGGATGAAGTGATTGAGTCCGGGCTGGCACAGGACTTTGATGCCAGTCTCTCGGGCATTGGTCAGGAGCTCGGTGCTGGGGCGTATAGCATGAGGTACTGTGTGATTTTTGTATCCCGTTGGACTGAGTGCAGCTGAACATGCTACACATTGATATTGACCATACTACATCATCTAATTTGTGACTTCTTACAGTCATTGATATTAATACAATCATCTATTTCTGTTGTGTGAGGGGGCTTAATTGTAATGGCACCCTCAAGGTGTTGCCTCCATCAGTTGTCACTTTCTAAAGTTAGTGAATCTGTGTCAGCTGCTTAAGCTTAAATTTAACTTCAGTTGACCTAACAGTGTGTAACTTCAAGACTGTTGAACTTGCATTGTAGGTTGTTTCACATATTTATTTATTTTTTAATGTTTTTTGTTTTGAAAATCCATCAAAACCAAATTTTCACTCACTCACTGAGAGATTGCAGATTAATCACCACATGCAGATGCATTGCAAAGCAGCGACTATTCGACAAGGCAGCATATCCCCTGATACATTAGTGTAAATAAATCTGCACACATTTCTCTGTGTTTTTAAAATTTTATTTGTTGAAGTCTTATTTAAGAGTTTCAAATCAAAGTAGATATTTATGATGCTTGTGCTCAGCTTTTTGTGATGGAAATGATGTGAAATCCATTTGGGCTTTGCTGACTCAGGCACTCTGCTTTGCCGGAGAAAGATCCATCTCTTTTGTGCCCTTTTCTGGCTGGTTAAGTGCACTGTTAAATGATACTGTACAAGCTGCAGAGTGCTCGCTTGTTCCTGAAATGCCTCTGTTGAGAGCAGCAATGAGATCCTGACTGGATACCTTGGTATTTAGTAGTGTTGCCCCAGTTGCCTCCATTATAATTAATGAACTGTAAAGCTTTGGGACACAGTAATCCGCCATTCAGTGTTGTCTAGTGATGAATGGCAGAAGTACAGTCTCCATTTTACTTAACACGGTTTAAATCATTTTAACAATTAAATATTAAGATATATTTTCTGTAGACTTGTTTTATAAAAAGCATTTTTCTCTTGTCTCTCTCGTTCTCCAGCGATGTTCTCGCACTCCCCATCTTCAAGCAGGAGGAGTCAAATTTGCCTCCAGACAGCGAGAACAAGATCCTTCCATTTCAGTATGTTCTGTGTGCAGCTACCTCGCCTGCTGTAAAACTGCATGATGAAACACTCACCTACCTCAACCAAGGTCAGCATCAGGATTCACAACCACAGTGTGTTTTTCAGCATTCTGTAAATTTATCGATGTCTGAGAATACTAAATAAAAACGCCACTGAAAGGAGTTGTAGTTGCCTTTGACCGAGTAATTCCAGATGTTTTACTACCTGGGTGACTTCAAATCATCACAGGCACATTTAATGATAATGGAAATCTGGGCAGGGGGGAAATCAATATGGAAAAATATTGCTGTATGGTCTGTATGCGTTTCCCTGGCACCAATAGAGCGACACACTCTTTTCTGGCAGTTGTGAAAGACATTGAAAGACATCTTTTAATTTCTGTTACACAGATAGTTTGGTGTACCATCATTATCTCCCAATATATGTTGTATTGCAGACTTGGGTTTGTAGTTGTGCCTTTGTGACCATGGTCAACATACTGTATCATTATTATTAAGACAGTCCTAAAGGCCAGACTGTCTTGAGGGTCCAGGCATGTTGTATATAGAAGGACACATCCTAATTGTAACCCAAACAAATGAGAGGGAGATGACTGATGATGTAGTTTGTAAAGTAATATTAGCTGATAAACTACCAAATGAGTGTGCTCAAAATCTGTATGTTACCGCTCTACCTGGGCCACCTGCCCTTTATTCACCTCCACTAATATAGAAGTGGTCACGGGAAAACGTGAGGAACAAAACTTAAAATGGGATTCAGACCCAGGCAAGACTTCACACTGGATCTCCACAACAAACTATAGTAAACACATAGAAGTTACATTGAATATCTAATGGGAGACAAAAATTAATTTTTTTGTTTTCCTTCGTAAAGAGAAATTTAGAGTTACTCTGTGACTCCTTTCATGAAAATACAGAAATGATGTATTATTGTATGACTCCAAAGGTCAACTGTGAATGTTTGGTGTTTTGTGACCTTCTTGTAGGAGCTGAGATCTTTTTATTAATGATATTGATTTACCATTGCAGGCCAGTCCTATGAAATTAGAATGCTTGACAATCGGAAAATTGGGGAGCTTCCGGAAATCACTGGTAAAATGGTGAAGGTAAGATTCTGACATGCTGCTTCACACATATTATGTATGCGTTAGCTTACATGGCATTAACATTGGCCTTGAATTTCAGAGCATCATCCGTGTGGTGTTTCATGACCGACGACTTCAGTACACAGAGCACCAGCAGCTGGAAGGCTGGCGCTGGAACAGGCCCGGGGATCGCATCCTTGACCTGGGTGAGCACTGACTTTGATGGTTTCAGAAGGTTCTTGTTCTGAGGGTGTTGTATTGGATTTGTGTGTGAGAAGAAAGTTGCTGTGCAGCCTTTTATATGTATTAACCATCCAGTAGTTTTTGGGTAAATTCAGTTTAGGATCTATGAGTACAAGGTTGAGAAGACAGTGGTGATATTATGGAGAAGTTGCTGTGTTTTAAGAACTCTTTTGATAACAGCTTGTTTTACATTGATCCATTGCAGATATCCCCATGTCCGTCGGCATAATCGACCCCAGGGCTAACCCTACTCAGCTTAACACTGTGGAGTTCCTTTGGGACCCATCAAAAAGAACCTCAGTTTTTATCCAGGTAGCATGACGGACAACTGTTGTTGTCCTAAATTACTTTCATTCATTTAAAGCAACGGCAGTGATCTGAGGCAGTTTTGAGCATCATGAGCTAAGCTTGTTAACATTCAGTGCACTCATCTATTCTGTTGATGGCAGACAGTAATCACTAATGCAACTGTTTTTTTCAAGATTTCATTTATTGATTTCACTGACCTCAGCTTTATATTATGTCATCATTCCCGTATAGATTTACTTTCATGTTCCTTTTTACTTTTTTAGGTACACTGCATCAGCACAGAATTCACCATGCGCAAGCATGGAGGAGAAAAGGGTGTGCCTTTCCGCATCCAGATCGACACATTTAAAGCAAATGAGAGTGAAGAGTATACAGAACACCTCCACTCTGCCTCCTGTCAGGTCAAAGTCTTCAAGGTGAGGGGAATGAGAAGAAACATTAATGTACGGCAATGCAAACATTTGCTATCAAAGACAGCCACCTAACTGACCCCATCTGACCTGTTTCAGCCTAAGGGTGCGGACAGGAAGCAGAAGACCGACAGGGAGAAGATGGAGAAAAGGGCTCCACAGGAGAAGGAGAAGTACCAGCCCTCCTATGAAACCACAATCCTGACAGAGGTTAGCTTATTATTAACCTACATCAACACATTGTGAATCTTTAACCTGAGAATATTTGGCATAGAGCTGCAGCCATTGATCAGTAAATTGATTATTTCTCAACTTTTAAATCAATGGCCAACTATTTTGATGATTGATTAATCAGTTTGAGTAATTTCTCTGATGAGGAAAAGTCAATATTTTCTGGTTTCTTTACTCCTTGATGACAGTTAACAGAATATCTATGGGTTGTGAGTAAAACAAGATGTTCGAGGACGTCATCTTGGGCCTTTTGGGAAACAGATTGACATTTTTTACCATTTTCTAGACATTTCATTCACCAAACAACTAATCGATTCATGGAAATTTCCCCTACTTGGAAATTAAATTCTGGATGACATACAATTAGAGTAACGCACAGTGTGGATACATTAAATGCAAAGGAATGCTTCAGCTTATAACTGTTGGCAGCAGACATTTATTTCTCGGGTTATTTCGATGCCACAATAACAAAAGTGTCGTTCTGTTGCAGTGCTGTCCCTGGCCTGAGGTCACATACGTCAGCAACTCCCCTTCTCCTGGCTTCAACAGCACACACAACAGCTTCCCGGTTGCAGAGGGGTATGAGTGCTTCATGTTTTCTGCCAGTACTTAATGATAAATGCTGCCTCAAATTTAATTTACCATATAATCCACATAGTTGCACTGTGTGTTTAGATTCTTCTTAATGTGGATTTCTGACACGGTCAATTTTTCATCCTTTTCAGAAATGGATCACCAAACCACCAGCCGCCTGAGCCGGTCGTTCAGGTATCAGAAGTAAGTACAAGTACATGTTCACACTCTGGATTTACTGCCTGGCTTCCTCCCCACTGCCTCACTGAAGCATTGCATATTAATATTCACAAATGCAAAGCTGACATCTGGGTGTTAAACCGCTGCCTCGATCCTCTGAGGCAGTAAACAAAAATAAGCCTAATCTGCCTCAAGGTGTGCATGACAGAATTTAACAATGATAAATCAGAAATACAAGGTCAACTCGCATCACAGACATGACATCAGAACTCCTCTCTCTGGGAACCAGACAACGAGTCAGTGCCTCTATTGTTTAACCTTGAAAGAGGACTTGTCTGAATATTTGATGCTGTGCGTGATGTATATTTGGTTGATGTCTGCTGAGACGTCATGCTTTAGTTACTTACACCTATTGAGAAATGAAGGAAGGGTGATGTAACCCAATTATGATTAGTAAAAATTAAAGAACATCTCATGAAATAAAATAGTTACATTATTTTTACCCACATTATGAATTAAAAAGGTTTAACAATCACTATAGCACCAAGTTAACAAGTTGATGCTGACTGTTACATCGTGTTAATTTCTTTATTTAAAGTGACTACGAGGAACTTTCAGGTGTTTATGAAACAGTTGTGTTTCCTCTGATGATTATAAATCACCCGTAACAGCAAACGAGACCATCAACGAAAAGACTGCTATCTTTATATAGTTATTATTAACGCCTGTGCTCGGGTCCTATCACATATATCTCATATAAGATCACATATAAATACATTTACCTCATTGCGATCCATCCTGCGGTTTCTCTGTCACTCGCTTCCAGGACAAATGCAGGCAGTGGTGGCGTTGGCACGAGCTAGCAAAGATGTTTACAACAGCAGGCGCTGGTGTCGTACTGCTTTTATCAAAAGGGGCCACAAGAATCAACAACAACTGAAAGTTCCTTGTAGTCACTTTAAAATAGACTTTCTGTAATTGTTTGTTTATGCCTAATATATTGACGACTGAAAAGTCCTTAAATGGAAGACACAGAAGGCAGCCTTGATCAAATCTCTCATTTTTTTTGTGTCTTTACATGTTTCATGTCCATTATTTCTTTGTATATTTGGGATGTATATATCATTCTGTAGCTTCCAGTAGTTTCCCTCGCATACTCAAATCCCAATATTGACCTTTTGTCAAAGTTATTTATGTTTTAGCGTTGAAATGCTATTCTCCTTGACCTGATGTTGGTTTCTGCACAGTGATGTTGCTAAAAATAATCCCCTTGGCCTGCCCAATGTGCCGTTCTTCTTTGGGACTGAGTGTGTAAGTGCGCTTTGGCTGAATTCAGACAAAATCTGGCAATGCGGTACCCATCCCCAGGTTTTTTTTGTGTGCTTTAGAACGTAGCTGCTGTGAAACAACCAGAAAATGTATTATAACATTGTTAACATGTGACTTCTGTAAGCTAACTCTGATACTCTTTGATTATGTTCTCATTAAATATTTCGTTCAGGGTCCTGTCTTGGTTCTTTCCTCGCAGAATTTGTTACCAACAGCAACGCCGCAAGATGCACAACAGTGGCTTTTAATAAACCGCTTCTCACCCTACTGTCGCCTGTTCACCAACTTCTCAGGTAAAATTTCTCTATGATACAGATCACCTGTCCATTTTAGTATCGTGTCACTTGTGACTGTCGCAAAACGGTTCGACAGAATTCCTTGTTTGTGTCTCTGATCATTTGTAACATTTTGGCGAGTCAAGAGCCAGAAACGTGAGTGGAAAAGAGCAACTCTCAGGCATTTACCTCATTATGTAAATGTGATGGCAATTTCACATGAGGGTCTCATGTCTGAATAAGCACCTTTTAGATTGAAGTCACGGCAGCTATAACATCCCTGTAACACTGTCAAAAAATGTCCATTTAATAGTCATTTTACAATCACTCCAAAATGCATGGATGAATACGTAAATATCCAGCAAAACATTCTCTCATTACCAAGTCAGTACTTCATGAGATGGATGAATCCAACCGTGTTGCATATCCTATGTATGAAAAGGGGCTGCAGACAAGAAATCATGTTGTATTTAGAGGGTGACAATGTGAGAAAACAAGATGGAAAAGGGCTGTTATTGTCTTGAGGACCAAGACCTCAACCCTGCATGACACAAAGCATCTGCTTAAGTGTCTTTTAGCCAGACACGAGCCCCAAGGACGGGTCTGTAGCTGACCCTCTATGGTGACCTCCCTGGTGATGGGATAAGTGAAAAGACCGTTCCTGTAAACTGTCGTACCCCCTAGTAGTTCATGTTCACATGTGGAGGGACAGGTTTTATAATGCGCTGGGTCTTGTTTTTTGTGTACCAGGGGCAGACCTGCTGAAGCTGACCAGAGAGGATGTCATTCAGATCTGTGGGCCGGCTGATGGCATACGGCTCTTTAACGCACTGAAAGGACGGTGAGTCTTCTTTAGTTAAATCCCATCTGACAATATGTATTTAGCCTGTTATTGTCTCAAGAAAGGCTTCGTCCATGTATGGACATTGTATAAGATTCCCTCTGGATGCCGTTTACAGGATCGTACGCCCGAGGCTGACCATCTACGTTTGCCAGGAGTCTCAGCAGACACGGGAGCAGCAAGTGAAACATGAAAACGGAGATGCTGCCGCCAACACTTTCTTTGGTCAGTGAACATCTGAGGTTCACGTGTGTTTGTTGTAGCAAAATGCAGAGAAGAAACTCTGAATTCATGACAGGAAATGTCAAACTATTCCTTTAAATTGTAGCTGCTGCTGTTCATGCTTCTATATTATTCTTGTATTTATGTCAAACAAGTTGCTGGTGTAGCTTTTTAAGTAAAATCCTTTCTGTCTGCAAGAGGACACATACGTACACATCAATTATTGGATTTTATTTTATAGAAAAGGAAAGCAAAAATTCTCATTTCTGTACATTTTGAACCTGTTATTTTCCCTGCAGTATATCACGCCATTTACCTTGAGGAGCTCACATCTGCTGAGCTGACAGAGAAGATCGCTCAGCTCTTCAACATCTCACCCAGACAGATAAATCAGATCTTTAAACAGGGTCCCACTGGCATCCACGTACTGGTCAGTGATGAGGTAAGGTCAAGTTTTTATTTTTTTAAAACCTGCTGCACCTTCAAATCACAGTCACAGATTCCCGCTAACGTTTACTCTCTTTTTCACAGATGATTCAGAACTTCCAGGATGAAGTATGTTTTGTATTGGACACAATGAAAGGTATTCGAGCGCCGCACTAATAAAAGATGATGATTTATCTCGTTTCTATATTTAACATGGCGCCTTGATGAACTCAATCATTGCAGGTTTATTTATAACACCCTCTCCCGCTATGTTTTGCCTTTTTCTTTCCAGATGACACAAACGACGGTTACCACATCATCTTGAAGTGAACACCGAGCTGGAGAAAAGCGCCGCTGTCTTCTTTGTCCAGTCAGCCCCTCTAGAGCGTCGTACTCCTCGTTCTTCCTGGAATATATGGAGATGCCCCAAGTAACTTCTTGAGGCTGCTAGGAGGATTATGTGACTGAAGCAACCCGCCCTCTCCTCACTATACCTTACCGTCTTACTTTAGAGGGAGCCACAGTTGAAGTAACAACCTCCTCCTCGCCCTGCAGTTGTCTCCCCTATTAAATCGTTGCATTTTTCCTGTGTCGCTCATGTCTCATGACAGAGGTGAGTGGCACTGCAGCTGCTTTTCACTGTTTTTGTTAGCTGAGCATCTGGTGTGCCAAAGCTTGTTTGTCAGCTCTTCAAAAAAAACAACAACCAAAAAAGGACAAAGGACAAAAAAAAAAATATTAAAGCGGGGCAGGGTCCGACATTCTTGACTCTCACCCGGCAGCGCAGCTTGATTTCTCGTCTTGCCTTACGGGATCCACTCAAGCGGTCTGCAAGAAACATGGTTTAGCTAACACAGTCGCAGTCACATCAAAGAACCACAGGAGGCAAACAGGACATTAAGAGAAACTGCCAGAATCCAGCTGTTCTCGTTCAGATCTGTGATTCCTTCAGAAGCTAACGAGCTAACAGTCTTTCACCGGATCGAACTGTTACTTTTAACTTTTCCAGACTCCCAGTTGGTCCTTGAATATCATGTAGAGCGTAAACTGGTACTCGTGGTTGTTACTTATGGATCTTGAATGATGATGAAACACTGTCGATGTTAGTGACCACAGTGACAACACCAGCAAATTGTGTCTGCTCCATCTTCTTCCTGTCTGCTATTTTTTTTTTTAGCATTTCATCATGTTTGTTTTTAGCCATTTCCCAACTTTATTTGTACATAGATCTTTATTTTAAAGCATTTTCAAAAAGGAATCGTGTGTTACTTTGGCAGTTGTTTTAAAAAAAAAAATCTTTTTTAACATACTTGACTCTTTTCATCATTTGTTTTTTTGGATGTTACCACTTCCGAATACTAATACATGTAATGGGCTGTTGGTCACACCAGAGCTGCATGTGGAAGAGATATGATTAGTTTATGTTTGGTCCATTGTACTGCTTACATGGAATTGATAGCTTGACATTTTTTAGATGTCCATCTTTGCCCCCCATGTCATCAGCATTATTAAAATACTGACCCATGTACTGGTCGCCATCTGTTGTCTGTGTTCTTACAACCGTAGTGCCCAAAACTTTGCTGTTGTTAAGATGCATAATGGTGCTAAAGAGAGGAAAAGCTAATTCAGGTGGTTTTCTCTCTTGTGTTGCCTGGAGAATCTTTCTAAATCCATATATCTTGTACCGTAGCACTAGGGTCCCAACTTCCTTTAACTTACTGACTTCTTGCACAAAGTGTCTGAGCTTATGAACGATAACCAATAATTTGGGATCTTTCATATTCAAACGTATTACAAGGAACTTTTATCTGGTTATGTAACGGTCTCATTTTAATACTGACCCCGCTTTGCATAGGCAAATGAGTCCTTCAGCAACGGGATTGGCTGTTTCTGTATGCTTAGAATAGTTATTGTCAATGCCACTGGGTCATATTCTGACTTTACAGGGTTGGATTAGTCTTAAAAGTACAACATTTTGTTTTACGTCAGAGTGATGAGGATGAATTGAGGAGCCTCACAGCCTGAGGGAGAAGCTGCTCTGTAGTCTGGTGGGACGGCATGAAAACAAAGTTCACTTTGTTGAGCCAGTTGGCTATTACTCAACATTTCATATGATAATTATGACAATATTTCACACAAACGTCTAATAGGATAAAATAATGAAGTCGAGACCTTTTATATCCAATATGAGTATATAATATATGAGTTTCTTTTTTATGAAACTACATACTTTTAAAGTGAATAAACAAACCACAAGTCCACAAAGGAACAAAAATGTGAAGTGATTTCAGGATGTTTTAGTGTCATTTTAAGAGTTTTAAGCATATTTTGTTGATTATTGGGATAATATGAACTGCAATGAATCTGGCTGGTATAATCCTGACATAAAATTTTCATATTGTCCTGTTCCTATTTACAAACTTGATTTTGCCTGGGGTAGACCGATTATCGGTGCCGATATTGGTAAATTAAAGGTGCACTATGTAGTTTTGAGGAAGAAATTGTAAGAGAGGAGAAAAATCTTCACTCAATGATTTTCATGACAAAACATAAACAATCTGTCAACAAATGAACAAAATGTGAAGTGATTTCAGTATGTTTTAGTGCCATTTTAAGAGTTTTAAGCTTATTTAGTTGATTATTGGGACAATATCATGAATTGCAATTATTCTGGCCGGTATAATCCTGACATAAAATGTTCATATCGTCTCACTCCTATTTACAATCCATGCAATAATGAAAGAAACGTGTTTAAATCAACGTGGAGGTTGTTTAACGCCTCAGATCTCATCCCTCTTATTAAACCCATATCTTTACCTTTTGTTGGACAGATGTGGAGGCTTATGACAGACTTGCACAGTCATTTTGTTGCCATGGAAACTGTAGCTTTAACAAGACACATTAATAATAATAATATTATTATTAATAATAATGTTATATGCAAGATGCAGGTTTGTGTTAATAAAATAAGAACATCTGTGCATTAATCCTGTCAAATTGTGCACGTGTGCTTCTGCTCAATATGAACAAAGAAGAAGCCAAAAAAAAGAAGAATTGAGAATTCACTTCATTTCCCAGCATGCTCCGGCGCAAGGCATGCCTGTGATGTCACAATAAGTATATATACGGCCACAGGGAAGAATTTCTTCCTCCATTGTTACATTGTAACAACCGGGGCCGGGGCGAACCGGGGGAAGGAGAGGCGTCTTCTCGGTCCATTTACAACATTTAGACACCAACCACCCCAAAACAAACAAAAAAAAAAAAAAAAAAAAAATAACCCGACCCGCGTCAAAGCGAGAAGACAAGCGAGGTGGACAAAACCAGCCCGAACCGAACCCGCCCCGCTGAGAAAGAGGGATAAAAACCAACACAGATGTCAGCGGATTTCTCCATCGCAAGCAGTTCAAGGCTCACAGCAGGAAGATAAGACATTTTAGGGGGTGCAGTTTTTTATTTTTGTATTTTTTTTGTACATTATTCATGTGTTGTGGGGCTGAAACAAACCGCTGCTGATCACAATGACGTCCCTCTTTCTGCTGTCTGCCCTTTAAATAGATAAGAGACCAGACAAGACAAGACAGATAGAGACAGAGAGACAGAGAGACAGAGGCATGCAACGTTTCCAGGAAAAACCCGCAGGTCCAACACACAGATCCGGCTCCGCTCCGCTCCTCTGTGCAGAACAATGAGCATGGAGCCCTGAAGTGAGCCTCAGATTTAACACCAACCAAAAATCTGACAGTCACGCAAAGCTCTCAAGCCAGATCACTTTCGGGTTGCCGTAGTGCAAGAGCAAAGTGTGGACACTCGGGTTTTTCGGGTTTTGGCAACCATAAAACAAGAAAAGACAGAGAGAGAGAGAGAAAAAGCGTCTCACAGGGCGTTTTACAGATTGATGTGCAGCTCACACTGGAGACAGACCTGCGAGTTGGTTGGAATAAGGGTCCCTGTTTCTGCCCCAGGTAAGAGGGTTTAGTGTTTCATTAACCGGGCGGCTTGCCATTGTGTGTATCAGTGTGTGTGTGTGTGTGTGTGTGTGTGTAAAAAATGGGTAGAGCTAGAGAAAGAAAGAAAGAGAGAGAGAGAGAGAGAGAGAGGTCGAGTCTCTGCCTGTCAGACTGATAAAACCTCCACCCCCCACACCACCACCACCACCACCACAGTCTGATCAGCTGCTGCATGCACACAGTTAAAACAAATACATCCCTGCACACACTGCATGTCCCTGAAGGTAAACACACCGTGAAGTCACAGCCAGCCTGTGAGCAGACTGTATCCTGCCACTGTCCAACACAGGCCTTAAAGGGACAGCAGGCTCATTTTCATACTCGTCAAGATTCGGCTCTCTGCTCTGTGTTTGCCCCATTTACACTGGAGTCCCCAGGTGGAGCGCTCGGTTCACACTGACGCTGCAAACGCACCTGCATCCTCATCGTTTAAAGGGGTCATATGTAGGAGTTAACCACCGCTAACTGTAGCTGCCCTTAGCTCGTTAGTTCAGTTAGCAGTGCAGCCAGGGACGTGTTAGTGTTTACAGTGCTAGTGCAGGAACGCAAGCCCCCCAGGAGCAGCGTCAGGCTGTGAGGACGGTTGTCGCGTAATGACATCCTCACGTTTTTCCCATAAGCTTACATTGTGGAAAGAAGCAGCTGGATGCAATTATAGCTGGAGCCATTCGATCCAATACAATTCAGAAAGTGTAGAGGAGCCACACGATTGATTTATCTTATCACCATTCATGTTAGCCGGGCGCCAAAATCTGTGTCCAGATGTAGTATAACGTCCATGACCGGCACAGGCCAGGGCTAGCTGGTTAGCATGCTAACTTTAGTAGATGTCTTTGCAACACAACACACGAACATCATCATGTCTGTGATGAATGTTGACATATTTTTAAGTTTTCAACAGAAATGTTTACGTATTGTCCCTTTCAGACTCATTAAATGTGAATTTGTGTGCGACTTCAACCATTTCAACGATTATTAGGGCTGATATTTCTCCGCTTTAACAATATTGCATGTCTGATTGCAGTTAAATTAAAGGTGCACTATGTAGTTTTGAGCAAGAAATTTTAAGAGAAGAGAAAAATCTTCACTTCATGACTTTCATGACTGAATAAAATGAATAAACAAACTGTCCACGAAGGAAAACACAAGCTCATAGTTGTTTAGTGTCAGACAGTGTTGGAAATATATCAAATAACTATTTCTGAGTTTGTTTTCTAGCTCTGATGGAGCATCTGTTCTCTATGGTTACACTCAATGTCCCGTCCAAAACACACAAATCACTTGCAAAGTAATCAAATAAACAAATCTTTAAACTAAATAAATAAATAAATAAAGCACTCTAGTTTTGGAGGATAAATTTAAACTTTTACTATTAACATTATTAATGAGGTAATAACACAAACTCTATTTCCATAACTGAATAAACGAACTGTTCTCAAACATTTCTTCCCCAAAACTACATAATGCAGCTTTAATTACCTCAAAGCTGTACTTAAGTACAGTGCTTGAGTAAATTCGGTTAATTACATTCAGTCGCTACTTATTCTATATTTTGAGATGAAGAATTTTTATTTATTGAGAATGTATTTCGGTTTTAAATACAAAGTTCAGTCTCCCTGATTATTACAGCAATTAATCGATTAGTTGTCAGCTCTCAAACTATTCTGATAATCTGTTTGAGTAAAAGAAAGTCATAATTGTCTGTTTCCAGCTTCTTAATGTAAATATGTTCAACATCCTCCTTGATTACTTATAATCAATATCGACTCTGAAAAAAAAACACGGGTCGATCACTGATTTTGCACGATAACGCCACAAACCAACTTCTGCAGCATCATTTTACACACAAAGGCCAGAATTAGTTCCCCAACCTGCCCCATAATTCATATTTAAGATTTTACATCTCATTTAAGGGCTTTTTTCAGACCGAAGGAGTCCGAGTACAGCAGTAAAATCACTGTGGCTGCAGGAGTTGTTTCATTATTCACAGTCCAGGATTTGTCTTTATATGACATCATCGTTACATCATCTCTCTGTTTGGCTTCAGGACCAACTACACTGTACAAGATGACAGAAATGTTGCATATTAGTCCATTTAAAGCTGCTTTTTCCCTCTGAAAACTGAAACAATGGCTCATTTAGAGAATGCTGTCAGCAGGATGTGACGTGTTAACCCGGGGCCTGGTTAAACATTTACCTCACACAGATGTAGAGTTGCAAACTATTGATCAGCGCTGAGAATACTGATATAATAAGCTTGAGGAACAGATATTGTCTTCATGCAGTGGATATTTATTAATTTGGATTGTGTTTTGGACGATGTAAAACTTTCCGAGATGCAGTTTGACCACAAATCTATAGAGCACGACCTAATACGACATTCAGCTGCCTTCGTTCACCTTGTTTGACCTTCTCCCGCGGCTTCGTTTGATCGGCTCCGGCGTTCAGATCCACTCGTATTGATCCCCGCTGCACTGTTTGTGTCAGAATTAATAGAGAAGTAGAGCGAGGAGCCACAGAGATCACTCGCTTCAAGGCTGTTCGCATAAACTGCGCTTGCCTAGTTGCCATGGTGACGTTTCTGGACTTGATGATTTCAAAGTAGGATTTCGTGTGAGATGAGGGGTGGAGGGGAGGCGAGGCGGGGGGAGGGAGGGAGGGAGGGAGGGAGGGAGGGAGGGAAGTGATGGAGCTGGAATACAAATGAAAGGAGACAGGTACAAACAGCTGATGTCATCGTTCGGTTCCTGTGCTCGACCTCACACAGGAACTGTTTGATGCAGACGATCCTGTTCAGTCGCCACAGGAGCATTTTGTCTTCTTCAATTAATAAACATAAATCATCAACCCCGCCTCTCGTTAATTAAAGGACTAGTTCACCCAAAAATGAAAATTGTAGTCCACACCGATGGAAAGTCAGGTGAACATTTTGCTAAACAGCTGAAGTAGATTGGGACTTTTTTTAAAATGTAAAAAACAACTAAAACAAACAGGAAATGGCTCCATACAGCTTGTCCAGTGTAATCCATGTCTCCATGATGTTGTTTACACCCTTTTTAAAACCGAAATCAGTTCTGGACCTCAGAGTTTCAGGAGACATGGACGGGTTTTATGGAGCCATTTTATGTTTTTTTTGTTATAGTCCCCATCTACTTCAGTCGTTCAGGAGGATGCTGAAACACTGTTTTGCTGTGAAGCTCCAGAAATGTTTTGTGGACTACGAAACCTCACCTGACTCTCCATCGGCTTGAGGCTGACTAGACAATGACTGAATTTAAATTTTTTCAACTGTTCCTTTAGGTACGAATAAAGAGGTTTTAGCACCAAAAAGAATTTGTGGTGAAAATCAGCACCTGTAACTGACATTAATTAATATATCTTAACATTTTCCTGAGATGATTGATGAGATAGGAAAAAGAAAAAAACAATGTTTTGGCTGAACTCATCCTTTATAGGATAAATCTCCACTCTTGCACATCTTTCTGTTCACATTCACTGCTGCCGTCTGTGTTGTCCGTGGCCTCATGTCTGCCGCTCTGTGCCCCCAGACTCCCAGTTTCCATGGAGGCAGGTTCGTCCCTCAGCCTCAAACGACGATATGAAGAGGTGGACAACAGCTCTCCATTCTCTACACCGAAGGACTCAGACGATGACATCTCCAGCAGTGACAGCGCAGACAGCTGTGACAGCCTCAACCCCCCTTCTAGCACTGCATTTACCCGTAAGCACCAACGGGAGATGCATGTTACAGCCACTCAAAGAGTTTATTACAAGTCTTTGTATCTTAACATCCCAAATGTTTCTCTCTTTGTCCCCCTCTTCAGCCACCTCCATCCTTAGACACCACAAGCCGTCACCGGGGGGCAAACGGGTACGGTTCGATGTTGTGACGGTGTATTACTTCCCCCGGCGGCAGGGATTCACCAGCGTGCCCAGCCAAGGGGGCAGCTCCCTGGGCATGGCCCGTCATCACTCCTCCATCAGACACTACACGCTGGGAGAGTTCGCTCGCGAACAGGAGACCAGCCACCGGCACACTTTACGCCAGCACCTGCGCCAAGAGAAGCTCAATGCTCGCAAGATGAAGGTAGGGTCCACTTTAAATCTACGAGAGTACTAAAATGTGACGCATCCTTGTAGAGCTGCAACGATTTATCGATTAGCTCGCCGACTATTTTGATAATCGGTTAATCGGTTTCAGTCTCTTATCGTCTACAGCTCAAAGTTCTCCACTAACTGTCGTCCACAGCTGACGAGGAACGGCACGGTGGAGTGCGCTCAGGCCGACCTGCTGACTCTGGAGGACGTATCAGACGAGGACCTCGACGTGGACGGGGTGGAGGTGGACGACTGTTTCTTCCTCCAGCCGCTGCCCACGAAGCGCCGTCGAGCGCTCCTGAGAGCCTCCGGCATCGCCCGCATAGACGCGCGCGAGAAGGCCGAGCTCAGAACCATCCGCCTCTCGCGGGAGGAGTGCGGCTGCGACTGCCGCCTGTACTGCGACCCTCGCCACTGCGGCTGCAGCCAGGCTGGCATCAAGTGCCAGGTAAGAGGCGTTGGCTCGTCCGTGTGCAGGAAGAAGAGAGGCACTGTGCAGCTCGCTGAGTCAGTCTCTGTTCAATAAAATGAGTGCCCTCTTTATCAAACTGAGTCATTTCAGCAATATGTTCAGTGATATGTGCAGTTCATTTTCCCACAGGTTTTTTTTGTCAGGGGGAATCTTTTTACGTGTCATAGTAGGAAGAAAAAAACTGTAAATAATAAAATTAATGATGAGTCCCATTTAGCTGTGCATGCTGCCTCACTGTCACACTGTTGTGATTTACTGGAACACTTAAATAGAAAAGAGCACTAATTAATGTTGTCAGTAACACCTGGGGAGCTCCTGCTGTGACGAGCCAAGATGTCTGCTGTGAAAAAGGTTACTTTATTTCATTTAACACAAATAATGGTCGTTCATAGTTTAATTCGGTATCCGGGCCTGCGTTGTGCGACACGTTCGATTGTTCCTGCGAGACTCAACTTATTGTTTGAAAAATGAAAGCGAACGAAACATTGAGGTCGAAATAAAAGATTTCTTTTATTGATCGATGCAGTAAAATCAGCAGAATGATGAATCATTGCACCATCATCTGTTTGTACTCGTCATTTCCCTCCCTCTCTCATCAATTAATTAAATCAAAGATGATGGACAAAAAAATCAGAATATTGAGATGCTTTTACCTCTCGGTACATCCTGTATGTTCATATGCTTGTCGTGTCAGTAAAGGAATAGAATACCATAAACAAAAGTATAGATATTTAATATTTGTTCAGAAAGAAAAGTACATAATATTAATGACTGTATCTCTATGCATTTATTATTTAGAGCTACGATTAGTGATTTGGTGCTAAACAGCTATTAGCAACTATTTTGATAGTGGATTAATAGTTAAAGCCATTTTTCAAGCAAAAATATCAAAGATTTGATGTTTCAGATGTTCCAACTTCTCAGAAATGTGAGGAATTTTTTGTCTTTTTTTTTTTTTTTTCTTTGACCATTTTCAGATGTTTAATAGACCTGGACCATGGAGATAATCATTCGTTGTAGCTCGAGTATTGGTAATGTTTTTAGTGTTTAACTTTATAAATCATCTTTTCTCTTTTCTGGTTCTGTTTTCTCTCGTTAGGAGGAAATACAACTCTTATCTCCGCCCGACTTATTACACTGTAACCGGACACTCTCTTGGTTGCCATGATTTTTCCTTATCATCTTATGTGTGTGTCATCTTACATAACTCATAATGTAACACTTATGCAAACAGATCAGGATGTTCTGATTGTTTACTCGACTGTTTCCTGTTCAGATGAAATAAACCTGGAACTGAGATCGTCTGTGTTCCTCCTCAGGTGGACAGAATGTCGTTCCCATGCGGCTGCTCTCGGGACGGCTGCGGCAACGTGGCGGGCCGCATCGAGTTCAACCCTCTACGTGTCAGAACTCACTACCTGCACACCATCATGAAGCTGGACCTGGAGAAGAGGAGGATGCTGATACAAGGGAACGGGGACCAGTTTTCTGAATCTGACCCGTTGTCCTCCCCTTCCTCCACCTGCCCCACTTCTCCGGACCTGTCCTCAGTGACTGGCCTAGACTCTGAGCTGGAGGAGAGCGAGGTGCAGACGGTGGTGGTGCAGGATCTCCTGGCAGAGCAGGACATTCTGGAGCGAGAGAACGAGACAGCTGTGTTGCACCTGCAGAGCGCCGAGGAGCAGGAGAGGAGGGAGAGGGAGGAGGCGGAGGGGGAGGCGGTGCAACAGGAGCTGGGCGCTGGAGGTCTCACAGAGCAGCCTCTCTGCCTCATGCCCGGTGCCTTGGGAGGGGAGCAGGCAGAGGTGCCGGGTGTGGAGCAGGTCCTCCTGCAGGGGCCGTTCCCCACGGGGGCCACGGTGCTCTGCATCACTGACAACCAGGAGGAGAGCCCCTCTGACCTCCTCAAAGACTCCACTTCTCTGCTCTACTATCAGCTCAGCCCCATCGAGCCCGAAGCCTTTGAGACCCTGCCCAGAGCGGAGGAGGCCGAACAGGAGGAGGTGAGAGATTCAGGAGGGGGCGAGTGTTTGGAGAGGAAACAAGAAGGAGGAGAGGAGTCCAAGGATGAGAAGCCTGAAGAGATCACCTGCAGGCAGAGTTTGGGCAAGCCTTTGACCAATGTGATTCTGTGCTCAGAGGAACGTGTAGAAGAAGAGGAGGAGAGGCCCTCGAGTCCCCAGAGGAGCCTCCCCGAGGAGCAGTGCCACCGGGGCTCCTGCCTGGAGGGAGAAGTCGATCCACTGCCTCCTGAAGTTTAGTTCTAGCTTCTCTGCAGATGTTTTGCACAATAGCTTCATCTAAGATGAAAAAAAATTACATGTTTCACATTTATTACTGCTATCATCAAGAACGATTACAGGTTGCAATCTCTTGTGGTGACTGTCGTTGAATAATGTGGAGAACGAGCTTGAGTAGTACAATACATGAAGAAGTTTGGGGGGGGGGGTGCTGAAAGCACATACAGATCACTCCCCAGGAGTAATATGGATGCAGTTACAAGGCAACATTGTACGTAATTCTGTCGGGGGTGATGGATGCGGCCTTAATGGAAAAACATAACAACACTTGTGTGTAGGCGTCATTTGTCGATGAGAAAGTGCAGCAAGTAGTGCTTTGTTAATTTCCAACGCAGCAAACAGAAAACACAATGTGTGAATGCTGACATAAGCCTTTCGTTTGGTGATGTATTAAGCTATCAACACTAAACACAATTTGTTTTTGCAGTGCGTGAGAAGCCGGCGTATTTAGATACTTGCTGGCTCACTTTCCATTACGGCACACGTGTGCTGTAGCCAAGCCAAATGAAGGCCTCTGATAGTACCCTCCGCTGAAGATAGACCTAATAATCCTGGAAATACTTGTTTTTGTGTACTGTATATGCATTTGCAGAGTGCACCGCAGAGCCGAGGTCGCTGCTTACTTGATCTGTATGCACATTGTGAACCGAGCGCAGCGAGTGTTGCGGCTCTGCTGTGATGAAGGTAAACCAACGCTGAGCAGCAGATTAGCACTGGCCTTAGTTGTTGCTCCTGCTCACCTTGGGCTGCTCGTGCAAATGCAGTCGATTTGTCAACAAAAAAACCCCTAGTTTACCTGTAGTTACAATGCCTATGATATTACTTATTTTTTCTTTGAGTAATGTGTCTTTTGTGGTTTAAATACTGTTGGTTTGAAGTCCTCGCAGTCCTTGTTTTTTTTGTTGTTTTCTTACGAATGAAAGGAAAGTGTTATTTCTTCACACTGCTACACTGCAACGCCATGTAGTCAGTCATGTCATGTCACGATGAAACGCCAGAATGGATCTTCCCAATCTTCTCCTCTTTGTAAAGGTGCTATATGTAAGAATTGTTCACCTGCAGAAAGTTCGGGTGTCCACCCCTCGTGTAAGAAACAAGGAAAGGCTTATAGATAGAGGATGCCATCGTCCATCGGCAATAGCTGACAGTTACGACTATTAAACCCTGTCCCATCTTAACATTGTGTTTTAAAAGGCGACCCACCAGAGAGCACACAGTAGCGCCATCAGAGGGGTTTGTGACGTGTGGGGGAGGAAAAGAGTAGAAGTTTACAGCTGCTCAGTGCACTAATGTTGCGTCTCCATGTCCCGTCAGGCGAACCCAACACACATTATCGAAATAGCTCTTTGGATCTCCTCCAGACTCAGAGGGGACACGCTACTTCAACTTTAGTAAAGCGAAGTAACCCCGACTCGTCAGAAAAACTCAAAAAATACAAGACCACTGTCGTCATTGCAGTTTTTTTCACCGTGGACATCCTCATATGAAATCATCCAACCCTACTTAATAAGCTATCGATCCAGATCCATAGCCAATGATAGCATTAACAGCATTAGCTACATGTTAGCATTAACAGCAGCACTACACAAGCGTCTCTTGTTGGACTGGATGCTACTGTGACTCACCACCTTCTCTTGAAGGACGAAGTGGTATTACGAGACAACGCTAGACGCTAGATGGTTAGCATGCTGACTTCTGTAGCCAGCTCTGCGACACAAGTTAATTTTGGAGTATTTTAAACGACAATTCTTACATATAGCGTCTTTAATGAGTCAAACCATGATGAGGAGATGACTGCGGATCGATGAAAAAAACACCTAAAGAGTCAAAGCAGTTCCACAAAAATGATGTGATGTTACTAATTTATGAAGCAGATTGACGATGACACGGATTTGTATATTTTATGTTCAATCTGTACAGTGTGTGTGTGCGTGTGTGCCTATTTTACATTTGTGTGTGTGTGTGTGAGAGAGAGTCGTGCATGCACATGTGTATGTACTGTATTATGAAAAAAAGCGGGGTGGGGGGAGGGAGGGGGGAGTATATTAGCGAGGATACATATTTTATTCCTGAAAAAAGGTGCTGATGTTATAGATTTTACAATTCACCGATTTTTCTCCTCACCATCATGAGAAATAGGATTTTCAAGGAGATGTTTCTTGATGACTGATGTTACGACGTGTCGGAGAGCCTCTTGTAGGAAACGCAATAGCTACTGCACTGCAAATCATTAATGTGGCGATTTTTTTTTTTTTTTGGAATGAGGTGTTTTGTCATTATGAGTATGTAAAAATGCAATCGTATAACATTTCTGGTCTTTAAATGTCTTTTTTCTAAACTACGTCTGATTAATGCCGATCTGCGTAAGTGTGCCGACTCTTCTTACACAAAATCAGTCCTGTGTTGTCGCCGAGAATCGCGGCCGTTGCTCTCGGTGACACAGGACGTGCTGCTGTGTATGAGACGTCTGATGTATTTCTTTGCCTTTTTTCTTTTTCTTTTTTTTTATAATCGTCTTAATATAAATCTACTTAAAGAGTTGCACCAAAGCAGTGGTTTCAAACCTTAATTAAAACGACGCTTTCATCCATCAGACGTTAACGGAGCGGTCTCATGTAGTTATTGTGAGGCTGTAGACTTATTGTGGCCCTTTTGTGTTCGCGTGACTTGCCTTGACATAGTGCCATCTTTGAAGTGATGATGATTACAAGCTGCCTATTGTTGCGCTTTTGTCCTCGGCTTTCTACTAATAGACTTCGGTTTGGGACCACTGCATCATATCAACTCCACTACACTATGTGATTGTGTGTTTCTCTGTGTGAAAGGAGTTGTGCGATTGTTGAAAAAGACCGATAAGTTTAGACTTCATCTAAGAAGCTGTGAGAACGACTCTCATGCTAACTGTTGCCTAAAGTGGACAAAAAAAGGTTTTTTTATACAAAAATAAAAACAATAAAACACTCATTTTAAAAAGGAGAGCGTTTTCTGTGTGTTGTGTTGATATTAGTCTTTAATAGATCTTTATTTTGCATGATCGGGGGGGCTAAAAAAATGGTTTGTGCTGCCACAAATCCACATATTTAATACAATAAATGGTATTTAATGTGCTAAATGCTGCATTAAATAAGTGGATATTGGAGCACTACATTTTTTGTTTCATGTTTTGCTCACTTTGGACTGAGCACCTGATGTTTTTGGGTTTGGATGTGCGTACATACTCCTATTTTTACGACCTTTTGCCATGACCTTGATTTAGCTAGATATTGACACGATGACTGATCAGTTATTCACAAAATCGATCTATTTTTTTGTGATTTTACTGTTCTCGATTCAATAACACTGCAAGCTTTAAATCTAACATATTATCCTTGATAGGAGTTTGAGGAGAAATCAGCTCCAGAGCGAATATTTTTCATATAATTCAGTGCTTCTAGTTCAAAAATATGATTAAATAATTTATTTTCTCGATTTTTATCTTTTTTATTATTACATGAATTCACTGCAGACTGATGTTATTGACCTAAAAACGTGTGTAATCTGTGCATCCTGTGTGAAATGTGAAGACTTTGTCCTCAGTCTGACACTGGAGGTCATGACAATGACTTGTCTGCAGGGTGCGGTACAACCTCTGACCACTAGATGGCAGCATAAACTCAGTGCATTCCTCCCTAAACACAACATGCTCACTACATACAGATACATGTGTCACATACATCACACATTCACTGCAGCTGTTACTGAAACCATGCCACAGGATTATAGATATTAACACGGCCAGTTAGAGGTCGTCTTCTGGCTTTGATTCCCCAGAACGATCAGCGAGTAACATCCTTTTCTAAGTTATCTCACAGCTTATAAAAAAAGGGGGCCTCTCGCTTTTCACTGGGTGCAACAACTGATTGTGGAAGCCAAAATATTTGCTCGCTTTTTCTCCTCAATAGCAGGAAGTCGCTCGCTGGGGGAAAGTGACACAATGTCTCCCCTTTATTCCCCGCTGGCCTGAGCCAGAAGTGGCTTCTCGTGAGCGGCCTGTTGCCAGTGTAACCCACACAGCTCTGAGGTCTCGGCTCGGGGATGCAGGATGCAGGCTCGCTGCGCTGACGTTTACTTTCCTTCCTCTGGCTTTTACAAATCAAATGCTGATAATTACCCCTGGTACAAAAAACAAGTCACATCAGTGATTGTGAGAGTTGCTTTAAAGATTGCTAATATCTTAAAGGTCTAGTGTGTGTAATTTAGGGGGATCTTAGAGTCATACTTCTACAGCAGCCCTGAACGGACAAACCAAACACTTTCTTAGCGCCTTTAATGGCCACCATATAGGGGAGGGTGAGGCAAGGGAAATTTTGTTGGTTGCAATGTGCAACCTCACCACTAGATGCCACTAAATCCTACACACTGGACCTTTAAAGAGGGCATACATATTGTTTTATTAAAGGGCAGATTTTACACATGAAGTTCCAGACATCATTAAGTTTCTTTTACTAAAGTTTGGGCTTTATGAGGACAGATTTACAGCAGAAACATTTTTAAGACGTTGGCATTTATCAGGCGAGCAGAGACTGATGAAAGATGCTGTTGAGTTGCATCATGGGAAGTCTAGGATCCAGGGTTTTTGGAGCTTGACTCACTCTGAAAGTCACGGCATTGCAGCCTCTGCAGATGTTAATCATTCTGTTTTTAAATGTTATCTTGCGAGGCAGCTGGATTCACAAGATCAGGTGATCACTGGAAATATCTCGCCAGTCTTCAAGCTATGCATTTTTTTGTTCTGAATGAATCAGCGTCCTTTAATGAGCTTCTGGCAGCTCAGGTGAGATTAGCAAAGAAAAGCAAAGAGCAGCACTGAAGGCTTCTTTCGATGGACAAACTGTTTTAGCTCCTCTCCTGACTGGCTCCACTGGTGGTAGCGCTCTGCGACCGTTGATCAATCACCTGCCAGGTATTTTTTTAAACTGTGCGCGCTTTCCAATCAGTTTCTAGCAGCACCTTCCCAGATTGTTCTCTGTAACAAGCCATCTGGTACGTCAGGTTATTATTAAATGTCTAAATCCCAACTCAAATACTGTCTCATTAATTATGAGACTCAAAAATCAACTTTCGTACAAACTGAACCTTTTATGTGTCTCCTGCAAGTTTCCAAACTCTGTGGAGGTGCAACAGTAAAGTCGCTGCTGTGCCCCTTTAAGCTCTCCCTCTTCACTTGTAGTTACCTGATTAAAATTCCCCTTCTCCTCCGTGCCAGTCACGGTGCGTTTGTGTTTGTATGTGTGCCATTATTGAGTCAGCCAACGGTCTGAGAGTGGGCCCACACACACGTAAACAAAACACCACAAACATGCAGAAACAAATTACCTCTGGAACCTGTGGAACAATCGTGGCAGCAGTGCACGGCTCTGAGAGCTATGCATCATCTGTTTAACCTTTCCGGCCTTTGGCACTCCATTGTTTTAGCTCTCCAATGGCCGGAAGAGCTCAGCCGGGTTCTGATAGCGTCAGGGCTGATGACGGAGCCCATCGCGAGCCCGTGGAAAGATTTTTGAGAAGACATTAAAAAAACATCATGATCGGAGGAGGGGAGCGGCTCCCACAGTCATCTCAGAGCGTGTTGACAGATGTGTGAAATCGCCGGCCTTATCTGGACTTTTAGTGTTGTGACTGGCCAGAGCCACGGAGAGCAACTGGGCATTAGGCGTGACGTATGCGAGATGGAAAGTTGCCACACCACCTCACTCCAGTCGACCAGTCTGAAAGTGCTGCTCCAGCGCCTGGAAAGAATGCTCCCTCTTTCCCCTCTGTGTGACGCCAGCGCTATGGCATCATTAGGCCCTTCACCGAAACCAATCCCTTTTAAATGGCACTATTCATAAAACCGGGCTCATGGTATTTTCACTAGTCTGCCGTGCTCCTCACATGCTGGCTGAACTGAGGAGGGAAATCCAGACCCTCCGACACGAAGTTCATTCTGTGTGCTCGGGAGAGAAGATCCAACGAAAACGTAAAACTGCTTTTACTTTCTCTTTGGGCCAATCAGTGAAATGGAAATAAATCTGTAATAGCTTTTTTACATAATTGGTGCTCAAAAAAAAATCCATCCTCTTTTATGGTCTCTGGTCTTTAAGATATATGAGCTCGCATATTTATCCAAGGATATATTTTTATGATACGAGTATGTAATAAGTGTAATGTGTGCTGTAAGTATGTGTGTAGGATGTCTCAAAGCAGTGGTTCTCACTCAAAATGAAGCAATGACTTGTCGCATGTTACTCCCACAGCTTATTCTTGCAGGATCCGCCCCATTCCACCTCGGCTTGGCTTGAATCTACTCTTTAATCACACAACAAGTTAGTCAAGAATTGTCTAGCTAGTGTACTATTTCCTAACTGTACGTACAGTCGTCTGGCATTAATGGGTTGAGTCTGTGTTTATCTTCTGGTTGGTTTGTAAAACAAACGTCAGTCAGCAGTGGAGCTGATGCAGCGGATTGTAAGCTGTAGGTAAACACACCAGGATTAGAAACCCTGAGAGGAGCAGCAGCAGAGCAGGAAGGAGGCCCAGGAAGAGGTTGATGTGTTTACCGGGACAACTACCGCTCATAAACTGCTGTATCAGAGCCGCAAGAAAAACAGCATAACCAGAGCAACACTATGAGTTAACAGTTTGAGTCAAGAGTAGAGAGCGCAGGCGATGAAGGCAACCATACAGAGAAGGAAAACCAGTACATCCTACACACTGGACCTTTAAATGGACGACAATAAGTGGGATTAACCACCAGATTTCTTGCCCAGGACCAGTAGCTTCCTGAAGAATGAATCATACGGCACATCAGCCCCTGTAAAAAGGCCAATTGTTCTCAACAACCGTGTAGATGCTTAAAAACCATTGCCGTGACCCCTTCGCTCCTCCATACTACAGGCACAGCTGTAGAAAGCTCCATAAATCATCATTAACACCACTTGAATCTTATTTTTGTGTTTGTGCAACAGAACAGAAGGTTCCATATGATTCATCTGTGGAGAAGCAGTCCAAGGTTTGAGATCATGAATTTGCAAAAAGCACACAGATTTCTATTACGTCATCATGCTCTAGGTATACGTTGGCACCGCCAGAACAAACAAAAAGAAAAGAAAAACTGAAGCAAAGCAAAGCATGGCAGCACAGCAGAGTGACTCCCAGCACAACCAGAAAAACAGCTGTGTGTCCACAGCTGTATGAAATATGGTGCGTCTTGCTCTTGCCTGCCGGTCCCCAAGGACATGTTCGTCATCGCTACATCCAACTTCCCTAACAACAACTCAAAACCACTATATACACTATGGAAGTTCCTGAAAGAAGAAAAAAAAAAACCAGCATGTAGTTTCTGTTCTTGCAGATGTTTCCTTTTTCTTAATGTTACATGTTCTCGAGTCTTTTCAGTCCTGTAATAAAAACCATCCCATTAGCTAAACTGCTGGCCGTGGGCCCAGATTTCCTCGGAGGTGGAATATCTGTATGATTACATAGCCTCTTAACAACAGCCAGCGGGTAACCTCACGTGAATGTTACCCGTGGAGAGCAAAGAGGTGACTTCATATCAGAGGTATCTGGTGAAAGAGGAATCTCCATCTCATAGTCTGACCGCTGAAGCTGTGAGGGCGAACAATTAGACAAACTGGCTGGTTTTAATTCAGTAAACGTGGGAAGTACTTTTGATAGTTGACTGTCGGCAACTAAATAGTTACAGTGAATGACGTTAACAGGACAAAAGGAGGCAGGGTTCGTGTACTGATGGATGAATGATGATATCCCTCTGATGAGGTCATATTATGTCATTAAAATAATGTTGTTGCAATTTTAGATGACAATACAGTTCATGCTCTCGCTCCCACTCTCAGGATGAAGACGCCGGTTAGTTGGCTGCTTTGCTCCTGTCTGAAATCTCTCAACGATTTTAAATTGAATTGAAAAGGACATTTGGTACGGGGCAAAGATTTCACTTTCCCAGGAAAATATCTCCACATGAACTTTATGAACTGCCATAAAATTTGGTATAGATATTCATAGATATTCATGGTTCACAGACAGGATGTTTAAACGACTATTAGATGGATTGTTGTGAAAACTGGTACATGTGTTCCCCTGATGTCTCATCTAGTTCAACATCTTTTATGTGTTTAATTTTTGGTTGATATGTTGAACTGTTACCAGAAAGTTGGTTATTTATACAACCAGCAGCTCCGGAGCAACATAATCTTTTACTGTGAGTCATGTTCCTGTCCACCTGATGAAGGTAAGTCTAATATTCACACTCGTTTAGCTCTGTTTTTGGTCTCTACCAAATCCTGAGAGATATCCATGCTCCACTTTGTTCACCAGCTAGTGTCCAACTGCCATTTGCTGCTTACGAAGCAGCTGGATTTGCAAGATCACAGGTCTGTAATCCTGCTAATCCATCTCCATCATCTTGCCAAATAATAAGCTTGTGGTAAAAAAAAAAAAGATTGGACCAAATGTGATCCTTTGAGGAAATAAAGGATGAACTAAAGACTGGACAGGACGAAACCAATGAGGGGATGAGGTGCAGGTGGAGTGAGGAGGAAAAACACCGGTGAGTTAAAAACACTAAGAACAGGGAAGGAGCTGATAGTGGGAACGGGGCTGGGCTAACGAGGGAGATGCAAGACAGGTGTGGAGGAAAAATCAGGCTGGTGACGAGCACGAGAAAACAGGAGGGAGAAAAAGAGCATAAGACGCCACAAAAACCCAGAAAACCCAAATCAAATGCAACTGAAATGATAGATCACGACAACCTCTGTGCTTGTGTAGTCTCACAGAGCTGCTAGTGTCAATAGCCTTTGTCTTCAACTCGGTCTTTTTTTCAAAGCGGCATCAAAGTCTGAGAGAGAGAAAAAGAAAAGAAGTGTTTAAATTGTGTTTCAACACATGTGGCTGCGCCCGAACGCACTAACAATGATGTTATAGCTCTTTTCCGCCATTGATCCCGATGCTGCTGTCGCCTAAGGGCTCTCGTGATCCATAGGATGTTTGCAGGGGTCAGACTTTGTGCTGGGAATAAGAGGGAATACGTGTTTTTCTCAAATCTGGGAAAGGATGTAGAATCACTTCCTGTGCATGTGCCCTATTCCCTAATGGACAATTAAGTGAATCACGTAAAAAAAGTCCCCGCTTTGGCAAATGTCTGACCCCCATCACGACCACGTAGTGACTCCTCAGCTTTAATTAATACCATACTCCTACAGTGCTTTTTGTGTTTCTCTCTCACTTTCATAAAACTGGCTGTTACAGTCACTCCCACTCCCAGCAGCGGCCAGACTGTGCTGACATTTATAGTGGTTCAGTTTTCAGTAGCGGTCTTGTATATCGATTGTTTTTTATCCAAATGACCTCATTTCCTGCAACAAAGGGGTTCACTGGTCTACCTGTAAAAACAATGCTTTGCCCTGTCGTCTCTGTGGGTAAGAGTTTCCAAACTGAGACTTTTTTTTCCCCTCTCATCGGCCTCGGTGTCATGGAAACATGCAGAAGCAGAAATGTGTGTGTGTGTGTGTGTGTGTGTGTGTTTGGGGAAGAGATATTGGAGGGTGGAGAGCTTTCCATTCGTGAATAATCTGAGAGGGTGGAGTGCATTCAGGAAACGTGCTGCTCGAGGCTGCAGGTTGAGTTTAGTTTAAAGCTGATAAGAGTACTTGGTTTTTCGCCAACTGTTTCTTGCTCCTTGTAAAAGCAGTGACTGAAATAATTCAAGTAATGAGATCAAATAAAAGCTTTTAATACTGTTTCTGTTAACCCTTTAAGTTTTACTAAGAGGGCCACAAGATTACCACCTATTCGCCAGACTAAAATGTTGGCAGTTGTTGGCGTTTCAACATTTGTAAGTGTGACACCACTGGATATTTTTAAGGCAAGGGATAATTTAGCTGTGTTTTTAGCGACAAAAAGAAGCTATTTTTGACAAAATGTAGGAACATCTCCAGCCATGTTTGTGGCGACCAAAACAGGTATTCAAAGCCAAAACAGGATCTTTTCCTAACCCTAACCAACACGTTTTTGAGCCTAAACCTGCGTCACAAGATAAAATTTAACTTAAAGACGTGTAAAGTTGCAGAGGCGTACATTGCCAACATTTATTCGAGCGATTGGGTTGGGAATTTCACAGCGTGCAGCCACGCGGTTCCCGCTTTGCAAAGATCTTTCTTTAAGCTGAAAAATTTCCTGTTATGAATCAGCCGGTGGGCCCAAAAGTGTAACCTGACTCATGTTAAAGGTGCAATAAAGCTGATTTATTTAGAAACGTTGAATGAGGTAGTGGAGGGTTTGAGCGTGGGTGATCTGAGGGGAAATGGTGACGATGAGCTGAGGGGGCTTGCAGACAGAGATGATTGATCTGGTGGGCAGAGAGGCAGGTTTATGATGTGAGGAAAGCAGGAGACACATGACGAGAACGAGGCAAGAAAACATCAGAAATAACTTGAATACACAATTCCAAGAAGTTCGCTAAACTGGCGCTGAGTGTGAGAAGAACCAGAGCTTGAGTATTGCAGGGTTGATGAGGTGATTGATGGCAGGTGTGCAGGTATTACAGGTGTGCAGGTAGCACCAATCAGCACCAAGGGCGTGAATCAGCACAACTCACAAGAGAGGACAAAACAGGGGAGGCTCAGGACAAGAAACACGTTAAAAACTTTCCTATCCTACATGTAAAGACATTTTGTCGTACACAAACTCTATTTTTTCCCTGCTGCCTCATCGGTGCCACTGCGTGCTGGGAATCGGGCCCCAGTCTCGGGTTACTGCTGGGAAAACAGGCGTAGCGTGAGTCCAACAGGTGATGGGCTCGATGGAGGGGCTTGTCATAACACTGCGAGCGCTTCATCACCGTGGAACTACTGCTGAAAATTAATTACGCATCAGGGATGACTTCAGGAGATTATTTATAGCCTCTCTGAGGGGTTTTAGTGGAAAGGGGATCCCCTCGGAGAGAATGGAAGCATCAGGGGGACGCTCTCTAAGAATAAACTGGACACTGAGAGACATCCCCTTTGACTTTTGGACTAAGCAAAGTACTGTGAGGTCATTGAGAGTTTGGCTTTTTAAAGATCTGCTCTGCATCTGTGAGCTGATGTCAAGTTTTAAGTGTTAGCAGTCAATAACAGATCACAGATCAGCGATGATCGTGAGGTTAAGCTCTCTGGTGCTCTGGAATGCTGATTCGACCCCCTCGTCTTGGTCATTTTTCACGTTTATGTCTCAAATAAATCACTAAAAAGCAAACCAGGTGCAGAGTAACATTTTCCCTCTTTTGTTTACAGTATTCAGCTCAAAAAGAAGAGTCACCTGAGCCGTGAAAACTGGCAACGAGAGGGGATTATGCAGCAGCAGAGAGGGCAGAGTTAGGAGGTCACAACTCTGCTGAATGTCAATCTGATCTCCGTCTTCATCCTTTAATGACCAGACACTCCCAGCTGCTCCCAGACTAAAATGTTATGGTTCAGCACTTCGTGAGATGGGATGACTTTCCCACCGGCACCCTCAAAGGGGAATCGAGAAAATCTGGTTACCGGGGGATCTTCATCCGTCTGGGTTTTTTAAGGGTTAACCGAGACTGACGAGACGTTCCCTGAAAAACATCAGAGGACTCCGCTGTGATCTCGCTACAGATTTACTTGACTCCCATGTCAGACAGCATCCTGGGAGCAGATAAAATGATTCAATAGAAACTCAAAACGCCCTCCCCGAGATTAAGCTCCAGGGGAGAGAGAGAGAGAGAGAGAAAGAGACGAGGAGTTCAAGCTGCCATAAATTCTTAGCGGCGTAACGTGAACTGGAGAACAGCGAGATGGTTAATGATTAGAATATGTCCCGATCCGCCTCATTTCACCCTCTGGTGCTGTTTCCCACAGGCCAGCATTTTTCCTCGAGGCTGTAGCAAAGAAAAGTCACTGTTTGTTGTGGGAACAAGCGCCTAAATTAGATGCAATTAGTCTTCTCGCCTAATGACACATTAAATTGGATCTTTGCATGTGTATGTTTTGTGCTGGAGGTGTGTTTCTCAGGGATGTTTTGGATACGTGAGCGAACTCTTTTCTGAGCAGACGCCCGGGCTTACGTCCCAGCGAGTGATGGGCGATCCCCATATTTCATATCCTTGGCTGAAACATTTTTTTCCTGTTGTTGCTCCACCATTAAAGCACTTTTCCTATTTAAAGGGTCGGTTTGACTTATGATTTAGCCAAATTGCCCTCTTGATGGGTCGGTTCACCCTAATTATGAAAAATCATGTTTGCTCACGCACCTCCAGTGCTGTTTCCATGCGAGCAGTCTGACTGAGCAAACTCATGAAAAATCGTGTTAAATGAATAGTTCAACATTTTGGGAGACTTACCTGATTTCTTGACAAGAGCTAGATGAGAAGATTGATGCCACTCTCATGTTGGTACACTGAATGTGAAGCTATTAGCTTAGCAAAAAGAAGCAGAAAAAGGGAAAGAGCTAGCTTGGCTGTTTAGGTTGAATTTCCTATTTCCCTCTTGTTGCAGCACTGTGCGTACGCTGTGTTTATGTTTAGGGACAAACCCCCTCGGTTAGGGTTAGGAAAGTGTCACGGTTTTGGCAGAATTGGCAGCTTTGTTTCGCCACAAAATCTGGTGTAAAAGTCTGCAGCTCTCTTTAAGAAACAGCCAGTTGATGCCACAAAAATGGATGGAAATGCTGACAGCTGCCATTACAATCCTGGTGACTGGGTTCGCTTTGAAGCCTCGAGTCTGGCCTTACGATATTCGCCATCTTGTTTTTTTGAGCCAGGAGTGACCATATGAGGACGAGAAGGTGGAGCTGGGGAGGACATGTTGATTTGATTTGACTGTCCCATTGTCTATTTTACTCTGAATGGTTTAAATAATTTACAAAATGAACATCATGCTGTGTTGAAGAAGACTTGAAACTTGTAATTGAGACCTTAATATGATTAGAAATCTGCTTATTGAGGTAACACATCACACAAGTGAGAAGTAGGGTCATTTTCTCGTACGCTTACATATAATCCGACTAGTTTTTTAAACCAGGTTTGTGCCTGAACCTAATCAGACCATAAACGCAGCGTTGTCACAACATAAAACTGGAAACTGAACCAAACAGAACGTAGTTTGTACGGTTGTAGTAGCAACATAAAGACATTTACAGTTTCAACATCCATTCAAAAGTCTGAGAGAGAAAATCTGGAGAAATCAGACAAAAACCGCCAGAAACTGTGTATTTTTAGTGAACTGACCCTTTAAAGAGCACTTGAGCAGAATCATACATGTACAAAGACACACACACACACACACACACACACACACACACACACACACACACACACCCTCTGTGTTGGGTGTCAGTAGATTAGAGGGCTCTGTAGTTTCTCACTGACTCTGACCCTGCTCGCCTTTCTCTGCATTCATTAGGCTCCTGCAGAGTGTGGCCACTCACCCAGGGAGGGGAGGTCATCTCCCAGCCTTGTATTAATCACAGCCTCCCCCCCCATCCCCTCCTGAGCAAACCAGACCTCCTCACCAGCAGCTGGCAGGTGAATCAACGCGCTCTTTGTCGAATCACCTGAAGGTCTGTTTTCTTCCCCCCTGAATCTCGTCGTCGCTGATTGCGGGGTAAAAGCCAGTGAGTCATAGAAGACGTTTTGTTGGGTTTGAACTAACAGCTGCTCCTCAGTCGTTGCCTTAATGCTTTTCTTTTCTTTCTTTGTCATCGCAGAAGACTCTTGCAAGGCACGGTCTTGTATTTATGTGGTATTCTTGACTGTTTTGAATCAGACAAAACAATCCTCCAATCTCTCCCCGTCTGATTTTACGAGTCGGATTAAGATGTATGGAACAAAAGATTAGAGGCGATGGGAAAATATGAGATCCCATGTAGAGAGAGGGATACAGGGAGGATGGAGAGGGAGGAGAGTGATGAGTGCAGGATTGTGACAGGTGATATACGAGTGTGGAAGGTTTAGGAACCCTTACTGTTAACGCTTGGCTTTAAATCACTCTCGGTGCAGGGCGGGTCCCTATTAAGAGAATAGGGGAAGTTGAAGCCCCATGCTGTGATAATGAGGGCGCCTGGTGCCACAACCCAGCATGGGTGCTCCCGCATGCGGAGAAGGTTGCGGGAAAATTGAGCCGCAGAGAGAGGAAGTCGTCAGGATCCACTGATCGTTTCTTAAACCAGAGGCGCTGAGAAAAATGTTCCACACTCTGAGAGACGAGGAAACTTTGAGCTGGGTTAGAGGGAAGTTATGAAATATGTCTTCTTCATCTGGATGGTTGAGTCATCAAACCGTGTGAATGTTTATTAAAAACTGAAAAAAAAAACAGCGCTTATTTGCCATCATGAAGCTACAGCCAGTCTTTAAAACAAGGGGCTTGTTCACTAAATGTGCTGACCAGTGAGAACCTGGAGGCGTCATGCCCAGTCGAGCTGTCGGGGCACGAGCCCCACGAGGTGTGTCAGCAGGATTACATAAAAACTATTGAACGGATTTCCACGAAACTTGGATGGAGGATGAGTCTCACCGTCTCTAAGACGTTTTCTGACTTTTTCGTTAATATCTCAGGGAATAATGCATGGATTATTGATAAAAAATCACATCACCCCTTTCACTTTGGTTTTGGTTTCTTCCATCAGCTGCTTGGAGGAAATCGGTTCGCAGCAGCTTTGTTTGGCATTTTAACAGACACTGCTGTGTGACGTCAGCGCCGTCTCATCTATAGTCATGCTGCGTTGTTTGAAAACACGACTGTTGCCATGTTGGCACGTTTCCTTTTATTTGCGGCTTCATTGTTTCCAGTCCTTATGCTAAGCTAAGCTATCAGGCTTTATATAGTGTGCAGACATGACATTGGTATCAATAAAGAAAGCAAATACGAATTTTTCCAAAATAGTTTCCGTACCTGTGATGCTCTGAACCTTCATTTCTTCAGCTACAGTTTATGTATAAACCAATAAGTCCTGTTAGAAAGAAGGCATTACTGTGTTTTTACAACAGTACTCCAGATAAGTTTTATTGTTTTTCATCATCTCAGTTTACATGCCATTAGTATTGAGCATTAAATCTGTCCGAGTCTCTTTAATCCCTAAAAAGGAAAATAAAAAGTCACACACTCACATCGACCGTCATCACTTTCTCTTGTTGCATTCAGCTGAAGTGTTCAGAGCAAGTACAGCAGGACGATCTGATATCTGTGCTTCAAATGAACAGCTGTAACTGTTTTGATGCTCAGTGTTTGGTTGCAGTTGCCAGAAAAATGACCCCAAAAAGCTTCTGCACTGACCTTTTTGTGAGTCACTCAAAAATGAGCCACCAGGGGCGAAACAAGACGCAAGAAAGATGAAACATCAAGGTTACACAGGCGTGTAAATGAAAAACAGGAAGCTACACACCCTGATTTTTAGCTTGGCTTTGCTGTTTGTGGTGTTGCAACACATTTCTTTTCACTCTCTTTAGCAAGTGTCCGGGGCTACGAGGTCAAATGTATTTGTGTTAATATAAACGTGTCTACAAAGACTTTATGTGCTTACTCACGATGTTCTGTCCTATGCTCAAGATTGAGGCACACATTAAACATCACACACTGTGCTGAGATGACCTGAAATATTTTTGCAATGTTGTTGCATCCTTGAAAACATAAAATGTTCTTTGTAGAGTTAGGAACGTTTCCTTTTCCTCCCGGCCCTCACTGCAACAAAGGAGTAGTGTTTGTATTCCTGAACAGTTTTGGGAAACACTTAAATTCGCTTTCTTGCTTAGATTTCATGAGGAGATCAATACCACTCTTAAGTCTGCGGTTAAATGTGGAGCTATGGAGCCAGGAGACAGTTAGCTTAGCTTAGCATCGAGACTGGATGTGTGGGGAAACAGCTTACCTGGCTGAAATATGCCCACCGGCACCACAAGAGCTGCGTGATCAACACGCTAAAGTCTAACTTGTTTAGAGGTGCAGGTTAGCGGATTTCAAGTTTTGTGCTAAGCTAACCAGCGCTCTAGCTTCATATGCACCAAACAGGAATGCAGCATCATATCTCATCAAACTGGACAAGAAAGTGAATATGGGTATTCACCAAATAGGAAAGAATAACCATTTTAAAATGCATCACTTTTCTGTATAATACTTGAATTATAAACACTTGAAAAACTCATTATGTTTATGTAGAAGTTCCCTTAACTTCATAATGAATAAACACAGATGGTTTGTGGACACGTCTGCACTAATCCACTTTAATCAGGCTAAGACGTCTGAGTTATTCAGATTGACTCCATGTGTATTGAAAAGTGTATTTAAGTCTCTGTTGTAGACGAATGATGTTTCATGTCTGAGATGCTCGCTCTCTTCTCACAGTCAGAAAGCGGATGTTCTGCGGCTTTCACGTGGATCTCCTGGGAGACATTTTCCCGACACATGAGTATTTCAGCACGACTTATCTCTGAACAAATAAAGTTTTACAGTTATTCTGTTATTCACTCTGTCAAGTATGTTTCTAAAGCGAACCACAGAAAGGAGTCAGCGACCTCACTCTGATGACAAGACTCCACAAAGTCTCTGCGCCCGGTCGAGACGTCGTTACAGCATGTAACTCTCTGTGAAACCACAACTTGTTTGTGTTGCATCACTGATGTGTGCGACTCAGCAGAGTGAACAGACTCTGTCTCTTGGACTTTCAGACGCTGGGAGTGAGTAGGAGTGCGCTCACAGACTGAAGTTGCACTGCAAAGCTTCCTCATCTGCCAGGCCGAGCAAACCCCCAGTTTAACAATGCATTCAGTTGTGTTATCGGCAGATGATTTGAGCGTTTTAATGTGGTAAATATCAGCAAAGGAAAAAGCGCGGGCCACCCTCAGATCAGTCGTGATGTGGTAAATAAAGACACTCCAGATCCCATGAGAGGGGAACAATTGGCTGCTGTTCTGGTGAAAGTTGCTGATCCAGCTCGTCTTGAGTTTCTCTGTGATGTGGGGTGAGAAAGAGGTTGGTATCAGTTAATCATTTCGGCTGTCAGTTCTTTTTTCCCTTCGCCGCTCCAGAAAAGACGCACGTTTGTCCCGGCATCACCTCAAATCTGACTCTCATCAAAAAGGCATCTTCACACCTGGTCCGACCAGATGGCACCCGTGGTATTCAGCCTCCTCACCTGCTGCCAGGGCGTGTGGAGCGTCCGGACGCACCTGGACATCGTCTGGACGCTGCGTTCTTTCTGTTGCGCTAAAAATATCTGTCTGTCTGTCTGAGGGGGTTTGTCAGACTGACATGTGATGATAAGTGGGAAAAAAAATAAAAAATCACATCTTCAGAAGCGTCTGCAGATTTTTCAACAGAGATCAAAAAGATCTCTTAACTGGAAGCATAGTACTTAATAAATTATTTTCCAATGTGTTTCACATCAGTATATCTCCAGTTCACATCTGAGTTCGAGAAGTTTACATGTGTCGAATCTACCTCATTCTCTCTTTCTTTGCTAAGCGTGTGGTGGCTTTAATTGGCTGTAGGAGGTTGTGGTTTAAGACGTAAAGACGCCCGACATGACTCCCATGGAAATATCACGTTATGAGCAGGAGGAAAGCCTTACTCATACAGCGCACACACACCGAGAGGCCTCCAAAGCTGTGTCATCAGCGTGCAGGCCTCTCAGCTGAGAGAAACAGGGCTCCCTCCACAGCCAGTAAATGACCCCACCCAGCTGTTCTCTGCTGTCCTCATCCAAAAAAACCCTCCTCTCTCTCTCTCTCTCTCGCTCTCCACCTCTCGCTAACATCATCAGCATGGCCCGCACCACAACTGAGAGACATGGAAGCAATTATAGCAGCAGGGTGAAGTCGAAAAATCTGAGCAACCTAAGAAAAATCAAAGCTCTGCCTTTTGTGTGAGCATGCCAGGGCACCGAGCGCTGATCCAGGAGGGCCCGTCAGGAAGAGCGGTGTTGTGGAAAAAGGAAAAAACTTTTTATGAGTGTCTTGTACCAGAAAATGGGGGATTAGAACAAAAATGTTGGTTAAAGGGACGCTGATTTTACTCGTGAAGCTCAGTTTACTTGTCATGTGGAGTGCCTCTCAGCTGTGTAACGTCCTCTGTGGTCCGAGAGAAGCTTTCCTGAAGTCAAAGCGATAAAAATAACCCTGATGATGTCATGAGGGTTATCTCAACACAGGCTAGGAGCCATCAAATATTTTTCTACAGAAGCCTGCATGACAAAGTGTGGACGCAGGGTTTGAAAAGGGTGGGTGTCTAACGATGCTGTCAAGATGAAAAAATGTGAAGTGTAGGATCCACATGTTTGGACTCAGTTACAGATTAAATGTCAGGATATGCACCATTTTTATTATCACTGGCCAGCAGGCAGATGTGTTAGCGGCTAGATGCTAAGTTCAACAAGCTCTCATAGCTTTCTTAGTTTAATACACACATAATTAAACAACTCTGTTAAATGCCACAATCATAGAAACACAAGCAAAATAGCTGTCATGAACGCACCTCAGTCTTCTGTAGGTGTTTGCTTTGTGCTAACTGGGTTAGCTCGGCTCAGGGGCTGTGTGCTTTGTGCTAACATTAGCCTCCGAACAAGTCTTCGTCTTGGCTTCCTTACAAAGTCCAGGGAACCTAAAAAAGAAGGAAGGGTCATTAAAAAGGAAGGAAGGCTCGATAAAAATGCATCTGAGTTAGATTTTAAGGTCTAACGTGACAATAAAGGCATTATAATAGTTTAAAAGAGATTGTCTTTGAGTTTTGAATTCAAAGATTCATCTTCCTATGAGCAACTTTTTAATTATTCTAATTTCCCAGTAATACATGATGGATGTTTAATCTTTGTAAACAAAGACTTTCAAAACAGTCCCTTCTAATATTAGTAGCAATACAATACAATAATATCATAACTTTGAAAACAAAATTAAAGCAAGTAAGTGTGACTGAAAGTTTGTTTCATTCATACTGTAACTGAAGCTGCCAACAAGAAGAGCACATCAATCTAAAAAACTTCTGGTATGCTTTGAAAATGGTGACCAGGAATGTAAAACACATGCAAATTGCAGTAATTGGCTAAAAAAAGGCAGGAGCCAATGACACGGTCACTTTCTCTGGATACACACCAGCGGCTTTGATTCTCACAGGATCCATGCAATTATTTCCGAATCCAGATGATAATTTCATCTCACCGCTTACTTCTCACAGGCTCATCCAACATTTCCTCTGATCCTCCCATCACACCAGTGCTATTTTTTTTTTTTCCCTCCACCGAAGCAGAGGTTATTACCGTTCACATCACATGGGGTATTACAAGACAACAAGGTATGTCTTCCAAGAGTTACCCAACTCCTCCGTGGCTGAGATTTCGGCCAAAGATCCTGATGAGCCGGGGTGGGCCCGTCCAAAAAAGCCGGACGCGCCCATGACAGCAGCTCTTCGGGGAGTCCACTCCCCCTCGTTACCCGTGGAAACAGACGTATTAGCACACACACACAAGTTTACTCAAATGTTCCGGGTTGTCCGTGTCCCCTGGGTGCAGGGTTGGGACAGTGGTGAGGGGGGCGGCTGGAGATTTTTTACATGTATGAGCAAATGTGTGTGAGTCAAAGTGAGAGAGACAGACTGAGGGATGGGGGGGGGGCTGCGTTGTAAAAAGGGAAATTTCTGCCTTAACAGCTCCCGTACCTAAGCAGAACGCACGCAGAGGCCCGTTCCAAATCACTAATAGAAACCAGACGCGTGAGGAGCGAGGCTTTTCGCTGCACAGCTCCAGGGGGAACCGCTGGAGGAGTGACGGAAGAGAGGAGGTGGGGAGTCAAGTAGGTGAAAAAAGAAGGAAAGAAAGAAAGAACAGGGCAGATAACAAACTTTTAGCCGTTATTTGCCCTCGGAGACAGCCCGAGACGGGAGCGTCGACTCCCTTTTGGTATTTAAGATTTCTCCATTCACCCGCAAGATGAGTACTCCTGACTGATAAGCAGGAAGTCAGCATTGCACTTAACTGAGATAATTCTTTAAAACTGAGCCTGCGATATATGTGGGAAAATACTCCACTGCTTGACGTCGTATTGATTTGGCTTAACGGATAAAGACTAACTGCAACCACATGCACGCACACAGATAACCACCCAGCTTCAACTGCGAACTCACTGACAGCGCTCTGAAATGTAGATAAACATGGAGAGAGAGAAAAAACGGCTGCGTTCAGACCTGATATTAACATCCATCCTGGTGGATCGGATCACAAGTACAGGTGTGAATGCCCCCCAAGATGCATTGAGGATGCATCTGACCACATTCGGAGCCGGTCCAGGCCGCATGTGGTCACATATGTCTAGCACCGTGTGTCCTGGTCCACACTGAAGGACTACCCACTCAACTGACATCCTCTGTGAACCAACACAAAGCCACAATGACGGGCAGAACGGATTACACACTCTGGTTAGCAGCTGATGTTTGTGAACATGCTGTCTGTTTCACCCCATCTAACCACTGAACTAGTTGCCGCAATATCACCAGACTCTATTCACAAATTGCACGATTTTGAGAGTTGCTGAGTAAGGAGAAACTTGTGCAAAATGTTTGTGGCAAATTCTAGATCATTTGTGCCTTCTTGTAAATTCGGCATTAAATGCAAAACATTAAATTGTTTCTTTCCTTGTATTAAGTGTCACTTTGTCATGGCATAGCTGTACCAGCCTGTCTGCTGCTGTGGCTAAAGTGCATCTTACCTGCCAACAATTAGCAGCTGTTTGAACACACTGTTTCAACTGATTTTCCACATATGTATGAAAGAAGGCATCATTTTATCGATGTTAAACATGTCAAATTTTAAAATACAATAACCAAAGTTGCCCGTGGAGAAAGAGCCCAGACTCCCTTTAAAAATTGTGCAATTTTTCGAGTTGCTGATGCAGAAGAAACGTATTCAACACTGAGTAACGGTGTCTATGAAAAATCCTTAATCATCTGGGCCTTCTCGTAAATTCGGCATATGTTATGCATTAAGTTTCATATATCTTTGTATAAAAAAACATTGTGCCCGAGTCATACATGTGTTTATTTGCCATGCGTAAACTGACGGCGCTGTCCACGCCTGTGATGGGATCGCTCAGGACCGATGTTCACAGCCGGTCTGAACAGGGCCGATGTGAAAAGTTGAGTGTGGTGTAATAGTGTGTTTTTTATATTAAACAAACTATGTCTGCAATGGGAAAAGAGGGGGAAGAATGGGAATACTTGTGTAATTTGGGACACTGGGAGCTAAAATTAGATGATTCATCATCATGTTCATCATCATTTTGTGAATCAGATGTTTTGCCAGACCTTTTCACATCCTCTCCTCTCCTCTCCTCTCCTCTCCTCTCTAACCCTGGCATCACATTTTCTTTTTACCGTCTTCCCTCTCTTTGCCCGGAGAAGCCCCACGCTGGTCATGTGTGAGACATCCGGCAGTAGGAACAGAGGCTCCACTTCAGTCTTTTTTCTGCCTGCATGTCGGGTCATAAGCTGGGACAGTGAGTACCAGTCATCGGGAGAGTGCTGATAAACTCTACCGAGAACTACACTGCCTTATTTAGAAAATCACAGTTGGAAGAGGGTTTGAGTCACAAGGCATTCGCAGCACAGTGTCTCCCAAGGGAATTCATTAGAGAGAGTGAATCAGCATTTCAGCACAAACATTAGGTGTTGGTGTTTATGCTCAGCAGTCTTTGTGTGTGAGGTAGGTATTACCATGAATGGTCAATTCCTGCTCAGAGTGAGACATTTAGTCTCCAGGTGGTGGAGATGAATCAGCTTTCAGAACAGTGCTGTCACTTCCTCAATGAGTCTTAGAAACTGGAAACTAAATGGTAATATTTTATTCTACTTCACTTGTGACCAGCTTGTGATGTAGTGATGCCCTGGATAAAAATGCAGGGGGGATACAGCTGAGACCAAGATCTGACTGAGGTGGTCGGTAATGCTTTATTTTATCAGCTAAACTTGTCACAGACGTCTTGTTAGCTGTCTCAAGATACAAACATTGGCATGAACCTGGAAATTAGAGTCTCAAACTAATTTCTACAACTATCAAAACAACTTTATTTATTTATCAATCTATTTAATAAAGATGATCTTACTTTGAAAATGATTGATGTCTGAAGGGAAATATTTTGTGTCGGCAGCCAAAGGTTTTCTTTGACATTAGATAAACACAGTTATGATTTAATTTGACCTGACACAAGAGATCCTTCACCCAATTTACTTTAAATCAGCTACAATTGATATTTTAATTGTAATATCAACGTACAAAGACAACGACGTGACAATGTCAAAGGGGTCGGTAACAGTGACGAACCTACTGAGGATTACCTGCAAGCTCTTCAAGCTCTTTGAGTCTCAGCTCGAGGGGGGAGCCCTCCATCCGATCACGCACTGATGGCAGTGCAAAATGCCAACGATACAGCGCTTCCTAACTAATGTCTACACTCAGACATTCACAGACTCACAGCCATCTGGAGCAATTAGTATCTGACCAGAGGACACTTTGACATGCAGCTGTGGATCAAACCGTCGAAACCCAAGTTGACTACCCACTCTACCGCCTGCGCCACAGCCGCAGCCACCTCTGTACATAAATTATATGTGGGAAATTTCATGTATACGTTTTGAAAGTGTCATAGGAAAAATGTGGTGGTACGCTTGGTTATAAGAAACAAAGCTGGAAACAGAAAGAGAGAGGATCTCTGCCAGGCTTACAGTCAGGAAGGTTTATTCAGCTTTGATTGTGCCTGAAGTGAGTGGATCATAATCTATTAGGTATGTAAACTAATTAATTTGGCCTGCAGCAAACTGGTCTTATCTTTAGTCTGGACACCTGCCCGAAATGTCTTTTGCTTTGTCTTAACATGTCATGTAAAATGGTGACTGCTGCTGCAAAGATGAACGTCTAAGGTTCACGCTAAGAAATATTATCAATATTTATTTGAGTTCAGCAGTCGATAGAGGTACTGTATATTACAGAGCAATAAATAAAATACGTTTTTCAAAGAAAATGTGAATCACTGCAACCAAGAGATGTCCTTGAGCATAGATTTGCAGCACTATGTGGAATAAAGTGCAGACAGATACACAGATGCACACTCACACATGACCATCGCCTCCAGGTTTACGTCTGGCTGAGATAATTAAGAGCCGCAATGCTTTTTTGGCTCATCAGAGTGTTTTTTTGTGTTATTTATGTGTGTGAAACCTTCCGCCTCCTGTGGTCGTTTAATAGTATGTTTGCTACTGGCAGGGTAATGTTTTCCTGTTGTTTTCCACCTGGGTGTTCCATTATTGAAAATGTGTTTTAGGAAGTGAAGGTGAAGCTCTGCTGTTAAAAATGTATATTTTGTCTTTTTCCCCCAGAGGGAAGACACCGCTGCTTCTGCAGCGTGTAGGTGGTCCTTCATCAAGCCCTGGAGCTGTGTTATATTACATTACCGGTTATGTGTGGTCAGGGAAATGCATTTTGTCAGTGAGTTTAATATAATCACAGCAAAATTAGGAGGATTAAAGTGTGGTGTTTTCAGAAACAATGCAGCGTTCGTTCTGGCCTCACGCGGAGCAATTACATTTGGAGACGTCAACGCATTCGGCTCAACGTAATGTGACGTTGAACAAGCTGTTAAATGAGTGTCTTTTCCTTTGAGGAGCGGGCGATTCATCAGCAGCACCAAAACACAGCATTCCTCAACACAAACGCAGGAAGACTGGGATTGTTTGAAATCTTGGCCGTGGCAGCGTGGCACCCTCCTAATAATGCGTTCCCCCCCGACAAAGCATGCGAAGAATCACCCAATCGATGTGGTATCCACAGATTAGGGTTACGCAGGGGTAAGACGGCGCCCTGCTTCGGTTGCTTGCGATGTGTGGGTTTGGATAAACCTGCCTTTTTCTGAGCAAAATAACAGACAGGATGGAAAAGCTATTTTTAGTCCACACAGCAGGCTGTTTGAATTATAGATTCCTTACAGACAGGAGAGCAGTCGTACAAGCTGTTGCCGATTCAGTATTAACGACTGTCCCACAAGCAAAAAGGCCCACTAAAAAGATTTTCCATGGAGATGTCCCAGAGCGAGAGGCAGCAGCAATAAAAATACCTGCCAGGATTTTTTCCCCCCTCATTGTTTTTCTTTTGAATTTAAATGTTGATTTTGAGCTACATGTTCACGTCATACGACTATCTGCCGTTTACAACGTCTGCTCGTATATTTAAAGGCTCGTGTCATCATTGAACAGATGAATTCAGAGAACAGGTGGAGATATTTATTTACGTGAACATGTGTTGTGTCAGATTTCGAGTGGAAGACAAACCTGCAGTTGAACCATCATAATACTGCTGACCTCGCAGCCTTTCATTAGAGAAGACACTTCCCCTCTGTGCTGTTTGCTTTGTGTGCATGCTCTGGTTTGTTTGGGATGTAACCCTATCCAGGCAGAGAACATGCTACGTGCCAGCTCTTCCCTGACGCCTTCATTAATCTCGACCCCGACCAAAAAAATCTGATACCGTGCAAATCACTTCCCAGGACCCCTCATCCTGGGAGAGACCCGCTCTCATATAAGGGAAGGGCATGAGCGTCTCCACCGGACCACCGCAGGGTCTGACCTTGTTCTGACTCGTACATTAGCAAGATGACAGAATACCCTCTGCATGTTGCATCACGCCGGCTGATACCACTAATGCACCGATCATAAACCTCTGATGGCTTCTATATAAGGCTGTGCAAGTGTGCACGACACCTCGGTGGTCTGGACAGCATTAGCATCAACATTGACTTATAAGGAGGAGCAGGGCAGATTAAATGGAGTCAGGGTGGGGGGGGGGGTAGGTGTAACATTTTAACGGGCATTGTGACTCACCATCCCAAACATTGTTTTTAATGTTTACAGAAGGTGACACAGCTGAAGTATGGTACATTCTTCTGAGACCTCCACATAGTTCAAGACCCGCCGTGTTGTTCATCAGCCTCGGCTGAGCGCAGTCTGGACAGGACATAACACACAATACATCAGGAAGTGGTCAGATGAGAGATAGAGCGGGGAACACTAGTCACCAGAACACAAGATGTGAAGACTTTCGGACAGTGTTGTTAAAAAATAACCAAAAGTCATACGTGAGTAAAACAACAAGGGACTGAAAAAATGATTTCAATCCCCTGAAATCAATATTTCAGGGGAATGATGGAGATGCTTTTTTTATTTTCTCTTATTCAGTAGATTATCTCAACATGTAGATGATAGATTCACTCACATTTTTTAACAGACATGCGTTGTTCCCAGATGATGAGTCCTGTTGACTTTGGTGATCTCATGACTTTTCCTCTCGTTCCACAATGAGGCTGACATTTGCGGTTTTGAGAGAAATGTCTGGGCCACTACTGGATGGACTGTCATTAAATTTAGTACAGACATTCGCGCTCACATCAGGATGAATTACACCTAATTTGGTGTTCCCTTCACTTGCCAGCATCAAAAGCATCCATACGTAATAATAAGAATATATAAAATAAAGATTAAAACCTAAAAAGACATATAAGATGAAAAAGATATTGTTTTTTATGATCAAATACTACAAAATACAAAAGTTATCACACTGCATCAGTCTCAGATATGTTCAGTGGTAATTTGCAAATGTTAGCCTGCTAATATACTAAACTAAAATGGTGAGCATGGTCAACGTTATGCCTGTCAAACATCAGCATGGTAATGTGTATCATTGTGAACTTAAGTACAGCCTTGCAGAGCTGCTGGTGGCTGCAGACTCTTGTGTACCTTTTACTGTTTTGTTAAATCATATAGTAACAAGTATCTGGCAGTCTGCGTCGAGCGATCTTGTGCTGCACGACAGTGAAATAACCGCAGTGATAAATGTGAACCACAGGAAGGAAGAGACAACTTGAACATATTAACCAGAAACATTCAGGAAACTGCAGGCATGTGTTACACCCATAATGTCGGGGTAGATGACACATGATGATAGTAAATCTATAGACTCCAAAAAACGCTGCTCCATTGTCCGACAACACGTTAGAGGAGACATTATGGGAAGCCTTTTGTTTCTGCCACCATTGTTGCTCCATCAATCTCATCTAGAAAACGTCCGTGGGGGAAGTACATGTCGGCATTCATCTGATGAAATGTTGAAAGTCAGTGCCACGGTGTTGTGTCTACTGGTGCCACCAACCATTCATTATCATGAGATTACTGAAGTCACAACACAAGTGGAGCTGCCAAAGGTCCATTTTAAGCCTGCGATGCCCTCTTCAATCATGCATCTAATACAAATTTGTGTGGGCTTAAAAACGGCGGCGGTTTATTCTGTCACGCTGTTTTTGCAACAATAACAAGATGTCGTAAAAACATATCAAAGAAAATGTTTATATTTGTGTCTAAGATATAAGAAGCAACGCTATCTGTGCTCAATCTATTTTCACATTAAAAGCAGTTTGTTTTTGGCATGGGAAGCCGGGTGCGCCTGTTTCCATATGCATTGTGTCAGACATGTTTGGCCGTGGGAGTGGGTGTGGGAAAGCAGCAGCAGCAGCAAATTGGAGGGGAATGTGTGAATGGTTAAACGTCTGTGTGTGTGTGTGTGAAAAACAATACCCCGAGGGTCTCCAGTGATCACACTGATTCACTGCCCTCGCCTGCTGTACCCCCAGATACACACATTTTACAGCCACATTCCTGAACTCCGAGGGCCTGGCGGCGGCCTCAGCAGCACGCCCGCCCCAATAGCAAAACACAGGAGGGGGTCAGGGGGGCACGCCATTACTCCGAGAGACAAATAGGCCATCCAAATAAAACATGACACCCCAAACACGGGACCTGAATGCAACACTGGACGACTGGCTGTGAGCACATGTCTTGTTCAATGTCATCGTTCGACTCAAACATTCCTGTTCGCGAGTTTTCACGACGCATGAATTTTGACCTGGTTTTTTGGGATCGTACCCTCTGAGGTTTATTTGTTGTTCTTCCATTACGATGAGCTGCAAATATTGCCTGCTGTGATCCAGCACAGAGTGTGACCAAGTTTTATGTTTCACTAGCCCCCTTTTACACAGCCGGCTCAAGGTGGGAACGTCGCACCGTTATTCCACCTTGTTGTTCTGTATGACAAAGGTAAGAAGACGAAGGGGAAGGGGGCGAGCATTGGTGGATACAGTAACACAACTGAATCGACATCTGTATAAGGGCCGAACTCAGGCCGTCAGTAAGCATCTCATCCCTAATTTTGGCCGGTGTGTCCTGTACTGTTGGAAGTAGTTAGCCCTCGTCAGGGCCCAGAGAGAAATCACTCTGGTTGACTGTTCGGCTCAGCATATCAGTGCACGAGAAGACTACTCAAGAGGGCACACACAAAAGGCTAGTCTCATCTTTCATTGCATTGCGATACATTAACAACAACGAGGCCATCTGGCAACTCTAGAGCAGCTGATCACCAGCAGGACGTGTCGTCTACCCACCACTGCAAAGAGCAGCTAGCAGCAGTTAGCGGCTAACTCAAAGAAGACGAACAGCAACTGAAACTGTCTGTGTGACAAGACAAGTTCTGGAAGATCAACCGCCGTGAAACAGTTGCAATTTAACGGTCAGTTTTAATGTCTGTCAAAAGTAGTATGATGGCTGTTTACCTTTGCCTGCCAACACCGTAATGACAGTCATGGTCGTCCAGATTTTGAATCCTAGATATCAAACATTCAATATAATCAGGCTGGACCAGATGAGGCTGTGAGCAGTGTGGCAGGTTTAAGACTGGGTCCGTACACCCCTCACATGACCCAATGATCTTTGCCAATCATGGGGGTCGACCAAGCTCCCGAACCAGATTTCTCCTCCGAGTGTCAGGAGGGACGAATCCAGGTTAAAATCAGCCTGATGCTCCTGTATGTTGATCCCAGCCTTACACGTTGTGTCTGTTTTGGTGCAAGAATGATGGCATGCTATCCAAAATCACACAGCGGTCAACTTTGTTCAAGTCCATTGTAACAAACAAAAACAAAGCTGGAGTAACGAAGGGTCTTGTGGCATTACTGTGACTATGTCAAAAGGGCTTCTGTCGGTTCTGGTATAGTGGATTTTCTACCTTCTGTTCACAGGTTCTTACATCTTGTCTTGGTTTGTCGACCACAGTGACCTCCCATTAAAGGATGTCAAGCATGTTACACCATCTCTTAAAAGGTTTTGTTTTCAAGTAAACAAGTCCTGCGAGCTAGGACGGAGACTAAACACTCCATGAAGCGCAGCGCTGGCTGTAAATGTATACAGGGGTGAGAGTTGTTGTTTGAGGACACTTGTGTGTGTAGAAAGAGGCGGCCGGTAGCGAGGTCGTTCCCCCCCAGCAGCCTGCACGCTGCTGCTTTACAGCTCTGCTTCCTTAGACCGATTAGCAGATGTACATAAAACCACAACTGCTCATTTTCAGGCGTTTTTGTGGCAGTTTTAACGAGGCAACTAAACAATGGACACTGTTTGGATCATCTCGCTCTCCCACACACGTTGTCTCAATTTGTCAGGATTGACAGTAAAAGCTCACAAGAGGAAACCATATTGCAGAAGGGCGGGTGAACTTTGCCTTGTAAGGAGCCTCGGGGATGATTCCTCCTTCTAAAACAATCATATGATTCACTCGGCCACTACGTTGCTAAGAGCTTGTGTTGAAAACAATGGACGGTCCACTCGAGAACACCGGCCAAGCTCAGGACTTCCACCCCTTCATGACAAATCTGTCATCCAGTGTGCAATGCCTCGGACTGGCTGCAGCAATCAGCAACACCTCACCACCCTTCCTCCTTTCACATGGGGAATGTCATACAGCGGACAGGGAAGCAAAGCAGATAGGAGCCGAGTTGTGTGCACATGTACAGTGTGTGTTTGTGTTTGAGTGTAACGGAGACGCGAAGAGTAGCAACCCGCTGAAACAGGAAGCCCAGGCAGACTTTTACATTGGAGGAATTTCCTGGCTGTGAGATGTGTATCGCTACAGTTAACGGAGAGAGAGGGGAGGAAGGAGGAGGAGGAGGAAGGAAAGTTTGAAAGGCATTTGAAGACAGGTTTCAGGGCTTGATGTTTAGATCAAGAGCAGGTTTTAATCTGAGCCACAGGAGCCCATTCTTCTCAGGGACTGAGGGCTGACAGTATAGCTCTCTGTTCAGAAACCACATTTTTCCATCATTGCCTTCAATTTCCTTGTTTTAATCCACAGCGAGATGAATCGAGAATCCAATGCGTCTGAAAAAAGGAACTGGCAGAGGAACAAACAGGAGTTAAATCCTCCTGTTGACTTATGTGTGTGTGTACAAACTATCAAGTTGCCTGTTGTGGCCCTTTATTTGCTGTTTGTTCCCCGAGTGGTAAAATGGTGTTTATTCTGTGACTTTAAACGCTAACAGTCGCCTGATGGCAGCTATCAGGGTAACCCCAAGCCCATCGGCGGCAGCGCACCGAGACGAGGGCCGGATGGAGGCTGGGGAAGTGTTTTAAAAGTGGCAGATGGATGTAGTGATTGTTTACTGAATTAGACTGAGAAAACGCCTTAAACATGCTGCAAATAAGCTTTTAACTGGTTATGGATCAGTCCCAAATTAATACTGATGCCTCTATATGACCAGCATAAGAAAATGAGAGCATCAGTCATAAGATAGAGAAAAAAAAATTTAAGTTCCTTGTAGTAGTTTTAATTTGAAATGTTCAGATTTTAAAGGAATAGTTCATTTTTGCTGTTCTGCAAAAATGCTTTCCTTTTTTCTGCACAGGAGTTGTTTTTTTTGGGTCATGTGTCCACACTTTTATTTGAAACAATACAGCTGCAAGCACCTGCATGTCAGTTGCCTCTATCTGTGCATGAATCTTAGCTAAAGTATATGTTTCGGTTTTCATTTCTAATCTCTTACATTTTACATATAGTGTTGATGTTTAGGGCTCTGAGCTCTATCAATATCTAGTTGATCTACACTGGATACCTAACCTGAATGCATCCTGTGTAGACACAGATGCAGGACCTAAACTGCTGCTTTGCTTACGTGCTAACTTCCCTCCGTATGCAGACTGTTTAGACACTGTAGAGAACTTGATGAGAACATCGATTCTGGTTAAATGACTGTACAGTAACTATGAATATACCAAAGACTGGAAACAGGAACAAATCTGTCTCCCGGCGCCTCTAAAGCTCACTAATGAACCACTCCGTCATGTTCACACTTTCTTGTGTGGTTATTAAGAGTTAAAGCAGAAGTTCAACATTTAAGGAAATGATAAACACCACTGTTATATCTGTTGGTTAAATATTAAGGTAAGGGCAGGAGGTAATTAGCTTAGCTTAGCTTAAAGACTTAAAGCAGGTTGAAAAGCTAGCCTGACCCAGTAAAATGTAACAAAATCTGATATTTAAAGCTCGTCAATTAATAAATATTTTACCCCCATAAACCCACAACTTGTTTTTTTTCCCACTCTTTGGTTTTTGTACAGATGAAACAAACAAGATGAGCTATAGAGGTGTTATAAGCCCAAACATGTTACATATTGACAGAGCCACGCTAAGTATGTATGCTAGCTAATGTCTAAATGCCTCAGCTTAATAGTTAACAGAACAATGTGAGAGTGCTACTGTTCCTCTCATCTAACTCTCAGCAAGGATATCTCCAAAATTGTTGAACTATTCCTTTAACTTGTATCATAATGATGATAAATGACAGTGAAGTTTCCTTTCATGTGAAGCCAAATCTGTTGAACTGTGTTTAAAGCAAATCAGAAGCAGCTGCGTGAGAAACACTGAGCTGACACCTTCATATCTTCACATGTCTGCGTGACGATAAAGACGCCAAGTGGCCTTCTGCTTTTTCTATTAATAATTTGTCTCACTATATATCGGAAGACATAGAGTACGCTCTGTCACCAGGAAGGAAGAGCGTCGATGAATGCGTGTGCATGCGCTCGCGCATACATAAAGCCTGGCCTTGCAGAAGTGCCAATGTGTCAAGTCTATATTTAACATAGCTGTCCCAGCTGTGTGCAGTCCTGCGAAATGTTCTTTAAGTGTTTTGCTGCACTTCAGATCTGTTGCCATAGTGGCCAAGTGATGATGTCAAAGCAGAGGCATTGGAATAAAAAAAAAACCAAAAAAAAAAACCACACCCCCCTGTTTCAACGGAAATCACAGTTGGAGCGAGATGGAAAATACTGTTCAGTTATCCAGGCCCCAATTATGCATCACCGAGAGCAGAACGGACTCTGGCTTCACGCACTAAATATGCTTAACGGAACACACTTGTGTACACTGGCTTGTAGTTTAAGCTGCTACTGGATGACACACACGTAGAGAGGGAGAGACACAGGAGCAGAAACACTTGAAAGAAATATTTCTCCTATCTCCTGGCGAAACTCCTGATCCTTTAAGATGTCAAACAGATAATTGTAGATAACGTGAGAGCTTCAATCAGCGAGACACTACAGAAGACAGTGAGGAGGAGCTGATAAGCGGTGTTATCTGTTTCCAAAGTCTTTGCCTGCCCGACTCTGACTAACCTCATACATGAGGTCCAGAAGTGGGAAGTAACCAATTACTAATACTTCATTACTATACTTAGTTCTTTCAGGTATCTGTTCTTTACTTGAGTATTTATTTTTCTGCCAACTCTTGACTTCCTCCCTACATTTGAACACAAATATCTCTATGTTCAGTCAGTGCATATCAGGAAAAGACGTAAGAAGACGGAGACAGACAGAGAGGGAGACTGGAACGGGCAGAGAAGGCGTGTTAGTGTCTCGTATCTGCAGAGACCCTGCAGCCCTCTGCCCGGACTTTCTTATTTTCTCACTTTAACAACCCAAAGTGTGGCTATTTGACGTCCTGGGAATGAGACTCAACAATAAACTGTATTCATGGTGCGTTTAGGAGCAGCTGGGACAAACCCAACTGATTCTACCTTTAAGTTTAATAGTCTTTGAATTATATTAATATGATGTGAGCTTCAGTTAGCTTTGCACAGAAATGTCCTTCAGAGGGAGACTTTTTACTCTGAGTACATTTCAGAGAGCGTACTTGAATCCAGTTCTGCTTTCACACAAGAATCTGTACTTGAGTAAAGGATGTGTGTACTTTGGTCACCTCTGATGAGGTCATGGGACTGTGTGTAGTCGAGGATGACGACCTCCAACAGCTTCAGACTTTTGGAATATTTCGCAAACACAAATTAAAGTGTTGACACACCTTCATGTGGCAGATGCACAGACATCGTCTCATTTTCGGAGTTTGCATATGACGGGGTTCCTGAAAAACCAAACACGAGTTCAGAGGGAAAGTTGGGAATAATTTTGACTGCTGCATATAATCTGTCAACCGCGCCTTGAACCCCAGCCCATCCTTCATCTGCAATCTCATCCCGTGGACCTAAAAACAGAGCGAGAGAATGAGACCCCCTCCAGGATTAGAGCTTTGAACCATCAAGTGCCCCCAACAGCTGTGAACTGCCTCCCCCCCCCCACGATCCAGACACTCTGGATTACACCCATCAGTCTACAGTCAGACTTCAGACCTAGTTATAAATACGAGCAGCACTCGACGGTGAGTTCAAGTTGCTGCTGCCGTGCGGCCAAATTTGGCCCCCGTGTTCAATCCCAGAGGCTTCAAGTGAATCAGCTAAACCAACAGTCACTAATTCCAGCCGGCCAGGATAGGTTTATTAAAGGTCCCATTTCAGTGAGTAGTTGCTTTTCACAGCCTAACCACTTTCCTCGGTCTCGTGTGACTCAGAGGCTGGAATAGGAAATCTTCCCACACCCCCCTCCAGAGCATCAGAGGACATCACATGTCTAAAATCGGATCAACGCTGTAATTAGGTAGAAATACATATGGATCACACATTGAGTTGCAAGGTTGTGCGATGAAGGTATAATTAGTGTGGAGCTGTGCGATAAGTGTTTATTCTGAGAGCCGGGAGGTTTATTTGCAGTCGCAGTTTGTGTTCGCGGGTTGTAACGAGGAGAAAGAAAAAGGGAAAAGAAGCCGGTGGAGGATATCGGGAAACAGTGTTAAAGGAACAGTTCACACAAAACTGAGAATTCAGTCGTTATCTACTCACAAAACATTTCTGGAGCGAGACAGTGAGACAGCGTTAACATCCTCCTAAACAACTGAAGTAGATGGGGACTTGTTTTAAGACATAAGAAATAAAATGAAATGGCTCCATACAGCTCGTCCAGCGTAGTCCAAGTCTCCTGAAACCACGAGACAGTTATTTACACCCATGGGTGTCCAGTCCAGCTCATGTACCCACTTCAGATGGGTTGCGGGCTAATACTTTAAGCTCAGAAGCTACAGTGAAGCTTTAATCTTAAAAAAAGGTGTCTTTTCAGATCAGTTTGAGATCTCTGGGCTTACTGAGACTTGTCTTACACCAGACGAGCTGTATGGAGGTTTTTTTTTGTTTCAAGTCTACTTCAGTTGTTTAGGAACATTTTAAAATGTAAAAAACAGCTATAAGTGTTATAAGTGTTAGCATCTGAAGCGGACCATGTATCAAGGGTGTAAATAACATCTTTTCAAACCAATATGTGAGATCTTGGGGCTTTTGGAGACTTGGATTTCAGTTGTTTAGGAGAATGCGGCAACACTGTTTTGCTGTGAAGCTCCAGAAATGTTTAGTAGACGACGAAACTTCACCAGACTTTCCATCTGCGTGGGGTTGAGCAGATAATGACTGAATTTTTGTTTTGGGTGAACTGTTCCTTTACTGCTCACAAGGGAGACAGTGCTTCATAATGATTTAAATTCCTGACTTATCAGTGAAAGAGAGATAAAAATAAAAAGTGTTATCTTAACAGGTCATGAACAGCAGCAGCATCTAAACAACAGATGCATATTAGGTGGAAGTTTCATTGACCTTCATATCACCCACTTCTGAGGGCAACTTCAATCTCAAAAGCTCCAGATAACTGAGATAAAACTGGAAGAAGGACTTTTTTGGCTCATTGTTCTTTTGGTTAATAATCTTCTTTTGGTTAATGTCCCTGATTAGAAAGTCTTTGAACTCAAAAGCGCAAAAGTGACCACGTTTAAACCACACTGGTCAACATGTACTCACAGATAGTGGATGAGAAGAGCCCCCTTCAAGTTTTTCTTTTTTCCTTTTTTAAGGGAATCACAAGCTCCTCCTCTCCCAAACTTTGTCACGGGTGTGGGAACTCCCTGCTCCATGTATGATGAGTAGGTGAGCAGAGAAGGCGTGGAGGTCTGGAGAGAGAGAGCGAGAGGAGCGAGGACGCAGAGAGGAGCTGACGGAGCATTAATGAGACACTGGCCGGTTAGAGTTACAGGGATGCAGTTTTAACCCACCTACCACCGCTCTTCTCAGGCTTCATCTGCGGACTTGAACGCACCACAAACTGGGACAATTTCGCCTTTTGAGTACAAACTTTAGTGGATTAATTTATTCTCAAGAAAATGGGCTTGGAACGATTTCGCGTAAAGACGCCGGGGATGGCAGCCCTCCTCGCCCGCTCCCTCCTTTGTATAACGGGGCTATTACTCACTTTTTCTCCGCCTGTCTGCGAGGCGTTCAACTTGGACGTGGAGAACCCAGCTGTTTACAGCGGACCTACAGGGAGCTACTTCGGATACGCGGTTGACTTTTATTTGGCTGATTCTTCCAGGTGAGTTTCTGTAACACAGCAATGATTTATCTTCTCCAAATAGGAAAAAAAAAAAAGTGGGCTTTTCAGCAACAAGCTCCGGGAGGAAATCTGAAACATTTGTTTACAATCTTCATCTGGACACTTCACGATACCCAGCTGTACACAAATATGCTGCGTGCAAACTTTCCACTGGCTAATATCGCAGGTTTTTTCTTGTGCCAGACGTCAGAACATTTACAACTCGCCCGTTAAAGTTGCAGCTCAAGTTTCCTTTTGTCGTTTTGGAAATGCTGAAATCATTTGCGGGGTTTGTTGTTGTTGCGGCTCTTGATATTAAATCTGGGTGTTGTGTACATACTGTGATCTCTGGGCACATGCTTTACGCACAGCGCACACGCCCTCAGTGCGCACACAACTCACTGTAATTAAATAGATTCAGGAAATTGCATTTGTGCTCTGAATGATTGCCCACATTAAATGCAATAATGCTGATATAAAAGAGTGGCCATGTCATTATAGAATAACAGAATGAACCCAAGTAAAGACGACAAGATTTTGGATTCGCCCTCAAATCTTAATCTTGTTGCACTACGGAGTGACATTTAATCTGACCTTTTAATCTGCTAAACCTGTTAACTTCAACCTCTTGTAATCAAATCTCATCGGTCTGAAATTCTGCGTTTAATTGTGATGCTTCCTGGCTCAGTGGGGTCTGATCCCTGTGACACCCAGCATGTTGTGGTTGTCTCCGCATTCTTCTTTAAGAGATTTTGGCATCAATCATGTTGAGGGTCTTAAACGCATACGTACATGCCTGTGGTCAGGTCTAATACCTCAGTAGTATGGGGAGAAAATAACAGTGTGGGACATCCTGACAGTCCTAGGAGCCTTTAAATCAATTAGGATGCACCAAAAAGCGAGGCATGGGTTAATGTAGCTGCTGACGGATCCACACGTCGTGTTGCTGCACACATTCTGTACATTTTGGTGAGCCTCAGACCCTCTAATCCCAATAATCATTAACAAAAGGTTATGCAGCCGCAGTCAAGGCTTCGCTCAGACGTAATCAGACTTCCTGGCAGAGTCTGTGTCTGCTGAGCACCAGCGGTGTCTCGGCCCACTGTTCAACCAGCCGGCATGCTGGGATTTGAGAAAGGGCTTTGTGCCGAGTGGGCCGCCAGCAGCAGCTCTGGTTTCCCTGTTTCTCCTCCCCACTTCCCTGGACGGCAGACACTCAGACATGGGGAGATTTCCCCCCTCTCCAGCCCTGGCCTTAGCTGTCTCTTTAAAAGCCTGCTGCTGCTATTGGTCTTCACCTCTCTGTCAGGGAAGCAGGAGCTTCAGGAGTGCCGTATGATTTAGGATGTGAAGCCTGAATGCTTGAACCCGGCTTCTCTCTCCAACATCCCCCTCCTTTACTTCCTCCTATGCTGATGTCATTCTGCGGGGCTTTTTAATTCATCCATCCCGTAAAGTAGACCTTCCCCCCACTGTCTAGCCTCCCTCCCCATCATCTCTCCCCGTCTCATTAAGTGTGAGGCAGAGTAGACGTCATCTTACTGATGACTTAATCTGAACTTTCCTGCAGTCGAGACGCCGTGCATATGGAGGAGGAGGAGGAGGAGGTGAGACAATGGTTTGTATGTGTGCAGAGCAGGAATAATGTTTAAGTGCAGCTTCCCTACATCCCGGCGCCCTATAATTTTCCTGTGGATGATATGTATTCAGAAGTCAAATGTCAAAGAAAACAAAGTAGGAGAGAGCAGATTTAAGGCCGTGAGTCATTGCTTTATCTGTAAACCACATGTATCTGCTGCTTTTCATTCACAGTTTCTTAGAAGTCGACACATCAAAACAATATCAGTGGACTCGTGGAAGGAGTTTCTGTTATCTCTCGTTTTTGCCGTCACATCATCATCGCCCAACACTTTGGAGACATGGGGGAGAGGAGGGGGAGTAGCTGGGGTGAGGTCAGCTGAGGGTTGCACAGAGACTTTCTCCTAGTCCGGATGAGCTGCTGTCAGCCCGGCTCCGGCCTTATGAGTGAAACTGTTGCTTCTTTTGAAAAAACTTGCACTCATCGCTGGTGGGAGATGAAACTGATGGCAGATGCAGATATAAGGGAGGAAGATAGCTCTCCCATCCATAATAACCCCCGTCAGGCCTGCGAACACAAAGGCTGACTTTCTTCCACTTTGACACTCAATCTTGACAACGAGTTTATATATGCGGGTCTGCCGTGCCCTTCGGCCCGGCCTAACACAATTAAGTTTGGACACTGGTGGACGGCCCACCGTGGAAGAACGCCCGAGGACGGAGTCTGTGAACGGACGGCTCTTGTCAGATGAACACAGGAAGGGCAGGAGGATATATGTTCCCCTGCAGTGTCTGTATGTTATTTCATGTTGAGCGAGGGTTGACTCCTCACATGTAATGCCAGTCCCCACGCACGCCCTCCGCTGCATCATGGGAAGGACTTCCCAGGGCTCACTCTCTCCTCAAACACTTAATAATCAAACAGCGGTAACTCCTCTCTGACTGTCTCCGGTGCCTGGCACAGATGAGGGAGTGGATCACACTGAGATAGACAGAGTCAAAGGTCACGGGCTGTAAATAATAACAGACCTGTCCTGGAGTGTATGAAGGGACGAGACGGCTCCTGGTGCCTCTCCACAAGTGAATGTTGGGCTTGTGAGGGAACATAAATGTAGACACTTTCATTTTACAAGTACATTTTACTCTGGCACTGTACCTAATTACCATTTTGAGGTACTTGTACTTGAGTATTTCCATTTTCTGCTACTTTATACTTCCACTTCACAACACTTTGGAGGATAATATTGTACTTTCACTTCACTGCATTTATTTCGTAACTGTAGTTACTAATTACTTACCTCTGCCAAGGCCCAACATTCCCCCTTTGTGCTCAGTCATAGATACCAGCTACCTAAATACGCCTGCTTTCTTTAATCAAAGTCCATCCAATAAACCCTGAGAAATGGATGAAAAGTGTTTTAAGAACGCCTTATCTCAATTCTGGACCGAGACCCATCCTCCATCCAAGTGTTGTGGAAATCCTTTCAGCAGGTTTTCTGTAATCCTGCTGACAAACCAACAAACTGATGTAGGCAAAAACATAACCTCTGTGGCCCAACAGTCCCCTTTTGTTCTTACTCATAGACACCAGCCACCTAAATGAGCCTGATTTTCATCATGTTTCACGCATTATTCACTGAGAAATAAATGAAAATGTCAAATGTTTTCATTCAGTGGGGTAGATTTGTTGGTCCAGGTGTGTTTGATGGGATTTTGAGGGATGTCTGTCTGCGAGTCTTCAACCCTACTTAAGACCTCCCCCATTGTCTTGTAGAGTCTTTATCCTTTATTCCTAAAGAAAGTGAGAAAAAAAAATCCTCAATCCGTCCCTTTACCCGGATTCACACCAAAAGTTAATGGGGTCTCTTCTGGGCCGAGATCCATCCTTCATCCAGGTTTTGTGAAAATCTGTTCAGTAGTTTTTGTGTAATCCGGCTGACAAGCCAACAAACAAACAAACAAATGAAAATGGGTGAAAACACAACCTCCTTGGCGGAGGAACTCATTTATTCAAGTGGCAGTTGGATTAAAAAAACACTTCTTGGATTTATATTATATGTAATAATGGACCAGGCGGATAATTGACCAACCCATAGTATACAGTATTTACTTACATGTAAATATGTGTATAATATTACTTTAACTCGAACTGTACTTTTGATACTTAAGTACATTTATTGACAAAAAAACCCATTTAATATCACATACTTTAAGACTTTTACTCAAGTACTATTTGTACAGGTAACTTTCACTTTTAACAAAGTAGTATTTAAGCACAATATCTTCACTTTTACTCCAGTATGACTTTTTGATTCTTTTTACAGCACTGTCCCTGTGTGGGATTATAATGTCATTTAAAAGCTATGTCTAATGATGGAGGACGCTCTGATGAAGTAATATGTTCCAGTCCACACCAGTCCCGTGTCTCAGGGACATGTCACTGATGTGCATTAGCTCACGGATGGTTTGACCATGACGAGCACACAGCCGAGGTCAGCCGGTCCATGTAGGTCACTCTCCTGGAGTTTACCCTCCCAAACAGGGTTAGAGTTGAACTAATATTGACATTGGCACCGGGTCTCTTTTGGCCACTAAAAGCTGCAATGTTTTCTCTGTCTACACCGAAGTCCCTCTCCATATATGATCAGTCTTGTTTCTGTTATTGTTTTCATTGGTGTCCTTTTCTTCGGACCTGCCTCTAAATCAAACCAGTAAGTGTTTGAGCTGCAGGAGCGCAGCTTGTATATTTGGGCTGCCAAACTTTTCTTCGTCCAGGTTCTTGGCGTTGCGTGCAGACAATGGGGCCCTTTGTCTGACGGCAGAAATTGTTTACTGTTTTCCATTTGAGGAGTTTTCACCGTGACTCATTTCTTTCTTAATTTATTGGCCTTTTGAAAAGTTGCCTTAATTTCTCTGTTGTCATACTTTGTGTGTTACCTACGGTAATCAGACCAGTAGGTGGGGAAAATAAGTGTCTGTTGCTGGAAAGGTCAGTCGGGATATACTTAGCGTGGCTACACTCTGTCTCTAACTTAAAGTGCCTGTCTAGCTTTTACTGCCCTGTTGGTAAAAGGGGGCTTTAAATAATGAGCCTGTGTGTGTTTGACTGGAAAAAGTTGTCGGTGTGGATGGTGGCGATGTGTGTAAAGGGCCCGTGGCCCTCCGCTGTCACGTCTGCTGCGCTGGGAATGCCCCGAGGACGTCATGTCTCACTCGGAGTGGAGTTAGCCGCTGGTCAGGGTCGTCCTGACTCATACTCACCAGATTTAATCTGTGACTACCAGCAGGTCTGGTTTGCTTTAACCCCCCGGGGTCACTTGATGACTCACATCCATGGTAACTTGATAAAAGCTGTGCTTTATATAGCAATAAGCAAATGACGCCATCGTCAAGCTTGTTCACAATGAGATCCTGCTTGGCTGAAAGTCAGATTAGCATAAGAACTCATATTTAAGATGGAAATGAGATGTAACCTCTGGCCGTTACTGTCTTCTGGATGTGTGTGCGATTGTATGCATGCATGTGTGGGTGCGGCTGGGAATGGGGGGTGCACACACTAAAGTGTTTCAACAGCTGCTTCCCCCCCCCTCCTCCAATCAGCACGTTTAATACAACAGCCTCTCTATCCTGAGGTGAGACGACTGGACCCCCTGACGTGGGCATTGTGGAGAGGTGTGAACCACCGGCAGTTAAGCTCCCTGCAGGAAAGATTTTAGGGCAGTTGGACTGTGAAAGGGGAGGGAGGGCTTGTGTTTGTGGGGGTGCAACAGTTTGGTATGAGAAAATGCTTGAGCACATGTCGTTGTGATGGGTTTTTTTTTTAAAGTAGGAGGATGTTTCAGATTTCTCCCTTGCCACTTGTGAATCGCTTTTTGCGTGTTTGGTGGTTTCGACAGAACAGCTGCTGGTTTACACACAATAACCGTAAAAAGCGCCCATAAGGAGGGCAAAATACAGTCGCTCCATGATTGCTGCCTGCTGAAAAGTCAAAGAAGTTGAGCTGCGAGCGGCTGCTTTTTTAATGAAACCCAGGTTTTGTGAGATTTAGCGAAATCGGCGTTTTCATTCTGTGAGCGTTTGTCATGGAATAACTTGTAAAAAGATCTAAAATTGGACACATTTAAATCCATTTTTGAATTTACAGGCATCATTAGGAGTTTAGTGAAGGAGGCGTGTGGTCGTTCTTCTCTAGAGGCCACTGTGTTTGAATATTTTGTGATTTTGTACGGCTCCTGCCTCGGCCTCTTGTAAAAGAAACCTTGATCTCAATGGGTCTTCCTGGTAAAATAAAAGGTGAAAGAAAGGCTTTGTCCTCGCCGCCATGGCCCAGGGTTCAAATACGACCTGTGGCCCTTTGCTGCACGCCGTCCCCTCTCTCTCCCTGTTTCCTGTCACTCTTCGCCTGTCCTTTCAATAAAGCCAAGAAAAAGGAAAAGAAAAATTGAATAGCAATAAAGAAAAGGTTAAATACAATAATCGCTAAATCAGCTTGGTGTCCGCTTACTGATTCAGTTACCAGACTTGTTACTCCTACCCGGCCGCAGAGTAGCGTAAAATCATCACGTATAAACAATCATTTTGAATTGCCTTTGGACGTCGTTTGGATGACAAAAAAACATTGTTTTGCTATCTTGGCCAGCAGCACTTGTAATTTGCAGGCCACCTGTTGCCAGACACGGTAATCCTGTCGAGGATAACAAGGAAATGATTTTATGGCGATGGTGGGATCAGATCCTTGACATATTGGACTGTTTATCTGATCAACACTGATTGGTGTGGGCTCCAATCTGCCTTTCAAGTTCACTCTTGGATGTGGAAATGTCTATAGATGGTATAAAAAACCTGACTTGCTGCAGCCCTGTAGAGCAACATGCAGATCCTTTATCTGCTCCCGCTGCTTTTTACAGCACCGTCTGACCGTTAACAAAGAATAAGGCTTCAGCACAGCACAGTAGACTTTCTGTAGTCAGCAGCACACGCCATCACAGCAGGCACTGCTACTCTCATCATCTCCAGGCTCCTGGACAGCAGCACGGAGAACATGTGCGTATGTGGTGTGCGAGGAGACGGTCGTCCATATGGCAGACGTAAGGACTCAAACAGCTTCTGTCTGGCCTTGGCTCTGAGAGGACGCGAGACGGTTCGTGTGGCTCCATGTGGTCTAGAATAAGTCATCGCACACTTCTCACGTCTGTCATTCAGCTGATCTCACTCTAAGTCACCACGCATGCTTTGAAAAGTCAATATTGCAGTGGGATGACATCATCCCGCCGCAAAATTGACTATTCATTAATTTGTTGAACATGTTAGCTCGCTGTCCGGCTCCATATTTCCACTCTCATTGATCCAGGTGTCATTTAATCATGTTGGTGAAGTGATTCTCCAGAGTCGAAGGGGGAGAGATGGTTGTACTTTTGGCTATAGCAGCAACAATTAAAGGGTAACTCCACCAATTTTATAATTTAAAGTATGTTTACAGGACTACTCCATATGTGAAAAAAGTCAGTTTTTATCATTTGTTTTGTAACTGTTCATAATGAGTCAGACAGTGTTCCAAACTGATAAATTGCCTTGAGTGATGTCACTCAGTTACTATATTGCATTGTGGGTAATGTAGGCACCAGATTTTGAAAAGCAGTCCACTGGTTACACTCGACGAATGATCAAAATCAATAGTGCAGAACCAGAAATATCGCCTTTTTTAATGCTCACATTCTTCTTCCTTTTCAAAGCCAGACGCCTACATTACCCACAATGCAACTTAGCCACTGAGTGACATCACTGGAGGTAATATATTAGATTATGGGCAGCTTCCTCTGGAGCCACAAAAGGCTTTACACTACTTTTTTCCCCACGTATTCAGTAATACTCCCTCAGACCTGTAAACACACTTTGATAGGTAAAACTGGTGAAGTTACCCTTTAATCGGTTAAGTTGTCTTCTTTTAAATTAATCAGCCATTATTGTCATAATAAATAAATCAGTTGGGGAAATGTATGTAAGAAAATCTAAATATTTTCTGCTATCACAGTAAACTGAAAATCTTTGGGTTGTGGACAGAACAAGACGTTTTTAGGACGTCCTCTCCGGCATTTTTCACCATTTTTAGACATTTTGCAGACCAAACAACAAATCACTTAATCAAGAAAAAATAAACACATTAATCAGCAGTGAAAATAACCGTTGGGTGCAGCCTTTATTTTCGCATTGCTCCATTTCTCTGCTGCTGGAATGAGAGCAGTGAAGGTCAAGTGCTGCCTGTGGCTCAAATCAGTTCACTGCGTCTGACTTCTTTTACTGATATGGAGCCACTCCAGTGTTTAAGCATGTGTTGATAGGTCAGTATGAACTCCATGGGTCACTGTTTTTTACTGAAGTGTTGCTGAGATGTGAAGGCCACTTCTCCTTTTTTTTCCCCCTTTGCATCTGTGCCGTAGCGCTCGTCGAGTCGTGTTTATGACCGCAGATGGCGACTGCAGCCGGCTCTGGGGGGGCCTAACAAATGTGATTGTAATTTTTCTCTTTCTTGCTTAAACTGGTTATAATAGCGCTCAAGTGACATCAGCTCTGCAGCTGGGATGGAAGACAATTAAATGTGGAATGGAGGACGAAAAAAAAAAACTGTTGGGGCTGAAGGGCGGGGGGTAACACAGGAATTTGCCCCGTGACAACTTCCCTCTGTAACCTCATCATAGACCTTTATTAGCAATGTCTCCGCATCCTTAGTGTCACATCAGCAAGTTCCAGCACTCTCCATCACCCCTAATCTCTCAGCCCCACATAAAAAAGTGGTCGCAGTCTGGCAATTATGGTGTGGTGAGAGATTTTTTTTGTAGACTTGTGTCCTCTGATGAGACAAACCCTCAGTCCTCGCTTACAGTGGAGCTGTTGTTTACGCATTCCTCGCTCGCAGCCCAAATCACTCACAGTAGTTTAATTAATGCTTAATTGTCAGCTGGTTGGTGGAGGCCATTAGTGGCTGCTGTATGGCAGCTGGTGGGGTTGGCTATGCTAGACATGGTGAAGCCGCTAATGCGTCTCATCCGCCCTACACCCTAACTAGGACATTGCTCAAGTCCCCCTCTTGTGAAACGCTGTTTGTCCGTAGCAACATGGGAAGGACTTGTTTAATTCTCCAGCAGCCAAAACATTTCAGAGAGCATCACTCACGACTGTTCATGGCTTCACAGATGTGTCCTGAGCTCTTCCTGCTGTGATGGTGCTGCTTTCAATCCCTCCGTGAACGGTCTTTTGTCTAGACTCACTGTTAGCCACAGCGGCTCAGACGCAACCCGATGAGTTTGTCTTTCAACTGAACAGCTGAGGATCGCTCCCCCCCCCCCTCCCCTGCCAATTACATATATTTGCATACCCATCCCAAGAGCCCTACATACACTCCACCTACTTCAACAAAGGGATTTGCAGTGCAGCACTCAGCCGACTGCAGCCAGAGCTTCATTAAATGCTGGTGAAACAAAGGCTCTACCTTTTGAGCTCACGGCCGGCAGATAAGGTGAAGGGCGGGCAAATGCCAGTTAAGAACCAGACTGATCCTCGCCAGATAAAGACCCATTAGATGCTAATTTGCAGCACTTTAAGATCGCTATCAAACTGTGTTCGTGTGTGACTGTCTGCACATCTGCATGCATCTGTGCAAGGTAGTGAAAACCGGCTTCAGCTGCCAGCTTGCTGATTAAAGCGTGATCTGCTTGTTTTGTTATTTCCTGTATTTTTCCCCCTTTGAAAAGCTGCCACGGCCAACTACAGCTGGACTGCATTCAGGTCTGATTCAACAAAAAAAAAAAAAAAAAAGATGCTGCAGCTTCCAGTTTCCTTGGCCTCGTTAGTGTTTGCTGCATACATGTGCATGCACTTGCATTCAGATTATTTCTAGAAAAAGCAGTTGATCCCTCGTTCAAGGTCTTGCAGGTTGCTGCCTCATAGATGCATAGTTCTTGTTCAAAACACATTAACAGAGTGCGGTCAGCTCGTGTTAAATATTTACTGACTGCTCGCATATCTGTGAGTTTTGGACACAGCGAGAGGGAGATCCTCAGCTGTCTCATCGTGAGAATCCCCGACCTGGAAGCCTCTCTGTGATTTAGATTACTGCGCAGGTGGAGGCTCTGCAGGGAGATTCCTGGGTCTGCACATGCGGTCAGGAGCTGTTTCTTGGCTCTCCAAGTCAGACTGGTTTGTTTCTGTTTCTCTCTTCCAACACAAACCAGGAGTTTTTCTGCTCCACATTTGGACTTGGCATCGTGCTGTATCTCTTCCGAGGTATTAAGACCACAGCGACGGTGTGATACTAAACTCATAACTTCTCCTCTGTGGCGCTTCCTTTGTTCTCTCACAGTTGTGTGTTTTCAAAACCGGAGATGCTGAAATGATTCGAAAGCTTTGTGCTGACCACCAACACACCCCAGCCCCGCTTCTCTTAGATTTTTTTTTTCCATAAGCCGTCCCATAACTTTCAGCATTTTGTCATCTGAGGTAATAGATAGGTTCAGTGGGATTAATTACCGTGGCTCACAAGGCTTTTGAATATCGCTGGGTTTAACTGCTTTTTGAGTCATGGCTGGCTCCCCAGCTTCCTCTGGACCCTGCTGAGTAGTTACCCTTGGGGGCAGGATGCTAAGTTTAGCCAAAATGTAAACCGTTCATGGACTATTGGAAGATCTCGGCCAGGAAAGGGTGTGCTCTTCCTCTGTTGGAGTCCCCCAGGACACCGTCTGGTCTCAGTGGTCCTTGATTCCTTTGCCCACATCAATGCCAGAAAACTGTGTCTGTGATGCTTGTCAGGGTCAAGTGGGTCTAGAATGAGGTAATGCCTAAGTCATCCACTTAAGACGCATTAACTACTGGGAGACATTTTTTTTCAAACTTTACCAAGCCCAAATCCTGGTTTTCTCCATTAACGTCTCATCACTCTCCGGCCGTTCTTCTTTCATCTCTGAAGGCCGTCCTGCATGTAATTAGTCCTGCGCTCACCTGTAACCTCACCGATTCTTTCCACGTCGGTTAAAGTGGTCGGCCGGCTCTTCCTGTGGTTGTACAGTGTAGCTCCAAGGACATGGAAGTTTAGTGCCCCAGCTGAAGAAACAAGAGTGTGACTCCACTTAGCCTGTCTGCTTTCTTGTTTTCCTATCGAATCCGCCCCACAGGGATTCATGTGTGACCGTGTGAGTGCTTCTCTTTGTGTGTGTGTGACTGCACAAGTGGAGTAAATATGTCTCTGAGCATCACATGTGCACATGTCATAGCAGCAGTTCCCCCCCCCACCCCCCGGTTGGACAGGGATTATGTAAAGCAGAGCTGCAACCTGTTAAAATGTTTTGCTTCTGAGTCAGAATACGGCAGTAAAGCGTGCGTACTGCATCGTGTTGAAAGCCGACAAGTGGGAGGTCTGGAATGCGATTTTTAATTAAGGCCAGGCTAAGAGCTTACAAACCTTTAGCAATGGTTTGGTAGAGAGTTTCAGGTTTATAAGGTGTCGTCCTGTGGTTTGGTAAACTTCTAACATTTTGAATTACAGTAACGTGTCTCTGTTTCTAACGTGGATTACCCAAAGGTAAAATGGGAGCACGCACACAGATCTTCAGGACAGTTTCACCAAATTGTCATCAAACATGTTAAAGTTTCGGCAACTTATGTCCAGGAGTTGGCAGGTGATTGGCTTAGAGGGATGATAATTAACCCCCCAAGTGCCCCAAAGGTCTTTTTTTAACATTATGACATTGATTAAACAGGTGAAATGTTAAATCCTGTAAAGTTTAACAGTTGTCTCTCTGTCTGTCTCTCGTTCACAGTGTGAGTGTGGTGATAGGAGCTCCCAAGGCCAACACGAAGCAGGTTAACGTTACAGAGGGAGGATCCGTCTTCTACTGTCCCTGGAGCCTCGGCCAAACGGACTGTCACGCCATTGAGTTTGATGTTGAAGGTAAGCGTTCTCTGTATATGTATTTATATGTATATAAACCTAAACGAACCCATCAGCATATCCTGATTTCTGACACCAGGTGCGAACATGACTGACATGTGCGCTACAATGAAAACGGTCTATCTGGTGTAAAGCTTCATGAGAGTAACCATCGCACCCTCTGACATTTGACGTTGTCCATACATGCACATCGCAGGTAGCTAGTTCACTTTTGTACCTGCTCTTCAGCTACAAGAGAAAAGTTGGACTTCTTATCACTTTAGCAACACGCTGTCACTTAAAGTGATTGAAAATCAACCCCTCATTTTTATTTCCCTGATATTTGGTTGGAAGACAAATCTTCTACAAATGCTTTTTTTAACAGTCTTTTCCCTGAAGCTAACTCTACTGTGGGGAAAATGAACACACGCTGCTAACTTTGAGTTCGAACTGTAAGCATATATCTGCGACTGCCTGGTTTTTGGAGAGGTTGAGAAGATTGAGATGTCGTTTAAACTCAGGTTTTCTGCTTCTTTATACACTCCTGAAGCCAGCAGAGCGTTTCCTCTCCGCTCCTGTTGTCAGCAGCAGGTCTTGGATCAGGCGTCAGTGTTCCACTCCGCTGAACCGCTGTTGGCTCCGTTGGTTCCTGGATGATCCTTTTTTCCTGTTTGTGTCCTCTCTTTGGGGGATGAAAAGGATAATGGGGTGCTGAGGAGGTTTCTGAAGGATACTCCTCCCTTTCCTCTGAGTCCTGTTTGTGTTGTCTCGCCCCAGGAGCTATTTGGGAGATAAGCAACCAATAAACAAATAGGGTCGGACAAAGAAATGTCCTGTTTGTATGACAGATGGAGCAGACGGCACCGGTTCCTGACAAAAGGGCTCCGGTTGAGTCAGAATTAAGTAAAGTGGTTTTGGGAGAGCACGAGGAAGTCTGTGAGGTTGTCTAATGAATGGATTCGTGTTTCAGTGTGTTGACAGAGTACCCCTCAGCCTGTTTGGCACAGTGTAGCCCTGGTGAGGTGAGGATAGGGACAATGTGTAGGCACTAGCTTTTTTAGATTGAACATAGAAGGACACTCACCGCAGCGCTTTTGGCTTCCTTCCTGAGAAATCAAAGCTTAACATTGTCGGCCAACTTAAATTTACTGTCCATACTGCACAATGGGGAGAAATATTCCACTGAGTGTTTCACAAGCCTGGTTTAACAACATACTTTTATTGGACACCGCTGCTTGGTACCCTTTGCTCCACTATTTTTTTTTTTTTGCACTGTTTTTCTTGCAACACACAATGTGTTGCACGTCCACGGGCGCTGGCTGCAGGCCCACAGCGAGTGATGTCATGCGCGAGCGGCGAGGCCCTCACAGTGAAGGTTGGTTCCCCGGGGCCGTCAGAGAACGTCCTTCATATTTTTTTTTCAAGGGGGCTTTGAAGGGAGCTGATTTGAGAGCCAGAGCCGGTTCCGACATCTGGATCGTGGCAGAACCGCCGCACAGAGGAGGAACACTCAATACATGGACATCTGCATGCAAATGCGGCTCTGCCAAACAGCTGTTACATGGATGACATTTACTGCTGTAGTTCATTTACTGTAGCTGTGACTTTTTTTTTTTTTGCCAAGCCGGATAGTAACAGCTAGAGCAATAAATAAAGACACTCAGTGATGAAGCTGCCATTTTTCTTTATCCACTATGAATGCTCGAGTAAAGGAGCGCTGCTGCATTATGTTTTGTCTTAGGGTTAGGGTTAAATATATTAATATATTTACTTTACTTACTCGGCCATAGTGCACCTTTAAAACCCAGAGACTTTTCATTTAATATCATAAATGACAAAGAAAATCAGCAAATCTTTACATTTCAGAAGCAGGAACATGCAAGTGTTTGACATTGTTTCTTTAAAAATGAAGTGATTCATTAACTCAGCCAAGGAGGTTATGTTTTCTACCATCGCCGTGTGTGTTGGTTGGTTAAAATTTAAAGTGATATCAAGGCTATCAAGTCTGATATTGGATCAGGCTTGATTTAATCAAAGGGGTCTGTTGGGGGTGAGTCCTATTCTCGTTGATTATGAAAATAGCTGGCGATTCATTTTCTAATCGATGTCGCTCTATCTTCCTGTACATTATTGCTACTTAGAAGTATATTCCTCCAGCGAAGTGGTGTCATAGGTCTCGCTGTCTCTTGGTGTGTTTGAGCTCTGACCCACAGGCCACAGACCCTCTTAATTAGCCTAACTAATTGGGTCAAAGTGGCCAGAACTCTCCCCCATCCTCCTCTCCACTTCCTCTGCCATCGAGATAAGAGTCTTTCAATGGATCTGAATGGAGAGAGGGCTAGTAGGGAGGGTGTGTGGGGGGGCTCATACAGGATGGGAGGAAGGGGAGGGAGGGTGAGAAGGCCAGAGGGAGTGAGTGGAGGGAGGAAAGAGGGAGAAACCAGAGCCCTGTTCCTCCGCTCTGTCCCCCCTGCTGTCCCACGGGGGGGGCAGCTGATGTGATGAGTGAATTTGGCCATTTGTCTTCCACCACACACACAAACACACACACACACACACACACACACACACACACACACACACACACACACACACACACACACACACACACACACACACACAACGAGGGGCTCTAACTCCACTAATGGCCGTCCCCCCTCACACTCAGTTCAAAGGCGAGAGTGATTCTATATGGACGTGCTCCAGAACCCCCACGCTCCTCTGCTGGTCCCGGGAGAGTCCGTATTGGGCACTGTCACATCAGCACACTGCGCTTCACCGGCCTCCCATGGGAGGGGGGGTCCGGTCAGATGGCATGTGGCTGTGACCCGTCTCTATCGCCACTCTGGATCTCCTCCATTTTCATTGAAAGCGCTCCATGTGACTCCGGCTGGGAGACAACAAACAGAACTTTTCACGAGCCGTTACTGACACAGAACGAAATGCTATAACTAATGCCACCATGTGAGCGCCGTACAGCGCTGCGCTTCCTCGCCTTTACACGGTCAGATAAGCCATCACAGTTATGCTGTATGGATTTAAGAGGCCTTTACTTTTCTCGCTGCCTCGGTAACACGACTCAAACCAACACGGTCCCCTCCTCAGCTCCTGCCCTTCTCTGGTGGCTTTGCGTCAGCCTTATCCAAACAAAGACCCCCTGAGTTATGAAAATATTAAGAAGGTGTATGCTTAAAGAGAGGGTGCCATGCAGCTAAGGCAGATTAGTTAAAGTAACAAGCTCGTAAGAAGCCGTTTGAAGTGCTGGTCATGTTATTGCCTGTATGGCTAAAGCACTTCTTTTCACACTTTCTGACCACTTAACACAGTGGCGGCAGGGGTGGGCTGCTGTAGGCCCATGATGAATAACATTAGCAGGAAAGCCCGGTGTTGGAGATTAAGCAGAAATAGTTGGGTTATTAAAAAACTATAATCCCTCCGCTAACCGTCTTTGGGTGAGGGGCAGCAGGACTCCCTGAAAGCAAAGGAGAGAAAGGGGCTGCACAGACACGGAGACTCGAGCGAGATAGTGCAAGAAAAATGAATCGGAAGACGAAGATAATATTGAAAATGAAAACGGAGAAAGGGAGGCAGAAGTGTGTGCCTAAACAGAGATGACTGAGAGGTTGCTATGAGGAAGCCTGGGCCCGAGTGTGTATGTTTTGCTTGGACCCCGGCCTCCTGAGCTGTTTCCACAAAGACGCGGAGCGACTCCAAGCTGCCTTGTTGGCCGGGGGAGGAAGACGAAGGGGCGGGAAAGGCACGGATAGAGAGAGAGGCCCGACACACAGCCTGCTTTCCTCACATTCACAAAGGTCTTGATCTCCTGCAGTATGTATCCGCAGTCGTCAGATGCTGCTCTGCTCGGTTGCAACACGACTGTGGTTTGACAGTTAACAGGGGAAATGAGTCTGCGGGGTGGAGTTTTTCCTGCTGAGGTTGCTCTCTCCCTAATAGGTGTCACCTCACACTCTGACATTGACAGCTAACTGGAAGTGATGCGGCTTCCTCGCTTAATCAATTTGTTTGCGTTGCACTCTCAATTGCAGCACATCTGCCTTCCAATAAAGCTGAGTTTAAACCTGACTCCCCGCGCCATCTGTCACGACACCTGCTGCTGTCGAACGCGTCGATGTGGGAGATCAGTGTTAGCGGACAGGTGGTCAAACAGACCAAAGGGTCAGCGAGGTTAAGCGAGGCGAGTCCAGTCCAAACCTCGGCTAAGCTAAGAGAGCTATCATGTCCTGAACAGTGGCCGAGCAGCGGATACATTCTCACCCTGATTGTCTTGAAAAATAGTTTAACTGGAGTCTTACAGCCTGCTTTCTGCCAAATGTCCAGATGTTTCCAAGGGCCTGGGAAAGGGAAGATAGAACGAGGGTACTCAGAGTCCAGCTGAAGCAATACATGTTTTGTCGTACTGCTATTACTCACTGTCACTTCTCTGTGTTTTTCTCAGGGGATCGAACCGTCTTGCTGAACGAAACAGACCAGCAGGTCGATTTCAAGTCCCACCAGTGGTTCGGCGCCACTGTGCGTTCTCACGGTGACACAATTCTGGTAAGGTGACCCTCTCAGAGAAGACACTGGGGGGTGGGGTAGGAGAAGCACTAGTGTTTCAGGTTCACGCCACACCACTGGTGCTCTCCTGTGTTATGATTGGGGCTTTTAGAGAAAGCCTGTTCTGGCCTCAAGGCTGCGAGAAAAACTTTGTACAACCCTGACTCCTTCACTTCTGAGTTAGATGCTGTAGTTTTCCCCTCTAGCATCATTCAACAGTCCAATTTGGGGGCGAGTTTGGGTGTTTGGATGGGTCGGACACAGGACTTTGCCCACCAGTTGTGTCTATTCATCAAGATTTATTTATTTTAGTTTATGTCACATATCGTCATTATCTTTTCCTAAACCTAACCAGGTAGTTTTTGTGCCTGAACTTAAGCAAACTTCGACTGTTTCAGAGCATTAGTTGCAGTCCAAAAGCCCTAATATGTCACAAGATGTGAAATATTTGTCAGCAAGACTCACTTTGAAAGTTTAACCAGACGTTGCATATTTTGTATTATTGCTGACTTGAGTGTGAAGCCCTTCATGTGCAAAACGGACGCTAGAAGTGTGAAGAAAGTGTCAAAGTTTAAAGCTTAAGGCCACTGACTACTGTTGATTTGACTGACTTTCCCGGGCTTTTGTTGCCCCGTCCCATCTACTAAAATGTGCAGTAAAACACTAAATATATTGTCTGTGTACTGTTTTTGATGATGTCTCACTCTGCCGTCAGTGTAAATGTGTGTGTTCTTAGTTATATATTTGTCTCCCACATTACCGTCCATTACGTTGTTGTCATTCCAGTTCAATTTTCACCTCCAGTCTCGACACACTGTAAAGAAATGTTTCACGACCCCCCTCCGCCGTGACATCAAAGCAGAGCCGCCTCTTGTTTGGTCTGATAGTAAAGGTTGTGACCCGGGTCGAGTTACCCTTGCTCCAGATGTACCACTGACCTCGGCCCGGGTCTCGTCCTGAGTTCACCGGGGTGTTGTTGCAACTGGAAAAACATCTCCTACCTTAAAGCTCACCCCATTCATCACCACATCTCCTCCTTCCCCCCCTTTTACCTCCCTGTCAATCCCCATCCCTCCCCACCTCCTCCTCTCTACTCCAGGCTTGTGCCCCGCTCTACTCTTGGCGGACCGAAAAGGATATCCCCCGTTCTGACGCAACAGGAACCTGCTACCTCTCAGCCCGTAACTTTACCAAATTTGTCGAGTACGCTCCCTGCCGCACAGGTAACTGTCAGTCCACGTTGCTTAGCTTATCTTGACATGACAGCTGTCCACAAGGGAAACTGTCTCATCCATGATTTTCATTGAATATTATGTCTTGATGTGCTGCAATCCCCTTGAAACAGGAAGCTGTGGCTTTTATTAAATACTTATTACACCAAGTAATTCACTGTATGACTTCACTGTGTTTCAGAGATCACTGATGCGGTGGGACAAGGTTACTGTCAGGGAGGATTCAGCGCTGACTTCACTACGGTAATAACTATCTTCCTGTTAAACCACCTGGGTCATCTCCTCCCTTTTTCATTGTAGTGATTCACTGGTTTTATCTTTCAGGATGGCAAAGTGGTACTGGGAGGGCCGGGGAGCTACTTCTGGCAAGGTATGTAGGGCATACCAATCACCGGCTTGAATATCATCAAAAACCAAGCCTCAAAATATCCGTCTGAGGTTATTTTCATTTCCCTTTGGTCTTACTTTAGGTCAGGTGATCTCCGCAGCTAAGGAGGACATTATCGACTCGTACTGGCCAGGATTTTTCATGCAGTCTGTGAGGAGCCAGATCCAGACCAAACAGGTCCAGGCTGCACATGATGACAGCTACCAAGGTGAGAGAGGCGAATATAATTCTCAGTGCTTTTATTTACAACATATTTACACATATCTTCATTTGTTTGCCGAGGCTGATATCTGTCCTTTATGCCTACAGGCTACTCTATCGCTGTTGGGGAATTCAGTGGTGATCAGGTGGAAGGTGAGTCTATAAAAAGGGGTTTCATTGTTTATTTTGTTTTATTTTTTGCTGATGAAATAACCCTAACCCTAAGACAACTATCCTCTTTCTTGGATAGTATGGATCTACTTAGGAAGTCAACTAGCGTGCACTGCGCTTGCTGCATGCCTCACAAACTGTACAGAAATAAAGTTTGATGAAGTATCGTGCTCCATAAAACATTTCTGGAGCTTCACAGTAAAACAATGTTGCAGAATTCCCCTAAACAACTGAAGAAGCTGGGGACGAGCGTGACCACACGTCAAGGCTGTAAATTATGTCTTTTCAAATCAATTTGTGATCTCGGGGAACTTCTGGAGACTTGGATTACTTCGGATGAGCTGTGTGGAGCTATTTTTAAGGTTTTTTTTTCTCAGTTATATTTTTTGTTCGGGAGATTGCTGCAACACTGTTTAGCTGTGAAGCTCCATAAATGTGTTTTTGGGACTGCTTGGGGCTGATTAGAAGATAATGACTGAATTCCCACTTTTTTTTTGTGAACTTTTCCTTTAATTCTAGACATATGATGGGAGGGAGGAACAGAGAGTAGAATAAACACATTTCCAATCACAACAGTTAAACCTGTGTCTATATTGCTTGTTTAAACCTTAAACACCCTCCACATAATTGATCTACAGTTAATCGATGTGTACTTCAGGGGTGTGTAATAAATTTGGAAATTCTAGAGAAATGTTTAAACTAAATTGAATTAAAACTAAATCAGGCTGCAGGTTATGTGCCCTGGTGGCCAGTGTTGGATGATGGTGTGCTGTAAGTGAAGCACATATGGGAAGTCACGTAGCAATTCAGATATTACAGCTGTAAAGTAAAATAAACTGAGGACAGCTACGATATTTTACACCATTATTGAGCTGGAAACGTCGTCAGTACTGGAATCCTCTCGTCCCCCCCTGTCGTGCTTGACCTGTATATATATTTTCCCTCCTTAAATCTTTGCTTCATCTCTCTCAGATTTTGTGGCCGGCGTTCCAAAAGGACTCATGCTTTACGGTTCGGTAAGAGAGCTTCATCATCACTCTTCATTTTAGAAACGAGCGGCCTGGGCTTTAGACTTGGGACCGATGCAGGAAAATCGGAGAAATAAAAACAGCCGTAGCGATATTGTCACAGTGGGAATTATTTTCGCAGTGAATTCCTGAACAGAGACTGTGCTTATATTAGAGCGTATAAAAAAAAAAAAGACGTTCACCATATGTGGTTTGCTGTGTTGCAGGTGTCTGTTCTGAACGGTTCGGATCTGAAGACCATGATTAACTACACTGGCGAGCAGGTGAGTCCTCTCGCCGTCCTCTGCAGAAAAAGCTCCTCCACGCTTCACTTCCTCTGTGTTTTCACTGCCTGGCTCCTCATGAGAGCTCTTAATTTGTTGAGTCAGTGTAAGCAAAAATAATTTCCTTTACGGCGTCCTCTTTACTAGATTTGGGTCTCTTTTTCGTGGTTTGCTGTAAAGCTCAATTATGGAGGGGGAAAGTGCAGTGGCAATTTGTGCAAATGGTTCTGGGAATAGAGACGCACCGAGCTCGTTTAAACAGTGATGATTGACTCAGCTGAATAAATAAAAAAAAATCACAAGCGAATATGCTTACACTCTGGTAATTCAGACTCGCTCCTTACATCGCCAGTGTGTTTTTTTGGACTAAGGTTCACGACAGGAAATTCAGAAAATGAAACTGACCTGGAACAGAAGCGGCAGCAAACTGGGCCGAACCTGTAAAACGCATCAGTTCTTCATGTTTCCTTAAGGCCTTTCCTTTTTCTAGTAAAGCAGAAAGTCTGAAGTTTGCAGCAGCAGCACTGTTTTGTATTATCTGAGAACAAAACCGAATCCTGATGATGATAAATGTCTTTGTACAATGAGATTTTTATTAGCTAATGTCACATGGAAACACTTTTGTTTACAGATGGGATCATATTTTGGCTATGCAGTGGCGACGACAGACATCAACGGTGATGGGTGAGTAGAAACCCTGTGTCTGTGTTTCTCACCCTCCCTGTCTTCCTCTGTCTCCTCCACTCTCTCCTTCTCGATAATGAGCTGCAGGATCTACATTGGATGCCACCAACAACTTATTACAGGCGTCGACGTGTCTGCGCCTTGATTGAGTAAAATCTCCTGTCTTGTCTGCAGGATGACCGACCTGCTGGTGGGAGCGCCCATGTTCATGGTCCGAGGCTCCGACGGCCGTCTGGAAGAGATGGGCCGCGTCTACGTTTACCTACAGCGAAGCCCCCTGAACCTGGAGCTCCGCCTACCTCACCTGACAGGCACCCAGGTGTTTGGGAGATTTGGCAGCACCATTGCACCATTGGGAGATCTGAACCAGGATGGGTTCAATGGTAAGAATTGGGCGACTGTAGTAGCGGGACTGATGGAAAAGAAGAAAATAAAATGAGCTAGCACTATGATTTATTGTTTTATCTTTTAAATTATATACAGAGGAAGTGTAAAAAGTAGGTTGGTTACCGGTCTAACTCAGGCAAACCTTTTGTTGCTTCCCCAGTAACGTGCTCCTGTTGGTAGGCTGGTTGGTCCAGGATATTGGCTGTATTACCATGACATTTTTACACAAATTGGATCAGCCCTTCTTTGTGTTTACTGCCAATTTGCATTAACTTTAGCATTTAGCACAAAGCACAGCCTCGCCAGAGCTGCTGGCTGTAGACTCTGAAGCAATTTCTACACAATGTACCTGGAGCTTTTGAACCCGGGATAATATTCGTGACTTTTGCTCTTTGGCAGACGTGGCTATCAGCTGTCCGTTTGGAGGGGAGGATCAGCAGGGACTGGTCTACATCTTCAATGGATACTCAGAAGGACTCAGGGAAAAGCCATCTCAGGTGATCACTGGTCAGTGGGCTGTTGGTACGATTCCTGCCAGTTTTGGATTTGCCCTCAGAGGTGCTAAGGATCTGGACATGAATGGATACCCAGGTGAGTGAGGCGGCTGCTGGATAACAATAACCATAACCAACCACATTTTATCTTTTTATTATGTTTTCTAATTCTGCTGCTTTATTTCCTCAGATCTCATAGTTGGTGCCTTCGGTGTGAATAAGGCCGTTCTCTATAGGTACGTTGTTTTGAATCTCTCTCTGACGAACAGTGATATTCAAATGAAATAGTCATGTTTACGCTAAATAGGAAGCTAAAGCTAGAAGATAGTTAGCTTAGCTTAGAAGAAAGACTGGGTGACTGACCAAGGGAAACAGCTAGCCTGGTTCTGTCCAAAGGTTAAACAAATCAACCTACTAGCGCCTCCACAGCTCACTTTAGCTTTTACGTTACACCCTGTTTGTGTAAAAAGTGTAAAAATGTGATTTTTAGAGTTGCTGGTTGGCAGGTTTTGTTTTTTTTTTACCTTTGGACAGAGCTAGCTACCTGTCCCCTCTGTTTCTAGTCCACATGCTAAGCTAAGCTAACCGTATCCCAAACAGACACACAAGATGCATATTTCCTAAAAGGTGAAACTTCTTTACATTTTCCAAAATGTCTATTGTCAAATAATGCATTTATAATGAGTTTCTTCTCTGATGCTTTAGGTTAAAATACTGTCACCAGCTCACATTCTCGTCTGTTTTGTCTGTCTATATGAAGTATATGAAATAAACTCACAAAACGTGAAGAGATTAGATATTTTTACACCTGTTTTCATTACTAACCAGAAAAATACAACCTTGTTACCTCATTAAACACACTCAACACCTTTTAAGGCAATAAAAGTGGAACTTAAATGTCCGATGATTGAATCTTAAGTCCACATTCCTCTTGTTACCAACAGATCCCGCCCGATTGTCAACACCAGTGCCGCTCTGACAGTTTCCCCCACCATGATCAACCCCGAAGAGAAGAACTGCATGGTCACCAACGGAAACACGACCGTTCCTGTTTCCTGGTGAGTTTTGCAGCTCGTCCAGTACCGTCACTCAGCTTCCTCTGACTCAGGCCTCAGTAATGCTCTGTTTGACCCCACTGCAAAAAGATGGGCTTCCCCATTTCCTCCGCATGCATAAACACTCCTATCCTGGCAGGAAGCTCTGATAAGGAATATCCTTTCCATCAGCAGTCACGGTATTAATATGTACCCAGGGCTGCTCTTATCTGACCTATTTTTCAAATGTCTTCACATCACACTGCCTCTGTTGCGGCGCAGAGGAATAACGTGCTGAATAGCAGCATTGTTGGGCCGTTTTTGGCCTCGTGCGCGCAGTATTCAGGTCCAGGAAAGGAGAGAGGAAACAGACGACGGTTGCTCGCTGCTCGACATGGTTGACACTGCGCTCACGTGTCTGCTTCTCCCCCCCCCACTCCTTTTCCAGATCCTGATCCATAAAGGAAACTCTTGTATACACATGTGTCTTGATTACACTACGTTGCCTGGTGATGAGGAGTTTTTCGGTGGGGGTGAAAGGAGAGCACAAGGGGATAATGGGAGGGAGGGCGGGAGGGCAGGGGCTGGAAGGGTTTTTTCTGCCGTTGCTTTGAATGAGATATTGTTTGGTGGTGGAACACAGCTGGGAAACATCAGGACACGTCGACTCCCGTGAGCGTGCGCACACGGTTGTGCAGGAACAGGAGTGGAGAAAGTTATTACTACTCCTCGATAGAAATCCTTGTAGCCTATGTGTCTCTCTGTCTCGTTTTTCACCTCTCTTCCCTTTCCTGTGTTTTTTTTCCAACAGACTCTCTCTTTTTCTTTCTGCGCTTCTTCCAGCTCTGTTCCTCTTGTGTGGGTTTACTAGTAAAAAAGGATTGGGGGTTTTTTGGGGTTGCAGACTTTTGGATAGCAGCGGCGTGTTGTGCGGCTGATGTCATGGGAGAAGAGCTGCAGGCTTATATAGACAGCCATTGACTGGTCAGCCTTGAAACCTGAGTCGTTGCCCAATTTCACCCTTCTTAACTCTGCTATGCGTTTGTGTGTGTGTGTGTGTCGGTTCTGTCAGTGAAAACGTAGACCCAGCGATTTATCAGCTTGGCTGGTGAAAGCAGTCAGATGCCAGCACGTCTCCGAACAGTTGGCATTTCTTTCATATTATTCATTGTATTCCCATTACGTCTCGTGCCTTGTAATGTGAACCATGTAAGGAGCTGACACAAGAGAAGCGGGCCGTTAGAGGGAAGTGAGAGAACAAGCGAGGGCAAGTGAGGTGTCTTGTGTGTACAGAATATTTGTACTGAGTTTCTGCCATAAACGAGCAATGCTTCTCTCATCATGTCTTTGTCCCCGTCTGTCCAAAACAGTGTCAACCTGAGTTTCTGCATATCTGCCGATGGGAAGCACCTCCCAGACGTCCTAGGTGAGCCAATTTTCCACATCTGCACTTTATTACAAGTTAGGAAACTTTCAAAAAGGCCACCAGTGGTAATGTTTTAAACCCATAACGGTCTGTAGGTTAAAGTGTTTTGGCAGCTTTTCGGATTTTGTTATGGCAAAAAGGAAGTGCCTGTGTGCAAAATACCTTCTGTGATCCACCTTTTAATGATCAAACCTCATCTGTGCTCGGTCCCGTTCCCTATCAACCCCGAGTTATTACCTCTAATTGCTCCTTCCTTTATAAACAACTGCCATTAAGTTAAAGTTACTGCATTGTGTGTGCGCTTCAGAATATTTATGGAGGTCTTTTTTTTTTTTTAAAACCTGTCATTACGTGACTCGAGAACATTCATCATGCCATGAATGCTCATTTGTGCGTTACGTGGTGCAGATTTCCAGGTGGAGGTGCAGCTCGACAGTCATAAGCACAAGCAGAAAGGTGCCGTGAAGAGGGCTTTGTTCTTGGATTCCCAGCAGCCCTTGCTCCAGAAGAGTGTGACGGTGCGGCATGGCGAGCGCGTGTGCAGCAACACAAAGATCTACCTAAGAGTGAGTCCTCATACTAATCAAAAAATGACCGTGATTGTTCTTCATGTGACTTAAAGGTGCAGTATGTAAGATTTTAGTCTGAAAACATTCAAAAATTGTCCAGGAAATGCAAAGAAACAACAGTTTTGATGTTTTGATGACTATGTATTATGCTGCAGAGCTTTCTAGTGAAGGTAGCAACCCTGGCCTCTCCTGGGATCAAACGATACCGATCATCCTGGGACTTTCTTGACCAACAGATCCTCAGTTTTTTTTTACTAAACTGCCGCTGACACAAACTCTTTGTTCCTTTGTCTGCAGGATGAGAAAGAGTTCAGGGATAAACTCTCCTCCATTTATGTGGCCTTGAACTTCAGCTTGGATCCAGAAGCTGCAGCTGACTCCCACGGGCTGCGGCCTATCCTCAACTATCAGACCACCAACGTGATTGAGCAGAAGGTACTGCGGCTTTGACGTGCACTACACTTCCCACGTCTTCTATCAAGCACACTTAACTAACTCTGGAGCGCATCGATATCTGGTGGAGCAGTGTTCCTCTAATAATGCACATATGGTTCTTAGACTCATTCTCCCTGAACTGATGATAAGAGTATCCACCACACTGAGTAATCACTCCCTGTAACCGCTGACTTTCTCCTGTCCCTGATGAAAGAGTCTGTTTTTTTGAATGTAAACTCTCAACTACTCTGCTGGGAAGAGGTCCAGGGTGTCTGGAAAGCTGTTTTTCAAAATGAAAATGTGAGGCATATGTAGAGCAGAGTGTTTCCCTGCCCCAGTAGGAATTGTTCTCAGCCTGCTTCGCTGCACAACGTTGCGTAGGTGACTCGTTCCAGAGCTGCAGGCACAAAAAAGATCGGTAGATATTTGAGCGCAGGAGATTTGCCCATCTGGTTGAAATCTCTCGGCGTCTTGCCAGTTTTCCTCTGGCAGTGAGCGGAGTTGGCTCAACATGTGGGCATCCTCTCAGCTGTGGCACAGCATGCACCATGTGTGAGTTCACAGGGTTGGGGCATTAAGGGAATGGCAATCAGCATAGTTTTATCTCCCCCCCCCTTCTTTCTCCTTATTCCTGTTGGATCAGGACTGAACCCTGTCATTGAAGTCATTCCATGATATCAAAGCTGTCAGGCCTCCGACAGATGTGGTCTTTTGCTGAACCAAAACCTTGAGACAAGCCTGAGCTAAGATGTCAACCTTAAACCTGAAAAAGACACTTTTTGCCAAACACCCCAAAAAGAGCCAAGCTAATCTGTGTGAAAGGGGAGTGAGGGCCTGCCAACATACCTCATTAATCTTGCTTTAGACTGTGTGAATGTAACTCAGTCTATGGGTGACTATCACACCGCAGCCTCGGCCTTCATCAGACACATGATGCCTTATTGATTTGCACATATGCTTTGAGACTATGTGGCAGCCCATGTAACATTTTGTCGACTCTGCCAAGGTCTTACTTTGTTTGAGCCCGAGTGAGAGTGAGAGATGGTTGATGTGCTCTCACTCTCTCTCTGTGCTCTTAACAAATCCCACATGTTTCTATGAGGAGTTATGACATTGTGGAGGATCTTTTAATTGCCATGATCTCTCAGATCTTGCACAAAAGCATACATTTGTGCGAAACTTGCAGGGATCCCAGTTGTCGTCACCTTCTTATTGAACCTGGAAACCACCAAAATTGTGCATCAATGCCCTCATTGTTCTTAAAATAATAACATCTGACCTAATTTGTGTGATTCTGATTAATGTGCTCCGCTCATTTTGCCAAGTTAGCGTTTTGAAGTCACAGTGTGATGCTTGCCCTCATTATGTCACTCGCTGAGGTCAGCTTTGTTGTTGTTAAACTACACTGACGGGCCTACAGACGTCGTTTTCCTGCGCTACGCGGGCGTACGGACGGGGGTGCACATGTGGCCGTGTTAGCATGGTGGTTACCACGGTGTCCATAATTAGAGCCCCTGGATGGTGTAATGACAAGGGGGGCGCTTGGCACCCTCTAATCTCCTCCTCCATTTCTATTTATTATCCTCATCGTCACGAGTATCATCACACTGTCACAGTCGCAGCGGGATGCAATTTAGCAATCCCGCAGGGCTTTCCCTGCCGCGGCCCTGCCACACGTTCAGCGGTCGTCCACTTATCCAGCAGTGTTTCTGTTGCTTTGTTGTCTCTCCCTGCACTGTAATCTTCGAACCCCCTGCTTCTGCTTTTCAGGTCAACAGAGATATCCTATGTCTCAGTCAGTTCCTCTAGCGTGTAGGCTCCTCCCCGGCCATATGATCAGATACCGCTGTGGTTCGCTGGGCGGTGTAGTGTGTGGTGAAAGCGCGGTTTGCCGCACGGGGCTGTGATGTGGGACGCCGAGAGCAGGCGGCTTTGTGTCAAGCTCCACAGGAGTATCTCCTCTGGGCTCGGACTCATCATTTCCTTCTCTTTCGTCGCAAACAAAAAGCGTGTGTGTGTGTGGGACAGCTGGTTCGGGGGGGGGAGTGTGTCTGCGCCTGTCATGACCTCACTGAATCAGTCATTGTCCTTCTGAGCCACAACATTGTTTCTTACTGTCTGATGTTGTCTTGTAGATAATGGGGACTGCAGTGCAGGTGTGTGCTGGGTGGCGGTCGGGAGGTGGGGGTGGAATGTATTAGTCATACCACATGTCGCATCTTGCTACACTCATCCTGTTGTCTCCTTTAAACAGATACTTGATGTATCTCATGTGTGTCTAATTCCTCTCACATGTAAAAGAAGTATGTTTGTAGTCAGAACCGATGATGATCTGCAGCCTGTATTAAAACTTTATCACCAACAATGTGTGGTGTCTTTTAGGCTCAGATTCTGTTGGACTGTGGCGAGGACAACATCTGCGTTCCCGACTTGAAGCTGGCAGTCCACGGGTGAGTGCTCATTTCCTTATATATTTCTTTATAATCCATATGGATTTCAGGGAATATCCTAGAGTGATGTCTCATGGTAAACTGTGAACGGGGTCACAGACCCTGAACTCTTCACCTCCTCTCTGGATTTGAGCGCTAAAGCACAAATACAGCTGTTTTTGTTGTTCCGCTGCTTTGTTTAGCCTAGCATACCAGAGTGGGACCGTTAACAGCCACAGCGCTGCAGTAGAGAAGAGGTACACCGTCTTCTGAAAACAGGAAGCGGCCCGGCTCTACAGGTGCAACGACAAACCGTTAAGGGGAGATGAAAGGAAATATGGGAGCTGTGTGCCAGAGTCCTCGACCTCGCCTGCTTCTGAAGCTGTCAGGAGCAGCCTGCCCGCCACACTTTGATTCCAGAAATCTGTTAGCATTTTCCTCAAAAATAACAGCCTCCCTGATACTCCCTTCTCCGCTCTGTCATTTTGATTTCACATTCCTATATTTATCTACCATCTGCCTCCATTTTTTTTTTTTTTTTTCTTCTTCAACGTATGGCTGATCCATCACATATGGAACAACCTGCCGCCGCTCCATCCGAGAAATTGAGACGCAGAAAAGTGCAAAGATTAGTGCAATTAGAATAATAGCTTGATGTTTTTGTCTGGCCTGTAGTAAATTAATAGAGTCTAAATTAGTTTGAGGGGTTGACGGGAAGGCCATGATTTAGTGGAATGTCCATCATTCCTGCAGTGTTGTTTCTTTTATTGCGCTGCCAAAACACATAACCTGTTGGACCAAGGGTCCCTCAGGGAAGCTTTACGTTTTTTTTTTTCGTGGCGTTTTCTAATTTTGAGCCTTTGTTTGGTTTGAAAAGTGCGATGCCAGTTAGAATCAGAGCGCCGCCGACTCGAGGATCGGCTGCAGACGTCTTCTCTCTCCTGCGCCGCTTTATGAGAGCAGGCTGTAATTAAAAACGTCTGTGTGGCCCTCCATATGGAATTTCTCATTGTTCTGAGCTGTGGAGCGAGGGTGGAGGGAGTGAGAGAAAGCAAGGAAGGGGGAGGTGTTTTACACTCCCACTCCTACGCCCTGTACATATATACATGCATGTATGAGTTTATTACCACATCGGAAAAAGTTCTCATTTAATGGGGGAGGGGCTTTGTGAGATGAATCTTCTGCAGTTTCATTAACGCAACTGCAATTTGTTTAAGGCTCTTCTCCCCACAACACAAACAAAGAATGACATTGTTTACTCTTAACGGCGATACGTTTATTTGTCGAAGGAGTCGTGACACCAGTCATCCTGACCGCTGACCCTCTTTGTAATCATTTTTTTCCCCTCTGGTTGGCTCCACAGGAACAGGAAGGAAGTCTACCTGGGCGATGACAACGCGCTAACCTTGACTTTCAACGCCAAGAATGAGGGTGAGGGAGGGGCGTACGAGGCAGAGCTGTATGTGGTGCTCCCCCCTGAAGCTGACTACAGCGGTATCGCCCGCGGTAATGAGGTGACTAGAACTGCAGAAACAACCCACAACTTCCAGCGACTAATATGCCTCTCTGGACCTGATTATGGTCTGTTTCTGTGGTTTGACCAATCTGTACTCTTGTTTTCAGAGCCTGACCCAGCTGACCTGCAGCTATGAGTCGGAGAACCAGACCCGATACCTCAGCTGTGATTTGGGCAACCCCATGAAGTCTGGTACCAATGTAAGCACACCGCCGTCGTTTGGCAGTTTTTGGGCTCTATGTCTATTGAGTTCAAGGGTTAAAGGATACAGAGTCGTGCAGGGATGATGCATGTTTGTAGGCCGCCCTGGAAGTTGGCATCGCCCCGGCTCCCTCGACATAAAGCCTATGGGATTATTGCATTTGCTTTTTTCTTTATTATTGTGGAAATTAAGCTCTGTGGCAAACAAAAGTTAATGATACTTTTCACGCTTTGTTCGGACAGATAATCTTCACAAATGAACGCCACTTTTATGATTTTTGAACGTCCCAGATTACCTCTGTAATCTCCTGTAGCCACTTGTTAGCAACCGCAGTTTTTAAGACGTGTAAAACCGTCAAAGTCGGGTATTTACTGACGTATTTTATGTCATAGAACAATACGTGAAAATCTCTTAAGCTTGTGTTACCCACAGACTTAATTTCAGACATATTACAACAGAAGGAACTTATAAAACCCTATTTAGTTTGAGAAAGGGGAACCAAAAGTGCAAAAACTCTATCTTATTTCCAGGAGTTATGACTCAGCCCTACATCTTGAGTGTTTTTATTAGAGATAAACATTTGACACATGATTTCCTGCTCTCTGTAAAAGGAAAAAAAGATTGTGTGTCTGTGTCATCCCCTGATTGGGTGTGAACAGCACAGGAAAAGTTGGTATGCGTTAGGAAATGTTGTGACAGGAAGCACAGACTCCATCTGTGCCCCTCGGCCTCCTGCTGGGCAGAGTTCCCTTTTTTAATGGTGGAGTCACAAGCTGGCAGGCTTTTAATTGGTCTGCGGAGGAAAACCGTCAGCGACATGTTAACTGGAAGAGACAGACAGGCTTGTTGTCACAGAATGTGCTGACTTGTTTCTCTGGGAAGGTCTCAGACTGCAGCGTTATTGATCTAAAGTGACCGGCCAGTTGTGTGGGAAAGAGATGGATCTGAAATTATTAATAGAGAAAAGGGCGGAGCAGGAACTCTCAGATACATTTCGGACATGCCCGCTTGTAATGAATCTGCCTGTCGGACGGACAAGAAGCTCACTGACCGACACACCCAAGATCTTCACATATCTGTCAGAGGATGGGAAGAGTAAAGTGGAGGGGGGAGGAACGGCTGAGAGTCTGAGTTAGCTCTACCGAAAGTTAGCTAAGAGCTGTCTTAAAGAGTGTTTTTGTGCCTCACTGTTAAAATATTGTCATTTCTATTGACATTTTATCAACCTTGACAACATGAGGTGCTTGTTCCAGGTGGGGCAGCTGCAAAATGATGATGATCAATATGTTGTATCTTCCTCTTTGCAGCTGTGGGCAGGTCTTCGCTTCACCGTGCCACGGCTGAAGGACACACACAAGACTGTTCAGTTTGAGCTGCAGATTCGCAGGTAAAAACTTAAAGTCATCATGCAACAGACACACGTTACGGCATCTTATTGAACATGCTTGGATTCTGATCTCCGCAGCTCTCAGATGATGTCAGCTCATCAGAATCTTTTTTCTTCTTCTCTGTGTTTCCACAGTAAAAATGAGAATAATTCCCACAGCGAGGTTCTTCCCTACAAGCTGGAGGTGGTTGTTCAGGCTGATGTCATCCTGCAGGGGTGAGCTCAGTTGAACTTGTGGAATTTCATTAACTCTCCACTGCCTCCTCGACACATCTTCTAACGTCCTTCTCTTTTCTTGTTTAAGTGTGTCTCGACCAGATAAGGTCTTCTTCCCGCCGCCCAACTGGAAGGTGACCAAAAGCTACGAGGTGGAGCAGGACGCCGGGCCTGCGGTGGAGCACATCTATGAGGTAATCAGCCATGTTCGTAGCTGTGCAGACTCATCGCGGGGCTGAGCAGATTGGGTTGGAAAGCAGACCTTACTGCTCATAAAGCGAGCTGACTTCTCAGGGAAAACGTTCTCCAGATTACGCAGCATGATTTATTCTCAGGCTTTCCTGATCTACTTTCTCTTGGATGAGCTTTAACAGTGCTCTACTTTAGGTGACCTATTTGTAGATTAAGACAATATGTCAAATATGAAAGTTGCAGCATGAGAAAGACGATCTGTTGCAACCTCCCTTTTGTAGTTTTCTAACGCTTCACATACTAAAGTTTCCTCTTCTTTGTTTCCTCTTTCCAGCTGGTGAACAACGGGCCCAGTCGGATCAGCCACACCCAGCTCGAGCTGCGCTGCCCCCTCAGTGTCCAGGGTCAAACCCTCCTTTACCCCCTGGAGTTTTCCACAGAGGGCCCCATTAACTGCACCTCGGACAAACACATGAACCACCATCGCCTCAAAGTAAGTGCCTCACACCTCTGAGGGGTCACATGAGGCTACAGCAGACAGCGAACATCTCCCACCGATTCCCCGTCAGATGTATGATTAACAGCTGGATCGTCCCACTGGTTGGCCCACACCCACCTCCTCCCAGCTTTTTCAGCCCCACCCAGGACACTTCCCCCACCACCACTTTGAAGTCCCAGCTCTTCCCTATGTCCCGCACAGCTCGACGAACCACCTCACCCAGCAATACACTCACTAATCTTCGACATCCAGCAACGCCCCCCCCTTATACACAGTTGCAGCTTTCGTGTTTGTGTTTACATTTTGAAGCTTGACAGATGTTGAGCGGGGTGGTCATCAGTCTCAGCAATTCACAAGGGGAAAAAAAACATTAGCTCACAGCTAAGTACGCTGTATTTACCACGGGAATCCATGAGGAGTAGCGCTCACATGCTTCTGATTAATGACAAAAAGCCTCTGGGTCACGCTAACATTAGGTCTTATATTGACAGAAAGGGTGGTGTGCTCGTCTGCATAGTGAGGTCAGTGTCTGTGTTGTCCTAATGGGTGTTGTGTGCGTTTCCTCTCCTCCTGTAGCTCCAGCGGACTTCCACAGAACCACCTATCCTGGCGCTGAAGGCCAGCGAGCACCACGTCGAGAGGAGGGACGTCCACAAGAATCAACTCGCCCATTTGACTAACCTGGTAAGAGGCTTGAAGGGGAAGTGTCAGGTTCAATAAATACAAGATGGTGTCTGCATGAATGAACGTCGTCAGGCCAAAAGGTGAAGTCTTAACGTAATAGGTGACTTGAAAGTGAGAGAATGAGGAGCTTGAGTTTACAGTTCAGGGTAAATGAGGTTATGTAGTTAAACAGCAGGACGCTGCTCAGAACAAAGGGGTTCAAACAATGTGTTTTGCTGCATCGCCTTAAGTTAAGTGTGTAGGTCTGGATCTATTTTGGTGACACTGGCCCTGATCTTATATGAGGCTCCTGGGATTGGGTAATTAGGTTATGATGTCGTTAAAAGGGAGGGGTCAAAGGGCGCAGGCTTGCCCCGTTGTGGTGATTAACATTAAAGAGCCCTTTAGTAGTGGCGGAGGGGTGGAGAGGCTGAGAAGACATGGGAGGCTTTTTGTCAGTGATGCACTGGTTACTTCACAGACTGCTCTTTAATTTTGGGCTCTGGGTGGTGTGAGGGCCCCCGGAGGCCCCCACACACTGGCCCTATTGATCCACCCAGCTGCAGGTAGCTTCTCCCTCTGCCTGCGTCTGTGCATACCTGCCGCAGCCAAAGAGGTCTTTGTCCGAGCGCCCGTCGCTCCCGAGCACGCTCGTCCATCAAGCGCGTCCAACGACACGTTAGCATGAAGGACCCCATTCTCCCGTTTTTCTCCCGCGTCTGCACTTTTTGTGTTTTACGCTCAGCAGGACAGACATCTCTGTTCAAAGTGTCTCTTGATCTGAGTGTGTTAGTGTTTAGCAATGCTTGAACGAAGCTGTCAGCCGAGGTCAAAGCGTGAGAGTTTAAAATGACCCGCCTAGTCTTTGAAGAGCGGTGCTATGCACAGAGAACAAAGGACCGACTTTAATTACACTTATTATCAAAAGGCATTTTGTAATTTAACTTTTTTAATTTCTGTTGTAGTACTTTTATTGTGTTTTAAGTAGATAAGTGGGTTACATACGTGTGTTTACTGCTCTTGTAGAGTAACACTGCACATGTAAAAATAGAGGTATAAAGCCTATTATGGCTCCAGAGGAGTGATGTCACTCAGCGGTTTAGTTGCATTGTGGGTAATGTAGGCGCCAGGTTTTCAGGAAGAAAAATGTGTGGAATAAAAAAGAGGATATCTCTGGTGTTGTACAGTGGATCTTGTTTTTAAACTGTCCGAACAGTGTTACAGGAGTGCAATGCTAGACCAGTTGACTGCTTTTCAGAACCTTGTGCCTACATTCCCCACAATGCCACTCACTAACTGACATCACTGGAGGCAATTTGTCAGATTACATACAGCTTTGGGGTCGCCACTTGTGATATGTTTCTCTGGCAGGTGTTCATCACGTGTCTTTTCAGCTTGTTAATTCATCTTTAACTGTAGACTGGATGGTTTATTATAGAAAATGTGAAACCCCTAAGTTTTTATTAATGATAACTAAAGTTTATAACTGCATTATTAACAAATTTAACACCAGACAAACAACCTGACACGCCAAAAGATGCTATTCAAGATTATTTATTCAATGGCTTATAACTGATCTGTAAAACATTAGTATCATATGAACTAACCATTGATAAAGCCTTTATTAAAGCTGTCTGTTTTCTCTTTGTATTATCGAGAAATAGGTCAAAAAGGGTTAAACTAGTATTTACAGTCCAATACTGCAGAACCCAGAGGGATTACATTTATAAAGACATAAAGCCGAGCGATCCTCAGATTCAAGAGGCTCAGACCAGCACTTGTTTGGTTGATGCGTCGATAAAATCTCGACTGACTCAGTGATTAATTGACTTCCTACAGTGTCGACCTGGTGCTGGTCTGCAGCTGTGTAGTGATTTTTTATGAAGCTGTGGGAACAGATCTTGACCACATAATCCCACAAGGGAGGATATGTGAGACTTGGGTCTGAGGCATCTTTGGCACTGGTCCACGTTCATGTCATTTCCACAAACCTCCGTGGCCCCGGTGCCCTGGGGCATTAGGGAGGTCTACCAGGAGGAAGTGGACTGATATGCTCCCTGTCTGTCTGAATACCCTCATTAAGTCTGTCTAATACTGAGCCTAAAGGAACCAGGCAGGCTCTCTCTACTCCTCTTTGTTTGCCCTACTTGGTGTAATAAGTAAACTAATGCGCCGCCGCAGGAAACCCGCCGAAACCTCTCAGTCTGGTTGGTGGCCGAGCTACAGCGCCCGCTCCATAACACAGTGTGTTGCATGTTCCTAAATGTTAAACATACCAAGCTGCATTATGGGGATCTAATTAGGACTGTGTATTATACAGTCTTGAGAAAAATGGGCTGGTTTTAGTGGTTGGGCAATAATGTGGAGAGTGGTGCGTGCTGCATTTTTACAGTCTCATGACATTCCTTCGATCTAATTTGAAGCAGGCGTGGAATACAGATCATAACATTGGGCTCTTTGTTATATTTATTCGACCTGCGGCATTAACATGGCTCTTATTTGTCCTTCACTTATGTTTTTTTTTGCCAGTTTTCACTTTTGCTTGTCCTTCACCTGCATGCAGTCATGTGATCCTGTTAGTTAAACACACTGAAGAATATGAACTGGCTGTGAAATAACTCAATTTTAATACTGATTCCTCGGCATGACCTACTTAAGCAAACGAGACCAGCAGCACGAGGATCATATTTCTAAACAGTTGTTATTAGTTATTAGTTCTTAATGCCTGTAACCCAGTCCACTTTTGAAAAGTCATAACATTAAAACGGTGATGTGAGTGGTGAGGATGAATGGAGGGGTCTCATCGCTCCAGGGAAAGAAGCTGCTCTGTAGTCTGGTGGTAGAGCACGAAGACAAAGATGACTTTGTTTTGCTTTGTTCACAGAATAAACAAAAGAAAATGAAAGTTCCTTGTAGAAGCTTTAAAGGAGCACTATGTAGTTTTGGAGAAGAAATTCAAACTCAGAATTTTTATATTTACTATATTAATGAGGTGATAATACAAACTTTTTTCCATAAGTGAATAAACAAGCCGTTCTCAGAGGGAAATAAGGTCCCCTGAACACTGTTTGAAGCTAGAAAAGTGGCAGGGTCCGCCACATATAAACAGTAAAACAGTGTGAAAACAAAGCTACTATTACTGAGCAACCTATTCTGCTAACTGTAGGATTACATGTAATGTATGTATATGAACGGGAATATTACAAAAACAAAGTTTATTTTGTTTCACCATCGTCTTAATCATCGCTGTGCTTTTATAAAAGCAACATAGCATTAATAATGTTTCCTCTTTCCTTCCCTTGCTTCAAAAACAAACACACATGCTAGCCAGATCTTGATCTTTACGACAAGAGGCGGCGGTGTTCATACCAGAATAGCTGCTATGCACAAGAATGACTCAAATAAAACTTATTCAGCGTTTAATTAACATCGTCTTCGCTCCTTCCTCTCTGTTCCTGCAGTCCTGTTCTAATTCGGAGTGCTGGACGCTCCAGTGCAACGTGGGTCTGCTGGAGAAGGGAACCACCGCTATCCTGAAAGTGCGCTCCCGAGTCTGGGCTGAGACCTTCATCGAGGTTTGTTGGAGATGACCCTTGCCTTACAAACTGAGACATGTACTGTAGATGAACACGTGTTACGACCAGATGACAGAGGCACAGCAGAGGAAACTACAGATCAGTCTTTTCCCACCGGTGCCTGTGTATTTTCTCATGTCAGGCCTTGGCAGGAAGTAAGAGGCAATTTTCCATTAAAAAATAAAACACTGAGATTTTAAAAATGTGCAGCTGGCAGAGATACATAGCTGCAGTAGTCAGTCTCACACACGTATTTGTGTTGACTAGGCATCAGCACTGGTTTTGGATCAGTTCTTAAGGCTGCCAGTATGTGCCGTCTCACATATTTGCCTCAACAAATGGGACGACAGTTGCTAACTGAGATTTCAACTGTAGTTTCCAGCAAGTTTACGTTTATTGTCAGCCTGCCATGTCTGAGCTAAACATTATTACCCCCCCCTGCATGCTGTAACACAAGGCCTACGTGTGAATGCATTGAAAATTCATTATCCGGTATCACAGCTTCTCATAGGAAAGGAATGCTGGAGGGATTTTCTTTTGCAGAGGCCGACGGTCTCTGTCGCCTCCTAGTGTATGATCACTGAATTATTTTTTATAACTTGCATTGTTTCTTCCTTCAGAGAGCCTACAAGCAGTATGTGCTGGAGTGCCTGGCCAGATACAGTGTGGAGAAGATGCCTTACGCCATCCTACCCAAACACTCTCCCAGCGGACACAAAAAGGTATTTAAGATCATCTTTCGTTCACACCAGAGACGTCGTCGCTGTTTCATTTTGTCCAGTCAAACTCATGAGCTGTGCTTTGTGTCCTCAGGTGGTGACACCAGTGGTGTGGAACAAGCCAGATATCGAAAACTCGGTTCCTCTGTGGATCATCATTCTGGCCATTCTGGCTGGTTTACTGCTTCTGGCTCTACTCATCTACGTCTTATACAAGGTCAGTGAAATAAGGATTTTAGAGCTCATGTATACTGTTTTACAAAAGTTACGTACTGTACCTATTTCCATTTTCTTCAACTTTGCTACTCTGTTAGATTACAGGGAGAAATCTTGTACTTTTTACTCCACTCTACATTTATTTGATCCTTTTTTTCGACTAGTTACTTGCAGATTCAGATGAATAATGCAAAATAGAATCGACAAATACATTATGATGATATAATACTATGAGAAGATAAAACTTCACAAGCTACCCAGAAGATTAAATATGAAAGGTCCAGTATTATAATATGCATTTTTCTGAAATGGTCCATTAAGCATAAGAAGTACTTTTATATACTTTAAATATAATATGATGCCAGTTCTTTTGTTCTTTTACTTAAAACTGGCCATGAATAATGTTTTTTTTGCTTTAACGTATCATTGTGAAATAATATTCAAGCATGATGTAAAGCCTATATAATAATAATGACACCGTATGCATTTAGATTGGTCCCCTTTATACTCTTTCACTGTGCAGTTTTTGCCATTGAGCACAAAACCTCCCAGAACTGTTTCCACTCCAAGTAAAAATGTTGAGATCTGAGTTCTTCCTCTATCTCTGCTGTTACACGGTGTACCAGAAGATTTGTTTATGCAGTCTGCAATTAAACTAATTAGGGTCTGTGCTCGCTTCTAATTTCTGCCTCTCTTCAAACGTTCGTTGTAGTTTGGCTTCTTCAAGCGATCTCTACCTTACGGCACCGCCATGGAGAAAGCACAGCTCAAACCACAGGCTGCCTCCGAAGCCTAGATGGACAACCAGAGCTACCAGAACCCCAGTTACACGGCCGTATGATTGCAAACGGAGGAAACGCGATGGATCATGTAGAGCGGATCAGAGAGCAGTTGAAGCGAAAGAGAGACCACTGGAACTCCACTGTGCTGCACTAGATGAAGACAAAAATCCAAAGATCTCCACGCCAAATGAATGTTTTTCTTTTTCTTTTTTTAATTTATGTCTTGTTTGTTGGCAGGTTGGGATTATTACCAAAAAAAAAAAGAAAACTAGAACTTTTTTCTAACATGAGACTGGCGAGAAAGTGACTGCAGAAGGCTGCCGTTAGCCTTCCGTTGCAGTGAGATGCCTGTTGAGTTTCCTTTTGTGGATTCTTGTGATGGAGAGTATCTGTATCACCCCTAACTGCCTTTATTTTGGTGCTAATGATGATTTTCCGATGTGTTAATGGCCACATGTAGCGTGTGGCGGCCAGGAGCTGTGAATTATGCTGCCTGCTGAGGCCTGAAAGTATTCTTCTCGAATCTCCTGAACACATTTTCTTTTATTTTTCAAAAAGATCAGTGGCTACAGCAAAGACAATAATACCTGCTAGATGTTGAAATCTATTTAATAGACTCACAAAATTGTAAGTTTTACACAATCTAAACCTGATCTGTCAGAGGTGTTCCCCCCTTGATTTTTGCCCCGATGCATGCTGGGATAGGCTAACCCAGCATGAAGTGGGCGTAGAAAAAAAATGCATGGATGGATGTTTCTCAACTGTTCATGAAAAATGATCTCTCTCTGCCTCAGGTTGGTGGACAGCGCTGGGTTGAGTTGTTTTTTTGCACTCAAAGGAAATCTACTGATATAACTCCAAAGACACCTAAAGACTGACTGACTGACCTTCCTTTGAGTTCTGATTTTGACTCCTACTGATCACTTTGTTTAAACCCTGTTTTGTTCATGTTCAGAGTTTGCCGGCATCATCATCGTTGTTGTGTAGTCGACTGGGATGGGACTGGAACCACCACAGACCTGTGAAACCTCACATCAGGGCCTAAAGCGGCGTGGTGCTTCTGTCACAAAAAAAGTGGCGTTTATCCTAAAGATTTATTACTCTTAAGGGGGAACAACCAAAGAGTTAATGGCCATGTCGTAATGAACCAAAGACGGGACAATCAGCAATGTTGTAGCCTTGACAGAGAGTTTAAGTCTGAGATCATCGCTCTCTTTGAGTGTGAAGGATCCATTTTTCGGCTTACAGTGTGTGTGTTACTGTGAGATACTGTATTTTTGATTGTCTTTTGAGTCGAAGCTGCGTGTGTGCAGAAAAGAGAAGTGGCTGAGTCATCCCACTACCAAAAGGCTACAGGGACTGAACATTGTGTTGGTTTCTTTAATTTTGTCGTGTACATAGATTGTTACGTGCCTTAAAATGTAAATACTTAATGTCTGTGGGTTTGAGTGAGGGCTTGCATGTATATATGTGTGATTTCATGCGTACATGCATTTGCGTGAATGGGATATTTATGAATGCTTGTTTTCGTGTATGAATCGGTCATTACCTTTCCCACTGCTTAGTCATGTTCATCCCTGTCACCTCTGTAGCTTGAGATCATTGAGGTTAAGCCATTCTGCTTTTCTAGTAGTCGTGATGGCATCGATTCAGTCAGTATTCAGGATTGTTTTAAGGTTCAGTGTGTAGGATTTAGGAGGATCCACTGGCGGAAATGGAATATAATATTCATAATTATGCTTTTATCAGTGTGTAATCACCTGAAACTGAAAATCAGTGTGTTTTTGTTACCTTAAAATGAGCCCTTTTCATATATATAGAGGCAATAGATCCTCTTCTACGGAGTCCACCATGTTGGATTTAAGAAGTCGTCAACTAATCCCAAAAAGTAGTCAGTTAATTGTAGGTAATTCACCAAATTACGATGAAAAATTTTCGTCAAAAAGGTCTAAAATACAACCAGTAAAGGGTTAAATAATTTCAACAGAATCTGGGGGAAGGTGAGGTAGCAGAGCCGCGATCTGATTGGACTAAACCCTGAGGAAGCTTATCCGAGCCGGAGTCGGGGCTTTCCCGCAGAAATGACTCGACTGCTTTCTTGCAGGGACAGCAGGAGTATTTCCTTCTCTAAATATATTAATTTTTAAACATGACATAACATAGAAACTGATCCTTCCTGTTGCTAGAAGTCCATCTCAAATGCTCTGAATAGCCTACCATGATGCATTATGATAAAAATGATCACTGCATCTTGCTCAAGTCTCTCTTTAACAACTGGTCGACAACAATGCAAAGTGTCGACTGATGGTTTTCATAGCTGACTAGCTGATTATTATGTGAAACCCCTATTTTCTACAGTAGCCTAGAAGGTACAAACCAACACTGACTCTAGAGAGGGCTTTTTGTATTCAGCTAGATGCTACTGAATCCTACACACTGAACCTTTACATGCAAGGCAGTAATTAAAATACTTAAAACCTCAGTGGATATATAAAAAAAAAATGACTAAGGCTGCCGTCCAGATTTTGCATCCAACAGGATGTCTTGTACCTCTAACAAAAGGGATAACAACTAGGCACTGGGAACTAAATGTTGTTTGGAAGTGCAATATTTATATTCACTCTGTTTTTTAATATTACAGTGCTTTTCTTTTTTGTTTTATGTTTTATTGTTGTGATAAATCAGAACTTTTTTTTTGTATCCAAGTATGTGAGAAGCACATAGTCCAAATCCGTTTGTGAGGTTCTGGCTTTTCACTTTCACCTGCTTTAAATTCTCACTAAAGTGTGAAACTTTAAAAAGAAAAAGAAGAAAAAAAAAAGACTTTTTCCACTTCAGATACGCTCACCACTTCATTGCTGGACCACTTTTTTTTAGTGTTTTTATACCACAGACTGCCACAGAAACACAAATACCAGAACATATCGGAGTTGAACTCGCGGTATGTTGACACAGTTTGATAATTTATGTGCTCTGCTGTTGCACCTGTCCAAACGCCAACATTATACAACCACATGTTTTACATTTGTTTGCCTCATCACTCTCTCTCACTCTTATTGGATAGAGATTTACTATTCGTCAAATGGTCCTCAAAATTCTTTCCTGAACATGTCAACCCATTATTTATAATGACACGGGATCATTTCACTACTTCCTCCGTGGTCACATCCGGAGAAGGCACTGGGTTTTTTCTTTCCTTTTTGATTTTTTTTTATACGTCTTAACCCATTTTCATTCTCCGGGACTTCCAAAAAGAAGTTGTACATATTTATGACACGGAGAATAGTTTTTGAATACAAAGGATAACTGATTTGTTGTGAATTTTCTCACCCCATATTGGGGAGAACATTTTTGTCAGGGGGGGGAAGGACGAGGTGGGCTTTGGGGGTCAATTTGTACCTGTTATGGTTTGTACTTTAAATAAAAATATTTCCCTTTTTACATACTCTTGTGCTTTCATTGAACACACACGTGTGAGAAAATAATTTATTTAGAAAAAAACAACATTGTATGAAATTATATGCATGTCAGTTCGTCACCAAAAAATGATCCGATACAATATATTAGCTTTAATGTGAAAACACTGGTGCACAGAACACTGACCTAAAGTGATAAGCTATGGCTAATATCTGCAGAGTGTGTGTTCTTATGGCCTTTTTAGTGGTATCACCACAGTGATGCTTCCACAGACAGCAGTATACAAAATGTAATATGAATGAATTTTTACACGGACGTCACTCAGCATGTTGTAACGTTGCCTTTGTGAGGGGGATCAGTTTCAACTGTGGCACATACACATAAAAATGTATACACCGGTGTGATGTAAGGCTTCCTGGATAAAAAAGTGTCCACCAAGTCTCATGGGCACAGAACTAGTTCTGTTCTTGTTGTCCTGCACAGACAGCGTCTCCATGACTATAGTCCTCCAGAGATGCTAGGCAGGTGTGGAAGTTTTTTGTTCATCCAGCTACAATCCGTTCTCTGTTTTCAGATTTGTGCTACAGTTTCAGAGTCTTTGCACGTTTGCAGGTTGAAGTCTCAGCATTCTAACGTTCTCGATAGCTGCGTGAGTTTGCGCTGGCTGTCGATCACCTTCAGGTGCTGAATGTAGTGCCGGATGTTGGTGGGACTCTGCAGAGGGAGGGTGTGGTTCGAGCCTGGATAAGAAGAAGAAATAATAATTTTTACAGGATCATGAAGCATGCCCATTCTGAAGTCAACATGTTGCAAACAAGTTGGCACGAGAGCCACTAAAGACTGGGAAAGTTGTAGACCGCTCCATAAACACCTGTTGGGAACATCCCACAGGTAAACATGTTAATTGGCAACAGGTGGTAGTGTCATGATTGGGTATAAAAGGGGAATCATCCGTCGTTCACATGCGAGGATGGGGCGAGGTTTACCACTAGTCAAACACATTATTGAATAAAGGATGTCAGGAACACTTTCTTAAAACTGTTATCAGTAAACACAGTTTGCTTGCAGATAATTGCATTCTGTTGTAAAAGCAGGCCGGGGAGGAACAGGACCATGACAGCGATAATTTAAGAAAGTTAATGTTAAGATATATGTAGCTTACATGTAGATATGCGTGTCGCGGGCCCTTCCAGAAACATCCGGTCTGCCAGGCCCCTCTGTGGAGATGCCGGCACTGCAGAAGAAAAAATAGACACCTGTTGTTCACCTGACGTATCCTGCATGTATTATTCATAGCCAATGTGTATATATGCTTGCCAGCACTGTGAGCGAGTCGTGCTTGTATGACGAGCTCGGCTGGATCACTCACCATACGGCTGGCTTCTGCATCCTCGTACTATTTTCACCGTCTTGGCGATCATGCGCTGTGAGAATCGGAGGAAAAGGGAAACATTTGAGGTAAATCTCATACTGAGGAGAAAAAATCAAGCTGAGCAACGTTTCAAAAACAATTTTTTGTCTTACCAGTTTCTCAAAATTGACCAGTTTTTCCACATAGTTTGGATTTCCCTCATTAATGAATGTCATGTCTGGGCACAGGCAAAAGAAAACGTGATTAGAGATTTAATGTACAGGAGAGTCACGTCTAATGCTTCACAGGCGACACTGCTAGTATCTGTTACCTTTGAGCAGCAGAGGCATGAAGGGGATGTAGGGAGGACTGAGTTTGGCCACAGCCAGTCGGTAGGCCCGGTGGTTTCGTGAGGGATCCTGACAGGAGCAGAAAATAAACAGGAGAAAGTATAAGCTGTCTTTGAATGTTGCACGCAGGGAGATTATAAAGAGTTTCGGGATTGTAATTTACCATCAATCTCTCATATGCACAGTAAATCCTTTTTGTCTTGCTGGGGATTCTCTGTAAGAGACAACCAAGCAAATAGTTTCACGAGTCATTACCAAAGCTGTGTTTCAAGTCGTTAAATATCATCATGAACGTCGTGTTCCCACCTCCCAGGTCTTGTAAAGCCTGTGCACGGCACTGTTGCTCAAACCGAACATCACGGCGAAGAACGAGTTGAGATTCTTCTGCTCCTTTAATCTGTGACAGGGAGGACACGAGGTTTTAAAGATATTATATGAAAACAAGAGTCTACAGCCATGCTAGCAGCTCTGTGAAGCTGTACTTTGAGTGCTGATGCTTTGAGCTAACATGGTCACAGTATAATGTTTAGCATGTTAGCATGCCATGATGGTAAGGACATTCATTTTCCAGGTACTTGGTCATGAACTAGCTCGATCTTTGACCAGATATTGGCACAATATGACAAGTTACGGGATCCCAAAAGTGATGACAAAGGGAACTAAATTACAAGGACATACAACCAATTCTTGTTGAGGACTCAAAACCCCAAATTTATTGACCTTTAGTATTTAACCATCAAAACATGGCCGAGGTTTCTTGTAACTGACTCTTACACTGCTGCGATCTTGATGAACTTCTTGAGCAGAATGGCTCGTTTCACCAGGTCTTCACAGAGGCACAGCTCGGTCACCACCCAGTGCTGCACCTCATTGAAGCGGCGCACAAAGCGCTCAAGGTTAGCCGTGATGGCGCCGGGGAACTTGTGCCGGCCGAATACGTAGTAGACGAGCTCCACCTGGAGAGGCGGGGAGAGTGAGTCACGACCACTGACTTTTTAGTTAAGTAACAGTTTATTTTACAGGTGACTTCATGAATGTGATTTGCTTCAGAGACACGTGAAGAATGCAGGAAGTTGTACTGGACGACCAGGTGATCTCAAGGCTGTTAGATAAGAAGTGACAAGGAGTGTGTCATAGGAAAACATTTAATCGAAGAGATCAATCTTTTGTAGGAAGGAGGAAATGTCTGCGTATCTGGACTAGACTACTTGAGTCTCACCATGACGAAGCATCGCCAGTGCAAATAAGCAACTTCCTCTTTGCTTTGGTATCGGTTTGTACTGTATGCTGTAATCAGATGTGAAATGTGTCACCTCGTGCATGGCGGTGAACAGCTCCCAGTCGTAATTGGTGAGTTCAGTGGCGATGTCTTTAGAGCTCATCTGTTCCAGGACATCGGTCGTTCCTCGCTCCGGACCCTGCTGCTCCTTCAGTGGCGTCTGGGGGGAAAGAGACAGAGGAAGAAAACTGTTTAAATAATGATAATTAAAATATGTCTGAACTGATGACATGTCCTCTTTTGGTTTCCTCACCAGTTGTTCCACTTGGCTGCTTGTGCAGATGAACAGTCTCTCGTTGAGTCCCAGGGCCGTGTAGACTGCAGTGGCATCCAGCTTTAACTGAGCTCTTTCTGTGTGGATTTAATACATCAAAAACTCATTTTCAGCATAATGGACTGACTGTGAATGGCAAAAAAATCTAAGATGACAGGCTAGATTGCTTTCTTCTAACAAACGACAGTAACAGACAACATCTTTAAGCACAAGATGTGTTTTTCCGTGTCCCACCTCCCGTGGAGTTCATTTTGACCAGGACGTGATCTCCTCCGGGTTTGACGATTGCCGACATCACATCCTGCACAGATGTGTTCACTGGGAGCATCAGGGTGAGAGGTTTGATGTCTGGCCTGTAGATCTCATACAGCACTGCACCGAGACAAGACAGGAGCCGAAATGTCAGTACTGGTGACGTGAGAAATGAGGTGCGGTGTGTTATTCATATACACCCACAGACACCTGAGCGTGCGTAAACTCATCTGTGTTGCAACCAGGGAATGAAATTAGCACCTGCCACCTGCCATGGTGGTGACAATTTCAGGTCGCCTGTCACCCTGACATATTTGTCTTATGAATGTTATTGTTAAAAAGTAATTTGCTCTATTTCTTTATTCTAAAGTTTGTGTTTATATTTGCATGAATATATGAAGGAATGATGATGCCAAAGGTCCATATATTATCCATATATGTATTTGATTTCATGCCTCGCTCACCTTTATCTTGCGCTCTGATTGGTTGTAGCCTCCCCACCGGCTCCTCGCAGTTTGAAAACCAATCAAACTGCTGGTTCTGTCGATGGCATCAGAGAGACTCAGTGACGTTAAACCGAAAAAATGACATTGGAACTGTTTTCTCACTAAGATGAAACTCTGATATCAATATTCTGCAACCAGCTGTCATCTGCAAAATGCAAAAAAAATGATAAGAGGATGCTCACCCTGCTCAGTGACTGATATCCATTCTCCAGTCTGTAAAGAGATAAATCACATGTTCATGATTTGAGGCATTAAGTTGAAATAGCAGACGTTATAAGATTATATATTACATTTTTGTTCTCCTCCTTTCCCGAAATTGTTCCTTCAGCATGCTGTACAGACGGAAATCAGCTGCCACCTCCTTCTTCAGCCTCTGTCTCAGCAACATGAACAAAGCAGGAGCATGATTATTGATTCTCCTCGCAATAAATATAATCTTTATCCTTGCAATGTGTTCGAGCCTGCAATCTCACCTCCAGGAAGTCCATAGCAATAGGGTCCTCTTTCAGCAGGAGGCCGTACAGCGCCACCCACTGGCCGATCAGCTTCACTACCTTCTGCTTTGTTGTGAGAATGTAGGACGCCTTCTCCTGATCCGACCCCTCTGAGAGCTCCGCCTTGTACGTGCAATGATGGTTAAGGGGCATAACAACAAAAATCTGAGATAGTAACGACATTGTGGGTCAACAGAATATACTTGTTTTAAACAGTAGCAGTACACATTATCCTTATGATCAGCATCATCATCGCTGTGTATCATTATTGACTATTCGCAGGATATTGGTGCTGCAGTGCGGGACACAGCAGGCTGGAGGGCATGAAGACTTTGTGGGTGAGCAGAAAGTCGCTCACACAGGGATCTGCAGGGAGACAAACATCACAACAACACTCGGTTAACTAACCAGCTGACTACGCCTGATTATCTTGAATCACTCAGGGGAATAGGCGAGAAGATGCCCGCGGGCTCCCACCTATAGCGTCATTTCCATTAGAGTCCAACTTGATTGTTTCCAGCAGGTGTTCCAGGATTTTCTCAGGTGCTCCTGACATCACTGTGTACCTGTACAAGAGAGGAACAGATCAATCCACTGTATTGCTCTGTGTGTATCCGTTCTGCTTCTTCATTTGTGTTTTTAAATAACTGCCTGATAATCTGGTGTTACCTTTATTTTAATCATATAGAATTGCACCCGTTGCTCGATTAATAGTTCAGCAACTATTTTCCTAATTGATGACATTTCAGTCATTTTCAAGCAAAAATGTCAAACAGTTACAGGTTCAGACAAAAGAAGCATTTTGTGCAATTTTTTAAGATTAACGCAATTAAGCATCAAACGATTCATTGATTAGTTGTGAAAATAATGACAAACATGAAACGAGCCTAAATCAAATGGCCTGCAATTATAATAATTATGTGCTTTTTCAATGACTCCCGATTTACAAACGATGCAGAGGCTACAGCCAGGCTGGTTCCTCTGTGAGACTGGTCTTTCGGCACAGAGGTGCTTGGAGCTAACACATGTTAGTGTAGTGTGAGTTGCACTGTATCTTTTAAATAAATACATCCATAAATAAAACAATAAATGATGAGAAGCATCTCTCCACATTGACTTTATCATTGGTTTGCATGTACGTTGGCTGATAACCTCCCAGCGACAACAGCCAGAAAAAAAATGACGTAGCCGTTGTGTATGTTGTCCTGCAGACTCCGGACAGCACCCGCTGGGTCAATCACAGATCACATGTTTACTGTTGAATGCCTTGCCTTCCCTCAGATACTGTATCTGATGGCATCATGTCCGAAAATGTGATATCAGTTTGGCTCCTCTGAGAAGTCTTGGTTGCTTGGTTGAGTGGACGGAAAACAAGAGAAGATGGTTGTATGGTGCAAGGTGTGCAAGCGAAGAAAAGAAACAAGGTAAAAACAGGTTAAGTTTGAAGGGGAGGTCAACCGTCACGTTAATTCACCTATGTTTGCTAAAACACTTCAAGACTGATAACGAGTCTCTCAACAAGGCAGGGTTGAAGTCCATTTCTTCCCCGGCTGTCAGATAACAGCCCATTAATACGATCTTAACCACGTTTGACAAAAAGATCTGTATGCTCTACACCGACAGTGTTATGGTGACCAACGGCAGTGTTTGTTGTTATTGGTGTGATACAGTATCTGACCTCACCCAGGTGAAGTGTCTCAATGATTATGGACCAGCCTGTGCAGTGACTGTTGTATTGTCTCGGACGTGCGTGCGTCAGAGTTTTTCTCACTTGCTGTTGTTTCCCGCTCCTCCCTGCTCGGCCCAGTCGGAGCTCTTCTCCAACACCAGCACCGTCTTCCCGTGCTCTTCAAGTCGCACCGTGTTAGCTTCAACATCCTAAAAGACGAGACGAAGCTTTGTGGAATCAGACCTGCAGCGTTTCTGCAGTCACTGCATGCACGTTCAGTAATCTGCCGGTCGTACACACCTTGAGGATGCGGATGAAGTCCTGCTTATCGACACGGAGGAAGTGGCAGTTGTCTTCTCTCAAGATGATGGTGGCAGCACGAGGTGCATCGTTCAGCAGAGCTAGCTGCCCAAAGTCCTCGCCCTCATGTAGAGTAGTTACCAGGCCCTGTATGCACACAGCTCCATCAGTATCACATCATACTGACATCTAATTCAAAGGCAACAAAGCATTTGACAGGTGACGATTCCTCGAAATGGATTTACCTTCCCGTGTGTGATCACATTTACTGAGCCTTTCCAGATGATGTACCAGGAAGTGCCTTTGTCCCCCTGACTGAACACTACATCACAAAAAAAAAAAAGAAAGACCGTCAGCATCGACAGTGATCATTCAGACGCGTCTATGTGTGAATAATCATCAGAACTGCATTAAGATCACGTTTACAGGGCATGTTTATACAATAGGCTTTATCATGTATCTGGGCTATGACTTCCATATTCAAGGCCAGATGGGCAGCGTGATGGAGAGACTAAAAAAACAAACGTGTTGACCTGATTACCTCCAGTGAAGTAATGAATCAATCATGACTGGAGGATGTTTTTAATATTCCTGATGTTATACACGGTTTGATAGAGATAATATACCTGACAGGCGTGTTTGGCAGAAGAGGATGTTAAGAGGGCATTTACGCACGTCGGTGTACTTCAGTGCGGTTCAACTTCACAATGAAACTGTGTGTATGTAGCTCGACTCTCTACCGGCCGAGCTCAAACGTCAGCAAAGCTGTCACACTCACAGACTGTTCCGGCCTTGGCATGTGATTCAAAGACCAGCACCGCCGCCAGCTCCTTACGCACCTGCAGGAACAACAGGGCAAGAAATGAGACCGAACTCGATCCGAATCGATAAGTCGTGATTTCATTGTGTGATTGTTATACTAGTGGTTCATAAAAGTTAAAGAATCAGAGAGAACTGGATGCAAAGATTTGGTTGATTATCACAAATGAACAAAAATGGCAGAAGCATTATGGGGCAAATGCCACAAATTATCTTCATATACACAATTTTCTTCATTTTTCATACAATGTCAAGAGTTTTATGGATAGTTCTGTTGAAAACAGGTTCAAATGGAGCTCTTGTGTCAAATTTAATACAATGTGCACACAAAATTTGTCTCACTTTTCTACGAATTCTGCCTTAAAAATGATTTACAAGATGCTATAATCACATAAAGAAATCTACATATGGTGGCTTTAGTCAAGAGCAGTAATAGTGACTAACGGAGGTGGAGAGATGAGCCGCGGCCTTGACGTGAAGCAGCTCCTCGTAGATGACCTCCAGGTCCTCAGCGCTCCTCTGACTGGGACTGAACACAAGAAGGAGACGACAGGCACAATCAACCACAGATGGACCAGCTGATACATAAACGACAGGTTCTCGTGCATTGTATTTGTATGACGGTTTAACATGCTGACCATTTGCGTAGGATCATAGTGAGCAGAGCGTCTGGGCCGAGCTGAGACAGCAGCGACAGGCTCTCCTGCAGCTCGTCGTCCGAGTCCCTCTCGTTCGTCATGTGGTTCAGGCCGCACTCTGCGTCCTGGAAGCGGTAGAACTGGGTGTCCTTGTCGAGGAAGTTCAACTCGTGTTTCACTTGATTGAGGCAGAAAAAAAACAGAAGGGAAGATATTAACGACACCTGATTGTAACTAGACCTTCAGCGACTGATATAGCAAATGCCGACCTTCGGGAGGATTAAACTGTCTTTTAATAACTTTACAAAAGTCCAGAATGACCAAGACACATGAAAATAAGTGCAAATCTATTCTGAGTGACCCCTTTCTTCTGATGATGAAGCATTTATACCCTGATTGGAGTGTTTCTCCTCGAGGAAGACAGAGCCCCCAAACAAAGAGCATAAGCGCCTGGTGAACACTCGTCTGAGTGAGAACAAAATGTAAAACACATGCCCTGGCAGGCTCCATCAACAGATTCCAGACTGCTCAAGCACTCCTGGGACATTCTCGAGTGCTGCCTGAGATATTATGATCAGAATATATTAAAAAATACCAGAATATGACAGGATTTCAAGTGGAATTACTCCACATACTTCTACAGCGAATGCCAAGCTCGCCGAAAACATGAGAAATATTATGTAAATTTTGTCTTTAGTTGTGCCTGCTGGCCGAAGGCTTTAATTAAAACTGAGAAAACTTAAAGCCAAAGTTATATTTTAGAACGATATCAAGTATGACAGTACTAATACACAGAATATACATAAACACACTTTTTTTGTTGTTGCAAAGATCACCTTAAATGTGGTTATCAACGATAGGTGTGTAATGGAGGCAGGATATTTTACAGTTTAACACCAAACTGTATCGTCCAAGATGACACTGGTCACGATAAACGCGTCTGCTTAGGGCGTGTTGAGATAGTGAAGCCCAAACTAGTGTATAAATACACATGAAAATGTGAATTAAATCAGTTTTTTGGGGATATTTTTATGTTAAATTAAAATTATTCTCCTTATATGTATCATGGATGGTTTGTCCAAATTACTTGAGTGATAACACATCCTTTGATGATTGAAACAAACAAAAAAACAAAAAGTTAATGGTCTTAATTTCTTTTCTTTGGCAGGTGACCATGTTATGAGAGGGATAAATCCATTATCGGGAACTAACGGCCTCCACGTCGTCCTTTAGTTCCTGATAATTGACGCCTTGTCGGGCAATATCTCTTACATAATGGCCCATAATATCGCCGATATACTGGACTCTAATCAAAACTGTCTTTAGTTTCTTACCATGCACAAGGATTCCTTCATCCACCAGCACCTGCCACATCCCAACTGCCTGGCTTCTTGATTGCAGGCCATCATTTTGTTTCATCAGCCAGTCAACAAGTTCCTTTCCCGAGCAACATTGTCTGTGAGAGACATTCAACATTGTAAATGTGCATGTAACTCCCAGGTTAGAGTCACACTTCTAACACAGAAGAAACCACCTCCCCTCAGTGTGGGTACCTGTATGTTTTGAGGTGATACTTTCTGTCTCGGACCAGACCGGGGTTCCTCTCGATCATAATGCTATACAGCGATCTCGCCGCCTTCACGACACGATCTGAAAGAAACTTAATAAAGACAAGAAAGGAAAGATTAAGCAGTTAAACTTTTAGCATATTTCTTTATAGATATAAATCTGAGTTGTGTTTTCGTTGTGATGATGTGATGAAACAGGCTGAGAGAGGGCTGAGCACATAAGAGAGGAGGATGTGTAACACAGGCGTTCTTGTTTACCGAAACGGTTGAGTTGTGTGTTGGCGGCAGACAGAAGTTAGCAAAAGAAACAAGTGGGCATGTGTGAGCGCAAGAGAGAGAGAGAGAGAGAGAGAGACAAGTTTATTTCCACTCAGCATGGAGATACGTGTGATGGCACAAGCGTCAGCAGCGTGAGTGGAGATTACTGTGGGTGTTGGAGTGTGTAGTGTGGGGTGTGTGTGTGTGGGTTTGCAGGGAGGTGAGAATGTGTTAAAAATGTAAAACCCACCCACACCTCGCTGAGTTTCCCAGCCTCTACAACTCGCTCTGAGGCCGGCACGCAGCGACAACAAACTTTCCCTTTCCGACCACCCTAACTGTATTTCCTTTGAACCTCTCTCCATCCCCCCACCACCACCAGGCACACATGCACGCAACTCGCTCGGGTCGACCCGAAAAGACTGCAGACCAGGGTGCAAAAACTTGTCAGCTGCTGATGCAGAAAGGAGGCTTACGCAACACCAAAGTGCTTTGTCTGCTGCTGTAATGTGCCTTTCCAAAAATCAGGCCATTTCAAGATTTACTCTGTTACCACCCAACAATATATATCTTACTCATGATTGTAGACGTTTTTATTTTGCTCCACCCTGTTGATCTCCCCCCCTCTCACATCTCCTGCACCCAGTCTTGTGACTCCACGAGTGACTCAGTCGGTTTGCATGTTTGTTCTTTGGTTTTTCTTCGAGGCACTGCTGTTTGCCCAAGGTGGTGGTCTTGAGATGCACACAGGAACATAACAATGAACATTTCCTACATCGGTTCTTTCTCCTTAAAAGGACAGCTCACCCCCAAATTCAAAAATATTTCTTCCTCTTCTCTGTAGTGCTGTTTATACATCCGGATTGTTTTGGTGTGAGTTGCAAATGTTTTAGGAATATTGGTCGGAGAGACATCTGCCTCGTCCTGCCTCGCAACTAGACATCACAATGGGCCCAAATGCAGACACAGAGGCAGGTAGGTCGAACAACAAACACTGAGCTTTATTGCAAATAAAGCTGAAATCGAAACTCTAACTGTACCCATCAGCTGTACTACCACCCAGAAGGAAGAGGTCAAAGGCTGCAACCAAATACCTAGAACTCACCGTGCTTCTGGTGACTGAGAGGGCTAACGGCTGTCCAGATCCACAACTCATTCAGTCCAGGAGAGGCCTGGAGGGGACTTTCTGCAGACCTCCAGAGAGTTATATTGGCTATCATGGGCATCTCTTCCATTAGCAGATACAAGCTTCCTTCTGCAGAGTGATTCGGTTGGCGGGTGTAATACGGTGCAAAGAAAAACAGTTCCTACATGAAACTGCGAGGACGGTGGGTTATCTTGACCAGCTGGGTCATGATTTCCTGAAAGAAACATTGCTGTTGAGTTTTACAGAATTGTTTTGCCATCTAGTTCGATTATATTCAAGAGAAGACAGACGTCTCTACAGCCGATGTCTCCAAAACTAGGCCACTCAGGACAAATATGTATTTCTGATTGTCCCTTTTAAAGTGCCGATGTGAGACAGCCAGTGCCAAAAAACTACCAGTAACTCATTAAGGATTTAAAAAACGCCTGCTGACTCCATACCACCACGACACCAACGCCACCTTTGCTCTTTCGCCTGGACTTGGGGTCACGACACATGCGTGTTAAATCTAAGTTCACACAGAACTGCTAATTATAATGTGCCACAATAACGGACAACTGTGGGTCGCACAGTGCAGCACGCACTTCAACCTATCGTTCCCACATCAGCTCGTTCCCAGACATCGGCAGAGTAAATGCGCCACAAGGCGTCTGCTGTGCCCCGCTGGAGTTATGCTGTCTGGAGGTCAGCATGATTCCCAGGGGCCTGTTCTCCCCTGGGACTCCCGCACTTACGTTCTCAGGCATGTCAGCTCAGACATTTATTTTCCTGATGAGACAGTTTTCCATTACCTAAACCCAGCCTTTAAGAAAACAAAAATCAAAAGCCATTTTTCACAAAGTGGACCTGGCCTTCGATACCATCATGTAAAACCTGCAGAAAACTGTGCGTGGTGATGCTGTTTATTGTCTGCATGTAGGCCACCTAATCACGTTATCTCGGACGCCGATTATTGTTCCAACTGAGTCGAGTTACAAAGCAAACAGCCCTTCCTGAGCAACAATACATGCTCGGCTGGTGTACAGTGACCAAACGCTGATGTATGGGCCGTCTGTAAAGTTTGGACAGGCAGTCGTAAACTATTTTATAACCGGGGTCTGTCGCTCTACTGAGGTCATTTTTACAATCAAGCGCCTACGTTCAAAAAGTGCTTTCAGACCTGCTGATGTAAAGTACAATAATAAAAATTCACACTGGTTTGCACTTAAACTGTCAAACTTACATGTACTTTACATATGATGGTTCTTATGCAGAGCTGGCTACAGAGCAGCTGCTCTACAGTTTACTCAGTCTCTTCAGCGAGGCATATGCTTACTATCAGACAGAAGTGCACAGTCATTTGCTCGGCAGAAGGTTGTAATTGTCTCTTGACACAGCATAATCACATCATCTATTCTGTGTTTGATTTTTCTTTAACATCAGTCTGGTCTCCGGCTGAAAGAGTCACGAGCTTTTTGAAGTGTGCGGCTTCTGTTTTCCTGCGTTTGTCTTTTGTGGGGTGGAATGATGACGAGCAGAGTTATCCACTGTGTCTCCTCTGTGGGCGAGACATTTTTTATGCTCCTCACTCTCTGTGTGACCTCAGTGGGCTGTGCTGTGTGAGAAGCAGCTCCGGATGAACGCTGTGCGAGTCGACAAGCAGATTAATGCAGCTGTGTGGACTGCAGATACCTGACTTTTCCCCTCCGTGTGCGTGAGAAAAATGCAAGACCCACACTAAAGACGGCGACGTCTCCGTCCTGTGATACTGACGGATCTGGTTCGATTAGGTCATTTGGTTCTCATCATATGAAGCTGTTATTACCCAAATGAAAAATGTATTTTTTTAAAGTGAATCATTAATAGTGACACGTGGATGTTTCAGGCAAGCCACCCTTGTTCAGCATGTATTCTGGCATCAATATACACAAGATAATAAAGCAAGACAACACCATATGACTATTTTTTTAAAGATTCAGCACCCAGTGTTTAGCTCTAATTGTGAGTTGAGCCTGTTGTGTCTTTTATTAGACTTTATTAAGTCAGTTGAAGTAGTAGTCCACAAATCATTTCTGGAGCTTTACAGCAAAACAATGTCTCGACGTAGCCAGGACGCTACTCGTCAGGCATAATCTAATTCTCCGGAAGCCCCGAGATCCCAAATTAAAGTGAAAAGACGTCATTTTTTATGCGGTTGAGCTCTTGCACCCTCATAAAACGGGGTGTGCGTCAACACTTTTAGCTTAGCAGCTAAGATTTGTCTTAAAAATCAATTTGGGATCTAGGGGGCTGACAGACTTGATTACACTTGATGAACTGCATGGAGCCATTTTAATGTTGTTTTTTTTTCAGTCCGTGAATGCATTGTAGACGTAGACTGCAAAACTTTGCCTGACGCTCCATCGGCATGGGGCTGAGTAGATAATGACTGATTTTTCACTTTTGGGTGAATCCTCCTTCAGCATGTTCATGTCTCCAGAGGAAAACTCCATCTCTCTGTGCGTATAAAAGCCGGAGCACAATCAAACGCAGGTTATTAAAAACAATCCATCTTGCTGCAGCAATATCACAATGTACGACGCTCATTAGTGTCCTTCAGAATCCGGAGCCAACACTCGCTCGGCAACCAAACAAAGCTGCGAGAGGTTAGCAACACCTGCCTCCTGCAGACACAATTACTCTCAGGACAAAACTAAATGGAAGAGGCATTGATTCTTTTAGGGTTGAGATGCTCTCTCTGTCTCTCTTCCTCTCAAAGCCTACTTCCTGTGTCTTGGGGGAGACCGCTGAGCCCGAACTGGATTCACTTTCCATGTCATGTCCTTGTTATCAGTGTTTTAAAGGTTCTCTCCTTGACATGCTGTCGAAGAAGCTGAGATAAAGCAGTGCGAGGGGCCTGCCAGGGTGGGGAGGGTCAATTAACCGTGGACCCTGAAGTGCCCTTTAGACTCCTTGTGACTGCCTGTCCCTGCTAGGAATGTGTTTTTTAAAGACTCGCTTGAGTAGTAATGCAGGATATTATAACAACAAAAGAACAAGTTCAGCAGTCTGAGAGGATGCAAGCGCTGCAACTCTGGATGAGGGAGAGGTCAGTATGGCTTACAGCCAGCTGGACTGTGATAGTTTAAAGAGTAACAGTCTGAGGAACGATGCCAGCCAGCGTCAGATATCGTGGTCAGCGAATTAGCAGAGTGACAGAAGCCTGATATGTGATTAAGGACCTGATTATGAAATTGTCCTGGAGGTCTTGCATAAAAAAGCACAAAAGGATACCACATGACTTAGTATGAGCTAAGTAATAATTAACCTCAATGACTAAAGCTATAAAGAATCCACTTTTTTACAGTCATATCTTATTCAAATGTCCGTTCTTAGTGTTAACAGACATCAGACACTTAAATTTAATGCCTTTAAGACCTTTTGAAAATCATTTAAACCAAATTTAAGACTGATTTTTCTTATTCAAGCATTGCGGGTATGCATGGTTATTAGATTTGCTTAGATTAATATACACTTTCCCTACTGGTAAGTATGAATATAATGTAAAAAGATACGATTTCAGACTCAATGGTAAGTTTAAAGATTTGCAAAGTCAGAAATGTTCACTTTTCACGAAGAAGTCCTCGAGTCAAAGTCTTTGAATTAAAAGTTGGACAAATTAAATTAGTGTTTGTGGCAATTAAAACCTCACAAATTCAAATTTAAGACTATTTAATGTCTTTTAAGGACCTGCAGACACCCTGTTCAATCATGTAAAAGTGCTAGAGTGCTAAAACCTCCTCTGGCATTGTGTCTCAACCCTAAAACACCAGCAAGAACACTGGATTACTCTGGACTGTGTGGAGCTGATGCACCGTCACCGTCTCTGATAAACTCACCTGCTTCATTGTGTCCTTTGAATTTAAGGCCTCTGGCAGCGGAGTCTAAGAGAAACAGAAATAGAGAGACGTTAGCCATTTCTGCATATCTAAAGCCTCTGAAATAAAGCAGATAACTTGCTTTGGAAAACGACATTCCAGAGGAACTAGCTGGACTGGTCGCTGATGATAATCTGGCCGCGGTTTCAACCAAATAAACACTTATAACCAAGCTGGACCGTCCAGATAGACGGAATAATTATTTTCTTTTCATCCGGATGAAGGTCAACACAAATACATTACCTCAACCTGCTCTGTGCTGCCATTGTCGCTGGTGTGATGTGGGTGGATGTAATGAAGTGGGAGGAAAGAGTGCACACTGTGGACAGCAAAGGGAGAGTACATAACCTGCTGCCACGCACATTTTGTTAAGTGAAAAGGGCGCTTTTAACTACAGACCATCCTTTCATATGAAAAGGCTTTTTGAAAGTCTTCACCATTTAAAGATTAAACACACTGCAGCTGATGGCACACATGAAGTTTAATCATATTTCTGGAGACTCCCTTTACTCTCCACGCTTACACGTCAGATCAGGCCGGACTCAAACCTGCTGCCGTGGACAAATATTCAACATTCCCACGTCTGTACTTTGGCCTGAGTTGTATTTCCTCTTTCTGGCTTCGTTTTGATGTGTTTATGATCCCCTTGTAGCTACCGTTGTCCAACTTTATTCCCAAGGCAATTGTTTTCTCTCCAGATCTGGTAGCTTGTGGGTGCTTAGTGCAATCTCCGAAGGAAAACTGTTTTACAGGCACCATATTTCACTCTGTCTCAGCATTGTTTTGCTCACGTTGAGAGGGAAAAACCATTCACTAAAAAGAGATACAGGTTCCTGTACACAATGCCAGAGTTTCCTTCGTTGATGCATCGTATGAGCAGCTTGCAAAGAATTTAAGACATGCAAAGGGATCACATGGCACAGCTGACATCCACACACACACACACACAATAGCTGTCTGTATTGATCAGGAAGCTGTGATCAGCTCATCACATCTCTGATACACATCTCTTAAACGTCTCCAGTCCCTCCTGCAGACAGACTCCGTGGCATGTTTTGTTTGGTCTGCTGTGCAGCCAGCTACGTCACATGATTACAGCCTGAATGGCACACAGCGAGTTGTTTTACTTCCCTCATAAAACAACTCAACTAGTTCCCACTGCAAGACTGCTGCTGTGGGTGAAGAAGTTGGAAAAACATGATACATTTTTCACTGGTTGTGAATCGGGTTCTCAAGTATTTTTGACTGTATACGACTCCATAAAACCATATATTTAGTTTTATCATTTATGAGCCGACCAAAATGACACATGTGCCCTGTGAGTAAACACATCGTGTGGAGTCCTTCCCAGTCTGCAGGCAGACAGACATGTTTAGGGACCTTTATGAATGTGTGGCATTTTGTTTCGCATCGAGTCCGTGTCTCAGCACTGGAATGCAAGAGTGACAGGGACAGGGAGACGATGCCCCGGCATCTTCTAATGATGACAGCAGAATGAGGACAGTTTTGACCCTGTTAGAGGTCTCCGCCTGTGCGAGCTCAGGGAAGGAATTAGCAAATGCCTCAGTGCCAGTGAAACTGTGCTAATTGCTGATATCACCCCTCAGTGAACAGACACACCGGATACCATTCAAGCCAGTCGCCAGAATAAACGTCAGCTGAGTACGTTTCTGCAAAACCACAGATCAGTCAAAACTTTCTTTATGTTGAGGTGCAACTTTTTGCTTCTCTCTCTCTCTTGTCACAACACTGTGCTTAGTTTAAAATACCTCTTTTGGTTGCCACAATCACGGATGGACGTGGTCTTACTTATATAGCCTGTTTTGGCTGCCACAAAAGCAGCTGGAAATATCCCCAGGTGTCCTTAAAAATATCCAGTAGTGTGACTCAAACTGTTGTCGGCCATTTGCCAGCCTTGTTCGCCTGTTAACTCCACCACCATCCCTCCACCTCCTGATGTGAAAGGTGGGTAATAAGCATATAATGTGAACCTGACATGCCACCTTTTGTACTAATGTGTCTGTGGTTAGCAGAAATGTGCACTGTTGACATTAGATGCCGGCAACTGGGCTGCACCAAATTTAAAGATGCAATATGTAAGAATTTGCCAGCTGTCGAATGTATATCCCAAACGAATAGGGGGCAGTGTAGCCGTTATAATGCTGTTAACTGTAATGTTAGCTAGATAACTCAGTTAGCCATGCAGCTAGCGGTCCTATTAGCTGGACCTGCCCAGACTGGGAGCTCACAGAAAGTGTTACTAAGTGATATTATGAGAAATGATGGGCAACCCTGTTATTTCTTCACATTTTGTTGATAATTTTGGGTAATTTACACTAAAATTCTTACACATTGCATCTTTAACGCAGCTTTGATTAATATTGAGTCATATAGTCGAATGAATGTTGTTATTGAGGACGATCACACTGGTTTGGTGCCGATATACTCCTGTACTCCTATACTTGTAATGTCAGGTCCATGTATTTGATATTTTATGATTTGAGTGCTTTTAGTACGCTGTCAACTTGAACTTTACACTTTTGTGTAAATCTCGTTATAGGCCTGACGAGGACGTCTCTGTGGAAATGTTCTTATGTAATTCATCATGTGTAAGATAACCTGTATAAACTCACTCGGTGCAGTGACACCAAGTTTAACTCCTTTTCCATTTGGGAGAATATGTGTAGTGCGGTGATGTCGTGCTGCTTTTTAGACTCAGGTTGTGTGGTGTCAAACGGGGCCAGATCCAAAGCACAGTGAACTTGTTCCTTGTAGTTTCACCTTTTGAGCTGCTTTATGTGAAATGTGATGTTGATATTTTGGCTGGTAGCTGCAGGAAGTTGAGAATGCAGCCTCTGGAGATTTACAGTTGTCTTTGACCTCTTGATGCTTTAAAAGTCAAGTAAATTTAGAAGCTGAGCGCCTCACCGCTGCTCTGTGTCTTCCTGTGACCGCAAGAACAAAAACCTCCCCTCCACATTCTTCTACAAACTCTTCTGTAAACTGAGCACGGGGGTGAAATGGACGAAGGTGAACAATAAACAATACGCTATTTTTAACCTGAGCTTGATCAAAAAACTTGCACATAGTTACCTTCATGTGTCCCCACGCCGCAGCCACTGAAACAATAGAGGGAGTCTGCTTCTTAAAATATCCGCACGCTGCTGTTTTGGGGGGACCTGAACTGTGTCATAGTGGAGGTGAGGGGGAGTGAAGTTAACTCAAACCTATTGTTACATAAACATGTCGCCCGCTCCATGACAAAGAGCGTTCCTGATTCGCAGCAGTGAGTGTTTTACATGCAATTTTCTCGTACACTGGAGGGCGGCTTACGCTTTAACAAAAGGGCTTTTAAGGTCATTAAGCCGTCATGTGTCACACATTCACCACATGCCAAATTTCCAAAAGCAATTATGACTAATGTTACTTTTCAGGCGCTCTCAGACATTTACAGAACGCATCTCAGAGTCATTACTTTGTGACCCAGCTTGAGATTTGCAACGTCATGAACAACACAAGATCTCCTCTCATATTACAAGACAATGGTGGCGATGATGGGACACATGATGGTCCAGATGATGATGATGATGAGAATAAGAGGTGGAATGTAACTGAGAACATTTACTCAAGTACTGTACTTCGAATATTTCCATTTTCTGCACCATCATACCTCTGCTACACCAGTTTGTAAGTCAATACTTTACTTATTACTCCACTAAACATATTTGACATCATTAATTACTAGTTACTTATTAGTTAGGCTACTAGTTACCTACAACAACTAATTAATTATTATGTATTATCATGGATTAAGACAGCCGACTGTATATAAAGAAAATGAAATTAGCCTCAACACATTAATGCATCATGAATTATGATACAGTAATATAATATATATTACTCGTAAATGGGCCATTCGTCATAATGAGTACTTTCACTTTTGGTAAGTACACAAAAATCACACTTGAGTAAAAGTAAAGATATCATGTTAAAATATTACTTTGGTAAAAAGTTACCCATACAAATACTACTTGAGTGAAAGTCTTTAAAGTATCTGATATTAACGTCTTTAAGTATCATAAGTACTTTTTGTGCAAAATACATTTAATGTAATAAAAGTAGTAAATAATACATATTTACTTGTGTATTATTTTTATCCAATTGCTAAAAAAAATTAATTCATTTAAAAAAGAAGCATGAAATCTCCAAAGTAACTAGTAACTAAAGTAATCAAATACATGTAATGGAGTAAAAAGTACACTATACACCAGCAAAATGTAGTAGAGGGGAAGTATAAAGTAGTAGAAAATGGAAATACTCGAAGAAAGTACAAGAGCCTCAAAATTGTGCTTCAGTAAAATACTTGAGTAAATGTACTTAGTTACATTCCATCACTGATCGTAGTGGGCTTTAAACATACAGTACTACTGTATATCACAGTATATTTTATTATAGTAGACATTTAATAAGACTTTGAATGCAGGACTTTTACTTGTAACTGAGTATTTTTACGCTATTGTACTGCTACTTTTACTTCTACTACACTACTACTTCTCAGATCTGAGTACTTCTTCCACCACGGATCATAACAATGGGAGTATTATCATCACACTCATCCTGTCCTGACCATCCACCCTTCAGTGGACGAGCCCTGCACTCCTAACTACTCCTCAGTTACTTCTCCTCAGGAGTAAACATGAAAAGCAGCGTACCCAGCTGATGCCTCGTATGGTCGGCGTCTCCCCTGAGAAGCGGTCCGGGAACACTTGATAATTATGACTCCGGAACAGATGCATCTTTGTCTCAGATCACAAACACGAGCGGAGGACAACTTTCCCAGTCAGGAGATCTGTGCACTCGGACGCAGCGCTTCCAGACATTATCCACGGCGCAGCGGACCGCGCCGTCACCACCTCCTTACTGCCCAGCGACGGACACAACGCAGCGACGCTGTCAGCTCAGGACTCCGCATTTTGTCCACCCAAAAATCCGGGCTGGGTTGTGCGTGTGTGGTCCCCGCGTCCAAAAAAAACGCACACGGGGTTATCTGGCAGGCGGGACGCGTCTACCTCAGCTCGGCCATCCCCTCGCAGCACAGGCGCACTGCTGAGTTGCGTGTGTGCGCACTTTGGCTCTGCCAAGGAACTACCGCGGAGTCATCAGAAGAGACGGCCTCCCCCAGCCTCCCCTCGGCCTCCCCCCGGCAGCTTTACTACCTAATTAATGACGTCTGATTTATTAGACTTGACATCGATGCACTCCGTGTGCAAGTCGGCAGGTGCGCACTGCACATTTTGTCCTTTATTTCACAGCACGTCAGCGAACAGAAACATTTTATGTGTCTTCATCACACACTCAGAGTAGATGCCGTGTTTAAAGGAGCACTATGTAGTTTTTGGGGGAAGACATTTTAATCTGAGGAGAAAGATCTTCACTGGCTTATTTTTAAAGCGAAACCAAATGAGCAAACTGACTTTAAAGGACAGCACAGTTTCATACTGTTTTACTTTGTGTATATGTGGCGGACCCTGCCACCTTTCTAGCTTCAAACAGTGTTCTGGGGACCTTATTTTCTTGTTTGTTCAGTTATAGAAAACACCTTTTGGGATATGTTTGTCTTATTACCTCATTAATATTGTAAATATAAAAATCCTGAGTTTGAATTTCTTCTCCAAAACTACACAGTGCCCCTTTAAAGGTGACAAAACCTAGACCTATAACTAAAAATCCCCAAATAGACACATAATTAAAGAGCCAATCCTCCACATGTTCTTGAAAATATCTCATTACATGTTATTTATTTACATCCTCAGCCTGAAGCACATCCCAGTGTTGGAAATCTAAATGAAACCACTACAACAAAACTACCTGTCGGGCTCCACCTGACACCGCAGGATTACCAAACCCGCCTCAAGGTTATTAAAGGAGGCTCTAATGTACCATGCAGGCACTTTATGGTCTAGTTTGTTCAGTGCAGGAGTTCAGAGCAGCCCACACGAGCTGCACAACGCTGCACACACACACTTATCAGGTTGTCCAGCTGTCTGGCTCAACCGGGTGGACGTTCAGATAACCTGCTTCAAGGGCAGAAAGCAGCTAACGTCGAGAACAGAACAGCACTTGATGTCTCTCATCAGCTAGTTTTGTTCAGTTCTGTGCTGTTACATAAGCACCGCTGGTTTATGGATTCATAAAAGGTATGTTATATCAACAGGTTTAATGTGCAGCCTTATCTTTCCCTCGCTCTGCGGTTCAGACTTCATGTTTGCGGTTAAAATGTCACTTTATTGCCTTTGTTTGCTCTGTATCATAGAAGACGACTTACTTCTCCAATCTCTGGTGTACGTCTGCGTGGAAAACCGATGGATGCAACTAAGTTCTCCATTGTGTGGGGATGGCTTGGATCTGTGTGAAAACATGGAGAAACAGGCTAATAACAATCGGTTAAAAGAAACATGGGAATGCATTGTGAAAGCAAAGAGATGTAAATCTGCAGACTGTCAAACAACAACAAGGGGACCCTCTATTTAACTTGACTTCCCGTGCACCTCCAGTTATAACTGGATCGTGGTCAACTGTGTCCCGCGGGCTGGACAATGTTATGTAAGACTTGTTTAAATCCCAGCTATTGTTCCAGTGCAGGGCTGCCCTTCCTGTACTGACCTCAATGCGTGAGTGAGTTCACCATGGTTTTTCCACAAGACACACACACACACACAGCCAAGAACATGAAGTCTGTCCTGCTTCCCGTGCTTTGATTCGGTTCTTCCTCCAGCTGGAATAGATGTGTTGGAGCCGCCTCTTCTGGGTATTATTATTATTAAAAGTCCAGCACCTGTTGCTCCTGTGTGTCACCTCTGTTTTAGACATTATCGCTTCTTTCTCGGAGCCCTACTCCATTAGTGCTTCTGCTGAGTGAATGACGGGTCACAAGGCGACAGAAAGCACCGAGTTTGTTTTGAATCACAACCCCACCCGCCCCTCCACCTCTTCATCTCAGAACAGAAGATGCATTACACTCCCCAAACTTTGACGCTACTGTGAAGCATATCTGATGCAATCTCTCAGAAAAACAGCGGCCCCTTACCAATTTTTGACCACCGTGGAGTCATGAGGATCCATCCAAAAAAGCCAGTATTTAAAGCAGGCGAGCTGAGAAGTTTTCCGTGATCCGGCTAAACTTGTGTGCCTCTCTGTTTCTTCCAAATGCCTCACAGGGGACTTTAGGATGCCTAATTAAGAATGTTCACAACAGAAGAATCCAGTTTTGCTGCTTATGGCCTCTCGAGGGAAGGTAACATGATAGTTTTGCTGATAAGGAAGAGCACAGTATGACAGTCTGTTTGATCGTATCTGAAAAAGATGACTGTTGTTGAGGGATTTGTGGGAGTTTTCTACCAAACACACAAGGCTGAGGGAGCAAACTGTTTTATAGAAGGTTAATCTACACTGGATGGGGATAATCTGGAAAAGCAGAGCCAGAAAACTCAACAATGGTAATTGCTCTGTGGCGCCGGGATTGTTAAGAAAGCTCATTAACACTGGTGACCTTGTTTGAGGTTCACTGTTGTACAGCTGTGAGCATCAATGGGAGATTGAATCTGGGCTGCTGACACTTCGAACTCTGCAGTGACTCAGGTTTCTTTGTGTTGCTCAAAGCTTCTCTTCACCTGTGTGTGTCTGGCTTTCTGAAAATGAATGCTGCCCTCTACTGAAGACATGGATGTCCTGCAAATGGCATCAAGAGGAGAGGAAATGTATGTAAACCTCAGTTAAAAACTAACCTTAAATTCTTTATATTTCTGATGGAAATGGAAGAAAAAATGTCATGTTTTATTGTATTACAGTCTGTGTCATATTGTTGAGTGTGCTCGTGTTGTCTCTTGTGTATTTGTTGTTGAGTTTTATGTTTTATATATTTTAAAGGTCCATCTGGAGATGGGCATTGCAGATCAGCTTTTAGGCTATAAATGCTGTGGTGTGTGTCCCAATACTTGTCCCAATAAATACACATTAAAACAACATAGTGTAACTTTTTTACCTTAAAATAACAGCTTCAAAAATCATTGTGATGGTACAGTGTCTTGTAACAGGGCGAATGGTGTCTCTATCACTTGTTACTTCAGTGAGAGGGGAGGATCACAGTGTCACATACATGTTTACTCCAAGGTACAAGTTTTCAACACATAGCATTGTTATGACGTCACGAGTTTTGTTTGTAGTTAGCACTTACATTACATCTGACAAACTGTTACAGACCTGGGGTTTGTATTTATGACAGTGGTGTGGCACTCAGAAACTGTTTCTACATAATGTTGCTTTAAATAAACAAATGAACAATTTCTTCCTTGCAAAACAAAAAAGCGTACAAAACAATGAATGTTTGCATAATCTTTAAAGAGGTCATATTATGCTAATTCTCATGTTCATACTTTTATTTGGGGGTCCTAGTAGAACAAGTTTACATACCTTAATTTTCAAAAAAACACATTATTTTTCTCATATGGTGCATTGCTGCAGCATCCCCTTTCACAATGCGTCTTGAATGCTCCGTTTCAGCTACAGAGTGAGACATCTTGCCTCTGTTCCATCTTTGTTGAGAGTTGCACATGCACATTACTTAACCGGCAGGATGTAGCCAATCAGAGGCAGAGTAGGGCGGGTCATGCCGAGCAAGGTAGCGTGATCTAAAATAACGGCAGCAGTAGCAACTGTATGTCTGCTGACTGACTGGAGTGTATATATATTTTATAATAAATATATAAACATATATATTTATGTGACGCCTGTTACATAGTGACGCACATACTATAAGTTCCAGAAGTAAATGTATAGCACTGACAGTGAAGTTATTATTTATCAGCTGATTCCCTTTTTGAATAAAGGGAAACTCTAAATTAGTCAAATACAAAAATATAGAAATGTAAGTTTTAATGATGAAGGTTTTAAACTGATAATGTTTGTCTGTATTGTTCGTGTCTGTGTCTCTTTCTTCTCTTTCTACATTTATTTTGAGTGTGCAAAGTGTTTCTATTTAGATCCTCTGGGAAAGGGAGTGGGATTTCCTGCGACACATCTACGCCCATGGAATGTGTACTTTGCCAACTGTCTTTGTTGTGACTGTGTGGTGGTGCACACACACACACACACACACACACACACACACACACACACACACACACACACACACACACACACACACACACACACACACACACGCACACCTTTTCCTTCCCCTCTCTCCTGTCCAGTTAGCGGTGACAGGGAGAGACATATCTGTTATTACTTTGACCCCTCGGTCAAATGACGACTGAAGACAAAAAGTGAAGCAGACACGGGAGAAGCCATAAAAAACAGACGGTGACAAAAACTTCAAACCTTGAAAAACCCTCCAGTTTGTCAGCATCGCTCTAACACGTCCACCTCATGCTGCGCAGTCACATGGTGATACTTGTGCAATTTCCATCCCAGTGAATTCAGTTATAAATAAACAGAAGCAACAAATGACTTGAACAGATAATTTAGAAGATGAATGACTTGTTTTGTCTTGAAATTTGAAACACTGATATAAAAAAATATCTGTTTATATTAAAAACTGCTCGTTAAATCTTGTCAGACGTATTGATAATTGGTCACACAATCTTACATTGACACGGGATGTCATATAAAGAATTACTTCAATTTTCTTTGTGATGAACTTACAGTATAATAACTTTATAACAGTATCATAAACCGAACAGTCTGTCAGCCTGTTAAATCATTTTGATAAGTGACCGTAACTTACCAACGGCTCTTGTAAGATTCTTCAGCTTGTTGGTGTTCACACTTTTGTTGTTCTTCTGCTTTCCCTTCACAGCTCCGTTCACATGTCAGAGGATGATTCCTGAGGCAGTGCAGATTATGTGAGTTGTGGGGTCTACTGCTGGACACAGCTTCCTGTATCTATCTGATTGGTCATGAAGAGAGTGCCTCTGGGCATGGGCTAAGTACAGCAGTGAGACATAACAGTGTGTGTGTGTGTGTGTGAGTGAGAGAGAGAGTGTGTGTGAAAACAGCATCACAGTCGGAGCAACTGCAATGTCTTTGGTTTAGTTTGCTTTCACTTCACAGCTTTCATTGTGGTTTTCATTTGCATCGTCGACGGCTGCAGAGCTGCTAACAACCACAGGAAAGCCTCGAAGCTCAGTGTTGGAGCACAGATTTCAGGGCTCTCTGCATGATGAGTATTTTCTAAAATGTAAAGTCAAACTACAAAACATTACTCAGAATAAATAATATTGTGATGATTTAATGTTTCCTGTAGAGAGAGCCACTTCCTGCCCGCACCCATGCTGGGTCATGATGTTTCTTGTGTAAATCTTTGTAGATGCAACTTTATTTAAATTTTTGGCAAATCATGCTTCCTGTTTAATGTTTGTAATCTTCTGTTGTCTCTATTTCTGTCCATCTTGTTTGTATTTACACAATGCTTTTATTCTTTGCAGTGATGGAATGCAACTAAGTACATTTACTCAGTTACTGTACAAACAATTTTGAGGTACTTGTACTTTACCATAGCATTTCCATTTTTTGCAACCTCATGCTTCCGTTCCACATTTTGGAGCCACATGCTGTAAATCTTTCCACACTACATTTATTTGAAAATTTAAGTTATAGTTACTTTGCAGATTGCATGCTGCATCAAAGCAAGAGCAGCATTTTTTAAATGTGTATCACCAGCAATGGGATTTTAAAAAAATGCTGAATATTGGATCTGATTATCAGCCCGGTAGATAAATGGACGACCCAAAATATACAGCATAAACATATTGCATGTAAAAATATGTATAATATACTCTTTCTGGTACTACTCATACTTAAGAGGCTATTTATTACCAGAACTTTACATCAGGCCTATTCAACAACGTTTTTTCTACTCTTTTGCATCTTCTGTCTCATATTGTCTGTGCTTAAACAGCCTGGGTTAAGGTTTCTTAATTAAAAAGTACAAAAGCAAAAGACTTAATGAATGAATGGGCTAATATGCCTATTATTAATATGTTTAAGGGGAATGAGGTTGTTGAAGGGCTGTATTTGGCCCACGGGACAGGCCTTCTTCACATCTTTTACTCAAGAACTATTCATATGGGTGAATTTCAGTTTCAGCTAAATTATATTTTAACATTCTAACAATATATCTTTACTTTTACTCAAGTATAAGTATTTGATACTTTTTACACCCCTGTTTCTTTGGCTGACCTTATGAACTTTATGTAACAGGGTTGTTGTTTGAAGTAATTTAGTTGTAATGCATCAAACTAAATTAAAGAACAAATATATTTAAAATGAGCTCCCAGTGACCTTTATGTGACCCTGAAAAATGTGCCTAATTGGCATTTAGGTCTGAAGCTGCAGTTCCTCTGTGCGCCACTAGGGGCGCCATGTTGGCAAGTCGGGGGTTTCCTCAGTGCAAAGACATTTCATGTACAGGTGATAGATGACTTTAGGGCAAATAGTTGAAAACACACCCGAGAGATTCGCTTTTTTCTACACAGCAACAAGAATAATTTTGTATTTTGTGTCTTGTTCTCAAGTGAAACACATGAAAAGGCCAGTAAAAGTGAAGACTTTTAGTTGTCACCGACATGTTTTAGCCTCGGCTGCAGACAGGGATGCGCGGTGGGAGCGCTCTCAGTCACCGCACACCATCTTTGCGGCGCACATCAGATAAACACTTGTGTTGCTGCCTGTTAGCTTGAGATCTTAAATTGTACCATCGGAGTTTGTGCGTCGGTCTCGGCACCAACACTGGCTCATATTTAGGTATTTCTTAGGCTAGTCTTTCTAACAGTGACAGGCGTCTTTCCCACAGGTCGTCCAGATTTAGGGGGGGGATTCATCCTGTCGTTAGTATCAAGGATATTAGTTACATAATGTGGCGGTAAGCTGTTGCTAGCTTAACACCAGCCTGTTTTTATCTGTTTTCGCCTTTATCTGCTACGTCTGTTACACATATTTGGTTAGCAGGAGTCGTTGTTAGCGATGGGAAACAGCAGAGTTTACATTAGCATAGGTTATGCTACCTTTGGCACCCTGGTTGGACTGTCGGCTTTCCTGGTCTGGAATATTGCATACAAACAGCCATGGACGGCGGCCATGGGAGGCCTGTCAGGTATGTCAACACACCTATTGGTGTATCTGTCATATTAAATGTTCCTGTGATATGTACATTTGTCTTCCATCACATGATTGTGGAGCATTTAATGAGGCTAATCCCTGGGAAAGGCCTACACAGTCAAACAACATACCATAATCGTGCCATCATAAGGTGTTTGTTCTGATCCAGTGTCACTTTCGACACTGAAATCTATTTAAACACTTTATTTACTGTCAGTATTTGTTTGAGTTCAGTAATGTTTGATCGGTGGTACCTTGTTAACACACTAATTTAGGTCACATTTGTGCACATGACCGGATTTGAAGCTCATCCCCTTCCTCACCCTCACGTGAATGTACTGTACTCTGCCACAAAGTCAATTTTTAAAGTGTGTCACTCCTTTTGGTTTGTGGACTGACATTTTATTTATTTATTTATTTTTATACAATCTGAACTTTATGCAGTTCAAGAATCAACTTGTGCAATGCTCTGCTGTTGACCATCTATCTAATGAAGACTAGAGCCTGATCGATATCTGAATCCTGGAACCGATACTGATATTATGGAGTGAAAAATTGTGATATCGCTTTATCAGCAAGTACACACACATTTATTGCAATGATCCCTCAAAGCTGGTTATCAAACAGTTGTGACACAGATATGTATCGGTGGCAGGGTAGTTTACAGTTTGACAATAAACTTTTTAAATGACACCAGTGCACTGAAACAACAAACTTCAGTCAGAATTTGACTTTGTAAACTACCCCAGCTTCTTTTTCTTATCTGTGATAGGCCAGTATCGGTGGATAATATTGATATATTGGTCAGGCCCTAATGAAGACACTAAATAACTGCAAACTTACTTCACCCTGGTAAACCTAGTTTGCCATTTCTGTACTGCATTGGCCGACATATTCACCAGCACCATAGAGCTGCAAAAATGAGTTGATTAGTTGTCAACTTTTATCAATAATCAATCATCTTGAGTCATTTTTGTAAAAGAAAAATATTCAAATTCTTTGACTTCAGCTTCTTAAAGGTGAATGTTTTATGTTTGGGTTTTGGACAAAACATAACATTTGAGGACATCATTTTGGGCTTTTGGATAAAAGTTTTATGGACATATATAATCGCTTAATTGATATCAACACCATCTCCTCAGGCATTAGGTGATTGAGACGGGGATATGATGCTCCAGTTATTTGGATAAAGTCTCTGTGATGTTTAAAAATACACTCATTGAAAGTGTGTGCGTCTTTGTCTCTGACAGGAGTGCTGGCGCTCTGGGCTCTCGTCACGCACATCATGTACCTGCAGGACTACTGGCGCACCTGGCTCAAAGGCCTCAAGTTCTTCATCACTGTCGGCGTGCTCTTCTCAGTGTTGGCAGTGGTCGCCTTCATCGCCTTCCTGACTCTCGCCATCACACAGAAGCAATGTAATCCTCTCTCCACTGTTCATAGTCCATCATGATTCATTTTCAGTATAACAGAGAATAAGACTCAAACATTTATTATTAACAGCTCATATCCTTTGTAACTCAGATGATTGATTTCCTAATGCAGGTATTCATCACTCTGCTCTTTTCTGTCCCACAGCTCCCACTGACCCGAGGAGCCTCTATCTCTCCTGTGTGTGGAGCTTCCTGACTCTCAAATGGTCCTTCCTATTGGCCTTATACTCGTACAGATATCGCCAGGAGTTCGCCGACATCAGCATCCTCAGCGACTTCTAGTCAGTATGGATTTTATAAGACTGCCATGGACTTTGAAGGGTTTTAGGCTGCCGGCGGGAGCCGGTCAAAGAGCGTTTGTAACAAAGAGAAGGAAAAGCAGACATGGCGAGATTAAAAAGTCATCTGACTTTTACCACATGGAGTTGCACTCGTTTAACAAGCTCTGTATTTATATTGTAACCTGCTCTCCTACTTTTAAACCCACACATTATACTCCTGTAAGTAGTCATAAAGTCTAAACCTCTGAAGACTGGAACTGCTTTTGATTGAATCGCCCTGGTCTTTTTATTAAGAGACAGGTGGTTTTTCATACAGATTTTTATCATGGGAGTGTTTAATCTTAAAACGACTAACAAGGAAGAAGGAAACCCCCGACATAACAGGCTTTTAATCCAGTGATACGTTGGTAAAATGAAAGTGAAAATACTCCCTAAACCCACCAAACCTAAAACCTGAGGCCACCCTGCTCATGCTAGGTTGACGGTGTTTGTTGGAGCGCTTGAATGTTTGTGACAATGAGCTTTTTTCATAGTTGCAGTTTTGAACCACAGAGTACTCGTATCTCTGAACAGTTGCTTTCTTAGTGTCCACTGAGTCAAATTCTTAGCTCCCTTCAGTGTCAGTGAATTAATTAGAGAAATATTTTTATTGTTACTTTTAAACTCACGAGCTTTGTTCCTTTTCTTTGCACAAGAACTGAAGAAAAGGCATTCCTGTGGAGTTTGTGCTTTTCATCTTGTGTACCACCAGGGGGCGACTTTGTTTTTTTTTTTGTTTTCCTGTCAAGAGTCCATTTGAAAATTCTGACATTCCTGTTAAGTGAAAACACAAATGGATTTAATAAATAATTGCACTTTAGTCTTTGATATGGATGCCATTGTTTTGCACACAGATCCTGATACAATGGGAGAAAAAGAAAAATCACGTTTTACACATTGTCATCTCTGTTTCACCCTTTTTAATGTTGAAATACGCTATTTATATGTATCATTTCTTTTACAGTTAGTATGATTTGTGTAAGTCAAGTTAAACTAGGCTGTTTGCTTGTGTCGACCTTTTATCATGAAACTTCAAATGTGTTTTTCTGTTGATGAGAGAATGAATATGAGGATGCTACATGTATATAGAAACTGAACCCATTAAAAGTTGCATTTATTGTTAATTACGTCACGTTGTCTTCTCGCTCTGTCCTGCACGGATGCAGCCTCACACATTAACAGTAAAAGTGATGAAGGTTTTCCCTTCACAGCTGCACGTTCTCAAAATGTTTCAAGCTTTTTTAAGGATTTCAAGCTCCACCCAGGAAGTGTAGAGAGTCTTTAGCAGCATAACTTGATAAGTAATCAAACAAGTGGTCATACACACATCTGAGCCAAATGCCTGCAGACGTTGTGCCTCAACAGTAAGGTACAGTGCTGGTTTTCTTTTACTTTTACATTAAACTGTACAGAATGAGCTTGATATCAAGGTCAGCTAATGACTTGCTGCTATTTTGATTCATTCATCAGTGACATAATTAGAGGACAAATCTTTAAGAGTTTCAGACCTGAATCAAAACAAAAGCTAAATGCACATTGTTGACTGAGTGATTGAAAATAATTATCCTCCACACGTGTTTTTTAACCTTTAACCTTTTTTAAATAGTGCTGAATCTCTTTGCAGCTCCATTTTATATCGACTTATTCTTGCTATTCTTCTTTTACCTTTCATAAATTATACTTCAAAGGTAGTCATTCCCAGACATTTCATCTAAACACTAGTTCGACCATTTGTTTGCCCTGACTAGTAAAATGCCCATGCTGCAAATATTGTATCTGTAATATAAACTTTCTTATGAAAGACAACATCTCACAGACTTGAGAAGTCTTGTCCACAGCGGGCAGACTGTACGATGCAGAGTGAACTTGAGCGTGTGCTCATATTTACCTGGTGTTGAGCAAATATTTCAGCAGTCCACCCACCTGTTGGCTGATCCTTCACCCTTCAAGGTTAGATTAGGACCTTGCACTTGAAATGGGTAGCAGTGCGATCCTAAAGATGCCCTTGTTCCCACAACTGAATTATGTATAATAACATAAAGCTCAAACCAGTCGGACTGGGTTTTAATTCTTAAATCTTGCTGCATGTCGAATACGTGCAAACAAAGTTGTGGTGATGTCGTTACATTACATTTACTCAGGTTTACTCAGGTACTGTACTACAGTTACATTACAGGGATATCTTACTGCTAGAGTCAGATTGATACTTGATGTTTTGGGCCGATGCTTGACAAATTCAGATATAGACATATATTGGCCGATATTCATATTTTTGTGAAATGATCCACACAACGATACACACAAATTTGTTTCAGAGGCAGAAGATTTTATAGGAAAACAAGACATTTTATTGCCTAACGTGACATCAGTGAACTTCACTGTGAATTAAATCATTATTATTTTCCTACAATAATATTTTTCTGCATACAGGCGCATATATCAAATTTGTATGCTGATTAAGTAAAATTAAATTGATGCTATCTTGTCAAGTGACTAATTTTGGGAAAATATATGAAACTCGGTAAGAGACTTATTATTACTTCAACTGATGCACCTTGAGGTCATAGTATTAAAAAGGGAACTTGTTATTGTCTGACTACGTTTCAATATGCTCTAGCCATGCAACCAGACCGCCCGCGTTATGTGATTGACAGGCCGGCGTACAACCTCCCAGACTTCGACAAAGAGTTCGACAAGAAGAGTCGACAATTCCCCGTCGGAGAGAAGGTGAAGAAACTCTTCAGGTACAGAGCTGCAATCTCTCCGCACAGTCAACATGAACTACATGTCTTCCTATCACACAAACTCCACCTCTGACAAGCTTTGAGTTGCGATCAAATAGAGGAGAGCCCTGTAGCTATGACTTCACACCAAGTTTGGATATGTATTTGGATGTGTATCGTGAACAACCAGAAAACCTGAGCTCTTCAAAGAGTTTCTCTTGTTTGTTTCTGTCAGATGCTCCGTGTCGAGTCTGAGGGGCTTGTTATTCAGACATCTGCCTGTACTCAGCTGGCTCCCCAAGTATAAAGTGAAAGAAAACCTGCTGTGTGATGTCATCAGCGGGGTCAGCGCTGGCACCATTCAGGTCCCCCAGGGTCGGTCATTGCTCCTCCTCTCTCTCCTCTGATGCCTCTTTATAATACACTCTGCCTGGTGCTGGTTGCTGCAGTGTTGGCTCCAGTTTACAGCATAGTTTTTGTATTTTTTCTATACGTTGCATGATTTATGTGACGAGTTTAAAAAGGTTTCTGTTCTTTTCCAGGCATGGCATTTGCCCTCCTGGCGAGCCTCCCTCCTGTCAACGGTCTCTATTCCTCATTCTTCCCCCTCATCCCGTATTTCTTCATGGGCACTGCTCACCAGATGGTCCCGGGTAAATCAGAGTGATTTATCTGCAGCGATTTCATATGATGACAGTGATAAGTTGCCAGAGCTGCACGGTGCAGATCAGCTGCGCTCAGCCTCGACTCTGCCCTGTTTGCAAAATTGCATTGAAAATAGATGTGACACGCTGCTTTTTTTTTTTAAATGTCCAGGTACGTTTGCTGTCCTCAGCATTATGGTGGGAATCGTGTGTCTCAGGCTGGCCCCAGAGTCGGAGTTCAGTCACTTCAATGCCACTCTAAATGCTACAGTAGTGGACACAGACCAAATGAATAACGTTCGCTTGGGAATATCTGGAACCCTGGCCTGTCTCACTGCGATCATACAGGTACTCGTGGCACTAAAGGCTCGGCCTCTTTGAAAAGAAATGTGAGGTACAGTTCAATCTAACAGTGACACACTGATATCTGCTTACCTCTGTATAGATCGGCCTCGGCTTCATGCAGTTTGGGTTCGTTGCCATCTATCTGTCCGAATCCTTCGTCAGAGGCTTCATGACTGCTGCAGGCTTGCAGATCCTCATCTCAGTGCTCAAGTACATCTTTGGCATCAGCGTGCCACCTTACAGCGGTCCGCTGGCTGTCATATATGTGAGTCACTCTTTCATATTGAAATCGAAGAACATCAGAACACTTTGATTTGCCAATAAAATCTTATTTTTTTTGTCACAGACTCTGGTAGATATCATTCGTGGCCTCCCTGATACCAACATAGCGTCATTAGTATTTGCTCTAGTCAGCAGTGTAGTCCTGATCGCGGTGAAGGAGCTGAGTGCACGCTACCGCCACAAGCTGCCCTTCCCCGTTCCGATGGAGATCATTATTGTAAGTAGTTTGTCATTTCTCTGAGGACACAAAAGTTCAGTCATGTAAGTGTTGCTTGGATTTTTATGTAAGATTGAAAGTGCTGATTGGTTTCTATTCCTTTCCTCTGCAGGTGGTGGTGGCCACAGCCATCTCGGGCCCTCTGCATCTTCCTGAGCTCTACCACATGGACATAGTGGGAGAAATTCCTTTGGGGTAAAAAGAAAAGCATTAAAATTACTCGTGCATCTTATTTTTTTGCTGTTCACTTTAGTTTTATTCCTTGGCTCTGTTTTCCAGATTCCCCGCACCGATCCTGCCCACAGTGAGTCAGTGGGAAGACATGCTGAGCACCGCTTTCTCCCTGGCAATCGTGGGGTACGTCATCAACTTGGCTATGGGCAGGACGCTGGCAGCCAAGCACGGCTACGACGTGGATCCAAACCAGGTAGAAGAACAGCATATCTTCTGTTATTTAACAAAAAATGTGTTTTATTCAATTTTATAAAAAAAAACACATGCATGTTCTCGTACAGGAAATGTTGGCTCTTGGCTGCAGCAATTTCCTCGGCTCCTTCTTCAAGATCCACGTGATCTGCTGCGCCCTGTCTGTGACGCTGGCTGTCGACAGTGCAGGTGGAACATCACAGGTGGGTGCTGTGTTACCACTTCAAGGAACAGTAATCAAGTATTTCATGAAAGTTTGTATGCACTACAAGGAAAATAATACCTCAAACTGCTTGCTGCCTTCTCGTAGTTTGCCAGTTTGTGTGTGATGCTGGTCGTGATGGTCACCATGCTTGCCCTGGGAGCCTACCTGAAGCCCCTTCCGAAAGTAGGTGGACATAAGAGTGCGATACTAGCTCCTTTAAAAATGAGACATACATTCATGCAATATCTAATCTTGGTTTCCCCAGTCGGTGCTCGGAGCCTTGATTGCAGTGAACCTGAAGAACACGCTCCTGCAGCTCTCCGACCCCTATTACTTGTGGAAAAAGAGCAAATTGGACTGCGTGAGTTAAAGCCTGGCATGAAATATTGTATCATCTTTTTTCTCTCCATATTTTATCTTATTCTATCGTTCTCTCTCCTCCAGTGTGTGTGGGTTGTGTCGTTCTTGGCCACATTCTTCCTCAGCTTGCCTTATGGAGTTGCTGTTGGAGTGGGCTCATCCATCCTGGTGGTGATATTCAAGACACAGTTGTGAGTACATTCCCTGCAATACGCTCTATCTTTTCTAGCCATAAGACAATGCATCAGAGTGTTAACTGCGTATTAATGTATAACTCGTTTTAACAACGTGTTACTTGCAGTCGTAACGGTTCGGCAGTGGTTCAGATTATGGATACAGATATCTACAAAAACCCGAAGGTGTACAGTAAGGTATGAAAAGTACATTTGTATTTGTTATTTTTGTCGTCACACATCATATAAGGGGATTTTTTTGTAATAACTCCACAGGTCAAGTCAATAACAGGTGTGAAAATAGTGAACTACTGCTCGCCGCTGTATTTCGCGAATGCTGAAATCTTTCGCCAGAGGGTCATCAGAAAGGTACAGTGAAAATCACTCAAGGTTATCCAGGTTTGAATCAATGTGTTCGTGTGACGTACGAGTGTTTACATAGTCGTGTTTGTGTCTAGACCGGCCTGGACCCTGGCAAACTTATCCTGGCCAGGCGGAAGTTCTTAGAGAAGGAACAGAAGGACAAAGCGAAAGAGGAGAAGAAGGACAAGGAGACGAGGAGGAGGAAACCGAGCTCTTTGGTTACCATGAAGTCTCAGGTGGGATCAGATATATGACACACGACACACATGTTTTACTGAGCAACAGAGTGCCAGAAACATATACAAAAACTTTCAATGGGTCATGAAAAAAGAGTTATCTGAAAATAAAACCCGTGACCTTTTCTGTGCACCTTTCTCTACGTATTTCCTCTAAATCTAGACCATATCTCAGCTTGAACTGCAAAATGACTTTGACATGAACGATGGCAGCGCCAGCAAACCCGAACCTCCCACCAGCTATGTCAACTTCCACTGTAGTGACATTGAGCTGGGCGAGCAGGCGCCTGACCAAGAGCCACCCAGTCCCACCGCCGTCACGCTGGAGTCCCAGCCCGTGCCCTTCCACACCCTCATCCTCGACCTGGCAGGAGTCTGCTTCATCGACCTGATGGGCATCAAAGTGTTGACAAAGGTTGTAAGCCTGTTTACAGTACCACTACATTCACTCTGAAAACAAGCGGGTCCACCTACAGTGACAACAATAAAGATTATGATGATATACAACATTTTTAGGCTATAATAACGTAATAACTTTAAAGGATAAGTTCACCAAAAAATGAATATTAAGTTGCTCGCACCTCGTCGGGTGCACGAGCTCGACCTTGCATCGAGGGCATAAATAACGTCTTTTCAAATCAATTTGGGATCTCGTGGATGACAAAACTTCCCATCAGCATGGGTACATGACTGAATCTTCCATTTTCTTATGTAATGTTACACATTTAACGTTATAATGCAGCTTCACAGGCTTTATATTAGCCCGGCTATACGTTCTTAAGTTAAACATCTTTTATAAAAACTCTTGTGGAGCTGTTATACATTACTGTACTTATATACTGCAGGGTGACTCACCTAATTTCTTGAAAATGCATTAAGATGACATGAAAGTTTTAAATTTCAGTTGACAGTTAACGTTAGATAGAATCGACAAGCCAACGGTTAGCCGTAACTGACATCCAAGTTTACTGACACAAGCGTAATCAGACTGTAATTCGACATTTCAATTTGTATAATATTAAAATAGATAGTTTAAGTGCAAGAGAAACATCTAAGTTAACGACACAGCTGTTACCAGTGACAGCCTCTCCACAGTGATGTAGCTCTCCTCTCCTCCAAGTCAAAGAGCCCCTGATGTATTCTGCACAGATCTAATATTGAGCCTGTTTGTCACAAAAATGTTCTTTTATTCAGAGGATTGAACCGTGGCGTTCCTAACTGAACCTTTATATGAGAGAAAATGTAATATTGTGGGAGTGCTGGCCTACAGTCATGGTTATTGTCTTCTTCTCTTTATTTCCCCCACACAGATGAACTCAAGCTACGAGATGCTGGGCATTAAACTATATCTGGCTAATGTTCAAGGTAACATCTTAAGTGACTTAAGTGCATTTCACACCTGTTGGCTAGACTGAACAGTTGTCATGGCAACAGTAGCCTAGTCATTCATTCAACATAAAGTCCTTAAAGGTCCGTGAAGGACACCTGTGAGAGACAGAGTACAATTGTAAGCCAAAGATTAGACGTCTACACACTCGTCATTGGGCACATGTGCCTTCCATTTTTCTAGTGAGATAAAGAGGTGATCCACAGGTATGATTAATGCAGACACTAGAGGCAAATATCATTTCTTCATGCAGTGGTCAGTTTTGAAATGTTGGCCTGTTTTGCTTCTATAAATGTCTTCTTTCAGACTAGTGCAAATACAAGTATTGCATATTTAATTAGATAATGCATAATTAGCATTTTTATGAAAGCTTTTAATACCAAAAATAATGTTCTTAGCCTTAGCAATTCATAGCCTGATTAACATAACATTTCATTCCTGAAAACATGATGATAATGAATGTTTTCATGGATTTTTTTGATAAAAAGAGATTTTCAAAATTCCCTCTGTAAAAATCTTTGACAAAATGACAGAACCTGGCTTTATCCAGTGTTCAGGTCTATGTTCTGGATATGTTTGCATATTGCCACATTAAAAATAATGTTGCCTATTATTTGTTCATTTTCATAAACAACTTTGATGCAAAAAAAAAAAAGGAATGGGAACATTGGCTTACTTCAGACACACTCTCACAGAGCCAAGGATGTTGTTAAAAAGCCTTTTTTTAAGGGCGTATCAGAGTAAAAATCACAAAGGAGAAACTGCTGACCGGTTTCTAACCAAACTGGGTCTTCCCCAGGGCGTGACTGGAAAAAACAATTGTCTTAAAGTAATTAATCAACTGGGAAAGTTTCATGGAAAGTTAACATTTGTACCCTCTTCACCTGTGGTGTCTTGACTCTTTGTAAATTGCATTGATGCCAGATCCCTTGCGTCACAGTGTTCAAGTCCTCGTGTGATATTTGTCTTCCCGCCGCCTGCAGCCCAGGTGTACGAGGAGCTGGAGACCGGAGGAGCTTTTGATGAAGGCAATATTGGCCGCGGTAATCTCTTCCTTTCTGTCCACGATGCCGTTCTGTTTGCTCAGCAGACCACCGCAGAGAGGCGAGTCTCCCTAAAGGTAGGTCCCCCGGTGTATAAAATAACCTTATCATACAAATCCATTTCATAACATCACATACAAACACCTGCTGTTCGAAGGTTTCTAAGGTTAGGGATATAGGGAGAGATTAAGAGGAGTAGAAAAGTGAGATTTATGCTCTCATGTAAGAAATTCCTCTTTGAGCACAGCCTTTGTCACCTTATCTGGTCCAACAAGGGCAAACAGAAATATCACAAAGGTTTGTGTGACACATTAAACGGCACAACAAACAGAGTTGTAAGTTACACCAAGGTCATGCTTGGTATTGTGTGCCTGATTTTGTCTTCTCTTACTGCATGATAAGCACGAGCAACTTTTCGGCATCTGACAGGACAGATATCGTCCTCTACAGGTTTAATGTGGATAACATTTGTTACAAAATTGACCATCTTTAATACACGATTCATTAAAAGATGTTATGTGTGTGTCAGTCTCAACTTGCAACACCGAAGTACTGCCCTGTAGCTTCCCTCTCCAGCTGCTGCAAGTCAAAAAAACTACCCATTTGCCAACTTTACGTTTCCTTATTTTTAAAACTTCGGTTAGGTTTAGGAGAAGATCACGTTTTGGCTTAAATGACCTGTTTTGGTCGCCACAAATGCCACTGGAGATGTCCCGACTTTTTGGTCACAGAGACATGATTGGAAAATGTGCTGGAGCTCCTTCAAAATATCCAGTGGTGTCATGCTTACAAAGTTGAAACGCAGTCTCGAACTGCGGCGACTGGCTTGGCAAAATCTCGCCTAAAGCTCCACCACCATCCCCTCTGCCTCATGACATGACAGTCAGGTCACAAAGACGTAACGTGAACGTGATACGACAGGTCTTGTAAAAAATATCAATATGGTACGTTCCTGTGAAACATATAAATGTGAACGTATCAGTGGTTTACAGAAATGTTAACTTCTTACATTTTATCCTGACAGCTGGGCTGCAAAGAAACTTTGAAATAAAGCTGCTATTCTAAAACTGGTGGATGCTCAGGATGTGAATTTGAAGAGCTCAGCTGTAAACAATAATGTAGCAGTGTCAAAATCCCTCTGGACTGATCGCTGTGGACTCAGATCACCTGTGTGCAGGTGTGTGGAGACTGACTCCTAATTAATGTGAGAGCAGCTTGAGGTGTTCCCCTCCCAGCCAGTCAGGGTGTGACGACGCCCTTTTGTGAAGGCTTAAGAGGGGTGGGGAACGGCAGCCCGGCCAGTCTGCTTCTCATTCTGATTCTGTCCTTCACACAAACAGATTGTCAGCCAGACACTCTGCTCTGTTCGGGCCCTGTTGAGATTGCTTTGCTGCCCTCGTTCTGGAAATTGTGTGCATCATACAGCCCAGTTCAGTGACCATCAGAAGTCAGCCTTCAACTAGCCTTCCTGCATCAGGGCCGTGCTTTTTTGTCAAGAGTTTTGCATGTGCTTGAGTAGACTGGCTCCTGGTTTTCTTCTGTTGTTTGTCTTAACTGAACACCTTGACATCCAAGCCCCTCTGTTCACCTTCAGTTCTTCCTGTTCCAGTTCATTGTGGACTAACGAGGCAGTGAAATAGCTATATTTCAAGATTATTATCCAAGTACAAGTGCCCGTCGGCATTCCCCATGGACATATATATATATATATATATATCTTTTGTTTACATTTGCTTCTCTTCTCTCTCTCATATGTGATATCCTTAAAGTTACTTTAGCTGAAGCTTGCCTCTATCATCCACGTTTCTTTATTCTGCTACCGCCGTCTTTATTGCACTGGGAGCAAAGTCCTGTTAGTGTTTGCCTGTTTAAATATGTGCATTCACTTTGTTGGCTGCAGGCAGAGAAAGCAAGACAGGAACTCGCCTTTAACATTAATGAGGATCTGGAGCAGGTATGCACTGGTTTGCCAATACAAACTGAGACGGAATGACAATTTCTTCTTACTCTTTTTGCCATTATTCTGTATCTAAGAGCAGTTTTGCTTTCACAGGAAATGTTTTGAGCACTGATTGCTGCAGCGAAGATGAGCCGAAGGAAACGCATCGAAGATGCTGACAACAATCTTCAAAGTCGCTGTAATTTATGGAAATGTATTGCTGCCAAATTATATCATGTACTTGATCTTGTATCTTTTCCCTGACTGTCAATTATCTAAATAAAATGTTTTACTTTGCGACCGGGCACAGTAATCAGTACTCGACTCCGCTGACAGAGGGTGGTACATACCAGCACAAGAGAGACGGCCAATAACAAGTGAGCGCTGAGCAGATAATGAGGAGGAACTCTGAGGCTCAGTCTCAGCCAGCCCTCAGCAACCGTGGAGTGAACCTGCTGACTGTGCAGTCATACAGAAGTCGTCTTGTAATTAACTGAGAGCGTGCATGGGCCACAGCTGTGAGGTACCAGCCAGCTGAGCAGTCTGGCTGAGTCCCAGTGGAGGCAAGACAGTGAGAGGGGCTAAACCCAAATGAAAGGAGATACGTAGCATCAGCAGTTTCGTGATATCTCGCAAAAACTCGAATCACAAACATTTTCCATCAGGCGGAGTGAAGATTCAACAACCACAATAACACTTTTAATTGTTTGCGGGTTGCACCAGCAGAGTGACTGTAACAAAGACAAATATGTGGGCCAACTAACTTGTGTTTGGGTAGCAGGTGCCTGTGGTGTCTCGCCTAGCAGCAGGCTGACAGTGGTGTTGGTATGCGTGTGATGCATGAATGGATTTATGAAGCTATTAAGAAATCATCCTAAGGTATTCTGGCACACATCTGCTCCTCTGCTCTCCTTCATCTCTGCAGCAAATTGGCACCACAAGTGATTACAAGGTTTCTATGGCCATCAGCTTTAATTTGGAGCTCTGGGAAAGTCTCTCATCACTTAATGGTGTGTGTGTGTTCATTTTCATCACCTGCAGCTCATCCCTCTCTTTCTTCTCTCCCTCCATTGTTTGCAGACCATCTGTAGAAGCCCTGTGTTTGGGCCTGATTTAATTAATTTGAATTAGGAAAATATTCAGATTAGAAAGAATTAGTTTGACCATCGTCTGTCACATGGTTATGAGCCGTCATGCCCCTCCGTCCCGCCTACCTTATTGACTTGTCTTTTCACATATTGCGACCTAATTATAAACATAAGTTATGTCCCATATGCATACTGCACACTAATTCTGAGCAGGTGTTGAGTATGTTATGTGTTTAGTGTTTCTTCAAGTTAACTAAAGCGGAAACCGACAACTAACGGTGACCTCGAAAACCTGTGCTCTGAAAAGGCAGATTAAAACACTCAACTGTTACTCATTGCTCTAGTAGAAACGATGTTGGTCAGAGCTGTCTGGTAGGGGTAAACACAGACTCTGACACAATAGCAGCAGTCTCCATCGAGTGAATGCCCCTCTGTCACTCTTGTTTTACTCTTCACCTTCTGTGCCTCCTCCATCAGCGGGTTTCCACAGTTATTAGGGCCCGAGCACAAATCTTGTGCGAGGACCTATTGCATCTGCTCGGATTCTTTATTATTATTTTTTGTCCTTCCCCAAGATCGCATATTTGTGACCATATCATGTGACCAAAAACTTTCTCGGATCGTCATGAGGCTTATTGAGACTTATGGGTCTCAAGGACTTAGCCCGGAATTATTTTTGTCGGAATTTTTGGTGCAACAGGAAGTCGGCCATCTTGAATGGCGTGCGGCGATTTTAATTTTTCCAACGCTGTTTTTGGGACTTTCGGATATTCGCAGACTCACCAAATTTGGCATGTAGCTTCTTACCCATGAGTACGTTATTTCGATACCACAACTGCCCTCATGTGCAGCATGAAAGCTCAGTAGTGCCCCATTACGCCACCCTTATGGCTTTTCCCATTCTGTACGGACCCAATGTCTGTGCCTCGTACTTTAACTAAGTCATCCTACAGATTTAACGCCACAGACTTCACACTCACTAAATATCATCTTCAGAACTTGATGATGACACCTTGTGAAAAGCTTTCGCCTATTTTTTATTAATTTTTATTATTTTTTATAAATTTTTATATGTAAATATTAGCATTTTAGCTCAATAGCTCCCAGGTCATGTGATCAATTGACTCAAAATCAGTATGGGATCATGCAACTACACTGGCTGCATGAGATACGCCTCTTGTTTTTACGTTTTACATCTTTTCATATTTTTTATTAATTTTTATTATTTTTAATTAAATATTATATGTAAATATTAGCATGTTAGTTCAATAGCTCCCAGGTCATGTGACCAATTGACTCAAAATCATGTTGGGATCATGTAACTACACTGGCTGCATGAGATACACCTCTTGTTTTTAAGTTTTACATCTCTAAATATTTTTTAGTAATTAGGGCCCGAGCACGAATCTCGTGCGAGGACATATTGTATCTGTAGGCGGAATTCATTATTATTCTTCCATCCCCGAGATCGCATTTTTGGCGGCCTGAACATACCCCAAAACTCACCAAACTTGGAACATACATCACATGTGGTGAAAAATTTGATAATTCAAAATGATTTGGGGTGGGTGTGGCCAGGGGACTCCATAGCGCCACCTAACGTCGTTTTGTCCCCGCAAACTTTTTCTCGGATTGTCTTGAAATTTACAGCAGTCATGGGTCTCAAGGATTTAGGCTGGAATTATTTTTTTCTGAATGTTTCCCGCAACAGGAAGTCGGCCATCTTGAATGGCGTGCGGCAATTTTAATTGTTCCGACGCATTTTTCGGGACTTTAGGATGTTCGCAGACTCGCCAAATTTGGCCCGTAGCTCCTTACCTATGAGTACATTAATTCGATACCACTACTGCCCTCATGCGCGGCACGATAGCTCAGTACTGCTCAGCTTTGTGCGATCCCAATTTCTAAGTCTCATACTTTCAATAACTCGTCCTACAGATTTAACACCACAGACTTCACATTCACTCAGTAGCATCCTCATACCTTCAACAGCGCGTGTTACACCTGATGGGCGTGGCGGTGCGGTCAATTGTGATCCTTCGCCATCACGCAGGAAGTCCTTATAACTTCAACATACACTTGCCCATCTGCATCAAACTGCTCACATATGTAGAGGAGCTCACACTGAATACGTCTCTGTATCAATACTGTGTCATATCTATAGCGCCACCCACTGGACACAGGAAGTCACTGAATATTCCACTGTTGTGTTTTGTGTGACACGTATCCCATTTAGGTAGGAAATTTCCAAAGGCAAAGGGCGAGTACACATCTGGGCGCGCTGCCTACGACGGCGCCACAGCCCAACGTACGTGGGGGGGCGAGTGCCCGTTCATCACTGCTTGCAGTTTTAATTCCATTTGTTCCTCCTCCTGTTTTGGTTGCGCAATTGCAGACGTGCTTCATTTGGGCCATAAGCTGTCCTCTTTTTGGAAAAAATAGAGCTTGGTGGCAGACTGACCGGCATAGTGAAAGCGAGGCTTTTAGGGAACCAGTCTATATATGGATGATGTCTTTTTTCTGCAGGCATTACACTGTGCAATCAGTATTTATTTCAGATGGATGAGTTAGAGGTCATATTTTGCTTTTTGGGGTTTTTTCCTTTCCTTTGTGTTATGTAGCATTTTTGTGCATGAAAAGGTCTGCAAACATCTGTTTTGGAGTCGAGCCTTTACTTCCGTGACTTATGTGTGTCACTATGTAACAGGCGTTATATAAATATATATTTTTATACATTTATTATAAAATATATTCACTCCTGTCAGTCAGCAGACGTACAGTTGCTACTGCTGTAGTGGCGTTATTTTAGATCACACTACCTTGATGTCTCACTCTGTAGCTAAAACGGAGCGTTCAAGACACAGTGTGAAAAGGGGTGCTGCAGCAATGCACCATATGAGAAAAATAATGTGTGTATTGAAAATTTAAGTATGTAAACTTATTCTACTAAGACCCCCAAATAAAACGTATTAACCTGAGAATTAGCACAATATGACCTCTTTAAGGCAAAAGTGGTCTATTGCCAGTTTACCTCCTCATTCCTTTGATAATCGCAACTAGGAGGAGTCATGAAGGAGTTAATCTGCTAAGCAAAATGTTCAGGGGAATCTATTTAGAGCATCAGTATGTTTAAATAAAAATGACGATATCTGGCACCAGTGTATTGATAGTGATCATAAGAGGAAGTAATGCAATATAACAGAATCAATATGTTGTCCCACCACGAGTATGTAGTATGGAATAGGGACACATGCTACTGTCTGTCCATTCTGTCAGAGATTACAGCGCAGGATATATTAGGGTAAAGCCCTTTTGCATTTTTAGGCTTGCAGTGCCTTGCTCAGAGGCACTTTTCAGAGATTGATTTCACACCAGTAAAGCCCTTTTAGTTGCCAGCTCACATCTGAAATACACACACCGAGTGCCAGGCAAGCCTTTGTTATTGCTCAGTCTCCCTGCCCTCATTACATTTAAAGTTACGTTGTACTGTTATACTTTTTTACTTTTATCTAAATTTACTATAGGCTTTAGCCTATTTTGCTATTCAATTTGACCTTCTTGTTATTGTTCCTTTTATAATTACCTCTTATCAGTAAAGCTATAGGTAGAAAAACCCCCCTATCCCTTCTGGAGGTCAAATGATGATTACATTTCATTATGAAATGCTTCTAGCTAAATCCTTATTCAAATGAGATACTGTTATAATGGACTAGCTTCTCAATCCCTGTAATTGCAAGTTCACATAAAAATTAATTTTACACCCTGTGCACATTCATTGACCATGATGGTTTAATTAACAAGGTCCCTTTTTAGAAAATTTGAGAAGAAGAGATTTATGTATTAAATTTGTTTACACGCCCAGTGGTTTCATGCTATTGAGACTAATTGCACGGTGTCAGAGGGTATCTCCTCGTTGAGTCATGGGACCTTGTCATTTAGCACTGCGCCTGCTTTTATGAAGAGCTGTCCCTTGGTGAATATTCAGCTCTGACCTTTCAGAATCAATATTTAAATTGGGAGCGCTTTAATAAAGAGTCAAGAAGCAAAAATTGTATAAAAAGAACATTGCTCAAATGTGCCGTGGGCTTTGAAGAGCCATCTGATGGAATGAGGATGACAGGGCAGCCAAACCCACCTCTGGAAATTTAAATAATGCCTGTTTGACATTGATCAAGTGACGGCAGTTGGTGCTTTGCATATGCATTTTGCAGAGCTACGTTTGGGGATCTGTTCTGCTTCATTAGCAAACCGGTTTGCAGCCAGGGAATCATAAATCTTGATTGTGAAATGTCAGCAAATTGTCTTTGGACAGGGTTTGTTTACAAAGTTTCTGAAGGCAAATCTGACCGCTGATATCTGGCATTAATTAATGTTGCGTATTGTCTCATTCCAGTAGTTCGCCAGCAATCGAATGCACCAAAAAATTGAACGTTGTCTGGTAATTAATTAAGGCGTGAAATTATTGAGTCTGCGTCTCTAACTGGATGATTAATTATTTATTGTTAAATTAAGCCACAACCCCACGTCTGATGGAAAACACTGCTCGACCTGCTCGCCATTTTTTTGTTTTTCTCTTTAGCAACTTGTGGATGTAATGAGTTCTTTCATTTCACGGCACCATCATTGCATTAAAAGCAATCAGTGTGTTAATTATTTCAAAAAGCCGCTGACCTATTATGAAATGATTAAAAACAACGAGCAGACTTTGAAATAAAACCTCATGTCTGTATCTTTTCATTTTTTGGTTTCTCGTGGAGACAGAAGGAAGGAATTTATTTAGGTTTCATAAACAGTATCATAAAGAAGATAAAGCTTCAGAAAGATAAACAAATTTGACCTTCCTTCTGAGTGTGCCATCAAGACAAAGATTGATTTGCAGCTATCATGTTGGACAGATATGCAAATGTGTGTCATCAGCGAGGTGTTTTATCTTCCCATCAACTCATTAAACAGAGCGGCAGGTACTGTTTGCTCTCCTGTCTTCTTATTAGATAAAAACCGCAGTGTGATGACTACAGATACCAGCTCCTTACTGAGCCGTTCAGTATCAGCGGGGAAATTAGACAAGACAATGCAAAACAACGCAGTGTGGTGCAACGCTAAGGGAACTCATTAGAACACTACAGCATGGGAGGAAGCCGCATGATGCTTTGCAACATGTCATCAGGGGTGTTGTGAGTGTTATTACACAATCATAATTTGATAGCTTGTGCACAATTACTTCATTAATTTTGACGATGTTGCATGATAAACTCACCGGCTGAAAAAAGGACAAATGAGGGAAAAGCTTTGGTCTGATAGGAGCTCGTGATTTGCTGAAGCTTAAAGGTCCAGTGTGTAGGATTTCAGAGGATTAAGGGAGCAGCAGTGGAAGATATTATTGGCAGAAGTAGAGTATAATATTCAAAGCTATGTTTGTATAATCACCTGAAAATGAGAATCATTTTGGTTACCTTAGGAGGAGTCCGCCATGTTGCACCGTTTTTTTACAGCCACCATAAAAAGAAGGGTTAAGCTGACGTGACACATGATTTGTTTCACAAAATGGTTGGTTTCAGAGAACCATCTGCAATGAAGCCACAAGAAACTGTTTATACAAGGGCAGACACTTTCAAGAAACAGTCAGCTTTGGACACGAAGGGCTCTGTGGTCAAGTTGGCAAAAATACTGTAGATGCTGTGTCTGGTTACACTTTCAACCCATCCAACCACCACGGCTACCCACCAACTCAGACTTTTCTCGTTCTTTCTTCCACGACACTAGAGGATGATGCCGGAGGGGTAACTACAACATCAGAGTTAAGGCCACTGACATGTTGGGAGTAAGAACGGGCTGTTACTCTTGTTCTTGGACGAACTATCGGTCTTTCACTGTCTATCACAGACAAACTTCAAATAATCCGATCAACAGTTGGAGAGAAGTTTGTAAATTAAACTCTCTCCCATCAGTCAGGAGGAGACCAAAAACACTTCAACTTCAATGTCATTCTTTGCCTTCAATGAAATAAACTCTCCAGTTCTGATATAACTGATGCTATAAAAGCATCTTCGCTAACCTGTTGCAGAGCCACCATTGTTGTTTTCAAGTAAAAGTTTCTTCTCTTGCTGGTCATCACACTGAAATCACACTCGCAGCCGCCAGTAATTCCTCAAAGGAGGATGATTGGTTAAACAGCTGCCTCGCAAGGTAAGGGGAGGGTGAGACGAGGGCGCTAGATGCAACTAAATCCTACACAGTGGACCTTTTTAAAAGTGATTCAAGTTGTGTATTGAATCATCATTCCACGGTGGATTGCCATTTCATGTTGAGTGGATTCACGAGCCTTTAATCCATTTGTCAAGGGTCAGAGTTACATAACCGCTGACAGGATGTCAATATACAGAAGGTGTGAAATGTGGTTATAGCCACAGCAATCACAGCGATGTTTTCTGTTGGATCCACAGTGCATCAGTTTCACTTCGGATGCATCTTTACACGTTGGCATACTGTATCAGTGTCAGGCTTGAAGAAGTGAACTGTGATGAGTGCGGCTCAGCTGACACTGGAGTCACACTTTAGAGACAAAGACCAGCCGTGCGCGAGTGTCGTCAAACGTCTGTCAGGCAGATCAGGCTGACAGCATTAACCACACAAGCATTAGTGAAATTGCCCCCTGCCTCCACAGCATAATATATCAGAATCATTAACACAAACATTTGCAAATTAGCTTTCCAGCGAGCTCTACATGAAAGCGCTCCGTACAGTTCTCCATATAAAACTCATTAACCTCAAAACACAAAGCTTACAAACTGAAAAGAAAAGGAACGAGACGAGACAGGAAAAATCTTTTTTTCTCCACTGAATTTGTTGTTCAGCTCGCTCTGGTTTTCTCTCTCTTGTTGTCTGGCGTCCCATGGGTATCCAGCTGTCTCTGGTGCAGAGGAAACACACCTGTCTGAAGCTCAGAGGAGAAATCTCCGGCTTTTATCTCAATAAACAGGCAAGCCAGGCAGCCATTATCCAAAGCCCTTTGCTGCTTTTGTTTACCATCCTACCATGAGTCGCCTGTCATCAGGGGATTTTAACCGTGCTGGTGATTTATTAACTCTTTTAAATTAGAGCTCAATTAAATTCACACATGAAGACTGACAGGAAGCATCTTGTCTGGACTTTGTGTGTCATGATATTAAACACTGAGACAGCAGCTGTTATAAAACATGGTATTGTCTGTAATTAACTGTTTTTATTTAGAATCATCAGCTTTATAAGTTTAATCATATATTGTTGTATTTTAATGCTACTCATGCAATATGTAAATATCCAGACATCCTGTGTTTTTGTGTTTTTAAATGCACAATGTGTCAAAACAAAACAAAAGACATATGGACAGTGTTGCGCTGGGGAAAGCCGGGCTGAGCCAGCTGTCTCTGGAGGAGAGAGTCGGGTGCGGAGCCAGAACTTCTGGAGGAATAAACATCCGGAGCTGTTTACTGACGGGAGGAGAGCTCAGAGATTAATTTTAACTTTTTGGACTAAAAAGTGGATTTACCTTCACTCCTGTTTATCAACCTGACTGCAGCAGTCATCCGCAGAGGTGACCCCCTACGTATGACATGAACGTAATGTTACTGAGATTCAAGATTCAAGATTCATTTATTTGTCCCGAGGGAGATTTGTCTTGGGCAAAAGGCTGCCACATGACAATACATAATAAAATACACACATGAATAGACAAAAGACACAAGTATCTTTGGTCATCATACCCTCGCCTTATGGCCTGGGTTTACGAGACTCACTGATATGGGAATAAATCAGTTTTTTTGTATCTTCTCTTATATTTAATTGGGACCCTATAACGTCGACCGGATGGAAGCGGCTCATATTGAGAGTACGGGACATTTGAGGGGTCGGCAGTAATCTTCCTCGGAAGGAAGAAAGAGTCTCTGGTGAGTGCTGAGTTTAGTGAAAGTTGACCTGAACTCAAAAACACAGAAACACACTCTCAGTGCATGTTGTTGCCTGCTAGCTTACAGCTAATGCACGGTAAAGTAATCTGGCTGTGAAAAACTGGTGCGAGTAACCTGAATAAACACAAATGATCCCAGCGGTCAAACTCAGGTCGTGTGAGTACACAGCTCAACACAATAATATAGCAAAGGTCTAGTCATTTGTATGCAGAATTCTTACATACTACATCTTTAATTGCTTTAAACTTCCACACATTATGCTTAATGCCATGCAGCAGACACATCCAGATATCCTTCTTACGTTTTAAAAAATCAAAACCTGTAAGAGGGAGATTTGCACAGAAGTACCCAGGACACATTTTCCTTTATTGTGACAATGACGCTGCTTTTAAACAGCTGTCTAAGTACACCACATTATGACTACTCACCTCCTCACTCGCCTTTAACAGCTGCAGATCTTTAACGGTGTAACTGCGTCTCCACAGCTGCTCTTGAAGGTAAGGCACTAACTAAAACTGTTGCTCACTTAATAAACACTAGTACTTTGGTAATTACCGCAGAAATGATCACGTCTTTCATAATCTACTAGAGAACCAGAATGCAGAAGGACTTTTATTGCCCTCTGTCTGTGTATCACTGTAATAAAACAATTTATAACTGCTCACATTATTTTCCACTCTTGCAGCAAGCAGTGGATTTATTACAACCTTTTAAAACTGCTCCTAAGTAGAGTTATTAAAAACTACAATGCTCAACTGTAATTTCAATAATTATGTTTGCTGCAATTGCCTGCCACGACCACAGGATGGCACTGTGGCTTTACCTGTAAACCCACAGGGCCGCTCTTGTCTGATCAGCAGGAAAAACTTTGAAGAAGTCTCAGATTCCCCCAAGGAAGCCATGAAAGACAAAGTTGTGAAGGCTGGAGCCGAGGCGATTAAAAAAAAAAGTGACTGTAAAAGAGCTGGTGTTGTGATCTTGTTTCCTGTGATCCATATATATTGAGCAAAGGGGAGAGTGATGGTTGAGTGGGGACTGCTGCACCTCAGTGGCCCTGCAGATGAATGAAGATGCAAATGGAGGGAGGGGGAAGTTAAAGCCTTTAGTGACACTAAGCACACCCCGGAGGCCCTGGTGCAGAACGCTCAGCCTCAGCACATCAAGGACGCAGCCCCTGTGTCTGAACGTCCCCCCGGCACGCATCACATCCCGTCCGTCTACATTTTCATCCAGACAAACACTTGACTCCTTCTGCCGTGCCGAGCCAATGACAAGAGACAGATGTGCCCTCCTCAGAGAATCCAGTTTGATAAGCTGCTGCTCCACAAACTATTAAATAACCCAAAGAAACCACCCGAGTAAAAAAGAGAAAGCCCTACTTTACATGAGAATGGTTATGCCTGGAAACCGTACCCTCACACGTTGGCTTCGCCTTGGCTGTAAATGTCAATTTCATGTCAGATCCTCTCTCTATTCATCCATGTCGTCTATGATTGCTTCATCCCTTTGCATGAGAATGGCTTGAAATGAACGGTGGCCCATTCTGGTGCTCCTTCATGGTGCTCTGTAAATGAAATGCATCTGAAAGGACCGGCAGACAATCACATGATCAGGCTCTGCTTTGTAGAATATGAAATTGCTCGCTGTACTGTATATTTCTAAACTTATGCGGCGTCGCCTCCAACAGACTCGACGCGTTGAGAGCTTTCTTTACCCGCTAAGAGCAGCTTCCTGGTGGGACCTTGGCTATGCTAAGGAGTGTCACAACCATGATGCAGGCCCCATGTGGCATGCTGTTTCTGCGAGTCACTCAGGCATACAGTACTCTGGCTTTCCTCTCCACTGGTTACAGAAATACAGGTGAGCCCACAGCAGGTGAACCTGTCATAGTCAGCACCTGCAGGATCCTAACAGCCAGCAGGGGAAAACTGAAGGACAGAGGAAGTTTTGTTGTGAAGAGTTCTGCTGCGCCACCTGGGAAGCTCAGCGATGAAGGTGAAACGCAATGTTGCCCGAAAGACACAAACTGTTAGAGAATGAGTTTGGTTGAATATGAAAGAAACTGTGCTTTGGTTTGTGTTCTGATCTTGAAAGAGGGTTTAGTATAACATTAATGACATCATGCAGTATGTGTTATTATTTAGGTCATTATTTCGGTAATGAGTCAAAACTCAAATGCCCTTTTTGGCCCTGTCGAGCGTCGTTCATACAGTTCTGCTCGGCACTATAATTTGTTTAAATGTTGATTTATGAACTAATTGTCTGTAATTGCCGCTTAGTGCCACTGTTAATCCAAGCTGTCTGCCTCCTGAAGCACATTAGGCCAGATTTGTATAATGAAGTAATTACTTCAATTACGAAAGGAGAAAGTAGGGATAGCGCGAGAAAACTGGGAACAAGAAGCTAGAAAGTAGTCCCGTGGCGTGAGCGTGTTTTTCTGTATTCATGCCATTATGAAACATACACGGCAGAGGATATGAAAATATCCTCACTGTGAGCAAACGATTTCCTTAATTAACGCTTGCACATGTCAACAAAGTTAATTTGAATCTTCTAATATGGACGTTTTCACTCTGTTTGGTCTCAGATGTCAGTTCCTGGACCGACTTCGCTGCGGCATCTCACGTATCGAGTTATTTCAGCTTGCGAAACGATTCTCGCTACTTCACACGTCGGGAAAAAAAATATAGCTCTGTGTTTTCTATTTGGCTTCCGTCACCCGCCAGAAGCTGCCATCACAACCAAGAGTGCTCCATTGTCTGCTAGCATTGTCATTGTTATTAGTCTTTTGGATTGCCTGTGGAGGTATCGGCAGGCTCCGGGGGAAGCAGGCGCCAGGCTGGATAATTAGTTGTTCCTCGATGCCAGACGGGCACGTTGCCGTCACTTGGAGGGGAAATGGAAAGTGGCATCACTATCACAGTAACACCGGAACAACCTTTGGTGTGAGGGCTGGGATCCAGCGCATCTGTCACACCACTAGTCATCTACCCACTGGCAAGACAATAACGCTTACCGGTCTAGCAATACACAGCATGGATAATGACTTTATCTGAAACGGAATTATTCTTGTCATATTTGTCATAATTAGTCATGGTGAGGTGCAATCGATAGTGAGCCTCTGTATTGGCTCTGGTGTCGGCATTTCAGAAAATATAGGCTTATCTGAAAAACAAGAAAAAAGAAGACAAAACGAAGCATTTATGCCAGTTGTACATACATTTAAAATCCTTTAACTGTCTATTGTTCGGCCTCTGGCCACCCAGAAGCTGCGTTTTCCAGCATCAACTCTGGGGACTCTGGGGAGGCGTCCGTGCTGGTTTCTTCTGGAGACGAGGATGAAGACGAGAAGCACAGCGACGCCCGCGAGAAAGGTACCGCCGAAACCCACCAGGATGCCGTACAGGAGCGGCAGAGCGACATCCAGAGGCCCCTTCTGGTACGGAGGGACGGGAGCCCGCTCTACAATCAGATCCAGGTCACGCCAAGACAAATCCCTTACTAACACACACACACAGGACACACAGGACAAACAGGACAGACACACTTGCCATCTCAGAGGACAGTGGGAGCACTTTTGTCAAGTTTTAACTTGAATGAAACACCGCGGAGGATTAGAAAAAAAAACGGACAGGTGATAATTACATTTTTGAATTTCGAGGCATCCTGGGAAATACTCCTCATACAGTGAGAGTGTTGATGTTGAGGAATAATGAGTTGGAAGCATGCCCACGGCCACCAAATCTAATCCGGCATCTCATCTAAACACTTAATAGATTCGGGGTTTTCGTTGAAACATTATATCATTTGTCATTCAGACAGTCTCCAGAGGGATAACCCAAAAAATCTCCTCTTGACATCAATAGCCGAGGATATTTGGGGCTCAGACGTGGCCACACATGTCGAGACTTAGTTATCCATCTACAGTGAACCAAATTAATGTGACTATCTCAATCTTTGGGACAAATTACCTCTTCTTTTTCCGCTCCTCTGGCCTTCATGCTGGTGGCTCTTTGAGTCCGGTGGGAAGTTTAAAGCGCTGACATGTTCGTGATAGCCTTCGACGTAGCGCTTCAGGCTCAGTATTTTTTCCTGGTTGATGTTCTTCCCCACTTCTGTGAAAACACAAGCACGGAGCCGGCCTTTAAAAGTAGTTCGCTGCCACCTCCAGTGCTGAACATGTATGTGTATTAGTCCTGTAAATGATTGTCAGGCTGAATTTAATTGTTGTCTTCCTGGCCTGAACATAATTAGCTCTGGCAGCAAAGCAACTGTTGTCCTTCAGAATAAAACAAAATGAACTACTCAAGTTTTTACTCATCTCTTCAGAGCTGCAATCAAGTGTACGATAATTGCCGCGTTCTGCATCCACACAGTATTTCATCAAAGCCGCCACTGCCCCCCTCCCCTCACCCGTCTTATAACTCATCTCTTCCCATCCTCTCCTTGTCTTTTTTTATTTCTTTATTTTTTTTTTACTCCAAAGCTGCTGATGAAAGGAGCAGATGGTTTGTTCTGTGGCTGGTGTCAGCTCCACTGAGTCCTCTGTCAGATCATTTACACCTCCTTCCATCCAACGCCACTCGGCTGTGGAGTCGTGTGTGTACACTGGACTGCAACACATGCCAAAGACTGGCAGTGTGCAAAATATGCCACTTCTGAGGTTCCAATTAAAACGAATCTCAAAGTAATGAAGCAATTACGCGCTGTTGTTAAAGTCTCGAGGAGGTCTTCTTGACCGAAATAAACCAATTTTTGAGAACTCACCGCCGTGTACCCAAATGAGGCTTTGTTCCAATTTTCCTTTTGTCAAGGGACCTGCTGAGATGTCTGCTCATGACATTTGCTGCTGTCAACAACACTGTACATAAGAAGTGAACCATTTTAATTCGAACCCCATTACCTCAGTAGCACCTCTAACAATTACTCTATTCAAGAAAAAAGATTGTTCGGCGCTACACAGGGCACACGTGTTCTTGTCGTCTCAGTTCGTTTCTCACCGATGGCGATGTCTGTTCTGCCGATGTGCTGCAAGGCGCGAGTGAGCCTGTCGTAGTATGTCTGCTCGCCGTACCTCAGCAGCCAGTCTGTCAGGGCCGTCCGGCACTGAGCTTCACTATCTGGTAAACACAAAACATATGGCCCTCAGACAGACAGGTCTCTGACAGTCAGCCCGCTGCCAGAAACTCCCCAAGCTGAGCTGGACGTGTGAGAAACAGACAGGTCACAGGGTGGACTCTTCTTCATTTCTACCTTATTGCAGCTTGAAGCCTCTAACTCTGAGAGGATAGGTTCACAGAAAATTGAACTAATAGACATCACCATGAAACAAGTTTTCTGAAATTTGACGTATAATTATGCATGAAATTAGATCCATTAATTTGCATGTAAACATCCAGAACAGAAACCTGACGATTGGGTAAAAAACATCTGTAAAATTCTTGTTTTATTTTGTTGACACATCAGAGTCAGAGGTTTCTACAGAGGGAATTTTGGATATCTCTTTTTAGCACTCCATAAATCAGAAAATGCTGTCAAGAGCCCAGAAAAAAAAATCAATTTTCACCATGTTTTTAAGATGGATGACATATAAATAAGCCCTTCTGTAAAACCTTCAGAATACAGATACGAATAAAAGTGGAAAGTCTGGTGTGTGTGTAAGTGCTACTGAAGAGGAGATTTTGGCTCGGAGTATGATCAAAAACATTTTGAGAAGGCTGCCGTTAAAGATACAATATATATATATTGTAAATTCTCATAAATTTTACTCAAAAATCATGAAATTTAACTAACTTCACTAATAAATATCACAATGAAACTTTCCCAGTCGATGGTGATGGGTGACTTTCTACAGGCCTCCTCCTTTTCCTGTGCAGAAGAGCTCAGTTGAAGAGAATATGAGACCATCTTTTTTTGGTAAAAAGTTTCCTCCTGGTGTTTTGCCAGACAGTTTTTTTTTTACTTGCTGAGCTGCACTAAAGCGAAATTAGCACAAAGAGGAAAGTTGGTAACTTTCTGAACTTAATTTGTTTAACAGACTGAGGCCTCGGTCCAACATTAGTATGCATTTTGGCACAGAATGAGGACTGTTTTGCTGATTGCTTTAAAGGTCCAATTTATAAGACAGTTGATTGCTGAGTCTCATTCCCACCTCATCAAATACTGGCTCTTTGGGTTAGAGGCTGGCCCGTCCTATAACCCAAAGCGTCACTATTTGAAGAGTTGGGAATGAGACACAACAATCAACTAGAAATTGGTCCTTGAAGAATGGATCCCTCCAGGGCTATTATCACATCTTACTGTCTAAAAATGCAAAAAGGCCATTATTAGAGCCAGTGTTTGGTTTGTCCATTCTGGGCTACATGGCGGTGGAACATGGTGGACCGCATGGAAGAGGACCTGCTCCTTCTGTAGATTTAAAAGGCTCATTGTAAAGGTCACGAAAAGACAATGATTCTTATTTTACATAATTACTAATATTATATATATACATCCTCCTAAATCAACACACTGGACCTTTTAATTCAAGTTCAAATCACTGTTTTTCACCGGACAGGAAGGCAATGAAAAACTGTAATCTGCAAAGGAACAAGTAACTAAAGCTGTTAGATAAATGTAATGGAGTAAAAGGTACACTATTTGCCTCTGAGATGCAGTTGAGTAGAAGTATAAAGTTGCATAAAATGTACATGTAAATTCTCAACTAAAGTACAGTACTTGATAAAACACCACTGCAATACAGCAACAGCGTTCAGTGTCACTGAGGGTCTGTGCCTTAAGTACATTCAAATATAGACTTGATAAGCTTCGGTATCTTCCTATGCATATATTATTATACACCTGTATGATCTCTGTGGTCTACAGTGCCTCAGGTGTCAGGTGAGACGTGTCTCAGACGATGATGAGTCCTGACCTGCAGCTGGAGACGTGTCTCTCCTGGCTCGACGTTTGAGATCCAGTTGATTTCTCTCCGACGAAAGGCGCTCGAGGTGTTGGAAGATGTTCTCCTCTGGGTGAGAGAGGGCTGACAGAAGGTCTCTGCACTCCTCAGACGTCAGCAGCTCCACTAAACGCTCCAGCTGATGGGCACCGATGTCTTCTGCCACTAATAGCCAGAACACGCACCATCCAATAAGTGATGATGGCATGACCAGACGGTACACTGTAAATTCTAGTTAACGAAGCACGATGCTGACACCACAGCAGCATGCCTGTGCTCTCAATTAGCAAGAACTGCTTGTGTGGTGTCAAACTGTCATATTAACCTCCTCAGCTGCAGAGAATAGAAACTGAATAATCAACATTTCACAACAGAAAACAGAACAATCAGCAGATTTTGGTCTCACTGAGAGTTTTTTCTTACAACATGCTGAATGCTGATGTAACTGCAATCTGCTGTGGGAACATTTGCTCTCACCTGTGTCCTCCCCGAGTGTTCGACTCAGAAGTAGAAAGACGAAGACAGGACAGAGTATCAAGACTTTCATGTCAGCTGAAATAGTATAGACTCAAAACACACTGCTAGCAATCTATGACATTTGTTTTCAAAGCTTGAAAAATGATGGAGGATTTGTTTCAATCATAAACACCCAAAGTAGCTTTTTTTGTATTTTTTTTGGAACAGCCAATCACCAGGCAACAGATACTCATGCCACTGAGAATATGCTTATGGATGCATTACCAGTTTTGTAAGAGATAGAAAAAGCATCAAAATATTGCTAAATTTACTGGAGGGCAGCAACTGTTATCATCTTATGAATTAATCAACCGATTTTAGTTTATATAAGTCATTATTTGTTCTGTGAAATGTTCAAACACAAAACTAAACTTCAACTTCCTGTTCACAACTCTCAATATTCAATCAGCTTATATACTGTAGTCTATATAAGTGAAGATGTCACGTTAAGATATTACTAGTATGAATTGTACTTGAATAAAAGTCTATTATCTGATATTAAATGTATTTAAGCAAAAGTAATTTAAAGAAACAAGTAAAAGTAAATAAAAAAAAGAAGTAGTAAACTAGTAATTAAAGTTATCAGATAAAAGTAGTGGAGTAAAAGTGCAATATTTGTGTCAAGTAGCAGAAAATGGAAATACTCAAGTAAAGTACAAGTACCTCATAATTGTACCTAATTACAGTACTTGCGTTACCTTCCAGCACAACATTCATTTGGCATCTGCAGCTTTCACGCTGTCTCCTCTCCTAACTGTTGACTCTACTAACTGTTGTGTTGTCAGAGAGACAAACATTGCTTGTAGCCATCCACTTAAAAGCCCGACACTGTTAGGTAACTCAAATACTCTTAGATACCACTGGAGGGAAACTCATGCCATGCCTTTGAGACTCGCAGGGTGCATTTATATTTGTATGAGTGTAGCCACATGCATAACCACGGGCCAGAAACATGTTGCTTTCCTCTGTGGTAATGTTATTATTATTATTATTATTATTATTATTTCACATTTCAAATGGTCCCTGATTGTCAGGAGACAAAAACAAAACAGACCCGAGCAGTGACGGGGCATGCTCACAACACTTATTTAAAATTCTATTGAACTTTAAAGCTTCATCCAGACCAGGTCTGGCTGTAACACCCTGCAGTTAGCTTTACACAAACTGCAAAGCCTATCCTACATATTCAATCTGTATCACCGGCTTTACAAAGAGGGTAATGTACTGTGTGTATAAAATGATACTGATGTATGGCGAAGTGAAACAGCAACAGCTATTATGTTTGTCTTTGATGTGCACTACTGGAGAGAAATGCGCTGCGAGTAGTTGAGATGCATCTCTGTAGCAGGGAGAAACATGTTTAATGACATTATTGTGTGGGCTTCGGTGAGGGCATGTTTTAAATTGTTAATAAGCTTCATTTGCCAAACAGTAAAGGTTGTTTGTGTGGGCTGACTTTCAAATTCTCGGTGTTGGCTAATGAAAAAAAATCATGCTCTGGGGCTGCGAACCACAGAAAGTTAGGTGTGGGTGGTATAATGGCCCTGTAATGATATGAGATGCTGCAGTTGAGGAAAAAAAAAAGAAACACCGGGCACAAGGTCAGATAATTTATTCATATCTCTGAGTTGCTCAGTACAGTTTGCTATTGATGAAAATACATGCATAACATATTTTGTTCTTTATGTTGCATGAAAAATACATAAAGTATCATATAACACGTAAACAGTAGGATCTCGCTGGGAAAAAAAAGAGTTGCCAACATTCAAAATGGAACAAATTGAGTTACTTCTTTGACTTTTGCCTCCTGGCTTTCTGACTGTCTGTGGAGTCGTATCCCCATGTCTCTTACACTTCACACCACTGAAATCTGGTTAAATACTCATACAGACTCCGGTGGAATGAAGGATAGAACACATGGAATATTCTCGCAGAAAGACTCTGAAACATAAGACACGAAATGTGAACGACGCAGTTTCCCCCCCCCCAAAAAATGATGCGCTGCAATAAGTGTGTTTATTGCAGCAATACTGAGTCCTAACTCTGAGCGTTTAAGCTCTACTTTCAATGTTAAGCTTCAGGATGGAGGCCAACCCCCGGCACCTGGTGCGGAGCAGGCGATTGGGACTGTATGATTTATGAGAAAGCCTTCGAGGTTGAGGGGGAGGCGAGGAACTGAATGTTGGCCTCTCCCTTTTTTCTTGAGTTTAAGTTTGAGCCTGAGCCTGAGCGAGACCAGGCCTGCCCCTGCTCTGTGGCTCCGGGCTTTCAGGGCTGCTGTTGAAATCCTGGGCTCTGGCACGTTATCACAGGCCTGAGCTGAATGACTGTTTAGTCATCAGTGATGCAACTCCCACCACAGCCCTGCTCGATCCCACCGTTGCCACCAGACTCCGCAGCCAGCCTTCGCTATCTGTCCGCCTCAGAGTCACGCTCCTGGGGGGAAACACAACACCAACTCGACACACTGCTCACTCCCCACACCTGAAGCTCTTTGATAATCGTGCTTTCCCCAACTTTTATGCACTCAGACCACACTTCTCCACACAGCTGCCACCCTACTACGCCCCACAAATCTCTGTGGGTCCTGCTGAATCTTAATACAAATGCTGCTTCGAGCACATGGCTTCTCCAGCTGATCTTATCATCTAAATAAATTGGTTACAAGTACTTTTCTAACAGAATATTAGTTACAGTTGTAGCTCTGGATAAATCTGTGCTCTGAAGAAGACTTTCTGTGCAGAGATGAATGCCTTACCTTGCTTAAAATGCATTACTCACCTTATTTCCTCCCTCTAGCTCCCCGGTGACTCTGTGAATTCGATGCAAATCAAACTACAAAAACGCTCAAAGCAGTCTTCAGAAGGACACTGAGGGGACAACTGACAATGTGCTATCTGTCTTCTCTCTGACTTTTTTCTCTACCTGAGTCAGGTATTGGTGTTTTAGAGCACCCTGTCGTCCAATGAGGTGCGAGCTGGCCCTGAGGAGGACCACCCATTTTTCAGCCCCCCAAAAAGCTGCCACACCCTGCCATGTGGCGTCAGTGGGCTTTTACTGCCAAGTATTAAGAGAAAGAAATAATAAACAAGAACTGGAATCAAAGTAAAGGTAGTATTCCCCAAACCGCCGTGAACACACAACGGCTTTAGTAAAATCGTCAGTTTCTTAAGTCTCTTATTAACAGACACAACATCTTTTTCACTTCAAAGGCTTTGAAACACTCCAAGGAAGCCATAAACTCACAAATGAAATAAGAGAGTTTCATGTAATATTCATCTAATAAGGGCCTCCTGTTCATTATTTGATGAGTCTTTGCTGTAATTTGCTCATTTCTGTCTCTGGGGTAAAGCACATTCTTCATTAGGCCGGAGCATCTCTGAAGCATTTCAGAAGCCCTTCAAAGCCATTTTCATAAAATATTCCAATGATAATTTGCAACTGTGACAAGGACAACTATGCATTTGCGGATTGTTGTAATTTTGTAATGATTGTCGCGGGTTGTAAGCATCACGTAGCTGTAAAATCACTACAATCTGTGTTGTGTAACATTATCAAAGCAACTCAAAATAACAGTGCAGTTGATTGAGCTGTCATCTGTTAAACCGGATTTTGTACCTTGATTTATGCTGAAAGAAAATCCCAAACACATTTGTGCATTTTTCCTTAACAAGAAACTTTTGCAGCTCTGCTCTCCCCTCCTTTCAGCCTTAAATGAAAAATGGGGCGACACCCGACATCCTTCACCGTGAAAGGAGCGACTTTTTGAAAAGCATTCCTTCCCCTCACAATGGCAGGGTTGGGGGGTGGGTGGATGGGTGAGGAGGAACGGCGCAGACACATTCCAGAAGTAGAGAGCTGCACCAGCCCTCACCTGACAAGATATTTCTCTCGAGAGCACATTCATTTGAGCCCAATCTTCTTTATATGTGATTTTATTGACAAGGACACCAATATCTATGAGTTATGAGCTGTTGTTCTCCAGAGACAGACGCTGCTTTACTTCTGTGTTCTGTGTGGGCCAGATAGCTCTGGACAGTGTGACTTGTTCGAGGTAATCTTTTGGACCTCTGGAAGGTGACAGCTGAAAAACGAGCCTCTAAAAACACTCGAAGGCAGCTCCGCGTCGGGCTTACTAACCACACAGAAAAAGACTCTGCAGGAGGATTTTCCTGAGCTCCACTGGCCATGTCACATTGTAGCGTCGCTTTGTTTTAAATGTGTATGCAAATAACTGCATAATGAAGCCTATTTCACATCTTAGATTAATACCACACTGGCAGCACGTATCAGTCAACTGATGTCTCCTTGAAGTCTCTGACAAAAGGTGTGTGCTGTTTTTGGGAAGCTGCCTCAGATAAGATGAAAAGGCCGACTGATAAACAGCAACTGCTATCCGCAAAAAAGCACCTTGTTTACAATATCTTTTTTATTGATATTGCTCAAACAATATAACAAAAATGTAAGCATCAAACACCGGATGACAACAAGCAGTCCACAAAGTGTGTTCGCCTCTTTAACAAGCTCTGCTGAGTGGATTTAAATGCTGCTGGTTTATGACTGTGCTTCACAACAGATCTGGTCTTACATCATTTCTTGTTGTACATGTTTTATACATTTAATATTCATCAGGGTTTCTGGGAAATAATCTATATGTGTGGTCAAAGTTTGAAAGCCCGGGTGTCTCACGGAGTTCAATTGTTCAGAATAAAACTCCTCGTTTGAGCTGAAACTTGTATTTCTGTCCCGGTGGGAGACAGACCTCGATATTGACATGTTGGCCACCTTCATCTGTTTTTGCTGGAATGAACAAGCAAGGTTACCGTTTAGGAAAGTCAGTCACTCAGAGACGCTTTGGGCCGAGCGCTGACCCTCAGACAGAGAGGTTTGTTGAATGAAGAGGTGCTGGATTTCAGCACTCCGGCCCCTGAAGGCAGCGGCACACAGAGCGAAGGCTCCGTTGCAACACGTCACTGTGAGGAATGTGAACTTCAGCACACAATTCACATTTGTAGAAGGCCTCCGTCATGGCACATGCATGTCAATGTGGAAACATGTCATCAGTTTGATCCTCAACAGACAGCTGAACGCAAACATCATTATAATGTGGCCACGCTGCTGCCAAACAGTTGTTTATTTGTTTGTAAGTGGAGAATGCGTCACCTATAAAAGACAGGACTGATGCACTGCAAATAGCCAAGCTTGAAAAAGTAAATCTCATGAATATAGGCTGTCTAGATGAGTATAACACAATATGGTCACCCTTCTTAGCTGCAACATCCTGAAGACAACAGATGGGATAGCTACTAAATAAATATTTAGTGTTTTAATAAAATATGCAGTTGGACTAATGCACTCGCTGCAGTCGTGCGTTTATGAGCTGCAGAGACTCACAATCCTGTTTATTTACTTTCCCTCGATTAGTTAGATATTCATTTTACTTGTTTTGTGTGTTTTTTTCCTTTTCTTCAGTTGGTGTTGTTACATATCCTTCTGTTACCAATGTAAGCGCTCGCTACTTTGTTTGCTGGATCTATGAAATTACCTGACTTGCTGTTTGTGTAAGATACAAACAGGCTTGGGGAGTAACAGAATACATGTAAAGGGATTATGTAATCAGGATACAAATAGAGGTACCTGTATTCTGGTAACGTTAAAGAAAAAAAAGATGTAATTAGATTACAGATACATTCAGCAAAAAAGGATTACTAACAGGATTATAGAAAGACATAGTAGTCCTAGTATAAGACACATTATCAAGATTAAATAAAAGTAATTAATATTTTTCTGTAGTTGCTCTCTAATTGTTTGTGCCAACCTCGGTTGTCTATTGTATAACTTTTACAAATTAAACACATAATCATGATAAATGGCAAAGCTGCTGTATGATGTGGGAGTGCACCATCAAATTTGCATCACTCTGCATCTGCATTAAAATGCAAATTGCGGCATGTTGGGCGATAACACTAATTCAGAAATTCGTTCACTAATGACACACGCTAACGTTAAATAAACATATCACAGCTGTGTCACGGATGCTTATTCTTTATTCATGTATATAGCATGAAACATGCGGCGCGATGAGCACACTTCATCGTTCGTGCTGTCGTTTGCTTCATATTTATGTTCTCCATCTTCTACTCCCGCGCTTCAGTACAAGAATAAATGTATATAATAATCCCCTCTTTTTAAATAATTAAACAAAGGCTCCTTTTCATGTTTAAATGAGGGTGTTTGCTTCAGAGGCTTTTGACATTTATTGCAATTTGAATGATTTTCTGTGAGATTCCTGGGTGTCGGCCTCGTCTGCAGGCACTTTAGCCCGAGGCCGCCCAGAGGTTGTCTCCCTACCTTGATACTCCCCTCATCTGTCTCTCCCTCTCTCGCCGATGCCTCATTGGCTGATTTTGTTCAGACTTGCCTGGGCAGGAATGCACCTACCTTTCTAATGCACTTTTATGTTCAAGCAATTTGACAATGAAGAGCACCATCATTTTGCAGCATAAATATTTCATTCCCCATTTGGATGCAGATTTGAGCTGTCACGCCCAGAATACAAATGGGCCGTCTCTCCCGTGGAAAATAACGGCGGCGCAGTGCGAATATGATTTGTGTGCGCGCTGGACAAATATGGTGGAATGCGATTAGGTCTTATTGAGAATCACTGTCACTGTAAAAAAAAACAACAAAAATAATAAATAAAGAGTGTGAATCGTAATCAAATTCAACATTTTCGAGTATTGGCAGCAGCCAGGAGAAGCAATTATTGAATGTCCAGCAGTTTTTATAAATCACTTTTTAAATGTTTTTCCTTTCACTTCAAAAGTGATGAAAACAACACTGAATGGAGATCTTGAAAGTTCCTAGTTTCAGGTAGTTTCAGCGAACTCAGAGAGTTCACTAAATGTCGGCAATGTAAGTTTCTGCCAACCATAAATATGTGCAACTTTTTATGTGATGATGCTGTGCTTATGCTGTGGTTAGCTTAAGACACAAACAACACTTGGCTAGGGTTAGGAAAACATCTAGTTTTGGCTTAAAAAGCAGGTTTTTGTTGCCACAAACATGACTTGAGATCCCCAGGGCTCATCAAAAACACCTGGTTTAGTCAACAGAAACACATCGGAGATGTCTCAACTTCGTCGAGCTGGCCAACATAGTTATAAATTGATATAAGAGCCAGGTCATAAACATGTAATGTGAACATGATATGACGTGTATTGTAGAAATGTCAACATGGCACATAGCCTATGACACGTACAAATGTGAATGCATCAGTGATTTGTAGAAATGTTAACTGCCACCATTTTATCCTGGCGACTAGGATATTTGGAGCCATGTTCACTCTCATTATAGCTCTGTTTTGGTCTCCACCACCTCCTGAGGAAAATATTTGTCTCTTAAGCTACTGAATGCTCCACTATATTCACCAGCTGGTCGCTAACTCTGCTGTTTGGTGCTGGAAAGGTAGCACAAGTAGCATAAGTAGTAGGTGCGAACAGGAAAACTAAATGAGCTGAAGGAAGCTATGAAAGAAACCTTTTACATTAAACACAATCATTTGATCCTTTGTCTTCATTATAAAGTTGAATATAGCTACTTTAAGTAAAAGGGAAACTTCCTTTTCTTAAACACAAATGTAAGATATAGGCCAGGTGCTCTCCAGTGCCATCTAGTGGCCACTTTTGAGTGACCGCACATCAAAAAATACCTCAACATGATTTGAAAATCGTTCTTGTCAAAAGTTGCTTCCCATAAATGAACGTACTGGGGCAGGAGGGAACTGGATAATTCCCCCATTCATGTGTGAGACAGGGGGTCTGTCAGTACCCTGTGTTTATGTACTTCTCTCGCTGACATGGTGTAATGGAACGTGCAGTAATAACAGTGGAGGGACGGCAATCGCAGCGGGAATCATTGAAAACGCTCCATTTTGCTGCAACATTGCGCCTTATCTGAATATTACTGGCGAGTGAATGGCTCAGTCAGTCCCCAATCTCTGCGGTGCAAGACGCCACGGAAAAACCGGATTAATTATTTTCTTATGTCCGAAACCATCAAGAAAAACACATCACCTCTGTTGCCATGGGGATTAAACACATTAAGTCATAATCAGAGGCATTGTTTCGTTATGTTTGGCTGCATTGGTCGTCACACTTTGCAGAATTTGCAACATTTCCTTTGCCAGTGTGTGTGTTTCTCTCTCAGCGAGACAACAAAACACTCCCATGTTTTTTTTTTTTTTTTATAATAGTGCACTGCAGCCTCATCAGTGAATGAGTCTGGGCTTGTCTTCTGTTCAGAATACCTGTCTGGTTTTTCACTAAGCCTTTACTTCTATTGAAACTGGGGACATTCCAGCTGGCTTGCAGGTGCTGATTAGTCCTGGTTTGTTTTGAAAGAGAGCGTACGGGGGCTTCTGTGTCTGTGTTGTGGGGAGGGAAGCGGGGGGCAGGCGTAGTCGAGAGGTCAACACTCATCTATTGACAAAGGTGAGACAAACATGACCAACACCCTTTGATTAGCTAGTCCATTAGTTAACCTGGTCACACAACAGAACAGACATGGAGCGCCTGGGTCAGATTTCGTTTTGTCTCTTTAAAAGGTCTAATCGTGATCTGGGCGAGGATTCAGGCTTCCTGTCTGTGTGTGTGTGTGTGTGTGTTTGTGTGTCGTGCGTGTGATTACACTGTATATGGAGCTGAGCTGTGCTGTCTGAAGGATATGGAAATAACTTATATCTAACATTCATGTGCAGCTCCGCTCGTCTATTCAGATGAAACTCCAGATCTGAATCTCCAAGTCATATAATAAAGCAAAGGTTATTCGAGGTTTATTTCCTGAATCCTTGTTTTCAAATACACAGATTCACAGAGGAATTGATTTTTTTTCCTTCCCTTTTCCTGCTAACCTCAGAGCACAGGGTTTGGTTACCTTGACGTAAACAGTCAATACACTGTCCAGAGGGACTGAGAGGGGTCACAGAGAGGCAATTTAGATTCCTTAGCCTCTACAGTCAAAAGTTAATCTAGAGACAAAAACAGGCAGAAGACAAAGTGAGCAAGGTGTGACTGGGTGCACACTGCTCTGTTTTGTCCCTGTTGCAAAGGTCGTTTGGTCAAATTCTGCAGGAAGGCAACAAACCACACAGAGAATCAGTCAGTGGTCTGTTCTCGCTGAACAACCATCTTAAAAAGATGGCAAACTGGTCTCTCAACAAAGCACCAGCTATAAATGAGCTGTATAATAATGGCTGTTGACAGGTGGTAAAATTCAGGGACTCAAAGACTGGACTGGAAACAACTGGGAAACAACAAGCCTGAATTTGTCCAAAGGCAATAAAATCCCCTGGCCAGTCCTCACTAATAAAGACCTTAGTCACGCTGTGTAACTTTAAGTCTTTATATCGCTGTGCTCTTCACACTACACAACTTTCTGTGTTGTAATCAGGAATCTTGAAGTCATCGTCGTCAGCAACAGGGGGTCACACAGTACAAGACCATTAACCAAGAGGAGTCCCAAAAGAGGCTGTATGTTCTCTAAACCATGCTTTGTCACAAAAACACATGCAAAGAGACATAATACCGTGCACCAGACAGTATCTTTTGGTTAGGATCCAAAACAACACATCCTCACACCGTAATGACTGAATAGGTGGATGGCCAGCGGCTCCCCAAATGACATATAAGCCTTCCCAAAACAACATGGCCGCTGCATCGTACCAGCAACAGGCGTACTGGACCTAAGTCATACAGTACGCTTGAGTTTGGTTACGTTTAAGTATTAATATCACTTGGTTATGTTGCAAAAACAGTGAGATTTGGGTTTTAGGGATGGCCTGGTCCAAGAAGTCTGCAGAACTTTTCTTGTAGTCATGTTGCAGTTGTCATATTTCATGTTATTTCTGGCTTCTGCGTCAGTGCACTTCTGTCTCCCCTACAGGAGTGTAGCAGTCCCATTGTATGGCATTGCTATCTTTTTTATTTTATTTAAGCTGAATGTCCAAATCCCTCTGCACTGATTGCAGTGGATTCAGATCACCTGTGTGCAGGGGTGTGGAGACCGGCTCCTAATTAATGAGTGAGAGCAGCTTGAGGCGTTCCCCCTCTCAGCCAATCAGGGTGTGACGACGCCCTTTTAGTGTAGGCTTAAGAGAGGTGGGGAACGGCACCCGGGTCAGTCTGATCCGTTTCTCATTCTGATTCTGTCCTCGACAAACTGCAGACCTGATCCAAACAGACTGTCAGCCAGAAACTCTGCTCTGTTTAGGCCCTGTTGAGACTTCTCTGCTGCCCTTATTCTTTTTAGTTAAGGAGAGTTGTGTGCATTATACAACCCAGTTAAGTGACCATCAGAAGTGAAGCCTAGCCTACCTGCATCAGGGCTGTTCTTATTTGTACAATAAAGCTGCTTGCCTTTCAATATAACTGAGCCCCTTGAAATCCAAGCCCCTCTATACACATCAGTTTCCCCATAAATATATATATTTTATGTTTATATGTGGTTCAGGGCTGGTTTTGTCGGCATTTTCCTGCCAGTACCGCCACAGGACTCCTCCCCTTCCCAAACCCGGTGTCAGCTCTTATTGGCCGCAGCACGCTGCTCCACAACGCGTCCCCGACATCACCAAATATTTAGCCTGTTTAATATTCTTTTGGTATCTGCATCAGAGAACTCAAGGGAACTCTCAGACAGCATCTTTGAACAGCTCTCACATAGCAATCATGCATCAACCAAAAGCTGATTCGCTTCCATTCTGGTGTTTTTTTGTCTCCCACTTGTGGGAAAATCAGAGCTACATGTCCGTAGCGTGAACTCTCGCATCTTCCTTGTTGCATTGCATATTTAGAGGTGATGGTAGGCTGCGATCTTTGTAGCCAGGCTAGCTATTTCACCCTGTTTTCAGTCTTTATGCAAAGCTAAGCTGTTGGAGCTTCATATTTATCCGACAGATATGTTGGAGTTTGAGTAAACAAAGTTTCTGTCATGGATGTCCAGTCAGTGGGGAGGCTTCTTCTGTGTCACATCACCCGTCTGTGATCAAAAACTTTTGCGACAAGGTTGATGAAATGTCACCTCCTCTCATCGTGTTGCCAGGTTTTGATGTGCAGAATACTTTCATACTTGTGTGTGTTCACGAGAAATAATGATGCTGTACTGTTGATGGTAGCCGTTAATTTGTTAATTGAATCAAAGCGCACAGATTCTGTGAAATGTGTAGGAGGTGTGATTGTGAAGCCATAGAAAACAACAATTCAGCAGCAAGATTTTTTTCTTTTCTTTTCATTTTTTTTTTTTTAAGCTGCCTTGACAGAACAGAAGCGGAGACGGTAAATAATGCCAGACTTTTCTCAAGCGCACAGCACGATCTCACCTGAGGGTATTTAAAGCTTCCTCATAAAGCAGCAGGAAAATATCATGTGAGAAAGTGTCTGTGTGATTATATAGGCAAAGGTGTGAAAAAGAAAGAAATATAATAACTCTTGTAGTACTGTGAACAGTATAATAATGTGCTGGATTTGTAACGATCCACATCAACAACAGGCTTCTGTGTGTGACCCATACTTTTATTTTTAATATGATAAATAAAAGCATCTTGTTCTCTTAGATAAGTGAACAGTGAATAATTATGACCCTTGACTAAGGGTAATTTGTGCCTTTTGTTACCGTCTTAAGTTAGCCTACCTGAGGCCCTTTCTTACCGCAGTCATGCCGAGGTCACGGGGCGGTGAGCTCAAATGTCCTGATGTTGCGTGTCAGGTTTCAAATCGTTTTTAAAGTGGAGAATCTGACAAATCATTGACATTTCTCAACTTTCTTTTGATCCTGAGGGACCTGCACACTGTTTCCAGGGAAAACAACCCATTAGCTAACTTTAGCATTTCACCACTTCCTCGCTAACATTACTGTCTGATTGCATCGACTGTGTTTTACATCCAGGTTAAAATAAATGGGTCCAAGATGTCTTCCCTAAGGTAGGCTATCATGTAACACTATCAAACAATAATGTTAGCTAGAAAGTGATTGAATGCTAACGTACTGTTCGCTACCGGAAGTGATCAAATATGTTGTTTTAATGGCTCGATGTCTCTGAATTTTCACTATCCATGTCTTCTCAGTTGTAAATCAATGAGGAAGTATTGAAATGATAACAATTTGTCAGATTCTCTGCTTTTAAACGACGTGCAAATTGGAAAACAGTGGTAGGGCTACAACATTTGATCTTAGCACCCTGCATATGACATCAGAGAAAAATGGCCACCGTGTGACTATGCTCAGTGGAGTTTAAAATGACAATAATTGCAGATTTACCACTCAAAATGTGCAATTCTGAAAGAAAACACCCAAAGAACGAAGCTTTAGCTGGGCTAGCATTAAAGGGGTTAGCAGAAGTCAAACAACCTTTCCTGCTTTATATCTTCAGATCACTACTGGTTTTGAATATGCACATGATGGCAACACAGATGTAATCCTTAAAGACTGAGGCTAAAGCTACATGTCCCAAGAAAAAAGACAGCAGTTGATGTAAAAGGACACAAAAAGACACAGAAACACAGTATACTGCAGCTCGGCACTTGTATTGGAGAGCTAATATAACTGTTTAAGTACTTAGAAGATACACTTGGACGACCAACAGCAGTGTAATGCAGTCTCATGCTTGTTTGGCTGGGGCCGCTTAAGTGTGAATTTAATAAAGAGCAGGGCAGAGTGGCTAGACTTTGAAATACTAGCGTCTTTACTCCAGCACAATATGTTCCAGACTGCCTTCGGAGGAACTGCAAGGTTACGACTGAGATAAATACAAAGTTTGATCCATTTCTTACTCTTTTGCTTGTGTTTTTTTTTTTGCTTTTCTAAAGGCTGAGAAAAAGACTATCTGTGCACTCGCAGTGTGGCATGTGGAGAAATCCAACGCTTGACAGGCCTGCTGCGCCTCGTTATAATTGCTATTACTTGACAATCTCTGTTCAGGGGAGAGATTTAGTGAGTGGTCAGTTACAGTGAAAGTGACTTCACATAGTCAAGAAAAAAAACTGATAACAAGGCTGTTAACAACCTGAGAAAGATGTTCTGGCAAAAGGTCAGCAGCAGCTTCAAACTTGTAACAAAAAAAAACCCATCAGACGTCACTCTGAAGCTCATGATCTCTGAAAGGATTGGTGGTGGACCTGCACAGCTTTTAGGATGTCAAAGCTACTGTCAAGGAAACTAGCCCTCATGGAGCTGTTTTCCCTCAAAGCCTCCACATTTCAGTTCTATATAGAGTTAAAGGATTATCCAAGCTGAGCCAGAGAGAGCACATTAGTGGGGACAACAAATGTTTAGTCGTGAGCCAGTTAAGAGGAGATGATCCTGAGACGAAAACACACAGATACCCTGTGGATGTCGACCGTTATATGCTCCGGAACAACCTCAGAAGAGTTGGAACATTTATTTCTTTATTTGTAAGCGTTCGTCTCTGCTCTCTATTCGAACAATTGAACACCAGAAAGTGATTCAACTTTGTTATGTTTAACCTGTTTGTGCCAGAATGTTCGACCTTTACAAAAGAATAATGACACATCATGCTTTTACATTTGACAATAACAATTACTTCTATACATTTTTTGTATTTTTGTTCTTACAGGTCTCAATTTGTAGAAATTGGACGACTTTAATTTGAGTAATTTAGAACGATGCCTTTTTATTTCTTTGATAGTTGTTACCAGGAATGTAGAATTTTACATTTCTGGTTAATTATTATATATATTTCCAGTCTATTAAAAGTGTTTTGACATCAGCATTATGATAATATTTAATAAAAAAAATCCCATCATTGAGTCTCTCAAATCGTCATAATGATAAACACAAACATAAGTCCAATTTAACTTCTTGAACCTGGAGCCCAATTTAGTCATATTGCCTCAAGTTTGTGAGTTTGGATATGAGTTACAGTATCTGCTAGACTTGGCATGCACTTTCAAATGAACTTGTTGTATTTGTGGCACTTGATGTTGATTTCACATTTCTTGGGTTGCTCAGCTGCCATCTTTTTGTTTTTATATATATATTTTTTCCCCTTTTGACGAGTGGAGCTGCCGCAGAGGCAGAGCTGAGGCTGGTGTGTGTGGGAAGGTGCTGTCATCTCATGAGATCTTCTTCATGAGGAGCCTCCCTTAGTTGAGACGGGGTTTATTTCTCCCAACACGGCACAAGGCATTGTGGGCCAGTATGATCTCACAGAACAACACACCAAGCCAAGGCTATCATTCATTTAAATGTGTGTATGCCTACTACTACTGCTATAATCAATGTTTTTTACATTAACAGTACATCAAATAACTATGTGTAACATGTAAAGGGTGTTATGTAATGACAAACCCATAAAGAATTATCACTCTATGCATCATAGTGAAATTTTGTTTTTGAGCGTTTTAGCTTCTTGGGGCTCGTTGTTTTGGTTCGCTCTTACTGCTTCAAAATGGAGGCTGATTTCAATGGAAAGTCTCTTAAAACCCTCTGAGCTGCAAAAAGACAAGATTAGTGAATAGCTGGTGGAGCATTTAGCAGCTGAAACAACAGATATTCCCCTCAGAAGATGATCCAAAGCAGATCTAAAATTAGAATAAATATACATTTACATTCACCGGTTCGACATAAAAGCGGCTCCGAGTTGATGCTTATGTTGCTACATGTTTGCCTGATGTCTGAATAAGCCATATTTGCCAAACCGGTTATCATATCATCTTAAGCAAATAGGGTGGTGACATGTCAGTGTTTATTCTACAGCTTTGTGCGATGCCCTCGAGTGGCAGATCAATTTGCTTTTTTCACAGTAGGAGAAGCACAAGTGTGAATAATGATATTAATGATGGCCTTTACGCTGCTTTGGTTTCAGAAGCACCTGAACAGAACAGAGCCAGCGTTAATGTTATTAGTAACACCTGTGCTTTTCCTACTATGACAACTCAAAATGCCTACTGTGAAAAAGGCCTGTACAGATCAGTGGATCATCTCAGATGTTTCTTCTTCCAACACTTCCCCAAGTTTCTCATCGTCATCACGGCCGACATGTGACCAAACACCTCTTTGACACTCTTTACTTATTGTCACTTATTCAATGTTGTACTACCACTGAACGACTCGAGGGCCGGAGAAGATTTATTTATAGATCCAATCTTACGAGAACTGATCAGGTGATAATTATGTGTTTGTTCCCTGGACTAACAGGTGTAATGTTTGGTTCCCATGGGGGGGAGGTGTGAATTGTTGTGAATGTGTGACGGAAGGTTTTCATTCAGAATATTTTGCTGGGACTGTTTGGTTCCCATTGGAGGGGAGAGTGTAGTAAGAGGGAGATGTGTGCGTGAAAGGGACACATTGCAGATGTGACGATGGTGGAGTCGGGCAAGAAAGCTGTGAAGCCAGTGACTGCAGTTCAAGACTGTGTTTCAACATTTGTAAGTGTGCTATAACTGGATATTTCTAAAGAGACCTAAGTACGATTTCCAGCTGTGTTTGTTGCAACCAAAGCCAGTATTTTAAGCCAAAACATGATCTTTTCCTAACCCTAGCCAAATTGTTTTTGTGCCTAAAATTAACCAAATCAGTGTCGTCACAACATAAAATAGATTTTATATAATATAATCTGAGCCTTAACAAAGTTGTAAAGTTTCAACTTATCAGTGGTCTGCAGGAACATACATTGAAGACATTTATTCTGGCTTCGACACTTACATTTGCTATGAGTGTGCCAGTGATTTAAGTCCCTACATTTCTGCAAAGTGGTGATTGTTCATTTTTATGGATATGCTGTGGATATCATCCAACTTTGAAAGAAAACAACAGGAAATATAATTTGGAAACTTATCAGAAAGACTTCTGTCAGGATATCGAAAATGTTTGCATCATCACCGCTGTACACATGATGATGTTTAGCCCAGAGACGATTCCTACATAACTCTATTTCAAGAAGACGCTGGCACTAAATCTGGAGTTTGTAATCTGGCACTGGTTATTTCCCAGCCTCTGCTTATCTGAATAGAACATGAGGATCAGAATGATTTTCTGACTTTTGGAAAATAGGAGCCAGAGACGTCGGCTTTACATATTTATTCGGTAGCAAAGGTTGGATAACGCAGCTGGGAAACTAAATTATGTATCAACATCTAATGCTGATTCCTCTCCATAGGCCAAGCTCTCTGGATGAGGAGAGGGCAACATGGATGGCAGATGTATGGCTCTGCAAGTGCCTATTTATCCTGCTGAAGAACGCCGAGACAGAATAAATACTTCCTACTTTACATGTGGATAAGAATAGTGTTTGGGTTCGGGGGTTTGATTGAAAGCGCCGCTATCTAATCTGTGATAAATATTCATCCCATGGCCTTTTGTATTCAATTGTTGCGGTGCACAGAATTAATGGGAATTTATGTGGTCAACTCGGAGATGCGCTTGAGATTCATGACATTTGGACATCTGCTGTGTGGAGACGCCTTCATACTCGGGAGGGCGAGGTTTTCATTCACCTTATTGTGACCTGCAGCTGAACAAAACCACATAGATTACATGGAATAAAGCTAAAGTTAGTCGTAAGGGATGACCCACATTGAAAGATTTATTTTACACTTAGTGAAACATGTTAAGGATGCATTTTATCCTTCTTACTGTGCTTTTAAATTCTCCACCCCCCTCTTTTTCTGTCATCGCTCAGCCAGGAATTTTCCAGGAGTGTTTCTGCAGGACTGAGGAATGCTGACAGGATGGAGCATGTCTCCGGTTCGTGACTATCTGCAGAATATACGCAGCATGTCCTCAAGTGTCTGTGCATGCTCGGACATAAAAACACACAAGACATAAAAGAAAAGTTCACTTTCTAGCAAGTGAACAAGTTGTATACTGGCACAAACACTGACGGTTCAGGGATCGTGGTGGTGATAGTAGATTGATGTGCATAAATACAGAGAAAGACGAAGTTCTCAGACTTTCTACTGAAACTTCACCACATGACATCATCTGCTGCTGTGCTGATTGGTTACTTCAAGTCTCTGATGTATTTCTGAGCTAAAGTGACAGATGTACTTCACGCGGCTGTGAAGGAGGAAAAAGAAGTTTCAGGCGGAGGTTTTTATCAAAAAAAAACTCAAAGCAAAGCTTCAGGCTGACTCACAACTGACTGTTTTGCTTTCACCTCCTCCTCCACCTTCATTCCTCGCACGCTGAAGTATCCTACTGAGGTTACTGCAGGAATGTGACAGAGTGGAGGATGCCTTTATTTTTTTCCCGAACGATGCTGACACAGGGCAACATGAGCCGCAGCTTTGTAAAGCTTCTCGTCCTCTGTGATCAGCTCTGGTTAAGTCACTGGACCTGCCTGCCTCTGAAACCTGATCCAGTTGTGAGATTTTCTTTGAAATGGAAAGGTAATACAGTTTGCCTGCCTCGAGCGTCGATAACAGTTTGAGGCTTCTTGACTCTCTCTATTATGTGGGAGTACCATCAAAATGCATCAGTGCAACACATCTCCGTGGAGGTAATGGGATCCGAGTCCCTGATAATGATGTACAATTTGAAACCTCATTTTGCCAGGATAGTTAAGCTTTAACACCAGCAACGCTTGACCATTATCTGCCTCGATGCTGATCTAGATTAGGAGAGATTTCTGAATTAGGCAAACATGACCGCAATGTCCTTTAATAGGAAAAATACTTAGCGAAGACTCATCCTGGAGTTGGCCAATTTATTCCACTGGGAAATGAAACAAAGTGTGGTACAAAAAGGACAAAAACAATCTCAGCAGCAGACCTACACTGATGACCTGCAGGAAAATCATCAAGTGTAAGGTTTGCCTGACCAACTCAGAGACTGAAAATGCACTTGTGCGCCATCTACTGAGGCAGAGAGGGAAGTGTGAGGGGGCAAAAGCTTAACTACATAAATGATCAGTGTGCTTTCAGTTTCCCTGAAAGCAAATTTCTTTCAAATAAAATAATTTGAATAAATCAGAATACAGTCTAGACATTTTTAACATGGTAAATGTTAATGGAATATCTATATGGGAGTACAGGACCATTTTCAGCAGACCATCCCTCCTGTGGTCCAGTGGCACATTGCGTTAGCTAATCTAAATTTGTCAAGTTAAAAGGCTAATTGATCCTAAGAAAAATCCTGCAATTATGTTGGCACAGCTGAAAAACTGTTGTAAATTGGCCTTACTTAGGTTTTAGTTTTTTGTAGCATCGGCATTTGTGGGTCTCAAAATGGCCTCAAAAAACTTTCTTCTGAGACTCATTAGTATATTCTTTGTTTTGAGAGATGAAGACTAGTGCATATGTGAAATTGCCAAGAAACTAAAGTTCTCACAATGTTGTCAAAGAACAGAACAAACTGGCTCCAACCAGAACAGAAAGAGAAGCGGGAGGGAAGAGTAACTAATGATTAATGAATTACTAATTAAGGAGTAATCACTTCTTTATGACTCATAAAGAAATTGTTCAATTTGTCGATTCACATATATTAATGAACTAATCATTACGTAATGATTCATACAGTAGTCTGTTTTCTAGTAATTCATCATTATCTGCTGCATAGCCCTTGAATCACAATTATTCAGGAATTACTCATTAACTATTGATTAATTATTAGGTAATTCTTGGTTCATTCCTCACTCGTTCCTCAGTTACTATGCATATTTTTTGTACCTCATTGTAAAGGGTTACAACTTCCTCATATCACAGCTGTATATTCCAGTATACAGAAATATGGTTCAGAAAACATTTGAAGCAAGAAATAGACCATGCAGTCACATGCAGCATCAAAATCATGATTCATATTTGATCAGCAATGCCTAATATTACAGTTACACGCCTAATATTACAGTTTGATCTGAGTTTTCTGAGCAGATGTGCACATTTGTTTTGCTCTGAGATGCTGGAGCTCTTGAGGCTCTATTTAGTCATCTGAAATCTTAAAAATATCAGGGAACTATAGATGTCATAGTGGAGTACATGTACCTCAGAAATTGTCCTTAAGTACAGCACTTGAGTTACTTTCCACTGCAATAACAGCTTATTAGCAACCTGAACTTCTGTGTGAATTGCTCTTTTCCACTCTGATTTAATGTGAGAAACTCTCTCGGACCTTTTCTTACCCCGACTGTCTGAGGCCTCACTTGAACTTTCGTTTGATTACCATAGAAATTCATGGTGTGTCCACACTGTGCGCCTGGAGAGAAGTGAAGTGAACAGTCCACCCGGCTCCCGGTTCAAACTATTTCTTCCTTTTTTTTCTGACATCTAATTTAATTTTGCTCTTTAGCTCACTCTAATACACACTTGACACAGAGTCTGAGTACAGCAGGATCCAGCCCTGTGATTTCACACCAAAGCTTTAACAGAGGATCCTCATTATTTTCATCAAACAGAGGAGAAAGAAACCTTTTGTCTCTAAATTCAGAGGAAATGTCTTTGATAAACAATAATCAACAACAGCACAATATGAAATATAATCTGTTATAGATGTTATCGCATGCTGCACAGTAGTTGAGGAAGGTTCCTGTATAAAATCAGAGAATATGTTTGTAGTAATTATTTAGGATTAGAGAACTTTTGAATACTCTGGTATGTTCATGTACTTTCTTTCTTCATAAGCAATGGATGAGACTATTTCACTATCAGTCTCTCTCAGCGCCGAGCCTGTTTTCCCTCCTGAATGTTTCCTTTGCTTCTGGAACTCTGATATGAATTTTCAGCGAAATGTGCAGAAACTAGATTTTTTGTAACTTTTGAAAGTTACAAATGGTTTCTGCAATCTCTTTTCTCCATACGAGTGTGGGGCGAGTCATGCGGAGGTATTTTCTCCAGCCGACGGAGACACATAAAAAAAAGAACGCTGGCAATATTATTTCTGAAACCGAGTTGACGTTATTGCAGTTTTATGTGTCATGGGAAATCATTGTGTCCTGGGCTGCAGCAAATGATTATTGAGAGCTAATAGTGTGCGATGTTTAATATAAGGGAGAGAAAAGACAAAATCACTCATAGCACCTCGGGGAATAAATTAAGGGTGAGGAAGAGTGAGGGGATGAGGTATCTCCGCAGAAGGAGAATCTTTTATTACCACCTGCTTGGCTTTGTGTTGTGTCATTACTGGGACACAACAAATTTCATACTGTACAGCTGGTTTGAGAACTATATTCCCAGACTCTGCTGGAATGAGTGTGTGTGTGTGTGTGTGTGGACTGCTGTATTTACAGAGGCCAATACATCCAGCAAATATTGACCTGTGAAATGTAGTGGGGAGCCATAGTCCCTGCGAACTCCTGAGGCAATCTGCAGCATAACTTCAATTTCTTTTGCCATATGTTTGACTTAACAAGTCCACATTCCTCCTATCGTACAGCTTGTGTTCTCGGGTGTATGAAGCTAAACAAAGATAAATTTGCTGTCTGCAAACCAGATCATACATAATTTACTTCTCTGCCTCGATGGACTCGTGCAGCCCACTGGTCTGTGGTGTCAGGTCATTGAGTCTCCTCCACATCCCAGTCCCCAGGCAGGCGGAGGCAGATTTCTCTCTCGTTGACCTTCTGCAGGGCAGGCTGCCGCTCGTGTGTTGTGGAAGAAAAGCAGTGTGGTCTCTGGAGGCCTGCCTGCGCCTGGGTGTGCTTATCAGCAAGCGGAAGAGAGAAGCTATTTTCCCCCTATCCTTCAATGAAGGGCACCTGGAGAGGCTCCAGCACAGGTAGGATTAGCTTTATAAGTCCATGTGGCTACCAGGACTGCAGAAAGAGAGAAGACATTAAAATAAATGAATATGCAAAATGCAAAACGGAAACTTGTTATACACTTTAGAATGATTTGTTTTGGTCTAGGTTGAAGTACATCACTTTGTATAAGTATTTTAGTTTTGTCTGTAATGAAAATACAGAGAGAGGAAAACATCGGCAGACTCAGCAGGGACAGCACTCGGCTCCATAATTAATAAAACTGTACATTGTGTCCTGATCTTAGTTTTCAAAAAACTTAAAATTTCTGTGGTTGCTTTCAGTTTTATCTAATGCTGCTGGAGTACAGGGTTTTAGGGATGCACCTGAAGGTAACCGAGTGGAGCCTTGAGGCGCTTTCTTGGGGGTCACAAATATACTGCAAAGTGTGGTATTTAAGGGGACACGGGATGAGATTCTTGTCGTATAAAGCAGAGATGAGAAATAGTTCGGCCGTGGAACCGTCTTTTTAAATGGGATCAGGCACACAGCTATCCTTGGTCGAGACAGGTTTCTGCAATATTTTGTCTTTTTGATTTGCATCAGGAACATTTTGCAGTGTAATCGAATAAAAGTAAAAAAAAAATACTGCTTGGGTTTGTCAAAAATGGCAGTACTTTATCAAAGAGAGCCTAAGGGGAAATGAAAAACTAATTATTAGGAATAGACGTGAAAACAAAGACCGTATTTACACCATCAAGACGTGAGGTTGTGCAAGTTTGTGCGGCCACTTCAGGCTAATGCTTTTAGCTTTTTGGCAAATGGAAAAAAGGCGTGTACTGTATAACATCTTTTCAAATGAATTTTTGGATCTTGGGCTTCACGAGACTTGGATTAGGCCAGATGAGATGAGCCTACTTCAGTTGTTTAGGAGGATACTGCAACACTGTTTTGCTGTGGTGATCCAGAAATGTCCAGGCTTTCCACAACTGAAATGTATGTTTTTTATAATTATACATGCATTAATGATTAAAAATGACATTATATGGTAAAGGAGACAAGTAATATTTGTTCCAGTGTTTACATGCATACAAACAAGGCAGCTTAATTTCCATTAAATAAGTATATAACAAATGAATTAACTTTGGGTAATGCAAAATGTACTTCATCAAAGCAGTCCATTATTAAAATATTGTACCAATCAACATGTTTTTTAAGTAAGTTCATCTAATTAAAAGTTTTAAAACTGAGTGGAAATATGAACATTGCTCTTCAAGGAATCAAAAATGCTTACTGTGGCTCTCTCCAGTGACTCCTGGCCCACCGCAGGCCTCGCCCTCCGCGTCATCTCACAGTGCTGGAGGTCTAAACAGAGCAGTGGAGGAGCGAGCGGTGATTAAGTTGGAAGGTCAGGTGGAATTGATTCTTTTCCCCCACGGTACATCCTTGCAGCACTTAGACTGGAGACGAGTGCCAATTTGTTTTGGGAGCATCGGATTATTTTGGAGACGTTCACTCCCCGTCCTTCTTTCTTTATCCTCCTCTCTCTGTCTCTCTTTTGGGTTTTTATCTGCTCACACTGGGCCTCTGGTGCTGCCCTGACTGGACAACTTCAGCTGCTGTCTGGAGGTCGGAGCACAGACAGTGGTCAGACGTAGGGAGAACAGAGGCAAGCCCTACAGAGATTGGCTTAATTGAGCTCAATTACTTCATGAGATGGCATTCTCTAACCCGGAATGATCTTCTCTAATGATTCATTAGTGCATTAATCACCCATTTAGCTAATGGGAATTACTCTCTTTTAATAGCTAATACAAACAAAAAAATAATTTGCCTCGGTGTGTGGGAGACCACCTCACAACTTCTGAATAGCTGGATCACGTAGTATAGCAACAGCTTCTGTTTAATATGCTGCGACACAATTGTTGATTAATTTTTTCCACACAAAATGTCCTTCGCCTTTTATTATTTGTTTATATCAAGATGTGTGGTGCTGTATGGAGGAAAGCAAAAGCAGGCGTCATGTATTTCATGTCATGAAGACAATATCGGAGCAGCGTGAGCTCGAATCTGACAACTCGTTCTGTTGTCTTAATGCCTCATCAAACAGTGACAGCAAGCCGTAATTGTGGACCGAGCTTCTTGTTTTGATAGAGCTGACTGACACGAAGCTGACAGCACATACGGCTGTCATCAGTTATGAAGCCACCGACATTGTCTACATGTTCATGGGGCTGAACTGATTCGGGGACACCTGAAGTGTATCAAACAAAGGCAGAGGAAAATAGGCATCTTTAACCACGGTTGCTTTAAAGATGCGCTAAAGCAACATGAAAACCATCGGCGCAAAAATGTGGTGTATGAAAACTTTACGTTCAGCTGGGGGATGTCAAAGCTGAGTTCAGCCATATAGGTTGTCTGTGCAAGAAGCCTATTATGACAGTTTTCCATTAATTGAAAGGTGGTGACGTCTGGTGGCCATATTCATTTTGACGGGAGCAAAGGAGGAAGTCAGGTGATGTAGAATAAAGTCACCAAAGATGGGTCAAACACAGGAATTTCACCCAGGAGATTGCTGTTGTGAGATTTTTTGTGTCCCATGTGCCTTAAAACACATTTCATACACACTTGACATAAACAAAATAAAACTCACCAACAATCTTGGTTTATCTTTCCACAATTTGGTCGAAACAAGTCCTTAATTCACTGAGGAAGATGTGAAAATATTTTGACTCTACACGTTGTTTTCTCGCGCTGCTGATGCCTGACTCTCTCGGCCCCCGTGCTGCTTCATGCCTCTCCTGCCGTGTCTTCTTGTCCTTAAAGTCATAGTCCTGATCAGAACTGCTGTAAATCGCCTCCATACTTTATCCCCCATCTTCAAACTAGCATCTGTCGGTCCCAGTCTTGTGCTTCCTAAACACCCCCGGCCAACAAGGTTGCGGTGCCAACAGTCTCCCATCATGTGAATATGGTCTGTTACTACTTAGCTCCATGGCTAACAGAATTAGCAGCTGGTGGCTGCACCCAAAGACAGAAACTTCAGCATAGAGTAGCAAGTTCAGTATAGTTTTGGAGCAACTTTTGAAATCCAGAGAGCCATTTCTTACAAATTACATTTTTTAAGAAGCCTCACAAAGCTTATACTTTTCTACAGTTTATGTGAATGTGTGTCTATGCATCATTTGTCTTTGCACCTCTCACTGTGTACCTGATATGTGTGTGTGAGAGATAGCACGGTCTACTGGGACTGTACGTTTTTTCCCCTCCTTTTCTTTTTAACAATTCATCCTTTCCCCCCTACAGATTGCTGTGCCATAGCTGCAAGTCAGCCGTCTGCTCCCCCGATGCCGGGTGGTGGATGGAGGCACTCTGACTGTGAAGAGCAGGTGTAAAACGTGCTTCCGCTAAGCGCCTCTCCACACGTCCCAAAGGAAATGCAGACGCTGCACTCTCCCTCACCTTGCTTGGTTACATGCGTAGGATATAGGAGATCGGGGTGGTGGTGGTGCGGCGTGTGGCTCGGTCGGTCGGGTGGAGGGTTGGCAGAGCAACAAATGCACCGATGACGCAGGTAGTGGCTGCTTGGAATGGTAATGCTGTTATAATGATTTTGAGGGAATGTCTTCATAAATGTCTGCTCTCTGGGGAGGCAGAGGGGAGACGCGGGGCCCTAGCATGGATGGGCTCTTTTTTCACCATGAATAAATTCATGTCCACTCCTGTGTGCCGCTGCAGCCTCTGTTTGCTCATCTCGTATGCAGCTGGTTCTGCGGCCCATCCCAAGAGATGAAAGTTTGTAAACATGAATAATAATTAGGAACAGGTCGACGGGCAGGTAAATCTGCATGTGGGTTCCAGAGGCGTGCTAGCCCGCTAGGCATCCATTTGGGTGGGCCTTCCATTAGCATTTTGTTTACACAGGGACGCAGGTAATGTTTGATCTTTTATCAAGGCAAACAGAATAGATGTAATTTCTAATTGCTTTTAAAGGAGATTAGACCTTATATGAAGAGGGGAATGACTGGCAAATAGATGCTATGACTTCTGGGCATCCTTGGTTTTTTGACTAGACTTTTTATGCCAGTTGCCAGCACACTAAACCCAAACACGTGTGAGTTATGAGACACACAGGGGAGTCCATCTTATCAGCCGGAGTTACACACAGCAAAGTTTGTGCATTCACACTCCAGGTTTATAATTTTTCAGATGTTCTCTGGTCTCAGTGTTGAAAAATCGCGTATTGCATAAGAGCAGACAAGCACACGGAGCAGGCTGCCGAGCATCTGGGGGACGGCTAAATTAGAACTCATGGGTTTTATAGATTTGATATAGAGTCTCTGGTGGCACCAGGTTCCTGACTTGTTAATATAATGACGGGATGCTAATGATTAATTAAGAGTCTGATTTTCATTATTACTGTGGCAAGAGAGAGGTTTGATCTTGAAGTGACTTTGGGAGCAGGAAGAAAAATCGAGGCTTTTGCTATTCTGCAGCCATACCTTCTCCTGGCACTAACAAGCCCCTGACAGCAAACAAATCTTTGACAAGTCCCCCCTCATTGCCCGACCCCCTTTTATAGATAGTCTTAAGACTTTAATCCGGATCCAGTGACAGGCTCATCCTCAGTCAATAGGGTAAAGAGAAGCTCATGCGAGGGATGTGTGCAGTTGTCCAAAGGCTGGTCCGAGCGCACATGCTCCGAATGTTAAACTGGAGCTCACCTCGAGTGAAGGGTATTGAAGGAGGGATTGACAAATGTTTTGTAAATAAGGCTCGGCTTTGATTTGTTTCGCAATTCGATCCGAGCTCCTTAATTTTCTAGACTTTAAACGTGACAACACAACTTATTGGACTGAAAATGTAAAGAACAGAATAATTATTAAGAGTTAAGAAATACCTTTCTGCTCACAGTTAATTCACTTCACCATCAGGGTAACTTTCTGTATTCAACCTTGTAACTTTCCCATGCAGTCCCTCTGAACATTCACAGATATCTATTGCCTCGCGTTGGACCCGTGTTTTATGTGTGTGGTATCTCTGTCCTGTCGGCGGTGATCCATGCACAGTCACATTTCAGAGCTTTAAGCTGGAGTGTGTGAGAGGATCTGCTGGTTATAGCGATGTGCCCTGCAGGTCCCAATCTGTCTTTGTTAGGCATGCTGCGCGGCCTATCGCACCTGCCTTGGTTAAGACTGATCACCGCCATCTCCACCAGCCTGTGCAGCTGCAGCTAATAAAACAATTCACATGCACTTTGTAATTGTCACCAAGTGGCACTTTAAGTCTGTCCCTTGTGCATAGTGACAACCCCCACCTTCACCAAATCTGCTGAAATTGAAATAATAAAGCAAATTTGAGATGTTTGCAGATGATATGTGTTAAATACACAGGTTGTTGAGAAAGCACATTTACTCAGGAACTGTACATGAAGTACTTAATTCGACTAATTCAAGTTTGTATGACTTTTTTTTCTGTCCTCGATGTTACTTTTTTCACAGCAGACATTTTGACATACATGCGTCACACCTGGAAATGCACAGGTGTTAATAATAATGATGGCTCAGTTCTGCCCGGTGAGTCATGACAGTGTGACGGAGAGGCAGCATGTACTGTACAACACCCAGACCATCCTCTCCCAACAAACCTCTGGATAAGTTGTCTGTGCTACCACCCTAAATATTTATCCAAACAGTGTTTAGCTTTATGCTGCGACTTTGCTCAATGACATTTTATTTGCAAAATAATTCATACGGTGCAACAACCTCTATTGTATGCTGACCGGCCTGACCCAAAAGGCATTGACAAAAGTTAACAAATAGCTGTTAGAGGCATGTTTCCAAATAGTTGGTGGAAAGCAAAAAAAGAGCAAAAAGGAGGGTGACGCTTGGACATAATTTCGACAAAAACACGACTCCATGAATGCTTGTTCTGTATCTGTTGGATATGCAAACAGGCAGCTGTTAAATCAGGTATCACACCTAGCTAAAAAGAAATCACAGTATCCTCTGTGGTACTGTAATGAATAACAAACCTGCTACATCCTGTTACATTTAAAAAACAAAACAAAACAAAAAAAACATGCAAAACACCACACACACCCCTGGCTGTTTGCTTCACATGGTATTTGAACTCTGAAGTCCTAATCATCCCTGACCTCCTCCAGACGAGGACTTTCTGGCTCATTGAATTGCATCCGTGCATTGTTCTTATCTTAATGGCCCCCTGCTGCTACTTCACCTTCATACATGCATGTAGTTTTTGTGCCTTGGCGAGCCAAACTGTCACTCTCACATGCCGTCCTCTAGTGGATCAGTGGGTCTACTGCATGTTGGCATGAGACTGGGCTGAAGTTTTTGCTAACGAGCGTGCCGTAACAACTTAAAAGGTGAAAATATATCAAAAAACTTGTGTCTGCTTCCTCCAAGTGGACAAAAATCTGTTTTTGTAAGTTTAAACCTTAATGCAGGCTTGTTATAGAGTAATTTCACCATGAGTATTCATTTCCCACCACTAATCAATGTTAAACCTTTTAAAATCTGTCTGTAATCCCTGCTGTTTTACTGCTGGCTGAAAAATGTATATCTTCAAAATGCCCAAAAAAGCTGGAGAAAAACTCTCTTAGTTTATCATCGAGGCTCTGATATCTCTTCAATGAATTATACGATTACATCTGAATGAATCATACATTAGCTGTTCCTCATTGTTTAAACATAAAGCTCCTCTATATTGACTAGTTGTTAACTTTATCAGGATGTCAATAGTCATTATTGCTTATCTTGTCTTGATTATCCTCCGAGCTGTAAAATCAATTAGGCATAATCCGATCTCACTCTGCGGGTCAGGAGTTCATACTGTATGATGATTCACTGTACACTGTCAACCCTCTCATAAATGCGTTTCCCTCATACGTTTCTTCGCTCATACGTTTCTTCCCTCCCTAAGAGGAGCGGGGATGATTACATTTTTTCCATGCGCCACGAGAATAAATCTAACGTGCTAAATAAGCTCATCACTTCACCTCTTTCTCAGTGGGAGAGTACAGGTCACGCAATACTAATCACAAGGCTAATAATGTTGGATACATTTGTAAGCAGGAGCTACACAGCATGGCGATGATCAATACAGATGAGCCAGTGTGAGCGGAGCGATGAAAAGTATTCAGCGCAGAGCGATACAGGTTAAAGGTGGGACAACTTGACCTTGCTCGGTTCGGCAGCTCACATGGGATAATTGGGAATTTCCATATCCAAGGGCAGCCTTCCACACTGATCCACACACTCCTCACACACCACCACAGGTAACATCTCCAGGTTATTACTCTGTAAGCTCTGTTGAATGACTCCATCTTTTCTTGCCTGATTACATGATCAAATAGGAGAGTGACAAAAAGCAGTGTACAGCAACAGGAACACTGGAGTAGTAATAATCCCCTTATTTCCCCCAGCAAATCCAATTTTAACAGCATATTGTGTCCGGATAGGTGTTCATCCTTGACTGAATTTGATGGAAACCTGCAATAACATGTGGGCATGCCTGAGATAATGCAGAGTGACATTGCCATGAGTGGCTTTGTTTTTCCACATTTCTCTCCTGATGTAATTTAATGACCCGTTGCTGAGATAGAAAGATCTACGTGGTTAAGAAAAAAAACACAGAAGCCAACAGGTTGTGTTATTGATTTACAGATTTATCCCCAGAATTATCACAGTCTGACATTAAAAAGTCTAAACAAAATGCACATCACCTATTAGAATAATCAACGGCAGCTGTAGCTTTCACGGGGCGACGAAAAGCTGTAGGTTATTTAGGAATTGTCCCTCACTGCAGCCCTGGCCTAAGCCCTCCACGTCTCTGGATCAGGGTACACTAATTTGATTTCACGGCATGCCGTTGAAGATGCATTAATCTTTCCCAGACCATCGCATGCCCCTGAGCAGCTGGAGGAAGAGGGAGAGTGAGACACAGAGAGGGAAGTGGGGTCGAAGCGACGTGCCTCCCATGCTAACAATGTTCTGCCGCCAAACAGAAGCGCATCCCTCCAGGCAGGTCCGTGTAAACAGTGCACACCATCTCTAAATCACATTCGCACCCTCGGAGACTTTTCTAGGCTCTCTGCCCCTCTCCATACACCCACCCCACCTCCTCACCCTCCTCCTCTGTCTCAGGACTGAGACAGCATGGTCAGTTGGCTCCTTTCGAAGTGCTTTTTGTCGTCTGATGATTTTGTCACCTACTCTGTTTGTTTTTTTGGCATTCGGTGCCGTTTCACAGTGATTGTGTGCAGACGATTATTTGCATTAACCCTTTAAAGAAATAAGAAAATATCACACCGTAACAAAAACTTCACACTTCCCTTTATCCGTCTTGTTGATCATCAAAAAGTGTGATTTTTTTTTTTTGTATTCTTATGAACAAACAGCGACTTCAGTGCTGATAACATTAGTATTCCATGTAATGCACCTCCAGTTCCTGTATATACGTATATAGTCTGGGCCCTATAGGATGGCCCCGAGACAGCTGTGGGCAGCGATAACTTCTGTCACATAATCAAAGCTAATCCATGGCTGTGGGGCAACTTCTCGTATCTTTCTTTAGAGCAAAGTGGAAATAAAAAAAGGACCCATCAATGAGCAAATGTCCCCAAGTCGATTTTTGGTCAACAGAAATCAAAGAGGACGGGGGGGAAGAAGAGAGGGAGGAGATAAAGGGGACCACCACAGACTCACTCTTGCTGTTAACCCCCACCCACCTCCTGTCCCATTGGCCTACCCAACTGTCATCTCACCCTGGGGTACAGCGCGGCTCTGCCAACAGCTTTCTTGTCTTGTTCCATTGATCCATTTTAACACACAGTGGTGAACGCATCAAACGCCGCGTGCCACGCAGGATCCGAATACCCCTCCCTTCACGGCTTTCAAAGGCAACGATGAAGGCATGAAAATATGAAAATGCTCTTCACAGGGGTCTGTGAAGGAGGCAATTTCCATCATGCCCATGTCTTTTTCCTATGTAGAGGAAAATAACACATTTCTCTGATGTTCCTCCACACAGAGCAGCGAGCGACTCTACTTCTGCTGAAGCTTACAGCGAGGGTAGAACAGATTGGGGGAGTATTAAATTACTGAGGAGGCTGACATTTTTTTTTTAAACTCTTTATTTGGTTTACACCCCTGGGGTATGTAATCATAGCCACAGCAAATCCTTGGATTGGCTTATTAGCATATTCATATATCCTGAGCTATTTGTTGACATAAAACTTTGTGGTTGTCCTTGATAAGCATTTTTAAATGGTTGTTTGATTACAACACAGTAGTATATATATACTGTATACTGAGGATAGCGGCAAGGCTGTGGAAGCGGCAGAAGGAAAGGGAAGACATTTTTTTTCTTTTACTTTTGTTGCAGGCAGGTTTAAAATTCTGGCCTTGGAAAAATGAGAAAAAAGCATGTCTATGTATAAAATATAACCCCTTACAGTGCAGATAACACTTAATATTTCAGAATAGATTTGTGTTTTTTAAGTACGCTCGGCATTGACATCAATATAAAATGGATTTCACGAGACTTTTTCTTTTTTTCTTTTCTCCATATCTGCTTTGCTAATTTAGTTTTAGCATCAGGCGTCCAACAATGTTAAATCCCTTCCACACTCATCCAGGTTGATTAGTCCTTTTTAAATAAACATAAGGTCAAAGAGGGATCATGGTATCACGTCGCGCAGTGAGGGTGGCGTTCCAGTAAAGAGCCCATTTGCATGAAGGAGACGTGCCCGTATCAGAGTTTGATGAGCTGCACTTGCTTGGTAAATAAATGAATTAATCCCGTCTATTGTCCTTGAGATTTATTCAGCTGGTGTCCTCACAGGAGAGTAGAAGTTAATTAAGATCACAGTGAGGGATGTGCTTCTGTCTCGCTACTCATAAAGATATTGTGCTTGAGTGGAGTCGCAGTTCTCGGGCTGGCTGTAGTGTAAACAATACATAAAGCAAAGACTTTCTATACGTCTGTCTTTTGTATGACTGGATGATATCTCAGTCTCATCTGATCCTTCAGCAGACAAACACAATTTTCAATTATCACTTATCAAATGAGTTTTTATTGAAAAATAATCTGCTGTATTCAGAATTCATCCTCCTGCACACGTGAATTGGGTACAATGATTGTACTGTTGAAGCTTAATGCAAACGCCTGAGGAATTAAAGACTATAATAACACTAAAACCTCTGCAGGTAGCAGAAGAAAAAAACCTCCTGGGATCGGAGTCTGTATGTTTGCTAATATTCATCTTCAGTTCTGTGTTAACATTTGTTCTTTCACAGACATTAAAAATGATTCAATTCCAAACATTGTTATTCAAACAGTGCAACTAAACTTACAGATTCAAGAACTTGTGTTGAAGATAATGTGCGGAGTTAAATTATGATGTGCTTAATATTTCTACTGAACAAATATTCCCTTTCAGAATTGAACCGACACTGCTCTTAAATGTTGTTGTTATATCACTGCTGACAATTTTTTTCCTCCATTCAGTTTTTCAGGAATCACTGAGTCATCAGCAACCTTTCTCACATCACCCTTTTTGAATAATAATTGCTTTGGTAACACTTAATAATACCACCATTAAAGTGCAATATGTATTTTTGGAAAATAAATTCAAATGGAGGAATAGAAAAGTCACAAAAAGAGCCAAATTTAACCTCTGTGGCTTTGCAGAAACGTGCTAAGCTAACATTTACTCTGGCGATCTGGTTGGCTGTAAACGGTTTGTTTATTCAAGTCAATGAAGATTTTTTAATTGTAAAGATTTAAGAACATCAGTTGGAACTTTGTATATGGTTGAACATTATTTTGATGGCCTTTATAAAGTATTATAAACACAACTACATAACAGTTGCTTGATAAATGCATTATAAAGCATTTTGTAGTTTATTAACTGTCACATTACTCTAAACTAAAGTTTATCTAACTGTATATTTACCATTTATAAGCTAAAAAGGATCAAATGTCGGACGTTCCCACAAGTACTTGAACGCACCTTCAAAAAAATATGCCGTAACCCTGCTGTCAACATCCTGCTGTTATTTACAGTAAATATGACATCCAACATGATGTTCACTGTGATTACTTCCAATAGTATGTACAGACATGAACCAACAGCAAGTAGGAAAACATACATTTGGCTATTTTAAAAGCACATGCTGCTTTGAAACATTTTAATAATGTGATACATGCAGTAGACATGATTTGCAGCAAATGGACTGAGTATGGAAAAAAAACGTCAGTGTGGTCCTCTAAATTACCTCCTGACTCCGTCCCTGTCAGTCAGTGTGAGTGAAAGTAAAAGACTCACACCGGCCCGAACAGTAAAAACTCCGGGGAGCTGACACCTGAATATGTCACCGGCATTATCACCCCCTCCGGCACATTCGCTCAGCTTATCCCAATCCCACCAGCGAATACTGTACTTTTCTACTTAACTCAGCAATTAAGGGTCACACAGGCTCCTTTCAAACATTTGGGGATGTGCTGTTTTAAAAGCAGAGTGCAGTGCAGTATAATTGATTAAGGCAGATAACTCCTGACACAGGTGACAGACGGGTGTTTAACTGTTTGCTATATATTTAACATGTATATTGTGCTGCATTATGAGGCTTTGTGGATATTTTAATACTGTATATGTGGTTTAAGGAACAAAAATATGCATCTGCAGTTTTACATCAAGATAAGGTTACATAGCTGACATGCAATCATTTCACAGTTAGAGGTGTAATTATGCCGCCATCTCGATGCTGTGTGCAATGGGTGTCTTGATGCTGTCTTGAAATACACTCAGTTTGACACCATTACCTGATAAAATAACCCTGAGTGTAATTAATGCATATCAATTAGCTTGATTATATGTAACCGCTCAAGCTGTCATTGCACCGCTTTCCAATGTGCTCGCATTCCTAAGAATATATTGTTCGAATTAACATATTTAAGAAAACAATGTTTACATTTTCCACCCACTGAGTCACATGTGGCCTCAATACTGCTTAGAGATTGTTTGTGCGAGCTGTGTATCTTTAAGTTGATGTGACATAATCAAATTTTCTATCTTTCTTTTACACATAAAGCTCGACGGTCTCACAGGTCCTCATTACTGCTGGAAAATCATAGAAGTCTTGATTTTTTGGCTCTGCAGATATTACCCGGCCCCGTACAAGATGTTCCCCAAGATGTTTGAGAACATTACTGTAAATTTAAATCATTTTTATTTTTTCCATTACAAATATGAGTTGGGGCCGCTGCTGGCTATGGTCCCCCCAGCAGCTATTTATGTGCCTTAATAGCCAGGCACTGAAGCTGTATTTCACATATATTTCTTTTTCTGTGTACTTATAGAGACATGCAGTGGAGGCACAGCAGTGATTGAAGTGAAGCCCTTAGCGGTGACAGTTCCAGCCTTGATATTAATGGAAGCCCACATAATTGCGCATGCCATTAAGGAAGTACAGATGCTATCAGGGAGTGCACACATCGTTATTTCTCAGTGTAACACCTCATTAATATTTGTTGTTTTTAAAAAAAAAAATTTTCCTCACAGCCTCCCTCCCACTTTGCGAGGAGGAGGGCTGGATTGGATGCTGTGCGTGATCGAAAATGACAGAGAGATGAATCTTCCTGACTCCAGGCAGATGTTTCCTGCTCAGCATTCAAATTAGAAGACACACCCTCACCAGACCCTCGACAGCGTGCCCACTGGAAAAAAACAAAAAAACAAAAAAGTGAAACCTTTCTGAAGATCATAAAAGCAGATTTAAGGCGCCTCCGTCGCGTGTCTACAACTTCCCCGTCCGTTTAAAGGTCAGATGGCTGAGAGCGAGGTGTGATCTATTCAAAGATGTGGGCCGGAGCTGCAGCATCCCTCCGTAACCTTTTAGCTTCTCAGGTCTTCGTTGGGTTTGTTGATGACCTGCGGTTGTCACGGTTTGTGGAAAAGGTGTTGGAGTGGTGAACATGGTAACACTGTCGTATTTAATCATGTTGAACACGATAAAACCAGCTGAGTAACAACTGTGTGGATGTTTGTACTTCGATGGATAAACTCATCACTCATGTTCGTCACCATAAACAAATAAAGGGATGCAAAGATGATCGTCATCCATTCAACTCCTGCTGAGTGAAGGATTGATTTCCCAACCACTGAATGGTGCAGCGTTCTCTTCAAGCAAGATGAAGAAGACTCAGAGACACCGATGACTTACGTTGAAGTAGTTTATACAAACTTGCAAGGAGGAACAAAATGACAGCACATCTGTCTGCACAGTGCGATGTCATGTTAATCCTCCCGAGTCTCTCCAATGCTCAGATTATATCTACAGCTCAGAAAGCGTCCCTCACATACATGGTTATCTGTTTAATAACAAAGTAAGTTACTGCAGAGCTTCTCACCTCTGGCCTGGTGAGGAATAGAAAGAAAATAGGTAGAAGACAGTAAGTCTGCTACCATAAATAGATCGAAGGCCATCCTACGAGTTTACACAAACGATCAGCTTTGGTTTGTCGGGGATCTGTTCTGTAGACATATCTACAGCAGCTTTGTACTGCTACGTTTGCAAAGACCATCAGAGGTATGAACTCATAGATCAGATGTCACTATGCCGTCATCCATACCTTATTGGACCTGACGTTCATATAGGGTGCGTATGACATCCTATCTTATGAGATGTTATTGTCAGAATGTCCTGGACCTTTATGTTTTTCTCCCACACCTGCAAAGATGGATCAAGCGATGCTAGCAGCCACCGTCAGTAAATTTAATGAGAAGCAGAAGAGCAGCTGCTGAGCTGAGGGAGGCCACTGCAAGTGAAAAGAGCCAAGAGGACGAGGATTTGTCTCTCGCTGTGTCTTATGTCTTATCTTATATGGTTCACCTCGAGCAACGCTTAGCTATAATAATGGAAAATAAACAGAGTAAATGTGATTTAGTAGACAGGAATATTGCTGCAGTCGTCTGTGTGACCATAGGACAGCTACTCAACTCTATAAACATTGCAGCATATTTTCAATCTTGGTAAAACTGCACATATTTGAAAGTATCTGATAGTATTTGATGATATTTTGAGGACGTTCTCAGAATGGCACATGGAAATTGATAATAAAACTTTAGTGTGATGCTTGAACTCACTGCCTATTGGACAGTCTGAAGAGAAGCAATGCATTCTGGGGCTGCTGAGTATGTGCTCATAGCGCATATTCAGAAATTCTTGCTAATGTAGTCGACATCGGGGCGTTTTTCTCGTATACACAAAACCCACATGCAGTTAGTATTCTGATCGCAGCCTGTGAGTCAGGTTTTGCTTGTGATCTGGTTGCCAAACAAGCCAGAGCTGATCTGCGGCCAACACATACGAGGTATACATAATCTGTTTTATTTTAATTAGGTACAAAATGTGAACATTTTCACACAGCTCGACGTGAGGAAATTAAAAAATCATTCTCTCCTTTCTGGGGCTGATTCAAACCTCACAGCATCGTTTTGTCCGAACAAAGATAACACTTGCTGTGTTCCTCTCACCAGCTTTGAAATGAACATTTTTAAACCAGCACTTGTGTTTTTCTCCTCTGCAGCTCTGCCTTTTCTCCGCCGACTTTCTCCTTTTTCAGCTTAAGAGATAAAAAAATGTCTGTTGAGAAGCAGGAGAGTGGATATTGGACTTGAAGTCTGGAGTCCTGTCATCTATGATTCAATGATTTCTCTATCATTCTATAAGGAAACATGGTAAATCTCCTTATAACATCACAAATCTCATCCTTAGACCTATATGTTTCTTTCCTGCAAATGACATTTCATATTCTCTTTTTCTGATCACATTACATCAGGCACTAGAATTTCTGTTGTTGTAATACGGACAGTATAATGCTGGCTTGGATGTCGATGGGGAGTAGATGTTCTCTAGCGTTGTTTAAAGTCCTGCTGGTCAGTATTTGCAGTGTGCAGCTGGCGACAGAAGAGTTAAGCAGCACATTAAAGCAGCTGTGGTCTGACATTGTGGAGGTAGTTATGTTCATCGCACCTCCTCACCTCCCACTGGCCCTCGAGACGTATGTGGCGGTTGAAGTAAAAGTGACTGTAAAAGTCACGGAAAGTCTGAATTCAGCAAATTGACCATGCAGCTCTCCGTGTCAGGATTATTAGCCTCCTTGACAGTGCATTTAACCGTTTTACAGGAATGAAAAGAAAGGCTGCATACTGTGGTTACTTTTATTTTATAGTCATTGATTTTTTTCTACAATGCATCTACTTAAAACCACACAACATCTAGACGCAAATTCCTTAACAACACAACCTGAAATGAGACAATAAAGTCAATTCACTTAATGTGAAGATTCAGGTGTTCATTATCGACTCTCCTCCATTTTCCCCTGCACAGCACTCTCAAAAGAGCCTAATGGTGAAACAGTATCTTCACTTGATATGACAAACAAACTATTAAATGTAACATACAACATGCAGACCACATGCTGCAAGTAATTGTTCCCCACTAATGACCAGGCAGCGGCGCAGCGTTCACCCTTTAATAACCTCAGTTCGGGCCTCCTCAGTGCTTGTGTGGCAAATCCCACAAAGTAACATTACCGTAATATATGGCTTTGTTTACAGTTAAAAGCCGTGGTGCGACTGCACTTATTCATCTCCTCCACCTTATTACTGTTATTTCCAATGAGGTAACAATTTCCAGGCAATTTCCCTGCATCTAACTAGACCAACTGGGAATATGTTTGTTGAGAATGATATGACTGGGACACATCACCATCACTCCTCCACATATTACTGTCATGTTATGGCGCTCCAATATAATTACTGTATATGAATAATGCCGCGCAATATCGCTCTCTAAACGAAGAAGGGCCCTAAATTGGCCCCGGAAGGAAATCTAAGTCGTTGGAATTGAGAAAGTATTTGATGAACTGGTCTAAGTTTTATATTATTTTCTGCCTGGAAATTCAGTTTCTCTGTTCGTATGCTCCCTGACAACAAATCACACACAGGCCACAGTATTGTATTGTATGTGCGGTTGAGCGTAAACACTACCAACCACCAAAATCACATTAGAATGAATCAATGCCTTGATGAATAAGGAGAAGAAGAGTGATTCATTTTACACTCCATTTTTCATTCAGGTCATGTGTACCCATTACTTTCAGTGAAAGCAGGTGCGTCTTGTTTAGTCTCCTGCGTACCCTTGCTTGTGTCTCTCACTTGCTCCTCTGAACAGCATTAAGAGGAATTGAGATGTCCGATCGGTAACGATGGCGGACCAACATCGATTTCCAGGTCAGGTGGAGGACAAAGGAGAAATGAAACAAGAGAAACGAGATGCACCGTCGACTAGAAGGAAGAAAGTCAGGAGTTAGTATACATCGCGTTTATTTCATATCTCCTAGTAATTAGTGTAAAGGATAAGTACAAAATATTATATAATAACGTGAAAGAGGATCAGAGTGGAAAGAAAAACAGAACATTTGCCTATGCTTTATTTAATTTGCTAATAGATAGTCCCCAAAGTAAAGTGGGTAAATCAACTGAAGAAAAATGAAAATACAATCAATATCTATTTAAGCCCATGCCGATGGAAAGTCAGGTGAGGTTTCGTAATCCACACAACATTTCACTTGACTTTCCATAGACAAGACACTACAGGTGAATTTTGATATAAAACACCATGAAACTTTCCCAACTGATTACTTATATTCAGAACATTATTCTTTCTGTATTACATATTTTCTGAAATTTGGTGTTTAGGTACGCAGATGACACACTATTGAATCAAACACTCATTTATCTGCATTAATTACTAGAACAGAAATTTGAACATTAGATGGGCAGGCTCAAAATCCTTGTGCTAGTTTGATAACACATTTGTTATGAATAAAATGTCATATAAATCAAGCTACGAATAACATATGAACAAAACCTCCAGAACAGACAGGAATAAAACTGGAAAGGTTCATGTGTGTAAGTGTTACTGAAGTGGAGAAGTTTTCTGTTATTAGCAAAAGTTATAAAAATGATTTTACATCTATTGCTTTATATTTATTGTACAATTTGTTTTTTATCGTTTAAAAATGTGCTGTATTGTTTTTATATGTGTTGCTTTCAGGCGTTGTTGCAAAGCAGAGCCTTCTCTTTATGGCCTTTCCTGTTTAAACAATAGTAATGATGGTGATGATGATGATATTTTATGTCTAATTATGCAAATTGGGCAGTTAAATTATGTGCTAATCTGCATAAATCTAGAGACTAAACACCTGAATGTATGTTTTGGATGTTTTTTAACCACAAGTCTGAAAGGAAACATGTTCAGGAAGCAACACTTCCTGACCAGCCACCTGTGGTGTCTCCTCTTGATACATAAAGGTTACTCTATATTTCTGTGTACATCACGAGCTAGAACTGCCTTTAACTTCTGTTGTTAGCATTGGCACAGTGTCCCCAAGGATTGGCTAGACTGGCCCTAATGGTGACTTTGGGATAATTATTGGCATTACTATTCCTGCCAAAATATTTAAATTGTGTTATTTCAGAACTTGCTACTCCCTGAGGAGATCACACCACCTGTGTGTGCTCCTCACGCTTCAATCCCCTGTGGACCGAAGCCTTTTCCAAACACGGGACGGCGAAGTGCAAACAGACTAATGAGGGATTTATCTACTTCCCTCCCTTTTGACTCACACACCCCCTGCTCCACTTCTGCCCTGTATTAGCATAGTTTTTGTCCACAGTGAGATCATAATCCATTTGTATGTCCTTGAATGTGGCACAAGGAAACTGCAAAGTCTGTAATTTTCTGTCAACAGCACTGAAATCGTCCCACTGTTCAGTAATCCAATTAAAATTATTCTTTAGCCTGATTCAAATGAGGGTCTTTCCCTCAGCACTAGCACCAGATCAGCGATGTGGGGGGTTGTTAAGCATGTATTACTCACTGTGGGTGGTTTGCCACAAAGAGACAGCTAGACCCCCATCAGAAGAAATATTATACTGTGCCTTCATTACCCTCTGGACCAGTAACATTTCCCACAGCTAATGAGAGAAATAATTCTGGTTTGACACAAATAATGTTTTTGCTGGGACCTGGACACAAATTTTACTGCTGTTGACATGTTCTTCCTGTAGTTTACACCGTTCCCTTTTGCCCCCATCTCGCCTAAAAAATGAGCCGTTATCGCTGTCACGACTGCAGTCCAAGTTAATTCTCCAACAAAACATCAATTACAATCTCTAATGGAAAAACCCATGTGAGAATCCTGGGAGGGGACGGAGAACTCTCTCCACAATCATCCTAAATATCTTTTGCACTATTTATCCACTTCCGATTCCTCCGTTTATTCTCCCTCTCCTCTTCATTTTTTCCTCTCCCTTTGCAGAGATCCATTCTTTCTAATTGGAGCTGATGAGGATGGGGACTTCATTACCGGCTTGCTATGAATTATTATGTGGTGTAATTGGCCCTCCAGTCCCATAGGAGGTGCCCTGCTCCAGCTGATCCGACTGGATGAGGCCCTTCTGGTCCAGGTGGAGGCCGTAACACAGCTGAGGTCTGGCTGTAACTCCACTCATCGAGAGGCTGGTAAGTGCAATATGCTCCAACTTCAAAACGGTTTCCAGCAGATGCTTCAGAATTGCCCGTATTTATTGGTTCTTACTCGTAAAGCTGATGTTGATTGAAATCTTTTTTCTGTTCCATAATCATGAGTTAATTAACATGTGTTAATGACTTCTGAGATGCTAATTGAGAGCCAGTGTTTACACCACAATAAGCAATGCATTCAGGCAGCGGAGGAGAGTTCGTGACTGATGCGCGGGCTGGCTAGCGCTGCGCGGCCCGTCGCTCGCTAAGATGTGTGTTTAATAAATCATGTCGTCCCGTCAGAGTGACTGATAATTACCCCAAAGATCACACACTGAAACATTTCTAAAGGATTCTCAAATGTTTTCCTCTTTCGCTCATTACAATTACTGCTGTCTCCTCTCTCACTCAAGCAGATTAGCAAGTCTGAATGTGATGTGGTCTCCGGGAAAAAAAAAAAAGAAAATCTAATGTTGATTGCTAATTGAAAAATTAGAAAGTCAATTAGAGGCTAGAGATCTAATTAAACTAGAATTGAATGGAAATCTTGCTCTCTCCAATATATAATCTCCTCAAGGCCTCCTGATTTGCCTGGTGAGTGAATGCAGCGCTCCTCAGTGTGTCGCTAAAAATGCAATTGGCTTTTCTCAAGATCTGACAGATTGATTTGGATTCAATCACGGTCCCTTCCCTGGCTGTGAGAAAGATGAAAATAATAATGTAAAGTCATTACGTGGATGGGAAGTCTCTAAACAAAGAGAGCGGTGTATCTGCCCCTCCCCTGAGAAAACCCTCCTGGTTTCTAATCCAGGCCTGAAGCTTTACAGGACTGAGAGAGCAGAGGAATCTCTCTATGAGCTGGCATGCTTGAGCGGCGCCTCAAACGTCTTAGTTAAGGACATAGCCGTTATTCTTTAAGGAATTGATGGCAAAATGAAGATGTCACTCATGACAAACTAGTGCGTGTGCACAAGCTTGCTGCTCATCTGTTATGTTGTCAGACTCTGAGGCTCGCTGTGTCTGTCTTAGATCTATTGCACCCCAGCAACACTGTCGCCTCCACTCACATTATTGGTTACCTCTCAGTGCTTTACCTCACGGAAAGAAAGGTGTGTGCTAAAATTGGTTAATTATAAATAACAACAGCCCGGGGCACCGGCAGATAATGTATTGACATGCCCAGGCTCTGATACATGAGGGCCCAACAACAGTTGTGTGGCGTCACAGTGGGAGGTCTTTGACAAACAGCTGTGTGAAAAATGAAAACTGTGTTGGCTAACTGTAATCTATGGTTTTCTTCTGCTTCATTGTGTATTTTAACGTAATATGTTATGGGATTTTATGGGTGCTGCTGATGGCTGCAATTTTTTTCTCTGTCCTAAACATTTTTCCTGCCTCTTGGCAACGGCTGTGGAGATCCATTAAAATGATTGATTGAGCGTTGGGTTGGATATCTGAATAGATGGAAAGCAGGACACGTATCAAACTCAGACGTACCACGCCAATGCTGCAAGGTCTTACCGGAAAATGAAGATTCATACAAATATCGGATTAATACACAGAACGTATTGCTGTTGTTAGTTGGAAACCTTGTGTCTCCAAAATTTCAGTGTTCCAGGAGAAAAACAGCCTGTTTTTGTTTTGAGCCTGACAACATTGTATTTTTGAAGTCATCAGACGGATTTTGAAAGGTTTAAACCATGCTAGTGGCATGACTAGATATTTCAGTGTGGGCCAAGCCAGCAGACTGACATTGTCATCCATATAAACAACTTTTTGTTGAAATGCTGTAAAAGTTTGTACAAATGTTCTCCTACATTTTTCTGACTTTGGCAGCTGTCGTATTATGTGTCTGATGCTGATGTTAGCATGCTGAAAGGCAGCGTTAATTTCTCTAATGAAAACTATTTCTGCCAACAACTTTCCTCCATGACTTAGACGAGACGATGACAAGCTGCAAATAGATCCTCTATAATGACAATTATGATGTTGTATGTTGTTTGAGTTGATGAGACCAGACAGGACTAAATGTTTTCTCACAATTGTGTGTCTAGTCTGTCAAAACATGAACTTTCATTGATTGATCCACAGAATCCCAGGTGATGCTGTCCAACCGCTGACATCATTATGACTTCAACAGACAGTCGTTGTCGGGAAACAAAAATGCATTGCAAGAACTATCCAGTCAAACTGTCACACAGCAGGTTACACAGCAATTTATTCAGAGGATACTGGGTCTAATTTCGTAGCTCTAAGGCAAGGTACGAGCATGAAATTAACATTCGTTTCAACACTAGTGGGACTTTAATTGTATTTAATAGTGTTTGTTAAGTATAACAGCCTGAGGCTTATTAGCCCAATCAAATTCTTTTACAGAGCAAAAAGTTTGGACTTTTTTGTGGACACAAACTAGACTGTGGGCGGCTGTGGCTCAGGGGTTGAGCCAGCGTCTTGTTTTTGGAAGATCGCTGGTTTGATTCCCCTGGTCTGCATGCCGAAGTGTCATTGGGCAAGAAAATGAACCCCAAACTGCTCCTGATGTGCTGGTTGACACCTTGCATGGCAGCCACCGCCATCAGTGTATGAATTACTGTAAGTCGCTTTGGACAAAAGCATCTGCTAAATGCCCTGAAACGCAGACTAAAACTATGAAGGATGGAAATGACTAACATGTTACTAAAACTAATATCTAAAGACTAAGACTGAATCTAAAACAGCTGACTAAATGTGCACTGCTAACAGGCTAAACTAAGATGGCGAACATGCCACAGTAAACTTTATAAGTGCTAAACATCAGCATGTTAGCATTTTAACATCAGCATGTAGCTCACAGAACTACTAGCATGTCTGTAGACGTGTAGTCTTGTTGACCTGCAGTGACGCATGTCAACTTTCAATCAGTCTCAACACTTTGAAAATGAAAACCACACTTGGAGATGCTCGGGTTTCGATATAGACTATACAAATAAAGGTTTGGGGTATTAGAAAAGATAACACAAGGATGAGTAATATCATTCAGATACAATCTAATCCCCAAATGCAGCACCCACCTCCTTTCTGTGCTTTATTATGTAAAAAGCTCTGTGCAAACAAACTGAATAGTCATTTGTTCAGTTTGGGGTTGGCTCCACTAAGCCATTTATCCCCTCTCATTATCTAAGGCATCCTCTCTCACTGACAGGGAAGGCAAGGACAAACGTTCACCTTCGCTTTCTCTGCTTGATCCAGTTTTTCTCTCAGGTAGACGGAGACTGCTGAAGCAGGACAGACTGGATTTTCTCTGCAGCATTTTTTCTTTATAATCCCACTTTGAAACATCCAGGATGATGAATTAGACTCTCCTTTGAAAACAGGACTGCAGGGTCTAACTTTAATAATTTATATACTTTTTTAAATTCACATTCTGATTTGAGTGACTTCTTGGTTGCGCATCATCCTGAAGTTCGGTGTGTGATTGCTCGTTTGCTGAAGCTTTTCCTGGAATCTGGACTCAGTTTTAACTTTGTGCAGTGGAGATATAGTCTATATTTTATTTGGAAAAGAAGTTTCCCTTCCTTTAATTGTTAGAAATACATGGTCTGTTTGTTCACAGACACTTGTAATTGTGTTACTACCAACACAATTTAGTTCTGCTGCAGAATGAACAAACACATCCCAGCCCAGTTGCCAGGATAAAACGTTGGCACTTAATGTTGCTGCAAACCACTGATGCATTCACATTTTTTGTACAAACCACGTTGACATTTTTACAATACGTGTCACATCACATTCACATTACACGTTTATGACCTGACCTTCATACGTATCTGGAGACGGAGGAGATGGAGGTAGAGTTATTTTAACATTCAACATTTCCTAGCATGACAGCACAGGATATTTTTCAGGAGAGTATAAGGTACTGAATATTTGAGACTGTGAGTCTGGACATCTCCAGCTGTGTTTTTGGCTGCCAAAACAGGTATTTCAAGGCAAAACATTATCTTTTCCTAACCCTAACCATGTGGGTTTTGTGCCTTAACCTTATTTCCAGCTGTGTTTTTGGCAACCAAAGCAGGTATTTTAACCAAGTGGGATTAGCATAGCCACAGCAGTGTACACCAGATGTTTTTGACAAGTCCTTGTAACCTCTCCAGCTGTGTTTGAGGCAACCAAAACAGGATTTTAAGCCAAAACATGATCTTTTTCTTACCCTAACCATTTTTTTTGTTGGTGCGTGAACCTAACTGGACCATAAGCAGTGTTGCCACAACATCAAATTGGAAACTAAAGCAACATAAAGTTGTGTGTGCCGTGCTGTGTCGTGTCGTGGAGGCTGCATATTGTGTCCAGCTATTGTGATTTTTTTTTTAGGCAAGGCAAGGCAAGGCAAGGCAAGGCAAGGCAAGTTTATTTGTATAGCACAATTCAGACACAGGGCAACTCAAAGTGCTTTACAGGCGCATACAATTACAGTAAAACATTTAAGATACATTAAAACAAAACATTAAAACAAGTTGAGAAATAGACATTTAAACAAAACATTAAAACAAGTTAAGAAATAGACATTAAAACAAAACATTAAAACAAGTTAAGAAATAGGAAAACAAAAGTCACAGAGAAAAAAAATAAAAGTCACAGTGCAGTTCAAAGACTTAAAATTGCTTCAGTGAAAGGCAGTGGCAAACAGAAAGGTCTTCAGCCTTGATTTAAAAGAGGTGAGAGTCGGAGCAGACCTGCAGTTTTCTGGGAGTTTGTTCCAGATGTGTGGCGCATAGTAACTGAACGCTGCTTCTCCATGTCTAGTTTTGACTCTAGGGACTGAAAGCAGACCTGAGCCTGATGACCTCAGAGGTCTGGATGGTTCATAACGTGGCAGCAGATCAGAAATGTATTTTGGCCCGAAACCATTCAGTGCTTTATAAACCAACAACAGGATTTTGAAATCTATTCTTTGACTGACAGGAAGCCAGTGTAAAGATCTGAGAACTGGAGTGATGTGATCTACTTTTTTGGTTCTTGTTAGGACTCGAGCAGCAGCGTTCTGAATCAGCTGCAGCTGTCTGATGGATTTTTTAGAGAGTCCTGTAAAGACACCGTTACAGTAGTCGAGTCTGCTGAAGATAAATGCATGGATAAGTTTTTCTAAATCCTGCTGAGACATAAGTCCTTTTATCCTGGATATATTTTTAAGATGATAGTAGGCTGATTTTGTAATTGACTTAATGTGGTTGCTGAAGTTCAGGTCTGAGTCCATTATTACACCGAGGTTTCTGGCTTGGTTTGCAGTTTTCAACATTATAGATTGAAGCTGAGCAGAGACTGTGAGTCGTTCTTCCTTGGCTCCAAAAACAATTATTTCAGTCTTATCTTTGTTTAACTGAAGAAAACTCTGACACATCCAATCATTGATTTGTTCAATGCATCTACTTAGCGTTTGTATGGGATTGTAGTCCCCTGGTGAGATGGTTATGTAAATTTGTGTGTCATCTGCATAACTATGGTAACATATTTTGTTGTTTTCCATTATCTGAGCTAGAGGAAGCATGTAAATGTTGAATAGTAGAGGCCCCAGAATGGAGCCCTGGGGTACTCCGCTTGTCATTTTCATCCTTTCAGATGTGTAATTACCAATAGACACAAAGTAGTCTCTATCATTTAGATAGGATTTAAACCAGTTTAGTGCTGTACCAGAGAGTCCCACCCAGTTTTCTAGTCGGTCTAGTAGTATGTTGTGGTCGACTGTGTCAAACGCAGCACTGAGATCCAGTAATACTAAGACTGAAATTTTGCCATTGTCTGTGTTTAAATGAATGTCATTGAGGACCTTGACTAGAGCAGTCTCAGTGCTATGATGTGGTCGAAATCCTGATTGGAAGACATCAAAACAGCCATTTACTATTAAGTAATTGTTCAGCTGTTGAAAAACAGCTTTTTCAATGATTTTACTTAAAATTGGGAGGTTCGATATGGGCCTGTAATTATTCATTACTGATGTGTCTAGATTGTTCTTCTTCAGGAGTGGTTTAATAACTGCAGTTTTCATGGCTTGGGGGAAGACGCCTGAAAGTAGAGACATGTTGACAATCTGTAGCAGATCTGAAGTCATGCAGTCTGAAACTTTTTTGAAGAACCCTGCTGGTAAAATATCAAGGCAGCATGAGGAAGATTTCAAATGTTGTATTATCTCTTGCAGGTTTTTGTCATTGATTTGGTCAAATTGTGTCATGGTGTTAGAGTTGGTTTTCGGTGGACACATGGATAACACGCCTCCTGTACTAGGTACGGTGGCACAGACCGCTTGTCTAATTTTCTGAATTTTGTCAGTGAAGAAGGATGCAAATTCATTACAGGCCCTGGTAGATAGATGTTCAGAGGCTACTGGCACAGGAGGGTTTGTTAGCCTGTCGACAGTAGCAAACAGGGCACGTGCATTATTATTGTTTTTGGTGATAATGTCTGAAAAGAAGGACTGCCTTGACTTTTTCAGTTCTAAATTAAAAATGTAAAGTCTCTCTTTATAAATGTCAAAATGAACTTGGAGCTTAGTTTTGCGCCACCTGCGCTCTGCCTTTCGGCATTCCTTTTTTTCCATTTTGACAAGCGTGGCATTTCTCCAAGGAGATTTTTTCTTACCAGAGACCACCTTCATTTTAGTGGGTGCAATGGCATCAATAACATTTGTAACTTTAGAACTGAAGTGATCTACAAGGTCATTGACGGAGAACCTGGAGAGGGGAGGTGTGGAGGAGAAAGCCTCAATGAATATGTCACTGGTGTTTTCAGTGATGTAACGCTTTGAGACGACCTCAGTTTGAACATTTGTGTACACACATATATCACTCTCAAAGAGAACACAGTAATGATCAGAGAGAGCAACATCAGATACCAGAACCTTAGGAATGTTCAGACCCTTGGAGATAACCAAGTCTAGGATGTGGCCCCTGTTGTGTGTGGGCTGCATCACATGCTGAGTGAGTCCAAAGTTATCAAGGACACGACACAGTTCTTTAGTCCATCTGTCCTCAGGTTTGTCGACATGGATGTTAAAGTCACCAACAATTAACACACAATCAAAGTCAGTGCAGATAAGAGACAGTAACTCAACAAGGTCATCAAAAAAATCTGTACAGTATTTAGGTGGCCTGTAGATGTTTAGAAATATAGCCCGAGAAGATGAGTTTAACTGAAGAGCCACATATTCAAAAGAAGTAAAATTTCCATAAAACATTCGCTTGCATTTGAGTAACTCATTAAACAGAATACTAACACCTCCTCCTTTTTTATGCTTTCTAGTCTCACTTATGAAAGAGAAGTTTGGAGGGCTTGATTCAATGTGAACAGCTGCACTGTTGTCTTGGTCTAACCAGGTTTCAGTTAAAAACATAAAATTAAGATTGTGTTTGATGATAAAATCATGTATTAAAAAAGATTTTCCTGCCAGAGACCTGATGTTTAATAAAGCTAAATTAAAAGAGTCAAAACCAGCTGTGCAATCTTTTGTGACAGTTTGTGGCTGACGAGGAATGGGAGCTAAATTTAATAGATTGGCAGATTTATTAAGGCACTTCCTGTGTCTCAGCAAATTCACCATTTTTCTATTACCTGTAAACACAGGAATCGAGGAGACTACCTGAACTCCAAGGGGCCCCGGCTTTTCTGGGGGGAAGACATTAAAGATATCAACTTCGTAGCCTGGACCCGGAATGAATGTTAAATTTGACATTACACTCTTTCTTGGCAATTTAAACATTCTTTTTCTATTACCGATCATAACATGAACTGAAGAAGCTTCCAGTACACTGGGCCCCGACTTTCGCTGGGAATAGTCAGGAGTGACATCTTTAGAGCCTGGACCCATAAAACATCAGCAGTAAGAGACAGAAAGATCTAAGTGTGCTGAGCTCTTATCAGCTTGGGGAGGATGATGCCTGTGTGAAAGGGGTGGGGGTGGTGTGTGTCTTAGCTTCACCGAAGGCTGAGGGTGTTTCAGGGGAATGAGAGGAGAGAAAATTGCAGTAGGGCGGGGGGTAAACTGTGTCCCAGCGATGACCAGCTTGTTCATTTGGTCGGTGAACTCCATGAGGGGGGACGAAGGCGACAACATGCCCACAGTAGATGGTGAACTGGGTGGGGTTTGGGGTGGTGTAGACAGTTGAACCTCACAGAGAGAATCCTCTTCCTGTTTGTCCTGACATCTCTCATGAGTGGAGCTCACTTCAGCTGGGGGTTGTGCTCGGTTTCCTTTGTGATTATCTCCTGTTTGTTTCGGCCTGTCTTGCCTCTTGTCCTTGGTGGAGGGAACAGATTGGTGACGCAGGCAGAAAGATATGTTGGACATAAACAGTTTGACTCCTGACCTATTTAGGAAGAGTCCATCTTGCTTAAAAAGATGTCTGCGGTCCCAAAAGAAATTGAAGTTGTCCAAAAAATACATAGAATGGACATTACATGCTTTGGAAAGCCATGTGTTCAGTGCCATCAATCTGCTGAATCTCTCAGCACCTCTTCTGACTGGTGGAAGGGGGCCACTGATCAAAACCTCAACATCCAGGGAGCTGACTGTGTTCAACAGATCAGTAAAATCTTGTTTGAGCATTTCAGACTGCTGCTTCACAATGTCATTCATCCCCGTATGCAAAATGATCTTTTTGACAGTTGGATTTGCTGCAACAATACCAGGGATTCTCGCTGTCATGTCAGGAACCATATCCTTTGGAAAACAGAGAACCTTCATGTTTTCACTGCACATGAATCTCACATCTTTAACAGTGGCATCTCCCACAATCAGAGTTTGGGGCCCAGTCGTTAGCTTTGCCTGCGGCCTGTTAGCTTCTGATTTACGTTCAGCCCTTACCCTTCTCTGTGGCGATGAGTGGTACAGGTCATCAGATGGAGATGCGGAATCTCGGCGTAGTGGAGCAAATCTGTTTTGCATTTTGATAGTTTGTTGTATGGGATGTTTGCTGTTGGTCTTTCCTTTAGCAGCTGACCACGGCTGTGTCCTGCTCTGCATTGGAGTAGAGGAGGAGGAGGATGGTAGTGCTGGCCAGCCGGTAGCATCAGAGATCTCCGGGTGGACGGTTCTTCCTGTTATTCTTCCATCCATGTTCCAAGGAGCAGAGTTCTTCTTTGGCTTTGCCCCAAGAGTGTTCCAGGGAGGACTTCCATGTGAAGATTTACTGCGGAGATCACGGCTCTCCCGTTTCTTATCAGTGCTAGGTAGCTGTGTGTTAGCGTTCTCTTTTCCGCTGAAAGGAAGAGTGGTTTCATTTCCACACAGTCCGTTAACCTCCACATTAACTTCTAATCTGTGGATTTTAGTTTCCAACAAAGTGATCTTCTGCATGAGTTTGTGGAAATCGTCAGTGGTGAAGGGTGGCATCCTGTTGCTGGTTAGCTTGCTAGTTAGCTGCTAACAGGCTTGTGCTACCTCTTAGGCCTCGTTCAGAAAGTGTTGAAGAGTTCGGTAAAAAAAAAATTTGAAATGAGCCAGCAATGTACTTTATCTCCAATAAATTATGCTCCCAGTGGTTTCTAAATATCCAGGAGTCACTGCCTGTAATCTCTGTGAAGAAAAAAAAGAATAATAGTGGAAAAAAGGCAAGCAGAAGCGAGAGCAAGCGGAAAAGCGTCTGCACCCAAGCAGATACAAGCAGTCAACTGCTTGTTACTGGTATTTAATCTTCCTCCTTACAGGAACTGAGTCCTAAATGGACTTCTAAGAATTTGTTATATTTGGCACTCCAGCCTCTTAAATAGATTGACTTGTGGCTATTATAGGAAAAAAATAGCAATGGCTTTCTGTAATAGTCCTTTAAGAAGCCATTAGGGAGTCAACAGTAATAAATTATGAACAATACTGTAATGAGCCTGCGAGAGAGAAGCCCCATAGAACTTATTAATGATGACTGGTCACAGACACTTAATTTAAAGCATTAACTCTGATTCATTTGTTAATATTTATCAGAATGGGCGGGGGTGTATGAGAAATGACTTGGAGGAGATGGAATGTTATTAAGCTCGGAGCTGAAATTACTTCTGCTGTATTTTTCCAGTCCACAAATGAACTCCCTTCCTCGAGTGCCGGCAGGAGCTCGACCTTCTCCGCCGCCTGCTACTGTACACGTGCTACCGTGAGGCTTAGAGCGAAAATGAGAGCAAACGAGAGTGTGAAATAGAACGAAAAAATTGTCTCCGAGGGTGTGAGCGTGACTTCCACAACCTTGGCGAAGGGGTAGAACGCCACACCAGCGACCTCCAGACAGCCTGAGGCAAGGAAAGACACTCCGGCACCCCCCCGCCCCGCCAGCAGAGTCCCAGCACCTAAACATTCACATCATTTACGGAGCTCGGAGTAGCGAACAGGGAGGAGACGGGTGATGGAGATAAACAGTGGGGGTCACAGTCGTGCTCCGCTCTCCGGTGGCTCATCTCTCCCCCCGCGCCCACGTATCCTGTGGGGTGACCAGCCCGCCCCCGCTCTCCCTGCTGCTTTGTCCCTGCAGCTGTCCGTGACAGGGCCTAGAGAGAGGGGCGGGGGGAAAGTCACTCCCATCTGGTACAGTCAGATCAGCGTGGTCTGAGACGGGGGCGTGGGGGGTCATGTGTCCCTCTGCATCAGTGACAAGATCGCTCTGCCAGGGATGACACTCTATCCACTGGGGGATTAGCCTGTTTTTCTTTGCTTGATAATGATGGGTTGTGCTTTTTAAGGTTTTTCATTGTTTTCACGAGCTCCTTAGCGTGTTCAATGGGGCGATGGACCCCAAGACTGCAGGTTAGCTGGTAAGACTGATGGTTACTTTTTACTTAAAATGATAATTTTCATAACTTTAGATATCCTTGTGCCGCAAAGCCGTTCACTTTGACCCTTTTTTGACCATCTACATAAATAAAACACTCATGTTTCATCATCTCTTTAGATCCACGGTGTCAATATTTTTCGCTAATACGCCAACATGAACACTTCACATTTTTTAAAGCGCGTAAAAAGTTCCAGGTACTCTTTTAAGCTATAAACATCAACGTTCCTCGCAGGCTTTCATATCAGTTACCCTCATCTGATCATCAGGCCTTTACGAGACACTGTAAATTACAAGCCCTGTTTTCTTTCTTAACAGGTCCTAAATAGACGGCCGTTTCTACACCAATGTTTCTGATAACCATTGCTAGCTGTGATTGCGGTGGTCATTCTGCATCAACCGTCCATCCATCTGAATGTGCCATCTTTGGCCCTATAAGCTTTTTTCCTTTTCACCCACGCAGAAATAATGTTCTGCAAGCGATGCATTCTTCCAAGAAGATTTCCGCGGCCCACTCTCGTAGATAATGGATGGAATGAATTTGTTTCCCGTAAAAAGTCGTTGATCAAACTATAAATAAAACTCTTTTAAAACCACTTTAGGTGGGAGTAGAGAGGAAAAATTAATGGACCGGCTATAGCGTTTGTTTGTTATAGTACACTGTTAGAGAGCCCTCTATAAAAAAACTCCTCTCTTTCATATAGTAACAAAAATACACTACAAACAGAAAAAGTTCCTATTCACTAAAAGTAGGTATATATCATTTTTTGTCAACATCCTCCTGACTTCTCCTGCAGAATTTGACAACAACAACATTATTCCAGCACTCTGTGAGAGCAGCTCAGACGCTGTCCTGTGATGTTTTTAAAAGGTCCCAGAGTGATTTGGTGGGTTTGAAGTCTTAAGACTGTGGAGGTAGAGCCACACAGGTCAGCACTCCTTGCTCTTCTCTGGACATCAAACAGGCCAGGCAGGACTTTGAGGTATGTTTAGGGCGTCTCAATCACCAGAATAAATGTTGGCTATTTCTGCAAACCACTGATATGTCTTATATACATGTTGGAACTTTATGTTTCGTTAATTTCAATTTTCAATTTGACAAAACTATGCTTATGCTCTGGTTAGGTTGAGGCACAAAAAACACACAATAAAGATCATGTTTTGGACTTGGTTCGCCTCATCAAAAATATCCAGTCTTGTTGCTGCTGACACAGCTGGGAAATATTCCCATGTCTTGTTAAAAACATCCATTATAATACATGTTTTTATGTGTATATGTTATTTAGACAAGCCACAAGGCTGCCGAGTGGGTGACGATCCTGTGGGGAGATTATTATTCACCAAAAGGCGGACCATCTCCTGCCCTTCTCGTGGAGAGAAAACTGGGTGTTTATTTAAGGAGACCTGGGGGACTAACCCTAAGTGTATTTGAAGTCAAACCATGATGTTTTCCTAAACCTAACAAAGGGTTTTTTGTTCCTAAACCTAACCGGAGAATAAACACAGCTGGTGACGAGAGAGAAATAGGAAATTGAGCATAAACAAGTTAAGTTTGAACTTTTCTGTGGTTTTGCAGAAACGCTCTTAGCTAACATTTATTCTGGCGATTGGGTTGGTAAAAGTGTAAATGTTTGAATGTAACAAACATTAATGTATGCAGGGTTTGCGGAAACATACAATGACCTTATAAGGTCATCTCTTCCAAACAAAAAAACAGTTACCAGCTAATCGGTGAACTATTTCCACATTGCCCTAAATTAACCCTAACCCAACCAATTTTTAAACTGACTGGATTAGTGTGGCTATCATAATTATCGCTGCGTTTTGTAATTATTAAGTGACAGCTCTCTGCGGATTAATTTAGGGGATGAAAAGTCAAGACTACAATGAGAGCGACACATCTTATCCAAAGCAAAAATTAGAGACACTGATATTCAGTCCCCCTTTTTATCCACTTCCTATTTGCCCTTCTCTCTTGGTTCGCCTTACCTGCGTGTCTAATCCCCTTTCCTTTGGTGATGAGCCGGTCAGTAATTGCTTGATGAGCAGTCAGGGAACATGAGCTCCAATTCCACCTTGTTTTCAGAGGGATCCTAGTGTGAAGGGCACAGACAGAACCTATAAGGTGACTTAGATTACTAATTATGCCCCGTGCTTGTTAGCTGGAGGGTCAGTGGACCATGCCAGCTGTCCTGCCCTCTGCCCCCCAACTACCTCAGCTGTTAATCACAATGTCACAGAGACTGATTACTTGGCAGCGCTCTATTTCCAATTTTCATATTGAAGGGAAATGGAATTACAGGAGTCTGTCCGATTTAATGACACATTTATTAATCACGGGAGAGGAAGGATTTATTTGCAGTACATAAATGTGCTACATAAATCCTACAAAGAGATAAAAGCATCACGAGGGTCACTCACTCTTTTAAAGCAGTTATTCAGCATTTATCCAATAATATTTTATTCCCCATTAAACTGAAAAATGAACCTTTTATTTCTGCGAGTTTAAAAAAAAAACGAACCTAAGTACTTTTTTAGACATGATGACAGTGGTTTTCTAAAGTGCCATTTCAAATAGACATCCAACTTCTCTGCACGGCCATTCCAGTAAATCAAAGTGAATAACAGTGATGAAAGTGAACAAATGAAATCAAATAAAACAGGGTCACACATCACTGGAAGGGCAACAAATGGGCACTGAAATGGAAGTAATTTTTTTTTTTTTCCCTTGTGTCTCAACAAAAAACGGGAAAAAAAGCCATCAGCTCTGGTCAAAAAGCAAGTTGTCATTTCGCCTCAAGCACCGCTAACCGCATCAACAAAAATATAGGTCTGTGCAGAACTTTATATGACAGAGGAGGGTCACTCATTTTAATGTAAAAGGACAGTTCTTTTGTGAAAAAGCGCTGAGCGGTCCAAAACCCAGGAGAGGTAAAAAAAAAAACGGCTTTGAATAACCTGAATCTCATTCAATTTGATTTCTTTTCGTGTTCTGCAGAGGGATTTCAGAAGTTAGGGAAGCAGGTATATTCCTTTGGATTGATTTGCTGCCTGGTGGAAGAATATTTCTGAAAATGTTGGCACATTTTAATTTGAATCCATCACTTTCTATAAGCGATTACACTGGTGTGATTCCATTAAAATTGAACGATGTAATATTAATGAAGAGGGGAAAAATATCTTTCCAATAAAGGCGGTTTCACATGTCAGTGCTTAATGGCTCCATGATGTTGTAAAAATTAATATTTAAATGCAACCCTCATTTGTTAATCATAAATCATACTTTATGGCCACTAATACCAACAAAAGATAAACGAAATTAGCTACGATATTAAAACACGTTATGACTTTATGTAAAAAATAAATGTGCAGTTTCAAACTTTGAGGATAAGACCAGCCGGAAAGAAATAGGCTGTCCACTGAAATAACTACTTCTGACTGTTGTGCAGAAGCAGCATTTTTAGAAAGAAACTAAATCATACAAATTGAATCCAGGGAGACCACCGAGGGAATGATTCGTCCAAACAGAGCTGCTGCTGTCTCTTAGCGTGCTGATGCAGTTTTTTTTTCTCCCGGCTCGTCTGAATGTGCACTTTTTTTTTTTTTTTGTCTCCACGCACATTATGAAATCTTTTCACCGTAATAAGTATTTCATTTTTTGGAATTCACTTGGTACGCTGCTGCCAGTGTTGATGTAAATGTGAGAGTGCAAAAAAAGAAACAACATCTTGCCAATGTTTACGTAAGCTTATTCCCATCAGAGTTCATTCAACACGTCTGACAGTTTTTTGAACAGCTGCCCCAGAACCACATCTGCTCTGAGCAGGACAAACAACTCCCCAGTCAGCTCGAAATGTATAATGACTGAAAAATTATTCTCATCCCGACTGAAAAACAAACTGGGAAAAAATTTAACTTCCTATGTTCTTATCAGGAATTTTACCTCATCTGACGGGCTATTAAAAAGCTCTTCCTTTCATGAGGAAGGATATTTTTTTGTCATTTTAAGTGGGGACACATGTTCCTCGCTCACATTTTGTTTTCCATGTTTGGCTCAGAGAAGAAAAACCCTCCCCAGCCGCTGCCCTGGAGAGCACAGGGATGCACAGTTTGTCTGACCTGGAAAGCAGCCTTCTCTAGGGGGGTATGAAACATGCTGGAGCCCATTAAGAGTCAATGGCCACCATGTTGAGCACGGAGACTGTGGCCTCACCTCTTCTCTAATGATGTAAATGCTTGCTGACAGCATCCCCGCACACTGCTTGCATGATGAATCACATGGAGCGGGTAAACAGTAAGTATTACCTGTCTCACTGTTGACGTACAATTACATGTATGTGAGCGCCCGCAGACATGTACAGACTAATGTGGTGACAGCCCGTGTTTTTCCATACTGCAGCCGGTGGAAAGTAATACCATAATAATAATAATGTTTTCTGTAGTTTCTGTGGCAACTTACCGAGTAGACTCGGTGACTTCTTTTACTTTCCCCTCACCCAGTGCCAGCCCTTGGATGTTTGTGGCCTTAAACAGAGACGGAGAAATTAATTAGGCTGACAACAAATGGCTACATAAATGTAAAGATTCTACTATAGACTATTGTTATTTTTAAATAGGCTGGAAGACATTACATAGGTATATTGTATGTACGTTCCAGTCCTATTTATTAAACACAAAACAAAGTGTATTTAATCTAAAGTTGCAAATTATCCAAATATTTGTCTAAATGTGATCTACAAAAATACAATTTAATTTAAATAATAAATCTAAAGAGAATATTGGTAGCTAAATAATGTGGAAAGCTAGCTTTTGTAAAGTATGCGTAATGCTTATAATCCTACTTTTGTTAGCTAGTAAGCAAAAAGCAAGAAATCAAGCTCTTTCTAATGATAAAGGTTTCTGCTAAAGTTAATAATGTATTCATTACTTTTGAGTCAGTTTGCCAGGTTTTGTTTTTGTCAGTTCCTATTTTATTTTTCTATATCAGATCCTCATGTGTCATGTTTTAAATCCCACTTCCTGTCTTTGTCTGTTTTCCCGCCGTTGTCCCTTTCCAATAAACTCTCATCACAGACAAAAAATATTGCGGCTATGTTCGATTTAATTCTGTCAAAACAGGGCTTTAAAGTTGCAAGAAAACATTGAGAGGTAGCTATCAAGCAAAGCTAGCCTAAGGACAAGAGGCTTATAATCCTACTCAGGTTAGCTAGCAAGAAGTGAAAAACAAGCATGGTGTAATGAGAAACACATTTATATTTCTAGCTAGCTTAAGGACCTTATTTGATTCCCTATAATCCTTTTCAGGTTGGATAGCAAACAGTGAAAAAACAATCATGAAAAACACACTTATTATTTCTAGCTAGCTTGCCAAGTTAAAATGAACTGTGGCGACGTTCTGTTTAATTCATCCAAAGACACAACTTCAATATTGCAAGAAAAACAACGGTAGTCAGATTCAATTCACAACAACATACCTTCATCCCCTGGTCTGTTTTCAATCCCAATTTTCTTCTTCTTCCACCATTTAGTGCCAGACCTAAAAAAATGTTTATTTGGGGCATAGATCCATGGGTTGATTAGTTACGAGTGGAGATTCATTGCTGCACTTATGAGCAGACTCAACAGGATGGCGCTGCTATAACAACAAAACATCAACCCAACATTACCATCAAGGCCATCGTGTTACTATGGCGGTACACTCAGTTCTTTTAGCGAGCGAGTACAGAGTGTGAGGAGCACGCAACACAGCAAGTCACTCCATGTGGCCCCTTCTAGCAGTTGTGGCCCTAAACGACCGCCTGGTGTGTTTATGCCAGCGGCCGGCGCTGCCCTTTACTTTGCCGCAAACTTGTGTGCATTCTGTTATGTGTTACAGCGTCACTCTTTTCTTTTCCCACCATCCTCCACGCCATTATTTTTCCACACAGCATCCACTTGATTTCTAAGGATTCTTTTGTTTTGTCTGCACACTGACTGACATGCAGCCCTGACAGGTTGAATATCAGTCATCGGTGAACTAAACAAGAGCAATGGCAGCGGCTGAAGGCCATGTCCCCGTGGGGAGCCAAAACCCTCGGCGTATTCAGCTCTGCATTTTTTCTGTCCTCCCCTCACTGCGTCTCCCCTTCCGCCCCTGCAGGCCTGGCACATGTGCGACACATAATTGATTCATTAATAATGTGAACAGATGTTTCTGGTCCGTTCTGGCATCGTGCCAGCTCGCCCAGCATACTATTTTACTGCCACAGCCTGCCTGACTGCATCCAATTAAATGCGCATTGACACAGAATGGAAGAAGGTGATGTGTTTTGATCCTTAAGAGAACAGAGGAAAAACAAGTGATTACATAGGTTAGATTAATTGTACAATTTATGCATGACTCTGTAAGGGTAAGATAATGTTTTGTCTTCGCACATGGAAATGATTGATTTCACCAACGTGATCTTGTTTAACCCGGTCCGCAATTTCTGACCTTTGGACTTTTCCAGTAATCGGAAGGTCGATCGTTTGATTCCTCGGCTCCACTGGATGCACGTCGAAGCACCCTTGAGGAAGTGACTGAACCCCAAGTGTCGTGTCCATAGTCAGGCTTTTGCGAAATGGTCACTGTTTGGTTAGGTTTACACACACATGCACAAAACATGCATTCATGTATGGAGTGGTGTCAAGGCAAGGTAACTCCCACATATCAAGCACCCCAAGCAGTTTGGGGTGTAGTGGCTAGCTTAAGGGCACGAGGGAGTGTCCAGAAGGTGAAGTCCACACTCTGTACTAACTGGTCCAAGCAGGTCTTGAACTGGCCACCCTCCTGTCCCCCTATGAACTCAGCCACACCTGTGTGCTAGAGTAAGTCAATTTAGACTTTTGAGGCCTATAAGAGGAAGCAGGATTTGCGGTGAATGAGATAACTTCAGGGTTAAACCTGGAATTTCAGCACTACAACAGTGGTTCACTTCTTCTCAGGGTATGGCACCATGGTAACTTATGCTACACATCCACCCTGCTCTGGAGCAGGATTAGTTAAACCAGATAATGGAAAGACATCCCAGGTATGCTGAACTAGCTTCACTGCACAGGCCTCTGGTCCTGTCCTTGGACCACCATCAGTCTCTCTGTTCAAGGATTCAATACCATATTAATGACGGAGTGGGAATTTCTTTATGTGATGCACAAGCTCCAATGATACATCTGCACTGAAAATAAACTCACCAATTTCATATAGCACCACTGCACTACCATAACAGCCCTTTGATTACTTACACAGTAACAATAACAGGTCCCAGACATAATTTTTTATCAGGTGGGATGTTTCGCAGTGGAGTCATTGTGTGATATCAGTGTATGCGAGTGAATTAGTGCTTGTGTGGGTGTTTCCATTCGTGTGAAGTGACCGCCATCATTATCGCCTCCCGCTGCTGAGACCCACTGGCCTGTCACACCTGGTTGTTCGGGCTCCACTCCTGCTCTCAGTGGTAAAATATCAGATCACAATTAATCAGAAGGGACTGAGACTGAGAGAAAACCCAGTTGTGGGATGTGCAAAATAAAACAAAATGTCATCTCCGACCATGGCAGCAACACAGTACGCTTTAAAGCTTATCATCAGACATTTGTGCATGTAGAGAATATCAGTTTTCACCACTCTGAAAGGATAATAACTATTGTAGGCAAGATGTGGGGGCTTTTGTTCTAATGAGATGGAAAGGGAAGGCTTTAGAGCTCATGGTGAAGGTCTAATTAATCAGTCTCTGTGGCAGTTTCCCACAGCTATCCATTAGGGTTTCATTCAACAAGTCACTGGAGCTTCAATCTCAGTTTCATTGTTGGAAATAGCTCCATAATAATAACATGATTGCGAATTGATCACGGGAAGGCTCTAAAGGGAAATGCATGCGGTGAGGAATAATGATGTCCTGCATACATCTGTGTGGATAGCCCTCAACAAAAAGATTTCATACAAATTGAGGATTCCTAACCAATTCGAAATTGTTCCAAATCAATTATGTTTTTTCCATCAACAGGAAACAGCTTGACAGCAGCCATGAAGCATTTTCACAAGGCTTATTCACAGTGTGTGTGTATGGAGCACCAGGGAGAGCATCAATTTTTGTTTGAGGTGAGAACTACTGCTGAGAGCTATCTGGGCCTTCAACATGCAGTCTGAGCTCCCTGTGGCCAATATAGCACACTCTGGACGGGAACAGTCTGCTATAAATTAAAGACAAGTAATACAGTGTGTAAACATCTGCTGCCCTGCAAGGTCTCGCCATGGTGTCTGAATATGGGGCCAACAACCTGGTTTTTAAGGTAGACTAAATAGGAAATAGTTTTTTTTTTAAAATAATGTCTCATTTCTTCTTCTGCTGTGTCTGTCATGTTCAATACAGCAGTCGTTTTAATGTAGACCTCCTGCACCAGTAAGCAAAAAGCAGGGCATCTGTTAACCCTAAAATAATGGATAAGACTATCTTTCCTCACACAGCTCTCTGGCGATGGATTATACATGAGTGTTGCTGCAAACAGAAATCAATATACACAGTTTGAATGATCAAATATTTCATGTGAAAGGAATCTAAAGGATGTGCCGATCTAACACGTCCTCATACCTAAACGATTGAAGAGGTTGATTACCAGTGACTCTCTGTAAAATCACTGACAACATGACCCTTGCAGCGTACTAGCGACAGCCGTACTGGACGGTTGTCCTATGCTTGTTGTTTTTTTGGGTTTAGGCAAGAAAACTACTTTGTTAGGTTCAGGAAAACATTGTGGTTTAGCTTATATCAACTGTGTTTCCTATTTACCCACAGGTATGCACGTACCTATGTTACATACCTAACCTCAGTTATGTAATATAAGTGGCGTAACTTCACTTCACTAGAAAAATTCACTGCTGACTTTTGGTTTCAAACTGGGCAGGAACACAGCCATCTATCCTCTACCTCCTCCCTATGTTTACAGGTACGGTATGTTAGTTTGCAGGTCGTTTATGATAAACAAAAGTAGACAAATGCAATTTTTTCCCTCATGATGGCACAAGATGAAAAGCGAAGGGATCACCAAAGATGTTTCCGTACATCCTGAGGGTTGTTAAGGTATTTCAGTCTGTACCCAAAGCTGTGGACCGACCCTTGCCTTCCATAATAACATGCCAATAGCAGCAAAATGTAAAGCTGACACCATTAAAAGCAACTGATGCACTTGACCTCAGTGTTATTGTTACCCAGCTGTCTAAGCAGAGTAAAATGTTACAGACCTTATGGAATAGGGACTTTCTTGTCTTGTGCATTCTCGCTGAAGGAAAATGAATATTACATTATTTCCCGCTCCGAAAAACACAACAAAGATCACTTAAAATGTGCCTACAAGACTGTCATCAAGACACTCTCCTTCAAACGTCCTCTGCCTCAGATCCTCCTGTGCTCAGTCTGGCTAAATGCTTGTGTCAGTAAAAGTTTGTGGCTTATTTTGCAGCAGCTGGTGATTCGACCAAAAGCCACCCCTCAGGCTTAACACTGCAGGCCTCATTAATGCAAATCTAGCTTTAACAGACTGATGGGAAATTGGCTCCCTCCACTCCATAGCGAGGCTGTTGAAAAGGCAGGAACAAGGTGAGAACACCGAGAGGTTAAGTAGCCTGGGCACCGGATTTTAAAGCCACGGTTTGTAGCAATCAACTGGTGCACGCTTGGAAAAGAAAAACTTGTGAAAGCTCGGAATTAGAAATATGGCAATAGTTTGGCATATGCAAATTTTCGAAGCAGTTTGTTGTATGCAAAAGTTGGAGAATCATTATCACAGTATCTGAGAGTGAAGCGGAGTGAACCAAACAATTAACGTGTCACTGCTCACAAGACGCTCGTGCTGTTGTCTTGCGTGGAAGAAGAATGGAGAGAATAATCGTTTTAACAAAGGGGAGGACGTCCCATGATGCTAAAATTAGCAAATGTTAGTCACTGTGTGTTGTTGTTTTTCTTGGTTCTTGTCACTTCAACGTTCTTGGATGTTGGCCTCCTGTCATGCTATTCAGATGAAGCTCTGACTTGCCAATTAAATTGACATGGCCCAAGAGTTTCACCATCGGTTTGTAGGATTTTATAATGAGGAGAATTTGGTACACGCATGTGCTGCCTGTTTATTTCAGCTATGTACAAGAACACTGGGTAATATTATGTGTAATAACATGTTTTATAAATGCAGACAGTCATATTAAAAGTTATTCTTTTCAAAGCAAAAGACAGTAAAACATGAATTCACTTACAGTATCAGTACAGTAAGTATTGGTCTTATGTGCAGTAGCTTCTGTGAAAACCATTTAAAAATATCTGACTGTGTTAATAGTTAGTTTTAATGGTTACGCCCACCTTTAATTATTATTGCCATGTGATAAGCTGAACTCTGATGAGGTTATAATTGAGGATAATGGCAGATAATTAGATAAAGGACTTGTTCTAGGTTACGCAGCAATATTACATTAGATAACAAAGATTAGCACAAAAAACTTAAACTTACCTCACACGTCATGTCATAACCACTGCTTTCAATACATTATATTGTCATTAACACTGGAGATATATACTATATATGACAGACAAAGTGTTTTGATTTTCACACATTAACATTATAAGCAGACAAACAAAGACAAAAAGTCCCCGAGAAGTACTCATCGCCTTCAAATGTGTCATATGAAGTTACTTCAGGCACTGCAGTGAAGTATGAATGCATTGTGTTTTTAACACATGGATAAACTAGTTCCTCCAGAGCGCTCAGACAGTGATATAAAGCAAAGGCGAGCAGTCACGTGACTGTTTCAGATGGGGGGGTGGAGGCAGTCACTTGGTCAGCCCCGTGTCCATCGGCCTCTGACACTCTATAATGAGGGGACACGGCAGCACTGCAGGTTAACATTCTGCCCATCTCCTGGAGACACCATGTCAATATGGATTAGGGAGGCTGAAGTAGCCCTGGAGGGGAAAAAAAAAAAAAAGCCCCATCTTCAATTACAATAAGCAAACAGCTCCTGGGAATGAAAGGGAGAGAGGGAGGAGATGCACTTTAGCAGCACCGGGTCCAACCCGCACAAGACAAAGTAAACATTATTAGCTTAATAACATTTTCAATTAGATGTAACCCGCATAACCGCAAGCTAATGGAACACGAAGCCCAAAATTAATTAGAAAAATAATTTGTAATTACAACGTGGTTTAAAAGGCCCTCACAGGTCCCAACTTGAATGATGGTGCTGAGAATTCAGCCTAATTCTCTGCATCCGTCCACGCGTGACAACTGTGCGTGGAGATATTCCTCAGACTGTCCCTGCAACAGTCAGGACAGTAGCAGAGCATGCTCTTTCTTAGATAATAGTCCCATTACCAGTTCTTCCTTTTTACTTCTACCTATATGTTATGGGCTATTACCACCGCCATATTGAAGATTGTGCCCCCATGATATGTTCATGGCACATTACGGTGCAGATACACTTGTCTGAACAATAACTGTCTACCCTCGAGTGTTCTAAATGATAAAAGGAGAGTGAAACTGTTTTATGATCTAAGTGGAGTCCAGGTGCTGTATCTGAGGCGTCACTTACCATCTGCTTCCACGAGCATCATCTGCCTGTTTGTTTTTTTCTGTTCAGTTCAAATAATGCTGATTTAGGATCAACACATTTTAAACCAGTGTAAAAACAACAACAACTTGATTATCAGGACACGATATTTCTTGATTCTCACTGATGTTTTTTCCTCCATGAATCATGAATTTTCCTTCGAACTAACCTCTTTCTCATGCCGACTGTTTGTTCTGTCGTCTGGCTGTTTTTCATCAGATGGAGGAGTTCCACGAAGCCAGCGAACGCGCTAGTGGTTTTGGCCGCCGTGCCGCTCTGATGTGTAATGAGCACCGGCGGAACGGTATCTCACTCGTTTCCCTTTGTGTGTTTAAGGGCGAGGAGGATCGTAACGCGATGTCTGGGCCCGAGCCCAGGCTAACCGTCCAGCACGAGCCCCCAGAATAGCTGTCCAGATTCTTTTCAGCCGCCCACGCCGAGGGCCCGTTACAGCTGGCTGGAGCGTATGGAAGCTGAATAGACCAGTCAAGACAATGTGGGAGCTCATTCAACCCCAAATGAGACAATTTAGCACTCCATGCTGTCACAAGCGAAAGCACGGCTCCATTCAACAGTTAAGCATTAAGATACGTCATAAAATGAAATTTCTAAACTTCTTAAAAGTCTGTTCACTGGATTTATTTTGTCAATACCTATTTCTTCAGAACATCAGTGACACACTCACCAAGGTCAGTGTTCAAAACATGGGGAAAAAAAGAGAGGCAGCTGAGCTGTCTAAGTGTGCTCAGCAAGGGGGAAGATGTTTGGGTTCCCATGTCCTCTGGGAGATGCTTTAAATGTTTTATACTGGGGAGTCATTAATATTTTATGGAGTGTAATAGGCCCTGAGCCTTGGGACTGTGTTGGCACCATGATTACAGCACACATCCCCATTAAAAGTGATTAGCTGTCGTGCGAGGGGGAAGCCCGTGTCCGCAAAAAAAAGCTTTGATAATTTTGTTTCTAAGTATTAAATGTTGGGTCCTTTTGAGTCAAGTGAACAAACACAGCCTTTGCCTCATCGCAGTCTGTGCGAGTGAAAAACCCGTCCCCCGGGTACTAAACAACTTCCATCAAAGCCTGACAAATGATTTCACCACCTCTTTATTATGCATGCCATAACAGTTGGGGGAGAGAAGTGACTGTGTTCAAATTGCCTGAGCACCGTGAAATGATACACAACAAGCCAGTTGTTCTGGTTCAGAAATGTTCTGTTCAAGCATGTTGCATGGTTTGTTTCTCCCCCTCACCCGTCTCTAAATGTGCATAATCAGGCGGAAATGTTGAGGAGCGACAATACCAATGGCTCATATTTTAACATCGATTACACTGATTACCTTTTTTAAACTAAAATGAGTATTTCTGGTTGATAAATGTAAAATGAAAAGACAATTCAAAGGATTTGTATTTACTTTTAACAGGTTGCTCTAAACACATATTTTCATGGTTTGGGTTTTTAGTTTTGTTATTTCCTGTTTTATGTTGAAAATCTACACTGTACACTTCCTCTCTTTGTCTGTTTTCCCACCCTTTTTCTGTGTACGCCTGTGTCTCATTAGTTAATCACTCCTTGTGTATTCAAGCCTGTGTATTCGCCTCAGTCTTTGGTCATCTGTTCCCCAGTCCTTGTGTGTTTTCTGGATTTTTCTCCTCCGGCTTTATAGTTTGTCCCCTGTTTTGTATTACTCTCTGGATTCCCCTTGTTGCCTGCCCTTTTCTTTACTTTGGTTATCAGCATTAAAGCTTGCTTTTTGTTTCCTTTTCCATCCTGCCCCTGTTTGTCTTTTGCGTTCGGTTCCTTTTTTCCATAAAAGTGACACAAATGGATCATTTCGATAATACAGATATAACCCTGTAAAAACACAACGCAGCACCAGTTAAGATGAGAGACGTGATTCCATCCCAAGTATGTGCAGGCGCTTTGGTAATGTCGGTGAGCTGCTGTGCCATGCGCGACGTGTGTGTCGTTTCCCGCGGCAGGATGGAGAACGCGCTGCACTGCAAGCTGCAGGGAGGATTCCTCAGAGCTGGACACCATGTGGGAAAGATATGGCCATTACTGCCGGCAATCCCTCCAGTGTTGGAACAGGCCACATCAGCGTGGGGCTGTGGGTCCTTGTTAACATTATTGGCAGGTGGTGCGTGAAGCCGGCTGTCCTTGTCAGGACCCTGAAGGCAACTTCTCAAACTAAACTGAAAGAATAGAGACCCTGTCAGCTTCTTTTCAACCATATGCAGGAGTGGCACAGGAGGAGCTCTTTCTATTCAGTTGATTGAAAAAAAACATAAAAAATATAAGATCCTATCTATCTAGAGAAAACTAAACCACATGCTCTGAAGTACGTCAAATTCTGATCTATAGAAACGAAGATGAAATGTTTTTGCAGTCGACAGTGTCATACGTCTCCAGAGAGTAGGCTACAGCTGCACCCGAGCTGGATTTGAACAGATTCGAGCACATTTCACATATGGAAAAAGACAGTTTCCATATGTGAAATGTGTGTGCAGGACAGTGCATTAACATCACTCAACAGACACAACAGATGGTATATTGTGCATGAGTTTTTTTTTTTTCTTTTCCCACTGTCATAACACAACATGCTTGACATAATGCTGCAAAATGTACCGAAGCAGGAAGTATTTTATTGAGTTCTGTTGCTAAACGTTGGTTGTGTTTGTGATTTCATTGCTATGAAACCACAGGGAAAAACTTTTACCAACATTTTTATACATCTTCAGGACAAGTTCTTCTCTCCTTTAAAAAACTGTGTCATTTTACAAGAAGCGGAGGGAATAAGGGAATCTTAAGGTCATAAGGACTGAGGAAAAACTAGAGCTGGTTGACTAAAGAGGCATCTACAGGACAGCAGGTCTATCTTTCTATTTCTTCTTCACCCACAAGGCTCTGCTTCTGTATTCCTCAATCAGCCCTCATCTACACAAGGTTGAGCTGTGCAAACATCTTCAGCTTCTCATTTATGGGCCGTTCAAACATGTGCTGATGTTTTTCGCCACATCAGACATCACAGGGAGGGGGCTGTGATGCAGGCCGGTGTCGATAAGCCTTCGGCGACAGGTGTGTGTGTGTGTGTGTGTGTGTGTGTGTGTGTGTACACGCTGTCTCAGCTCTTTCAAATAACTGAATGAGAAATCACTTTTTGTTTCAAGATACTTAGACACTAAATTCTAAATTACTCAAAAAGTACTGGAAATGAGTGGAATAATTCATTTCCGTGGCGGAACGTTTCAATTTCTCTTTTGAGACCGAGCTAATATGGATTGTTGCAGAGAGCAACAAGAGAGAAATCAATCTCAGCCAACAGTAAAGTTACATCAAAAGCCCTTATTAATCTGGTTTATTGATGATTTCAAATGCCTACCAGTTTTGATCTCACAGGATCTTTATCAGAACAGAGATAACAAAAAACAAAACAAAAAGCTTCGGTAGACGATAGAAGACGGAGAGTTCTTGTTGAAGTATCGAGTATGTTTGTTTGAATCTGGTAAGAGATGATTACTGATGATTATGTCTTATCAGTTTGTTGTGTTTAATTGATAACCACAGACACATATTCACGGCACCTCAATGAAAAATTGCAAAATCAAACAAATACTGAAGACATTTTCTTGCAGAAGAAGAGAAATTTTTTTCGAGACGAAGTTCACTTTACTTACACACGAGGTATTTCTATCAAATATGTCCTGAAATGTGCAACATTCACTCTTGAGCGACTTTCGTTGGTTTGCAGAGATTTACTTCTCTTTGCATCACTCACCCCATGATGAGTTTGCTTTTTTGTTCCCATACATCCTTTTGTCAAAGCCCCCTCAGCCAACCTTGCAAAAAAAACCAAACACCAACTGTCGAACGAAAAAAAAATCTCTGACGCAGGTTTGCCTCTCCCATCTGACTGACGGGCCATATGTCTGCTCATAGATCTCCACTCCGGGGGCTTCTGAAGCTTGTCAGCATGTCTTGGAGTCCAGGTGAAATTGAGAACATCTCAGCAGATGATGTGCTTTAAAGCTGGCACAGAATCAAATCCTCATCCTAACGCTCATTAAGATGGAGGCTTGGATATACTGTATAAATATACATGCAGATGTTGGTCTGCTCTCTTCCTCTGGCAGGTTATCTTGAACAGATTGTGTCTCCTTAGCACTGACTCATAGGTGCTGACACATAGACAGATGGGTTGCTGGTTGCCCCCTTGGTCTCCCACTGATGGCGTCTACGAGGATGGATGGGCTTATTTTTAAGGTACAATTGGTCATCTCACAACCTGCTGTGTATTTACTCGGTGATCTACTTGCATAGATCTTGTTTATTCTTGGTGACTAACTTCTAATCATGAGCACATGCTGCGCTAATGACAAGAGCCAAATAAATAAATCCTGCTGGTGCACGGCCACACACGTGCGAGAAGGCCATTTTTATTTCCAACACGCTGGAATGCTTACGTCTTTGCCACACGACACAGCTGTTCGTCGTTGATGCCAGTTAGAAGCTGCAGAAAGTAGAAGCAAGCGGCTTTCTAAAGATGCTACTTTGCATTTCTGAGCTTCAGTATGATGAGGCCAGGCAGAGTGAGTGTGTGTCTGTTTGCATGTGTGTGTGTGTGCATGTCTGTCTGTCTGGCGGGCTGCTGCGCCAGGCTGGAGAGGGAGTCAGGAACAGTTCCACAGATCTAGGCATTAAACTAATGTGCAGGGATCAGGGGGCAGTGCCTCGCAAGCTGTCTCTTTGGCTGAAGGCTATAATACGAATGGGCAGTGAGTGAGCACTGGCACCGGCGATGGCACAGAAACCAAACACCTGCCCACGTCCTGTTCCAGGCCCCCATAAACACATATATTTCCATCTATCCTCTGGTTGTGATTAGCGTGATCAACAATGGACCCAGGTGATGAGATTAACGCCCACGCTTTGCCGGCCAAGAGGTGGCTGCTGAGAACCCAGCGGACTGGTGGCAGCCATGGGTGGGATCGTACGGGACAATGGGAAAACGCCATTATACTTCTGCAAACACATGGTGCTGCTTGTTAAGCGTACACCTGTCACGATTTATTTCTGATTTAGCTCTCGCTGACCACAGCTGGTGAAATGTATAGTGTATCATGAGATGTTGAGCACAGCCAAGCCATCAGTCTTTAACTTGCTACGTATGAATATGAGAGAACCCCGTAACCGGAAGAGTTTTCATTACAACAAAAACAGATTTATTTTGGAAAGAGCTCCGTAATATGAACTAGATGCTGTTTTATCAGCAGGAATAACTGCTGCGGGAAGACTGAGACTTAATAACTCGATATGAAAGGAGCTTTATTTTTATTCTCAGTGATGAATTCCTCTTGACACGCTCACTGGCAGAAGAAGTTTCATAAATGTGCTCCGGAGTGAAGCCGTTTTCTTCTGTTCAAGTGGATGCCCCCCCCCCCCCCCCCCCCACTCCTCGAGTCATCTTTACGTCTCTCTAATTTCATCTCTGATCCGTCTCTGCCGTGACATTGCTGCAATGGGCAGAAGCAGCTGAAGAATGAAATAGGAGGAATGGATTTGTTGTCACACCGCCATCAACTTTGAGCCCCTTGACACCGAGAGTAAGGTAAAGAAAATGAAACCTCCATCCCTCCGAGGCCTGAAGTATTGTGTCTTCTCAAAAGGATATGATGCCGGGATTGTTTTTTTATTATCAGCTGAGGTATCTGTGCAGTGTAGGGGTGATTAGGTTGCACTTAGATCGCGGTGAAGTCTGCTGGTAATATTTTTTCCCTTGAAATTGTAACTTCCTGTCTACTTCCTTCCTAAGCTCTCTCCCATCGCAGATGTCACCGGGTTCATTCTTCGATGCTGCGCCTCATAAGAGACTTACACGCTCTCCTTGTCTGGCATTAGCAATTACCGCCATCGTGGAAAGGTCAGGAGATGTTTTTAAAATGCGACCCAGGCCTTTGCCTGACTGCTTCACTGAAATGTTGTCATACATTTATTGGGTATCAAATAAGGCTTCAGCAAGTAGTGCCAAATAGAAAAGCCTTGACATTTTGACATTTTCCTACCAAGGTGAAAGTCTGTCAGAAGACCGTCTCTCTCCGTCCGTCGTCTCTCGAGTCTAATCCTCGGTGTTTGATTTGTTTTCTTTTTTTAAATCAAAATGAATTTGCATGTGAAGTGTGTAAATTTTAGGATATTCAAAGGATTCAAAGGACTGTTCACACAAATTATCATGCGTCTTCGGGGGATGCAAACCCAAGTGGACAGCTCTAAACACAAGTCTAAACTACAAATAAGAGTCATTGTGGACATTCAAACCCCTTCGGTGGTCCGGGACACATTTGACCACATGTATTTTGGAGTGTAAACGCTAATGCATCTTGATGCATCCCTGACAAGGATGTCATCAGTGCAGGACGTGATTGTTGTTAGAGTGACAGGATGCCAACTGACTTCCTCCCTGAGACAAGAGGGAGAAGCCACAACAACAGGCAGATTGGATTACACACTGTGTGATTTCCATTTGGTTCACTGTGATGCAAATTACGTGTTTTGGCTCTTACCTGCTATGGTAAGCAGCAGATGTTTGTGAACACACTGCCTCTTTCAGCTGATTTCATTATTAACTAGTAACCACAATATCCCCAGACTCCAGACTTTGAGAGTTGTTGAGTGAGGAGAAACTTACGGAACATTTTACGTAACGGCTACAAAAACTTCTAAATAGTTTGAGCCTTCTTGTAAATTTGGCATTAACACCGTCATGATGCCCGTCAACATGCTCACATTCTGACTTGCGTTTACAACATTATCACATGAGACCACACTCATGAACGTGGCCTTCTGTGGTAGTTCACACTCTATTAGGTGTCTCCAGGGCCACAAAGCAGGGGAGCCACGACCTGTCTTTGGCCTCTTGCTTGAAGTGTCATGACTGTATCCAGTAGGTACAGAAGCGTCGAAACGAGGTAATGAGGTAAAGAATCGTCCTAGTGAGTTAACGAGGAGGTAAAGCAGCGTCGTAATGAGGTAACGAGGGGGTAGAGAAGCATCCTCTTGAGGTAACGAGTAGGTAAAGAAGCATCGTAATGAGGTAACGAGGTGGTTAAGAATCGTCCTAGTGAGGTAACAAGTAGGTAAACGAGTGTCCTTGTGAGGTAATGAGGAGGTAAAGAAGCATCCTCATGAGGTAACGAGGAAGTACCTAATAAGGACGATTCTCTACCTCCTCGTTACCTACAGTAACTAGAAGACTTCTCTGCCTCTAAGGAGGATTCTAGAGAGCATCTTCTTTTCTCTTGACAAAGAAGTGTCACTTCTCGTCATTTCCTAACAAGGAAGCTTCCTTTGATTAATAAGTTAAATTTCTATGAAATCTACAAAGTACGCAAAACCAACTCTATATTAGTTCCCACTACAATAGGTGTCCCTGGGACCTTATTGTAGCATGATGATGCACACACACACATACTCACACAGTGAAAACATCACTAGCTGACGCTGCCGGGGCTGGTAACAAGAACGTTATGTGATGACTAGACTACACAGACAAGAGCAAGATGAAAAACCAGATTTTTTTAATGTTGATTCAGCTCCTGTTTGCATCAAACACTCCATTTATTACTTTTTAATTTCCGTAATTGGCGACAGATTTAATAGATATGGAGCTGACTGACTGTTCTCAATGTTAGAGATAATTACACAGACCTTGAGGGACAATAACATTTTCAGCAAGCTAGAAAATTAATTCCCATGTTCACAGGATGTTTAATTTACTTTAAGGTTGATAACAGGATCGTCAAATATGTGCAGTAAGCACTTAAAGTCTCATAATTAGTCATTTCTGTGTGGATTATATACTCATAGCGTACAGAATATAAGACACATGCATACAGATGAACACATGTATTTAAGGTAACATATATTTTTAGATAACCCTCGACATTCTTATCTAAATTCTTAATTGCTCTTAGTTTTTTATCCTGTTCGTTAAGCTGAGTCTGTGCTATACGGCGTGGGCCTTTTCAGCAGAGGGATAAGGTTTGCCCACTCTCCTCCATTTTGATTGTAATGGTAAAATGTGGGCTCTAATGTGAGCCTAATTCACTTCACCCCTCAGCAGTTTAGGCTTTGCCTCATCCATCTCACTTAGAAAGTGCACAGCTAGCCAGATCCCCACTGTATAAAGACATCAGCTTTATTACACAGCCTAACACAAGGATGCTAAATTATTTATCTTATTTAGCTATGGTATTGCAAAATAACAGAGTGGTGGGATTCTAGTTATAGTCTGCCCAGTCCACTTTTCCGCTGTGCTGGATTGTGAGGGAGGTGCATGAATAATAAAGATAAATAGGAAACATTTTTTAAAAGGTCACATCTGTATATGTCAGATTTTGTTTGTTATGCGCTGCAGTGACTCTGTGAATGTCCATAAAAACACAGTGCTAACTATAATTCAGCTGTCACGCTTTGGTAATCTGTTGTTCCTTTTAATCAAATAATTCAGAAAATGGATTCATGTGTTAAAAAAAGTCTAAAAAGATGTGACAGCAGAAACAGGTGTTGGATTCACACCAGCAACTTGATGAGACTATTAAAGAGCAGGGGATATAAAAGGACACACTTCACATGGGCTTTGTATTTTTTTTACAAATGAGACAAGTCAGTCTGTAGCGAGACAAGATGAATACTGCCCCATATGTAATTATAGAAAATGCATGCTGGGATATAGATTTGCTCCAAGCTAAATGAAACATAAGATGGATCATGGCTCTTTTGAATACATTTTCTGTCAGAAACGTATGAAAGGTGCATCGCAGCAGAACCCTGAAGCTGCAGCTTGTGGTTGCAGCTTTACATACAATATGTGTTTATCGCATGTTGTTGCGACTATATAGAGAGGCCAGGTCCCGTTCCTTCTGGTGTGCCACATGGTACCCTATTTCAATCAATGATGAAAGACAAATACACTTTTGATCCTGTTTGAACTGTGCCATGAATTACACATATGATGTTTCCCAATTTAAATCGTTTTGAAGTCAAGAAAGACACAGTTTGTCATGAAGGGAGTAACTGCATCGTCTCGCTCAGTATACATCACCAACGACAACATGGCCGTCTCTTGTGTCGCTTTTCAGTTCCTCCCTGTGTGATTTTCCCTCCTTCCAGTGTTTTTCCGTTCCTTTCCCTCACCTGTCCTTTCACCGCCTCACTCCACCTGTACCTCATCCCCTCGTAAGTGTGTGTGTGTATAGTCTTTGTCAGGTCGTCCTGTGTTACTCACCTGTGTTATTTCCTGAGCCATTTCCTGAGCCTGTTGCTGTGTCTCCAGTGTTTTTCTGTTTTTTGTTCCTGGCTCTAAGTTTCTACTTCATTCCTTTTATGACAAATGCAACTTTTTTAGGTTGAAAAATGATCTTTTAAATTGACAAACGTGGCACAATTTGAACAGGTTGAAAAAATTATTTGTCTTGTGCCTTTCACTACCATGCATACTGTATTTTTTCTGAAATGAGGTCCCCAGAAGGAGACCTGATTTTGCCGGTGAGTATAGTCACCCTGTCAGATTTGAGTGTTTGGTTTGTCCATTCAAAGCTACTGAACAACATGGAGGACCCACTCAGATATGAAAGGCTCATTCTAAGGCAATGAAAACACAACAATTCTTACTTTCAGGTGATTAAATACTAAAAAAAATTAAATATTATATTCCATTTCTGCTGATATCCTCCTAAATCCTGCACACTAGACCTTGAACCTTTTGCATCTTCATTAAAACATTTGAAATCTTCCTAATGAGTTTGAGAATGCCTTTTTCCCCCCGTAGTGGATGCACTAATTGTAAGTAGGACAGAGATATGTGGCTGGGAATGCAGAAACAGCCACAAGTCTATGGATTGGTTGGATCATTATCATCTGGTCTGCTTAGGCCTGTGTCTTTGGCTTTGTGGTGAGAGTCTCCGGTTCCAGCTGCTTTCTGCCAGGAAAAGATAAGGGCACAAGAACAATGGGAGAGCCAAGGTGCATCATTTGTTTGGATGATAAATTATGGATAGCATTTCTGATAGGAGACCATGGCCTTTACCTGAGCATGACGCCCCCTACACTCTTACACTGCCATATTCCTCCTCTTGAATAACCACAATACTAATAAATAATGATATGAGGGCCCACTGTCGGTGGTCCAAGGTATGAGGAAGGAAACAAAACTCTATTTATTTTATGACCCTGTTGAATACATTATCGACGTGCTTTAAGCATGCAGTAGCATACAAGAGGGAAATTCAGCTCTGCTTATTTTCATAATTCAGCGTCTGCCTTTCAATCTTGTTATGCAATCTAGGGCTCAGGTAGGAATATTGTTTCTCAAGTAAGAACTTTAAGACAGACTGTCAGCACTTTTATTTGCAAGTGATCAGATCAGATTTTTGTGTCCAGACATCACAAGCATATCTGCATGGGTTACAGTGGTAACGATGTAAGCATCAGTAATTACGTACACTGGTAACACGGCTTTTTAATGCAGGATAAGCGACGGAAATCAATCATCCCATCCTACGAATAACTGAGCTGTCTTTTCACGGTGCAGACCTCCTCAATCGCACCAGACCGTTCCGCTAGCAGCAGCACGGTTGTTGCTCAGGAGCTTTGATGCACTTCGTCCCTCTGGATTTGACATTGTCACGACAATTGTCCCTCTGTTGCTGTAATTGAGAGAGCTGGGTGCAGAGCCAGACCTTTTGGAGGAATAAACACCCGGAGTCATATTAAAAAGTAGATTTATCTTCACTCCCGTTTATCAACCTGACTGCAGCAAAGATCCATGGATGTTACTTTCACTGTCCAGTGTTTATGTTCTGTAATGCTGACTACCGACTGGAGCTGGAGGGAAATATACTTTACAGACACACACACATGATCCCACACTTAAACTCGCTGGGGGTGAACACACTTCTAACAAAGCCACCATTGCTGATAAAAAAAAATCTATCTGACATGACTCAGTCAAACATTTTGATTCATGTTGAGTTAAGTCTCTTCGTCGACTGTTACCTTGAATAAACTTGTGGATTTCTCTGGGTTAATGTAAGTACACAACTCAAAAAAATATTTAGCAAAGGTCTAGTCATTTTTTTAGACATTTTAAGGCAAAACTTTTACATATTATACTGTATAAGAACCAATCATAGCAGGCAGCTCTTGCGATCACATAAAAGATGAATACACAAACTCACTCCCCCACCAAGCTCATATTTGAGCTTTTGACATAGCAAAAGGAATAGGTATAAAAATAACAGTTTTAAAATGTTAAAGTGGCAATTATGAGTGGCTTCTGTTTGTACAGAGTTATGAATCATATGCTGTTGAAAAGGTTGCTCACTAAGAATGATGCACAGAGTGGTGCTTAAGCAGGAACTTTGTTAATGTAAGCAGCAGGTAAGCAAACATAAAAGCGTTTGGTACAATATTACCTTGAGTCTGTGTGTGTTTACAATATGGAGAGAAAGTGAAATCCAGTTTTTGATAAAGAACTTAGGCTCTGGGCCAAAATCAGTGTCAAGGATATCTTCACAGTCTTAACATCTGACAAGATATCAACAAAACTGTACAAAAGAAAAAAAAATGTAAGGAATTATTCTAGATGATATGTTTGTATGAGGGATGTCACACAAAACTGAGTTAACGTTCGCTTTAAAGGGCAAAATGTCATGGAGGCAAACAACAAAAATTGGTCACCGACAGGAAGCACAGCCGCCGAGAAACAGTTATCAAAGCTCCCACACAGAGAAATGGGAAAAATAACACCTTGATTTACCGTGTGAGCAGGAGCTACACCCCTGTGAAAGACATACCTCTGAAAAGTATTTTTGGGAGTAACAGGGACAGATGTGTGCAATTTCAGCGACGAAGACAGCGGGAGAAGAGAAAGCTTTTTTCACTGTCATCCTGTTCCATGTATTTTTATCCGCCTCTCAGTGTGATTAATGCCAGCTAAAAGCCCCTCTGACCTCTCTGATGGATTTATGGACTTCACGGTACAATAACTTAGTGTTTCCTCGTACATTCGTTTTCCCTACAATGATATTTGTCATTTACGGGGTTCTGAGTTTGGCCTTTTTACCTCCTACATGAATGGTTCGCCTCCTAAGTTGATTGGCCCACAGTCCCGTCGGACCTGTCACTGGGAGGAATAAGAAGTCTGGTGTCATCTTCACAGGTACAAGACTTTTCCCTAGAGAGGGTTGTTAATGAGACTGATCTTTAAGGCAGCTTGGTTTATATGTTGCCTACATATTCTAGGTCCTAACATATGTCAGTGAAAAATACTTTCTGACACCACACTCAATCATATAGCATATCTCTGTATTCTGTGGCGAGGAGATGTATGTTAATATATAGCATAGATCACATTCAATCGACATCCTGATTTAAAGAGTATGTGAAGACAGGGACACATTTTTGGTGTCCTCTTTTCTTAAGTATCCCCATGATTCTCATCTCTTGGATTTCATACTCACACAGGACAATTTCTGAGATATGCAATGAATTAGATCCTTTTCTGGGAACTTCTCTTTCTGTCTTTAAAACAGAGATAAGCTTTCCCAAAGAGAATATGTAATTGGAAGTTATCAGCAGGTCCACCAAAGATTCTCGGTGAGAGAAGACAAATCAGATGAATTGCCTGCGTCACAGCACTCGGTACGCAAGTAACCAATACGGCAGTAAGTAGCAGAATTTATCTTCCCATATAGACCATAGCATGGTCAACTTTCATCTTACGTTCTTGCACAGTTTTACTGTAGCGCGAAGTGAATATCAGAAGGGAAGACTTGAAACTTTTCCATTGAGAGCAGTTAAGATTAATTGTCCGGTCTGGGCGCCATATTGTCAGAAAGCTGTTCTTATCATCAAAGACGGGGGCGTAACACATTAAGGAGAGTAATCACACAATATGTGGTTTTGTTATTCAATAGTTCATCAGAAAGGATTGTTGTTCTGCGAGTCATCATTTGTTTCCCCTTCATGGTACAGACAGTACAGTTCACATGAACATTATAAATTCATGTTGGAGTGACATTAACACAAGGGGATCATCAATAAAGGATTCTGTCCTGCTTTGGGTCATTATATAAATGATGATAAAGCTTTTTTTCTCAGGATGTCAAAGATCTCTACTGGTAAGCGTTTATTCACTTGACACCATATTGTTTGAAGCCAAAAACTTTTCTGAAGAAGCGATCTGAGTTGAAAACAAAATGTATTGTAATGATAGGCATCCTTACAAAATATGAACACTTTGACCATCACTGACGTCCGACCTCTCCCTCCCTCAGCTGAATCTTTCCACTGGCCCTCAACTGTAAAAAAAATAAAAAGAGGCTTGCTCAGCTTTCTGCACTCGTCAGCTGTGGTTAGTGTCATGAGTTTGTTAAGATCAGGGGCACTGCTTCACGGCACAATGAGACATTAGTTGTCCACTGCACATTTACGTCCATTATTTTGTTGTATTTCCTTGTTAAGTGGGATATAATGGAAGACAAAATAACTCTTGCTTCACGGAGTATCTACCTTGGAATGAAATCTACTGTTTATAAAACCAAGATTATAAAATGTAAATAAGCAAACATTATTTCATTGGAAACAATATTGTAAATTAGTGTGCAAATGCAAACCTGCATGAACACATAAGGAATATGTTCATAAACAGCCTGTCATATCCCTAGGTGCTACCAGTGATGAGCAAACAGCTAATCATTTACCAGGTGTGTTGTTCGGTTGCAACATCTCCATGTGACCAACAGCTACAGAAGAGCGTGGAGAAGGAAAATGAGTGTTTTTTCAGCCAAGTCGGACAAATATCAGAACACTGCTGTGTGTATACTGTGCACAACATTTCGTCAGTCACGACCATCTACATCTGCTACATCTCAAGAAACAACACATAGGCAATCCAAGATGGAGAGGTACTCATCATCAAATATTCCCTGCTGCAAGGACTGTGTTGTGTGGAAAGCCACAGCCTGATATAGCTTATTCCTCTGTGCCATATACCTTCATTCTTGCCCCAAAAACAATTAAAAACTCATCATATCCATTAATATATCCATGCTGTTTATTAATAGTTGTGTAAATGTTTTGTACAGTTGTTATCATTTATTGAGGAATGGGTGAAGGAGATGGTGCTCACCAAGCTGTCTTTATACGTGAGCACGAGACAGGGAGATGGACCATAGTGTTCAAGGCTCAGTGAAGACAGATTTCCTCTTACAAAGTCGTATCAGTGCTCCCATAACTTAACAAGCACGGACAGCTCCCTTTTTGTCTCCAATGATTGTCCCGGCACCTCAGACGAACCTTCCTTGAAATTTGGGCTCTCAACGCGAAGCTCTCCATCTCGGTGAGTAACTGCGGCCAGGTCCCAGGCAGACACCGTGAAATGGGCACGGCTCTGGATCACAGAGCAGGCCAGTCAGCCCATACTACCCATAGCTGGTCCATTTACCATGGCCCATTAGTATGATCATGCTTTGCTGGCTCCGCAGCCCTGCCATTCATTCATCCTGCTGTGCTGAGGGTGTTTGACCACACTAATGTTCAAGGTACTCTGCTCAGCTCACTAGGTAGCTCCAGCGCTAATAGCCCTGGGCTCTGCAGGCTGGTAATGACTACAGACCGAGCTAGACATGCAGGATTGATAGTTTTGATTAGACGGGGTATCTTAGGGAATGCAACGCTTAGGCTTATTGATTTGTTTTGTGTGTGATATCAATCATGACACCAACCACATATTGCAACATTAGGGGTGTCAGACTGATGCAGTCCTTATAAGCTGCCAGGCTATTGTCTTTTTAATTGACAAAACAGATGAAACCATATCATATAAAATAAAAATGAAGGTGATGAACGATGGTGATGAGGCATTGAGTCGATATGATAATGATATCAATAAAGGAACCTCTTCCTGTAAAGTGCAGCGTGTGTTTGTGTAATGTAGTATATGACTGCTTGTTGAGTTGTGTTGTATGAGTGTGTCATAATGTAAGGCCACTATTCCTGTCATCCCAGTGATTTATTGCCCGGCTAGGGGCCCCATGGCCTGGCCGTGCCCGTCTCCCCGGGCCACAGGAGTCACATCACATCAACAAACAGCACAATATTGCCCTGCTTCGCTTCACTGATGCCAGCTGACACACGAATCTGTCTGCGGACACCACGGCGTTACGTTGGAAACCTTGCAGGTCAAGTATCGGAGCAAAGGGTTAATGTGAAAATAGATTAAAACCCGTGAGAGTAAAGTGGGATTGTGTTTCACACATCTTTCCGAGTATGGAGCCGCGCCAGACATGAGGTGTAGACTCAGGTGAGCCGTCCACTTCAGCTACACCCTCACAGAGCACGTAGTCAAATGTCAGCAACATTCTCTCATCAAACTCTGCAATTTTGTTTGTAATAATTGAAGAGTGAAGTGATGACTCAGCTTTTCGCTCCTCCTTGGCTGTGCAGCCTTTTCCATTTCCTCCCTGAGTCACCTCGTGTCTGTAAATAGTTTAGTCTGGAGTGAACAAATGAGAGAACTAATTAGGACAGAAGTCTCTCCGCTGTTCAGTGTTCCTTGAAGTGGACAATGTGTGAACTCATAAAAATACAGTGGTTCTATATTTCATGTCGCTTCCAGTGGCCAGAGTTGAATAGTAAGTTGGAAATCTGCATAGGTTTGTTTAAAGAGTTGCTCTCACAGCTATTTTTTTTTAACCTCACATGTTTTGGTGAGTAAATGATTCATATTCAACACAAGCTTTGGAATCAGCCCAGTAGGTCGCCTCAGCTGGCAGCTGTGACGTAGCTGCATCGTAATCCTCTGGGGCAACGCCGACCATCAAAGTTACGTCCAGTATAAGTGCTTGTTTTTGCAACTGACAGGCTGAGGTTGTTATTGTGTCCGGCAACATTACGGAAACATTTTGTAAATACAAGACTCGTTCAGATACGGAAAGCTGGCATCACAAACACAGTAATTAGCATACTTTCTCACACTTGTATGGAAAGTACCATTTCAGCTTTAGTCTTCAGCTTTAGTCACTTACCTTGTGGTGGTTGGGTGGGTCATAACCAGAACCTTCCCCCAGGAGACCAGGGTTCCCTTCCTGTCTGTCAACATTGATTTGTTTTCAAGTTTGGTTGCGTTAATAAGTTAACTTACGTAAATAACGCAATGGAAGTTATGTAAGTGACATGACTGAACATTATTTTAACACAAACAGGGTTGTTTTCCTAAAGCTAACCAAGTAGTTTTGGCGCTTAAATGTCAATGTTAATAACAGTCCAGAAGTCATAATATGTGGAATGTTTGTCAGCAAGCTTTATTTTGAAAGTCTGAAGTTTTTGTGCCTTCCTTGACAGCAGAGTCATGCAAACCCGATGGTAGAGGGGTAAGTACAGCGTCATAGTTTGAAGCTTGAGCCCACTGACCAGGTGTGAGAGTGAGAACATGTGTTTTTGAGATGCTTAGTACCTGATGACAGCCCCAAAGTGGATCTTCAAAGAGTGGATAAGAAAAAAGCTGATGTTGATATCAGTAGTTAAAGAACAGGAACATACAGTAGACGAAACAACTCCTACATTACAGAAACTTACTGAAAGGTGAAAATAATGAGCAGAATTTGTTCTTTCTCTCTAGACTCCCAACAGTAGATGACTCATGTTGACTTAATGTAAAGTTAAAAGGAAATGTGTTCATTTCATCCTGTGCTTGTTAATTGTTTTGAATAATGAATCCGGCTGAGACATTTGTTTGTTTTGGAGCACCAAAGGTCCGTTGCCAAATAAGAAGGCAAAAGCTGTGATTTAAACCGTATGTCCTATAATAAGGCTAACGAGAGGCTGTTAAGTTGGCCCCCTTGGCGGAGGCTTGTTAATGTCACCGTCACAGTGCCGATCTCTGGGCCTTGAGATCAAGGGCATGAAGTGGTGGGGCGCAGAGGGGAGATGGGAGGGAGATGGTCTCTCATCATCAGATTGGTTCTACATCCCCCTTCCTTATACCAGAACATTTCACACGCACCCTAATTGCCCTGTGAATTATTAACCTTAATAGAGAGACGACGCCGGGGTCGTCCTGTCTGATGCATCTGGAGGTCTTCGGCGAGTCCTTCAGCAACGTGAGCAGACGAGTACATATTTTATTATCTTGCAGGGGGACTTTTTGTCTCTCGTCTTACAAATTACCCACGCTCTCTTGTTCCTTGACCGGCATGCTGTTGAGTGGCACACACTTGAACTAAGTCCAGCGGAAATTCACGTAACGAGTGTGTAAATATAATTAGTGCTTACATTCAGAGGCTTGGCTACTGTTCTTTGTGCAAATCTGTTTTCCTCGTGGCTTATGTCCAAAACTACAGCGGGAGAACAAGAGACCATGCATTTATGTATATATTCAAGCCCCCCTTCTTCCCGCAGTTGCCATTCTCAGTGGTGCCCTGCAGCAAGAGAAAAAATATGATTTATTTGTTGACTCAACCGCAGTAAATGTTATAATCTCAGATAACACTTTCTGTATTAAATAATTCAACGTGCTTTAAATTAATAATGAATATTCTACTGTCTCAGTAAATGACAATGTAAATGTCACACTCTGTTATTTGATCAGAATTTGATGTAGCATCGCGTGTAAGAAGACATCTGCAAAGTGACATTACTTTGTACCGAGGAGTGGAGGTAATTGGTTTGTTATCGATTGATATTTTTGTGGAACTTTTCCTCTTGTTCCGGGGAACGGTACGCCGGGTAAACTCTCTGCAACCTTTAAGCAAGAACTGGGAGGATATGGAAGGATTTGTTTCACCTCTTGCCACACCTTTTGCCTTTTCAGCTCAGATCCTGTTACCCAGAGTGTTCAGCAAAGCCAGCGTTTGGTCCCCCTCGCTGGAAGGAGGCCAGTTAGGAATGTCATTTTATAAATGGGCCACTTCTGTGATAAATGTTCTCCTGTCTTAGGATCAGGACCTTGACACTGAAATGCTAAGGGATAAGGCTATTCATAGAGGAAACCAGTCACCTACAGTGGCAGTAAAGAAACTTTCCAACCATACCACTTTACCCAGTGGATATTTACCTCTAAACACTTGCAGTCATCGGCTCCTGAACAGTCGTCCCCGACGTATTTACAATATGTGACAGTCGTAATTGGAGGGTCAGAGTGGCCAGCTCTGAATCGTAGAAATTATGTTGATGTTAGCGATTCAACATCATTCGACAACATGAGACAAGATAAGCTAACTGGCTGCTAGCTTTAGCTTCATATTTAATAGGCAGATATTAGAGTGATATCCACCATATCATCTGACTCTTAATGAGAAAGAGAACGCATATTTTCCAAAATATATAAATTGGATTAACAAAACATTACTACATATACATGCATATATATATACACACTATATACATATAAACACATTATACATATATAGTAATTGATGTACTCTATTGATGTACAATGTAGTAACTACCTGCTGATGATACCTGACCATAACAGGTATCCTCAGTTCTTATCATTAGCCTAATTAAATGGTGTTAATTAATAATCTGAGGGCGCAGTATGGTAATTTGTGAACACACAAATTATGTATGGAGAGAACAAATTAACTAATTTAAGAGTGTGAATTATTAATTTAGGAAAGCAAAAAACTCATTATTGTTCATAAATGCTGGCTTGCATTTGAGATATTTGCTGTATTCTGGATTTACTTTCTCAAAGAGCTCATGATTTATTCACATTTGACATTTTCAGTGTTCAGGATTATAACATCACCTCTTCTGAACGTCTTTGTTTTCCTTTTTCGGGAAAATTTTCTTGTTTTTCTGCTTTCTGTTGTGCATTTTGTTGACAGCTCCTAGATGCCTTATAGAGCACTTCTCCCCTCAAGCAACTTTCATTACATTTTAGTTGTTATTGTATGGTTCGAAGAAATGTATTGAAAAAGTAATGTTCTTTGTCTCATACAATTTACTAGAAAATAGATAATCCCTACAATATTTTCCAGCAAAGCAATCCCTATGTTGTCTTTATTATTGTTTGATAAACAAAATGAATGATGTGTAGTTTCCATGAACGCTCGCTGTTCAATTATATTTTCCTGAATTGATGCAGCTGCTGAAATGTAAGCAGCCGAGCTGTCAAAAGACAGATGCGGATTTGCGCATGGCTTAGCTTGCATGCTACACTTGAACAAAGCAGTGTGTGTTTGTGCGCACGCTGCGTGTGTCTGTTGCGTTTTTTCGAACCTTCCCCTGCTGTGTTGTACTTTACAAGTTGGCCTCATCTGGGCCATTGTTTCATCAGGGGGTTTGAGTAACTTTGTTATTTTGAGCTGACTCTGCGTTCTGTAGGTCAGCTGTCTCTGCCGAGCCCCATTTTGGAGCCTTCAGCTCCCTGGTGTCCCCCGCAGCCAAACAGCCACACTAGCCACCAGGCCCGCATAACTCCTGCCGCTGACAACTCACAGAGACATCTTTGTAATTTAAGACGTAATTCCCTTTTCCTAGGAGCTGTATAAAATCTATATTGCAACCATAAACAATCCAGGCTTTCCCTGTGAGCCTCCCTATCCTCCGCTTAATGTATGCAGAGAGATATTATTGAAGATGTGCAACGGCAAGCAGTTCTGTTTCCTGAAAGGCCAAGCAGCAATAAAGCGGAATGGGGCCATGTCCCTGGTCATCTGGATCGAGCTGCTTTTTAGCCCTTTTTTTAAGTCCATCCTCCCTTTTTTGAGTGTGTTGTGAATCACAGCCGAAGGAGACGTATGGAGAAAACACACACTTTATTCTAACACAGGACGCATCGTAGTGGCGTCCGGCTCCGCAGGGTGGACATTTTTTCTTTTAAACTACGGCTACTCATTTTCACCACCGAGGACGCTCCGGTTTGCACGATGGTCAGGCTCCTCATTATTCCACCGAGTCATTGTCCCATTGCTGAAACATTTCTGTTTATTTTTTTCTTCTTGGGTTTTTTTGTTTTTTTTCCCAGTGTGCATCCATTTAGAGCAGTGGATACTGATTCATGACAAATAAGTGAAATAATCATTGTCATTATTTTTTCTGGTTATTTATCATTTGCCTGACAGAATGTCAAAAGCACTGAATTTCAATTTTGTATTGTTCTGCAGTAAGGCTAATTATGCATGTCTAAGTCTCCAGCTACCGTAACGATTTGTGCTTATGAGGCTGCTCATTGTGGCAGTTCCATGTGTCTGCTGCTGCAGAGGCTCCAGGCATTATTCCACTTCAGCCTGACACCAGTGTCTCTTCCAATTCCATCTCATTGCATTAGTCATTAAGCTCGGCACTGACACCACCCATCATATCATTGCCTTAATCACATCTGAGCTCCGCTGTGTACATATGACCATATCATTAACACAGACTCCCATCCCTTCCCTTACCCCCTCCATCCCTCTCCGCCCCTTCCGTCCTGCTCTCGCTGTATTTTCTGTCACAGATTTGACCCCGTGTTTCATCCATCACACGTGGTTTGTCCACTACCTGTACAGTGACAAATGACATTCACTCTACGATGATTCATTCAACGATTATTTCCACTACCTCGTATGCAAAAATTATTCATCCTCAGGGCAGGGTTGTTGGGGGTGATGGGGGTAACTAACAGTGATGGAGTGCAATGTGGGTTCCCAACCTTGTTCAAAATTAGAAAAAAAAAAAATATATATCTCACCACACTTCCACCATTAGACATCCACCAGAGCAGGGAGATATGGTATTGGTGGGATTTTTCTATCTCCTGTCTCCCGGGGTAATGATGAGGGAAGTCTGGCCAGCCACACTGATTATAGAAGGGTGTGTGTGTGTGTGTGTATGTGTGTGTGTGGAGGAAGTAATAGTCTGTCTGAACTTTGCTGGGGTGGTGATTACAGACACCCTGTCACCTGCGTAATAGACAACTCCAGGTAGGTGAGGCCGGGTCCCGTCAGCGGCCCTGGATTCTGACGCACACATGACGCACACACGCTCATGCTTGCAGCCACATTGACAGACACAGGGAATATGTGTGTAGAAAGAAAGCGATTAAAAGTTATTTTGTGCATTTTTCTTGTTTTGTTTTGTCCCTGCGTAAGAACAAAATGAATCTTTCATTTAGACAGACGTGCTAAATGTTGCTGCGGCGTTTTTATAATATAGTGCTACAAACACGATGCGTCAGGCCATCCGTCTTTTTTTTTTATTTTGCTCCAGCTTGCTCGCTTTGACTTAGTGATTGTAATACGTGAATTGACAAATCTAATTCAGGAGAGACGGTATTTTTTCCTCCCCACAACGACGCACTTAAACATATACTGTTTTATTTGCTTCCTGTGCTCTGTGCGCTCGTAACGGCATCCGGTCCTTTCAAGATGTTGTATATCCAACTATTTTTAGCCGCGAGTGGGGAAACCTGCAGACACAGTCCTTTCTGGACATGAATGCATAAAATGACTTTCATCTGCCGGATGACTGCATATATACATGGCAACCTCATAAAAGTGACAGGGGACAAATTGTGATTTTATTTGGCCGTCACCTCATAATGTATTCATAGTCGAGTTTCAAAGCGAGGCCCATATTTTCCGGTGAACATATGTCGAATATATTGTGGTGCGATGCCAAAAAAAAAAGGGCTACACTCTCTTCTCCTTGCTGATGGATATATGTAGTTCACTCTGCAATTCTTTGTATACTGTCAACTTCATTTAAGGGCCCATTATGATAAGCCGCCGTGGTTACATCACGGTGGAGGCTTTTCAGGAAGGAGGTATGTTTGATGGATTAAATGCACAGAAGTCATGACATTTTATCACTCCGGAGCAACAGAGGTCACTGCGTAAACCCCTGCACACCTCTCTCTCATTGTAATGCGTTCTATTGTAACTTGTTCTGAGAGACTTTGAGATAAGCGAGGAAGTTAACGGGGCTATTCTGTGAACTGTCATTGATTTATCTTTTAACATTGTGTTGGCTCGTGGAAGAGGGAAGGGAATCTTATTTTTTGCAATAACACAAACTCATCTCCTGGATAAGCAAGCTAAGCTGCTCCTGAACCAGAATTTACATTTAATACAGCAGATCTTTCGACTGTGCAGTATACAAGGACACAAAAATGCGAGTAGTTACTAAGGAGTGAGTGAGGGACGACATGATAATGATTGCTAATGAGTAATTCCTCAATAACGGAATCAAGGCTATAGTAGATAATGACGGGTTACCAGAGAACAGATACAGGGAGATGCTATATTGATGAATCATTAGGCGATAATTAATGCATAAATCTCTGTGAATCAACATACAGACCATTCTTAAAATGTGTTGTTCATGATTAACTATGAGGCAGCTGTGGAGTCTACTCATTAATGACTAATTAACATAATCATAAGATACTCTTTTTGTGCACCTTCAAGCAAAGTGAAACATAATACTGAGCAGTTATCAAGTAGACTCATTAATTACTGATTACTTTATAATTAGTTACTCTTTTTGTGTCCATCAAGTAAACATGAAACTGAGTAGTTGCAAAGTAGACTCATTAATTACTAATAACACAATTATTATTTACTCTTTTTGTGTGCCCTCAAGTGAAGTAAAACTAAATACTGAGTAGTTACCAAGTAGACTCATTACTTACTTATTACTTAATCATTAGTTGCTCGTCATGTTCTTCTATATTGTCCTCAAATCACAGATATTCAGGGATTACTCATTAATGATTCATTAAAGCATTTACGCATTCAAAAATGTTGAAAAAATATTCACCAAATGTGTAGAAATAACTGTTGATAAGAGATTGTATTATTATATTGTATTGCAGGGATATCTACTGAGGTTAGCGTGCTAACCAGCTAGCAATATGAACACTAACACAAACTCAGAGAGTCAGCTAATGGGAGCTAATGGCACCTGTTAGCAGCAGTTAGCAGTGATAATTAATAATAGTGCTTTATTTATCAAGTCGTTCCTGATTCATTCTTCACTTGTTGCTCAGTAACTACTCACATTTTTGTGTACCTTTATTGTCGAGTGTTACCAGGAACAACTACCGGGTTACCACAACAGGCCGGATTATTTGGATGCCTCTCGTCTGTTAGGCCTATAGTTCAATACTTTGTGGAGACTAGCCCTTGTGCTGCAGGGGTCTACAGTATCTATGACAACAGGGGAACTTGGCACTTCCTCGGGCTATGGTGGATTAACCCTATCTGTAATATGCCCCATTTTAAGGCCTGACTGATGATTGTCACACCCCAGGTCCTCAGGAGACACTGCGGTCTACTGCAATCAGAGGTTTATATGGAATTAACGCAGCTGGAGTTGATGGTAAATGACAGCTGCTGACTCCCACCAGGGACCCACCTTAGCAGGATAAAGGTATTTCTGCACGCTCTTTCTTCAGCACGTAATGAGCTTTGCCTGGCCACTCAGGTCCTCGGAGAGATGGGAGATCTCCCGTTAGCTCTTCACAGCACGCTGACAAGATATTACTGCAGAATCAAATATAATTACAGGAACACGGCAGCACCATCTGCAGCAGAGCATCGTGGTTGTAGCTACGGCTGCAGCTAACGACTATTTTCACTGTCGATTACTCTGGTGGTCATTACAAGTTGGAAATGTACGACACTGGATGACATGTCAGTGGCCTCTCCTTTTCTTACCTGAACAACTGCAGGTAATGATCCTTTTCAAGTGGACTTAATACAACATATAAGAGAATAATTAAGTACACAAAATCTTTATTAATGTCTTCACACATCTCTTTAATTAATCATTTAAGAGAAGTGTGAAGAAATGTGACAAACAGCTCTGCAGTTAATGTAATCCTCTGCTTGACCTTTTTACATTAGTTATGTCTAACCTGTTGGAAGACAGTAACAAAAGCAACACACAGGTGTTTTTTTTTTCATTTTTTGCTTTAAGAAAATCCAATAAGAAGTGCTGAGGTTGTTCACTTTTCCTCTTTAGTGCATCTCCACAGACTTTGTAAACCTGAAAGCTGCCCACTCATAACGAGAAGCAATAATCTTAAGCGCTGACTGAGCTGTTGTTTTCCAGTGCCAACAGCAACAGCACCCATGTGTCCGCAGTTTAACTGGCAATGTTCTCTGTTATAGTCTTCTGTCAAACAGATATACTCAAAGTTCAACTTGAATTGGGACCCATTTTGCCGACGGCTTATTAAAGTGTGAGATAGAGATGGAGGAAAATGATACTTTCACAATGGAAATATATTTTACGCTCGGATGAGTTCACAGAACTATTCAGTTCATCTTTTTAAATGAGACGATGATCTTTTTTTAAAAAGGATCTTAGAGCTAAAAGTTTTAACGCCTCTGGTGATTCTTTCATTGTCATATTCAAATATACTCTGGTGGTCGCCACGATTAAATGCTGACAGTAAAATTTCTGCAAACCACTGATTCGTTTAGATTTATATGTGTCATCAGCTACGTACAATACTGACGTATGAGCACCTTATATAGGGTTTATGACCTGACTTTCACATCTGAAGGTGGAGGGGATGGTGGAGTTACAGGTGTCACAAGCCAGTGACTGCAGGTTGAGACTGTTTCAACATTTGTAAATTTGAAACCAACAGATATTTTCAGGAAACCTTGGGACGATACCCATCTCAAAACATTTTTGACGAGAAGTCAAGACATCTCCAGTCCTGTTATACCCCAAAAGGGGTATTTTAAGCCAAAACATGATCTCTTCCTAACCCTAACCAAGTGTTTTTGTGCCTGAACCTAAACAGACCATGAGCACATCATTGAAATACACAAATAAGAATATTGAACCAAAACAAATATAAAGTGTCGACTTGTTTGTGGTTTGCTGAAACCTACAAAACCAACATTTATCCTGATGACTGGGTTGCTTCTCTTCTTAAGATACAACTGTAATAGAACAGAAACTAGAGATAAGATCACAAATCTCCTTCACATAATTCTGATATACTCTTCTGCGAAGGTTTTTATTGATTTGTATTTCGAGCTTGAAGCTTGAAATGTGCCCCTCACTGTTTTCTTCTTCTTTTTCAAGTCTCAGAGTCAAGTCCTGAAGCTTTCTGACAGACAGGGCCATATTGTTGGTCAAGTTTGGTAAACATTGTTCATAACCCAGAAAAGAAAGTAATTTCATCTGCTTTTGATGAAACTTCCTCTCGCCAGTGATAACACTGCAGACTTACTCCACAGATGCAATTATCCAGCTGGCCTTCTGACTTGAAGCAATACAGCAGAAGGAGAACGATGCCAGGTATTAGAGACATTAAAGTCAAAACAGCCTGCCTCTTGCTGCTCTATTCTACAGATGGGACTGCTTTGAGGGATACAGAATAGTAAGTGGAGTATTTGTATCTTTTCCCAGCTTGTTATTGTTGAGTTTGACATTCCCAAATAGTCTTTTCTTGAATTAATTTCCGATTGTGTGCATGAATAGTTTGTGGATTTACCAAAACCTGAGTTTTGGACACAGCCGGTCTTTCCCTGAATTATTCTCTTTTGTATTCAACAAGGTAAATACCACAGTGACTGTCTGAATGGTAATGACATGGTTTTAAGCATGGCTTGAATCCTCTACAGTATCTAAAGTGGCAGCGAGATTATGTAAAAATGTTTACATTATAATATCTAGACGTAACAGAGCTGGTTCACATCTAAGTAACAAAAAATGAACAGCCCTGAACTAACCAGGCATCTGTCCAGTAAATGCAAGTTTCTAAATTCAGTGACCTCAATGCAAGTGGCAGGTCTGTCCTATTAAAAGGTCTCTCCTCCCTGTCTTTGTCTCTGTGTAAACAGATCTTTAAAAGGCGATGAGGTTGCCTGGCCTGTGCTGCTTTATCTGCAAAGTTACGATTGTCTGGAGAAGATGACCCCGAGCAATCGATCTGTGATCCCTCATATGAAAACACACTCACACTCACACACACTCACACTCTCACACACACACACACACACACACACACACACACACTTTGTTCCACTCATCCTTTGGCCTTCTCAAAGGTTATTTCTGGCCATCTCATGAGGGTTGCAGACAAGGAGGAAACATGAAAATTAGACTTTTAGAAGGAACTGCTGCATCAATATCTAGATAAGGTAATGCATCTTTAGAAGTACAAAACAAAGGAGGAAAAACATCTAATATATAAAACTGCATAAAAAGACATCTGGACAATTACCTCGGCACATCTTTTTTTTTTTTTTTTTTACCCCCCAACCCTGCAGGTTCTTGTCAGTTAGCAGAGGCCTGACTGTGTCAAATCAATGTCAAATTTAAATGTTAATAGAATCTTAAATTATTCACCAGGCAGTTGAGCCCATTTGAACTATTCCCTGGCTCCGAATGACATTCCCCGTATAAATATGTGACAGAGAAATGAGGGTCTGGCGTAACTCCAAGGTGTGTTGGGTGGTAGGGGATGCAGAATTTTGTGATAATTATGGTCATCATCGCTAACGTTTTATTGTTAAACTGCTGTTATAAATTGACTGATTGTAAATGGATTACTGATACTGCAGAATAGTAGAAACGAATCGTTAAAGTTATTGATATATATGTAATGTACATTCTAGGATGGGCCAAACTGGCCAAACTGTATAATTACATCACATGATGCACAGGGGCCCCTAACAGACTTTTTCCCATAAGCTGATATTGTACATTTTTTTCACATTTTTCAGAATTGTGATCCATTCGTCCGATAACATTTGGAAAGTCTAGAGGAGCAGCATAATGAGATCATTTTATTTCCATTCAAGTTAGCACAAGAGTAAACCAGATGTCACCTGGCTTGGCCGGCGATAGTCTCCGATGCAGATGCTCTTCGGGCCCCACAGTGCGGTCCATAATCCAGTTCTCATTATATGTTCATGGGCTCGGTGCTGGTGGCAGTGGTAAACGATACTGATTGGACTTCAGCATCAGGATCAGAAGCGGGAACTTCTGAGCTACTGTACAGGTGAACTTACTATGAGGATGGTGATTAGACGATATTGTCTGAAGTGTGATGAATTTAAACTGCAAGAAAGTTGATTTGCAAGATAAAGATTTAAGCAGTTTCAAAATATTCCTCAATTCTACTTTTATCCAGTCCAGTCTTTGAACCCGTCGGCTAACGTTTTGTAAAATGTTGCCTCTGGGAGGAATGACCTTGTTACTGGGCCTCCAACGTAGACAAAATTTCCTCTTCCATGTGCCCCTCACTGTTTACGTTCTGATTAGCGACTTAGAGCTGAGAGACCTCTAGACAACGTAACATGTGTGAAGATTCTCTGTCATCCAGTTCACGTTGTATTTGTTTCCTGAAGAAACTCATCTAAGAGGGTTCTGCGCAAGTTTCACAAAAAGGGCTAATGAAAAGCTAAATCATCATCAGACGTAGCCGACGGGCTCTGTGATTGCATTTTGGCTGATGTGTTTCACCTGTTTTTGCTCTCCACACAGACTGTTTAACTGCATGCAACCAAAGGCCTTTCAAACATGATTGGCCCAAACTACTTGGGACTACAAACAGACCAAAAGTGGAAAACAAGACCACTTCTGACACTGAAACCTTGTCCCTTGCCTACAGAGTCTGCATTCCTATGAAGATAACTGTTTTTAAATATTAATCTCGACCTCCTCCTTCCTCCTTTTACAATGACAGTGTTTTGAGTTTGACGATGACACAGCAACTTTCCCTCAGTGAAAAGTTTTGGTATTTGCTCCTGTACTGTATGTGAGAATCCTTTCAGCTTACTAATGTACCTGAAACTTTCTGTGAGAGTCACATGATGACAGCGCTACAGGGCAGACGGCACCTTTTGCACATACCGTTGTCAAAATCTTCAGTAAGACGACGGGCTTAAATCCCAATATCACAGTGACCTTTTGAGGAGCGCCATAATCATCGTAGCGTTATTTCCAAGGCTCCAGCGCTGTGTCTGTGCTGCCGTTACCCCGCGGTGCCGCGTCAGTTAGCGTGTAAAATATAACAGTGCAGCTAATGCTCAAACTTAAAGCCGGTATGAGTCAGAGAGCCACGGCGGTAATGGACTGCAAAGCATTTTTGAATGCATCCACAGTTTTTCATGCGGAGGTCAGGGTCAGTGCGGTGGTGGATATTTCAGATGCAAAGGGAACACCGCCTGTAACGAGTGGGGCGTTTTTTATTAGGATGAGAGAGGAGGAAATGTCATTGGTGAGGGACGGGCGGGCTGACTGATGTGGACTGTGAGTGGGCTGGTGGCATCATCTCAGAATATGATTTATTATTGCAGAGAAAAAAGAGCTGAAACTTTCACTGAATCACCAAGAAATCATTTATCACTTTTATTAGTCTCAAGTATTTGGTCTGCTATTCAGCCTAGAGCCATCCAAATAAACACACAAGAGGAGGAAGTCTGAGAGATTGGACCCCTAATGGCGGCGGCAGAGAGGCAGATTCTGATATGTTCCAGATGTTTTATGATTAGACATAATGGCCTTCTTCAAATGGCAACGGAGGCTGTAGCCAGAAACTATTAAACTGTCTATTTGCGCCCATTTGAGAACAATGTACTGCCCCAGAGAATACTAAACATCTATCACGTAATTAGGGTGCCTGCATGCCATATGAAAAAGCAAGTCTTTCTGAAATCCTGAATGTGAGAAAATGACAGTGAATGGTCGTGGTAAACGGCCGTCGTCATTATTCTTACATCCATCTGCTCACATCACATAATCGCACCATTCGCCCGGTCTTCTAACAATAACACACAAGACAACCACCTGCTCGCGCTAACGCTATAGACATCTGCTGGCGGAGACACCCGAGTAGAAGTTTTTTAACCATTTGGCCATGAAGGCGGGCCGTTCCATTGTTTTCCTTGAATCAAGCAACAGCTTAATTCCACGGGGGCAAAGCCATCACACCAGCGATCAGCTTTTAAGTGATGTACCGATGAGACGCAAACAAACAATGACAAGTCCTTTGTAATTCATCAAACCTCTGCTTTGACTTATGGGATCTTTCAGCCAGATGGTCTGAAACGCCTCGACGCATGTCTGCGACTTTGTAATACTCCGACAGGCTTGCATCCCCGTTTTATTTGTCGTGACCTTGACAGCGTTTTTTTTCCTGCTGTTCCATATGCATGCTTTTATGAAACCACGTGTCACTCTTAATGCAGTTGGCGCGCTGTCGTGTCAATTTGATGCTTTAAAATATGTGACAAGCTTTGAGAACAACAAAGCCCCCACACTTCAATCAAGGAAATAAAACACACACACGCATACAGAAAGGCAAACGTGCACGCGCGTCCGCGAGCACGGTCTCGCAATCATGCGTAGATGCACAAGGATGTATAAAAATAGACAGAGGCGGGGTGTCACACAAAGATTGTCACATTTAGCTTGATGAGACACGGCAGCAATAGCCAGTGTGCGGTTTTGCTCCCCTGCGGCACAGTCATTTAACGGACGATACCCAACAGCGGACGGCCAAATATTAGTTTTCTCCATCTCCCTCAGTACATAACTAGAGGGGTTCACACTCCCTCCTCCTCCCCATCTACCTCCCTTACCCCCAAATTGCTCCTGTGCTCATTACCTCTGCAGGATTGATGTTTTCTTTTCATAAAGCACCAAGCTGATATCCCACGGATTTAGAATTAATAAAATATGAAGGACATTAATATTCCCAGCGTTCACATTTTGCTATTATTGCAGAGGTGCTAGCGAAGCCCCCGACTCGCCGGGCCTGTCAATCACCCCGCAGGTACGCTGCTGCCTCTCTGCCCCAGTCAGGCTGGAGGTGAGCGCCGCTGACAGACTTCAAGCAGCTTCCTCAAGGGCATTAAAGGGCAGGTTATGACACAGGCAGTGCATGTCTCTGCATTTAGGGCCTACTTGTTTTTAATCTAAACCGTGTTCAGAGGACTGAGGATTACGTTTTTGTCTTTGATGATTTCTGTTGATATGATTTGTTTGAACTGTCACATCACTGATAACTCAGTTTTTAACTGTAGACGAGCAAAATGTCATTTACTGCAACACAAAACACAGAAAAGCTCAACACTGTCCTGTTGAAACCGGAGAAAATTACTGAAAGCTGCACACATACTCTTTTTTTACTCAACAATGTATGTACAAGTTAGACTTATGGCATATTGTTTCTAATTGAAATAGATGTAACATATTATACTGTAGTCTACCAATACGTGATTACCTGTTATTGGTACGCTGCAACAGTTATGTTGTTTTAGGAACAGAAATATATGTCGTGTTGAGAGTCACTGGTGAACGACCTATTCAGTCATTTTGGTATGAGGCTGTGTTGGATTTGCCATTTGCAAAATAACAAGCATTTCTGTAATTTGACTTAAGTAAGCTTGTTTCTGCAGGAATTTACTGTATGTACTACAGCAAGGTTTGACAGTAAAACAAGTGGAACAGTTTTGTCTTTCACTTACGTTGATACTTTCAACAGTGAGTGTTTTAGTGCTGTTTACTTCAAAGCTTCAAGCCACCGGGATGGCCAAGTGGTTAAGGTGTTGGACTTAAGATCCAATGGGCAAAATCCCTTGTGGGTTCAAACCCCACTCCTGGTGTTAAGGACCATTACCATGTCTGTCCAATGACAAAACACCCTTGTGGATTTTGTAGCAATTTATTTTATGAGCACAAGAGTTCAGGAACATGTAACACTTGCGACTAAAACAAGAAAAACAAGTAAAATGTGCAGCAATCAGGGATTTAAATGACAGCAGGTGACTTAGTGATTAAATAAAAAACATACTGTACTATCAGTGGGCATTCATAACCTTTCCATATATATTTCTATATAATTTCAGTTCCTTATCATTGGAAATACCACGTCTTTAATCATCCCTTCCAGGCAGGAATAGCGTTCTGTTTTCTATAAGAGAAAAAGACAAAGACAGATGGAGTTCATATGCTACCTGCTTCTCCTCAGAGATTTGATGGGACTCGTATTGATCATCATGAAGCTCTGGTTGCTCTGAGTAGGTGGAAGTACATCCACCTGACGGGGAAGACTTTACAGGTCTTTATTTTCAATATATTTCCATCACGAACATCTAGAAAAAAACATAGAATCAGTTCAGGAGGGGTAGTTGGGTTATTATGAGGTGCTGAGAGGGGGGGCATGTTTTTTTAAACGCTCACCACATCCATCGCTTATTAACATATTTGTAATGTTGCAGCATTTAGCTGCACTTTCCTCCGTGGCTCTGCTGCTTTTAATGCCCTCCCTTTAACACCTCTTCCCTTTCTCTCTTTCACGTGAACATTTTGCGTGTGCACACCACTCACTGACTGACTGAGCGTTGTGTTTGTGTGTATGTGCGTGCAGACAGTTGTGTGTGTGACCATCAGGTTAAAAGCAGGTAGGGGGGTTCTGAGTGACTGTAGCAGCCCTGTGTTGTTTTCCCTTTGATTTTTCCTCATTTCATTTTGCATTTTTAACAGTCGGAGAACTCCCGGTGCTCCTGATGGCCAGTCCGGGCCTGTTTTTTAGCATCTACAAATTAGATTTTAAAAAAAAAAGAAAAAAGGATTGCCTTATTCAAATAAGACCGTATGAACCGCACAAAGGGAACACAGCTACTGCATTTCAATACCGCCATTGTTGCACAGAAAATGATGATGAATTAGAGATGCCTGAGAATTACTCCCGTCTCCTTATTATTGTGATTTCTCCTGCCATTTCCTTTTTAAAGCCTTAAAAAACTGAATGTTGTTTACTTGAAAACCTTCTCTGTCTTTCTTGTCATTTAGCTCGCACGCTGGACAAAAGCAGCATCCAGAGAGAACCAGACGTGCACATATAACATAGTTTGATTGCCTCATTTTCCTTTCTCTCTCATCGCAGCACACGTTGTCCAGCGCTGTGGCTCTAGGTGGGTTTGTCTGACAGTCTTTAAACATGACAGATAAGAGAGAATAATTAATTTATCAGAGCAGGCCAGGCTTTAATCCCTGGTGTCCTGGTGATAAGGGAAGGTTTCTTCTCCCCTGATCCCGCCGCCGATAGGGTTTTTTTTTCTCTGCGCTTTCCCGTTAATAAGCCTGTCAAAGAGGCGCACGACTCTGGGCTCTGTCCTGTACAGGTTATCTCGCCGCCACACGTTCCCATCTCCTCCCTGACAGCCGACAGCAACCGGGTCGCCGGGCCTTTGAAACCCTGGGAGAGCAGGGCCTGTGGGCGTCTCTCTGAGGCGGCCCTGTCATTTAAACCAGCTAATTCAAACATCAGGTGGGTCCGAAAACCCACAGGAGGACACGGGAGAAAAGAGAACGCGGTCCTGACGGACCAATGGACGGACAGACCACACTCTCGCCAAAAGCTAAACTTTAATAATTCTCTTTTAAGGCAAATACAAATGCAGACGTGTTTTAGTGCAGCTTCACCCCCTGCTCTGCTTTCATACAGTTTCTCCTACCTGTCTGTCCCTCCGTCTCTCTCTCGGCCCTTCGTGAAATTGATTGGTTGCGCGCGAGATGAAATATAAATGGACGTTTTTCCCCCCCGCTATAGTATGAAGTGTACGTCTGGATGGTGGAATGATGAGATCTGTGTCGAAGCCGTTTCTGACAGGAAATGTGGTAATGGTCTGGCATTAGACTGCAGCCTTGGAAAGATGGAATTTACCGTATGTGCGGAGTAAGCAGCTTCAGTTTGAATAACTCAGAAAAGATTGAAGTGTAAACTGCTGTTTATCCTGGAAAGGCTGTCTCCTAAAAGTCTGGCCACTCTACATAAATTGAGGGATATTTCTTCCTTAATGCTAAGCCGCTCAGATGAGTAAAAGACAAACAATTGAAGCCAAATCTGGAGGATGTACTGTAAATATATGCTGCATTATAGATGCAACAATGATAGCGGCTCGTTTAGTTTTTTAATTTGGAGGCTGAGTGAGGGAGGAGGACAGCGCGTATCTCGGGGGAGCAGCAGGATGTCGGCGGCGTGGCGGTGTGCGCGGTGGCCTTCGCCGCGCTGTGGTCCTTCATCATTTCCCTAAAGCCTCACCTATTTTGCAGGCTGACTGCATACATTATCATATTTAATGTGGGGTCATGAAAAGCACAAAGAATGTTGCACTGCTCAAGAGAATTTGTGTGCGCGTGTGCGGGCATGCGAGTGTGTGTTAAGCACCAGTTGTATGTACACTACGCATAAGAAATGCACGACAAGGGCAGTTACATTTTGAATGGCGATAAAAATCACAACCTCGGGCATCTCGGCTCATCATATTTCTGACCATATAATGTGTGCGATTTTTTAAATCTGCTCTTTGATACTGCGTTTCATTATTGATCTTGTCTACCCGGCTTTTTTATGGTTGAACCAGTCGACCAGTTTACACACAACAATCACGCCAAGGTCAGTTCTGAATGATTCACTTTGTGTCCTCGCTCTGCCAGTCTGTCTCTGTCTATTTGTCTGTCTTCTGGCTAACTGGAGCACTTCAGCTTTTTCGATCTGCCCAGCCCTGAAAAGTAAAAAAAAAGGAAAAGAAAAAAAAACATTTAGCCAATGCTGCTCCTTATCTCTCTTGCTCCTCTAATCTCCTGTGAGCTGCAGGAGTGGAGGCAGAGGGGCTGTCATTGTCCAGGGATGTGAACCTGCAACCTTTTCAATTTCACCCCGCGCTTCAAAGCCCTTCCGCCTGGACGATCTCACGTCCTGGACAAAGGTGCCATTTGCTTTTCATTTCCTCCACGATAAGAGAGGAGAAAAAAGTATTGTATATTGTAATGCTCCCTCACCTTTCTGACATCAGCAAAATTGAGGTGCAGGGGAAAGATCAATACAAATTAAAAGTAAATACAAAAAAAAGGCAGTGAAGGAGAGGAGCTACATTACCATGTTTGGAAATCCATTTGCTCGGGCGTCTTTCAGCCACAGCTCGCTTTGTTTGTTCAAGAAAGGATGAGGACAGAATTGGAAAGTTAAGCTGAGAACTTCCATTGATAATCTTTTCAGAGTAATTACATTTAAAGGGAAATTAATTTGGATTGTTGTGTCTGTGTCCCATTCACACTTTCAGCTCTGCCCGCCACCATAAAGCAGCTGCATTCACCAGTAAACTGTGATGTCATTCCTCATCTGGACTGGTTTAACTGGGGTCCCAGCTGTGTGGTCAATGTGGTGGAGAAACAGTGTTTTTTTTACACACACTGCTTTTATTTTTACCTCTGTGCAATGAGCCACTGTTTCCAGTTTTAGCTCCCAGTCTTGATTTATTGCAGCACCCTATTTTTTCCAACTGGACTTTAGACTATTCACCATTTCACTTTCCTCTCCTGGCATCTTTTCGCCACTCCTCTGCTGCATTAGAGGGAACCTGCAACGTGTTATTCTGTCATTATCGTAACAATATCTACACAACATTAAGCAAATTACATCTGGCTGGCAACATGTTCCAGCGTCTAAGCACACCTCACGGCGTGGCAGGTGGCCTTGCATCGATCAAGTGCGGCGCTGCCAAGATCGGTCGGCAGAATGAGGAAAATGGCTGCACATGGTAATTGTGTTTCTCTTCTCACTATTCTGTTTCCCTAACAGTCCTGCATTTCCATAGGAATGGCTCGATGCTGTTGAGCATATCCACAGGGGTGCAGGAGTATAGAGAAAATGAAGATGCGCCGTTTATTCGAACACACACACTCTGGTTACAGCTTCTCCAGGTGTAAATGTAGAGGTTTAGCAATAAAACACTGAACGAGGATATAAAGAAATGTTTAATCTGCATAAACCCTAAAGTTACTGCATAATCTGTATTTTCAGGAAACATATATTCTGTATGTGGGGCTATAACCTGCTGCATGGAGCTTAACAAAAACTAGCCTCTAAAAAAAGGAATGGATCCATAAAGAAAAGGTCCAGGGTGTGCAATTTCAAATACAATTTACCATCGTGCCCAAGGTACTGCCTCTGATCATTAGAACAATAATGGTCAAGGTTTGGGCACAAAGTAAGGCCAGCTAGCACATTGGCATCTACTGCCCGTATCCATCAATGTGACTCTAATTTATTCCAGGCCCAGTATCTCATGGATTTACAGCCATATTGGACAAATCTACACCCCAGGTTTTAAATGAGCAACACCGGAAGTAATGAAGGTGGATACTGAGGGTTTGTGCTCCCTGTGCTTCTTGTCCCTTTTCCCCTCCTGTCTTTCCTTTTCTAGCTCGACCCAGGTGTGCTCCAGCTTGATTGTGTACCTGGCCTGGTGGAGGTGCTTAAAGACTTCTCTGGCAGGATCAGAAAACAGACTTCTGTACTGTTATTTTCTTTTAACTTGGTGCCAATCTTTTTAATGTAAGTTTTGTGCCTTCGTTGTGTTTTTGTCATTATGTTAATGACTTTTAAAGGTGTCTTTTGAGGTTGATTTAGGTCAATGGTTGAGTGTTGTTCCCCCCATAGAGCCGCCTGAGGGTGGGTGTAACATTTTTAAAATAGTGTAATGATAGCACTGGACTATTTGGTATAATATGGATTAAAAAACATTAAAAATTCACTAAAGTTATGGACAGAATGTGAAGGAATAACAGATAATAGCCCTCAAGAGGTCTTAGTGAGTCACTGTAGCATCCAGTCTGCCCTCACTGAGAAGATGAAGAAGTAGAGCTGCAGCGAGGACGTAGTCTAACTCTAACCTCTGGTCAATCATGTTGAAGGTAGGCTGCTGTCCAGAGGAAAGGTAGTTAATGAACTGATGTACCACGGTGTATCCAGATCCTTAAAATGTCTAAAATGCCTTGAATTCAATTTATTTGCTATTTTTTACGGCATTAGAGTCATTAAATAAAACCTACCCGTGAACCCACATCTATCTTTTTACTTTATACTTACCTACATTTACATTTAGGGCATTTAGCAGACACTTTTGTCCAAAGCGACTTAAAATAAGTACATTTGTCTCAAGAAACAAACCACAACATGTCACAGTCGATAAAGTGAGAATGAAAAAATGTTTTTTTCCATTTTCAAGCCCTCATCTGAGCAGAGTAGCCGCTATTTATCAAGGATACCTGAAGTACATAAGTGCTATGATTTCAGTGCTGTGGGTAAGGACATGCAAGTGCATATACGTTTTTTTACCTGTTGCCAAAATGTAGATTAACCTCACTCACTCTAGTATTCATATTCATAAAGGAACCTACCTCTGCACAGGCCCACGTCTACATACATTTATGTAAAGCTTGGGGAAAAAAATATGATTTGTCCAGAACTTGGTTTTAAAATTGGTTAAAAATGATCTTAAAAAGGCATCAGATGTATGTGTCTGATACTTATAGATACCCTGTAAACACAACAATGGCTCAAGCTCTTAAAAACCAACGATTATCACCACCACACAGCAAGAAACCACATTAATTGTGCAAAACAGGAGGTTAACAGTGGTGTTGCTTTCCACAGCTGGAGACAGCTCTTGGCACAAACTCACAATATTTCTTCTGTACTGGAAAGTAAACAGCTGGTAACACAAACGTTGGCTAGGAAATGCTTTTCTATGACTTATGATAGCAGTGGACACCTCAACCTTCTGGTGATATCTTGCCCCCAGTTTTCTTCGAGAATACATTTGGACAGGTGGACGATTCTTAGATTAAATAATGCTGACTTTGTGTCAAATGTCAGTCCAGTGTGTGCAAGACCACGAGGGACTCCACAAGCTGTGTCGAACAATATCAAGAGGCAATCAACAAATGCATTACTAGCTTGGGTCTTGTCCACTAACGTGCCCACTGTACACTTAGAGTGAAAAGACACGTGCACGGCGAGCAGATGACGAGCACCCTGGGAGACTCAGTGGCATTTCCACTGTTATTGCTTCTGTATATGTGAGCGGAGCTGAGGGATTACCATCAGTACAAATTAAAAACAAATAAAGGAAGCGGAGGGAAACAGAAGGCTAAGATCTGGATCTATTACGCTCTGATTTATGGACCACTGATCCATAGCGGGTCGGGTCAGTGAGCTAGTGAGTGTGCATTCTAGCAACCTCATTGCGAACTCACCTGCCAGTCAATAACCTATTTAATTTAATGTCACAGCCTATACGGGCAAAGCATATTGACAAGCTACAGAATACACCATCAAGAGGCCCCCAGCTGCAAGTGCCAGATAAACTGCATTTAAAAAAAATTCAATCTTGCTTCCATGGATGCCCCTGAGTCCTTATAAATTATTGAAGTCCCCCCACAATAAAGTATAGGGAGAAACTCATAGCTGAGGAGCTAATGTCAGTGATTGGGGGGGGAGGTGATCAGTTGTTGCTAAGACAAGCCGGTATTCCCACATCACAAGTCGACCTGCTCTCAGAGGTGACACAGTCACTAACTGGCCTTTATGAATCTTTCAGAGGCGTAAAGAAGAAGAAGAGATGGCATTTCAACATTTAATAAAGTGTCACTCCCCAAGCGTAATGCTATATCTATATGCTGCGCCGTAGACTGACTCTTTAAGTGTGGTCTCCTTTGCCTTTTTGAAAACTTGATGCACCTAGGAGGTAAATATTGAAGAAGATGACAAATCAAAGTGCAGGATGAGACTGTCGTCAGCTCCGTCTGAACTAACTTTCCTATGTTTTCAAATGTCGGCATACAAACCGAACGGTGCATCCTCGTGTGAGTGTCTCAAAGATTCTGTTGCTTGGATGACATCTGAAGGTGACTTCCTCCACAAGTCTACATTTTTGATGCCTCTGTCCTGTCGCAGTCAATAAGCCATTTAATCTCGGTGCTCAGCCGAGTCGATGCAGCCGATGTCGTGTCCGGGGCTTATGGTAGACAAGACAAGGGTTCTGCCCAGACCTGATAAACCATTCATTTCCTTGAGCTCCTTTGTCTTCCATTCGGTTCAGAGAAAAAGAGCTCTTGGCCTATTTCAATCATGGATGCCTCCCTTTAATGAGCTGCTTTAATCCTTAGCAGCGAGCGCAGCTTGCCTTTCAGCATGACAAAAAATGTACTAGATTAGAGGATTACTCACATTTATGTATTCATGTACTAATTTATGAACACAAGCCATTCTAGGAATCCCATGGAAGAGAATGAGAGCTGATGTCTGTTTTAATGTTCATATCAAAAGCCTGTGTTGCACAAACTGACATTACTAATATGGGTGATTCATCCCTTTGGGATTATCAGCAGCTGTGTGTACCTTTGTGTTCATGTTCGTGTGTTTGATGAAATGAAAAACGATTCTTTTAACCGTCGTAACTATTCAGGTTGACTGCAATTAAAGCCCGTAATTAAAGGTGTAATTCGTGAGCTAGGGGCCAGAATTCGAATGTAGCTCAACCGCTAACTGCTTCTCACTTCACGTTACCTTTTTGCTGTTGCTATCTTTGGCTGCAGGAAGCTGCTGTTAGTGATTAGCACAATTAGCTGTGGAGCTAAGAGGCCGCACACGGGGGGGAGTCACCACAGGACGCTGGGCTCAGCAGCCTGCCAGTGAACACAGCCTCTGTGACCAATGGAAGTCAGTTTGAAGACAGGGGATAATTTATGGAGGTGATTGACAGCAGCTCTGATAGGGGCTATGATTCCAGGTACGAGAAGATGCAGCAAGTGGTGACAGGAGAGGCGTGAAGTGGCAGAGGACGGACAGCGGCAGCAGGTGAAAATGACATGTAGGGCTGGAATATTTTCACATCTTACTCTGTGTGTGTTTTGTTTTGTTTATGTCGAGTTTGATTGAAGTGTGTTTTATGACGAGTTGCCAGTGTGCGGCTGTATTTTTCTGTTTTGTAAGGAACATTGGTGTATAAATGACTTTTCTTGACATTTTGTGAGTTACTTACTTATTAAACTAGGTAGCGAACTCACAGCTTTTTCATCTCTCCATTTTAACTGCAGGGGCTCTCAGGCTATCGCCACCTGAGGTAAGAGTGGTGTTACGAGACCATGCATGCTAACTTCGGTGGTCATCTCTAATGTTCCTCTGGCCACATCGTATGTATCGCCCCTTTCTGCAACTTACCACACAACTTACCGACATTGCGAAACGTCTGACACGTTCTGATCTTACAACTCAATAAAATAGCAATTTAGCATTTTTTAAAAACTTGAATTAGCCAAGTATGTAGAAAAGCAGTAGAAATGTATGCACGTTCTGTCTGCTTGTTTGATTACAAGCCAAATAGCAACCCCTCGCCCTTCCTCCCAAATATTTCCTGAAGTGGATCATTAATGTTTCACGGTTGAGTTAACTTTTCATACAGGCACATATTTGCATGTCATTACAGCAGCTGGAACCATTGGCAATAAATAATAAAAAGATATGAATGTAGTTTATATTTTGCCTTCTTTTTCTGTCTTGCACTTTTTAGAAAACTTGGATGTAAAATGTCACCTGTAAGCGTACATCCATCCATCTGTGCTGCTTTGCCACAGGATTTAAATTGCACTGTAACCTTCCTAAAACAAAAACAAATGCTATTTTGTGGCTGAAAGATGACGTCTATTGTACGTTTTGTGTGAAACAATCAGTGTGAGGGGTGTTGGTGGGCAGACAAAGTGCAGTGGGACGCCTCCCAGGCTCCTCTGGATCTGGCCACAGAACATCTCGGTAAATGCGGTCAGACAGATGAGTCTCGCCTCGGAGCGCTGCCTCCCAAGGGCAGAGTGACATTTTCTAGGGACAATATGGGACTGCAGTGACATAGAAAACACCCCCCCACACACACACACACACCTCCCGACACACTGCAGCTCTGTGCCCCCTCTCCTCTCCACCATCTCTCCATCCTTTCCCTCTATTTTGCACTCCCTCCCTCCCTCCCTCTGCTAATTTCCCTGGTCCTGAGTGCTGCAGCCTTCTGCCTTTTCATTCGGTTACAGGTCAGAAGATTTGACAAAGTTCCAAAAGCCTGGTGGTGCTGCACCGGAGGGAAATGGATGAAAATGTGAGTGGGTTCAACAAAGGAAAAATGATTACAGACAGGAAAAGATACACAGCACCGAGAACATTTTGCGAAGCTCTTGTGTGGAAAGCTGTGGCTGTTGTGCACGTCGTCACAAAGATCCAAGCTCAGAAAGGAGGGTTAAAATCAAAGAGGATCAGTGAACAACCTGAGATGCTGAGCATATTTTGAGGCTTGTTTGTGAAGATTTAAGGTTGTTGTCTTTTCCACTGCTTTGCAGAATAACTTAACTTTTCCCTGCTAGGCCTTCTTAGTTTGAATAAAATGCTAATTTCAACACTTCATGCATTTATATGAATTGAAAACAATCTACCCACTAAAGGAAGGGTAAAGGAAATAATCAGTATACATACATCAGTGTTCTGCTTCATGTACCCTGATTATATATCATCACCATGCATGTAGAGCAACACTTTGCCAGCTGTATGTCAGTGTCCCCACATGTATTTACTGTTTAGCCTCATGCACTGTGCTGTCAGCCATTTGAGTCAGACTGCACATCTGTCATTGTGGATTGGTACGGTGGTCTGTGTGACAGATGAGTCCTTCCCTCTCAGCGGGGACTCTCTCGGAGGAGGTGCAAATTTCTGCGCATCCAAGCATTGGCAATCATGCATAGCACCTTGATGAGAGACAGGCCCCCGTCACTTGATTGACTGGCACGCTAACGTGACGCGATGGCTACGAACACCACAGGCGAAGAAACATAAAGACCGCCGGGCGTGCAGCCTCGTCCTCGACACACAGAAAACACGCTTGGACACACAGAACGAATCACTGCACATTAAGAGCTCATCTTTCTCCTTCTCTCCTCAACTAAATAATGTGACTCGCTGATATCCATGGCTAATCTCATTAGGGCATGTCACAGAGCAGGGGACAGGTTGCCATTGAAGCTGCACTGACTAGGTATTACCGTTCATTACACAAACACAAGACACTCCATCATGAAGGAAGATATTTTATTGTCCACTTCAGAAGGAGGATAATGTATTCAATCAAGGTTTGGAGAGTTTCTTGACATGGGCAGCGAAGGGTCAGACACAATTAACGTCGAGGGTCTGGTGAGAATCAGGGATAAAAGCATCCAATCAAGTCAAGCTAATAATTTTCTGTCCCTCTTGTTGCACTGCTTAAGCCAGTTAGCGGTCGATCCAATTAAGACTTGGGTTGAGACCGGCGTTGTCCTGCAGCGGCGTCCTGCAGGCAGACACACGTGGAGCAGGAAGAGATCTCTGCGGAAGGCTGTCTGTCACACAGGGATTGTTTGACACTCGGCTTTGATTGCTCCATTTTTCTGCACTGGGTTCCACTGTAGGTGGCTAACAGGCCCGGTTCAAGACCGTGTCTCTGCCTGTCCTCCCCAATGAGGACAAGCATAGCTCCCGCTGGGTCACTGATTGGGCGAGAGACTATGCTCCTGCCGCGAGCGAGGGAGAGGATGGAGCCGGCGGTCCTGCTGTTTGTTTAAGAGCAGGAAGCCATGTGGAAAGGCCTAATGTCTTAATTGGTGTGAGTGGCAACGGACGGTACCTGACGAGACTCATTAATCAGAGCGGGGTGAAAAGGCTAGAGGCTTGGATAGCAAGAGGGAGAGAGAGGGGGAGATATCAGGCCAGTGCTGTGCGTCAGGCGGGGCCCTTTAGCTGCCTTGTCCTCCTGCCTCGCACCAATCCGAGACACCCGCCGACACCCTCGCAGCTGCGTCTGTCACACTCGGCCACTCAACCGCAGAGTGCAAAATGAGGATGCAACAATAATTAGAATCTTTTTACACCCGGGTGCATGTTCTCAACATGCATGGCACAAACAAAGCAACGTTGCATGATGAAGAAAACACCCGCTGCCATGCGCCATAGAGACAAGATCTTTGTTGTACAGAGTGTGTCCATCCCTGTTTGTCATGTCCAACATGGCCTTTGCTTTTAGGGGCCATTTCAAGCTCTGTCACACATATCTGACAGCATGCCACGAGAGACTGGTGTATCAACAACACACGCAAGAAATAATCTCAAACACAAGCATATACACGTAAACAAAAGTTCCCCCTTTGGGCCAGTCCATCAGACAGCAGCCATTGTGAAGGGGCCGATGTTCTTCTGCACAAAGTGAAAAAACTGTTTCCTTCTACACTGTCATTCTCAGCGTGTCCTTTCAGCATGTTAGCCCCCGATCGTGTCCAGGTCACTTCACCTAATGGAGTAAAATTAATGCCCTGAGGACAGAAGTTGTCCTCTGGACTCAAACACCCATGTTTCAGGGAGAAGGACTTTCTTTGTCTTTCACTGTTCTGCCCCTGTGTCTCTGCCCCAGGCCTGCAGAGAGAAGTCACTTAACTGCCTCTTAGGTTGCCATTTCTCCGGCTATTCATGGGCATACCATTAAAGGCAGGGCTAGCATTTTATGTTTGTGTCACTGCATTTGCTGGCTGCCTCTCCCCCCCATTTCCACTGTTGACATAACAACCAGTTGAAACATGATATTACTGTAATGCTGCTCTCAGAGTGCCCTGTACAGTAGGTCACATCTTTTCTTGATAGATCTCATTTATATTGCCAAACTCAAATCTGCAAAACATTCATGTTTGTCGTGACGATTATGGCTTTGTTTTATTGAAAGGTCAGTGTAATTCACTCACTTAAAGAAAAGTGCATTCATGTTGTTTTTATGTTTCGTTATAATCACAGTTGACTTTGACTTTGTTTCTCTGTACAGTATATTGACAGCTGTCTCCTCACCGCACTGCCAGAGTTTTCCCCAGCTCTCATTTCATATGCATGTCTTTCCCTTTTGTCTTTTTAAAAACTTTGTTTCGGAGGCATGTCTTTTAATCGGACCACAGAATGCATGTACAATATTATGCAAATGTTTGCACAATCTTATTCCATCTGATGGCTTCCATCCACAAAACATTTCAGCGTGAAGAAGAAAGCACATAGAAGCAGACTGGGAAGAAATCAGTGTTGAGTTTTGCCATTGTTTGTGTGAATTGTGTGCACACAACTCAAGTCTGAGGAATGATGAAAAGACAAATCACATTTTTTTTGTTTTTTTGTTCCAGGTTTCAAACTAGCTACTGTTTCAGTTTTATGCTGATTTTATTCACAATGCAGCAAACAACTCTTGATATCTACGGCGCTCAGTGAATTATCACCTCAAAGGAGACTGACAAGGATCTCTTTATCACACAGGACAAGACTCCTTCAGTGTGATCTTAACACCACCTGATCGGGCTGCCTACCCTCTGTTCCAGTGTGAGGCTGCAACATGATCTCTACTGCATGCCACCTACATGTGCGAGCCCACACAGTGGGCACAGCACGCTCTGGAGGGGGCAGTTTGCCTGGTGGGCACGGTTGTCTTCAACTGTCCGCCCACTAAAACTCATCATCTTAATTGTCCCTTCTGTTGATGTGAAATTCAATAAAAGTGGCAGGGACCATTCTGAATTGATTGTGAATAGACGCCACTGCCTGGCTGTCTACATCCATGACAGCTCGAGGAGAGTTGATGTACTGTATTAGACAAAGTGCGTGTGTTTGTGTGTGTGTGTGTGTGTGTGTGTGTGTGTGTGTGTGTTTGTGTGAGGGGGGGAAGGGGGAGGCTTCTTCATTATCTTGACTTGAAAAGTGGTTTGCTTGGAAATGTGGCACATCGGTGACAAATTGTGCCTGCATTGCCCACCCTCTGTTTTTTACATAACCTTGCTGGTAGTGCAGCAAATCTGTCTCTTCACATTTGTATAGATATGTTCAAATGCTCACAGGGCATGAATTCCTCATTCACGCTGGAAAATGGGGAGGTAAAGATGAAAAAAACCATCAAGTCTTTACTTTTCACATGGCTGCACTCAACTCATTGCCTCTTTGATAGCATGCCCCTGCAACTTAAGCTGTGAATAATGATGTTTTTCAGTCCTTTTTGACCTTGCTTCCTATATACGACCAATATTTTACATGTTGCATTTCCTACTCCTGCTGTCTCCTAGGATGGCATCAGCACAATGCTCCCGTGGAGTTAAAGGATAAAGCCTGTCAGTGTCACACTGAGCTATACATGACAGTTGATCATCTGGAAAAAAAATGCATGCATCCATCTGGAGAGCTCGATACTGTAACGCAGGTTGGGAGCTACTGGATTGTGTGAGATTGGAGGCAGATCGGTAAAGTTGAGTGTGTCATACAAATATAGCTTAAAAAAAGAAAACATAAAGGGTGAATCCGACTCTTGTAGTTAATTGATGAAGTGTTTACATGCTTCCGTAATGTTTTCATCCACAAGAAGCATAAAATGCATTTGACTGCTCCTAAATCAGTATTGATCAGCAGACTGTGCTTCTCTCCAGACAGCGATCAAGACGTTGCGATGCTCGCCACCCATTTCCGCTCTCCTCCTCCATTGATTTTATGAAAGTGGGGCTCTTCTAAACCCACTTGGTACTTTAAAACCACATCGTCCTCGAGTCGTTATTACCGCGGCTCATGAGGCCTCTTTCTGCCCTTGGGAATGGAAGTTATTGCAGAAAACGTTGGCGGAACATTTGCCTCATTGCCGTTTTATCTCCATTTGTCTCGCTCTTTTAATCCAGGTTTTCATGTGGATATCTAATACGTTTGATTTTTTTTGCAATTTCTTTTTGAATCCATCACTTTTACTTCAGATAAACACATCAGGCCGCTGTTGTTGCCCCATGATAACCTTACACTGCACTTTGTGTCGGAGATAAAAGCTGATCAGCGGCCTGCATCCCTCCAGATTAAGGCGCAGTGATTCTGGTGCAGCTCCACACAATCCTCACAACAGATTTTCCCCAGAGCAGTAGCTCCAAACCGGTCCAGCCTCGGGGTCCAGATCTTCCTTTACACGTCAGGGTTCAGATGCATGAACCTGTGATTCACACTTCCAATTCTTTATGCGCAGTGATAGACACATGTACTGTATATCCATATATTTTCTCATATCTTTAAAGCTGTATGTTATGTTTTATAAATATCAATGATTGTGGAGGTGAGCACACATGCACAAGCCTCATTTCCACTCCCACACTCATCTATAAATGGAGGGAGAAGTGCCCTTAAACATCTGTTCTCTCATGAAGTATGGATTCACTCACTCACTGGACTTTTTTAATGAGAATATTATTGTTATATGTTTTAATATACGATGTCCATATCATTAATTCATCACATGCCTGTAAACCATCACATCAGTTATTTCTCTCTCTCATTATTAAACATGAGAAGGACGGTGATTCATTTAAAAACAATGTTTTAGCATGAAGGAACGTCTCTCGCCTTATATTTCTTTTCGCATCACCTGCAGCTACAAACCGTGCAGCCTTAACTTGCTAGTTTTTTCTCCTTGTTCTGTAAGAAGTTTAACAGTGGAGAAGCATATTACACAACTGTCCTCTGGAAATTTCTAAAGTTCTCTACAACAAAGAGGAAAAGCAGTAAACCTGTCAATCAACCTGCCAGGCTTCCTTCTTTTCAACCTCTATTTAGTTGTGACAAAACATCTGTTGAAAGAAAATTCAAATGTAGAAGCTGTTGTTATGAATAAAACTAACTCAAAAGTTGTCCTTCGAAAATATGACATAGCATCTGTTATCATCGGCCACAGAAACATGTAAACTTCTAGTTTAGTTTAACGTTTCTGCAAACCAATGAAACATCCACATTTTTCATGTACCACAGTGACTTTACCACGGTCACATCACATGTTTATGACTTATGAGTTATTAGGAGGTGAAGGGGATGATGGTGGTGTTACAGTTAATGCCAAGCCGCAAGTGAGCGCAGACTGCGTTTCAACAATTGTTATCCTGAAACCACAGGATGTTTTTAAGTAGACCTCGGGACAATTTCCAGCCGTGTTTTTGTTGACAAAATATTATAATCTTTGACAAGAAGTCGGGACATCTTCAGCCATCGTTTTGGCACCATAAACAGGTATTTTCAGCCAAAACATGATCTTTTCAAGTGGTTTTTGTGCCTTAACCTAACCAGAGCTTAAGCGCATCATCGTCACAATAAAATTGAAAATTGAAACTGAAAAAGAAACCTAAAGTTGCAGCACACAGATTTATAAAGTTTCAACATCTCTGTGGTTTGCAGAAACGTACATTGTCAACATCTATTCTGGCAAATTTGTCGGTAACACACAAACATAATCCGCTACGTTATTACAGATGCTTTGCAAAGGGACGAAGGACTAAAACTGAAAGTATCTTTATGCCTTGTAGTCTCTGGATCGATCTGCAGCTTTGCAAAGCATGTGTAGGTGATGTGATAAACCAATTTATATTCAAAGCACCTAACGAGACAGCAGATGGGATCACATTTGTTCCTGACAAATGTAAAATAATCATCATATACAGACTCCAAACTAACCCTCAGCCTTTTCTGTTGCCCCTCCAGTTCTCTCTCTAGGTCTCTCTGTTGCTCTCTCGCTCTCCCTTCATTAATTATAGGCTCGGCATCACAGCACGGGGTTAATGTAGAAGAGGATATGTTGCCTGGGGAGGCTGGTGCCTGATGCCAGCGAGTTCTCCACACCCCTCACATCCCACTGTGCCACCCACATTCACACTCTTGCTACCCATGTGCAGCTAAGTGCCCCTCTTAATCTGCTTACAGAACTTTCCTCAACATTAGGCATATTTCCATGAGAAATTAATTTACCGACTAAAGTGGAATGGCTAACACTGTTGGGCTCTTTTTGTTTTCTTTTTCGAGTCCCATTGACAGGAAGAAAACACTATATTTAGACACATTTTTCCAATTTAATTAATGCTTTTCAGCATTGAAAAACCGGTCCAGGTTTTGGGCTTTTGAGCTTTTATAATAGTGTGGCTTTGTGTACAGGGTGCCCCAAAGGCTTAGGGCCCTGGCACGCCATGCTGATGGTTGACCGTCAGCCAATGTTGGGAATAAGAAGGGCAGAGGGCACCAGCGTGCAGGAAGTCGTGATGTATTCCTACTGAAGAGAGGGTACTTCACCACCTTTTGTCCACTGGAAGGTCGACCTACTGTAGAGGGTACTTCATTATGTTTTATCCACCATAGGGGCATCCAAGAGGTCACTTTCATTGCATTTTATTCGGGGCTGTCTGTCTGTGGCCTAGTTGTTGCGGTGTGTCCCGCTCTATCGGCACGCGTTGGCCCGTTTCAGCCTGGCGGCGGCTTTCTGGCTGGTTGAGTGGGAAGAATCAGCCACGAAGCCCGTCAATGACAGAAATCACTTTGATTGGCTGTACAGCTAAGTGAGTCTGTGCACAAGAAGAGAAACAGGAAAAGAAAGGGAAAGCCTGTCGCTGTGGCGTCAACGATTTCACCCATTTTGCATGGTTTCTCTGTATTGTTTGACTCCGGCTCTTCACCAGGGCCATTTGCAACTTTTTTATCAGACATGTTCTTGATTAGAAGAGCTTTATCAGGACAACCGATTCAATAATCGCTGTCCTCAGTCTTCTGGCTTCCCTTTTTGAATGCAAAGACAGACAATCACCACCTGGTGGTTTGGAGAGTTATTTCTTCTCGCACAGACGTCAGTGGAAGTCTTTGCGGTGTGTTCAAGTGCAGCTTTTTGACTGAGACACAGGAAACACGAGGCAACGCAACAGTATGATGTCGGTCTGGTGTGTCTGGATCCTTAAATATATTTTCAGTGATAGCAGGAAGCAATTTTTGACCTTCAGTAAACATTTTGTTTACATTATTTCATCCAAATCACAGAAAAAAACATCCATTTTCCAGTGGGAGCCTATACTTTTGTTTTTATTCTCTGCTCTGTTCTTTTAGATTTCTGCCACCAAAATACCAACAGAAGTGAGTCCAATATAATTATGTGACATTTTATTATCAAAAACAAACTACAGCTACGTCTCTTTCCAGAAATAATGTTCCGGTAACGATAATCCTTTTTTAATCATATGCTTGTTTCCAAGGAAGTAGACAGAGCACCACAAATAAAGTTTGCGGTGAGAGAGACATCTAAAAACTTTAAATGATAAAACCAAACATATCTGCATGGCTCAAGAGATGTCAGACATGTCTGCACGGTTGCTGCCCAGATGGACTAAAGCACCCGTCCTTGTAATGTAACCATCTCCCAGTCGTTTATAACGCGTGTTCTCGTCGTTTCAACACGACTGTAATGTACTGCTCCACGTTTGTTGAGAATGCAATTGCCTGTGCTTGGATTAGATGCGGAAATACATAAATAAAGGGATTATACGATCAGTGTCAATCTCCGTCAGAAATTATTTATATTGCCTGAGGTGTTCTTATTCTTCCGAGACAAAGACGAGTCATGATTAATTAGTTACAAAACATTGCATTATTGCAGTGAGTCAGAAGGCGCAAAAAAGAAGGAGAAGAAATTAAATTCAGAATATCTCTTCGCTCTGACGTATGAATTTTGTTGGTATGCTTGTAATTGTGCTCATGCACAGTAAATCTCCCGCTCTGCTCGGTGAAATGCAACACTCACATCTCGCCTGGGAAATACATTCTGTTATTGCTTTGGATAAATAAATAAATTCAATTACGTCCTATATGCATCGAATAACTTGGCTCTCACACAGCCTCAGCTTTTTTTTCCCCGTTTCAAAGTGATTAATGCTGCAGTGGGGAGCGGTAAGTAAAAAACATGGGAGAGCCTTATTGACATTAAACAAGATATCATCACGCCGGCTCGGGTTCCAGCCGTCAATGAGAGAGTCACCCCGGCGTCCAGGAGCTGCGCACAACAGAACAAGAAGTTTCTAATTTCAGCCAGGTTTATTGAGGCGTCAGATTGCGCTCGCCGTGGGCACACACTCCACTGGCCTTTCAGACCTTAACTTTCTGTCTCAATCAGGGAAAATGATTGCCTGGCTGGCTGCTACCTGCCTCCTTCATCCTGTAATTACACTTACTTCCATTTAGAGACACATGCCTAGCAGGTCTGACTGGGAGTAGACAGCTCCCACTGAGGGACTGTGGGCTGGGGTATCGACGAGAGCTGAGCTGGGAGGGACGAGACGAGGTTGTTGAGGGATGTTGCACTTCCTCGATATTTATTTTACATGAAACCTGCGAGTTATTCTCGCCTCTCTATCATCTCTTTTCAACACAGCTGTCTCACTGAGTTGCGCTGAACAAGTGGTGGTGTGTTAATGCTTTCTATGATGGTTCAGTATTTCTTTTTAACAAGACATTTTGTGATTGTTGAACAAAAATCCCTTAAAACTTCCCAGGAAAGTAACAATACAGCAGCTCTGGAACGCACGGCGATGCCCATCTCATCCAAACAAGGCCCACGGAGCCCCCGCGATCGTTCCACCCTAACAGCTGCATCACTTCACAAGTTTGGCTCGTTTTCACAAAGCTTCTGTCGTGCCCGGTTTTGTTTGTTATGCAAGTCCCACCAAAGCAGCCTGTACTTACTGTGTAAACCCAGCCCAGCGGTTTAGAAGTTTGCCGGGCAGACTCGTGGCACAATAGGCTGCGTCGCCATCTGTTTAGAGAAGAAAACATGAAACACTCCTATACACAAGTTTGTTATCTCCTTTACGAGGGTGTACACGTCAGTGCCTCCTCACAAAAAAAAACACAGAAACTGCACACATCAGCATCACAGCGTGCGAGTCTTCCTGTTCTCCGCTTGTTTCTGGGTACAGATGGTTCACAGACTGTTACACCTCCTCACAGTTGTTTACATCCATTCTTCAAGACTGACTTCAGTTTCTTTAGAAAACACTTTACCACAGGAAACTTGTACAAAGACCAAACTGACAATTTCATTTGCTTTTGCACTTTTTCTGAATCAGTGAACATATTTGTTAAATCTTAATGAGTTTGGACAAAGTATTACAGAAATCGTGATACAGCGACTGATGTATCAGGAGGTGGAGAGGCCAAGCGGGCGACCACAGTTTGAGTCTGTGGGGACGTATCCAGCTGTTTTTATGGCAGCTGGCCGGGTGTGTTTTAAAGGAGACCTGGGGGCATTTCTAGACCATTTTGCAGCAATCAAAACAGGTGTGCTGTTTCAAGCCAAATCATGTTTTCCGAACCGTCAGCAAGTGGTTTTCGTGCCTACAACCGGAGCAGACCATGTGCACAGCCTTGTGATGAGAGAGAAATAGAAAACAAATGTAAAATAGCAAAATAAAGACACAGACTCTGGAAACTGACTTATATTTAAAGGTTGCACACTGCCAGTTTAACCTTCTATTAACCCTTTTCATAAAAGTTTTGGAACAATATTACGTCGATTATACTCGAGTCAGTTTCTTCCCTCAGGCTGTCACTCTGATGAACGCTTAACAGTCAGAGTGTCAGATTAACCCCTGTGCAATAACCCCTGATCTCCGTGCATCTTTGCACAGTTATTTTTTTCTTATGTAAATACTGTTGAAAATTCTGCACTTCTTATAATTGCACTGTCTTGTACATATTCGTCCTTGTTTGTGTGCCAATAAAGCTGTTTCCGATTCAGATTTTTGTCTCATTTTGCTTCATGTTATGTGTTTCACTAATCTAAAGCCTCCTGGTCACCACAGGATAAATGGCTTGGCTGGTTTTAGGTTGATTTTCTGGTTCAGCGTGCACCGAATGATGAAGTACTGACGCATGATAGCACACGACAGCATCCGCTAAATGAGTTGTTCATAAAAATCTGATTGCAATTTTTAGCATGACATCAACCTCTGGGGCAAAATTGCTTTTTAATGTTCTCGGTAGCATTAGTTGTGCTGCAGAAGCGGCCGCAGTCAATGTGGTTGGCATTAGTCATAGTTCCTGAGTTCGAAAGTGAATGCTGGGTAAACATCAGCATACGAGACGGACACAACAACAAACACAACATTCAGCCGGAAAGCTCAAACAAATAACGCGCGAGCCAAAAGTGACGCACCACAGCTGAACGCCTTGACAATGCCTAATTTATCTGTCATGTTCGTGGCACATGCCTCAATTAGAAAGTAATTTTCCACAAACGTCATTGTTCTGCTCTCTGGTCTATTTTTCCTTGCTTTTCCACTGTGCTTCGGCTGCAACAATGCTATACATTAGGCGCATTATCGCTGCCTCCAGGGGCTGTGTGATCACAAAACATAGCATCCAGGTTTCTAAGGGGACGGCGAGAGAGAGATTTGGGGCACGGGGTTATGTATTGCATCGTGATGATGGGCCATTTTGCTGAATGGAAACCCCAGTATGGAATGACTTTCTTTAGGAACAGCAGAAAATGGCCATCAGAGCTGCGGGCCAGAACAAAGAGGCTTCATTATCGTCTGTGGCTCCCGTTCTAGCTGCTCAGCGAGTAATGAGAAATCAAATGGAATTGCAGAGAAAACTACCAAAAGCAGGAATAAATGCTTAAGGTTACACAACTGCTGGAAATGTTTTGAAGTCGTACTTTTTTTTCCCCCGCTCTTGCTTGTCAATAATTGCATCGACATCCGGAGCTGGCCGTATCACATTTCTGCAGGATATAAAAAAGGACAAGTCCAACCTGCGTGTGCTATAATGAGCTTTTTGATTAAGAATGAAAATCCGCTGGAGGAAAAAAAAGTCTTACGATAGACTAATTTCTCTCGTGCCACGCGGCTACGCCCGCCTGCGTACATGGAGAGCATTAGTCGGCTGCTGTAGCCGAGCGTCCTCATCCTCCTCCAGCCCAGCCAGGAAGCCAACGACGGGCACTTCTGCTCGACACTTAAGCATCTGTGTGCATTGTTACTTGAAATGAGATGGCTTTGGTAGCTGCTATTTATTCGTGGAAACATTCCCATTAGAGCTGGCTTCAGTCAGCCTCATTCTCGTTTGAACTCAGGCGATATGAATCCACGTCTCGGAAGGAAAAGTGAGCAGAATGGCCTGAAATGGAGAGGAGGCTATTGTGGAAAAGGGCATTAACGTGTGGTGTGTTCCTCTGTCACTCCTTGGATAAGGTCTCTGCCACCAGCCTCATGGTTAACACACTCTTTTGTCACACCTCAGCCTTGTTATCTCTCACCTCCCCCCTCTTTCTATCTCCGTCTCACTGCCTTTGTGTGTCTGTGCATCCTGTTCTGCTTCTGTTGTACGTTTGGCCTATGTGCAGAGTTCATTACTCTCTTCCTCGCTTCATTACAGCCTAAAGATGGGCTGTCATCACCACCGACGGCTGTGCATTAGCGTCTCCTCCTCTCTCCCCCCTTGGCAGCCTGACAGGACACCCGGTTGCAGCACAGCGGGGGCGGCGGTGTCATGTGGCATGTGCATGTTTTTGTGTCGCCTATTTGGTAGATGGGACTATTTCAGTGCTCTCTCAAGACCCCCCAGAGTTGTTATCAGCAGAGACAAAAGTCACCTGCCTGTGAGAGATCCAAGCAAATCAAGCAAGAGAGTCCTAGAGGGAGGAAGGGAGACGGCGAGGGATGCTTCTAATTAAAGCTCTTGGTGATTCTGGTGGCAGCAGTAGGGTGGTGGTTGATGTCTGTCTGTTTTGCTAAAAAAGCTTCAGGGGTCTGGTAGACTTCCACTGGCCGCGTATTGAGTCACGCTGGGGCTGCATGTGGAGATAATCAGGCTCTATTCAGATGAGGATCAGGCAGGTTTGTTCGCTGGAAGTCTTAGCGCCCTATCCGTGCCACGTGAACGCCAGGCATGCCACGCCTGGCGGGAGGCTGTTTGCCGCTGCTAAGGGGCGACGCGGATGAAGCGTGGCTGATGATTAAATTGCAGCTTTCATCAAGTGATTTTTTTTTTTTTTCTTTTGAGTTACTGCTTGAGTCACAGTGGCTTCACATTCTCCCTTTGGTAATCAGGATGAACTTCTTCGACGAGCAGAGGAGCCTCAGAAGAGTTTATGACAAGTCATCGGGTGTAAGTGAAGGCTACTGAGGCGCTCTGAAGGGGAAATTGAACAGTGACATATCAGTGAAGGAGCCTTGCACTCTCAGGAATGCAAGAGAGACTTTTTCTACAAATCTGTCAGGAGGGATACGTTTCAAGGATGTGTCATTTATGTGGAAAGAGTGATTTTCGCACAAAAAAATCACACAATTCTTTTTTTCAGCTCAGAGAGAAGAAGTACGGGAGCATGATATGCACAAATTCAGTTTTTTAAAATCTATCCCTAGCGTTTTAAAAGCACCAGAACGTTCTCTAACCTATTTTCCGTGCAGTGCAGCTTCTGTCTTCTCCCCACTTGTTCCTTAATACCTATGTTGACCTCAAGGGGGCAGTGTGGGAGTCTGATTGTTTGGAGGTGTCTGACAAATGGAGCTACTAATTTTGTACCTGTGTGAAACATGCCCCTCCATCCAGGGCATGCTCAAGAATACATGCTGCAATGATACATTTCCAAGAGTTGGATAATTCTGGTGGTGATGAGAACATTTTTTAAAGAGACATACTGTGCGGATCTTAAAACCTTCAATGAATGTGTAAATCAGGTGTCTGTCATCGCTCTCCCTCTTCGCGGTCTCTCCCTCTCTCTGTGTAATGGCTTCTCCAGGCTGAGGCAGCCTTGGCGCTACCCTCCCCTCGCCGTGTTATCTTTGGTCAAAAAGCTGACGAGAATGGATGTGGGACGGTTGTGGCGTGCGCGGCGCGGCATGTGCGCGTCGGTCTGGAGTCCATCTGTGGCAGAACAAGAAGGTTCCTGTGTCATTACCCACTCCACTGCACTAACATCTTCAATTAACAGCAGCCAGATACTGATTACATGTTTTCAGGATGTTGCTCTGCCTCTGTGACCGATCTCCTCACACTCTACTGGGCTCCAAACTGCCGACTGAAAGCAAAAGGTTGCCGAGACATGCAGTGAAAGCACACGTGCCTTTAAGTATCTTTTCCGCTGGTTCCCGCTGCTGTTATTTCAGCCTGCAAGGGGGAAAGAAAACCAAATGTGACTCAGGGATTGGTGCATAATCACGTCTCCAGGTGTAAAGGAATTTGCAGCATGTTTTTTTCCCCTGGCTGCATATGGGGCGCATAATCAGTTAGCACTTGACCTTGACTTGTATCATTAATTCAGTGAGTAAACTGTCAGCCTCTCTCACCAGCTGTGCTCAGGATTCTGACCTTGGTACCCTGAAGGTCAAGCACTCCTCACGAGTTTTTACTTTTTCTTGCAGCCAACTGTTGGGTTTGTGTCTTTATACCGACAAAAGTGAGGAATCGTTGGGAATGGAGGAAAGTGAATACGCTCAAGGCTTAGACGGACCTGCATGCAGCAAGTATCATCAGAACATTTCTAGACACATTAGATATGATCCCTACACTTTAATGAAAAGTGATTTTTCTCATGGGTTGACTGATTTGCCTGCCGCGGAGGCTTTTGATATCACGAATGACTCAGTCCTGCAGACATCCTACTACACAGCTAGCCAAATGAAGGCTTACAAGAGTCTTGAGGCTTGTATCTATTTCTGTATTTCTTTAGATTTTAGCCAGATGTATACAGTAGAGTTAAGTGGCAAAATGATTGTAGCCTTACCTTTCACAAAGTGGTCACTGCATACATGAGCGTAGTCTGACTCTGCTCTTCCAGACTTAAGACGCAGGTTTTATCTGTGAGTTTTTAAAACTTTTTGTCTTTATGTGTCACTACTTTCGGGACTCAAAAATAGCTCCTGTTATTTTCCCAATTTGACCGGTTGGCAAAGCCGTAAAGAGCACAAAACTTTGGCATTTTTATAGCATTTTATCCATTTAGCAATCACTTCCTGCCCCCCATCTGTGGTTTTCGCAGTGATGTGAAGTCATGTGCAAACAACCTGTTAGGGTCCTGCACCTACACCTCCATCCAAGCTAAGAGTCAGGTTACGCTAGAAAACATTTTTTGGACTTGCCAAGTTCTGGCGTGGCAAATGTTACAAGCAGTTCTGACTCTGTCCTCACTACAAAAGTGATCACAGCAAGTTCAAGTAAAGCCCAACGCTGCTCACATCTCATTGTTTACAACCACTTTGGTAGAGACGTGTTGGCTTCATCAGGCTGAATGCGGGGGATGCAGGCGGCTGTATCTAGGTCAGTTAAGGTGCACTCTGTTGGGTAACAATGGTATAGTGGCAGGTGAGCAGCTGAGTTACCAAGCCAGGAAATTCAATTAGAGCCCAGCGCCCTGCCTCTATTCAGTTTATTATGGCGGGCCTAACAAAGTCCTCCTGCTCGGTGAGATAAAGCCAAAGACTGCCGCCTTTTGTTGGTCCCACTGCACTGATCAGCCTCAGATGCCCTCAATCCTCCTATGGCCTGCTAGAGGTGAATTGTAAAGCACTCAAGTCTTTTCTGGAGTTTTACTTAAAACAATTTCTGCCTGTGTCTCTCCACCAACACCCCCACACGCCATCAAATTGCATTAAGGGTCCTCTAGTACATTAACCACCGGACAAATCAAATTGCCATTTCAGGGGGAGGATCAGGGTTAAATGAGCCTGTCAAGAGATTTGGACCCAGACTGACTTTTAAAAGCTCATCAAGCAATACACTTATCCTTGGTGTGCCCTTTAGCCCTTGATTTTAGAGTGGTGTCTCCTCGGCGTCTGTTTACAAGGATACAATGTCATCTTCTGTTCCTTGTTTGCAGTGCTACAGAACTCAATCAAATAAGGCATTGCTGATTGAGGCAGGGTCATTGCAGAGATGTCCCCATCTCCCGCGTGACGTGGCTATCTCAAGTGAAATGAGCCGGAAAAGCTGCTGTCGTGAGGTGGCAAAGGAGACCCAGAGCGAGGAGGAGGAAATGGATTGAAGTCAGAGCCAGATCTGACTTTTGATAACAGGCGAGCCCGGCCTTTGTGTGAGCGGACACGCTGATGTGCAGTTAGCAGGGGCAGTCATCCTCGGAGTCGATATAAGTCGCATGAACCGTGAAGGGCGGAGGTCAGCAGAGGTCAGGTGCTCGCTCGCACATCAGCTACGTAGCGGTGGAACAAGATTGCCACGTGCTGAATTGGAAACAGCATCTTCAAATGTGTGATATGAATACATTTGAAGCGCAGACAAGTCCACATCTGTTTTCAACGGGAAGTCATTACACTAGAGGTGGTCGAGCATGAGTTTTCATCTATATGATGTGATCCGAGAGAGATAAGAAGCAACCGAGGTGGCACTGGGGTTGATTTAGTTGTGGAAAGACCGGTACACGGATCCATTGTTGCAAGAACATAAGAATAATGTCACCCCTCTTTTGAATTTTTAGCTTATTTGTGCAGTTGAACCGTTCAGAAGTACTTTGATCCTTCAGACGCAACCTGGGAACATTCAGCAATGCAGCGACAGTCTCCTATATCAACACCAGGCTCAGTTGTGACTAATAGTAGCTCCTCTTGTGGATTTTACTGCAGGGGAAAGACAAAAGGTAGTCGACCGCAGGAAGAGAAGATACGTATTCTACTCACATCGTTCAATAATTTACAATCATCTCATCAAATTCAAGAAAACACGTCACTGTGAATCAAAATGTCAAAATGTTTTTTGTTTTGTTTTAATGGACAGCACTACATCCAGCCTGAAACTGATCAATTCATGCTGGAGGAGGATTATATGTTCGATGTAAAAAAAAATCCTTCGTTATTGGCTCTGCAGGCCCTGAAACAACAGAGTGGGGGGGTGCAGCACCCCCCAGCGTTATTATCAGGTCCGAGAACCTGATGGCCTGAAGTGTAATTGCTTTAATGGTGGAAAAAGGCGAGGGGCAGTTTAAAGGATTGATTAAGGGATTTGGTTTCACGCTGAACAAACCAAAGAGGGAGCCAAGGTCGCAGCCAGGGGCCAAGACAAACAAATACACCTGTCAGCTCGCTCTCTCACCCGTGGACTCGTGCACTTTTGCACTCAGGTACACTCAAAGAAACAAAAGTGCACCGCGAGTCATCTCACGCCTCACACCTTCTTATTCACCCGCAGACACTCCAACAGGGCTGGAACCGATTACAAACCATGCAATTAAAAATGCATATTTTATTCGCGTTAGATTTTATTTGATTGGCCTACAGTACATGATACTTAAACTTCAATAGATAGACTTTGGTATTTAATTCCTTACTTGAGGCAGATTTGGGGTGTTCCCAGCCAGGTTTCGAAGAGTTATACTTATATATGGATGCAAGGAGTGCTGCTCGGTTGTGGAAAATGGTGTCCCTCTGGTGCTCATCAGTTTAGGGATCTTGCTCTTTCAGAATCGTAAAAAAAAAAAGTCAGAGGCACTCGAGAGGATACATATTTACACAATTTTAACATTTACTGTCACCGAAGCCTTAATTTAACAAAGCTGCTATTCAGTGTGCGGCACACGTCAGAGTCTAAAGGGCCCTGAATGTCAGGAAATGTATATAATGGATGAGTGTTTACCCTGCAGTTTCTAATTTCATGACACCCTCTCCCAGCCCCTTTTCCCTCCAGTGAGCGGCTGCCGGGCACAACACAGGGTCAATGCCACTGCTGAAGATAGTGGGCTGTAACCGAATTAGCAAATTCAATCTCCTAAAACGAGATCATGCTTACTTTCGAAAAAGACTCACGCCACACTTTTAGCGTAATTGCCCGCGCAATTATGTTAATTTGGAGGTTCTGTACTTAATGCAGTGCCTGTTCGTTCTTAACCAAAATCCTATGCTAATTTAGAGGGAAAGGTTTCTTCATTTGAGATAAAAGGCTCAGATAAATTGCATGTCTCGTTTTTTTCTTTTTTTTTTGCCTCCAAGTATTTGTCTCCAGGAAGTGTTTCGAGATAAAATATTCAGTGACAGTTTGAGCAGATTTGTATTAAAACGTCTGAGCTTTAAAAATATTTCTAAAATTAAGTGAACAAACACAAATACATTTTTCTCTCTCCGGATTCTTGAAAGTCTCCCAAAAACATCTGAGTACAACCAGACCGGGCCACACACACACAGTGTTTCCCTTCTCTTAGAAATGTATTTGCCTCTGGCCTCTGCTCCTCCCAGCTGGTCACATCTGTGTGAACAAGCAGAACAGGCGCAGCCGTACGGCCCGCGTGCAGCACTCATGAGCGGCTGTTGCTTGGCAACCTTAAAACTCGAGGTGATTGGGGATGTCTCGCAGCTCGGCGAACGGGTAGGGTTAAACGAAGAGGTGGTGAGTTTGAGGTAAAAGGGCTGCATTCATCTGAGGCTAAGCAGCTTCTGCTTTTAGTGCTACTGCCTCGACATTCGGCGCTTTCTCATTGAATTTTCTTTTCCAAATGGAGAATAGAGGGTGCCGTGTGCTGGATGGATTTTAAAACCCCTTGAGGCAAATTTGTGATTTGTGGTAGCTGGCTACGTAAATAAACTAACTTGAGGTTCTGGATGTTCTGCTAAGCTGCAAAATGCTGATTTATGGATGTCTTCAGAAGGTTGAATATATAGACTTGATTTTGAACATTTATACAGCAGCAAATAACTACTGCATTTGCTAATAATGGCAGTAATGTCATCCTGAGCAGAGAGGGAGGGTGTGTGCTGTGGTATGAACGTCTCTGTTCCTTGTTGCGTGCATGTTTGTGCACGCAAGTCACTCTCTACAAATCTTACAAATAGGTAATAAGGTTTCCTACCAGGCCGCCATGTTGAGAGAGGACAGCCCACGTAAAGCATTTTGAATAGAAAAGTCTGTACTGACAGAGAAGGTGGTTGAATGACACATATCCCGCCCCTTTTCCCCCCAGAAGCCTATCGTCTCCTTTGCTGAACTGACAGTAATTTCGCATTTATTCAAGTGTACTGGTGGGACGACCTGGTGGCATCACATCACGGCGCTCTGGATTAAGCCGTCAAAGAAGTTGTGAAAAAGTGTTTTGAATCTTTTTGGGGCGAAGTTGCCGAAGTCTTTTAGTGTTTTTTTAATCAGATTTGACAGATGATTCTAAAGATGCAGTTTTCCCAGTGACCTTTGAAAGTGAAGTAATGTCTCTCTCCCTATTCATTTACATAGAGGTCTGGTCTTATTAGCCCAAAATAACTGCCTGGGAGTGTTGCCAAGATGGCTGCCGAGTGGCAAGATCTTGCCTCAAAGGACATGTGTTTAGATGGCACTTTGCTGAGAAAACGAGGCGAGCGATTGGTGGTCTAGTGGCAGTGTACGGTGTATGATGTATTTTTCACCACAACATCAAGAGGATTCACCCCGAGAGTGTGAAAGCTTAAAGTGAAACATGAACGTTCGTGAGAAAAAGCCTCACGCGAAGATTAGTCATCTTAAAATCATCCTGGAGACTTTTACAATGAGGAGATCTCCTTGTGTTTTGGCGTCCATGCACAGTGCAGAAGTGCCACAATACTGCATATTGTGTGTATACAAGTGTGTGCGTGTGTTTGTGGTAATGTGTGGTACACTGTGTCATCATGACACTGTCCTACTGCATAGCCAAGGGCAAGCTATCATAATTGCTGCGAGTGATTCAATTATGATCCAATTCTATCTACTCCACAGGGGGCAAGAGGTGCAATGGGACATTAGAAATGGATAATTTACTTCACTGTCAAGAGATGTACACTGCTCCTTCTTTCATCCGTGACAAAACACACACGATGCTATGCGCCCACTGACAAACTGCAGCAATCCCAAACAAATATGTACAGCTGTGGGTCTCAAACTGCAGTCTTTTTCAAACAAAAGGAAATGTGTGTTTCCCCCTTTTTTTCCCCCTTCTGTGACGTCTCATTGGGTCGTGGCTCCATTAACTCTATAACTCTCGGAGGGAAGCTAGCTTCATGCTACATTAGGAATATGGCCTTATGGATTTCACATTAAATGACTTTTCTTTAGCAAATCTCAACATTAATAAATGCTGGAGCCCAACAAATGATGCTCACACGCAAGGAAAATGCACATGAGCTGCAGAACGTTCTGGAGAAAACGCAGTCGTGTCACACGCTACAGTATCTTAATGGTTGCTGCGTTCGTATTTATGGTCATAATGTGATGAGGCCTGCAGTCTGGCAAACGGCAGTCATGTGTGAACAGTAATCATGTGGTGTCACTCATGTGCCTGAAGCTTTCACTCAGGAATCAATCAGCCTTGGGCGGCTTACAGGCAAATCAACACTTGCGCAGGTGGACAGGATGGACCGGCTGACTGGCAGCTTATTCTGTCTGTCAGCAGAGAGTTGAGGAGAAATCGAACGCTGCCATGCTGCAAACTGGGCAGAGGAGATTCTGTGACTTTTTCAGAATGACTCCCAAACACACAAAAAACCAGCACACAAACTTGACACTTTCCATATCCACGAAGCTTGATCCTCACCGTGCAAGACTGTCTATATGTGGAGCGATGGAATCATACATGATGAGCTGTTTTAATGGAGGGAATCACCAGCCAGGTGTGAAGGAAATGATGGAGGGTTAGTGCAACATCAGTTGTCAGCAGATGATGGTTCCCAGTCTTTGCAAACTGATGCTATAATTTTTAAATAGCAGCAGTGTGTCACTCACTGAGACCCTGTTTTTTTGGAGAGAGGGATATTGAAGAGTGGGATCTCCTCCAGCATGCTCCTCCATCTGCTCGCCACAAAGTCTTACTGCCTCGGATGGACCGAGGTTCAGGGGGAAATGTACGTTTGATGGTGCGGTTCACCATGTGGATTTACACTGCAATTAAAAGGCTAATTAAATGCCCATTCTCTCTGTTTCCTGGTAATGGCGCTAAATAATACTCTTTGTGTGGCTGTGGAGAGCCGTGTATGACTGTGCTGCCATCCAGCTGAACTTGGCCCATTGTCTCACATGCTGCCGCAGAGCCAACCCCCGTGTTGACGTGCTTCATAAACGTTTAACTGCCATTTTACAGCGCTGTTACAAGTCACGCAGAGACACACTGGGTGTCCCTAACAACCCCCTTTTTTAAAATTACTGACATTGTAATTTACCACTGAGAATGCAGTTGGTAATTAGCCACAAGTATCAACAAAAAGGACTACGCACAAAAGCAGTGGTGCATCCACAGGGACAGACTATTATGTGGTTCATTTTTTTGGGTTGTGATGCCCAACCTTCTGAGCACTGCGGGCTACTTCTATACACATCATTCAAACAAATACGAATTATGGTCCATTTCTGCTGCAGAACTCATTCAAACTTCATTAGCCGCCTGGGCACAGAGGTGCACGATGGCAGTAGCAGATTCCAGTTGTGATTTAACGGCGCTGAATTCAGCCATCTTTCACGTGGGCACACGGTTAGGGGAGGGGAGGGGGGTTTGACGAGTGATGGTGCTCTAGCTCTCATGGCCCCTAAATGTGGGAGATTCATCATTACAGCATGCTTGTCATATCAAGGTACTGTGGGAAATAAGCATAGCTGCACAGACTGGAGCGGGGCTTTGCACCAATTCTTTTAGGGCTTAATAGTTGCAATATGCTGTAATGGCCACGTTGCACAAGCTGCAGTTTTTATGATAAAGGTAAAATGTGTGGCAAAGCAGCATTATAATGAAGTACTGAAGTGCTGCAGAGATGCCCTGGCCTACACGTCTTAGTCTTCAGATGTAAGAAAACATGTTTGTTCTGTACAGAGACCCTGACAAAGACTCACATCATCGTGATTTTATTTGTTTTTTTCAGCAAAAGTTAAAATTGTGATGCAAAAATGGTCATTCCTACTAATCGTGTATCAATATAGCAGCAATAAAGTAGCAATGTGATTTTAACCACATTATGCAGTCCTATTCCTTAGATACTTTAACTCTGCAAAAGCGTTACGGTAACTGTTAACTTTAATCGTGATGCCTCTGCACCGGCGATAGTGGCTGAATCCGTTATGTTTTCAGGCTGTCCATCCATCCCCATCTCATGAACGCAATATCTCAAATCTGCATCGAGTGAATATCTTTAAATTTGGCACAACTGTCCCACTGACTCCTGGACGAACTGCTCAGATTTTGGTGGTCAACGGTCACTGTGACCTACAAATTACTATGATGATCATGACAACATTTTACACAAATGTCTAACAGGATAAAATGATGAAGTGATGACATTTTATCCAAAAAGGCCAGAGGTCGACTTCACTGTGACATCATCATATTGTGCATGAATTGTTCTGGCCATTATTCAAGGAACAGCAGCTTGTTTTTTCTATTTTTTTGCATACTGTGTTTTTCTTGCATTACTGCAACACTAAAGAGAAGAGAGACAATCCGAAGTCATCATCGCACACTCGTGTCAGCAGAGATTTGTACACTCCGACTATGTTTAAAGAAAAGAAAGATCGAGACGAGACAAACAAAACGAAGAATGAAATATGCATCCTGAAATAAATCAGACCCGCTGTCGTTTATTCACTATCGTTTAGCATTAACACAAATAACAATTGTTTCCCTTTTTCTCATACAAGGAGGCCTTGTTCAACATTTCCCCCGCATTCTCCAGAAAGTGACTGCGACAGCTAAATATTTTTTTTTCTTTTTGACATTTCCTGTGACCAGAAAAATCTTGCAACAACACATTTGCCTTGCAGAAAAAAACATATAAAAACAACTGAAAAGCAGGCTGAAAACAAGAGCGAGGATCTGTGCTCCCGGGGTTGTCTTTGGAAAATCATGCTGGAGACTCCCTGCCATCAGCGATGTTTGGTGTACAGCGAGGGGGCACATGCCAGGGCAGGCTGCACAAAAATAGTAGCATTACTAAGGATCTTATGGGGGGTTTGGCTGGTCATGGCTCCCCTGGGGAGGAAATAGTGATGTGCTCTCTCTCACTGCCTCTCAAACATCTCACACATATACTCATAAAAGGAGAAAAACCCACTGGTCATGCCATGGAGGTGGAGAGGGAAGGGGGAAAGAGAGAGGGACACAGTATACGATTAGTTTTCTGTGCCCTGGTGTGTCGAAGCAGCGATGGCAGAACACGGGATGGAGACGGAGCAAACAATTGATGTTCAGGGACAGGCGAGGTTCACACCTGCAGCATCTCTGTCATCGCAATCGTCTTTGTTGTGTTTTTTGTTGCAGCTGACAAAAGACTATTTGAGGTGTGGCCTCGGAGACGTCAGCCGGGTCAACTTTTTGGCTGTAAAATCCATTCCACCTACAATATGAGTCAGCTTCCTTGTATGTGAGCACACACTTGGCCAATAAAGCTGATTTTAGATAACAGAGATGCAGAATAAATAAACAGAAACATTGGAAATTTAAATCAGTTATTTTTTTATATAAAAGAAGAAGAGACTGACTAAGCTGCCCACACAATGGACAATGTCAGATGTTCAGTATGTATAGTATGTATGTAAAGAAAATACCTTTATGGCTCTCTAATGAACTAGAGATACGCAACTGTGTAATTAAGGAGAAAACTAAGCAGCACAATGTGCATTAATATCGACACTAAGAGCAATTGCATTAGCAAGTAATTAAGGGCGGGTTATGAGACAGTAAATAGGTATTGAGTAAGTATACTCAGCAGAAAAGTAAATGCAACCAATTATTTGAACTAGGTCTGCAATACAGCGTGTGGCCGCCGTGTTGAAGCATATGTTTGGGATACGTTGGATAAAGGTTAGTGATGAAGCTCACACCCAGAGAACAACTGGTCACGTCTATTTTATTCTATTTTTTCCCCCTCCTGTCAGCGACTAATGCAAATATGGAGATTTCATATTTTTCCCACTGACCTCCATCCCAGAAAGTCATTTTCATTCGTACTTATTATATTTTGAAAGGCCTCACTTGAAACGGTTTAAAACAGTTTCTCTGTATTCACAGAATCAATTCATTCTGGGGCTATCAGAGTGCGCTTTATCATCGCGTGTCTGAAATTGATGCACATTTCATTGCATCTGGAGTTACAGTTGCACCTTCTTTGCATGCGTCGGGCGAAAAGTTGTTGCAAATGCGATGTGTCTCAGAAATGTCTTAGGGAGAACAGATGAGGAATTTTTAAAGGCAGTCCTCGGGCAAGACGTACATTTTTAATATCATTTTTATAGATAATGATAGCCGAGAACTCCTACAGGATACATTTGGTGGTGGTGCTTCAGAGCTATTTCATTGGTGAATAATTCATGATTAAGAAATGAAACTTTGAATTAATCCAATTTGAATTTTAATCTTTAGGCAAAGCACAGAATGATTGAAGCGAGTATCCAGATGCTGAAGAAGATGCTGCTATCTGACTCCCTGCTCTGTCTACAGGAAGTTGAAGCTTAGGGGCGGCTCAGTCAGAAACCTTCACATCGCTCTGCAAAAAAACCTGAAGACTCCAGCTGTGAAAACAAGAATTATTGTTCATGCAAATAGCCCATGTAGAGTAATTAGTGATGATGAATATGGACCATATGGACCATGTGAAGAAAATGATTAGCGCGACGCGGATTACTTTTGTCTTTGCGTCTGTATGTGATTGTACGAACACATACGAGCGTGTGTGTGTGTTTGCATGTAAATGAAGTAAAAAAAAAAAATCTTTCAGGATGTATCACGTGTTCCTTGTGTCCGTGTCTGTCTGAGGCGCTGAAAACGAAGGAGTTAATGACTATGTCAGGTTGTGAAGCTGGCATTTCCCTATTGACATCCTCAATCCCCCCATTTACATTTCATATCTGGACATGCCACTAGCCGGGGGCCCCATGTGAAAGGCCAGGCTGGATTAAGGTATCACTGTGATTGTATGCTACCTTATGGACAGGCAGGCAGGCAGAAGTCCTAAATCCCCGTCTGGAGCAGAGCAGGTCTCAAGCTGCTGGTAAGCTCTCATCAGTCCCAGCCTCTGCTTCACAGCTCTCCCCCCTCTCATACCTAGGAGATCAAGCGTGATGCCATGTAATGGTGGACATAATTGCTTTGTCCTCTATCTATCTTTTCCTCTCTTCTCCTCTCTGGGCTGGAAGTAACCAAATGAAATGAGGTGACACACGAGGAGAGCACGAGTTCTTCCTGTCAGGAAGCCCAATAATTTCTGTCTCACGTCCTGAAGCAAATGTCAGCTTGGCTGCGATCCGACAATATTTAGTTGGTATATCTGGCAGTATTTTTCCTCTCACCCACATACATCTGGTAGCTTAGTACAAGTCGACTGTTTTTATATTGATGCAATGCAGGAAGTAGCAGATGCTGCGTGCCGAATGAATATGTCGTTCTCTCTCTGTAACAGGGCTCATAAGCCCCTAAAATCATGCTTCAGTTCTGCAAGCTTGCTCCCCAGAACTGTAAATAGCCAGTATCAAAACAGGAGCTAAGGTAGTACAGTAATCCCACCCAACGCAGCCAGTTGTCGGGATTTTCCTCCTCTCGTTTGCTCAATACTACGGATAAAGTGATTGTCTTATTTTCTCTGTAACACTCATGAGTCAGAAAATCTGTTTCTCATTGTTGCGGAACTATCCTCCCTAACCGTGAAGGATAAGGATATCCAAGGTCCCTTATTAGTATGCACAACAATGCATCATATTTTCCACCATGTCTCATTTCCAACCTCGCAAATGGGGAAGGGAATGAAAAATATGCGGGAGATTACCACGTTAAACAATTTGGTTCTGCTTAATAGTGACTCCTTTGATTCGGTCCCGGGCCCCTGAGATGAGCGTGGCTGAGGAATGATTGAGATGCACGGAGGAGCTTGTTCCTGGCTGCCTGCTCTGCTAAGCAGGGCCCACTTCACCATAATAAGAGGTCATCCCTGGAGGAGTGTGGAAATGTGTCTAATTAAAACAAAATGCTTTATCAAGAGCCGAGGCAAAGTGAGCAGCTCCAGTAAAAATAAATAGCCAGCAATTTCCTGAGATCCACATTCTGATAAACATCTTATTAAAACAGCCGGCTATCTAACGGGAGGTGCTTTGCATCGTAAGAGGAATTTTGCTAGTTTTCTCTGTCTTACGCTCTGTTTTTCTCTCATCATCTCGCGTTTGCATGTGTATTTCAGAGCCTGTGTGTGTGCATGACTGATAAACAGTACAACAAATTCCGGGTCTACCTATTTTGTCAGGCATTTTGGATTTTTGCTCACCTTGCAGTTACGCGGGAGTGTAAATTACTTTGCGCTGTGGGCGCAAAGTACTTAATTGTTTTTTTATATCATCGTAATTCATCTTCCCTGACAGCTCAATTGTGGCACTGATGTGTTGAAAGATGGACCATCTGTACTTTTGCCAGTCTTCCTCTCTCGCTCTCCCTCTCTCCCTCTGTTGCTATTTTTGAGGTGCCATGTTTCCATACTGATGCCATCTAAGTCCATGATTTGTTGCCACAAGTCTGATGTGTGAGATTACAGCGCGATGGCTGCGGCTCGTGGAATGCCTCCAAGCAAGGACAAAATAATAATAATTTAAAAAAAAAAATGTAATACAATGCCTCGCTCAGCAAACACATCGGAGCAGCTTGCAATTACCACGTCTCCTGTGATTGCATCTCTGTGGAAATTAATTGCCATTTTAATTTAGTTTTTCCATTGACAAATCCTGACGAGCTTAAGAGGCGCCTCCGATGAGAGACGCGCATTTGGGCCACAGATCAGGCGCATTATGTTCAATCGTACTTCGGGGCGGCTTGTTTTCCCTGAAGAGGAAACAGAAAAACAAAATCACAGCTATCAAACCTCTTCAAAACACACTCACTGAGATCACAACTCTGATGTGAATGGAGCTTTCATCCAAATAGTTGCAGTTTGTTAAGTAAAACTTCAACAGGGCGTGATGGTGTCATTTGACTCCGCTCCCTCTTCCAGTAACTTCCTGTGTGAAATATTTCTCCTCAGTGTCGAGCAGGAAAACTGGCCGATCATCACCACATGGTAGTGGGCTGCCGAGGCTCCATCAGTGGGCCATTACTGATGTAATGGGCCACCTGTACGAATGTGGTTTCTGTGCGAGAAGAGCGTATGTGTTCGCTCGCTGATTGCATGGCAGTACTCCCCAGAGCCTCTTGAGTATGTATCCGGTACCCACTCTAACAGGTGGATGGTGGGAAGTAAGCAGCGGGGGTGGACTTCCATAATGGTTCTGGTTCAAATGCCACACACGTTCAAGTCCCAAGACACCCGGTGCACATTCTGGACTCTCCTGCTCACAGCTCTGCAGTGACAACTACAAAATAAATATAGTCTTCTCATTACCTGCAGGAGAAGAGGAGAATATAATGTTCGTGTTTGAGTACGCATGTTGTCACTGTTACTTTTAAACTGTTCTTGTTGTGGTGCTGAACATTTACATTAATGTAGCAACAGAAGGAATCAAATAGTTGGTAACTGGTAGAAATTTGAAGGACTTGACATCAGACATGAATAAAGAAATATATAAACGAGAATCGTGTGTGGAGCCGGACCTTCTGGAGGAATAAATACCCAGAGTCGCATCGGATTCTGCCCTGATCCTGACGTCGGAGAGGAGAGGGGAAGAGAAGAGAGAGAACTGAAGTCTCTGGTGAGTGCTGCGTTTAGTGAGAGTTGACCTGGATTCAGACACACAGACACACACCCTCGATGTGAGCCATTACTCGCTAGCTTACAGCTAATGTAAAGAAATCTGGCTGTTTGGGGCAGATAAACACTTGTGTGATTATCCTGTGGTCAAACTTGCTTTGCTGCTGGTGAACACACCATTAAACAACTGAAATGGTATTCAAGTAAAAGGAGGACTGATCAGTTCTAACCTTCTGACCAAGGCTACTTCTCTAGGTTTTACAAAGACGTGCTGAGTTCAAGATTGTAACGTAAGGTGCAAAAATTGAATTTCCAAATTGCAAAAAAGAAACCGGAGGCCAAAAAAGAAATCAGATCAGGTCAGATCTCATCCTCGCTTTTTTATCCTCAGCCTTGAGTGTCTCGTCAAGTCTATATTTGGTTCACGAGTTTCCAGTTATTAGCAGCCAGCAAGTTTCAATTTCGTCAATGTCTCTATTGAAATAGAGTGATGAGGTCAGTCAGATGCAGATAGCTGCGGCTGTGCAGGTGGAAAACCACAAACTTCTTGTGGGTTTGCTTCTAGCAGCCTTCAGCAGCAGCTACAGGTTTCAGTTCGTCTGCCGGGACTAAATTTAGCTTATTTGTCCATTCGAATAGAATAATGACAACATTTTTAAGAGAGGTAAGATTCTTGGTGTGCCATTATTAAAGTTGGATATTTCAGAACAACCACCATTACTGATTAAAACAAATATCTGACGTGACTCAGCTACAGGTGTTCACAGTTAAAGTAATGTTTTAAAGTTCATAATAACCAAAATGGTTTAACCTCGGCACAGAAAAACTGCGCCGTACAGTACTCGTCAGATTGACTGACATATTTGGTTTTTCATCTAATTGTTTCCTGGTATTTGTTTTTCTCTGCAGTCAGGCTGATTGCTCACACGGGTCAGAGAAGATAGGGAATGGAGTTTCAGTGGAGTTGACAGGTTGCCACATTCCCTCGTGATATCTTCAAATACGGCTGGAGGGAGAGAGAATTAAAGGCATCACAAGAGGCCCCCTTTGAAACCTTCCAACTTAGTATGAAATCACCGTGTGCGAGCACTTTGATCAGCAAACGGTCAAGCGGCAGCCGTGCAGCCGGCCATCTCTCCGCATTACCGTTTGGGGGCCTGCGCACAGCACCTCCACCTGACCGCTGCTGGATTTTGCCCATTGAACTGATCTTCCAACAAATAAGCTTAGTGCTGTGCCACGAATTACGCTTCCTCTATCTCCCCGTCACACATGCCTCGCAGCATCGCTCCACCTCTTCGCGTGCACCCAGCAGCCCCGCACATCCAGAGATAAACAGTAGGTACTGCACATCACACAATCATACCTCCAGCAATTAACCTCCTCACCCACTGTGGGCTTTGAATCCTGTGAGCTTCTTACATCACCTCTCTCACTTGGAAACAGTGTCTGCCTACCAGGCCCGATTCTCAAATGTTAACATAAATATAAAGTGACCAGCAGCTCGCCTATCTGACAACACCCTAATGACTGATGATGTGTGCTTTGATTTCAGATCTGGGGTGGAAAGGCACCAGGACTTAAAGTGGCTGAGTTACACCACTGAGAACGCGGGCCATCTTGACACAGCCCTCGCAGCTTTTTTTTTTTTTAAGAGACAGGGTTGTAATGAAGCTGTGTGACAAGAGGGTGCATCTCTAAGTCACAAGCACATAAATAAGAAAACACTTTTTTTTTTTGCATCAAATTGAGGTGCTTGAAGGGAGCAGAGACACAGAGCTGAGTATGATATGCATGCAAGTCTGGATATTTTGTCATGATGTCTGTGCATCTCGATTGCCGAGAAAACTGAGGAAGTTTACGAGATTATGAGCAAAAGGCTAAATGCGGCTACTGTTCTTGCAACTCTCTGTTCTGTCACAGAATCTGCAACCAGCCTCGGTCGGTCGATACGTGTCCTAAAGTGAGATATGACTGATAGGACTCCTCTGTGCGTAATAACCCAGCTTCACCTTGCAAAAATGGCTTAATCTATCATTGCTTTGCACAAAAAAAAAAACCTCTCCCAGACAGTCCTGTGCAACCCGTCCTTTCGATATGAATTGAGTTATGTTCCAATCAAACAAATCACGGCTTGTTCCAAACATGGCTGCCTCCAAACGGTGCCGTGAGTAATGAATTGAAAAAAGTCTGTATTTGATTACCCCTGCCGGCCAGGGTTGACTAAGATCCATTTGAGAGGTAGTGCAGTGGAATTCCAATATGGACACCCTCCAGCTATTGACCCTGTCTTTAAGTGGGCGCTGTGCTTTTAGTGTACTTACACTGGTTGTTCCACATCTTCTTCCTCCTGGCAGTTTTGCAATACTTTTGATGGCAGACACTGGCTCCCTTTCCCCCACTCTGCATTATTGATGCATCAGAGAATGTGGATAGCCTACTTTTTTTGTCATAACCCTCCATGGGCACGGATGCAAGGAGAGAAGGGGATGGTGTTGGTGTGTTGTATAACTATCTCAATGTCATGACTGTGATAGAAAGATGTATAAATATATATATATATGTTGCGTTGAGCTACTTGGTGCAGCTGATGGTCTCAGCCATGCAAAGGAAGCTCGACGCTTGGCAGCCGATACTGAGATCACTGATGAAAGATTTATGATTTATGAATAAAAATGGAAGGAATGATAGACAAGGACTTGTTGGGTGCCTTCCCATTGAAATAAATACAATATAATGGTGTCTGCAGCCAAAGTAACACGACTCCTCTCAGATTTAAAAGTAAGAGGCAAAATAAATAAGATTGAGCAGTACGGAGAAGCCAAGATCAATGCACTGCCATGAATTTGTAACGTGTTGTTTCTATCCAAAGTGCCTTATTGTAGCAGGGAATACTTGAAATATATTCGGCCCCTGATTGAACTCCTAACCCTGATCTGTGGGACACGATGTCCCACATGTCACGGCAAATTATAGGAAAAAAACTTGGGTGCAATCATGTCTTCAAATCCTGACAATCTGGGTTGGTAGGTCAGGCAGGACGCCAACCCAAAGATCAACAATCAGCTGTGTTTTGTCCAGAACTGCCTTTTTAGGATTTGAAAACTTAAAGGTGCACTGCGTAGGTCTGGGGAAGACATTTTAATCAGAAGAGAAAGATTTATTTGTACATAAACAAACGAAATAAACAAACTATCTCCTTTTTCAAGGACAAAACAATTTCGTACTGTCTCACTTTGTTTGCATGTGGCGGACCCTGCCACCTCTCAGCGTCCAACAGTGTTCTGGAGACCTTATTTTCCTCTGAGAACAGCATGTTTATTCACGCAAAAGTTCATATTATTACTTCATTAATATTGCAAATATTAAAAATTCTGAGTTTGAATCTCATCTCCAGAACTACGTAGTGCGCCTTTAATGTTTTTCGTGATCATTAGTCGTCTCCAAAGTTGGAACAAACCTGAGCTGCCTGAGCTGTCCCACTGGTGAGAGGGTGCGATAAATAAATACATCTCCGAGCCAGAGAGGAAATCCAAAAGTGTATATATACATATAAATATAATATTATAAAAAACAAAATGAAGTAATCATAGAAGGAAGAGAGAGAGAGAGAGAGAGAGAGAGAGAGAGGGAGAGAGAGGGAGGGAGAGCAGGGACAGGTTGACAGTTTGGTCTATAGATGGCAGTCTTCTAACAGGAACAGAGTTGCATGGAGCGTGTCAGTGGCTGTGTTGAGTGTGTGCTGCGGAGACAAAACTGTGATGGGTAAGAAATATTTCTTTTCATAAAAACCTGATGCATTATGACAACTGCCAATTATCAATATTTAATCGATTGGTAGGCTGTGCTGTGAGGATTTCAAGGGTAAATGGGATGATAGGAAATTCAAAATCTGTAAAAAAACAAAAATGTTTCTAAAAAGAGAGAAATCCAACCTGTAAATCATCAGGAGCGTGTTTGAAACTTCATCTTTTCGGTGAGGTGCTTCTTATATTTTGTCATGTGAGCGAAGGTTTGCCATTTTAATGTCTTCTACAAAATGACAAGTGTTGAAATCCTCTGTAAAGTCCTAAATATCTGGATATTTTCTGAATCAAACGCATCGTGTTCCTTCAGTTGATCCATCATGAATGTTTTATTTTGGGCGGAAACAGTTAACTCGGTAATGAGAAGGAGTGTGTGAGGGGGCTGGCTTTAAACGCGCAGAGTGCCAGTGGCAGCGTACGCACACACACACACACTCACTCACTCACACTCACACTCACTACTGTACACTGATGGAGCCGCTAATCTGTGTCAGTCCGGCAGAGCCCCTGTGAGAAAAAGCCACGCTTGCGGGGTCTGAACTGACGCTGCGAAAACCAACCTCACCGCTCGGACGGATGGCGAGCCCGGCCACCGCTCGCACATAACCTGCGTCCTGCTGCACGTACCCGGAGGAACGCTGGGAGAAAAAACCCGAACTGAAGGAATGTGCCGCTCCGCTGTCACGGTCCTGGTAAAGTAACAGCCAGGAGGAGGTTCGGCTCGGATGGTGACGGCTCGGCTCCGCGGTGAAGTTTTTACGCACTGAATTCGCGCTAATGACGTTTTTTTTCCTTTCTTTTTTTACTTGAATGAATGACGCCGCGCCGCTGAACAGGTCCCGCAGCTAGATGCGTTCAAGGAACTGGATCAAGTAGTGAATGTAGATTAATTGAAGCATCTCATTTGAGAAAAAACAACAACGCAGGCGTGATCCAGATAGAGCGTTTGGAAACCTTTGGAGTGTAGCGCATCAGTTAAAAAACCAAGAAGAAGAGCAGCAGCAGCAGGAGGAGGAGGAGGAGGACAGGATAACCAGGAGATCCAGTTTTAAATGAAGAGGTGAGTGACGATCAACACGCTCGTTTGGGGCTTAATCTGCTTCCAGTGTGCGTAAATATTTGTTTAAATCCCGTCTTAAAAGCAGCCACGCCGGCTAATATCCGACACTGCGGAGAGACAGCTGGAGAGGACAGGCATTTTTCATTTCAGGCTGCAGGCTCTGATAAGGTAGCTTCAATATTTCATTGTAGCTTTGCCACACAGGATCACAATGTGAAATGAATGATGATGATGTGCGAGCATGAAATATATATTGCTGCACCGTGTATGTGTGTGTGCGTGTGTGTATGAAATGTGCTTTTTAGGCTCAGGTGTTGCTCCAGAAGAAGTCTGGACCCTCTCCACAGCACAGCCTCTGTTCTCCTTTCATTTACAGTTGAGCCGCCTCCTGATGCAGCAGCGTTATTGAGTTACAACCTGTTCTCCTCCTCAGACAGGATACTTCCAGTTAGCATCGTTCTCGCTGGTGGTGAGCTGCTTCTGGTTTGTGTTAGTGTGAGATCTTGCTGGAGAGGATTTTAATGAAGTTAGTTGACCGGTGGAGTTATTTTTAGAGTCCTTATGTCCTAACGCTCGCAGTCATCGCTGTGCCAGAAAGATTTGGTGCCACCGATTGTGAGAGCAGAGCAGAGTGTTCGCAGGATTTATATTTAAAGAGCCCCTTTTTTTCCCCCAGATGTGATATGCCAGCTGGTGGCACGCCACAAACCTGTGTGTCCCTGCAACAAGTGAACCTTGAGTCTGTAGCCGGAGCTCATTATCAGTCAAATCTCTCCAAAATAAATCTGCACTTCACAAGGTCACTGATCTACTTCACATCATCTGTATTCTATAAATCTCCCGCCAGGTTCATTCTCTTCTTCTCAAGTGCTGAAAAACCAAAAAGCCCCAAAATCGCATGAAAACCCCCCAAAAAGAAACAATCTGATTTATTGTCGCCAACTGGCATCAATTCAGGATTCCAGATCGGCAACTAGACCTCATCTGTCCCTTTCAGCAGATGCACCTACAAATCTTCATTCTCTGTCAGAGTGCCAGCGCTCCGGCAAAGCACCCATGACAATGACTCTAAAGAAAATAAATGTTGTCTTAAGTAGTAAATTGCCTTACATTTGCATGAAAATAACTTACATCTGCCACGGCTGACGGGTAGCATATTAATCCCTCTGCCCCGTGCAATCAAAACCCGCTCCTTCTTGGTGAAATCAGTTTTTTTTTTTTTCTTTTTTGTGTGTGTGCATGTGAAGCGTGACCCGCTCACATCATTATTTTAATATCCATCTCAAAGTGAAACAGCAGTTTGACCCCAAAGCAGCCACCGGGGTGGAAATTGCTGCCTTTTTGAAGAACAAACCAGCACTCAGCGTTGGTTTGATTATCACATGCTGATTATATTCACCTAATTAACTCCAATCTAATGGGGGAAAAAAACACATTCACTGATAGTGTGCCACTGTGCAATCAGCCTCACTGACCAGCAGCTGGTAAATTACTATTTTATACACTTCTATTAGCTCTACTTTGGCTCAAATGTATTTCCATCAGCTATGAACCTGAAGCAACTTTATATGACAAAGTTTATTGCTGCCAACTCGTTTCCTTTGAAGACACGATCATAGCTGTGAACTGCTGTTAAGAAACATTTTCCGAAGCTGTTGTTGATCGTCTCAATTTATTCTGAAAAGCAACAAGATCGTATTCTCTTTTTAAATAATGGAGGATATGAGCAAAGATGTTAAGAACTCTGCTCAATGAATCACTTTCAAGTTGGTGCCTTTGAAGGCGCGCCGTCCAAGCGAAGCCTTTTTTTTTTTTTTCGAGAAAGCACAACATCACACATTCAGCCAATCAATAAGGTTAACCTCGCCGAGCTGGAGAGAAATTGCCTCGACTGGACAAACTTGGACGGGGCTGTGTGGAGTAAAGGTTGATGTTTCTCTGCCACTGCCTTCCCTGCTTCACCTCTCCGCGGGGGGGCTGCGGTGCTTTGATTGGATTTACGGTGGAGCGGTGTGGTCAGCGAGGTATTCTGCTCTTTTTCGAGTTTTCTGATGTTGGAGTGATTTGCATAAATCCGTTCAGGGTCACCGCTTTAAAAGAAATACTCACATCTTGCCTCCTTTAATATTGCTCTTTACTCAATACAAGATGGATTTATTTTAGTCTGGATCGTGCAGGATTACGTCTTCACACGTCTCGCCTTGACTTTTCGGAAGAGCTATTTCTGTGAGTGACCTCTGACTGTGATATCTCGTGTTCTTAAGAGGAAACCGGTCCTCTGTGGATGGTTTTTTTTTTCGAAGAGTGTGTCTGAGTCTTTCATGGTCTTACTGCCATCAGCATCTCTCAGCGTCTGCGACAAAACTGTGATTGGCGCACATGGCTCGAGAGCGTCCTCTGTTGATGGAGAGCAAAGAGGCCCAAACAGCGAGCCGAGTTAATGATTCTGCCACAATGCGAGCTCTTCACTCTATTCACTCGCCTTCTGCTTATTCCTCTCAACAGCTCTGATGGAATTACTGACTTCCTTTTTTTAAAAAATTGCCTTCATTTGCCGGGGAATGAGTCTCTGCTGCCTTTTTTTTTTTACTGTGTGCTGTGTCACCACCAGCATTCACACAGCACACTGCTTGCTCTGCTCTGGATTCCCCCTTAAGGCAGCCAGACTCACCACAGTTTAGCTTGAGAGATTTTGACAAGTCGCTACGCATGCAGGCAGAATCCTTGACCTATTTCTTAATGAGTGAATACTGCAAATGCGCTCAGCGGCTGTGTATTCTGTATAACCACCCCCCCCCCCCCACCTCTCTCCTCTCCCTTCCAGCAACCCCCACCATCCCAACTGTCTTTTTGCTTGCACACACTCACAGCACATGAAAACACATGCAGATAATGGTGCTTTTGTGAGTTCACTGACTCATTCTCCGGGAAGATATAGGTCCTCCCTTTTCCTATCATGCCGGAGTGTACAAATAGTCAGCGAGTGTTTGTTTTAATGAAATTGTCCTCCCGTCTCCCCTCTCCCTCTCCCTCCGTCTCACTGTGGGCTGTTTATCTGAACGTCTCAACTGTCCAGCTGTCACAACAGAGATCTCAATCTCCGTGACCCACACACACGCTCCGGTCGCTCGGGTGCTTGTTATGTGCATGTTTGTGCCTGGAACCCGCGTTTTTTTTTGTTGTTTTTTTTTTCTATATGGCGAGCGCGTACGTGTGGGGATTGACATGAGGGAGATCTGGATCTGTGGTGACATTGATCAAGTGGAGTGCAGCCAGGGAGAACATTCAGTCTGAGAGGGGGCCTGGCTCCGGTGGAAAGAGGAAGAAGAAGATCACAACTGGCTCTTTTCTCTTCAGCCGCGCAAGCAAACGGCTTCATTTACGTCCTCTGTTGTTTGCCGCCTGTCCTCTGAATAATTGTAAACAGCAACAGAGTTCTTTTTTCACACTTGAAGCATCGAATTCAGGAGCAGAGAGGGTCTCTCCAGGTGGTGATTACCTTAACAAATGTTCATTTAAGCTTTTGTTAGACACGAGGCAGTTCTCTGATATGATTCTGGCTCTCTGCATCTGGTGTAGGACGCTAAACTTTGTAGCAATGTTTTCCGATAGTGATCCGGCCCAAATTGGAAGCTGATGCTGGAGATCTTCCACAGTGTTTTATGAACACAACTTATTATGGAAAGCAACGCCAATTGATTTTTCGGTCTCTCTCTGTTACACAGATGATTTTTATTAGTATTTTATCTCAAAGATCCTGGTCTAAACTCTGCTTGTGTTGGAATATAGTTCTTAAAAGCTTGTTTCGATGCGTCCTATCCCGTTTTTTGTGCCAACGAGCCACTTATCGATATGTTGTCGATTCATATGTCGATCATTTTCTTGATTGATGAAGTTGTTTTGTCTATCAAATGTCAGAATATGTTGAAAAATGTCTGATTGTGTTTCTCAAGATGACGTCCCAAAACCAGGGTCACCAATAGGGCAGTAACACCAGGTCAGTTGTCCTGGCCCCCCCCCGGATTACAGGACAGCCCGCTAACCCTTAAGATTATCTTCTTTGGGACCTTTGGAGATCATTTATGTCCTGGGCACGATGAAGACTGTTAGAGGCCAAGCCCCAAACCGTCTTGTTTTGTCCCAAACCAAAGATTTCCAGTCTACAGTCGAAGAGGAATAAGGAAACTCAGAAAACATTCATGTTCAAGAAGCATGAATCACTGAGTTTTGCCTTTTTCTTACACTCAAACTGATCAATCTATTATGAAAATAGTTGGCAATTAATTCACCAGCTGACAAATAACCAATGAATCGACTACCGGCTGCAGCTCGACATCACTCTTTGATATTCCCCCACACAATATCTGATGTCAGAAACACCACAGGACAACATTTAATGGTCCAGTCATGCTGCTGTGGCTATTTTCATCATCTTGAGTACTTGTGCGCGTAGCCTTCAGTGACTTATTGAATCGGTGAAACCATTTTAAATTGATGACTACAGGCCACTACATTGTTAAGTAGCGGCTTGCCCAGTATGAGCAACACATACCACAGGGTGCAAAAATCAATGCCACTCCTTTGCATTTCATTTTTCACTGTACACAGAGAGAGTGTACTTTTTTTTTTTTTTTCTAAAAATGCTGCAAGCACTTTAAAGAGAAACGGCCACCTTTCCTGCTGTAGTGTTTACTGTGCTTGGATTTTTATCCTCTGATAGGCCTGTTGAGAGAGTTTGTTTCCCCATCTCTGTCAGGATGCTGGCTGTTTTTATTTTACAAGTAGAAGGCTGTGTGTGTGTGTGCGCGTGTGTGTGTGTGTGTGTGTGTGTGTGCGTCCACAGCTCCCAGACAGGCTCCAGCCAGTCTCATCAGAGGGCCGTCGGGGAACGGTTAACAGTCGTCCCTCTGCCAGGCGGTACCGTGGCCAGTCCAGATCCTGCTCTCTCTATTGATGGCAGCAAGTTAGCAATGAACCCCAGTGTGCACTCTGCTGTCCCAGAGGCTTGCCAGCTTGCCGAAACAAAGCCTTTTGTAGGACGGCTAAATCCAACAGATGGAGAAATGGACAGTAAATGAAAGTAGAGAGAAAGGGGGAATAAAGGAATTTAGTGGAGCATGTTTGCGGGTAGGCATTTAGGCTACTCCTTTGGGAAGCCTAACACCCTCACAATGCAATACTGGCAGAACTTAAATGTTGTCTCGTTGACATGCTGCGAGAGCGGCTTCGGGCCCCTGTGTGAGTGGAGAAGGCAGTCTGCTCACGAGGGCTCTCCGGGGCCTGGGAAGCCTTTATTAAGATGTTAATGGAACTGCCTTCATGACACATTTCCATGGGACAGGATCCCTCGCCTCTGCCATTCTTTAGTGCCTCAGTCTGCCTGCCACAATCATCACTCTCTCCCCCTCGCACAACAGCCTGTTTAGGCATTCAGCCCCATCTCCACATTCCCCTGCCCAGGCGCTCTCTCGCTCTTTATCTGATCTCCGCTGTCACAAGCCATCCTATATTTTACCACGTGTAACAAAATTACGCGATGCCGGCGATAAGGGCAGCAATCCTGGCACAGGGACCCGTAGAATAACAAGTCTGGCTGTTTGTTTGTCACTGATCTTCACACCGGTTGGAAGTCAGACCATCACCCCCAGCAAGCCATGAGGGCTGTTATGATTTTTTTTTTTCTCCCTCCAAACACAAGTCAGCTGGTAGCCTGTTTTTCCAGGACACTATACCTACATCGCCCTCAGACCTGCTCCCGAGGCTGCCCGGCGCTGCCTGAGCATCTCATGAAAGCATCAACAACAACAAAAAAGAGAAGGGGGGAAAGAAAGACCCTGAGCTTTACATACAAATGCCTTTGACGCAGTTCATTTTCATGAAAGGCACTGAATGCATTGTCCCCCACCATTTTACTCTTTTCACATCCGTTTGAATATAAGTCACTTTAGCCTGGCACCATCAATAATCAATTAGCTGGTGTCATGGGAGGATGCGCGTTTTTGTTTGGTCCGAAAACTCGACAATAAAGTGGGCGACAAAAAGAAGCGGGAGAGAGAGAGAAAGTGGGAGAGAGAGAGAGAGAGTGGGAGGGGGCTTGTGTATCGACGCCAAGGGGCAGCTGTCAGGAGCAGATGACAGTGTGTGTGTGTGTGTGTGTGTGTAATTTGTGCTTGGCTGCGTGTGTTTGCGTCCATTTTAATTTATCTGTGTTTGACTGCGTGGCACATGTGTCTTTTGTGTGTGAGTGTGTGGCGTTTGTGTGTTTGTGTGTGTAAGATGAGGCACCTGGGTTGGCAGCGAGGGCAACGCCATGCTGCGCTGCCCACACTGCCCCCTGGTGATGAGGATGCCCCCTGTCTGCCACTGTCGCCATGGTTACTGCAGGGAAAAAAAAAAGGGGGGCGCGCACACACATTTTGCTTGTCTAGTCTGCTCATGTGCCATAGGGGAGCTGGGCCAACAGCAGCTTTGTCCCCTCTGCTACATACACTGTGTTGCAATTACAACCAGCGCCACGTTCAACTCAGAAAGAGCCCATTATGGCCATTAGCTCTCTCAGCCATTTCAAAGCAGCGTGTAATTTTCTTACAAGATTGACTCTGGCTAGTATTTGCTCAAGACTAGTATAATCCAGACGGTCGCTGCATTTATATTAAGGTGATTCTCTCCGCGCTTAATGTGTTGACTTCTTCTGGCGACGAGGTTGAAGGCGGCGCAGCACTCATTCCCCTTGGCTGGGTGACATGTAGATACCTGCACCTGCGCTCCTCGTCATTGTTACTATGTTGCACTCAGGCATGGCCTTATCTGGGCGGACGGCTCTGCCTCAGTGTGAGAGCGCTAGCCTTGACTCATCCTCGGCCCTGAGCGGGGGAAAAAGGAGAAAAGAAAAAGGGAAACGTGGCCTTCGAAATTTCATTCCTGAAGTGAGATAGCGAACAGAAAAGCCCTGTCTGGGAATCTTCTCTGCTGTCTTCTCTGGCGCACGCACATCCTCCTGATACACTTTTTCCAGCCTCGCAGACCAAAGTAAATTGTGTTAAATTGATGATGAAAGATCTTGAAACTTCCCACAACTTCAGAACATAAGACGTGGCCCAGTGTGGAGTCTTACTTCGCTGAAATATAGATCATAAAGGCAATAAATGACTCTGAATGAGTCGACTGCTGCAGAACTGCATATGTGATCTAGGCCAGAAAAGTCCATTTGCATCTGCTTATTTGTGACACTTTGTCACCACTTCTCTCTATGTATTTATCTGCTCCCTACAGAAGTACACATTCCTCCACAGACACCATGTTTGTTTACTACTGCGATGATGGAAGCGCTCTGATTGGCTCTCAATCGCCCCTTTGAGGACTGCCCTTTGTTACCTCCTATGCATAAGAGCGTACTATGTGTTCAGTGGATACTGTTATTTGCCTTCGTTTACTTTTGTCGACCATGATCCGGGCTTTAGAAAAACATGGAACGTCCGTGTTTTTTTTGTTTTTTTTTTGCTTGGTCAGGCTGTGAAAGCACAAGGAAGGAAGGCTCTAGGATGTATCATGAAAAAAAAATTTGGTCTAAAGCTGCTGCCGCCAGCCATCGACTCCAGACTCTTTACTTTGGCCCAAGGTGATTTATAGTGTCCAGGCCAGGGGGAAATGAATTCTCCCCCCGGGATAACAGTTATGTTTATGCATGAATACATGACTCTGATCCACGCACTGAAGCCAGTGGGAGAAAAAGGGATGAAAGGTACTTAAAAGAGGGAGGCAGCTTGTCACAGAGCCCACACAAAGTCTGTGCGGATGTGTTGCTACTCTCCTGGCATGCTCCGGGCTAAAACCGTTAATAACACTTCATGAATGTAATTGCTTTTGTTGTTGATTTTGACCTCGGCCCGACCTTTAAGATTACAGCTTTGTGCACCATAAGCATAGAGCTTTGTGGAATGTGTGGGAACAATAAATCCTGTTTTCCCCTGGAAGCGTTTCTGGGAGCCCGTCTTATCAAACGATATCAACAAAATGGCCATTGTGAATCACGCTGTACAAACTAAATCGAGCTACAGTAACAGTGCGCTCGCCGAATGACTGGTATTTGCTCCTGCCAGCCGAACGTTATCAAGACGAATCTATCAGAGAGGAAGTTGGATGTTGTTGTTTCACTACTCTTTACTTCCTAGTGCCCCCTCGCTATCAAAGGGAAACACTGCGTGCACTCAGAGGAACAGCGGGAGCTCGCCCAGACAGACGCGTTGTTCTGCCTCTGTCATAATCAATGAAACGTGAAACATGACAGCAGCATCTTCATGTAACCTGCATCACAAAGACAGGGGAATCATTAACATAGAGTAAGTGATATGATGTGATATCACACCGTACAAAACACATTATCAAAAAATCACTACTTCTTCACACATCAGCTGCAATGTAGGTCAGAAGCGTTGTCATTTCTGTAGCGTTTAAGGAGAATGAATCGGGGTACCTAAGACAATTACTCAGAGTGTGACAGCCGAGCCTTCTGCAGCAGAGGACTTGAAATCCTTGTGTTTGTCCGTGAAAATGTTGATTAAATACGACTGCTCTGAAACATTTGCCTGCCTGAGGGAGGCAGAGGAAGGAGGGGAAGTGAGTGGGGGAGAGTGGGGAAGGCAGGGGGAACCGGGCAGGTTTGTACTTGAAAGCAATGATTGAGCATCCTTTCTTGTCTTAATCTGCAACAGTTAGGGATTTACACCACGAGAGCTGGTGCTGTTAACCAGCTGATCCACACAGAAGGCACACTCAAAGGATATTTGACATGTTACTGCTGCCACAGCCTTGAACACACCTTTATTTCCTTACTCATCCCGCAGAGAGAACAAGAGAAAAGCCTGGAATTTAAAAAGATTTTTTTATTTTTTATTTTTTTCCTCATCGCAGAAGGCATCTCTGAGCTTGTAGGTACAATGTTTACCGTTAAGTACTTTGCACAAGCCTCATTGCCTCTGCTGCCGCAAGCCCTCCCCCACATTTTCGCAGAGAACATGTTCAACCTGACAGGGGTGAATAGGTGAAGCGAATTTGCATTTTATTACAAAGGATGCACAATGTTTCAGGCATCCTTTTTTGTGAACATACTGTTGAATCTAAGCAATTTGCTTTCACGGGGTTTCGGCGTCCTTAATGAATGTTTTTTTTTTACTCACAAACGGATTTCACATATCGCTGAAGAGGAGTGTTTGATCAGCACAATTAAGAGTAAATGGAGAGTAAATGGAGTTATTCTTTTGCATATTCAGAGCCGGTGATTAGCAGCATTCGGTGACATCTCGATGTTCACCCACCTCCTCTTTCTTCTTCTGCCTCCTTCTCGTCGCTCTCTCCTGTTTGTTTGGAGGGGTGGAGGAGTGAGAAAACAGGCTGGAGGGACGCCAGAGGGGGACTGAGCGTGTTGCTTAGATGCTGGGAAAAAGTCAGCATATTTTTCACATTCACCTGCGTTTTGGGACCTACTGCTGTGCATCCTCAGACAGGAAAGAAAATTAGAAAAATTGAGTTTTAAAAAACCAGGGAGGGGCTGCTGGGCAACGTTTTCACTGTTGAATAGGTCCAAAGTACACAAAAGCACATTTTTACCTGTCGGAGTGCACACACATACTGTAGACACACACACCTCGTCTTAACACAATGTAAATCCTTCATGGATTCCTTGTGAGCAGACATTGACGAGCCTGATAAAGGACACCTTGTCTTTGTTTATTTTGCCAAGGCTACAGTGTTGGTTGGTTCTGTTGTACAAAGCACTAGTAGCTTCAATAGCTTAAGGGTCTGAAAAGCTGAAATGCGGTGCGTCTGCCCGCCCGGCTCCCTGAGGCGTGGAAGGCGTACAGTAGCTTTGTGTCAAGTTAAACAACCCCACCTCTTTTGTACACTGCTCTTTGACGCAGCCAATCAGAAAAAAGCAGAAGCAAAGAAAACTGAATGTAAGTGTAGACAGAAGGGACGGTCAAAGCCATTTTTTCCCTGCAGGAGTCACATTGTTACATTATTTTAGAGCAGTCTTCTTTTATAGCACTGCCAGAGCTACAAAAGTGTTTCTAACAAAGCGCAAAAAATCAGAGCCGCTTGTAACTTTTGGCAATAAAAGGTTTTTTTTTTTACTAGGAAAGTCTTTAAATGAGAGGAAGTGGAGAGGAATTAGCTGCAGAGTAACGGCACTATCTAAAATGCAGTAGTAGCCCAGATAGATGACTTAATTTAACTGAAACACTGAGCAAGACTGAGAGACGCCTTCTGCAAGATAATTTTCTACTTGAGGAAGATAGTACCATTGATTATTCATGTTCTTGAGCTGGCATTTGTAGATGAAAGACTGATTTTCTTATTGAGATGATGATAAGAATGTACATCAGGAGGCACATTAGCACCCTTTTTAAAAAGAGATCTGCAAGAAAAGAGACAAACTGGCACATTTCTCCTGCAGGCAAATACATTGACCTTTTGACCCGATCAAGGTCAGCGCTCACTCTTCTTAGTAGCCCCCTTAGAGATCCGGCTGTGAGAATGCATTGAAATCCAGCCCGGGCCAGCCTCTGGGACAAAAACAGAGGAAGAAACAGGGAGGTCTGAGTTTTTTAACTCTTGACATTGAGTCAGACAGGAAGAGCAGAGGAAGCTGGAAGGGAGGGACGGAACAGGAAGGCAAAACTGTTTTCATAGAAGTCAAAGGCGCTGTGTGCCCAGGCAGAGGTATAACTAAGCGACGCTGTTTGCACGCGGGTTAGTTAAAGAAAGCAGAGAGCTGACTGACTAGTCCTCCTTCAGGATCTGCGCTGCATTGGCTTGTAGATGATGTAGGTGTGTGTGTGGACTCCAGACTAATGGGGAAAACGCTCTCATTGACTTGTGTCGGTCTCAGTCAGACCAAAAACAGCAGCGAACCAACCACCAAGTGTCCTAATTAGCCCACTTCAGCATGTTAGTCTGCCCCAGCTGCTCCTGTTTATGTTACTGATGAAATGCTGAATGGGGCTTTTTTTTTTTCTCCTTCGTTACATTTTCTCGAGGGTAGCAAATAGTCGATTTTATCGCTTTTCTCTTTCCTGTTATTGCACTTTTCTGCTGGAGTATGATTATATGTTTTGCCTGCTGCTGATGCAGTTTATGGGGAGCAGCAGCAGCGGGGCTGTTTTGTTTGGCTAATATGAGCGACTGCCAAGGACCCTAACCCTCATTTCGCCCCCCCCAAACAAGAAAACGAATGTGGCGATCGAAGGAAACACTCCAGCCTGCCCACTGCTGTGTTTATGCTGACTCTGACGTGGGCATTAATTTCATCATGTCCTCCGCCACAGCATACTTATCATCGAGAGGCTTCAGTTACATCTCTCGTTCGGATGGAGAGGGGCTGGCTTGCTTTCAGAAGCCTCATTTTACTGCTTCACTAAACCCGTGGCCCAGTATGATCGCTTTTAAAGCAGTCAAGCCGCAGCATCTCTCCCTCAGCTTCATCATCTATGTGTGCGGTCTGAGGAAAAAAGTTAATGCGAGGTAAAAGCCGCCGCTGAGGAATTCAGATCGCCTAGGTTTTGGCATTGGCCATAACTGACCAAGCACGGGAACGAATGCTCTTTTCTTTGATTTACTTTCAGTTATTATTGCTCTGTCTGTTCATGTGCTTTATTGCGCCCCTTTTCTTCTCTTGATATTGCTCTTTCTCTCTCTCTCCCCTCTTTATTGCTCTTTTTTCTCTCGCCTCTCTCTTTTCTGGCTGTCTATCTTTTTGTCTCTCTCTCCCTTTTTGCACTGTGGGATCTGGTCCCAGCCGGCCTCGCTTCCCCAACAATGAAACAGATGCTAATTTTAATCATCTTACCAGCAGAGATTAGTCTTTGATCAAACTTAATGCTCAGAAAGCAACTGCTGCACTCCGAGAGAGGCTGTGCTAGTAAAATGTGATCTGGTGACTAAGGCAATGCAGGATACTCCAGTTGAGAGCTGTTACACTTAAGCCCTTTATACATGTACTTCTCTCGCCCAGCATTTTACATGATGTGCAGTCAAAGCATTGTACGAATTACAGTCCCATTTCACAGTAGAGCTGGATTTAGACAATTCCTGCTATGAATTTCAATGTTATTCCCCCCTCAAGACCTACTTATGCTCATGCAAGTATTTGCGATTACATCAATGGCATGTTTTCCAGAGATCCCCTCCACTGGGTGCCTATATCAAGATGTAGTACAAGAAGAATAGTGACGGACAGTTGTATGAGGCTCAGTGGCCATACATAAGAGATGCTCTCCAGTGTCTGTCTGAAGAATATGGATGGCCTGACTATCTCCGTGTTACATCTACAGCAGAGCTGGGGACAGATTCGGGAGCCTCTGGCCTGTGAAAATGAGTGTGAAGCACTTATTCCCAGGTTCACCGATGTAGTGGACGGGCTTTAGTGGCTCTTCATACGGCTCTGACAGCCTCAGAGCTGCTCTGACAGCCAAGAATCTTGTACAGAATAAGCATTTACATTGTCGCCTCGGTCGCCTCTATCTATTTCAGGCAGCTTGACTTGACTTGGTTCACCAAAGAGGGCAGAGTTAGTGCAGGTGTAACGACCGAAGGGAAAGATGGCGCGTTAAAGGAGGCAGGAGCGAGAAAAAAAAGCACACTAGGCGAATAAAAATTCTGTGGTGACCAAGGTTTTTCTGCATTGCCTCGATGTTTCAGGTCACAAAATATAATCCCAAGAAGTCCATGGAGCCTTTTTCTATTTTCCCTCATGTCCCTGTGACTTTGAACGTAATGAGTATTGGACCTCCTCATGCTTTGCTGTTCTCTCTTTTCATCACAGCGCTGGACGATAGCGCTCATACAGACGCTGCCTCCCATCTCTTGCGTATTATGCAGTACAATGCTCAACCTTCACAGCTACAGTGAATAATACCATGCACTGCTTTTACTCTGCCAACACTCTATTTTTCATCATAGACCTTCTAGGTCACCATGACATTCCTTCCTTCCACCTCCCACCTCCCCACCGCTCACCCATCCTGCTATAAGAGGTGCGGAGCTGCCGGGCCACATGTGTAATAAATGGGCTTCACAGTATTTTGTGCACGCCTGTATACTCCAGGGCACATGCTATATGTCACTGCGGTGAATACTAGCCCGTCTTTGGATTTTTGCTGAGTTTCAAAAATGTTTCCTTCCATTTCATTCATCATCACAGGAGGAAAAATGTTGACCGTTTCAGTAGGTGACTATTAAATTGATTCTTCAGACAACAACACGATATTTGCCGTGATACAAATTAGATTTGAATAAGTTGCAATCAATATGAGACGATATCGTATTCCCATTAGCACAATGAGTTACAGAAGAAGCTGCCTCCACTAGGGCTGGGGAATATGCACCATATATATCGTTATCGTGATATCAGACTATATACGGTCTGAGATTTTTGGTTACCGTTATAGCAGGATATGGCATAGATGTTGTGTTTTCTTGGTTTTAAACGCTGCATTACAGGAAAGAGATGTCATTTTTTGACCTTACCTCTTACTGTTGGACTTGTTTGAGTACTTGCCTGTCATTATATCCACATTACTGATGATTATTTATCAAAAAATCTCATTGTGCTAATGTTTTGTGAAAGTACCAATAGTCCCCTGTTCAGTATTGTCACAATATGAATATCAAGGTATTTGGTAAAAAAAACATTGTGATTTGCCGCATTTTAGGACACTAAAATATATATCGAGATTGAGAGCGATCGCGTGTCGCGATACAGCCTAGGGCTAGCCTCCACTTTCTTATCTGCTTTTCGCCATAAAAGGGAAAACACATAAATAATTGTAAATAATTGTAACTGGTCATGTGCAGTATGGTTTGCATTAAATCGACTCCACTAGCACACACATGTACACGACGTAACAACAAGAGCTTTTAACGAAAGTATAAAATTCTGCTCGATAATAACTGTCAGACAGACAAAACAATTTTACTTTCCTTACTGTTGCTGTAAGTTACTGCATCCAACCACAGGACACCGTGGTTGAATTTCCGCTTGCATTGTTAAAACAGGCCAGCTGATCTTGCCGTAGCTAGAGCAACAAGTCGGTGGACTGCTGAGTGAGATGTCCTGTTTGTCTGTTGACTGTCTTTTTCTCCAAAGTCCAAAATATATCCACACACTGCGGATTTATATCCTCATTGTCTTTTACTTGGCTGCGTGCCATCACCTGCCTGGCACCGGCGCTGTTTTAATGTTTAGGAAGGAGGTGCACTTGTAAGGACAAGGTGACACAGGCGCGTGCCATGGGAATTTCAAAATAAAGGCGTATCTTAAAAATGATGATACGGATTGATGTTTTCCCTCCGCATCCATTTTGTTAGATCGTTGATCATTGAATTGAAAAATCAATCCCGATTGATCAGCACAGTATGCCCGTGTAATGAAATAATAATCCGATATGTTTGGCAGTTTATAACAGTCTTCCCAAAACTTCCTTCTTGTGTGTTGATGGAGAGGTGGTGATATGCCTGCTCACACTGGCTCACAGGAAACCAGCCAGTGCTGATTTTCCACCCCTATCCCAGCCAGCGCTGCATCCTGTACGGGGTTCACACGGAACAGGCCGGAAGGCATGCATGTGCGCTTCAGCACTGATACAGCAAGTCACCCAGTCAGTCAGCCCGCTCTGTCCAATCCTATTCTGTCCTGTCCTGTCCTGTCCTGGCATGGCCCGGCAGGCGGCTGCTGCTGCACTCCAGAGGATGATCAGGTGGATTTTATACGCCCACCATGCGCAAGGCTGAACTAATGCTTACTGCAGCGCTCGCTACTGTTTTATTATTCATATTCATTGCAACTCCTACTTGGACTTGCATACAAATGTAGTGTAAGCTTTCCTCAGAGCCGAGGTCTGTGGGAGCAGTTTTGTAACTTTATTTCCCTATGTGCTGAAATTTTTCAGGAAGCGTTCCAAGCTCGTCTGCGCTATTCTAGGAAGCCGTCGAGGTTACTGCCCTCGCGCCCATGAATTGTTCTTTTAGAGAAAGTTTAACAAGCGCGTTATCTTCCGGTCGGTGAATCTACCACATTCTTTCATTTATTTATATTCATTGAAAGTGAAGATTCGCTTATTATGACGTTGTTGGCTGCTTACAATCGTCCTACAACTGTGGCACATATGGGCTTTTATCAACCCCTTGCTGCCTGTTAAAATAACTGCTGTATACATAGAGAGAGAGAGACGAGAACCATTGTTCTGCTTTGTGGTGGGCAGTCTTCACAGAAAAACAGTCCATTCTGCTTGCTAGGCATGTATCCTTCTGTGTGAGTAAGCACCCAATTTCCTCACCACATGCTGTTATTGCCTCTCATCCAAAGGGAGATTGGGCTAAGTAACTAGCCGCAGACTTGATTTTATGGTGTTTTATCACCTCTGATGAAATTAGAGGGGCTTTCTAGCGGGCTGAGGTAGAGAGAGTGAAGCAGACTGAGAGCGCAGGAGAGAGGCTGAGCCCTTTGCAACTGTGTGATAATGCATCTGTTATATGTGCCGGAGCAGAAAGGGCCAGCAAATAGGCCTTAATGGTCCTCAGACGGTGTGTTTGAGAGACAGACGTGGTGTCTGTCTCTCAAACACACTGGCTGTACACCTGCCTGCCACAGTATTATATTTGATTTCACTGTGTTTATCTTCTGCAGGATTTTATTTCTCATTTCTTCTTGCATGATTTCCCTTTTATACATCCTGTTTGAGCATTGTTGGAGGGAGTTTGACAATTAGGCATCTCACTGCCAATGACTGCTTCATTGGAATTGTTATGAATATGACAATTAAGTACTTGAAACTTGAAAAACAGCAGGTCTTAAACACAATGAGTGAACGTTTCCTTCCTCCGCTAAAAGTTCACAGGACAAACAATACGACCAAAGCTCAAAATGAACTGTGTTGCCATAGAAATGTCAAGATTATTTACCTGATGCTGACTGAAATCTGTTTCACACATCAGACGATGTTCAGGCGTCTGGGTTTTTCAAGTGTTGCTACCGCTGCTACTGTTGAACATGCACAGATATCATACACAGACAGCTCTTTCTTCACATGAAGTCTTATCTGTGCTGTTATTTCGCAGAGGCCGTCTGGTTTTGGTCAAACTCAAATGTTTGGCCTCCGTTGACCCTTAATTGAGTTTGGTGAGAAAATGGAGGAGCAGCCAACGTGAAGACAAGGCACGGTGTTTATACTCTGGCGCTGAGTCTGGAGGGAAAAAAAGACGGGTCACCGGGGTGAGGCGGTTTTACTTCTCACAAGTGCTTCCATCGCAATAAGTCACAGTCATGAGTGTGAGATAAGCTAGCCAAGTGTGTGTGTGTCTGGAGCTACTGCTGACCCTGAGCAGGCTGGGAGTGTGAGTGGACTACGAAGTGCACTGGAGCTCGCACTGGGCCCTCCGGAAGACGGCCATATTTCCAAGCTTGGTATGATACGGCGAGAAACCTGTCACGACTGGAAGCTGAGTGCTTGTTTATGCAGTCTCGCTGTGTTTGTCAAAATGTCAGTGAAGGAGCGTGGCTAGCTGTAAACATCATTAACCCAGCGGAGAGAGTCCCAGAGAAAACTGTCTGCCGTCGAGGATGAGCGTGAAGAATGCAATTGGCCACATGCACACTGACACAGACTGGCAGAGAGCAGTTTGTGTGTGTTCAGTACACGTACGGACCACACCAACAATCACATGACGGCTCGGATGATCACATGACTGCCTCTTATCAAACCGCGGCTTTAACCGGTGCCTGGTGTAGTTTTCTTTCCGTGCCAGTTGCCATGCACGCTGCCAGGATTCAGAGCGGGCGAGGGCGGGGGTGTGGGGATGTTGAGGGGGTGGAGATCACACATGCTCCACTGTCATGTTAATTGCATTGACAGATAATGATTTTTTTTTTTTTTTGGTTAGAGCTTCAGCTGCAAGCGTTCCTGGTTGCATGTGTGTATTACATCATAATTCCCTTTGTCACTGTTCAGAGTTAGATCACAGCACTGATCCATACGGGTACTGTATCCCATCATACTGAAAGGGTCACGGTCCTGGGGAGTACTACTCTGAGAAAAAGAAGTACAGTATAAAGCCTTTTGTGGCTCCAGAGGAAGCTGCATGTAATCTGATAAATTGCCTCCACTGATGTCATTCAGTGGGTGAGTTGCATTGTGGGTATGGAGGAACGGGTCTGTCATCACTGACTCATTATGGACAGTTGATCAAAACCTGCTCCTCAAGACTTGCAAACACACGTTTTAATCTGGAAAATTTGGTGGAGCTACCCTTTAAACAACGCGGCGTATATTACCTCACCTGCGCAGCCTGTGCCATTTAAGCCACGCAGCGATCCGCAGTGATCTTTTTACCTTGTTTTTGATGGAGGAGCTCGGCAGAGGAGAGCGTTTCCTGCTGCGTCTCTCAGTGCCTGGGTGTTAGCCAACCGGGAGTAGCCTCATCCTCTCAGCCAGCGTGTGATTACAGTGGAGCTATATCATACAGTCTGTAGATGAAACAGTAGCGGGAGAAATTGAAGGGATTACTTTGACTGACAGGGTTCCCATCATTTTTTTTTTTTCCCTTCCCCCCCAGAGACTCTCTTACGTAACCATCCCGGATTTTGCCTGCTGTCTGCTGACTGAAATAACAGGTCTCATTGTCTAATGAGTAGATACAGTACACATTTAGACCAAAATAATAGTACTATCTGCATTTTTTTGCTCACATCCTTTTCCCCTGCTTCTCCTCATTCCTCTCGCTCTTTGACCAGCCTCCCCCCCACCTCCCCCCTAGAGTGTGCCAGCCAGGCTGTGTAAATTTGCTCCAGATAATAGTGGACGCACCGTGCCAACTTCTGGAGTTGTGGCTGCCGCTGCGGCTGTAACGGCTTGTTACCCAGCTGGAGTGATGGCTGCACGGCTCCCTCTTCCTTCCTCTTTTTCCTCCGTCTGCCCTGCTCTCCCTGTCTTTCTCTCATCTCTCTTTCACGCGCTCGAACTGGGGGGCGCAGTTTTGCCCTCGTCGCTCACTTTCACAGGCCATCATTCACTGTTTCCGTCCCCTTATCTCAACTGTACTTTATTGCTCCTCTTCCCCTTTTCTTCTCCCCTTCCTATCCTTCTCCCTCCTCTCAATCCCACCCCCTCCAGCAGTCGTCGCCTTCTGAGCCATGCTCCAGCACCACACTGATCCCGATGAGACAAATGATGGAGCAAGGGGGGGTGGGGAGGTGAGGGAACAGTGGCTACTGAAATGGAAGCCATTTTTATCATTAACCCGCACTGTCTCACACTTAATCTCGCACACTTTTTGCTCGCACGCAGAGCAGTTTGGTGCTTAGCTGCGGATTTGGCGTGATTATTTGACAGAAGGGTTCAGTCCGTCGGTGCCTCATTCTGGGTCGGCAACTGCGCACCAAAGGTCAGAGTCCACGCTTTGTTTAGCAGAGTGCAGCTGTAGGCAGATAACACCTCTGCAGGGAGAGTTGGTTGATAAAGAAAGCAAATACATCAACCACAAACCAGTGCACATGAACAGACACTCCTTTAAGAGCTGGTTCTTCCATGCACACACACACACACGCACAAAAACACACAGGTCGCTCTGTGGTCCGCCCTTGTTTGGGTTCGTGTCATCTGTATCTTCTCAGCTCGGCTGCCCTCACCACGGCCGGTCCTCTACTTTGTGTTCAACTCTGCAGCACGTTAACGACCTGGAGTTTATGTAATTTGATTGCAGCGAGGCCGGACGTGCTGAGCCATTCATTTCACTTCATTCCAGTCTACTCCACACAGGACGCACAATTGCCTGCTCGCTCAGACCAATGCCCCTCTGGCTGTCCTTTGCACCTGCTACCTGGTGTACCAGCCAAGTTCTTCAGTTGGCCAAGTCCATTTGTCTGCTTCGACAACTCTTAAATGCGCCTCAAGATTTGGCCTGAGTGAAGCAGCCGACGACACGAGAGATGTAATGTATCCATGACCATGAATGTCATTTATTTTTTTTATTCATGTATTTAACCCTCAAAAACCGCAAAAACATCCGGTGATCAAAAATAGCTATCCTTCTAAAATGTTTAAAAACTTTTGAACCGCTAAAAAGGTCATGTCAAGCAGACTTTCTCAGCTTTTCACCTCAACTTTTGGGCATTCAGGGGCTCCATGGTGAACGTCATTACACCATGATGTTCTGCAGCATTGACTGGTCATGGAAACCCATGAAGTTTCCTCCTCTGGGCCAACAGGCAATGGTTGTAGCCAAGCTACTTTTGTTGTTCATGTTGGATGGATAATATATTTCTCTAAAAAGTCACTTTTGCTTCAATGTCCTCTGTTATGGTTGAATAACTTCTCTTTTTACTCTCTTTACTTTTTTTTGGACACATCTACATGGTCAGTAAATGAAAATAAGATTACACCAAAGGATGATATTACAATCATTGGTTGATTTTGGTTAGGTCAAAGGTCAGATCTAGACAAAAAGCCCAAAACATCCAATTACATCTTCTTAAAGAAAGAAACCGGATTTTTTCTGACTGCCGTTTTTTTAAACTCTAGTAGATTCATCCATTCTCAGACAAATCAAATTCAGATTCTCCTGAATCTGATGTATGGTGATTGATGCTGACTGCTAGAATAGGGTAGTAGTAGTACATATATATATATATATATATATATATATATATAAAAAATTCATTCTTTTTGATTTGGAGATTCAGATTTGACAGATGTTCATCATCTTGAGTTCTGTGTGTCTGTATATCTCTCTGTCTTCAATAATTCATATAAACACGATTCATTTTCAACTCCACCGACCACTCAAACACACCACAGGTTCTCCACCTGTCATGCTCTACAGCTGCATTCCTCCACAGACGGCTTTCTTTAAAGCGTTATATAGACTCTCAAAGTGACAGCATCGTGCGGCATCTGTAGCAACGCTTCAGGAATAGTTAAGGCCCTCCGAGTGGATGAAATCTGTATGGCGTCAATCAAAGAGCCTGATTCTGTTGCAATCTCTCTGTGAGATGAGGTGAGGTATCTGATCCCGTGGCCTCCTGTGACATCCCGCTCTGTTTGTTTTCTTCGCCCACAGAGGATTCCCTCTCCCTGTGCCGAGGCCCTTTTACAATTTAGATTTATGGAAATGCCTCCTAATAGAAAGCTTCTTTCACAGGATGACAGACAGCGATGATGAGGCGTACGCCGTATAGCTACCAGTAGTGGGACTGCCTGAGAAGATCACACCTCTGGATCCAACCTCCAATTTAATAGGAGACGTACACGTGGGGCTGTTAGTTGTGTCAGCAGATTGGATTGAGGAAAAGAAAGTGGGATAATTTATGTATGTCTGTGCAGGATTTGTGTCTGCGGGCCTCCGTCTATATGTGCATGTGCCTTTGATTGTCGATATGTGCATGTCTGTGCTCGTACAAGAGCGTGAGAGCGACTGTGCGCACGCCCGTGTGTTCGGAGGGAGGCGGCGGCTGTGGGAGGGGAAACCAGAATCATTAGAATAACAATGACATTGTAATCTCTCTCTCAGTGGATGTCATAGGTTTTAAGCGTAATACCAGCGTGTGTTTGCTCAAACAGAGTTTGAAGTGTGTGAAGCAGGAGGAGGGCTCAGCAGAGACGGGGTTAAAAGGGAAAGATTAGATACACGTGGCCTTGTTTGCATTCAGGGATAAGCAGCTATGGTGAGACTCGCTCGATTATTCCTGTGTCATGATGACATGCTTTTCCGTGGAACATCTCAAAATACGCGCGGGGGGGTGGTGCGTTTGAATAATCTTGTGCACGCATTCATCGGAGTAATAACTCTGCGAGGCTCAGACGGGATGAAGTGCTGAGGCTGCTTTCAATGGGCGCAATTCAGTGAAAGGCAATTGAAGGCCTCGTCGCAGGCCTCTAAACTCACATGGTCATGAGCAAGTGCACTGATATGGGTCACTAACAAAGATAGTACTATTAAACACTGGATGCAAAGTGCTCTGTTAGAGTGCCCCTCAGAGCACATGCTTAATCGTGGTCAAGTGCGCATTCATTTACTATGCTCCGCTAAATTAGAGCCCTTTTAGCTGAGCTCAAAGCGCCTAGCGCATATAATGTCTGTGAAGATAAACAAAAACAGTTTATACAATTTGTGCAATAATGGCTTTAAATTAACATAAATGTGATGGAATTTTAAATTCTCAGAGGGAAATATTAGGCATAATTGGCTCCCTCCAAAACCACAGCAGAGGAAAACCAGACTGAGCGAAATGATAGCAGTTAGCGGAGGTCTTATGGTTTTCGGAGGGTGTTATCCCTCCACTTTGCTACTGTGTCATTTTCCTTGTGGTGGCTGGAAGTACGGATGAATGCAGGAAAGATGTGTTGAGTTTTCTTGGACGCTGACTGATAGAGCTGGCACCGGAGCAGAGAAATCCATTTCCTACTGAAACAAAAGAAGGGATAAATATAACTCAACAACTCAAGATGCCAGCGAGTCCTCTCATTATCGCTGCTCTTGATAGCAGCAAAGAGGCAAGAGTAATGGACTAACCTCTGCTGCTAATCGCTTTTTTATAGGCTCCTATAGAAGATCTTCCTTTAGGGAAGATTAAACTTTCTGTTTTCACCGTGCTTTGACCGAAAAGCTCAGCACGCAATGAGCAAAATATTACTCATTATTAAACCTTTAAACACTTTTGATGACTAGCAGGTTTGTTGATTCTTGTTCCAAGTTGTCTGTTTGATTTGCAGCGTATCACTTTTACTTAAGCATTGAGATTTCACGCTTAACATTAATCATCCGGGGAATAACGCATTAATCCAAGGCATGAAATTGCAATCTCCCATTTCCTTTCCCTATCCAACAACAATGGATTTAGCACCGTAAACGGATTTTGGTTTATGTTCTTTATCTTTCGCAATACAATTGCAGTAAATATGAATTTAGGAGATCAAGCAAATTTGGCTGCATTGTTAAGAAGCTTAGTATGAGGGGGAAAAAAAAAAATCACAAAAGCAGAAGACCTGCTGCCTATTCCAGGCTGACAGAGGTTTTGCTCCTTCTCGAGAGGCCACTTCCTAAAGCCTGCTCTCTCCTGATTCACTCTGCTGACTGCTGCACTGCCCCCGGGCTGTTGTGTCCGCAAACCCTCAGTGATGATTTGCATAGCTTTATCATTTCTGCATTTTCTCATGTCTGGCCTTGCCCATTGCTTTTTTCATGAGATAATCGGCCACAGTGCAGCTCTCTGTGGCCACGCTTGGCACTTGGCACAGCCACTTGCCCAGCGGCTGGGGAAATCACCGACGTTTCAACACGGGGACACAAAAACCAGCCACAGTGACAGAGCGCGGGCTGCCAGTGGGACCAGTTTGTTTAACAAGCGCTCAGAAGCAGCCTTGGCTGAGTGTGCCAACACTGTGTTTTGTGAGCCTGACTATTCATTATAAATGGAAAGTTTCGCAAAGACTGTCTTTTCTTGGAGCCACGATCACAGCTTGCTGTGCGTGCCGAAATACGAGCGCTTGTCTGTCTCTCTTGACTTGATGCTCTTCTTTCTTTGCCTTCCATGTCTGCCAAAGAGATTGTCAGATGAGAGTTAAAATGGAAATCTACTGACAATGTCCATGATATTTTGAGTTTTCTTCTATTCTTATGTGACGCAACACACTAGAGCAGCTGACAGTTTGTCATCATGCCAGTCCATCTGTCTTCCTCAGTGCGACGACCAACGATTGTGGCGCGTCAACAAAACTGAACCTATTTCAGAACCGGGACTTGTTGTGTTTGGTGTTCTCTGATAGAGACAGACAACCGTTCACTGTGTGTAGAAAATATTGCTGATATTGCAAATAGTCACATTATTCTTCGCACATAGCAGCGGCTAAATTTCCAAAGCTGCTGACTTTCATGTGCGACTTAAAGCTGAAAATGCTGACTTCGTTCTAACACACCCCGAAACTCTATTCACTACCGACACAGTCATGCCCTCTTCTTTTTCTAGGTCAGTAGGTAACTATGTTTAAGTATGAATCATTCCTGGTCGCATTTATATGTAAATTTTTCCTTCCCGGTAATTCTGACTCCTCGAAATAAAACATAAAGGCACGGCTTTGAACTAAAGAGCACGAGGGGCGATCCGGTGTTGTTCGTATTCTTTTCAAGTCTACTCCTCAGCTGCATAGTACAGAAAAGTCTCTGTCAAGTGCAACAAAGAGGTGGTCATGCAATCAACTTAAACAAAGCCTTCATTCCCTGTGTTACCGAAAGCGATATGAATGGATAACCTTTGTGGAGTCCTTTTATTTACACCATTCAGTCGCTCTTCTTTCTCTGCCACTGCAGCTGTTGCCACAACATGAGGGAGTGATGCATATATTTCTCCCCGATGACTGGGGAAGAAGAGAGGAAATAAAAAGGAGAGGAAGAAAAAAGATGGATGGGAGTAAATGTTGTATACACATATACGATTAAGGGGTGGGGGTTGTAGCGCAAGCTCTAAAGGGCAAAAGGCTGCGGGGCTTGGGCAAAAAAGCTGGCTCAGCAGGAGGCTGATTATACCTCCAAAGGGATCCACTTTGCACATCTAGCATGTACAAACTCAAACAAAGGAGCATGGCAGCGCACAGGCAGCTGAAGGCGAGGGTGGGGGTCCGGGCCCTCACGGCTTTTTTAGAGGCAATGGCACTTTTATGACCATGCTAATAAAGTGCTTCTGGGACAGAGCACCTCCCACACCTCTGCCGGCACACACGCCAAGAACAGCTTGACTGGGCCTTAGGAGCTGTGTTTATGGACACATGGATCAATACGCTCCCTAAGGGTCTATATTTAAGTCTGAGCTGAGTAGCGTACCCGTTGATCACAGGGGGGGGAAGGGAGGGTACCCCAAGATGGCCATTACCAGATTTGGACCGAGGTCTATGAAAGGGCAGTCACGGTTCAGAGGGAATCCCAAATCGGCTCTGCAAATCAAAACCTGCCTCGAACACAGTCGCTGTAGTAGCGACGTGCAGCATCTCTCCGTATAACGCTCCCGTTCCTATCTTCAGTCCCAAGTGCTTGTTAATTCAAGGCGCAGTCGTTGATTATTCCAGCCACATCTTTCACCCTTGATTCTCTGCGCCCTCTCTGCTGGAAATGCAAATCTGGAGCGTGACAAACGATGTAGGGCCGTCTCTGACACGTTCGAGCCCCTGGCGTCCCCGTGTCGCTCCCCAGCTTACCTCCTCCAGCTCCACAGTAATTACCCTTGTTGGATCGCTACGCCTAATCATACTTGATTTTGGGATGCACTGCCATTGTCTCCACTTGTTAGCCCCTCACACTGCTTGGTTCTGATAGAGTACACTGATAATACTGAGGGAATGAGGCGCACGCACACACACACACACCGCACAAACACACACACATACACATACTGTATATTCTGTTGCCTGGTGTCTTTATGAGGGAGCTGTGTACAGATCCAATACGGTAGCTGATTCATTTAAAGATGATTGTTGTGCCGCCAGTGATTAATCCCTCTACGATCTGATCATGTCAGCAGGAGATGAATGGAATAAAGGGATAAAAAAAAACAGCAGCAATGTTTAGAAAAGATAATTAATAAATTCAGAATCTGTAAAACAGGCCCCCTCAAAGAGCAGAGAGCAAGGGGAGGGGTGAGTGGAAGTGGCTCCCAATTTGTTCTCACTTTGTTCCAGTAATAAGATCCAGGCCCTCCTTTCCAATGGACGAGATAATTAACTCCCGGGGACAGACTGCACGGAGCTCCGTCTCTTGGTTTATGGCACGTGGAGAGAGATCTCGACAGCCCGGCATAACCGAGCATGGTTAAACGCATAAATTGCAGACTTTGCTTGATGTATGTTTTTGCAGATAGATATGGAGGGGGGACAAAAGATAGCAGTGTCTGTTGATGGGCTTGTAGCCGGAGAAAGAAGTGTGAGCTGAGGGGGTGAAGGGGGAAAAATTAACTGAGGAGGAGGCGTATGTTTTATAGGAAAAGCACACAGGAATTTCAGCTGTGTGCTTCTGTGTGTGACATTTATTGTTGAAGGTCGCCTCCACACATGTTTTAAGGCATACACAAAAATTCCCTCAGGTGTGTCTGACATGGTTTTTGCAGAAAATTACAGTAGAATTGCCAAAGTAAAATCCCTAAAATGTAACCTATTCATTCACCCTCGTGAGAAATTCAAGAATATCTGAATATGCAAACATTTTTGGTATTTAACGACGTGACACAAGTCCGGTTTCCACATCACACTTGCGTATGCTGACCAGAATTGGACCAGAATTGGATTTTAAAGTACTTGTGATGTCACAAATCATACTCGAAAGGCCCGCCTCTTAAAGATGCGGTATGTAAAAAAGTTGACTTTTGAGTCTTGTTCCCAGCTTGTCAAATATTCGACTGTAGGAACAAGAAGAAAAAAACATTTTATGACTCGAGTGGGACTTTAAATGTTAAATTTGTTAATGGTATATTCAAAAATCTGACTGTCATTGAAATGTTGGAGTTTTAGTCAAGTGTATCATCAATCACAAAGGCCTCATTATATATTCTCAATAAAAACCTATTTCAAGCAGCAAGGCCAAGGATGAATGAGTTCATATAAATTATCAATTGGATTTAAGTCTGATGAGTCATTAAGTCTCCCAGGCTTTATGTGAAATGTGCGTCTGGGTGATGTCTGGGTTAGATTTAGTTCTGTTCTTAGAAACAGCTTGCTCAGTGTGTGACAGCAGCAGCCGTAGCATGAGTCAGGTCAGGCTAATTTCCGTTGCTGAAACCTGCCTCGCTCTTGCCTGCATTGTCCTGCCGTGTCCAGCAACTCCTCTGGAATGTGCACCATAACGGCTTCCTCCCATTGTCTCGTTTAAACCTCCACTCCTCTTCTTCACAGCTCATCGCTATACCGAGGATGAACTTTGACCTTTTCAAGCAGTGAAATCTCTAATGAAGAGCCTTTTCCATTTCGTGCGTGTTTCCTGTGTAGGATATGTGAGTCATGCTGTGATATCTAACACCTCCTCTCTCTCTCTTTGTTTTCTTTTCCAGAAACATGTGAAGACCCTTGCGAGGATTTGACCTGCAAGTTAGCCTTCCACAACAAAAAGGCGAAGGTCTCCTCCCTTCTTCCCCTCATCCATTCTCTCTGCTTCCTCTGCATTTTCCTTGCGGGCCCGTTAAACATGGAGGGCCGGCGGGCTACACGCAGGACTTTATCACCTGACCCTAAAGTAGGAGCCACGGCTGCTCTGCTGGGCTTCTGGCTCTTAGCGATCCCTGCCTTGTGCAGTGGGCAGACATTCACTAGTTTCCACCCTGAACGTCGGGACTGGGTCTTCAACCACCTGACGGTTCACCAGTCCACAGGGGCGTTGTATATTGGAGCAGTCAACCGTGTGTACAAGCTCTCAGGCAACCTGACCCTCCTTGTTTCTCATGATACAGGCCCAGAGGACGACAACAAGGCCTGCTACCCCCCTCTGATTGTACAACCCTGTACTGAGCCCCTTGTCTCGACCAACAATGTCAACAAGCTTCTCCTCATTGATTATTCCCAAAATCGGTTGCTGGCCTGTGGCAGCCTCTACCAGGGGGTGTGTAAACTCCTCAGATTGGATGACCTCTTTATCTTAGTGGAGCCCTCCCACAAGAAAGAGCACTACCTCTCCAGTGTGAACCAGACTGGGACCATGTATGGGGTCATTGTGCCTTCACAGGGCCAGGATGGCACCCTGTTTATTGGCACGGCTGTAGATGGAAAACAGGACTACTTTCCCACCATCTCCAGTCGAAAGCTGCCCCGCGACCCCGAATCATCTGCCATGCTTGACTATGAGTTGCACACTGACTTTGTGTCCTCCCTCATCAAGATACCATCAGACACGCTGGCACTTGTCTCCCACTTTGACATCTACTATGTTTACGGCTTCGCCAGTGGCAGCTTTGTTTACTTCCTGACCGTCCAGCCCGAGACGCCGGAGAACAGCATGTCATCGAGCGGATCCACCAGCGACCTCTTCTACACTTCCCGCATCGTCCGCCTCTGCAAAGACGATCGCAAGTTCCACTCCTACGTCTCTCTCCCTGTCGGCTGTGTGAAGAACGGCGTCGAGTACAGGCTACTGCAGGCCGCCTACCTCGGCAAGCCGGGCCGCGTTCTCGCAGCCTCGCTCAACATCAGCGCCCAGGATGATGTGCTTTTCACCATCTTCTCCAAGGGCCAGAAGCAGTTCCATCGCCCGCCGGATGACTCAGCGCTCTGCGTGTTCACCATCCGAGACATCAACGCACGAATCAAGGAGCGCCTGCAGTCCTGCTACCAGGGGGAAGGGAACCTGGAGCTCAACTGGCTGCTCGGGAAGGATGTGCAGTGCACCAAAGCAGTGAGTAACAGTGATTAACACTGACTAAGAACATGCACACATACACAAATGTACTGTACATAGACTATGCACTTCCTTCTCATGGGAAATTATCATGGCCTTTTCACTGTGATGACAATGTGGTCCATTATCGGTCCAAAGCTGCTCTTATTGGGGAAAAAAGTCAATTATCATTCACACCGTTTATATTTGCCTATAAATCCTTAGAGGTTAAGCAATATGCAGTAAAACATTTGTATTCTCTCCACAATGGTCCAACAACACAGACATCTTGTTTCCTTCCCCTAAAGTAAGACGGAAAACAGCGAGGCAGTGGCCAAGGCTTCTCAATGAGCCAACAAACCACAGCGCTCAAAATTTCGAGGGCGTGTGCTGCAATGAAAATAAACACGGCAATCAAGAAGTGCTTTTGACTGCCTTGCGTTACCGAATGATTCTCACACAACATGAAATTGTGTCAAATTGTTTTACAGCTCTGGTATCAGGGAGCATCCACTTTGAAGTATTATTACAGTGAGAGAGAGATTCTCCTCGAGCGCAATTCAAAAAATAAACACACTCTCCCCTTCAACAAGCCAGGGAAAAGTAGTCTGGGGGGGAATCGTTCAAAGTTAGTCTGCCTCTGAAGCTAGCGTAGATCACACACCAGTCTATGCCTTCTGAAATCCCCAATTATGCTATAATACAAGGCCATGTATCTGTTACATGTTGTCAAGTAAAATTAAGTTTCTTCAATTTCCCTCATTCCCAGGAGGCCCCGGTCCTCTGTGCTTTCATTCTGTAATTGCTAATAGGAATTTAGGAATATTAAGAATTAATGACTAGCTAACTGTAGGACTAGTCAGTTACAGCACGTGTGTGTGTGTGTGCTGAATGTCTGCATCTATGTATGCCAAGTTTAGATATGTGTGTGTGCGATGGAGCTGTGGGGTAGGCCTTAACGTATTTTTAGGATTAACGATAACCAGCCTCACAATGATGAGAGCCACTGATCAGCCTCCTTTGTTGCTAATCCCACCAGGGTCACTCAATTGACCACTCTTATTAAAATCAGTAAATTCCCCATTAGCACAGTGTCAGAGGTGATTGTCAGGAGGAGGGAAGATATTATCTCGAGCTGGTGCTGTTGGGTTTTATTAGCTCTGCTGAGAAGGCGGGGAGGCGAGGTTGGGAGAAAGGTGAGTGGGCGTAGGAAGGAGACATGGTGGTCTATGACAATCCCGACGTTGGGAGGCTTTCTTTCCGTGGGAGCTCAAATTAGAACCTTTTTCAGGTTTCCTCAGACGAATCCCCAATCATCTCAGTGTGCTCTGAAGGGTGCCAGCCATTACCTGCAAAGCTGCACCTCCCACTCCATTCTCCAGGCAGCCACTGCCAATACCGTTCAGCTCTCCTTTCACATTATACACTGAGGATACACGTGCTGCGTAGCCACAGAGATAAGAAGATGTGGAATACAGCCCTTAAGACCATGTCCTCATGCTCGTTGAGCAGCCAATAAATCCATAGTATAATATGGATTATGCAGATTGATGTCAATGGATGAGGAACTCTTAAAGCCTATACAAATTACATTTAACAACCGGCTATGTCAGCCATGCTAACATTGGCGGCTTGCTGTTAAATCCCCTACTCAAGCAGTGTGGCGGCTGCTTTAATGTGCGCACATGGTTCACATCTTGTTTTTCTTAAATAAATATGTTTCTTCATGACTATGTGAGGTATTTTTAGAGAACTCATGTCTGAGATCAATCAACTACGAGGCGAGTCAAGGTCAGACCGACATCATAGACTGTATTTTTTGTTAACTCTTAACGGCACCTTGCTCGGTCTCGGAGTAAATTACACATGCAGTCCTGGTGCCTTCATCTGGTCCATTGCTAACAGCAGGTAGCCAGTCGGCTCAAAGCGGAGAACCTTAATTATACCCCCAGCTCGCATTCCCTTCTTGCAGACATTTCGCCGTGTGTGTACGCTTACATGCAGGCCAAGGCTAAGGCTGGGAATGGAACTGAGGCTGAGCCAGGGGATTCAGACACAGCAGCCAATCAAAGATTTATCACCCAGCCGTCCAGCCTCCTGCCATCTGGAGATTCACACCATCCTCTGTAGTCACTCCCAAGCAGGAGAGCCATGATGGGATTGTTTCTCTATCAGGCTGTCTGTGTGTGTGTCTTTCTCTGCCTAACACTATCATCCTGTCTTGTGTTTCGCTCATGCCCCACCGACTAATTAACCACTCGTGAGAGCAAAGGGGAGCTGGTATTGATAACACTGATATACCCTTGGGAGGGAAACTCTGAGAGTAGATATCCTGTCACATCTGATTCATCCTACAATTTCCACATCAAATGGAACAATTTGTTTTATTGTTTAACAAGTTTACGCGGTCTACCGTTGAAGCAGACCAACTGTTTTTCAGCATCGGATTCAATATTATACTGTATTGTGAATTATTCGATAAGGATTAATCACACTGGGTTCGGGTGCTATTTTTGTCTCCGCACAGTGCTGCTAAAGATAACCAATGTAATTTGTATGGAACAGACTGAGACGCGGGAAATCTACATTTCTTCTCGAGATTTGAGATAAGGCAGGGGAAAACCAAAAAAAAACTGCAACAAGGTGCAGAACAAAACTCAACCGCATGGAGTCCAGGGGGATTTGGCTCGGCTGCCAAGTCTGCTAAGCGTATACATCATCTAAACAATCTAGATATAATCAGAACCAAGTGCTCTGGAGCCCAACAGACCATGTGTGGAATAGCTGTTTGCATTTGAGGGGGAGGAGCTATTGATAAGCCAAAAGTCTGGACCTCAAGGCTGTTTCTCAAGACAGCTTCTTGTTTTCCAACCTCATTCTCATATTTTTAAAAACAAGAATTAAGCAGTTATGTGTGGTGCATTATATTTAACAACAGCAGAATAGACTAATGCAAGCTTTTTAGACTTGTTTAAACACCGCAGTGGAGTACCCCTTTAGCACTCAATGCTATTTTGGGCAAAGGAAATAAAAGGAAGCGCCATGAAGTGAGGGGCGTGTCTATAAGAGCGGAGGCGATTATTCCCTGTCAGCATTATTGCTTTTACTCCGCTCATGAAAATCTCCGTAGTACTGAAAGGTTTTACAGCCGTGGTGTGTAGTCAGAGAGAGGCTGAGCTGCCTCCCAGAGTGGGAAATGTCACTCAGTGCAGTCTGCTTATACCATCCTGACAGGGACGAAGACAGAGACAGAGAGGAGACAGACGAGAGATAGATATAGTGACAGAAAGAGAATTAATGAGTCGAGGTTGAAGAGTCGGAGGATATATATATTCAGTTTGTGAGCAGGAGAGTATAGGATGTATACGTGGAAGGAGTGCTGGGTCTCAGCCCGCCCCGGCCATCTCACTTACTCCACATGGCACTTTGAGGCCACTGCCACTCTGACTGTCTCAGCTGACCTGATTCAACACCAGAAAGGCCACTGTCGCGCTCCTCAGTCGCCACCTCCTCCTGTCTTATTCGAGAAAGCCTGCAAGAAGGGAGTCTTTACTCTGAGCAATTCTTGGGAGATATATTGTATAATGACACCCAGAATTTCCTCAGAATTGAAGTCAAACTACGTGCGACTCCATCCCATTTACAATTTCTACCCCTACCCCTCATTTTTTGAGTGCTCCCTTGCCTATCGAAGTGCTCCAATCAAAATGTTACTGCATTAGGCTGTTTCCCTTCCTGTATCCCTTTCAAATTAAAAGCCCTCTAGTGTTTAGGGAACAGAAACACATTTTTTCCACAACACATTTGGAGGAGTGTGTTGGGAAAAACTCACTGACTCAAGATTCTCATATGTGGGCTACTCGAACTGTCGCTTCTATCATCTTTTCTCCAGTTTCACTCGGCTGAAGTCTTCTTTTATTTATTAATTTGATGTAAAACTTTAGAATAACAAAAGTTAAGTTGAATTGTTGTAAAGAAATCAAAACTCTCACAATGTGTCACAGTTAACATGATGGACTGCAGTGCTGCTGTCATCCATGGGCTCTTATGGGGAGCTATGTCCGACAACTAGTGGTGAAATTTAGTATAACATTTTTAAATCGACCCACCCCTTGTACCAAGTTCCTGAACTTTGTCTTCAAGCATCAAATAGCATCAAAGGGCGTGAATGCAACACTGAACTATGTCAAATTGCGGGACAGTCATGCACAAATCAGTAATAACAATATCATGTTAGCTAGCTGGGTATTTAGCTACAGAGTCATCCCAACAAGAATTGAGGGGTCATAAGTCCCAGGTGTGAACTCCCCAAACGGAGGGAAAGGGCTAAGTGGTAACGGCAAGGCGTGTATTGGGATTGGGCCTTAATGGCAGTGATTATTTGCTAATGAATGTGTAAATACAGTTTATTGCAGCCTCTTCTCTTACATACATATTTCAGGGTTGCACCGTTATCGTGCAGTGTGTTTGCTGGTGCACATAGTTATCATGCAGCCTGTGTCTTCCTGCAGAGGTGTGATGATAGGCCAGGGTAATGAGCCACAGTGAGAGCAAGGTGGAGCTCAGTCAGGCGGAGCTGAAACATGTCTGCCAAGTGGAACAGAAAGGCAAACGTTTGTCTGGCTTGGAGACACCGCCGCACACCTCCACCTCGCTCTGACCTCGCTCTCTCCTTCTGGCTCACCTCCCTCACCCCCTCATTTCCGCCTCCGACACTCTCTGACAACGCCGCTATTTCCACAACTTTGGCCATCGCTCTCCCCTTCTGTCTCACTCTGTCACCTTCATCTTTCCTCCTTACTGAGCTGTCTGCTTTTATAATACTCTGCGTCTCAGCCTCTCCGCTCTCCTAATGTCTTATTCTCCAAGTCTGTCTCCCCTCTGAGGTATTTTTGTCGCTCCACCTCATACAGAGCATTTCATGTCGAGGTTTTTCTATGTTTAATGTGACACATTTGTCTCATAGTCATGATCACCTCTTCTCTTTTAATGTTTTTTAAGTTTTTCTCTTCATGGTCTAACTTTTATTTCCCTCTCTGTCTGTAGCCGGTGCCCATTGACGACTCTTTCTGCGGTCTGGACATCAACCAGCCGCTTGGTGGTTCTCAGCTGGTGACCGGTCACACTCTCTACACCGAGACTCGGGACCGCATGACTTCTGTCACCTCCTACGTCTACAATGGCTACTGCGTTGCCTTTGTGGGCACCAAGAGTGGACGCTTGAAGAAGGTGAGTGCTGACTCCTTTTCCTCTTCTCACCCAGCACTTAAAGGCCTGTTGTTGGAGATTTCTGCTCGCTCCATCACTGTGATACATAAGGACTCAGGCCAACCAGTGGTCCTCGGGGTACAGACACTGTGAAGTGGTCTTATTTCCGTGCAGATGGATCATGGTCACAGTGAAACTTATCTCCTTAATATTTAATGCCTGCTGTCAAAGCGTCGGAGAGAGGTAATGGCGACGGCTAGCTCACTGTAGTGGTCATTACCAGTTCCTTGTTAAGTGAGCTCCAGTGTCGCAGTGTTGAATAACCCGCGCCGGCCCATTAATTTTAATAGGCACCTTTTTGCCTGTTGCCCACTGAGAGGTAAAAGAGAGAGCAGACCCATGCACTAAACCTCCTGGTCTTGGTTAGAGACCACAGACACGGTAGAGGGTGAAAGGCTAGTGGCCAGTTAATAATGATAGATTTCACACCCCAGCCACAGGAAACACAGTATTAGCTGAGATTTATTTCTGACAGGATTTAAACAGTGAGGAAAAGGGAGTGCTGTGCTCTGGGCTCGGATGATATGAGGTGTCAGATTGTCAATCAGAAGTGTCTGATCAATCTACAACAGCTGTTGCACTGTTTTCTCTTCACTCCAGAGAGCTGATGCGTAGACTACATATCGAACGTGTAAATGTTAATGATGCGCTTGGATGTAGATAAATATGTGTTTGTGTGGGTGCGCTGTTCCACAATAGTTGTCTTGCATACTGATGGTTCCTTCTAAGCTACATTTAGACAGCTGGTTGAAGGATTTGTCAGTATTCGCTTGGCTCCTCGTCGCATGGGGGGTGCCTGTTTGAGTGACAGCAGGAGTGTGTCACAGGGCCATAGCTGGCTCGTACAGCCGTCCCTCCCCCCTACCAACAGCTGCATGAGGCTCGGTGGAAAATATTGAGAAAGGAAAGAGAGAGTGGCTAAAACCAATTTGATACCTCTTTTGGCAAGTTCTTTGTTATTTCAAGCCTGGCAGTGCAACGCAAATGGCGTTGGCCTTGGTTATTTTGGGTCTTCATCTATTCATAATTAAATCAATACACCAATCAGGCTGCGGTAGGGGAGAATATTCATTCGGTGTAATACCCTGTTTGAGCTGTTTAATAATTTAGCACCCTTTTCAACTTGGTTAAATTAGATGAGACGGAATAGAGTGTTTTCCCCACTGTGCTGCTGTTGCTGGCACGTCGTGTTTATCTCCCTGCTTCCTTCCACACTCGTCTCTGTAGCCGCCGCCTGCCTTCAAATCCATGCAAAATAGCCTTGCGTGCTGCTGTGTTCATGGGCTCACTCCTCAGAGGGGCCATGACTGTAACCACAGTAACGCTAACATGGGGGTGGGATTAACCAGGATATGAGAGGGGTACCAAGAGAATGGGTACCACGGTCTAGTGGCCAGAGCAGCAAAAACCTTGCAGAGCGCTCAAGCACAGAGATTGAGCCTCGCGGCAAAAGAATAAGGTGGTAACACCACTTGCACCAACAGAACACATTAGAAAACTTCCCGTTAATGAGCATCAGCTTATTCGTTGTCATCCTAATTAATTATCATTCTCTCAATATGGGGTGGCCAAGATGAGAGAGTGCATTTTAGTTTGTTGGCAGACTAAATACCTTGATCGTACCCAGAAAAAGATGGGCTATAACTCTCCACATTATGTATTTTGAAGGTATAAAAGAATCATCAGTGTCAAGAGCAATGAAAAATGTAATATTTCTCTCAGCGTGGAGCTCCAAGCTGAGGCTGCAGACTATTTTGGATTGCAAGTTTCCACCTCCTGGTTCTGAACTTTATCTGAACCCGATTTGTTTGAAACCATGTAATGGTAAAAGGAGCTGCCACTGACGTTCATTTGCATGCAGGTATGTTATTAGATAAGGGCCAGCCGTGATTTGCATGCAGGCACATGATACAATACAAGCGCTGACTGTCCGCTTAATGTGCATGAAAGGGAGAATGACCACAATTAGCCTACCCGCCGTAGCAGTCTGCACCGGCGTGGAAAAGAGAAAGCATTACTTTTTTAATAGGCAATGAATAAACAATAACACTGCATGACAGTGGGAGGCAGAGGACTGCTTTGCCCGATCTCATTGTTTAGGTGACTGCCTGCGTTTCAGTGGGCCTCTAACAAGGATGTGTTTACACTGAGAGTGTTATCCCTCGACTCCCTCAGGTGTCACAGGGAGGGCCGAGGGGTAAGGGTGACCTGACGTGCCCCTGGCTGCAGCTTCTCTGCAGAAGGCTGATAAGCTCCTGCAGAGTTGTGTGTGAGACGCCAAAGACGGCGGTGCTGCAGGCTTCCTTCACATCCGAGCATGACACAGCTATAGGGTGACAAGATGCTTTGCTGGCGATACAGTTCTATACCTTCGCCTCTTTTCATGCAGCCCAAAAGATAGACAGATGGGCAGAGGGAGGGGTGTGGTGTGTTTAGGGGGGGGATGCTTGGTTAGGGGGGCGTGAGTGTGATCCATGATGAGAAAAAATAAGAAAAGGAGAAGCAGGAAGAGGCAGAGATAGAAGGAGAAGGAGGAAGGTACGAGGGGAGGGAGGAAGAGACCGTTGAAATGTGAATTTAGTGCCGCCAAAGAAACCAGGGCTGCACCGCTGCCTGTAATTGGATTGGCTCCCTTCCCAAAGAATCCCTCCCTCCTCTGCCCTCCATCTCCCGCTTCCGCCATTCAATCCCGCTCCTCCGTCGCTCCCCACCCCACCACCACCCTCTCCTCTCAGTCTCCCTGCAGACCGGCTCCTGTATATGCTGCTGTTTCCTGGGCTTTGCTGGAGCATGGCAAAGCAGGAGGGATAGTGTTTGCGGATACAGCTGCTTGTGGCCGGCTTTAGCAGGGGATTGATTGAGGAAGAGGGGTTAAGAGGGTGGGGGATAAAGCAGCCACTAAGGTGAGGAGAATGCATGTATATACAGAGGAAACAATAGCTGTGCAGTTGTGAGCCTCATACAGTATCAGGTGTGCAGGTTGTGAAGTGCTTATGGTACATTTTCTTGTGTGATGTAGCATCAAACAAACAAACAAATCTATAGCTGCAGTTTTCTCATTTCCAACAAACCAAGAGTGAAAAGCTACCACGATTATACAAGGGTTATGTGATGAATGTGGAGCCCGAGTGTCATGAGGCTTTCAGAAACTGGCTGTGGACTTCTGGGTGGCACCCCTGGAGGCAGTGATTGATTGTGGAGGGCAGCAGATGTTCACCTCAGCAGAAAGATGCTAGGAGCAATCAATATCCCAAGCCGTTTTTTTTCTAGCTACAGTGAAACCAGTTCCAATCAGGGCCAAATAGGAGCAAAACTAGACTTCAGAAGGTGTTCGAGTGAGCTTCTCGTCCTGCCCATGACTTAATGTCCTATTTAAATTCTAGACCTAGATATACATTGATACTCAGGCTGTATATAATACACACCAGACTCCATCACGGACGTTATCACGCTTATGTACCCGGAGACCAAAAAAGAGTGCTACAGGGCTCTGCGGGTCAAATTATAGAGATATGCGATCTCTATGCAGTTTATTCTGGATACACATTACCCAAGAATTGCATCATCTAAATTGGAATTGGCTGTGTGTGGTTCACTTTGTGCTTAAGCACAGACATATCCCAGGCGGGGACGGACTGGGATTGGTGGGAAGCAACGGCGGCATTAAGGAGGAGAGGAGCTGCGGGGAGCGCTGCCTTTGATATCGATGGAGATGGAGGGCACGGCTGCACATGTAAAATTGGATGTTGAAAGACATCCCGGCAATAGATGAATGGGGAGGTTAGAGCCAGCTCAGCAGAGGCACATTCAGGATTCCCCTGTTAATCAGAGTCAATTCGCAGACAGTGAGAACGAACATCCTCCATCCCAGTTCTGCCGTGCGGAGCAGGCAGGGGTTAAGAGCTGCTGAACCCGAGACCAAAGAGATGCATGTCCCAGATGGCATCCTCTCCTGTGTGCTGCATTCAGCAGAGATACTCGGGTCTATAAAGGATAATTTATGAATAAATAAAATATGTAATTGAGTCATGAAACCGTGACAAGAAAATATATCTATATTTGAGAAATAGCTGTTTTTTCCAGTAGTATTTCCTCAATATTTTGACTTGCGCTGCGTGCTTTGTTTTCTTTATTTTCAAAACCACAAATTATGGTGGTGGATGTTGGTGTTTAATGGAAGTCAGGGGTTGATTAGCAGTCGGTTGTATCAGCAGTAAACCATGGATGAAGCGAATGTCTTCCGGCTCTTGATGATGTGCCGCTTTCGGCCTAATTAATTCTTCTCATCATGCCCTGATGAATAATCAGGAATTGGTTTGGATGATGCCCCTGGCAGCTGAAGGGGGACAACTTGAAAGGGTGTCTCAGGTGTTTAACTGGACAAGTCCTGTTGAACTGGTTAAAGGAGCAGAGGGTGCACGGCCGGCTCACCTGGCTCCCTCTCTGGCCCTGAATGTCAACAAAGATGTGTGTGTTTTGCAGACAGTACCGGAGTGCTGCTGAGGGTAGCAGCTGATCACAGGGCATAAAGTGGCGGGGACTTGAAAGGCTTGTAAATGCGTGCAGCTGCTCCGACAGGGTCCTGGTGGACAAGTGGTCAACCCGCCCCACCCCCTCTCCAACTGCTCTCTCACCGCTTTCTGTTGTGTTCACCCCAATGAGCATCATAGTCGGTCCTTGGATTGGTCGCCATCAGAGGGAAATGTGATCTGAGCGCTTTCGCTGTCAACCCAGATGCTGCTCACCAGCTGGACTTGTTCAGGCCCAGTTTTGGAGCGACCTGGCTTGGCCCCTTTCTTAAATTTTCATGTTGAAGTGAGGAACCTGCTAAGTAGATTTTGCTTTGTCACTCCGGGCTCCGTGTTTACCGCCCACCTGGACTGTCAACACGGTAACGGAGGAGGAAGTTGAGAAAGAGAGGAAGGAGGAAGAGGAAGAGAGAGGACGACAGGTGGGAAATGACAGAGATTGAGAGACACAAAGATGGACAGATAGGTAGACGGGGAACCACAGGGACAGACGGGGAGAGAGGCTCACAAGAATCAAGCATGATGTCTCCAGCAACAACTGAATGAGATACAAATGTCTCTGACAACAGAACTGAGGGATCCTGTCACCAATATAAAGTATGACATGAACATGAACCCTGTTTACTTCACGTCATTACCAACTTTTAGTTGTTAATTTCAGTTGGTCATTAGCGCTTTCTCACGGGACTGAAAGTAAACAAAGCTAAAAAACGCAAAGAATTAATCATTTTAATGGCTTCATTCAACATCTCCATTGTCCCCGCGTGGCATGCATTAACCTTGAGCCGACATGAAAAGAAATACAATTACAAGTGAAAAGCGTCGTCACAATTGCCACCAGGTGGAATTGGTTTCCAATCATCATACTCGCAAATTGTTATTTCTCACCGAATGCCCTCTATAATAACCATTGGATCACTTTGTTTCAGACTGAATGGTGTGGTCCAATTAATCCCAAACAGGACAAATAATTGCATCCTTTTGTTCAACCGATGTCTTTTTTCGTCCATCTTGTTTGTTTAAAATTAAATGAAAACCATACTCGATACACCTGTTTACCAAGGCGGCGACTGACATGTCAAACTTAGCAAAAACGACAAATTGACAAGCGTCACCGAGACAAAAGAATCATTTCAGCAGAATTAACATCTGCCAATATTCGTCTGTTACAGCCATCTTTGGGACTCCGCCTGCTAGATTGCCTGCAATCTTTTTTAATCATGTTAAACTAAGTAATACAGACTTGGTTTGCCCACCGGCAACAGCTGGGAGCCAGGCGGAGCTGGCAGAAAGTACTTTTGCTAGTAAAATAACATTTTCCCTCCCAACACAACCTGCAGCGTTCCTCAAAGTGGCTCAAACAGACGGTAGAAGCAGCTCTATTTGGAGAGAGATGAATTATATTTTCTGTCATTACTTCAGACCTCACAGCGACTGTGCATGTCAGCTCCCAGAGAGACTGTCAGCGGTCCTTCTCACCTCTGCAGCAGGACGGGATGACCAGTAGATATAATCTAACAGTTCTGTGAAGTGCTTTCTAAAGGCATTTTTTCTGCTGTGTGGGGAATACCGTCTGATCAGCGGGTGGGCTGATCTTCACTGAATATCCATTAAGGACTTCAGCTGAGCCTCCGTTTTATGTTTAGAAACAGCTTTTATAGTAAATGTTATTTCCACTTTACTGAGGCAGTGCACATTTACACTTCTGTGGTATTTTTAGTCTGAAAGAATGGCAGCATTTTGTGGTTGAGGTGGTCGCCGTAGGTGTTTAATTACCCTCACCGTCTATAGTCTGGCTAATGACCGTCTTGTTCATTGAGCTGTGGACTGGTAGGACGTCTGCGTGACCTTTCGGAAACCTGGCCTCCACTTGACCCCCTCCCGCTCAGTTCTTAACCCCACGAGCCAGATAAAGAGGCAGGCCGGCGGCAGTCCCAGTCGTCAGCGGCAGGCTGTGTCTTTCATGGCTGTCTTTGGAGTACAAGCCACTCTATCTGCCAGACCTGGTCCAGGCTTCTCTAAACCCTTCACTGTTAAAGGGCCAGGGGAAGACTGAGAGCCCCCGCTGAGCTTTATATCTGTTTCTTCCTTCTTAGTCTCCCTGATTTACTCTCTCTGTCTGTCAGTCTCCGTGTCTCATTCCCTCTTTCTCTTCATAGCAGTGAGTTAAATGTAGCCAGGTCAGTCGTTTTCTCCCTCCATTTCTTTCTTTCTTTCTCTCTTTCTTTCTATCCCTTTCTCTGTCTCAGTCTCTCACTCAGCCTTTTTCTCCTTCTCTTCCCCGCTCAGACTATTACAGTGACACAGCCTACCCTGCAGTGATCTCATTAATCACATTCAAACAGCTCTCTGTTGCTTTCTCTCCTTCCCTCGGTCTCTCCCTCTCCATTCTCTCCCTCTAATTGCTTGCTCTTTTCTCTGCCAGTGTCTCGAAGGAGGCGTTTTTTCATTATCTAACAACAAGAGACAAATACTCATACAGTGCATGCATTTTTACTACAGATGGATTTTCGTACATGTAGGCCCTAATTTAGCCGGAAGATATGCAGGGGTGTGCGTGCACGCCAACGTCGTCGAAATCCCGAAAGACAACAAGACAGAATCACATATGTCCGTGAATATGTTGTGCACAACTTTTTCATTAATTCATCACCAAATTACATTTGTTTTTTTCTTCGCAGGCAACTTGATTTTATTTATTAGATTTGGTGTTGGCAATGCCTTCTCTCTTTTGTGGGAAACAAATTACCCTGTTGAGTGTGTCCCATAATTGGACTTAACTTAATGAGTGAGATTAATTAACCCATTGTTGATTAGAGGCACTTTCCACCAGAGACTTCGCGCAGAAAGAGCTCTGCTGTAATCCACTTTTTTCAGCGTATTATCTCGCTGATTGGGCGACAAATGCAAGCGATGGCAGAATTATTTACTTTGCACATGAACATTTTCACATTTCACAAGTCTTTGGGGGGAAAAAAGAAGAGACAGATCTTGGGTCTGCCTTTCACGCTGTTGCTCACACACAGAGCCTTGGAGTTGTACCATGCCTGTGGCAGAGGATCGTGTGTTTTTTTTTTTTTACCAATGTTGGGAGCAGCGGTGTCATTAGGAGTGGGAAGCCACATCAAACGCCCTCCGACTTCCCCAAATCCATGTCTTCCTGGTTAGGCAAAAAAGATCAAAACTAGAGAAAATAAGGCAGAATTTTTCCCAAATGTTTCTCTTAGTGAGAAGTGGCCCTTTCCAGTTCTTATGAATATGGCAGTGTTAGCCCACGCAGCCTGGCAAACAAATGCTTTGCGTGCCATAAAAAAACACAAGAAGAAATGCGTCCAAAACATTATGCGAGGGAGCTGTGTTGGGAGGCAGGGCCCTCTCAGCTTATCAATATTCCTCTTTAGTCTGCAGCCAATGTAGGCACCACGGGGAGGACATTTGAAATTCATAGAAATTCTTATCAGTTGTTGCGTCGCTGTTATTGATCTGTTACTGTGGAAACAGAATAGTGCGTGTGTAGGCCTTGTTAATTTTTTTTTCTTGCCTGAGGTATAAGTCGCAGAGCTCCAGTGACTCCCAGCAGTTACCAATCAAAGAGAAAATTTCTCTCGATGTCAAATGAGCTTTAAGTGCGCAGTGCTTGACTTTTGTCCTCGGAGTTGCCAGCTGGCGCGCTCCGAGTTTTTTCTTCTTCTTCAATTTTCCCTGCTGACCTTGCTGAAGTGCACGGAGAGAAAAAAGGGACAGACAGAGAACGAGTAAACATCTTTAGGACAAAAAAAACCCCACACAGAAATAGATTAGCGAGCAACGTCAGTCAAAGTGGATGGCTGGCTCGGTGCCAAGGTTTATTGATTTGCTTTACAAAGCACTTGAATGGGCCAGATAACTGTGATTAGCCAATTCATTACTGCTGGCTCTTAGAGTGGTCCAAAATTAGATAAAAGGGGGGGATAGGAAGGACAGAGGGGGAGTTCGAGCAAAGTATTACTTTGTAAACTTGCACAGAAACTCTTTCTGAAGTTTCGTAATGAATTTTCCCTATTTTACATGCATCATAATGATCGTCCTCATTAGAAGCAGTTACGAAATGAAAAAGCGGGGAGGAAAAAAAAAAAACATTGTTTATGTGTTTGATGGCATGCATAATGACTCTAGATTACTCAAGCAACCCAAACAGCATTCCTCTCATCTACTTTGCAAATGCGCGCTACAATTTTCGAGAGCCTTCAAGTGGTGCAGCGCCAATAGATCTCAGAAATGAGGATTGTTTGGGCTTTGATGATATACTAAACTGTTGTCAGTGCGAAGGCAAACTAAGTGTGACAGCGACTAATGTTTCCGTCTGATAGGGAGACAGCTTTACTGCTCCTCTGTCTCCTACTTCATACAAGACAGCAGCAGTTATCAGGGCCCTTAGAGTTGAAGCTCGCCTGGGTGACAGCATTGTTTAATGTGTTTGTATGATCACACAGTGTTTACAGGGACGCTTTTATGGGCTCCACGCAAATCATGTCCTTGATATATGCTTTTTTGACTTTGTGCAGTCATCTGGTTATCGTTTATTATGGACGCTGTGACAATAAGAATTAGGAATAGTACCAATACGCCATGATCCTCCTTGGTGTGACATTAAACACCCCATCTGTCCTGTTTCCCTGTGAGATACTCCTGTTTACCTCTGAATCTGTGACAGTGAAGGATCGAGGCGAGCGGGCCTTTATCATTTCCCCTTGATTTTTCCCCCTCTGCTCCAATTTTCCTCTCCACTTTTTGTTCTGTGCGCACACACTATCTCCCTATTTCTCTCCCCTTCTCTCACTCTCTTCATCTCTTACCGCAGGGCTGTCAAGAAACTCCAGCTAGCCATCAGCCTAATGAACAGTGATACAGTGATAATAGCATGTGATAATATTTCAAGCCACTGGTAATCTCCACTCACTCAGCCTTTTACCTGCTTCTCACTTCTGCGCATTTAACACACACGCACACGCACACGCACACACACACACACACACACACACGGCGCATCTCTTTCTCTTGACAGCTGTATGTCAGGTCTTGGCCTCACGCTGTCATGAAACCGAGCTGTCAGACGAGACTCCCTCTTAATAGTCCGGTCGTCCGAGCAAAAGATGGCTACGGTCTTAATGGGATTGGACAGTTCCTTCCGCATAGCTTGTAATGCAGTGTGCCGTGTTCAGTGTTCAGTGTTTAGCCAGAGCGTCCACTCAAACCTCATGCTCTCCTTTTGTTTAAAGACCTTGCCGCTGGGCTTAAATGGAAAATTAAAATAGCTCCACTCAAGTTTTCACAGTAAAAAAAAGAAAAAAATCTGAATATATATATCTCCTTATATCTCCTGAATATCAATCGCTGCATTTACATGGACCCTAATATTCCTGTAAAGATCAGAATAATATCCTCACATAACTAAGAGATGACTGGACCTGATCAGCACAGCGTCCATGTAAACAGTTATGTCTGGATCTCTAATCAAAATCGTGTTAAAGAAATCCCGTCCATGTAACGGCAGCTATCGTCTATAAAGGTGTAGCTCATATTCAATATGTTCCTTCCACAGAAACGGGCCAATCTGACCCAGAGAGCAGCCGCACAAAGTACAATGTTACGACCGTATAATGCCATTACACACCACGCACTCGCTGGTGACATCCAAATGCTGACAGATAGAGAAATATAGAGTGTGAGAGGCCACAGCACCAGATATTGTGTGAATGGAGATACAGCACGGGGTAAAAAATATAGGCCATGTAGAATATGTGATATGTCAGAGAGCGTGGGTTGGATAGATTGCTCGACAGATTCTGTGTAATAGGATAGAGGATAAGTGCCGAGTTGCAAGTAAAGAACCGAGGGAGAGGGGAGAAAGAGCACTGAGACTGTGGAAAGCACCTGCATCGCCAAAAAAAAAACATCCATGCCAGACCACCGAGAGGGCATCGACGGGGTCGTGATATCAAAGAAGAGAGCAGGAGACAGAGGCCCTCTTCCAGCCACAGGGTCAGCTCAGACGCCGCTGTTATTCATTAAACCATAATGGTTAGCGGTTGGGAAAACATTATCTGGGCCTCTGGTAACTTGACTAAAGGTGAGGGTCAAGGCTGGAGGCAGGGCCCTGCGCTCGGTGACATGGACGCGCCGTGTCGGATTGGATTAGCAGTGGAGGTAGAGAGGTGACGATTTGATGGAATCGCAGCACAGCGGCGAAGCGTCAACATTCCTCCTCTTTATGCCGCTTAAAAAAGGGGGAGTAAAACATTTCTGTGGGGAATAACGTGTTACCGTCAGTCATCGTTAAGTATTTTGGTGTATTTGGCAGCCACAGTTTGGTGCTGCTGGAAGCAGCTGTTGGCTCAGTGGGGTGTATGGATAGAGGAGGTGTGTTTTTGTGCTTGTGTGCATGTGTTTGGCCTATATTAGCTGACTGTGATAATGAATTAGGAAAACAGACGAACCGGTTTTAGGTTGGTCGTGTAGCCGTTAAATTTGGGGGATTAGAGGGCAAAGATCTTGTCTACATCATTTGCATGTTGCTCCCCTAAGGTTTTGTGTCTTTAGTGTATCGTGAATCTCTTTAATTTTGAAACGTGTGCATGCTGAAAGTTTGTGTACCATCTGTTTTATTACATGTACACATAGGCTTAAATTTCTTTGCTTGTGGGGCGCATACACGTTTTACCCACTTATTTGTATGAGGGAGGTGTGCCAAACCTCCCTTGATCATACATTCAAAAGACACTACGTGTTTCACTCTATTTCAAGACTGTTTCATCACACAAATGCACACACACACACACACACACACACGCGCGCGCGCTGGGGAAGAAGGGGGGCTTTTGCCTTCCAACTGATTAGGAAGCGAGAAACACTTGTGTCATGAGTTTTTTCACCGTAATAAGCCCAGACTGTTGTGGTCGGGTGAACATTTGGGGGGCAGGTATGTTGTGTTTAGGCTGCGAGCTGGATTGGAGGGAGGGTGGAGGGGGTCGGGTCGGATCGGAAGGTGTTGTGGATCAGATGGCTGCGTCGGCTCCCCGGGATTCTCGGGCTGAAAGGGGATAGGACGGTGTTTGGGTTATGCCACGCTGGGAGTGCTGTCCTCTTTAAATAAGACACACTTGAACAAAGTGCAGCTGATCAGATTAGTGTGGCTGATCAGGTTTCTCAGCAGGTTGTTGGCTCCCACTGTCTGAACATCTTGACTTGGAAAATGCTGTTAGTACTAAACACACTGCAGAGCAAAAGGGAGCAGAATGAAGGCAGACACCATCACAGTTAAGCTTTTGTAGGACACAGACGACAGTGGACCGTAGATTTTTACTGAATTCATTTGTGATCAGTGCAGCCCGGGCTGTTAGTGTGCTAAACATCTGTCCTTTTGTTCATTGAGTTTCGCTGTTTTTGCATCTGCGGTCTTTTTCTCAAGGGCGAACGTATTCTTTCTGGCAGTAGAGAGAAAATCCGACAATAAAGTGGACCTATGGGACTCTGGGTCTGATACAATGGTGGCAGGATGAATTGTACCAATCGAGTTGTGCTGGGTCCTATTGTTAAGTTTGCTTTTGTGTGACGAGGAGGAAATTGTTTCAGTTCTCGGGGCCCTGATGAATCCACCCTTCAAAGACCAGAGATCATTGAAAACAACATAAGAGGAGGAGAAAAACAAGAATATTATCAGAGAGGCAGTGTCTGGGTTTGGTCCTCCACTTCCACTCTCTTCCGTTCTTCGTCACATACTCTGCCGCTGTCGACAACTATTGTCTATATCTCTTCTTCTCTCTTCTTTTCAGCGTCCCGTTTTTGCTTCAAATGCCCCTTCTTCTCTCTCGCTCTCCCTTTTTCTCATTCTCCAGGGCTCCTCACCCGTGATCCATCCAGGCCAGGCCACAATCCCTTATAAGGCCAGTGGAAGCCCCCATCTGGCCTCTTATTTCCATATCAGATCTGCAGTAACAGACAGGGTTTATACAGGATCAAGCCTGGAATGTGAGGCTGCCTCTCTTTCAGCTGTGCCACAAACCTTACCATGCTCTCCGCTCCGGGGCACAAACCTGGTCAAACCTCCTCCTTTTCTCTCCCCACGTTTCTCCTCAGCTCAGCTTCTCACCTCTCTCCCATTTATCCTCCCTCTTCTCCTTCTCTTTCTTCCCCTCCTTTCCGTCTCTTCTCAGCTGCACCTCTCTCTAATCCGTCGGTGCCCTTCTATTTTCTAAACCACCTGAACGCCGAACACACTTACCCGTTCTCTCCTTCTCTTGGCAGCGTCTTAGCAGAGCACACACTCACGTTCGGGGACACAAACGCAGCGCTGCTCAGATGGTTGCTCATGCTCAGTGCGTAGCTTATACAAGCGATGCAGCCGCAGACAGCCAAACAAAAGACTAAGCCACATCTGAGAGCGAGACAAAAAGAGGAGCGCGGTAAAGCCATACAGTACAACTCCACAACAAGCACTCTTAAAACAGGCTCAGAGGACATCTGCAGTTTGGGCTTACATTATATTTAAAAGCTCTCTCTCTTTCGTCATCATCGCATCGCTCTGTCTCTTCTGCCTCTTCCTTTCTATCCCTTCTGCGCTCGCTGAGCCTGTTCCTCATTACAATTTGATGTTTCCACAGGCTTCTTCCCTCCCTGCCGAGCTTTAATATGTAAAGTGTCGACTTTCCTGCGTGTGTGTGTGTGTGTGGTTTGGTTTGTTGTCGTAGAGAATCTGTTTCTGATTAAGCCCGCTCTCGCTGAGCTTTCCCTTTACTGCCACATTTGGGCCTTTGCTTGGCAGTGGAACCTTTTTAGAGTGAATCCCATCCAGGCCTTAATTGTTTTAAAAAAGCTGGCAGGCCCGGCTTTCTTCTTGGCTCCGTTTTGTTGTGTCTCTCTATCCCTCGCTCTCTCTCTGTTCTCTCCCAGCCTCTCTTTCACCTCTGCTTCCATTCCACCACATCCTCTCTTTGTTCCTCCCTTCTCTCCCAGGGTCTGACACAAATGGAGGGATGAAGGGATGAGAGGGGATCTCATATAGCCTATAATGCTTATCTCCTCTGGGGCCGGCATAGCTCATTAACCTACGCTAGTCTCCGCATGCCTCCATTAAAGAGGGACACCTGGCTCCCGAGGGCCCAACAGGGAAATGACAAGTCCAGTCTCCTTTTCCTTCATCAGCATCCTACATGCACAGAGCGAACGGACTCATTACACTGAAGAGCCGCACATGCTTTGCAGCTACTCTTTGCCGTGCTTCCTGTACTGTGGCTGCAGCGGTTATTGATGCTGATGTGTTGATTTCTCGGTCATGTAATGTGACATGTATACTGCACATTGAAATAATGACATCCACATTATGTACAACTGGCTTTCCCATGAATACCAAGTAGCCCCTGCTCCTGGCTTTTAAATGAAACCAGCGGAGAGGAGTGGTGAACAGTAGAAAGCAACAGCTCCGGCTCTCACACACAGCAGCTCTGTTCAGCTGGAAACGGACTGTAAGCCTCTGGTACAGTGGCAAGTCTCAGATTAGTCAAAGTCCTTTTCAGAGCCAGGGCAGCATCAGCTGCATTCGGGGTTACGCATTGAAATGTATACTGTGAGTAATTGCCAGTGAAAAGCCTAAATCTTATTTGGGCGATGCATCCCAAATCTGTGTTCTGGTCCCCTGGCTGGCTCTGGTTAATCTGCTTGGTGGGGACTTAGCCTGTCTAATGTTCCTCGCGGCCACTCTGCAATACAGAGGAATGCGGAGATAAGCAGAATTTGCTGCCCCGTGCCACCTGGCCAGAAACAAGTAAATGCCATCAACTGCTTTTTATTATATTCAGAGATGAAAAGATACGCAGACAGCAGTTTTCTTTTTGCTCTCTGTTGTGAAAAAGAAATCCAGTGACTTCCTCTTTCTCTTTTGTTTTTCTCACTTTTTTTTATTCCCCCTCCCCGTCGGTCCCGCTCTCTCGGCTTTTTCATTTCTCTCCCTGTGCGTGTAGATCTCTCAACCATGCATTTCTGGCGCTAAAGCGAGTTAAAGTTGAACTGCATCACTTTAATGTCAGACTCCATGTTTTCCACTACACTGACCTCTTTGTCTTCTGCTGCCTGCAGTTTTCCCTATCCTCCGCTCTCCCCTTTTTTCTTTATTCTCCAGTACTCCCTGTGTTGTGTGTGTGTGTGTATACGCGAGTGTGTCTGGCAGACGAGTAGATGTTAGGGAGTTACAGCGACCTGGAACACTCTGCAGCTTCTCTTTTCGCCATTTTCACATTTTTCTTCAATCCGTGTATTTCTCTTCCATCGCGTCTGGCTGCTTCTCTTTCTTCGGTCCGTCTCCAGTGCTAAGAAATATTAGCATATCATTGCCGTAAGGATCTATGTGATTCACAATTAATGGGTTTTTAATGGTTCCCCGGGCCTCACCATTATGTGGCTGGCCTTCTTAGCCTAATCCAGTGGGGACCATATGGGCAGCAGCCCGACTCCATACGCCGGACCCAGAGGTGTATTGAAACCAGTGGGGAAGCAGAGCCAGAGTGTATTTAAATCCAGAGGAGCTCAGGGCTTTATTTAAAAAACCCAAGAAAGTTTATTTGTTTGAGGCCCCTGAGAGACCGGAGCGAGTGCAGGAGGGCGATCCTTTTACAAAAGCTGGATTAATGGTCCACTTGGGTTCAAGGTGTGACAGTGTGTGAAATGTGTGTGTATTTGTGCATGAACACCGTAGATTTTACATATTTTTCTCCTTTTTTTAAAAAAATGCTGGATTTTCTGTTAGTTCCAGCTGAGGTGAGCATAAATAAGCGTCAAGTGGGCAGTGGAGAGACCACCGACGAGCCCGACTATCTGATCCATGTTACGAGGGCGGAATGGACTGAAATATCAGCAGAGTAAAATAAACATGACACTTGACACACTGACGGTGTTGGCATAGTAAATCCACAAGGATTTACTGTTGGATACTGCAGCACTCAGGTCGCCTTGAAGAAGAAGGTGTCTGTGTAGGTTTACGAGCTGCTGTCTGTTTGGATAAAGTCAGTAAATTCAGAACTAGATGGTAAGTTATTTCACTTACACCGTCCTTAAGCCTCCAGTTGTTTCCTTCTATCCTTGAAATTAACCACGGTTGTCTTTGCCCACAGGCAGAGAATTAGTCACTTTTTTAAAATTCAAATGACGGACCGTGCAAAGTTTGTGTCTGTCTGTCTTTAAAGTTCCCGTTAAAGACCAGAGTTACTTGATTCCTGGAAAGGCAGGCAGCTGGGACGAGTCCTGCACGGATATTTATTGGTGCTTTCAGTAGACAATAGCACTGAAATTGCGTTATGGCGTCCGCCGGCTCCATGGCGGGGACTGGTAGCTTCGGCTTCCAGTGAACACGCCCTGACTGGAATGGAGCAGCACAGCCTCCGAGAGGACGGAGACCTGTCTGATGACAAGTTTTGATCACGGCACCACGGGACTGAGTCAGCAAATGGGACCACTAACTTAGTTTCACGGCTGGCTACCTAACCAAGGCTATATTTTGCAGCGGTTACTTGCAAGTAAACCTATCCATCCAGAGTTCAGGCAGAGCAGCCAGAGGATAGTAGAGAAAGGGAAAACGAGAAAATATATATTTGTTTCCAGAAAATATGATTCAGTTTCACCCAAATCAATGGGTGAAGTTATAAAGCTGTGTTTTAGTGCAGTAATCCATGCCCCTGGAAAAACACCCCACAACCCATCCAAAGCAGCGTCATACAAATAAAGAAAGTCTTAAGTGGACTTGAAGTTTGCATATGCCTGGCGTACAGGTGAGATATAGAGGAAGAGGAAGGTGATTTTTGACTTCACGGGGACTTCAAGGGACACTCGCTTCATTTCATTCAATCAAGTCAACAAACGTCATCAGCCCCGCCCTCCATCCACGACAAAACTTTGTACACCTTCAGACTTTGTCCTTGTTCACTCTTCAGTAAACTCAAAGTGATCCAATTTGGAAATCCAATCCTTCCAGATGGACCTGGGAATAAATTGCTAAAGGTCAAACTATGTGGCCGAGCAGCTAACAAGCCAGCAGACCACGGTCAACACCTGAGTGGAAAGCAGCCAGAAAAGCTCTTTACTCATTACAGCTCCTGTCAATGGAAAGAAGATTAAAAACGACTAAAGACTGTGTCTCCTCAGTTCACGCACCTTTTTCCTTTTTCCATGATCCACTTAGGCTTTTAATGTAATGTATGTTATATAGAGGGGCTGTGGTTGTACAGTATGTATACAGTCCTCTCTCTCTCTCGCTTCCTTTCTTTCTTTTTGTTCTCTTTTTCTGTGTGTGTGTGTGTGTGTGTGTGTGTGTGTGCGTGTCCGTGAATGCCAGGCAGTGCAGTAAACTGCTGACGCGAGCTGTATGTGTCCCCTGTCCAGGTAATGGCCTGTAGCGGTACTGCAGCCCGGGGCCTGCCAGAGGAGGAATGACATTTACTGCCACCGTAACTAGCTCATTAGCCTGCTTCACAGCCTTTCTCTCTATTCACTCCGCAGAGGGTAATGAGAATAGCACTGTTTTACACTGCCCGTTGTCATTCTGCTCATGCCTTTCAAGGCTATCAAGATGGAACGCTCAGATTGTTTTGGGGGGAAATGGCTTCCTGTTCTCCTCTGCTTCTCTGTGCTGTTTTAGCGTGAGTGCTCACTCAGCCTGTCTTTGAGGAAACAATTGATGAGAGCGTCGAGTCTTTACATGAACTGCCAGTTATTGTACTCTAGGTGAGATATCACCGCTAAACACTCACCTACAGTGAGCTCATCTTTTAATCAGGCCCTGATCCAGGAGACTGATTGGCCCTATTGTTTCACGTTACAGACGACTGAAGTCTGCCTTTCACTCAAACAGACAAACACGCTTTCGCACACCTGCGTGCACACACCTGCACGCACTCGCACACAAACCTGCATCTTCATTATGCCTCTTTTTCCGTTGATTAGAGGGTTGTTGCGTGATGTTGATGTGGGACCGACTCGACGTAATCCTTCCTCTCCCTCTCGCGCTGCCTGACATTTCTCATTTCTTCGTTAGGGACGGAGGGACTGACGGAGAGCGGCCCAGAAGTAACGGCGGGCGAAAATGACGTGCAAATAGCAAAGATGTAATTAAAACGTCAACATCCGACTTACAGAACCAGACCTCCTAAGCGGCGGTTGCTGCATTCAGCCCTCTGCCGCTGTTGACTGACACGGGCACCAGCGCGATGAGATGTGTTTGTTTAAGAGGCGTGTGACCACAGTGACACACAAAGACACACACTGATATACTGTACACACACATACAAAATAACGGCCGACATGCGGGGCACAGTTTGTCCAGTCAGGCTGGTGTAAAAGCCCCGGGCCCGGGCACGTCCCAGGCCTTTGTTCCTCCCCTGTTTTCTTATTGATAAGGCCTGTGGGGACTCGGAGAGAAAGAGGCGCTGAGAGATGAGATTGATTAAAAATACAGCGCACTACAGTACAGTTCCAAACAGCACAAAAAAGCTTAGTCAAAAGCCCTCGTTGCATGGTCTTGCGTCTGCTTGTTGCAGCCGGTTATCCAGTGGCTCAACTGTCGGTCATGACTAAAAAACTGCCCAAGGCCTGTTTTCATACAGTCTGATCCCCCTTTGTCTTCCTTTCACTAATTGACTGTGTGCAAGTTTCTGTGTGAGTACGTGCGTGCATGCATGCGTGTGTGTGTGTGTGTGTGTGTGTTCCTTCACCACAACCGCCATATCCTGTGTTTACACCCTTAATGTAGCGGGTTAGACAGGGAGACTGTCTGTGACTCATAATGAGTTATTGTACCGCTCCTAGGAAAAGCCATTCGGAGGCATGACCGCGGGCGAAGCGCAGAGGCCTCTGCGTGTCTGCACTCTTAACAGGTATCAGACAGCATTACAGGTTCCCACAAGAAGTGGATTAGACAGCACATACTCGGCTCCTCAAAGTAAACACTCCTTCCTCCTTTCCATGCGTGTCAACATCAGTCCAGCGTGCTCCGGTTCTTTTTTTTGGTGGGGTTTTGCTGGGAATATGAAACACTCTGAACGGCTGTGCTTTAAAAAAAATCTCACGTGCTGTCAGTTTAGCTTAAGAAGAATCTAAGTCTGTTCTGTTCTTCTGACCCGGCTGTGTGGTAAGGTGAAATGAATCATTGTTGGCTCGGCTGTTTTCAATATTTACTCTAAGAAAGTAATGAAGCGACACTAAAACCCTGCTCAGGGACCGGCCGAATGAAGAGTTTTTCGGCTTCCCCTTTTACGTCTGGCACGAGACTATGTTTAAATAGAATCGGTTTCGGTGCCAAATGAGGTGCCCATTTGGCCGGCACCTCACACTCTACTCTTCTACAAAACCCACTAAAGAGGAAGTGTCCTCACCATGCAAATATGCCAGCTGTGGCTCTCACAGCAGCTAAATTCTGCTTTAACTGGTTTGGGCCTTTGGACCAGTGCCGGTCAGAATAGTCGTAGACTCTTTTATTAGCTTTCAGGTCAAAACAACAACAACGTAACTGCACGCTGTGTGTTTTTTTTATCCACACAGTCTTAGTTCCTGGCCTCCCCATCATTAAAATAACTGCTTATTTCAGACAGCTTAAGTAAGCTATCTTTTTTTTTCGACTGCTTTGTTAGCTCTGTGTCTGCTTGTATTTTCAGCCTACCAGTCTGCTTGCTTAATGACAGCCTTGCCTCTCTGACTTTCGCTGTGTGTAAGTGATTGCGGCTGTGTGTGTTTGCAAGCTTGCGTGCATGCCTGTGTTTGCAAATTTTTGCGGCGTAAAGTGACGAAGAGGTCGGTCTCGACTCTGGCAGGCTTGTTTTGGGGCTCTCTCGCTGGGGATTCGAGGGGTCCGTGTCGAATTGTACCAGGCTGCGTTAACTACACTTGGATAGTCCCATACTGAGCTGCTTTAACATGTATGAGAGTGGATTAACTTGAAGGCCTCGCTCCTCAGGCACACTCCGTCACAGATCTGTCAGACCTCTCGGAGACCCCTCACAGCACAGCTCTCATCTGTCAACAGGCAGTGCCCTCCTGACACACAGTGGAACAACGGCACGCACGCACACACACACACGCACGCACGCACACACACACACACACACACACACACACACACACACACACAGACGATGCAGATGTGTGGCGGTGGATGCAGACATACTGTACCTGCACCCACACGCAGAAAGAATATAAAAACGTGCTACACCAGTTGATGTTGCCTCGGGGACTCTATCTAAAGTTTTTGTTTCATCACATGAATTTTGTAATATGTTAGTCATTAAAAATGTTGCCTTCATTTCCTCAGACGCTCGGCGAACAGTAAACCGCAGCCTATCAGAGGCAAATACCAGAGTTCTTGTTTAATTTATGAAAGACAGCTGTCCGGGGTTGTAGAATGACGCTAGCAAATTGCTTGTGACCAAGTTGGACATATAATTAAATCATTCAATATGCTTTATCCCTCCAGTATGTCTGTGAGGTCATCCGATAAAATGAAACAGAATTAAATCCAAGAGAACAACAGACACACAGGCTTTTGTCTTTTGTCATGGGAAACAAATAAATGGCGAATACCATTTCTGTTTGTTCAAATCTCCTAAAGAATGGAATTTTTCCACTGAAAAGTGGAATGCACTTTCCTGGTACGCTCCATGTCTTGCCACACACACTCATGTGCATGCAAGCACAATTAGCTGCCTTTGGAAGATCAAAGGCGTAACACAGAAGAGAAAGGGTCCGATGCTTTCATTAACTTTAATTAGTACATTCTTATACCTTAGTTACTATTTATTGTCTGCTGTGTTACATCTCCAGGCCTTATGAAGGCATTAGAGGCAATTTGGTCTCATCTAAGACACTTACTGTATTGTTTGTGTCGTCGTAGTTGAGTAGCTCTGAGGGGCTTGCTCGGATACCGGTTGACCAAGCAACCAAATGGACAGATGAAACAATACAGTGCAGCGAGACGATGCAGTAATCATGATGGGGGCAGTCATGGAAAGCAGGACTGAACACACGAACGCACACACATCATGCATGTAGGCACTGATGCGCTACATTGTTTAAGCATAATAACACATTTTGATATAATGATTCTTCATACACTCTCTCATCTTTCATCACCCTAGGTGAAATATTAGGACTATAAGTGGGAGGGTCATGGATGTGTCGGACATGACCGTCATAAATAATAATGTTATGGATTCCAGAGGTCAATCAGCTGTCACACCGTATTAAGGGACAGGTGATTGATTTGACCAAAACATGATCGATATGTGACCCCCACTGAGACACACTTCTCTATACCTCTGCTGTTTAGGTGTGTGTGTGTGTATGTGTGTGTGTGTGTGTGTGTGTGTGTGTGTGTGATGTTGTGTGTCTGTGCGATGGGTTGCAGGCCAAGCTAGCGGTCATGGCCGCTCAGTCATCCGGGGAACTATGGGAGGCAGCTGCACTCCTCGGATCTGTCTCCTGCTCAGCGGGGGGGGGGGGGGGGGGGGGGGCGGACTGGGGTGAGGTGGGCCGAGGGGATCGACAGGAGGGAGGGTGGGTAGGTTAGAGAGGAGGGGAGGAAGGGATAGACAAGATCTCTGTCTGTCTGTCTGCCTGGCTGCTGGCTGCAGGCGGCGTGTCAGCTGGGCCTGTTCCCCAGACCCCCACCCCGCCATCGCAGCCTCTCTCCCCAATCAGTGATGGACGGATGGTTTGAAGAAGGAGGAGGTGCACGGCCAGTTAGTTCCACCCCACAGCGGCCTCCTTTATTGGGCCTTCATTGGGGATTATTGTTATTGAATTATGGAGGGCCTCCCTTCAGACCGATCCCTGGCAGGAAGTAGGGACGGCAGGCCTTCACACAACTGCTGATGTGTGACCCTCTTTTCCCGCCCTCATCACCCTCTACCCCTTCAGCCTCATAGCTTCAGCCAGCGTGCATGCTGTTTGGATCCCTTACATTGTGCTCACACACAAGGGCAGACACGTGCAGGTACACGCGCTCAGACACACACACACACACACACACACACACACACACTCAGATGGCAAAGGAATGCACCATTTATAGTCATTTGGCTTTCGGCTGGCATTACCCAAGCATTAAGAGAGAGGGAGAGTAAATAAATGGAAAGTGTGAGGTCGACAGATGAGGTGTATGAAGGGGATCATATGGGGAAAGCTCTGGGTGGGGGGGGAGGTTCCTGTGTTTCCATATCGCTGCCTGTCTGATCACCCCAGTCCATCCCCGTCATTGCCCTCAGGACTATGCATTCCTCACACCCATCGCCAAAACCCCCCCCACCCCCCAAACGCTGTCTGGCCCCCTCAGCTCCCCGAACCCTCACACATGTGTTCAGTGGAGGGGCACAGACCAAGAGACACCCCAGAGACTGAAAACTGTTTATGCATGTATGAACGTTTACACACACACACACACACACACACAAGAGCTCGCACACACACACACACACTCACGTCATCTGCTCAGCACCAGCTCCATGCCTTTGTAAGGAGTTGAGATTATGATTCCCTATTGTGCTGCACCCAGAGGATTACAGTAGGTGATCCTGGCTTTGCTGATGTCTGGGACCTACGTATATACTGTAGATTAGACACTGTAATTTTTATACAGTCACGTGATTGGTTGATGTCACCAAAACTATTATGGCTAGACACCAAAACTGAATTCTTTTGCAGCGCTGTTTAGCCGATTATCGTGAGGTAATCTGGTTAAAGACACACTGTTGGCTAAATCTGAGGGATTAACTTTATATCCAGCAGGAAACAGTTCATGATACGATGGCCGCCTCATTAATGTTTCCTCTTGACCCCCCCCCCATCACACTTTTCACATGAGATAGCTTATGAAGGGATTTAGTGACCTTTGACCTCAAGCAGCCCCCCACCCCTCTGCCTTAGTGGCTTTACACCTACATGAAAGAGCATATGACATCTGCGGCTTTGCGTTAACACCCGGGGCCTCCTCATACATACAAATTCTCCTCTTGGGACACCACGCAATTCTTAAGATCCTAATAACAAAGCTTGCAGTGTAAGATAACCAAACTCAACCGACCGCTTTGGCGCTGTTTACATAGTGAAACCTAAATTGAGTTTATGTGCATGGTGCTAAAACTTTCAGCTGTTCAGACGGCACACAACCCAGATTGTTTTCCTTACCCCTCCCAGGTACAGAGGGATATTCTGCACCCAGCCGAAACTGATCCCAACACTGTTTTCTCTGGCCCCCTGCACTGTACCACAACAGTGTGCGATGAGTATTCCTCTTGCCATCTGCAGCTAGTCTGTCCTCCTCTCTCTGCTCTCACACTCCACTTCACGCTAGGTGGGACAGTGAATCAAGTGCGTAACTCATTGCGAATGCCCTCTGACCTTTCCTTTTAAACAATCTCTTCAGGGAGGGTGTGTGTGTGTGTGTGTGTGTGTGTGTGTGTGTCTGAGTGTGTCTCAAAGGGGGTATCCACTGTCTGCCCCCTCGAAGACACAAAAAATACCTCCCCGGGTCTGCCAAAAACCGTTAACCAACCAAACACCCCCGTTTTCTCCTCCTCCCTCCCTCCCTCCCTCCCTCCTCCTCTCGTTGTGGTTACTTCCCACATATGGACACAGTTATTTAGCCTCTTGTTGTAGGGGAACAAAGAGAGTGTAAGCAGCGGTCAGGGGGGGGGAAGAAATGTAGACGCATTATATCAATGTGCTATGAATCCTTCCCACAAGGCCTCCACTCTTCTCATACCCCCTCCCCCTTTCCCCCCTCTCTGCCTTCAAAGATGGAAAAACAAGCCGCTAGGTTTGTGTTGACCCAAACATTTATGTGGTTGTTACAGTAAAAAAGAACAAGGAGGGGAGAGACATGCAGAGAAAAAAAGGGGGAAAAGAAAAGAGATGTATTTTTCCAGAAAGAGACAGAAAGCCCAGTTGTGGGATAACAGGAAGCCAGAGAGTTATGGGGGGATCTGGACCGAGGTACCAAAACATGGAGCCGTCTGGCCGGAGTCTGTGGTCAGCTCATGAAAAGAGGGAAAATGGAGAAAGCGGGTATTGTTTGATGTGGGTCTTACGGCTCGGTTTCTTTAGCTAATTAAACACAAAAAAAAAGGACACTGTCCCCGATCTGCCAGCGACGCTCGTGTTTGAATGGTACATTCAAATCAAGGTATCAATTACATTCAGCCTTGAAATTTGAATTTCAAAGCGTGAACGTGTGAAAGTAGATGAACATTCCCTCTTCGGAGAATGATCTCATTCTGAATCTGGCCTGAGTCGTGATAGAGCGAGAGTAAGAGAAAATGGCAGTGTACTGTAACATGCTTCCTTTTTGGATTTCACGGTCGTCTTGTATGCTTTTTGGCAGAAGAAGATTTTTTTAGTGTAACAAAAACCCTCTGCGGCCCCCGCTGCTAATGCTAGACATTACCTCACAAAAGTGGATTTATACAGAGGAAATGGCTAATCCCTCAGGTAACATGGGCATGAATCAGTCAGGCCAGACAGCAGGAAAGATCACGCTCTGCTCTCCTCTCTCAGCTCCAGACGCAGCAGAGATAGCCCCTCAGTGCTGCGGCTGTACTGTATATGTCGAGGAGAGCGAGAGGAAGAGCTGTCACAACCCTTTATACTTTCACTCTCACTGTAGCTCAAGGCTGCAGCAGAGAGTGGTGTGTGTGAGTGTGTGTGAGTGTGGTGGTAGCACTGCTGTTTGAGCAGGAAGGAATACGGGGTCGGGGGGTTTGTTGGTTTAATTTCCTCCCGGTTATGTGCCTCATCGGATAAAGAATAGACACTCATTTGCACACACATGGCCGTGTGCATGTGCAGGCAGACTCACACCCACATTAAAGTATTGCACAGATGCTAATACACCCCCAAGGTGCAGTCGCTGATAAGTTGTGGGGCACCTTGCTGCTTCCCGTCTAATTTTTGAGTTTCCTTAGAATATGCACCAATCAAGCCCAGCATCAGATTGTGTCTCCTCCCTCCGGGTGTTATTGCACATCCCCAATTTCTTCACTGCACACACCGCGCGCACACACACAAACTGGCTGGCTGCTGACCGGCACTAATGCCCTAATGGCGCTGTCCTACATACTTGGTACGCTAGTGTCTGTTGGCAACTTCACTCACCCGCCCTGAGCTGGAGGCGGATGGGGAGGAGAGGGGAACAAGATGGGAGGAGAGGGCTGTCTTCAGGCTGTCAGATACACCTCAACTCATTTCCCGTGCTCCTGCTGTAGTTTGCCACCGGGGCAGCTTTAAGGCTGGACCACCCTGTTCTGGAGAAGGAAGAGATTGATTTAATTATTTTTCATTTTGCTTTCATCCAAAGTCTTCCAACAAATGTTGTTAATGTATTGTAAGCATCAACATTTCTGAAGCAAAGTTATTTGGATAGAAAGACGGTCGGGCATTTTGTTGTGCCGCATGTCCATTTTTAAAATGAAAAACAACAGGCACAATTCATTCAGTCGCCTGTTGTGTTGCAACATACTTCAGAACTTGCACTTGCTGTGTTCTTTGTCGACAGCAGACACAGTTTCTGCAATTATAACGGTAACGACACATTGAATTTTCACAAGAATGTCTTAAATCTATCGCTTTAAACACATTTTTTCAAGTTTCTCTCAGTATAGCACTCATATGCGATACGCGCTGAAAGAGATACGAGTCACTATAATCATCCCTCCTTTCTGTAGTGGCCTTGATACCTTCGTAGAGCGCTTACACTTAAGACATGTGGAACAAAATTCACAGTCCTCGTTAAGTGCAAATTGCATTCCTGAGTTCAGCCGCAGCTCATATGAAGCTGCAGCAGACGCAGTCGGCCTAATTGCGTGTTTCAGAGTTACTGTGTTGTTAATATGAAATCCCCTCATTTTAGTTTCCCCGCACCGAGCTGCAGCAGAGTTATACATCCTGGCAAGTTTGTTGCCTCGGCAAAACATCGGCAACGAACCTACGTGTGACTGCCAGGACGAAGTAATAGGATACTCGGATTGTTGAAGCGTGCTGAATGCAATTTTGCACGGAACGAAGACTGTGGGTTTAATTCTTCCAGTGTTCTTTTGCTCATGACTTCAAATTTTGATTCGTATGAGAACGTATTTGTTACTACGTTCCTATTTAAAAAGGCTGCTTAGGCATTAAAGTTAATTCAGTTTCGTATTAACAAAGCTTCCCAATGTGCTGACGTGCTAAAACCTGAACACACCCTGTTTACCACATTTCCCAAATGTGACTTGCAGACAAATCGGAGGGCTTGTAGCTTGTCTCCGCTCTTCCTCAGTCCCATACCTGATGTCCACATGGCACTGCGTGTCTGTCGGCGTTAGTGTCAAGATGGTCTGACAGAGCTGGCCGGTCATTACAGTCCGCACCCTGAGCAGGGGAAGTGCCACTGTCTGGGCTCCTATTTATCCATCCATCCCCTGAAACCCTCCACTGCTCCCCACTCCCTTTGCATATGGAAGAGGGAAGCAGAAGCTTTGCAGTGTGATGGAGGTGTGTATTGACCCAGCGAGGCGATGAGGATGGAATACTAATAGGGTTAATAGAATTAATGGCGCTGTCACCCTTGGTTGGGGAGGAGTGCCAGGCTTCTCTCTGGCTGTGTGCAGGCTGATTGCTTTCTGCTTGCTGTAGCTATACTCCGGCTCTGATTCGAACTCCATCTCCCCGTCTCTCGCTCTTATTGTTATCTTCCATCTCTTTCCATCATTGTCTTCTTCCCTTCTTCCTCTCACCTTTCTTTACGCTGTGTCTTTTCTATTCCTCAGTTATTCCCCCTTCAAATAGATAAAAGCCACTCTAATAATGCACTTTTGTTGCAAATGTCCTTTGTTCATTGGGGTATTGATTTTATAAAGTGGTTGTGATCTATAAGTCTTTTTATTCCTTGTGTCCTTGCGGGGCCCTGATTTGTGTATGCGCGTGTGCATACGTGCCGCCCGTGTGTTTGTGTGTCTGTGCTTGTGTTTACGAGTCTGCGCTGGTCCTGAGGCAGGCAGAGTGTGTGTAATAATGGAAGGTTGACATTTAAAGCAGTGTATTTAGTACCGCTGAATTAGCATACTTTAACTGGCTGGTCTATTCCTTCTGGAGAGAAGCAGGCATTAAATCCTGACGCAAGATTGGTGGGCAATTTTAAAGAGCTTTAGTGAAGATTCATAGACTACAAAATGTGCTGGCATCACACACACACGCACACACACTCACACAAACACACGCGTACACACACGGTCCTCTCTACCTTCTCTGTCTCCCTCGCCTCCTTTTTCAACTCGCTCTGACCCGACTGTGTGCTGCTCGTCTATTCTGCATACACAGCACTTTCCTCTCCTGCCGCTTCGGAGCATGTGTATGAGTTATGAGGGGATGAGAGAGGATGAGGGAGTGTGCATGTGGGTGTGTTGGGAGGATAAAGGAAGATACTCTGTCACCAACACATGTCTGTACTGATGAGCATCTCTGATCCGCCGGTCTACAGGAAGATGCGGGGCCCTGTTGCTGTTTTGCATATATAACGCGCAAACGGGGAGACGCAGTCGACGCGGTCTCTGTGTATACAAGCATGTGCCTGTCTGATTATGTGTTTGTGTTGTCATAAATGTGCAAAGAAATATTGATACCACAAGACCACAAGTCATTCCTCACAGTGTTTTCTAATTAGCAGGCTAATGAATCAAGGCCTGGTTTGCCGCTCTCACATAGAAACAGACATGCCTGAAAGTCATTAGCTTGTTTTATGTGCAGACAGCATTACACATGCTCGCTTGGACATACTTTACCGAGTGGAAGTATAAACGTCAGCCGGGCCACACAGGCTCGGCTGAATTATTTATGTACAGTGGAGTTATTTTTTTAATTCAATTAGAGATTAGTTCTGTGTGTTCTGTGCCCTCACAGACACTTCGTGTTTAAATACATTGATCTCATTGGTCGGATAATTGGGCCACATACAGACGCACTAACGCACACAGACGTTGTCATTAATGTGTGTAGTATAGCATCAATTATGCAGAAGTGCTGTAATGAAATAAATCAAATAAAGGCTTACTCGTCTGATTATTGCCTGTCAGACAATGTAAAATATTGTGTTGCGCAGGTTGCATTATTTAGGAGGATATTTCATCACCTTAAAGTCGGCAGTTTTTTTCTGATGTAACCCTTCAGAGAAAGAATATCTGACAAAGTAGTGAATTTCAGCAAATGTATTGAGTATTATAGTGTGTGATATGTGCAGACAGGATGACACTATGCATTAATGTATGTAAGCATTGGCCACCTTTTGAATTCATACTCTCAAATACACAAATACAGGGCAGCATATTACCATGGGAACCGCTGGCTGCACAGCTAACTGAGCTAACTAGCTGACAGCAGTTACAGTCAGCGGTCCTGACTGGGACAGGCCATGGCTAGCTTGTTAGCATGCTAACTTTAGTAGATGTTTCTGCAACACGATACATGATGTCAAAACGCGTATTTCTTCACATTCTGTTGAGAATTGCAGTTATTTCTTGATTAAAAAAAAAAATAAATAAATCTTACATATTGCACCTTAAAGGTCGCAACTGTTAATACTATCAAAACGTGGCGACACTTACCTGTGGCTCGGGTGCAGTTGCTGAGTCACGTATGGTTGGGACTGATCCTTTTACGAGGGTTGATTTTTACAACCAACAACAGAGCAAATTTGCGTGTCTAGCTCTGAGCGACGACATTGCTAAACACTGCTATCTTACCGCTGGACACACCGACCTTCACCTCGGGGATGAACGCCTCCGGCAGGGAGAGGCAGGAGTGTTCTCGGCCTATGAAAATCACTCCTGTCGTTACGTAACGACAGGAGCTGAATCTGAACAGCCTGTAGGAGCCCCGTTTTACCAGTCGGTGGGCTGCAGAGACCATGCAGGACTCGTTTGCTTTCCTCATTCTGGGAGTTGATGGGCTCAGGGAGGACCAGTTTATATATGTAGAGACCAGAGAAAACGTGTTTTTTATAATATGGGACCTTTAAAATAAATTCACCATATATTTGTTTATGGTGCCTGGTTGACGGGCAGCCCTGACATTATTCTTATAGAGTGCATGAACTAAAAATATGCAATTCCAAAATGGAAAATGTGAAGAAAACCCTTCGTTTCACCCGAGAGAACAAAATAAATGAACGTGCCGACACCACGGTCACAATGTCGGTGTCGTAGCTGCACCAAAAAGCTGTTAAACCACGGAGATAAATCAGGTTTAACTGCAGTCATGACCCGACACATCCTGTTTGTATCCTGAGAGAGTGTTTGTGCCGGAATGCCGGTGCTTCCTGGCAAACTGATGTTACCACATGTTCTCACTCGGGACGACCCAGCGCTGAAGTCCCTCGAAAGGACCTCGACTACAAAAAATGATCCGCTCCCTCTCTTGAACCGGCTCCTCTCCTGAGCCAAAGATGGTCTAAACAATAGCGATGACATAACAGTTCTTTTATATCACACACACACAGACGCGCACATTTACGCAGACACACACTTTCAGTTGATTCCCTGCTGATCTCGTGCCTGAGGGGAGAGCGGTAACCATGGCAACCGTTGTCCAGCACAGGGGTTTTGGCCTGCTTTTTCTTGTGAGCATGTTGAATGGGGTCAGACAATCCGACCCCCTCCCCTCAAACTCATCAGTAGCATCACTGTCTCCCTGCAGAGGACTGATTGGATAACCCCTGTCCCTCTCAGTTCATCCCTCTTTCTTATCCCTCCCCCCTCCTCCTCCTACTTACTTTCTGTTGGCCCACAGAGGTTAAAGGTTCACAGTGTGGTGTCCATCTTACCCTCGTCTCTTTGTGGAAACCTACAAGAGGAGCTCTAATTATCCGGTGGCTGCTGGGAAACTTGGTGGGTCAGATGTAATAGGAGGTGAAAGGTTGTGACATGCGTCTCTATGGTGCTATGTGGTATGGGGTTGGTTTTTATGGTATTGGTGTGATGTCATGTAACAGAGTAGGCCTGCTGCTGTCCTTAATAAATGTCTGCATTGGTACTTGGTCTGATTGATGGAGTTCATATTGTGTTCATGTGATAAAAGCTAGGGTGCAAATGTTTTTTTTGTGAGAAAAATCTTGTGGTACAGTGCAGATTTGAATAGCCAAGGTCTTTTCCAGTCAAAGATTCACAGAAAAAGTTGTACCTTGCCCAGTCAAAAGAAAGCATGAGGAGATTTTTATTTAGAGAATTTTATTTCTGACATTATCTTGTGTGGTTATGGGTGATACTGGGGCAGCATCAGCAAAGACAAAAGGAAAAAAAGTGACCGGAGAACAAAAAGTGATAAAGCAAAAACAAGAGTCAACCTTGGATATTCATTCATCAGATGGAGAGAAACACGTCATTTGAAAGTACTTGGCGCAGAATAACTTTTTACCAATAATTGAATAAAACACGGAGGGACGTCTTCTTGTCCTTGAGTGTTTATTGAACAAAACAAAGAATGTGGACCACAGTCTGCAGAGAATGTGACAAATACAATCTTTTTTACTAAGTTTTTCTGTCTTACCCCTCCTTCTTAATTGTTTTACACCAATGGGATCTTGCTTCCCGCTTTAATACACCTGACAATTTTCCTCATACGAGTCACAACTGACCAATAACATGAGTTTCCCTATCTCCAAAATTGATCCTAAACTGGCCCTCTTCCTCCTAGTCAGGAATATTAATAACGAAATGACTAATACTGAGCAAATGACCCTGTTCAGTCTGGGCTCACAGACTTACTTTTCATCTTTCCCTCATTGGTTTTCAAAACGGATGCACTCGCGAGCCGGATCAAGATCTTTACAACAGGAGTCAGTGGAAACACATCTGCTTTTGTCCACAGGGGGCGCTAAAATTAACACAAAATGAAAGATCCCTGTAGTTGCTTTAAGTAAATTGCAATGAAAAATAATTCAGGAGGCTGCATGTACACAAAACGACAGTGACCCTTTGATGGATCGAGGATGGCACCTAAAATAAAAGACCTACGTATCGTGCAGGTTCTCTCAATGTTTCCATCTTTCGAGGTTATATGATTGCAACTCTGTATCTCCCCTCATCCCTTCTTTCTGTCTGTCCTTCACCTCTCCCCGGGCCCCCTTCACGGTCGTGTCTCATCACATGCCACGAGCTTATCCGTAATAGGTCCAACACATGTCAGAGAGGGCCCGCATTAAAGTGGCCTTGATGAAGATTTCATTGAGTGTCACAGCCTCACAGCAATGTAATGCATTCATCAGTAGCATGCTCACTCGCCACTGTCAGATACATCTCGGCGATATCAACCCCAGCATGAAATGTATAGGGAGGTTACTAAAGCTCGCACGCATTACAGGTGTAAAAAAGGTGGGCTTGATTGAAGTGCTTTTATACTCTCATTTGCTGTGCGGATCCCGCTGGCTATAATTTACCACTATCTCACTTCCACCTGCCAATCTCGTCCCACATTTAAATCTCACAAATCCTGTGGGAGAAATTGAAACGATTTCAGCTAATTCGCCCCTCACCTGAACCTTTTCCGAGCTACTTTTTGATTCGCGTATCTGTGTGATCTACTTTGAAGTGTGCCGAGGGAGAAAACAGAAGGTGTGATATTTTCTTCTGGTTGAGACTGTTTGACATTCCTGTAATAACTTTTTTTTTCTAACCATCAGTGCCTTGGCTCTGTGTGCTGCTTGTAATAGTTGTGTGCCTGCTTTGTCCCTCGCTTATTTACTCACATGAAATAAGTATAGCTTTTCTTTCTTCCTTCAACACGTTAGACCTCCACCTGTGAAGCATAATTTTCCCGGCAGAGAAGGCTCCATTATTAGAAAGTCAGGCTTTTGTTCAGAGGTATTTATTGCTACTGATGTAGTTATTAAATATAACTGTGAGAACATGCGTGTGAGCATGTGTGCTTTTTTATTTTTAATCATCGTTTAAGCAATTTATGTGTTTCCATCAACATATTTGTATGCACATTTTAAAGGATCGTTGGTATCAGTATCAAATCAATCAAAAAGAAGTTTTGCACACACTTGAGTTTATGTTAATGCACAATGCGAGATTGAAACACCTTTTCCGATTATGTCCTGACATAGTGAACCTTTTAAGTCACATGACTGATCAGCTGTTTCTGCTCAAAAGAAGAAGAAGGAAATGAAGAAGCTGAATCTGATTCCTATTCCAAGATGAACTCCTACATTCCCTCATAGATGACCAAGACCTCTTTTTTTTTGTTTCTTCTTCTTTGAGGTTTGTTGGCAGTTGGCAAATAACTGGTTTTGTTTGCGGTTCACAACCTCCGCTTCTTCTACTCAGCCATGCGTAACGTAGCCTAAGCCACCATCTTTTGAGGAAACTGCGCTTTGCGTTGCCTAGTTTACTCTCTCCAAACACTGTGGATGATAATCTTTCTTTGTCTTTTTGTGCAGCATTTCAAAAGTTTGCTGTAAGATAGAAAAAACCCAGCTTCTGTGAAGGTGCCGTCTGTACATTAAACCTCAGCTGAGGCGAAGTAGTTGTCATCACCAGGGGTGAAGTGTGAATGCTGCTGTGTCTCTGTTGGGAGTAATTTTTCTCACCTCCCCTTTACACTTTGCCAATTTTCATCCCAGCTCATCTTCTCATCTCTCTCTCTTTCTTCTGTTGGATCAGCCAATAGAGGAAAACTTATTGTGGTGTCAGCTGTTTAGTTCGTGTATACAAACCATATTTCTCCCGGTGTCATCTGAGTAGAAACAGTGGCTTCTCCGCACTGGCGAACCCCATTTTTGAGGGCTAAGCAGAAAATCCCTCCTACCACATCCCTTCATTTTTTTTTGCTCTCTCTGAACCTTCTTGGCCCGCGTCCACCACCATCACGCTGGCCCCCGCTCAGTGTTTTTATGTGGAGCTAAATATAGGCCTCGCATTGTGCTGCTGTGCTTAATATGTGTGTTTGGGCTGATTAGAGTCGAGGCCTGATCTCATCCTACCGCAGACCCCTAATGCATGCCGCGGTCGCTGGTTTCTATTTGGACTCGGGGGCAAACAGGGGAAAGTGCTGATATAATCATGTTTAGGGTTGTGAGTTATGCGGCCGAGAGAGATGGCGATATTACAGAGCCAAAATGGAATCGAATGAGTCTTGGATAGAGCTATTATAGGGACTGCTGTTGTAAGATTGGTTGTTAAGACTGGCTGGGAATCAGACTAATAGGATGTTTGCTTTCGATATTTACTGACGTTCAATGATGATAAAAAACAGTGTCATTCGAATGGTTATCATGTGCGATTTGTCGCGTAGGCTTCTGTATTTCTGTCCAATCAGATAATGAAAGATGTTGTACAGGAGGGTGTTCAGATCAATAGGCTTTATCGTGCCTGGCCAGAAATATGCAGTTATTGCACCTTGTATTGACTCAGAGCCGAGGTCATTTTAGGAGATATTGTGCCACCTTATGAGCAGAGCTGAGTCTTCTTCCTGCCCTTCTCCCATCCCCTACGTAGCCTCGTTCACCTTTTCCTCACTTTCCCTTCAATCTCTACATCTGTCCACTTTCCTTCCCACTTCTCTCTTCGCTCTCTCCCTGTCTTCTCCTATATTCCTCTCCTCCATCAACCAGAGAGAGGCCTCTCCGACCTCAGCCTGTCCGATGAAAAGTGGCACATAGCGCATATAGGCGAGCAGGCTAACGTACGCCTTATGGGAGCTTATATTGTACAACAGGAACAGGGAACAAAAGAGACGGCGTGCTGGGCTGGTGGGAGCCATCACACACACATATACACAGCACATTTCTACTTGCCGCTCGCTACTGACACCAGAATTCTTCAGCCTGACACTGGTGATGGATTAGATGCGTTATCGAGGCGGAGAGAGGCTCCATGTTTTCTCCCAGTGCGCTGGGGAAAGCAAGTGAGAGAAAAGAGGGAGAGAGAGACACACACACACACAGGCGGCTGAATAGCCAGTACCTATTCCACCTGAAGTAAAGCAATACAATAGCAGTCTGCTACATTTCAAGCCGGGTTTCCAGGACAGACATGTGAAAAGATAGAGATAGTGAGCCTGGATAGTACACAGTGTTCTGCCAATTGTCAAATACAGCCAGTTGATTTGTATCTACGTTTGTGTGTGTGTGTGTGTGTGTGTGTGTGTGTGAGAAAGCTCATTTATGTTCATGCATGAGCCAAGCACTTGTGTGTATGGCCGTACATTCATGTGCATTTGCCCCTGTTTTTCTTGTTAGACAGAGGAAAATACGGAGGGATTTGTGTGTCTCACTGGTATCTGATTTCTGGTGTGTTGGTGATAACCCTCCCCCCTCTCCCCCTCTCCCCACTCCTCACGGTGACTCATACTACCAGTCCACTCGCACTGATGCACCCCTAACTCACGCCCAAAGGGGTCTGACTTCATCCTGCGCTGAGCGTTATGCATCCATCTCCAGGGGCATGGACAATGGATCTGTCAGTACACCTCATACCCCAGTGTCACCCATCTTTCACACCGCCATGTAACATGCACTCTCACACTCACACTCACATACAAGGCTCAAGGATCTATTTGTCATGAGACAACACAGGGTTTCATAATGAAATGAGTGCTTGTAAGTCCTTCATGATACACAAACATAGTAGATTTATTTAGGCTATGAACATACTGTATATATACTGTATATGAACAGTTATATAATTCTGTAGTGCATTTTGTAAATCAGATCATCAGTGATGTAAACACAGAGTCCACCTCTCCTCTATCGGTTCTGAACACGGTCCGTCCGTCAAGTGCAACAGCTTTATCTGGGATGTTGTGGTGGAGACAGGTCTCTGTAAAGATGTGGGCACGACAGTCTCTGATTTCCAGTTGCTTAGTCCCATTTCATCCCAACACTTCCCTGCCACCGGCCATTAGCCAGCAGCAGCCTTAAATCCAAGCTGGATTAGCATGTCTCTTATCCCGACTTTCTTTCAGTCTGGATGGGCAAAAGACGCCGTGGGCTGTGGTCGTTCCAAAACTGATGCTTTCTTCTCCGATGCTGATACATTTATTTCTGCCATAGGCAAGAAAATGTAGCGAAATTTGAAGGAGCTACCAGCCGCTGCATCCACATGCGCTGCTGTTGCTGTACAACATGTATACAAACGCTATATCACAATAAGGTTTTCATTGGCTTCACTGCTTTCCTTACTAAAATATACGTCTCCTCCCTTTTCCCTTCACCATAGCATTCGCCATGAATCTTGAGTCCTTACACATGTGAATGTTGAATATGGAGGGGCTAAAAGCAAAGGACAGTTTACAAGTATGTAGGAAAAATGTCTTTCTCTCTCTCACAGTTGCGTTTGCAATGCAACCGATGTAGTGAGAGCACCCGGCTGTCACAGAAGCTTTTCAAATCATGGATGCCTCCTGACAAGCTTCACTGGCTCTTAAAATGCTGTCAGCAGTCTGTCACCTGTCATCTTGGCCAAGGTACCAACCAATCTTAGCATTAAATTCAAGGCCATTTACTGAGGCTGAGATCGGTCCTATCAGACTTATTGGACTTGATTGGATGAGGTTTATCATGGTCATTGTCAGATCCCTCTGACTTGTGTCTTTTTCAGTCTGCATGACCTGACTCGACTACAGAAGCTCCCCCCTTTTCCTCAGCAGAGTGCAGTCTCCTCGGTGGTGTCTCTGTAAGGGGTCATTGCATTGAGACAGAGAGCGAGAGAGAGAGAGAGAGTGTGGGGGTGTTGTGCTTTCACAGGATCTAATCCAGTGTGTGGGATCAGCCAGATAAAGGCAATGCCTATCACTTCAACATCCAAGACTGTTGAACTGGATTAGTGTAGATGCAGGAGATAGCTGCCAGATAGGTTACTTAGGGAGTTCAACTTTCACTCTCCACTCTCCTACTCTGTCTCTCTCTGAGCACAATATGCTACTGAGTTTCAGCGGTAACAGCCCAATCTCCCTAAAATCAACTCCCATTATTCTATTCTGGTAGCGAGTGTAGGTGGAAGACCTACAATTTGACTTAATCCTATCCTGGTACAAGGTGTTAGTGTGGAGCGTGCTGTACACCGTGGTTTGGTAGAGGTTCCCATGCGTGGGTTACAATCCGCTCTGCCAGCTGAAATACGGTGGTAAAATAATGCACACCCTCAGATGGACTTGTATTGGTGTTGGCAGGCCCGTGTAGACATGTGCATCCTGTTTCAGAAACACTAACCTCCCTCAAGGCTAAGGTTAGAATATAGCTTTTTTTTTTTTTTTTTTTTTCAAAATCTGAAAAGAAAGCAGCTCTCAGGTAATAGTTAGCAGCTGTGGCCATTAGAGGAGAAACATTCTTTAAAAAGTGAGTGGTAAATGTTGAACAAACACTTGGAGACAAGCTGTAAAACAGAGACCAAATCAGTAAATCAGCAAATCATCCCTCACAGTGTTTTGCTTTTAAAAAAAACACGTGTTTATATTAGAATGTTTTCCTCTTGGACCTAAATTTAAACACTGTCATTTAATTTCTCAATTACGTCGCATGCAGTGTAGGATTGCTTGATTTGGAAACCGTTCATTTTGGCATTTTGCTTATGTTGCGTAACGGTGTCCACGAGGGAACCTGCAGTTTGCTTTTCCCTTTTCCCTTTCCATCTCCGAGCAGCGGCAGCCACAATGCACTGCAAACACGCATTTGATGCACTTTTACCCTGGATTTATTCAGCACTTTTCACTCAGCAAATTGCTTCACACAGACTCACACGGTCGGGGATCCAGTGTCTGGCACTGTGTTCAAAACCAGTGAGACCAAGGGAGAGAGAGCGATAGAGGGAAGAGGGAGAAGGGCAATTTGAATTGGAGTTTGGTCAATCTTCAAACGTTTTTCCAGGGTGCTTACATGGACTGATCAAAAGCACCCCACTGGCACAGGCCCTTGTAGCCACAAGGGGAGTCCTCTGATGCTGCTGCCATGGCTTCCCTGCTGGCCAAGCCCCCCTGCTTCCTACCCGTTTATGCCTGAATAGGTGCTGTGACATAAAGTTTGTACATAAAAACAAACGCTCCTTTTAATGTTTATTTTCTTGCAGAATGATGAATTATAAGACACAGGGTTGCATAATGAAATGAAAGTTTGTAACACTTTCATGCTACACAAACATACCTACATATATACTTAAGTATACACCAAGGAAATGATTCTGTGGTGCATTTTTTAAGTTTGCATTTGATTGAATGTAAGCAACGGCAGAAAGATGGTGATGATAACATGGTCAGCATTTTCACATTCAAAGTTAGACATCTGGGAAACATCCACCTAGAGTGCGTATGAGCATCAATGATGTAAACACACTGGGAATGTCGGCTGGGAATACAGTTCACCCTCCCAGTACAGCAAGCTTGATCTGGGATGTTTTGGTGGAGACAGGTCTCTGTAAAGATGTGCTCATAATAGTCTCTGATTTTCCTGTGGTTTGGCCAGCGGAGTCCTATTTCTTCCATTTAATTTCCATTACCGACTCTCTTCCTCTGCTCCCTGGGGTGGTGCTGGATTGTCAAAAGATGTGCAGTAGTCGTCCAAAAGTCTGCTGTTCTTAATCCAAAACCTGCGCTTTCTTGTCCAGTGCTGATGAACAGTAAAAAAAAAAAAAAAAAAAGGCTGCTACATCTGCATGCGCCGCCGTTGCCATGACACGACAGGTAGCGTTTAACAAAATGTTGATTCATACTTTACAGTAAGGTACTGCAATTAAGAAAATGTAGTCCAAACTTATTTAAAGTGATGAAAGTGGTTAGGCTTTGGAAAACTAAATATGGCAACCCTGAATGTGCTCCAGGATTTATAACCAGCTCATTAAGAAGTCCTCCTACTTAGTGACGCCTGGGGACATTTATTTCTGTCCTTACTTCTCCAGGCCTCTTTCATAACGTTCTATGTGAGTCTGTTTGAATGTGTTCGTATATTGGGGATATTGTGGTTTCTGGCCATCATTTTTTTTTAGACATTCGAGACAGCACTGTTTTGTGTTTTCACAGATATTAACTACACAGGGCCATGCTGCCCCAGGGGAACATGGAGAGTGTTTTTCAACACTCTCATCCATCTTCACCTTTTACTCCCCTTGCTCACTTAACTCAGTTGCCGCTTCCAGACACTGGCGATAGAGAGAGGCTTGCTAATGGCTGTGGTGTTGAAATGGGGGACCGTGTTAGACCGGGGCCGAACCAAGGCCAGGTCTCTGGGGCGGCAGGCGTTGTTTCTGTGGACGGGTCCTCCTGAAATAGAAGGGCAGGAAAATTGTCAGAGGGGCTCGAGGGTATGAATCCAACCTGTTAGCAGCCTTCTCACCCAGCCAGATAAATAATGCAGGGTCAAATGGGGCAGAGAGGCGATAGGTTTAAGTACCTGAGAGAGCAGGCGAAAGTAAAGTGATGCTCAGGAAATGAATGTTTTTGGGCCTGAGAGTCGCTTTCTCAGGTGGTTAGATGCTGTAGGCTGCTAGAGCAGTGGCGTGGGAGTGAGTGAGAGCCTGTGGTCAACAGATGGAGTTTTCGACAGAATTATTTTTGGTCCGGTAAGCACTGGTTTCTCCATTCACTCCATTGCAGGGTTTTCATTTTCCTCTTCTCTTTTTTCCCCCTCCCACTCGCCCACCCAGAGGTGAGCCTACCCTGCAAAATACTTCAGACTCAAGTCACCCACCTCGCACACGTGCACGCATTTCTTCACTTCCTTACAATGTTGTGGGTGTGTGTTTGCGTCTGCATATGTGCGAATGTAACACACTTTGCGAGATTTACAGCTACTATAGAAAAGCCGCCTCCTAATGTGAGAAGCGACTGGATGTGTGCGTGTGTGTGTGTGTGTGTGTGTGTGTGTGTGTGTGTGTGTGTGTGTGGCGGGCTGGTGCGAGTGCTTCTGCAGTGCTTGAGTGTCAGCTATTTTCTCTCATATACAAAAGAAGCAGAGATTGAGAAACAGATGTTATTGGTGACTGGGGAGAGGCAAGGTCATTCATTATTTATCTCTTTGTACACACTTCTGCACAGCTGATTAAATGTGTTTGCTTAGCAAGACAGTTAACTGTTTAGTTAATGCAAGGCCTGGTGTGTTAGAGCTTAACAAAGTGTTACACCCCCTGCCTGGAGAGTAGTCGGGGTTTCGTCCTGGACGCGCTCTAACACAGCCGTGTGTCTGAGCGTCTGTCTCTGGCCAAATGTGAATTTAGAGGCCCCTGGACAACGGTGAGAGACGGTACGTAGCGATCTGATTTAGATGAACTGCAGGCGTGCAGGGGGGAAGGTCGGGTTATCTGGTGATCCCCAGTGGCTGCCTGCTAGAACACATATCACAGCATGACCGACCGCTCCTATGGGTGCACACACACACACACACACACACAGTGACACAGTAGTGAACAGAACAGCGCTGGTCTGGCCGTGCGCCGGCATACTTTATGGATGAGCATATTTGCTGAGGTCTCCCTCCACGCTGCAGTGTCAGTAACCAGATGAAGACTGGCACGGCCCCCACATCCTGCCTTCTTCTCCTCCTACATATGGTTTTCGCATATGTCTTCTTCTTCGATGTTTGGATTAGCTTGCCAAGGTCAGACGTAGGTCAGCCGTGGGAAGGCTCAACCACTTTGAGCTCTGGCCCTTAACTGTGCCGCCTGCTGTCGTGTACTCAGCTAACCCTCAGGCTTTGAAGGCGAAGCTCTGAGGGGCTCTGTGCGGACTTACACCGCGTTTCTTTTACTTGACCGTCCAGCAGTTTGACACGCTTTCATACCCCCACACACACACACACAAAGGCATGCGTGTGTGCATGCACATTTGCTCACATACCCTCCTAGTTGATCTCCTCTTGACAGACATGTGACCTTGACTTTCCCCTCTGTGATGTTTTCAAGAGAGTCTGGCTGCTCTTTGGTGCTGTCACCGTCTGAATAGATAGATGAATGTTTGGGTGGAGGAAGGCAGGCGGGGATGGACAGATGATAGAGCCATCAGCTTTTCATGGGTGGAGGAGGGCCCAGTGACATGTGACATCACAGAGACATCTCTCACGCCCAGCACCAGGAAAAACCATGCCGCCCTGCGAGATTTACTGCAGCGGTTATATATCCGGCCAGCAGGATCTGATGAATAAAGACGAAACAGGGCTGGCATCGGCCCGTTCAGGTCAGGGAGGGTCACGTACTTCATATAAGTCATTAGAATGCTTTTCCGATGTTTTTGTAGTTAGGTGGTCTCTTGGCCTCAAGTTCAAAGCTTTACTGAGGGAATACATCATTCATCAGGAGAAAGAGGGAAGGAAAACAGAGCTAAGGTTTCACAAAGGTCTAATAATATCGGCTAATAATTCTTAACAGTTGTTGTAACCCCATCCCGCATGGAGTCACAGGAGGCTGACATTTACCGCATACCATGAAATTAAACAAGTGCCACACAATTTAAAAGAAAGAATTCGAAAGTCAATTAATCATCTCTCTGCCGGTTTTAATTCTTCGGTTCCTTCGCTTCCTCTCCACTAACCTGAATCTCCAGGTAGCGAAATGACGATGATAGATTGTTTTGCAAATATTATTTGACCCCCGACTGTCAATCCTGTCAATCACTCTTCGTCTGCTTCCCCATTCCTGCTGTCACACTGATATAAATAGCCGTCATTGACCTGTTTGTCTTCTGTGTTCCTCAGATTCGCGTCGACGGGCCTCCTCACGGTGGCGTCCAGTATGAGACAATATCGGTCATCAAGGACGGCAGCCCTATCCTGCGAGATATGGCCTTCTCCCCTGACCGCAACTACCTCTACGTCATGTCTGAGAGACAGGTAGGTGTTGCGCATGGATGCAAGTGCCCTCACCCGGGCAGACTGGAAGGTTTAAGTGTGTCTTTGTCTGCGTGCATATGTTTAAATGTCAGGGAAAAGGCTGTGAAAAGTGTGTGTGTGCTCTAGCAGAGCCCTAGATGGCCCACCTCTCAACATCACCAGCACCACCACCCGCTGTTAGCTATAAATAACCTGGGTGGCACAGCGGGGGGACGCTGTGACAACGTTTGATAATGAAGGAGAACAATGAGGGCAGGGAGAAAGAAAAGAAAAAGTGAGACAAGGAAGAGACAAGGTAGAATGAGAGACAGAGATGAAGGGCACTTGCCGGCTGGCTGGCTGAGGCGGAGGATGTGCGGAAGAGTGATGAGGGAAAGAGGGACAGCTGGAGGAGCGAGCGACTGAGACACAGCAAAGAGAGACACCGAGAGGAAAAAGAGAGACAGAGTGCAAGGTCATCCTTTCACACTTCTAATGAAGTGACACAGCATTGCGGGGCGGGTGGGAAACAGCCGATAGCCATCAATGCCGCTGACATACTAAGTAGGCAGAGGAGGCGAGGGCGGACAAGGGTGTGAGGGGACACAAGGACAGAGTGGGAGTGAGGATATGAGAGGTGAGGAAAACATGATAGGGTAAGAAAAAAAAGAAAAGAGGAGGAGAAGTGACGGGAGGAGAGAAGAGGAGGAGCAGCTGCAGGGGAGCGTGGCAGCGCAGGAACCCCAGAGACGGGCGACGTGCGAGGCTGTCAGTGCGAGGTGATAGATTGTCGTCCTCTCTCCTTATCTCTGCTTTTAACACACTCAACGACTGGCCGGCTGGAGCTTACAGGTTAGGGACGGTGGGTGTGGTGAAAAGGAGTCATTCGGACAATAGTGTCCAATGCTGAGAGAGGAAACAGATAATGTAATCTGCATTGGCTTTTTCCCCCCCCCCTCAGCATCTGTGACTAACACAAAGAAACTTTTGTGAAGTTGCTCAGTTTTAGTTTCAGACACTTGCCTGCTGTGAGAACAAAAATATTACAGTGTCAAACAGTGAATCACATCAGCAGTAAACGCTTCGTACTTCAAGCAGTATCAGAGATTCTTTGTAAGACATATTGCAGAAATGATATCTGAACAAATTATTTAAAAACTCAAATATCCCTTTCATTAATATTTATACAGAACACCCACCAAAATATTTAAATGGATACCTCCAGGATAAGAATTTAAAATCTTCTAATAAATAATCTAATATATACACGTGTAGCTGCAAATCATTTTTACATCAAAATAAGCACGTATATGCGACGGACTACTTTCCCATTGCCGGCAGATGAGTTTTCCTTTCTGCTTTTTTTTTTTTGTACCTGGTGCGTCAGTAACATGAGACAGGAACACGGAGGCCCAGTGACAATGTCACAGTGGTTACTTTTTAAATCTTTTACTTCAGTCTGTCTTTCAAACTCAACACTGGCTGAATGATGTTCAAGCACTCCATGAACGGAGATGAACAGAAAACCATTTACGCACCAAGAACTTGACGACGTGCGTCATAGCGTTGTGCAGGAAAAGAGGCGAAAATGAGCCAGTCCACCTGGATGTCATGCCGATCCGAGCTGGTGGCTCCCTGTGACAATTGCGGAGTCATTTGACCCAAGAACGAACGCCGATTGTACCCTTTTCCTATTGAAGACTAAACACCAGATGTGAGCGCGCATAAGTGGGTTTTTTGTTCCGTACAAAAGGGTTATGACAATGAACACATGACATAAATTTCAAGTTTTTTACCAAGTCAAGTCTGTTTCCCATATTTACCCAAATCCTTTATTCCAACTTATTCTGCAGATGAAACGAGCTTTTGAAGTTGAGTTCATAACTGCTAGTCATCCGAGTGAGGAGTGATGCTGCTGAATATTATTAGTATTCAGCCTGTACACTCTTGTGTTTCGCTCTCCAGGGGTTGGGGAGGATCGAAGCAGACAGGCGTGCGCACGCACATACACACACACACACACACACACACATGCATGCACACATGCATGCTGAAATGCTTTCAACCACTTCGGGGGATGTTACCCTGCATGTTCAAGGATACTACTCGATAGTCACACCTGACAGAGTAACTGAATTGGGATTTAGCGTGGCCGTACACTCATTCAGGCTTTTTTGCATAAATTCAACCAAAAAACTACAGGTTTTTTATATGTGTGTGATTCTGGACAGTTGAACCAACATTTGATTGATCCAGATGAACAACTCTCTCACAAAGCTGTAATCCACATTGTCATTTCTGTTATAAGTCTCGTGGAGCTGCACATAATGCGGTCTGTTCTCTCTGACCTCTGTCTTACCTACTTTCTACTCAAGGGGATAAATTTAGGATGCATAGTATTGGGTACCACATTGTATCTTTCAATGTGCGAGCACTATCCACTGTAAAACACACAGCAGCCACCTTCAAACCAGTCCCTTTCTCACAAGCATTCAGTGGAAAAGATCTATGTGACCTTTATGTGATCGTAAGCCTAAATGTCACCTCGAGCTACACTTGAAGTCAGACGTTCAGGACATCACGAGGTCCATCTTCTCTGAGCTGCGCTTGTTCCCCATGTGTCAGGATGATGCCGTTCGAGGCCAAACGCCTGGTGATGGGAGACCGTTAGAACAAAGGAGGGATGATATCAAGCAGAAAGCAGGGCAGATTTGGCTCCGGTTGCATTTCCTACTCTGAATAACAAAGAGGCCCTCTGTGTTTGGCACAGTGGGAAAGAGAGGATGCAGAGAGACCGAGGGAGAGACAGACAGAGAGAGAGAGAGAGAGAGAGAGAGGCAGACGGAAATTGGGAAAGAGAGAGAGCAATATTTGCTCAGCGAGGCCGTGCTCCGCAATCTGGGCGCTCACTCGCTCCAGTCCTCACACCTGTCTGTGTGTGTTGTGGCGAAGCCGTGAATCGTGGGATGTGCGAGGGCCTTTGTAAACACAAACACGCAGACCGGCAACCCACAGGGGCGCACACACACACTCGCCCACATGCAAAGCGCATGCTCCCTCAGGTTTTTATTTGCATAGGTACCGACATAATGCACTGGCTCTCGCAGTCATGTGAACGCTCGCCCCAAAAAAACTATAATTACACACATGCAAACCTCAGTCTCCCATTCAGTATTCAAATGGGATCTCCATAAGGCTTTGGGAGGCTTTTCATCTCGCCTTTTTCTCTCACCCGCGTATATATAGATTACTCCTACTGCATATGTATAGATCTTCTCCAGCGACTCTTACACGTTCGCTGCCTACCCCAAGTTTTCGTTCGGTGTGTGAAATAACTTTCTGCTCTCGTTCTCATTTGTCACTCTCTCTCACACTCCCACACCAGACGCCATCATTCACTCACCCTCAACCCTGTTTAATAGCTCCCTGTTTCGTATTCGATCCATGGTGCTGCCATGTTCAACTGTGCTTTTGTTTTGTAGATGTAATGACAATAGCATCCACCATATTAATGATGTGGTGAGATTGACCCAGTGCGAGGCAGCGCAGTGGAACTGATGAAAAGACCTGGCTCACTGACTTTCTCTTCTGCAGGAGCAGTATGAGCGTGTGTGTGTGTGTCTGTGTGTGTGCGCGCCTGCCTTCCTGTAGGGTGCTGTATCATTACTGACAGTCCTGAAACACATAGCAGGAGGTTTTTCATCTCAAGATTTATCTTCAGACATTTGCGTACATCCACTATGGTGCCTCTATTGAGAAACCTCAAAAAACATGCTTGTTGCATCATCTCTTGGATTTTCACAGGCTTCACACTCTGAGCTCTGCGTCTTCCATCTGTCCTTGTGCGTTTCTGTGATTCGGCAGATCCATCGTATGGATTTCTGCCAGATCACATGTTTGAGTCATGTTGCGTTAGTACTTGTTTGTGTGTGTGTGTTTGTGTGACTGCTTCTATATTTAGACCAATAATACCGCGATTTTGGTACTTGGCTGGGTAGCAACGCCGGCGGCAAACGCAGTGATGTAGGGAAAAAGGTCATAGCTGTTTCGGGAGATTCGGCTGAGCTGCCTCCTAGACACGTCCTCGACTTTTTCCCTCTCATCTTTTCCTGTCTTTTCTCCTCCGTCTGCGTCATATGAAATGCCCCCCCCGAAATGTCTTACATGTCTAAAACACCTCACTGCATTTAATATTGCATCAAAAAGCCAGCAGATTTCAAACCGAATACATCTTTCACTGCTGTGGCAGAGCGGGCGTCGTATGCACTACGTAACATCTGCGCGAGTTTTACATGGGAAAGCACAGGGGGCTTTAACCTTTATCTACAAGTCCTGCTTTACATACCAGATACACCGTGCCTACAGTAATACTCTGGCGCTATAACAACTGCAGCAGTGTCTCTAATCAAACAGGTAGAAAGAGTATCCATGTGTGAATGGCAGCTGGAGCAGAGCTAAACCACTGGTGCTTTTGCCAGCTCATGCAAATTCAGTGCGTTGGATGTGCATGAGTGTTGGCTTCATCCCCACCGTGTCTTTCTCTCTCCGTCTCTCATTCATTACCCACCCCTCCCCTTTTCTCTCCTCTTTCGCTCTCGTGTTTCTTTTTTCAGGCTGCCTGAAAAATGCTAAAGGGCCAGCACCACTTGTTTCTTTTAACACCATGACCGGTCCTGTGTCTGTATACGTTTGTGTGCGTTTGTGGGAGTTCGAGCCAACAGAAGGGGGACGGAGAGGCATGCCTGACACTGTGGCCCACATGATCCCCTGAGCGGCATTCGCTCTCTTTGTTGTCGGTTTATCAACACAATGCAGCGCACTGGGATAAATGGTGACAACTACTCCAGTATCGAGTGAGGTCTTTTGGGGCCTGCATTATCAACATTTTTATGAGGCCTTTTCATTCCCTTTGTGGTGTATTGTGCTGTTATGGCCGCTGGCACCCAGCAGTAGGGCGAGCACTCATCACACACGGTTGAGAATCAGTGACTGCATTATGTCGGTTGCTTTGGTCAGCGGCCAGTACGCAGAGCTCAGAGCCTATAATGTATTATTCATGGGGAACAATCAAGACTTAACATCTGAAAGGGTTTTGAAGTGATACCTGTGGCGTGGTTTTAGTTCTGCCTGAAAAGGTTTTTGAAAACACCTTTTAATAAAGAAAAAAAAATACAGAGAGAAACCGCACACACGAAAATAAAAAGTGTTGCCTTTTATCATGTCTTAATTAAATCCCAAGAAAGGAGGCAGGTGTTGACTTTGTAATGGAGCTCAGCGGTTTTTTGTAATGTTTTACGGCCGCGGCACACAAGAGTACATAATAGACCTTAACGGTTATAATAGCGTTCTGCGTGAAATAGTGGCCGTCTAATTGCCAGCTCTTTATAAGGATAAGTGTGAAATTCTTGCTAGCATGACCAACTGAGGGATACTGAGCTGGCTTGTAAAACAGACTCGTCTTTCATGGACAGACACACAGTCCTCCCCCTATAGAGGCGTTCAGCCATGTGCTGCTGTCACTCTCCAATACACTCGTGGCTCTTTAGCAAACATTAAACCCCCTCAGCCTCCAATCCTCGTACGCCGTCCTTCCTCCCTTACCCGGCTCCATGTATGGAACGGCAACATTACAGCTCACAGATTATCAGAAAAGAAAAGAAGACCTCATTTTTTTCAAGCCCGGCAATTTCTTCCAGGTGCTCAGCTGTGAAATTTGAAATCCATGCATGGATTCTTTCTTCTTTTTTTTTCCAACCTTTTTTTTTTTGGTATGAGGCCTCTTCTCAACCTGTTCTCCCTTCGGAGCACCCCACCCCTCCTTTCCCCTAGAGTTTTCTGGTTATCCTCCCTCCCTCTCCTTATCCCCCAGAACCTTTGTTTGGCTGGTGTGGTTAGATTGGGAGGAAATGGGTTCAGTGGTTATCGAGACAGGAGGAAATGGGAATCATTCACACCTCGTCCAGGCTTAGATTAGCTGACATGCTACTGGCTCATCATTATGCAGGACTTTGGTGTGTATGACACGCTGATTTCATGTGTTAATGGGCATGGAGCACATGATGGCTTATAGCCAGGCCTTCCACTGTGCACTGTAGGTGTTACAGCTTGTGCAGACTAAAAAAAAAAAAAGGCGACTAGCAGCAGCGTTGGTGGAAAGCCTTTTGTTTCCTGGTTTTACTATTTACACCCTCCACAACAAGCAGATTGGACTGGCTCATATCCAGGCCACTCATTCAAAGACTTAAGTTTGTGTGCATGCTTTTCTTGTGTGCACGCAGCTCTGATTTTAAAGAGGCTTCTGGAAGATACTCCCATCCTTTTCTCATTGCATCTGGTGGGGAGGGAAGAAGTCTGGCAAGGATTCAGGTCAAAAGAATGGACACAACGGTAGAGCAAACAAAGTCAAAAAGGCACAGGGACAATAGATTAACGCTTTGTGTCTACTTCTTCTGAGCCCCTCCTTCCTTTGCAATGTTTGATCGTCTGTTGTCAGGGCTGAGTAGCGAAGGGGCATTCGGCGACTACCAGAACCTCAACAAGTGTCGAGGTTGCCGTCCCTTGACCCCGTCCCAGCCCAAGGGCAGTCTAGTTAGCTTGCAGCTGCCAGCGAGTGAACAAGACCAGGGGTTTGACCATTGACCCATATCTCTGTGTTTCTCACCAATCTGTCCGTCAGTGACACTCGGACAAAGAGTCCCAATAACTCGACTACCCTCCATCATAGCACAGAGGACATTCAAGAGGCAGCTTTTAGCATGAGAGAGCAATTGGTGGAATGGGCCGAATTCAGTTCTGTGAAGTCCTGTAGTTTTCTCACTCATTCTTAAGTTTTTCCCACAATCAAAATGTCAGAATATTGAGGTTCTTGAAAGCAAAATGGGAGAAAAAAAGAAAGCTCTCTCACCAAATCCCCCTGTTGTATCCACAGTTGGCTTTTTAACCATATGAATGTGAGTTAAGTAAGATGTATCCACTTAACTGACCTCGACTGATTTGTTTTGCTGTGGTGCAACTAACAATACATGAGGTGCCGTGTATGCCACGCAACCATGAAGTCTACATCAGTGTTTATAGGTGAGACGTGACCTGAACAAAGGTTCCCTGTCATGCATGAGAAAACTGTGATGCCATGTGCCAACATATGGACCACACATCTGCATCCCATTCCACCCTCGCCGGGGCCAATCAAGAGAGGGAAACAGTAGTCAGGGCTTCCTAGCATCTATCTGTTTTTCGACAGACCTCAACAACAGACAAACATCTCCGGGCCAGCCTGCTATCAGTCAGACAACAGACACCGGCCTTGATAGATTGGCCGTCATGTTTTATCTGGGATGTAAGCGCGACAGCGGGGTCAGATTGGCAGCCATGGGGTTGAGGGCCAGCAAATCAATCGCACGGCCGCTTCCTCGCCCAGGTGCTCTGCAGCTGGTTAGGAGGGGCCGGAGCTGCAGCGTAGAACCTTGGGCTCAGATTCCTCGCTGCGTCCGTGACAGCTTCACTTGATATTGACGGCCGGACAAATTAGGATAAATTCCCCTGTCAATACGCACATCCAATGTTATTGATGATGCCATTTAGCTTTTCATTCTGAAGAAACCACTTTCATCCCTGACCCACTTGTCAAGCTTCCTTTATCTTGAGCTGTGTGTGTGCACGCATTTGTATATGTGTGTGTGTGTGTTTTCAGTACCTTTTAGTATCGTAGAATTTGGGGTAACGATCCTTAATTACCATCTTTAATAAATGGTTAATGAATAGTTAATGAAACTTTTTTAAAAACATCTACAATTACATAAGAAATGCCATATAAAACATTTAATTGTTTGTTAATAGTCAAACAACTTTTATTTATTCAAATAATTCAATAATTCAGTAAAAATTTCCTGTTTTCCAAGTCGAGTCAAGTTGATTCAGCCTTGTTTTCTGACTTTTATTTTAACTATATTATTTAAGTTTTACAATGAAACGATTATTATGCCCACTCTGTCTCCAGTCCCATCCCACGCCACAGTAGTGCCAGTGTCTGCCGATGAATGGTTTATTTTTTTTCTCAGTTTGTATCATATGACATCGACGCTTTGAATAACCAAGTTGTGTGGTTTGAAACCATATGATATTTTTCTTCCTGGAAGTTAATATGCGTGTATGTGCTCCGCTTCCTGCCTGAACCAGAGCCTGTAAAGGGCAGGTTTATGTGTATGATCCATTCATTCAGATGACACTTCTATCTTAAGGGCCTTAAAATAAGTGCTCTGTGCGTTTGGTTTAATGGATGTTCGTGTGCTGTCTCTCAGCGTTGCGAGGTCAGGGGTTGTGAGAAGTTCAAGGGTTGACTGAGCCTGTTCATCAACAGGAAGGGGTCACTCACCGGGTCAGTCCAAGACGCCCCTTCACTGAATCATGTTTTTATAGCTTCCATCTGCCTGACCACTGCCAGTCAGCTATTTCTTCCTCATGATGACCGATATGAGTATCCTTCCCCCTTTTGGCTATGTTCTAGCAATGTTGTACATGTCTGAATGCCGAGCTCTGTTTGCTCCCTCTGTGCTAGCCCGCCTAACAAAGGCCCCTCATTTGCATTAGTCCCTGAGCAGGCATTGTTAATTGACTTAAGCCAGGATTAGTGTTAATCAGGTTTTGTGCCCTGGAACCATTGGCCAATCCTAACCTCATTATTTGATAGCAGCACACGTCCTGTCAGCCCCCATCAAGCTGTTAATTAATAGAAGCCTGTGCACCCAGGTCCCAGCCTGAACACCCTCTTACCTCCCATTTCCCCATCCATCCATCCATCCATCCATTAACCCCCCCCCCCCCTTTCCCCCTCTCCCACCTTCACACCCAAGTCCCCTGCTACTTCAGCAGTGGTCAGTACATAGCAATGCACTGTATAAGCTGTGAATTCAATGACTAGGCCGGCAGACTGTGTTAGCAGACCGCGCAGCTGTCGGTAAACAAGCGTGGTGTAACTTGACGTCTGCTTCAGGTGAAATGGTCCCCGAACAGACTCCAAGCAGTGTCAAGTCTGGTCTGAACGGATCCCAAGACCTACATGAGAGAGACATTTTTGTGTCTCGCTTTGAGATCATGTGTGTGTCTGCACATCCCCTAATACCAGCTCAAAAACTCATGGCTGTCTCCCTGTCCCACCCCCCCCCCCCAACCCCTGCAAGAGTCTCTCACTGGCCTCTTGACATAATATGAGATAATGAGGAAAAGGATACCTGATCCTTAGACTCTCTGACACCTCTGTCTCTGTCTGTCTGCAGTCTCCCAGAGTCTGCCATTAGCCAGCCGACTGTTGCTCCCACAAATATCGCCCCTGGAGGAAAAAGAAAATGAAATTTTTATATCCAGTCTTCACTTTTGCTACATTGTTGAACCGTTAGGGATTCTTGAAAAATTCAGCACAAGATAAATGCATGTTTGAGTATTGTAAATGTTTTAAATCCCACATGAAGAAGATCTCCAAAGCAGCTTTCTTTGATTGAAGCGGTTACTATCACAACACCGTGTCGCAAACAACGTGTTCATGCGTTTATTTAGATTATACCTCCGTAATGCTCTCTAGCCCAGTCCTCCAAAACAATTAATTGAAAACTACAATTAACTCAGAACTCTGCTGCCGGGCTTATAACTAGAACAAGAAAGACAGAGCATGTCACCCCGGGTTTAGCTAACCTGCAACTGCTCCCAGTATCTTTTAGGATTGATTTTAAAGTACTGTTAACTCTTTACAAGGCTCTTAATGGCTTTGAGCCCGCCTGTATTACCAGCTCTTTGTCTTTTTATGATCCTTCATGGCCTCTTAGATCCTCTCCTCTGCTGTTTTTTTTTAAATACAACCAATCACACAAATGGGAAAATCCATAGCTCAGCGTTTTTTTTAACCGTACACCAAAACTATGGGACTCCCTATCCCAAGGCTATACGTGGTATAAACTCTGTGAACAGTTGAAACGACAATTGAAAAAGCCTTTATTCACTCGTGTCCGTTTGTTTCTCAGTCGGTTGGTTTGTCAGCAGGTTTAACCAAAAACTGCTGAATGGATTTCCATGAAAGTTAGATGGAGGATGGGTCTCTCAACCGAGAACAGATCCCATTAACTTTCGGTGCAGATCTGGATAAAGGTCCAATTTGTAAGTGTTCCCAACTCATCAAATACTGACGCTTTGGGATGGCCGCGGACCCAACCTGCAATCCCAAAGAGTCAGTATTTGATGAGTTGGGCATGAGACTCAAAAATCAACTTTCTTACAAATTTGACCTCTAATCTAATCACATTTTATCTTTTGTTTTCATTATTGCATAGATCTTGATGAAAAGCTGTATTTAGGTGGTTGGTATGTATGTGTGAGTACAATTTTATGCAGATCCTCGATCTGGAGAGCTTAAATTATAGTTAAGCAGTTTAAAATCTCATGTGATTCAGGGCTCTTCAGTTTGATATTGGATTATAGGCTCTATTGAAACCTTGATTAAAGGGGACTGTTGGGGCTTGGCAGATAAATGCGCTCTACTTAGTGCCATTAATATTTTCTCTTGTTTCAATTTGTCTGTTTTTATTTATTTTCTTGTCTCTTCACATTCTTGTAAAGCACTTTGGGTTTCACCCCTTGTATGAAAGGTGTTACAGAAATCAAATGTTTTATTATTATTATTATTTTTATTATTATATCAAGTGGTAGAGTGTTGGGGAGTGAGGGAAGGTTTTATACAGGCAATTAATAACAAGTGTTTTGAAGTAAACATTGAATGGATGTGGTCAGTTTTTGGCAGAAAGTCATAATTCTAAGCACCTGGAGGAGCGAACCTGTCCTTGAGCTTTTCGCGCCGCTCATTATCTAGAAACAGAGCTGTTGTATCTCTGATTGAGCTCCAGTTTCAACCTCTACTGCTGTTGTGCTGCTGTTTATACGCTGAATTCTTGCTAACTCCTATATGAGGGTGCGTGGCTGTGTATGTCGCTCACATTTGTGTGTCGTGTGTGTGCCGGCACACTTTGTCACTTTGTGAATGTGAGCCAAAGGAACAGTCCAGGAGCCATCCTGCCAGAATAATCAGCTCTATAATTAAGAGCTGTGAGTATGTCAACTGCCTTCATATACCCCCCTTCTCTCTTTCTGCCTCTTTCACTGTCTGTCTGCCTCTATAATGGCACAGCATTTGTCTGTTTCCTCCCTGCGCCTATGCAGAATGCTCGTGACATTTATTGTGAAACTAATGGCGGTGCTTCACTCCTCCTAATTGTAGGCTTTAATTGCAATAATTATTTACAAGCCTAATTAGAGCCTAGAGAGTGTCAGGGAGAGACACGAGTGCTGGTTGAAGGAATCATGACAGGGTTTGTCAGGAGCCAGGCGAAGAGTAAAGTGAATAGAGTGGCAATGTTTTGTCTATAATTGGGGGAGGCCATGTCTGTAAGTCTCACTGCCTCTCTTGCTGTCTCTTTTTTTTTTTTGTCAATTGCCTTCCTCCTTAGCTCTGAGATTGGGGCTGCAATCACAGGATGAAGATGATTTGAGGCTGAGCTCACAGATCAGTGGATAGCAGCGGGATCGTTCCCTCAGTGCTGTGGTGAAGGTGTTCATTTAAAAAAGGTCTCAAGCTGACTCTGAAGACTGATCTCTCCGGTTTGAGAGGGACTGACGGCTCCATTCACTGCGCTACCAGCTGCCTTCTAAAAGAGTGAATAAGTGCATCTTACGTGCATTTGTCACTGAGTACATTGTTTCTCTGTGTGTTCTAACCAGGGCCCGGGTTCATTTGCCGCAGTTTGGCAGAGCCTCAGGAGGTCTTTTGTGTGTGTGTGTGTGTGTGTGTGTCTGTGTCTGTGTGTGTGTTTTACTGTGTGATGTGGTCATGCTGCCAGGTCTGCAATATGCTCTTTGTCTGTCCTTCACAAGGCCAGTCTTGGTAAACAGACTACAGCAGGAGAGCTGCTGGTTTTTGATGGGCTACCCACGGCAGCTCAGCCCTCTCTCCCTCTCTCTTTGCAACACACATTCCCCCAATTTCCCCCATTTCATTCCCCCCTTTCTCTCCTCTTCTCCCCTTTCTTCTCTCCTGTCAGCGCAGCGTCCGATGGGAGGACTCAATCCCACAATGCCATTCTCCTCTCCCCTGCGGCTCACTTTGACAAAGCTGTCAGCCTGAGCCCCGGTGATGGATGTAGTATTGTACAGTGTGTGTGCGTCCGCGTGTGTGTGTGTTTACGTGTTACTGCATATGTGAATGTGTTTTTCCGGTTGTAAAATGAGTCTGGTATCCCATTTGGACTCTTGTTGGGCAAAAATCATTTTATTTATATGCGCAGAAATCATAAATTATACTTTCTACAGTATGTCTTTTACAGATGTGTGTGACCCAGAGCCTCTGCCAGTTTAGGTGTTAGTAGTAGAGCTTTGGGCTTAGAGTTTATGCGCGCTTGTGTTTTTAGCAAGGATGACTGACAACATTCACATAAGTGCACCGTACATGACAAATATTTGAGAAAATGCCTGCTGTTACCCTTTAAGATGTTGAGCAAAGCACACAACTCGCAGACAAACATTTATCTATGTCTGCTCGTACATATGCAGACACACATTCGGCTAAAGGAGGAAGATGAATGTGCAGGTATGGATAGCATATCTCTAATGCAATATTTGAGGAAAAATATTAGAATGAGCACGGACTTAGATAAGGCCAGTGATTTAAACAGTGTGTCTGCCGACAGCCTGTTGAAATATTGCCTTTCTTGCTGACGTGTAAATCGGATATTTGGAGCCAGAAGGATTACATGGTGGTATAAGATAGGGCCGCGGAGTGACGGATGGGGTTGTGTAGGGGGGGATTTTGGGATGGAAAAACTACAGGACACATTTGTGGTGGACCAATACTATTACCTGCATCCAGAGCAGTTTAAAGTCAACACGTAGGACCAAAAAATTGCCATAACCCCTCCGAGGCAAAACGCTTATTTAATTCACATTTTCCATAAGCAGCCGGGGAGCAGTTAATTTGGCTGCGCAGAAGCAGCTGTCTGAGAGTCGCGGGATGAGAGGCAAGAAGGAGACAGAGGGTGGGGAGAGAAGAGAGACGGAGAGAGTGAGACACAAAGGCAGTTTGGGCTCATTATGTTGATTTTTTTCCCTCTTCTGCCAAACAAAAACACCCCGGCACTTTTTAGACACACCACTGGAGATCAGTCACTGCTTTTCCTTTCTCCTTCTCACCCTGCAGAGTTTCTTTGTAGGCAAATCTAATATTTTTCTCTTCGCTGCAGGAGCGTGTTTACCCATAGCCTCTGTCACTATATATATTTCCTTATGGAATCAAATTGGATTAAATCACAGGCGCTATTATGGGGTCTGAGGAGGTCTTTCAGCCTCCGTAAGACTCGTAGGCTCTCGTTAATGTATCACAACTGGAGCCGAGGTGAGGAGTGTTTAGTATGTAACACACATGGCAGCATGCACAGCACACATGTGCATATATGCATGCATGTAATCTTGCAAATATGCCCCCACGCACAGACAGACACACAAATACACACACAGACACGTGTAGCTACGCATACACACCCAATTTGGGATTACATGAAGTGTCCCCCACCACCTGAGCCTAGTTATCAATGCCCCTCCTCCCTATCTGTCTCTTTTTCTCATGTACACAGACTAACATTCATCTAGGCACAAACACACACACACTCACAAAGACACACACACACACACACACGCTTACACTTACACACAAGCAACAGCCCTGAGAGCAGTGGGGTGTAACCAAACCCTTCATTTGTATGTACATCATGTACACTGGGAGAGACGCCGAGACAAAGAGAACAAACATGCTCACATGCATGCACACACACAAACATACACACACACACATGCGAACACACGCTCACAAAAAAAAAAAACTTACACACTCAGACATGCACTGTGGAGTCCCTCTGTGGATCAGAATTCATTTCTGTCTGCCTTCCCCTCCAAATCAATACCCCCGTTGGTCGACAGACAGCCGTAAGTGTGCCAGGGAGGCTCCCCAAACGCACACACACACACGTACGTACACACACACTCATGCCTGTTGATGTGTGATGGCCTCTGCTGCTTCCTTATTAACTCCTCACATGCTGACTGAAGCATACACCTCATTACTGGCTGCATTGACAGTCTGGAATCCCGCAGAGAGGCACACAGACACGTCGGACGGAGACAGACAGGCCAGAGATACTTATAGGGCTTTTCAATCGGCACATTTGGATGCGTCAAGTCAGATCATGCATTTGCATTTCTGCTCCTTAAAGCACGGTGAGTTTCGCCTTGTCGTGCCCAAGATGGCCCAGCTCCGGGATCCGGTCTTAGTGCGCCCGACTGGCCTGCCCGTCATCAATCAGGGATCGATGGTCGCTTCCTCCTTTGGACCAATTTGGTCAACCTGTGTCCGTTTTTCAAGCGATGAGCAGCAGATGCCAAGCAAAATCTCACAACGACAGCCTGAAAATCCATAATGATAAGTATCTATGTTGCACTGATAAGTGCTTACCCACCATCATTTTTAAGACACATCTTCAGGCTGGTAGCTCTGTTGTAGTGGAGATGCAAATCCCCGCCGACCTGGCCGGACGGGCTGAGTCAAACCAAGTCGGTGCAAGCCAGCAAATGTGTGTGGAAAAGGGGCTGGAGAAGGGGTAGAGTGAAGTGACAAACAACGAGAAGGTCGCACAGACAAGCAGTCCACACAGATGGGTTAGAAAACTGATTGAGATTGGCAGACATGCACACAGAAAAGAGAAGACATACATGAACACAATGGCGAGTGAGACAGGTATGTAGACAGACATTGTGACTTTGAGTACCATAGAAATGGACTGACCTAGAGATGCCTACAGACAGATGGAGGCGAATGCATCAGGTGTGGGAGTGAATAATAGTAACTGGTTGTTAAAGCAGTCTGAAAGTGTCACTCATAGAAACGCCTTTAGCGTCACTTGTGTGAAGAATGCTTTATATACATTAATTGCCCTCTTGTGATGGTTAAGCGCACTCCCACTTCTTTCACTCCTTCAGCCTTGTCACAAGAAGCGACTGAAGATTTTTTCCAACCCACTGCAAATGTTAATGAGTCACGTCGGCCTCTGAAGTGTCTGCTTTTCAGACCCACCATACCATTAGCATTATTGTCCAGTCTGTTGTGATGTCTGGTGGTGGCGGAGTGGGGGCAGGTCACCAGGTATGAATGCAACCTGATGGGCTGAAAATAGACCTTCATTCGACAAACAGGACCACAGTTCCAAGGCTTCTTTTACAGTATGTTTTGCATACTTATAAATTCCAAAAAAGTGCCAAAAAAGGTGAATTTGCAGTGTAAAGACAAGGATTTTCAATTGACTTGTCCCTAAAATAAGGTTAAATCTAATTCCGGCATACTCCGCATCATCATGGTATGCCAGCGTGTCACTTCTTGTAGCTGTCTTTGCACATGAGTGCACACACTCATACATACTCGCATACAAGCACTCTTAGGCACTTTCACAGCTCCCCGTTTCCCATCTCTTAAATGTCAGCATGGGCCTTTAAACCAGTCGCCAGTGAGCAAGCGGGTTAGAGGGGGGCTGAGAGTTCAAAGTGGTCAGGCAGCATGGATGTAATTTCCTCCTTTTAGCCTCCTGACTGAATTACTGAGCAAAGAGGCCACCTCGACTGGGAGCCGCGTAGGAGAGCGAAACACGGGGAGCGCAGAGGTTCAGGAGGGGAGGGGGGGGGGAGAAGTAGGGGAAGAGATGGGGAGATAAGTGGAAAAGAAAGGCGAGAAAGGGGCCGAGGAACGAGCCGCAGGATCATATCACCGGTATCCATCTCAACATCTTTACCTCGTATAAGAGGGTGCACATGAGATCTGGAAAGGAGTAAAAGATGCTGGGGTATCATTAGCAGTGCTTGACATTGTGCTATTAAGTGAAAACTGTGAAGTCATGCTTAAGTAAATGAATATGCGTCTGCCGGGGTTATTCGTCGGCACAGCTTTTTCATTAAGGTTGGTTATTCAGAGAGAAAAGACACAGTTATGGGTTGAAGAAGAGAAAGACGTCTTGGCATGGTTTTGTTTTTCTTGAAACATCACTTTGGTGTGTGTTATTGAGCAGTTTTGGGAGCATTTTTAGCTGTCAGCACTAAAGGCTTCAGTGGTCTGCAGTATGTACAAACACACAGTGGAAGCACACAAACACACCCACTTTTTTTTTCAGTCTAACCTGCTCCTCCTCCTCTTCTTGCCCAAAAAGGGGATTGAAACCATACATAATTGATACACTCCTAGCTGTATCGACTGGTTGGATTTTTTCATCCTCCTTGCTGGTCGATTCCCTCACTCCATTATTTCTATGCTTGCGCTCCCTCCACTGCCTCACATCCCCCTGTGGCTCCTCCCTCCAGTCCCAGCCTTAGTGTGTAACACCTTAACACGCACACACAAACACACACAAACACAGATTAGGAGACAGTCCCACCTCCTTCCTCCAGCTTCATTATTGCTCACTGCCCCGCTTCGTCTTTAATCCATACAGTTGGCCATCATTCTAAGGGGAGGGGGGTGAAATTCAATGCCGTGTGTGTGCAAGTCTGCAGTGTGTGTGTGAGGAATGGGAGTTTTATCTGTTTTTGCACAGGGGCAGTGTACGAGGAGGGGAAAAAAAGGGGGGTACTTACCATCCAAAGCTGAGAGTGCAGCGATGAATAAAATAAAATGCTTTTTTGAGGTGTTAAAATGTATTTTAAAAAATATTCAAAACAAACTCGGCTTTCGTAAAAACTAATCAAATAAACAGGGATCGCTGGTGAAAATTGCTGCCAAGCCAGTGTAACAGTGTCTAAAACATTTAATTTGTGATACTTACGTGTCGTAAGTGTTTGATAAGTTGGTGAAGGTTCTCAGTCGTCCAGGTCATGGTAAATCTAGGTGCTGTATCGTAGGCAACTGGACTTGTTTCAGTTTCTTGAAGACGTTTCACCTCTCATCCAAGAGGCTTCTTCACTTCTAACTAACTGGAGGGGAGTTGGCAGGCTTTTAAACTCTGTGTGGGTTAGTGTTTGATAACCACATTTGAGGGATCCCTGCAAAAAATGTGTGTATATCAGCCGTGTGTGTGTATCAGATTTTGATTTTTTACTTCCTAATATCGACATTGGCCCCTTCAAAATTGCATATCAGCTGGTTGAAGGGTGGGGGTGACACAAACACCCCCCCAGTAATGGTCACTTTAGGCTGCTGGATTTCTACTAAAAGTCCAGTCGTATGTATATTTGTTCTTTACCTCTGGCACCAGCAGCACCATGTCATTTAAAATAAGTAGAGGACGAGCTGTGTCTGAGCAAAAAAGACAACCCAAAAACACCAGCGCCACCCACATCCTCATTTAATCCTTAGGTGAAGACGCCAAAGTCTTGACCACATGAATTCCACCACAGACGCCATAACAATGGCCCATTCATCACATGAAATGTCATGAAAAGAACATCAAACTGTATTATTACCACTTTAAATACATGGTTATTGTCCCCGGGTCAGCCTACAACACATAACGGCCACTCGGGCTTCGGAGTTCAAACTGCGGTCAGAAGACGCACGCCTGACCTGTTCCTCCCCTTCTCTCCTGCCTGGCAGTCCTTCTCCTACCAGTCTGTTATTTCTGATGAGCTGCCAGGGACCGGGCCTGCCCAGGACTAAGGAGGTACGGGAGGGGGGGGAGTTCAAGCCCTAATATGAGTCGGGGGGTTCTGGTGGGCTCTTTGGCATGGGGATTTGGAAACAGCAGTTCTGCTTGATCAAACTGTGATAGCGAGATATCCACCGTAGTGTAGTATCAATTCAGAGAGAGTTAGTGTGGCTGCCTGCCGTCCACCCCTCCAACCCCCCTTTATTCTGTCTTTAAACCCAGCCTTGTGGTGCTACGGCTTCTTGATGTTTTCAATTGACCCAAATCTAGGAGCTCAGGACAAAATCCAATAAACAAAATGAATGTGTGTGCGTGTCTTTCTCTCTCTGTGTTTTGTCTTTGAGTGGAGAGAAATAAGGAAACGATGTGCCGAGAGAGGCGGCTGTGACAATAAAGGTTAAAAGCTCTTTTTTTTTTTTACACCGAATCATTTGTGGAGAATATAGATGGCTGTTTGTAGATGAGGCGGGCTGTATCATTTCATTTTGCCTCAGTTTTTTCTCTCGCCCCGGTTCTAGCTGCTTAAAATCAATGCGTAATATCCATTCTGAATGCTATCTCCTCTACTTTAAAATCAGTTATTCTGACAAACACCCGGTAGAAAAATGGTCTGACCTTCAGAAAAACAGCTCTAACATGCGTTGGTATTTCCCCTTGAATTCTCCCAACTTTCATTTATCCAAAACCCTCTCCTGCATTAGCACTCGAGACACTTCTTTAATGAATGTTATACAGTAGCAGGAAATCAATATTGTGCATTTCTACACAAAACTTGTTTCTCTCCAATGACCTGTCAGGAAGCCCTCCGACATCTGTAACAAGAGCAGCGACAAAAACAAGCATTTTTAAAAGCGATTCCTTAAGAGCGCGGAGCAGAGCAGCGGACCGCCCCCCCAGGGTTGAAGGTTGTAGTTTTTTTAATTCACGTGATGAGGAGGAGTTTTATGTGCAGCCATTACGTGTGCATGTGGCTGCAATTAATTACTTTTACACATTTGCTCGAGGAATGTGGGTTTTGAGCCGTCATCAAAGCTGCCAGCTGTTGTGGTGTCTTTGCACTGTCAAGTCAACGCCTCCGAGGGATCAACACCCGCTCACCCCCGACAACCCCCCGTTCAATGCTTAATCAAGCTGGGTGTAATTGGTGTGAGTCTCGAGGCTTGATTATCCTCGGACCAGCCACAATACTTCAACAGAACCCCCCCTCACCTCTCTTCCTCAGGGCCGGCCGGGTTTAGGGTGGAGATTGATGATTTGGTTGAACTGCAGCCCGACCTCAGTCTCGTACTGCAAAAAAACACCTAGAAAAGTAATTTATTCCCGTTTTCAGCTTTCAAAATAAGTCAGAGGGGTAAAATAGCCCCTGCTTCCAATGCAGAGTTGATATTTCTTTCAGTGTTTTTGCAACTGTGAGCGTATGCCATTCTCTGTGGGTGGATGTCAACAAGCTGGATGAGATGGCTCTGCCACAACACTACAGAGCGGATTTGTTCGGGTCTTAGAGAGTACAGTGGAGGGATTTTGTGAGTTGAGGGAAAGAGGAGGAGGAGAGAGAGAGAGCGCGGCAGAGACAACGGAGACGTGGCTGCTGTCCTCAGGATGAGCCTCAGCGGGATTACTGGAGCAGATTAAAGAGTGGCCGGTCAGGGAAATGTGTAGTTAGCCCGGACAGGGGAAACACTGGCTGCGCTGCGGGGTCACTGAGGGACCAACAGGCTCAGGGGCATGTAGATTTCATTGGTTTTCATTCATTCAGCAGCAAGTATTTGCTCTGCTTTTGTGCCTTTGTCATTAGGCCCACTCAGACACACACACACACACGCGCGCACATGCACACATATATACACCTCTCCATGCTTCCCCTCGCTCTCTCTGCTGGAATGGGTATTGTGTTCATGATCGATGTGCCTCATTCCAGTGACGTGGTAGCCTGGCTAACTCTCATTAAAAATGGATAGGGTGTAGGGGAGCCGCCAGTCTGTGTGTGTGTGTGTGTGTGTGTGTGTGTGTGTGTGTGTGTGTGTGTGTGTGTGTGTGTGTGTGTGTGTGTGTGTGTGTGTGTGTGTGTGTCTATACATGTTTAAAATGAGGTGTATGTGGCAGGAAGTCCCAGAGGTGCCAGCTGTTTACCGTACACTGTTGAAGGTTTTGAAGGTAGTGGGGGGGGGTGGTGGTACGCGAGGGGGGGCGGGGGGGTGTTCCTTGAGGTCATTGCCAGGCCTGTTGCCATGGCAACAGCTTGCAAAATCGCTTCCTCTGCATTAGTGGTGACGGTGGGATTTTTCTCTCTCCGTTGCGTTCCCTCCTGCTCAGCATGGCGAGGCACATCTGGCACCACCGAGACTAGGTCTCATCAGAACACAAAGCAATGGGCCGTTTCCACTCTGCTGTGTCCTCTTTTATCCCTTTTTTTTTTTTTTTTTTTCAGTCTTTCTTTTTTCGTCTTCTCTTTTCCTGTCCTGCCCCCGTGCCCCCATCCATCACGGAGGTGCAGCAGTGAGCGCCGGCTGGGTCTCCAGGCAGCAGGGCAGAGCAGCTGAAATGGATTCACCATTCACAGGTGGCCAGAAATAACGGTGGAAAATATGTACAGTGGGACTTTTATCCTCCGGGCCTTTTTTTTTTTTCTTTATACGCTAGAAAGGCGGCGGCACGTTTGTTATGCAATGCCCACTCCTCTACCTCTCTGTGACAACACTGTCACCTCCCTGGTTTTTTGTTCTTGTTGAAGTTGTTGTTCTTACGGCGGAAGTGCAACAAAAATAAGCTGAATCTATTATTTATAACAGATACACAATGAAAGCTGCGATGTCAGTGGCCCCAAATGGCAGCAAGAGGTGCCAGGTTGAATTTAAGGGACTTCATTGCACAAAATCGTGTTAGGTTGGATTAAAAAACAATGTTTTGGGGGTTTTTTTCTGCTGTATTTTCGGATAAAAATCCTGCCCATTGATACATTAAGGCTGGGCATTACCATAATCCATGGCTGTAGGTGTCAGTAACACCCCATGCCCAGGCAATAATAATAGAAGCTGAAGCCTATTCAGAACGAGCCTTTGAAAGGATGAAGCTGTTGTTTTAACCCGTGGCTGTCAGTCAGTCACCCAGGTCGCTCCGGTACGCGACGCCACTGTAGCCTCTCTGGTTGAATAACCCCCTGCTAAGGTCATCCGAAGTGGGAATTTTATTAGCATTCATTTAGCAGAGCGCGGTGCTTTTTGCTGAAGAGCGCTCGGTCTAGCTCGGGTCAGCTGTGGGTATGACGGTTTTCTTGGGAAGCAGCGAATGTTGGAGGCAGCGTCAAGTCACATGCAGCGCTGCCTTTGTCTTCCCTGGAAATGCAGGAACAACAATCTGCACATCCGTTATGGCGCTGTGAGTGTGCGTACACAAACACACACACACACACACATGCGCACTCAGTGGGAGAAGGGGCTTCATTGTGCAGCCCTGCTGTGTTGAGTGACTGTAGCGTGTGCTGGGCAACAGCTGCTGTGATCCCCCCGCAACCCTCCCTCACCCCGCCCCCCCTCCCCACCCTCACCTCCACTACTGGCCCATGCTGCTCTAAACATCAATATACTCAACACACACACACACACACACACACACATGCACACACACAGACATACAGTATATACAACACAAACACATTTTCTCTCTCGTTCTGTGCTTTTTCAGCTCTCAGGTTTTTGCTCGCCTGTTTACCTCGCTCTCCTTCTTCCATAATAACCCCTCTACCTTTTTGTGGTGTTTCAGTCTCTATCAGCTGACAGCGGGCTGTGTCTGTCTGTCTGTCTGTCTGTAGACACTGCTCCATAAGGGACACCCCCCTCCCGTTACTCCCTGACTTTCCCCCCCCTGCTGACAGCTGTCTCCACACTGTAACCCTTTCATGGCTCTGGGCCTCTGTGAAAGTTACACTCTAAAGTTTCACCAGCCGCGCACATGTTTTGGGAAGGATCTGAGGGGCTTTTTTTTTTGGGTGAAGAGGGATTCAGAGATACACACACAGACTGAGTCGACTGTTTCCCCAGCCAAGACTCCTGTTCCTGGTGGGCTTGTTTGTCATCAGTTGCAGCTTCTGCTGCTGATGTGACCCCGTCTGCAGCTCATTACAGCATGCCACCTGTTTGTCCCGAAGCTAGGCGAGACGCAAACTAACACACGCACACACACACACAAATAGAGTTTGTTGAGGTGACAGGGGGTTAATCTAACAGGAGTGTCCACAGCGGAGCCGCCACACAGCGCAGCGACTGTCAACGTCCCACCGTGTCAATGGCTTTCTTTGTCCCCCGAGCCCGTCTTTATGTTGCCGCAGGGTTCAGGACCAGGCAGACAGGTGGAGGGTTATTGAGCTTTTGAGGAGCAAAGACAAAACAGAAAAAAAAAATCCACAGGCTGAAGCACATATAACTCAGAGTTTTCACAGCAGCTGACAGTTTTGCCGACTTGAACTTTTTAGAGGACATGCAATAGCAGGAACATGTTACTCATTTTGCCGTCAGCTATGTTTTTTTTAAATTTGATACATTGTAATAAAAGAAAAGACTTTGATGGACACCCAGCTGTTATCTCTTCCTGGCTGACAGTTAATGCCAGCCCATAGTGCTAACAGCAATTAATATCACCCAGTTGTGGGCGATTTGCAAAGGGGTTTTGAAAAAAACACTTAAATGGTGTTATTTGCACCTTTCATTCACTCCCCCGCATTTTGCAGAGGAGCTACATACTAGGCATTGATCTGAGCCCGAGGTTTGGAGCCGAACAGGGCGCGCACTGTCAGAGTCTGCTGTCATTATCCAACAAGGCAATTGCCAGGAAATTGAAAGACAGACAGGACTGAAAATTAATCTGACTCTGAAATACACCCCCTTTTTCCCCGTGTGCCTCTGTTCATCTCTTCCGCCGTGTCGGGGCGGTGTTTGTGTTGCATTAGGGTGGCGGTGTGTGTACGTTCACTCCCGCTGACACAGTGAGATGCAGGTGTGAGCAGGGCAGCCCCGCGGGACGCTTAAAGACACATACACACACGCTGACCTCCGGATCGCACAGACCTCTTTGGCTGCACAAACAGACTGAGGGCCATGTGGCTGAGCAGAACCTCGTCTGGCAGACACAGACAGAGACACAGCTAGATTCACACACAAACACACACTTATATATAACTGACAGACGGATGAGTGCGCGTCACGGAGCCGAAAGCGGGCGCCCACTCCGTGGTCGTCCAGCCGAGGAGATGTATGTTTGACTCTTTGTGTTAACATATGCAAATGCTCAGCCGTGTATTTGTGTAAGTTTAATGTCAGTCACATAAGCGCATAAGCACGAGGATGTTTGTTCTTTATTCAAATGAATGTCCAACTGCCCTGGGTGGATTAGTGTGGATTCACTGGTGTGGAGTGTGTTTGCTTTGCGCTGAAAGTGCTTATTTAAATTCTTCGCTGTTGACACTTTCACCATGTTTTGCTCTGAAATACCAATTTTTACTCCATTCATTCACATTTTAAAACCACAACATTAATAATTTCTTTTTCAGTTTTGCAATTATGAAGCTGTCATGTATTTGTTAGTAAAGTTGATCTTTACATAAGCATTTGGAAAAGTGTTTATACTTTTTTGTTTTTTTCCTACTGCAGTTACACTTTTTCTGATAAAGTTTGCCGGTCGTTACATTTTGATTTTTTCTAATCGAGTCGGACATCGCACACGCTCTTGAGAAAAGCGTCTGTCACTAGTCCTCCATGTGTAGGTGTGTTTGTACAGGCTCCACCAAGGTGGACAGATGCCCCGCTGCAGACAAGAGCCCATTGATGGCAGAGAAACAGCTTTCTGGGGCCAACTGATCCCACCTGCTCACTACTGTGTCTTTGGCTTAAGATAAAGGCAACAGTTGCCTGTGCAGTTGATTTCGCACACACTGACATACGGCTGAGCTCGAACATTCGAGACACGTCATGCTGAATATCAGGTCAACGTAAAACATTAACGTTGTAGTACATGGGGAGGGATCATGTATAACATATTAGGACATAGAATTATCATTTAAATGTTGCAAATGAACAAAGAAGTTTCTTCTTCTTCTTCTCATGCTCCTTCTACTACTTCTACTTCTTCTTCTACTTCTCCTTCTTCTTCTACTTCTACTTCTTCTTAAAAATAAATACTTGTTGATCATCCGTTGGTGTTGATCAGCTGTTGATGTGTGACTGAATGAGCGTTACTTTCGCGGCATCATTTTGTGCTAGTGTTTGTCATGCTGCGCTGTGACCCTGACCTTTTCATTGTGCTTCCAGGTTACCCAAGTTCCCATCGAGTCATGTGAGCAGTACGGGACCTGCGGAGAGTGTCTGAGCTCTGGAGACCCACACTGCGGCTGGTGTGTCCTGCATAATATGTGAGTACCCCTGCAATCATCATCCTTTACACGCAGATTTTGTTAAACAGCTCCCAAAATGGCCTCATTTCCCGAGTCGCTCAAAGGCAGGCAGGCTTTCTCCAAAATCTTTATCTCAGATCCGTTTGAGTTTGAGGAGAGGAGACAACGTCCGTCTGGAGAACGGATTGTTGTGCCTCAGAGGTGCAGAGCTCGTTCAGAGCAACTTGCCGCATCCACAGAGACTGCTGCCCTATTCTGACATGACTTGATATTAACAGGAAATGAGTCCATTCTGTCCGTGTATGACTTACTAGAATTTGAAAAGACAAGGCAAGAATGGACCAAAGAGACTCATTATTTGACCAGTTCTTCCTGCACAGAGCTGTCATAAAAGCATTTCGCTGTGCCTCTGCATTTTTAATGGACATGGTCGAAATCTATTAGAGCCAAACGGTATTTGTTGTGCATGTTCTGAGAAAGTTGGGGGGCATTTAGCTCCCACTGTAGCAGCAGCAGCAGTAGCCTACAAATAAGCAGAAGAAGTCATGAGTGACACCTGCTGGAGCTGAGACGTCACTGCAGCAGAGTGAACTTCTAGAAAAGCCAGACGGGAGGAAAAAAAACTGGTAGAAAAAAATGAAAACGCTGAAAAAACATGTATATTTACTCTCTTTTGGGTATGAGACATTCAGTGTTGTGTTGTTTGAAGTGAGGTGTTATGATGGAGGGTATATTGAGGACAGAGGATGAATGCACCAGGCTACTAAAGAAGCTCAAAAGACTGCTCTGTCTCCGTCTCCGTCTCTTTGTTTCGTAAGCACACACATATCCTCATCACTCTGAGCTTCTTCTTTGCTGCCATGTCTTGAATTCCCCACTTACAGCTCCTCCTAAATGCAGCCCCTCTCTCTAAAGGTATAGCTGAATATTTGTGTGTGTCAGAGCCCCGCTGCAATCACCATTATCCTGATGGCGGCCCCTGCAAAGTGCACTTAAAGTAATTTACATCACTCCAAAGCCGGGACAGGACAAATAATTGCCTAGCGACAAGGTAATTCAGCATGTGCCGGCGGAGGTGCGGGAGGGGCCGGCTGAGGCTCTGTATTCTCCGCAGCTTGCGTGCCTTCACACAGGGATCATTTACCACAACATTAGCCTCCGTGCTAGGCTGTTAATCATATGCTTTTGTGTAGGTGTGGTAGGGAATGGAATAATCCAGGTTAGTGGGAATTTCAAATCCACTGCGTGTAAGAGGTGCTGATGCTAAAAGGTGAATGGGCTTCGGAGCTGTTGTTGTGAAGGCAGCTGTGAAGAGGAAACAGCTGTTTGGTGTGTAAATACCATCTCAGTCTGAATGTGTGTTGCATGTGTGCGTGCACACGGGTCCCCTTTTTTGTGTACACACACAAACACTTGTGTGGACCGCTGTACTGTACCGTGGGGAGAAAAGGTCAGCCCCCCCGATTCACGTCAGATCAGCCATCTGTTCCCGCAACACAGCAGACCCTCGTGCCACCTGTCCCCGCGCCTAATACCCCTTTCTCTGTCCTGACCCTGCAATGAGTGTGGCAGGACCCCTGTCAGCACCGGCTGAGTTACTGCAGAGAGGAAAAGAAGTTCAAAGACAGAATAGTTAGTGTTTCTTGCTGCTGCTCACGACAGACCGAAAATCAAATAAAAAATTTAGATGTTACAAAAAAAAAGATGAGAGTGCAGGTTTCTGGATTTAACTAAGGTGGATAAGTTGGCATATCAAAAAGAAAAGATCCAGTAGAGACTGACAGAAACAGATTTTTTTAATACACCCTGACATCGCAGTACCTGATTGATTCTTCTGCTGTAGACAAAGCATCCAAACTCTGCTGCCTCCCACAATTACACGCCTCTTCTCAGAAATAATGCATAAAAAAGAGCTGTGGTGTACATAAATCCTCTGTCCCCGCTTCACACCAGACAGCGGCTGATAAAAAGACCTCAGGTAGATCTGAAAAGATGAATTCATTCATTAAAAAAAAAAAAGTCACAAATGCCTTCTTATGTGGCAAGTAGCAGGAGTTGCAGGTGCTCAATTAATTATGTAATCTTGTCGAGTCCTGTTGAGCTACTCTACCTGCGAGATAGTTGATAGAAGCCGGCACTTATTTACCAAGAAGTTCATAAATTTGCACATGATAATGGAAAACACAACTAATGGCAAGCAAAATTAGATGAAATGAATGTAAACCTAAAGGGCATTGCTGCATTTAGCGTGTACGACATAACCAAGAGTGGAAGGGAAGTATCTGTCGAATTCTGTCGGGGGGAAAAAGCAGCTGCACCCTTCTGGTGAAGTGCTCCCATCATCCCACACAAAATTACATTTCTTGCCAGCAGTGGTGCCATCCACAGCTGTGATCACCACCACTTCCCTTCCCCCCCCCCAATTTCTCCAGCTCTTCATCCAACATCCATAACCATTGTTGATTTTATGAAATTATCCCCCCCCCCCCCCGTTTTCCAATATTTGCGTGTGCTTCCCTCGCTCGCCTCACAGCAAAAGCTAGCATCTTAGCCGCGCTGCTCATCTCTTCTCAGCTCCACGCCGTCTCCCATTTAGACACTCTTCCCTCTGAAATAAGCTCTTCCGCACTCCAGAGATGGTCGGCTTGCCACACATAAACACCCCTCGCTTTGATCACCCCCCTCCCTCCTTTTTACAGCTGCCATCCACAATATCCATCCTCTTTTTCTTCTGTGTGTCCACCCCACACCTCCCCTTTTTTTCTTTATGTTTGTGCGTATATGCTCATTGAAGTGCGCCATTCTAAGGTGGCTAATTGGGAACATAGGAGGACATTAGCTTGCTTCTGCGATGATGATGAGGAGAAGGAGAGAATGCGAGGGGGAGGCAGAGTGCGGCGGTGAGGCTGGCCAGGAGTGGCGTCTCTGTCTTCCCCTGTCTTTCTACTCTCTTTCTTCTTCCTCTGATTCAGTGTGGTGTGAGACTCTAAAGTCCTTTAATTACCAGCAGCTGCTCGGCATCCACTGAATGCATGAAGAATGAGAGGGGGGAGAAAAAGAGAGAGAGAGAGAGAGAGAGAGGGGATAAGAATGAGGGGAAGAGAATGAGAGAGAGAGAGAGCGAGTGTTTGATGTTGCACACTCATCGGCCCACAAAACCGAGCAGCATTTTGATTGCAGCTCAAAGGGAGCTCATCATCTCGAGCGCTCTTCAGTCGCAGTCCTGTGAATGGGTAGTTCAGCCCGTCGTCTGACCACAATCCAAAAACACGGAGCTGTGGTGACGCTTTCCCTCCTGTCGCTCTCTCTCTCTCTCACTCACTCACTCCCTCTCCCTCAGCCTGCTGCTCGCCGTTGATAGATTAGCTAACTAATCATGCCCAAAAGAGGCTTTTCCATCTCAAAAATGTCCCCACATCACTCTGATGTCCCTCCGAAAATTCCAGGAGAGGACGAAAGGTTTCTGCTGAGATTTGTCAGGATTAGTCTGATTTCTGGCCAAAGGGGCTGAGACTGGACAAGTGGTCCGGTGCCAAGGTCAGCAGCTAACCGGGATAGTGAGCTTCTCTAAGTAATGCTATTAATTATAAGCAGTGAATGACGATAGGTTGTAGTTACATAATATCTGCATAAGAAATTCTGTTCAGTATGTCAAAATCAGCACTAGTTTGTTGTGTAGATGACAGCTTAGGGCTATTGGTGTAGTAGGGCCCCAGCAGAGAGTGAGTCAGCATTTGAGGGCTGCTCTGAGCAGAATAACATATCACTACTACACTGTGATACTGTGTTGTATTGTACTGTCAGCCTGTGTGTGGCTGAACTGCTCAGATCTGTTTCAGCAACAACCCACACGGCAGCCTGAAGAATCACAATTGTCCACTTTCCACAACTCTGTGTTTCGAGCTTAAATGCTGTCAAATGATGTGTTCAATGTCCTGGTTAGAGCACATTGTTTAGGTCCATTTGTCAACAGGAGGGAGTCTGGGTTTGGGACCTGGCCAGTTCTTTTGCAATGTAGTTTTTATTTTGCAATTTAAACGTGCAATGTCTCTGATTTGGCCAGAATGTAAAAAAAAATGGAGTTGACATTTAATAAAGACGACTATGCATTGTGATGCAGAGATGTTCAGTGACGTAAGCATGCTAACCAGCCAGCCCAGGCCCGTCCTGTCTTGTAATACCACTTTGTACCTCAAGAGGTGGTAGTCTGATTGCACCCATAGTTTCAGCTATGTTAAACAAGTCCTCACCTGGCATCTCTTGTCATCCCCGGAGTTACAGTCCTGATATGTAAATCGCCTCCATACTTTATTCCCTGTCGTCAAACTGACCTTTACTGTACCAATCTTGGAGGCTGTTTTCCGGCCACAGTCCTGGAGCAAGAAGTTGCATTCCAGGCAGATGCTAGACAGCTATTAGGGCCATTGAGCTATAATGCTAACGGCTAGCTACAGCCAAAGATATCATAGGCAGCAGTTTGCATTCTGTCTGGGGGATTTCTACCCCCTATATATTTGGAGCTACCTTCGAAATCTGCCCATATCTTACATGTTAAACCTTTAAGAGACACAAAGAAGGAATTTAAGAGTCGATGCAATTGTTCTACTTTTTTACCTTGTCTCCAAAAATTCAAAATCCGATGCTACATCCCTTTTTTTAATACTACAACTGCTTTCTTTAGACTCGTTGTTTATGCTGCTTGTTTATCACGGCGCTCCGGAACACCAACCATAAAATCTCCACTAATTTACCAATGGCATCAACAATTAGTTTAGCGTTGAAAATGGCTGCTTCAGCCCATTGCGGATGTCAGACTGTGTGTCTAATGGCCGACTCATCAGCTACAGCCACAGTTAGCAGTCAGAGGGAAGCTGCATCCATCTTCCCAATTGTGCCTAATGAGATATCGATCACTTACATGCAGGTCTATCAATATTTCCATTGATTCCTCCTAGCACACAGAGCTAGTACAGGTTGACTACATGATTGCTGAAATATTGCACCAGTATGTACAGTATGTGCAGACTACATATAACACAGTTAATGATCCTACAAACACGGTGTGTCTGTAACTGCTGCTCGCTCACTTATTTTCTTCTTGACATGCTTCCATCCCTGCACTGCTCCCTCTGCCTTTTGTTCCATTTTTCTCTCTTTCTCTTTGCTCAGCCCACTCAAGCAAAGCTATGGCTTGATGCAGAGCACTGAGCAGTGGTCTCTTTGTAAATCTCTTTTCTCTCTCTTTATCTCCCCTCTCTTTCTCCTTGTTTCCTTACGCTCACTCAATATCTTAAACGGAGACGGGGACACACTTAGGATTGCATAAACCATATACTGTATGTGGCCGCTGTGAGATTGTTTTACACTACAATAGCTTCTCGATTTGTGAGAAGATGAGAAGAACCGTGAAAACGGGTTGTGGCCACACTGCGCTCGGTGTCCTGTTGGCGCTCGCCTGCAGTGATATTATCAGCCGCCACGGGAGACACACTATGAGGTTGCAGCGGTTGGTTTGAGCCCCGACGTGAACTTTGAGTTTCAAACTGCGCCCTCACATGTCGGCCCGAGCCCACACAGCAACCTGAGGCAGGGAAATTTACCATCTCTGTGGTGGTTTGAAATTGAAAACCCTGCCTTTTTTTCTTCTCTTTTTTATCCCTTCTTTACTTCCTTTCATACCTCCTGTGGTCTGCATTTAAATGGATATTGTCACACTTTAGGGATGCAGCAGAAAGAAACAAATGCCCTGAATCACTCAGTGTGAGGATAAAACACTGAAAGGATGAGGAAGTGTGTTTGTGTGTGTGTGTGTGTGTGTGTGTGTGTGTGTGTGTCTGTGTGTGTGGAGCCCAGCACAGCTCAGCCCTGCACATCAGTGCTCACCTAATGATTCCTCTTTTCATGTTGGGGGAGCCAGAGTCCCAGTGCAGTCAGTCTTCATACATGTTTACATTAGCATGTCTTCATTATCATGTCTTTCTGTTGAAATGCAGGGTCCCCAGGCTGGGCCTCCATTCAACCAAATCAAATCATGCCAGTGATTCTCTAACATAATGGACCACCACTTACGACTAGTAAAGCTTTGTTAAGCGCCATCAAATATTCAATATACATCCACTTCGACCTCTCCGTACCTGCATCTTCCCACCCTGCTCCTTTTCGCCACCAAAGCATCCCTGCTCTCCTCTCGTTTTCCTTTCCCGTCTGCCGTTTTGTGGTCTCTCTCTAGTGAGGGAGGGAAGGTGATTTTAAAATGGCTCCCCCTCTGTTCTCTCCTCCTGTTTTTAAACACGGCACTCACAGCCAGAGCTGCAATCAGACAGGGCTTCACACTTTCACTGAAGTCCTTAGATGTGGTAAGGGAAGGGGAGGAGGGATAGAGGAACAGACATCTTTGCCTGTCGCCTGCCTCTCCTGCTCTGCTGTCAAGGCCAGGATGTGTGAGTGTGTATGTAAAGGTGTGCATGAGCGTGTGAAGGATTTAGTGCGAAGAACTGTATGTTATTATGCATATGTGTGACCGTGCACGCTCATGTGGAGTGTGTACATTAATTCTCCGTGGCTGTGGTCCCTTACTGGGGGGGATGTGTCTGTGTGTTTTAGTGTGTACGTGTGGACTGGTTGTGTGTGTCCATACGTCTCGGTGTCTATCAAAGCTCGGCACAGCAGAGACGACAGCGTAATTGCCTGTCTAGGGCAACAGAATAAGAAGCAGGCATTGGTGGAACGGACCCTGTGGTCTGGCCTCTGTTACCCTCACACTCCCGAGCTGTAAAAAAAAAAACACATCCGCAGCAACACAACACTGCAAATAACGCACACGTACATTAGATATAGGTTACTGGATTAGATTATATATATTGTGTCAAGGCTTCATTTTCAACGCAGCTTCAACTCCAACAGTGCAGCCCACGCACACTGCCACAGGAAAAAGAAACGATATGCTCGCCTTTGCTTTTCATGTGCGTTTTTTTTGTTGTTTTCTCTTTCACCTTACATGACTGATGCCACTAACTGCATTCATACCCTGCAGTGGAGTTGTAGATGCCAGAGAGGAGGAGTAATGAAGGAAGCGCAAGCTGCAACTTCAGCACCATGGACAGGGCTTAGAGAGTTTAACACCCAGGCCGACTGCCTGCAACATCCGCCGGAGGGAAAAATAGCCACGAGCTGCTCACTGATATTAATCCGTGCATATACACGGAGCACTCACGTACAAAGACATTCCATGTGCGTATCGCTTCTTTTAAAACCTATTTCTTCATGGTAGCCCAAGAATGCATGTGATGGCACACAAAGCATCCGCGAAAGACTGCTGAGTGACAGGCCAGGGCCAGACAGGAGGACAAGGGGAGGAGGGTCAGGAGGGAGGAATATGAGGAAGGCAGAATTCTAGTCAACACTCAGTGGCATGCACTTCAGCTAATGAGAGAGGCAAGGGGTCAGCTTCTAACTACACAGAGATAATGGCCATCTCCTGAAACCATGGCAACAGCAGCCATCCTCCACCCCCTTGCTGCGCTCTCATCTTACTTCACCCCAACCGAAATGAATTTTATTTAAAAAAAAAAAAAAAAAGAAATAACAGTGTGGAAAATCAATCCAGGGCTTTTTGTGAGTTAATGACCGTCCAGGTTTTTTTCCTTTTTTTTTTTGCATCCGTACGCGCACAGCTCGGGGACATGCATAAAACATTGAGCCGCAGCCCACACCTGAAAGCGCATAAAGTGTAATTTTCTGCTGCCATTGTGAATGTAAAAGAAGCGCCAAATTGCAGACGGAATAACACCTTTGCCTAAGAAAGGTGCACTAATTTCAGTTTGTGAAAGGGTGAGACAAAAGGGAGAGACACGGACGGAGACGAGAGAGAGAGAGAGAGGGAGAGAGAGGAAAGATGTGGCAAAATTGCAGCCGAAATGGAGTCAAATGTGTAAAATGAAGAGACAGGGGAATTCATATCAGGACCAACAATGAAAATGTCACATTAGGAATTCAGAAATGACGTCGAGTTTTTCCAAAGTCGTGATGGGGGGAAACCAGGTAATCATTTTGGAAAAAAAAAAAGTTGAATCCTGTCACAGTAGCCTCCTTTTCCCAGTGGGAGATTCACACTACTACGCTAATTCTACACTTTCCTGCTCTCTAAAATCCCTAGGGACTACTGTGCATATGAGTGTTTGTGTGCATGTGTGTGTGTGTGTGTCTGTGTGTGTGTGTGTGTGTGTGTGTGTGTGTGTGTGTGTGTGTGTGTGTGTGTGTGTGTGTGTGAACCTTGGAGTGCTTGTGTCTGTTCATGTGAGTCTGCTGGAAATGGCTTGAACTTCTGACAACATAATTACACAGAGGGTGTGGATGAAGATGTAGCTTAGAGTCAGGATGGGTGAGAGTATGTGGTTAAGAAGCATGATACGGGGCCCTAACACACCCTGCCACACACACACACACACTGCCACACACACACACATCACACACACTCACAGTCAGCAGCTAGGGGAGAAATGGACGGGGCTTGTAGTGGCACATCAGCACCATGGACAGCGTCTGACCCGTCGGAGTCCAATTAGAGCTGCTGTGACCAGACATCCAGTTAGCCAGACAGACTGCTGGGTTGGATGAGGATAGAGAGCCTTTGGTGTAATGGGCTGGAGGGAACACACACTTTTAATAAGAAGGAGGAGGCGGCTGAGTTTTAATGAGGGATGTGGCGGATTGTGGGGGTGTCGTGTGGTACTTGATACAAGGTCTGACCATTAAGATCTCTTATGAGTGAACGCAGTGTAATTTGCACTAGTTATACGTCCAAAGTTATGCAGTGATTGAAGGATATAATTTGTGTAGTGCTCAGTGCTGTGGGGGTTTTTTTCTGTCAGTATGGTGTATTAAATTACCCACCGGAGGCAGTGGTTCCCCTGCTGGTGACACCACTTGTTTCTGGTTTCTTTATTGGGAATTCATGTACTACTTTGTAAGACGTTTTAGAGCTACATGTCCTCGAAGCCAGCTGTTATTGATGCCTGGAGTGTCATAAATTGCACATTTTTTTTACGAGAGTGACTTTTTTATTTTGGTAACTTTGAAAGCAGTCGAATAAAACAGCAAAATTGTCTCAAATTATGTCTTCAGCATGCCATATGTTTTGCAAAAACAAGAATAAAACAGTCTGGTAATCACCGCTAAACAAATAAATCTGCGTGACTAATGTAGACGGCACAGAAATGACAGAGGGAAAGGGGAAGAAACCCAAAGCGTCTGGTGTAAATTCTTATGGTACTGCAGTTAGTGGCCAATCCAGATGCCGCAAGACAAAGGTGGTGGATCAGTTCAGAGCCTGACCCATTCTGATATTTTTGGCCTGATGCCAATGCTGATATTAGGGTGTAAAAAAATGTTATATCAACATATTACTGATTTTCTTGTAGACACAGAATTTTTTAAGTATTGTGCTAATTTCCAGGTTCATAATTGTATTTTGGGTTACAGCTAGAATAGGTTAACATGCTTTAATGCTCAAAAAACGCATCACTTTTTCCACACTGTCCGTTGCTGCAGCCCCCCCCCCCTCCAGAATATCCAGTCTGCTCTGATACGTCAGCTCATGCAAGCCTGAGTCAGCGCTGCTAAAAGAAACAGAGCAGCTGTGATTAAATTAATTCAAACAAGGCATACATATATGCAAATGTTTGACGTGGTGACACAAATTGGACAAAACATTTATGTTAATATCGACATATCTGTGATATATTGGCTGATAATGTGTATGTACACTTTCCAGCTGAGGTAGAGGTCATTAATATGACCAGTCATGTAAAACATACTGCAGGTAGTCATTCCTGTCATATATTCTGTAGAGAAAAGTGAGCTCGGGGAGGCACTATTGTTTTCTGTTAGATGTTTAATCCTCATCTTTTCCTCCCCTTCTCTCTGTTGTTGGACAGGGTTTAAATTTCTGTCACAACAACGCCAATTCGTCTTTCTTACCACCAACTTAAACTGTCACAGAGTGTTTACAGTGCGGCATTTATTGTAACATGAGTATTCATTTCTATCACTTCTGGTTTGATTGTTTTCCTACCTTATCGCTGCTTTTCATTTTTCCTTCCCGTTATAAGTTTGGCAGCGGCTCTGATTCCTTTTTTATTTCTGTTCCTGTTGAAGAAAGAAATATCAGTAACCCCTTTCTCTTTCTCTTTGTCTCTCTTCAGCTGTTCTCAGAGGAACCGGTGTGAGCGTGCGGATGAGCCGTACCGTTTCGCCGCCTCTCTCAACCAGTGTGTGAAGGCCAACGTGTACCCAGACAGCATCGCGGTGTCCGAGCCCAGCGTACCTGTAAGTTTACACACACGCATTCCTACCTACAGTACACGTACGTACACAAAGTGCCGAACGCAGGCAATCTCACCGCTACTTGCACACATTACAATGAAAAATTACCGCCCATTTACATATTTCCTACCCACGTACAGAGGCAGGAGATTTGAAATGATCCCACATAGCAGTTTGCCTAGTCTTGATTGTGGTTGATGCATAAACATTAGATGGGAAGGTTCATAAGAGCTCTGCGTGGGCGTTTCAGCGTGCATATGCTCACTTGGTACAGAGCAATCAATATGTGTGCCAAGACATGTTTGTGTGGGCGGGTGTGTAGGTGTTAAAGTTGTCCGAGTGCAGCTGAGTACGGTGCAGCATTTCCACATGGACTGAGCAAAAAAAAAAAAACATGCGGATGGAGCATCAGTCAAACACTCTGCCTGTCCAAGATCTGGCGAATGCTGCACATGTACACTCGTGGACACACACATTAGGTCTTAAAATACCAAAGCTGTCAAAGGGTTATTTCTTCCAAAACACATTTTCCTATCTATCCAGATTGATTTGCATAGGTTTGGCCAGTTCTTTTGGATGATGTATGTACATTTTTTGAGTGTTACAAGAGGAGGTCTAACGTTCACGGCAGTTCTTAGCTGAGTTGCTGTTCAGTGGTGCTTTGTGACCTTTCAGTAGAAGTGTTGGCACACTTCTGTCTGCTTTAACATGGCATACTTTTGTGAAATATGCTTACAGTTCAAACTGCTCACAACGATGTCTCACATGTAACTTTTTTGGGAAATTTGGTCCTACAAACCAAGAGCTATGAAGCTCTTTGCTACTGGACAGATGCAAGCTCATGTTTCACTTGCCCTGGCAGATGTGTCTGGCTCCCGTCCTGTTCACACAGATTCCCGTCTGACTTGGCGCTTGTCGGGCCGATCAAAACCATTCCAGATTTTCACATATTTCACCGTAGCGTTCCACCAAATTCTGTTTCTGAGCAGAGAATAAAGCAAGCAAGACATCACACAATCCGTTGCTCTGATGGGTCGTCGGCTTATCCGATGTGTCCAAAGGCATTTTAGGTTTTTGCCTGTTGATAACACCCCTTGGTAATTGAATATGAAGTGTGAGGTTCCAGTCACACTTGAGAGCTGTTCTGATAATGCCGTGCCAGCAGTGGGTTGATGACAGGCACAACTACAGCAGACTTCTCCAGAACTCTTTCGGATTCAGCATCAATGCACTGGCTCGATAGTCAGCGCAGGCACATGTTTCTTTTCCCTGTATTTTTGGAAGGATGACCGTTGACTCTAACTGGTTAAACATCACAAAAACTCTGCAAAATGTGCCAGTAGCTCTGGCAGTGACTCGCCCTGCATCGCGTGATATCTCATCCACAAACTTGCCCTCGGTAGACCTCAACCTGTTGTCCAGTTTACAAACAGCAGCTTATCGGACGGCATGTTAGCGGCGTTGCTTGTTCCCGTGTCGGACACCGCGGCAACAAGGTCACCCCACCAAACCCATCCACAAAAAACCCAATCCCAACATCCACAGGGGCAGGCAGCTATCTCCATGACAACACAGCTTCTTCACGTGGGCACCAGCAGCGATAGAGACACGGAGAAAAACCATCAAATTACCTTTATTAATACTCTGCTACCAATTAGGCTGGTCATTGCTGCCAAAATGCAAAAAAAAAACACTCACCACCGGCATCATCAGGGAGGACAGGAGAACAAGAAGAGCAAAGGCTTAACACTCTGAGACGAGCTGACTCTCTGTGGCAGCCTTGTGTGTGTTTGCGTGAACGAATTGTGAGTGTTTATCCGCATATGTGTGTCTTGACGGAGCGATGAGAGCTAATTATTGTGAGAGGTTACTCAGGGAATTCTACATCGAACAAAAGACATTGATTGCTGTGATTGCTGTAATCAAGGATCTCTCTGACACACCTCAGAGTGCGGCAACACAAACACGGTGAAAGTAAAACAGGGGAAGACGAGAGGTCCTCAGCAGCTCAAAAAAAACCGAAACAAAACAAAAAGAAATCATCCATCCTCTCAATGGGTACCAGCGTAAGCCAGCTAACGAGGGAGGCAGTGTAGTCAGCTACTGAGACAAGTCAGCATCTCTTGAAAGGCCTACAGTTAAGCTGCTCAGCTGCCTTGCCTGTCCCAGTAGCCCCGCGGTGTTTAGTGAGAGGCAGATAAAACAAAGAGAAACTTCAAACGGTATGGCCCAAAAATAACAGCTAATGGAACAAGGCTGTGAAATGCCATGGTGATAATTATCCAGGCTGCCTCTCTTGGCTGGAGAGCCAGATCACACACCCTGTGCGCAAAATACATTTATTTATAGGCAGAGCAGCTGAATGCTCCAGCCCCGGTGTCACCGCTCTCCAGAGAACGACTTCAAACGCCTCTATGTGCATCTGCATGTGTGTGGCATGTGTGTGTGTGTGTGTGTGTGTGTGTGTGTGTGTGTGTGTTTTGGGGGTATTTCTGCTTGTATTTCTTGTATCCATGTGTCCTTGTAAGGGACGGAGAGAGAGAGGAAACAGAAATAGAGTGTGCAAGTAGCCATTTTTTTCCTATTTTTTCTCTGTGCAGCTCAGTCTGTCTCTACTTCTGGAACCACGTCTCCTCCACTAAAATAGAAGATTAAGATCTAAACACAGCCGTATTCTCCTTATTATGGTGTTGATAACAATTTTAAGACACAGCATCGGTTCTTGGCAAAGTGGAGGGGCGGCTCTGCCAGCAGCAGTGTGTGGAGCTCATTACACTGCTGCATTCAAGACACTCATATCAAGACACTTCTATCTCATCTGTTACCAAAGATGCAAGCACCAATGCTGTTAAGGATGTGCAATCAGACTTTTTTCCTTGTTGATGTAACATAGTTGAGGCATCACACGCAGCCTGTTGTGTCATTGTATATGTGTTTGGCCCCAAACTGTGGCCTCAAACAAATCTGAGCATCATATTAACCTTGTTGTCATGTGCGTCACCTTTTGTACAGCTGCTGGTGAAGGTGAGCCACGTTCCAGACCTTTCTGTGGGCATCACCTGCTCCTTTGGCAACCTGACGGAGGTGGAGGGACAGGTCAACGGCAACCAGATACTCTGTGTGTCTCCCGCTGCCAAGGATGTCCCCCTCATCCCCACCGACCAAGGTAGATCACCGTCCATTGCACATAAACTAACGAGTGGTTTGCTTCCAAAAACTGATTTTCCTTTGCAGCCCACAGTACACTGATCTGATCATGGCGACTAGATGAAAACCCTTCACTTCCAAACACAGCCTTTGTAGGATTCCCATTGGCCCCTCTCTTGCTGCAATGATCTAACTGTTCATCTGTGCACATGCACACTCTGAAACATCTTTATTGATTCAACGCTCCCAGTTTAAGCAGGCGCCGTCTACATAACAAGCTCCCGCTGATCCGGGATCTGTTGTCTGGCTGTGAAGTGTGCTACACACAAGACCCGGCCCCATTAGAGCTGATGGAGGATCAGACCGAGGTGCCCTGGCCTGTGGTTGAGCTGCAGCTCACCATATTATTACCCTCAGATGCCGCTAATGGGCGATGGTCGAACACGCGGGTTCAATCAGCCTCGGGACGATTAAGTTGAAGTGAAGTGAAGGTGATGTGGTGGATTAGTGTCAAGGCAGACGGAGCCGGTCTGCTGTGTGCTTCTGAGTGATACCTGATAAAAACACAAAGAGCAGGCATGTAAATAATAATTATAATTCATGAAGGACAGACGGCCCAATCAGCCATTTTGACCTCATCTCGCAAAATCTGGGGTCGAGCATATTGTGGAGGATAAACACTGCCTCAGACAATCTTAAGGTCTCGGAGTGAAGATATGCTAATCACCTCTAATATACTATTCATAGAAATCTCGTGACCTTTCCAGCATTCCTCCAGCAGACTTCCATAAATATACCACAGCGGATCTGGCATTTCTATATTTGCAAACATATACTGTTTATCATTATGAATACTAACACCTGTTGTTTGACAATAAATACCTGTTGTTTGCAAGCCAAGATGGCTGCAGGGTTACAAAACCAAACACCCTGAATAATATATCATGTGCAGTGTGTGGAAATGACTGTGTGTTTTGGGGGTTTGGTCGCCCTCCTCCCTGTGAGTAAATGACAGCCCTGTTTGCCCAGAGCTCCCATGGGGCGTGGTGCATCAGGCACTAATATGAATGTTCTCCCCTAGGTAAATGTCAGCCAATCCCCCCCCTGAAAGCCCTTCCTCCATCCATCTAGCTACTCATCCATCCCACCATTCCTCTCTTTCAAATCCTCCCCCATTTTGACCACCTTCCCCGCTCCTCCCTCCTCGTCTGTGGCCTCTCCTCAGCTGTTTATACCTCCGTTTTTGCTCCACATTCATTCCCCCCGAGGCCTCTTCCTCCTGACCTCGCCCGCTATCCTCCTCCATCTCCTGTCCCCCCAGCAAGCCTTTCTATCTGTTGCACATCAACATCGATTTTGCAGTGGCCATGACCTGAGGAGAGGAGAGGACGGAGAGATTAGGGGAAAAAAACTGTGAGGACACCGGACTGATGTTGAGCATGAAAATAGAGAAAATAGCTGGCACTCCTCTGAGCTGAGGGAAAAAATCCTAGAGGATGTTTTGTGTGGACAGGAACTCTGTAGCACTTTGTTTGCCAGATCCTGTGAGACAAACATGCAGTGGTAGAAGTCAGTTATGAGCCGTGCCTGCCTGCTGTACAGACTTGCGTGAAACAGAGCCTGATTCCCAACAGGTGCTGTGGAGAGAACGGGGCACGGAGGGTCATTCAAGCCTCCTACACACTGAATGTCATCTGAAATTCAGGCTGCTGCACACATATACAAACACACACACACACACACACACACACACACACATATTTATGGAGTCTGTATTCTCGTGGGAAGAGATAAGAGGCTGATTTTTGTTTTTGGATGGAGAACAGAAACACAGCCAAAACTCTGTTCAGTAAGATGCAGGAAAACAAAATGTGATCAGATTAAATGTCTGCATGTGGATGAAATTTGCAGATTATTAAGCATTTATTTATTTGCAAGCAAGAACTGCTACCTTTTTAGATATCCTGTTCACTTGTCTGCCAACATCACCTGCTCGCAACCTCGAACTAATTAGCATAATATTTAATGACGTGTGCTGTTTGCAGCTAATCCAAGGTAATGCAAAGAAAAAAGGGACTGCACGTCAAAAGTTAACTGAAATGATCACCAGAATGTAGAAGAAATAAGAGTGTTGACACAGAGGTAGCATCAGAAGTAAGCGTGCTAACCAGCTAGCCTGTAGTCTTGTCTCGTAAGACCACTTTGTACCTCAAGAGACGAAAGTGAGTCACCGTAGTGTCCAGTCTGAGATGATTAAGACGTAGCGCTGACACACAAAACGAGAGTTAACATTAGCGTTCCTTTCCACTGCTGTAGCTAGCTCTTGGCTTTTGGAAGGAGTTTGATGCTAAACTCGCAACATTTATTCTAAACTGGTAGATAAACAGAGGTTAATGTTAACGTTGGCAGTGTAGCGATAGCTTGTAAGGGTCGCTTATTGTTTAACGTTACTGACAGTGTTAATATGTTTGCTAAGTTGGCTGTTAGATGAAATAAAGAAAGAAAGACACTCAGATGTTCTGGTAATACGCTGCCCCGAATAATGACTTGAACAGTTGGCCGATTCTTACATAAAGCACCTTTTACCATGCATGAAAAGATGAATTGAATAATCATTATGCAATACAACACTGTACAAGGAAATGTCTGTTTGTGAGTCCCGAAGCTAAATGCATGCAACAAAAACTCCACTGGCTGATTAATAAATAATTATCATGTCAGAAAAAATAAGCTGTTCATGGTGGGGTGCTGAGGAATTGTACCATTAATATTAATCGTTTGTCTCTTTTCTTTCAGACTGGTCCGGTGTCGAGCTGAGGCTCAATTCTAAGGAAACCAGTCAGATGCTTATCAGCACAGAGGTCAAGTTTTACAACTGCAGCGTCCACCAGCTGTGAGTATCTCTCTCGGACTCCATTCATCCGCTTTTCATTTACTAAACACAATGCCCCGGACCTGCTGCACAAAACCACCGGATCAATGCTTTGGGAATTAGTTACAATTTGTCCTCAACCCTAGCCGGCCCCAGTCCCCTAAAAATATCCCCTGTAAAGACTAATGTAATCTGACCGCTGGCTGCTCCCCGAGCTCCGTAACAGGAAGTTTCTCTGCTGTTTTGCTAATGAAGCCTTCTTCTCAGACACGCTGCTGCACAAAACACGCAGCTCTCTGCCTAACAGGTCTTCAGTGGGGATTTCATGCCTGTTTTCATGCCGTGTCTGTCCCTGATTGAGTGATGTTGAAATGAATCCCCGGATTGGAGATCTCGGTGTCGGCGGGTGCCTTTTGCAATTGCTCGCTTCACTCCAGTGTGGCTGATTCTGTTTGTGCTAGATCCAAGGGCCACGCTGGGGTTGGGGGGTATCGCGAATGGATGGAGAGCAGAATATCACAGCGGTGACGCGAGCAGGGGTGCAGGAATTGTAACGTGTCATATTATCCTTTCAACATCCCCTTGACATTAAAACAAAATGCTGTAGCCACTGTCGCTTCGCCAGATTAATGCAGGCGACGTTATTCTGCATCTCTTTTCACACGCACTGGCCTATAACTTCATACGGCTCTCTTGCTGTCTGAGTAGCACAGAAAGCAATTACCAGCTCTCGCATCAGCTCAGTTAATCGGCGATGACAAACATACTCGCGTGCGCGGCCACACACGCTCAAACACACAAAGAAAGATGAACACACTTGAAAAGGGCATACGCTCTCTCTCTCTCTCTCTCTCTCCCCCTCTCCCTCTTTACACACACATACTGTACACTCTATTTGCCAGAAGGTGAATCGGCCCTATTCTTCTGAATTAGTGTGCCTGCCAGAGATCCCTCCCATGCTTTTGCGCTGATGAATATTTCACAATAAGCAAGTGTGCATAACTCAACCTTATTTCAGAGAGAGAGAGAGAGAGAGAGAGGGAGAGGGAGAGCCAAGCAGCGACTACAATATGCTCTCTGTAACAACTGGCCGTGAATACATAGTGTAGTAAAATGTCATCACAATTAATTAAAAGTGTGTGCTGTCTTTGCTATGGAAACACACAGAGTATCATGACTTGTTGCCTCAGGCTTTCACTTCGCCCATCCTTGCTCTGGCTCATCTTTCCATTCATTCATCCATTTAACCAGTACACAGTGTCTGAAGGTACATGTACTCAAGTGCTCTACCGAAGTAGAATTCGGAGGTCATTTGAAGTATTTTTGCAGTATTTTTTTTTATGCTTTTACCCAAATAAAGGATCTGAATGCCACTGGCATTTCCGCATGCACCCTATAGTGACAACCGTGCACACAGAACATATTGTACATACAAAATTTCTCACACTCAGACACTCACCTAACAGCTGGTAATTACAGCCACACTCCAACAATGCAGGGCTAATGGTAATTGCAGGATCAAGCTGCGCCAATGTCTTATTTGTCCTCATTACTCAACGTTCCTCCACTTTCTCGCTCCCTGTCTCTCCTTTCTCCATCTGATTCTGGTTAGGAGGGCTAATATGCTGCCCGGCGTTCACACATGACATGCGGCATTAATATATGGCCGTGGAAAATATATGCAGGGAGAACTTGGCCCAGCAGCTATTAGGTACTGTGCCAACCACAAGGGCACAACAACAGCAGGTGCCCACTTGGGATCTGAACTCATTTCCTCTGTGGCACTTCCCCCACTTTGGCAAACTCGCTGCCTCTCCTTGACTGCGCTGCCTTTTTCCTGACTCTCTCTCTCCCTCCCTGTGTGTGTGTGTGTGTGTGTGTGTGTGTGTGTGTGTGTGTGTGTCCATGCAGGTGTCTGTCTTGCGTGAACAGTGCCTTCCGCTGCCACTGGTGCAAGTACCGCAACTTGTGTACCCATGACCCCTCCAGCTGTTCCTTCCAGGAGGGACGAGTCAACGCCTCTGAGGTTGGTGGAACACACACATGCACAAACACGCAAGCTTGCTATAAACACTACTTCATCTCTCTTTTCTACCTCTCTCTCTCTCTCGCTCTCTCTCTTCCTCTCTCCTCCACGTTCCCCCTCTCTGTTTCCTCCCTGCCTGCATCCTGCTCTGTGTTCCAGCTCTGTGTCAGCCTCGGGGCATGTCTTCAGAAAGACAGCCGTCTAAGCTCTTCTATTTCCGAATTGGCGTTTCTCACTCAGGGCTCTTGTTCTCTGCAGTAGCAATTAACACTCTATTATCTATGGAGTTATTGAGCTTCGCATGTCTTAACAATGACACGGGATCACTTTGACCCAATCAATCATGTGCAGGAGATACAAGCAGCTCGAACTGTGCCTCGGTGTATGTTGGTTTTCGCATCTCTCTGGCCATGCACACGGACAGTGTTTGGTTATTTGCTGCAGTATATGTTTTTTTACTCCTCTAAACTCATGTATTTGTACCAAAGGTTAACAAAGCGTGGCTACTGCTCCTTTGGGTGTTGTGTTTCAATTCACATGGTCACTCCTGCAGTATTTTAATTCATACATACTTGGAAGCCATACCCAAATTCCTACCAAGACTAAAGGTTCAGCGTGTGATGCTGCTTCTTCTGGTGCAAATGTTGCTTTCCCGTTACATTTCTAACAGAGCTCTCCTCGAATGTGCTGCCTTGTACTATACTGCGAACCGCGGCGCTCTTATTCAGTCAGTCTCTTTGCCAAATGAGCAGTTTCACAATTCCAGCCTTGATAATGAGTTGTTGAACACTCGCAGCTCTCCAAGGTCATTGGAGTCACTTTCAAAATTCTTAAGATAATACATTCTTCCTTGCACTCGTACGTCTTCTGTTCCTGCCTCTCGTCTTGCCAGTGACCTAAACAACACTAAGAAAAGCACCGTTTTTTTGTTTGTCTCTTTGTTGGCGCTGACGTGTGCTCCCTGCCCTCCTTGTTTGTTTTTCTCCAGGACTGTCCCCAGCTGGTGCGCTCTGAGGAGATTCTGATCCCAGCAGGTGAGGTGAAGCCCATCACCCTGAAGGCCAGGAACCTGCCCCAGCCTCAGTCTGGCCAGCGAGGCTACGAGTGCGTCCTCCACATCCAGGGGGTCAGCCACCGAGTGACGGCCCTCCGCTTCAACAGCTCCAGCGTGCAGTGCCAGAACAGCTCGGTAGGTCGCATGACGCTCTGCCTGGATGATGCGTGATTTGTTTGAGTGATTGTTATTATTTATTTGACATACTGGTGATTACATAAGCTATATTTCTGTGTGCCATACCACACTGCCATAGTGTGTGTGTGTGTGTCTGTGTTGTGTACATATGTGTGTCATTTAGTCAGTGGAGACATAGTAGATGCAGCCTAGGTAATTACACCGGAGAAGGATACAGCATGGCTCTGCCCTCCAGTCAAGCACGCACTGACTTGTGCAGTATATTCCCAGAAGAGCCACAGACATACACATTAAACTCTCTTCTCTCTCTTCTTCTGCTCTCACATACACACACACACACACACATGCACAAATACACACACTTGCACAATGAAAGTCAGGCTGGAATTAAGGGCAGAGGAGGCAGTTAAGGACATCATCTCCAAAGGCCAGAAGGGAAGTTCAAGCTTCTGCTCAGCTGTCCCATTTCTTGTTGCTTCCCACTTTGTCAGCTCTCTGATGACGAGATGATGTAACTCCGGGGTAACTTTGGAAGGACATTATGCAGCATCCGTAAGGAATCCTGGGAGTGGCATATTCCCAAACCTCCCATTGAAATCCTCCTCTCTGTTTGCATCTTTTCCACCTCCTCCCCCCACCTCCTCATTCTCTGCCTTTTCCTTTGCCTCCAGTATCTGTACGAGGGAATGAAAATCAGTGAGCTGCCTGTGGATTTCTCGGTGGTGTGGAATGGCAACTTCATTATTGATAACCCGGAGAATATCCAAGGTAAGAGCAAGAGATGCTGCTGTCAACATGTGCTCGCAAACAGGATGAGGGTGCATGAATCTCCTGTCCATCATTTTATCTCCCTGAATTTGAATGTTGTCTTTTCTGACAGTGTGTGCATAGAGTTGTATCTTAAGCTATGCATTATTGCTGAGTAGAGAGAAGAAAACAAAGTTCCTGTATGTTCACTGTATATCCCCGTTACTTCCTGTATCCCACAGTGCACCTGTACAAGTGTGCAGCCCAGCGAGACAGCTGCGGCATGTGTCTGAAGGCAGAGAGGAAGTTCCAGTGTGGCTGGTGCAGTGGAGAGGGAAGGTGTACCCTGCGGCACCACTGCCCCCCCATCAATCCTTACACCACCCGCTGGCTGAACCTGTCCAGTAAGAATGTCAAGTGCACCAACCCACGCATCACGGAGGTCAGTACCCATAATCCTCTGTTTGTCCCTCCTGCCTGCCCACGCGCATCGAGCTGTGCAAAAATCAGCTACCACCTCACTACATCTAGTTTTTCTTAGAGGGCCATAAGGGCACAAAGCTGACTTTATATAATATACTGTACTATAATATACTATACTATGCTATGCTATATCAACCTTTATCATACAATACCAAACTATACTATACTTTACTATACTGTGCTATGCTATGCTATATCAAACTACCATACTATACTATACTATACTATTCTCAATTGTTTTGTCGGAAGTTGCACTGATAACAGCAGAGTTCTTATGAGACTGTTGACAGTGAAATGTCATTGTGAGGTGTTGCATGAGAAGCAGCTGTGCTACTCTGCTCTGTTTCCTTCTGGACCCTGGAAGAATGAGAATGAGCCGTAAAGAGGCTCCCCAGGGTGCTGGCCACATCTAATACCTGCAGATTTTTCTCTAATTGGCAGAGTGCTGTTTTTAGCTGAAGAGCAGGGAAGCATCGGTTCCACTTTGTTTATGTGCCGTGTACGCTTGTGGACTGTATGCATGGCTGTATGTGTAATGCTCACATGGGTACATGAATGTGACGGTTGATCTTACCTTTAGGATTTATCCAAGGGCAAAGGCCCTGACACACACACACACACACACACACACACACACATCACCAAAGATATTCAGTTTTCAAAGGCCTGTCTCTTTGACATCTGCCTCCTCTTTGTGCAGTATGCAAAGTTGCTTGCTCATTTGTCTTCTCACAAGGTTATCTCAACCCTTTGAAAGTAACTTTGGCACCAACACATTTTTAAAAGTGAACCATGTAAAAACACACACAAAAACAAAAGAGTAGCTAGCTAAGAGTTACAGGTCATCTTGAGTATCGTGTGACTCATGGAGACAGCAAGGAGGTGTGCTTATTTTTGTTTTTCCTCCCACTCTCTGAGCCTTCTCAGGCATTGCAACAACCCAACCCAATGGTTAGATGTCATTCGCTTCAGCACCAACAGGGCCATGACCTGGAAGTGCTTATTTGTTTTCCTATAAGTAAGCCTTTTCTTTGCCACATTCTCACCCCGCCTGGTGGGTGTGCTGTCACGGGGGACTCAAGCCAGGAGGACATACTATTTAATTAGGCTTGGTAACGCACCAGTGCATTGTGGTTAACCCACCAGACCCACATCGATTCATTCGGCTTCTTATTCCTCCACTGCATACTCACATCTTACTCCAGCCAATTAAAAAGTGAAGTTAACGACTTGGTAATTGATTTGCTATACTGTACTCAGATAAGGCAGAAGAGGAGAGGCGGGATGAAGAAGAAGGCCATCCATACTTGTTCTTAATTCTGACTCTCCATCACTCTGCTCTCTCCATTTGAGGGTAGGAAAATGCCTGATGTTATCACCCACAGTACTAAAATAAGTTGGTAAAATGCTCATTGTACATTATGAGGAAGGTGATTGGGCCAATTTTTTGAACCATGTCAAGAAAAGTAAACTTAACCATTCAGCAGCTTTAGGTGCTGAACACCTTAAATGTTCCATCTGTCACCTCTGGCCTGTTTAAACTGACAAGGCATCACTGAAGATAAAGCTAAAACAACATTTCAACCATGTCATATATCTACAGAAAACCTCAGGTTTATGTATCAGTTTGTCAGAATCATAACGAGGGCTTGCAAACTTGCCCATGGTGAACAATCACACAGAAATCCAATATGTATTGAAGGGAAAGAGAGACCGATCTGTCCACCTACGGCAGCTGCAAGGCCGTGTTCTGAGCTGGAGATGTCAGCTTGAGGGTGAAAGTTATTTCCAACCAAAATACAGTGCGTAAGCCAAAGATTGTTGCAACAAGTTTAATATTTCAAGGGAGCTGTTAAAAAGCATTTTGCGAAAAAGTTATTCGCAAACAAATAATTTGAAAATAATTCCTTACTGACTCATGATAGATTAAAATCAGACTGTTGCCGGGTGAATCTTTCCTCTGAGATGGATGAAGTTGAAATTGTGGATGAGAGCGAAGCAGCGTGGAGGGTTTTGAGCGGGGTGAAGTGAGGCAACGGTGGAGAACAAAGGACAGAGCAGAGGAACCGAACCATGAAAAGGTGGGAAAGAAGGAACGTGAGGGGGGGAACGGAGCCCCCGCGGGCCGTCTGAACTCAGGTCTGTTTACAGCTGCAGGTGGCAAAAACCAACTCTGATTTAATTTACATGATTCGCATGAGCACGTACTTCAGATTCACACAGACGCGCCAATATTTCTCCTCTTCATTGCCGCTGAAGTCGGCGTTGGTTTGTGCCGCGCCCCTACCCCCTTCGTCTCTCAGTGATTACAGTTTCTTTAAGAGGCAGACATCCCCCTGGTGGGCTGAATTTATTAATAAATTTGGTTTTGATTGTATGCACCGAAGCCCCCATCATGAGCTGATTTGTATACATACTAGCACATTAGTAGATGTGCCTACCACAAGATAGGCCTTTTGAATAATTAATGTTTCTATTAAGTGCCATGGTGCCTCCCACCACGGGCCATTAATATTGAAGAGATGTAAGCCCCTGCTAACAGCAGAGGGAATGACATCAAATGAAGCTGGGAGTTGGATGGGCATATGAAAGGCATCTCCTCAATAGGCTTTGGCCGTGACTTCTGTGCGGGTTTACAGTACAGCAAAGAGGCTTCCCTGCCTCCCAGTGACAGTGAATAAACATCTAGCTGTTGCCTAAGGATAGAAAAAAGTGCAGGATTCCTCTCTTTTTTTTTTTCTCCCTCACACAGCGTATGCAAGCTTATTGTTGATATTTTGAACACCAGAGGGATGGTGGGGCTGTCAGTCAGTATCATGGCACGACTGAACCCTCCTCACTGCCGAAACCCTGAGAGAGTTGCTGTTACAGTATGCCTGCTTCCCTTCATTAAACCGCCAATAGAAAGGTGAATAAAATGTTGCACAGCGAAGTGAGACTTCAGCCAGACAACATGCAACATAACCCCGACATACCCCTCCACATTTACACCTCACAAAAAGTTAAAGCAGCATCCAAACAGCCAGCATCAGTGTACTCACCGAGGAAAACACACTCATCCTCAGATACAACCCCTTATCGCATCATTTTCTCTCTTGTTTTCTCCTCTTAGCACACTGAAAACTCCTCTTCATCACCGCCCGTATCTCTCGGACGACTACAAGACATTTAAGACCCTATAAAGTATTTAGGATGTAGTTTGTTCGGGGAACAAGTGATCAGTGGGGTTTTATCAAGCCCATTAAATGCTACTCACAATTAAATGTGACATGCTCGAATTAGTCTGAGCGCAGTCCAAAGACAAAGAGATTAGCTGCGAGCTCCTAAACTGTATCGAGAGCTATTTAATTTCAAAAGCAAAAATATCCAGCTATGGTAAAACAGAAATACATCGACTGTCAAGTGGTTTAATTCTGGGAGAATCTCTTCAGAGCTTCAAGGAGATACAGTTATTTTTTAATAAGTGTGTATATTAAAGATTGATAGCAAAGAATACACAGAAGGAATGCTGACATTGTGGAAGGGGATTAAAAATGATTAGCTCTGAATTGTCTTGGATAATGTCATTCAGCTCTGTCAGCTACTGTTGTTACAGTGACATGCGAGGCTTGCATAGCCCGAAGGCAGCTGGGGCAGTGTATTGCCCTCTGCTCTATGTATTGAGTTTAGCCTTGGCTGCATCAGCACAACTTTCCCCACCATTACTTCAGCTGAATAAGTCAACACTGCGCTGACAGACATCCCCAGGCTGTTCGCATTGACAGCCATTTTCTCTCCGTCTCCATCGTTTTTCTTCTGCTCAAACTAGCAGATTATCTTCCCCCCCCAAAAGAGACCCCCTTTCTTTTCTGGAAGTTTCTTTCTCGTGGATTAGAATGCCTCTTTTTCTCAATTCAGGCCGTCTCACCCCCTCTTTAGTCTTTCTATGGTTGTCGCCAAATTTGTGCAGAACGTCTAAGGGAAATGGTGGCGGTGAGTGGCCAATGCTCTGATCCCCCTGAGCTGGAGAAACAGATTATTCTACAGAAAGCGCAAGAGTGGGGAGCTGGGAGTGCGATGCGCAAGCCGACTGGCTGTTTGTTGGGAATTACCCCTCTATTGACAGTGTGACAATGCCAGGCGGGCAGCAGCACTCCTAAAAGGATTACACAGGGAGCATGGCATGGCAGCACTGGGTGGGAACGGTGGGGGGGGAGTAAGGGCGGCGGGGTGCGCATGCATGTCCGATGACGTTTCCTCTTCCTGTTCCCTCTGAAAGTCTGAATGTTAAGACAAACAAGCAAGCCGGTGCTTAGAGCGGGAGGAGGATGTGTCACCTAGCCCGAGGGAGACGAGATGATGAAAGACAGAAAGCGAAAGGAGGAAGGAAAGATGCAAAGAAGAGGAAATGTTTCAGGGAAATAAAAAAAGACAAATTCCTCCCCTCTCAAAAAGATTATTTCCACTACATGACTGCAGTTGGGTTCCCTCTGGTCTACAGAGGTCATTAGGATGTGGCTTACAGGCTATCAAACCGCAGTCTCATGTACAAGGAGGGTCTTTTATGGATTTTGTTCCTTTGTTTGTTTAAGAAATACAGGCACAGAGACAAAGAGCAGCGCTCCTCTCACGCCTCCCAGCTGGGAGACATCAGTGGCGTGAGCCCTTTGAAGTGGTGTTTCTTTCTGTGATCCACTCATGAATCAAGGCTCTATCTGCCAATGGGGAGCTCAGTCAAATGGGTTTCATGCATGGATTAGACTGTCTTCCTGTGCTTGGTCCACCGTGGGAAGGGCTCCATTTCAGCCTCAAGGGTAGAAGGAGGAGGTCTCCCAAGCTTTTAGCATGCCCATCTGTGATACAGCGCTCCTGCCTCACCTGTCATGCATCGCGGCTGATGGGGCCGGGCAGAGTGGCATCCACATTCCCTCCGCTCCTCGTCCCATCTCTTCTTTTTCCTTCTTTCCTCTGCTAGTCTCCCATCGACTCACTCTCTTGTTCTCTCTCAGGCCCCTTACATTGCTTATGTAACCATCACTAAGTCTACTCGAATAGCTGCTGCCATCGCCTGACATGGATATATTTAGCCATTATGTTTTCCCCCCCTCTATACCCTGCATGCCCAAGCAGTGCTAAAAGATTCATGTATTCAGACCCCTCAGGCGGTGCAGTGACACACTTACTTTACATCCAGAGCAATTAATGTCCACTGAATCTAGATTACAATGCCGGTGTCCCACAGGGAAGCCGCAAAGCCCTAGTGGGTGTTGGGGGGTAGGGAGGAGAGGGAGCGCAGCAACACTCTGAAGGGTCGCTGTCACGTGGCACTTTGCGGCTCAGTAAGCGGGCACAACCGACTGTTGTATTTTTCCTCTTCTGCTTGCATGGCCAGTAATAGCATATTGATTGTTTACGTAGCACTAGCAGCTCCACACAGCAAAGTGACAGTCATCTCCTCCCCGCTGCCCTCCTCTTTCTCAGTCTCCTCTATCTCCTTTTGCTTCGCTGTCCACCAGACAGTACCGTCTTCTCTCTCCATCTCCTTCCTCTGTTTTCTCTCTCCCTGCTCTCACTCCTTTATTCCGCCTCCTCCTCCTCCTCCTCCTCCTCCTCCTCCTCCTCTTCTCCTCTCTTGTTTAAAGGGCTGGATGACGGCCAGGTCGGAGCCTCAACAGGGCTCTGCGGCACAGAAGGCAGCGTGCCACCCTGTGCCAAGGTCATGCTGGGCAGCCATATTGTATTTTATGAGTAGGTGGTCTGCACTAAGCATTAATATGGCCCCTTGTTAGATTTACCATCCATGGCAACAGCAGCAGCTTTGGAGCAGGCGCCTGTCCAGGATGTTAATAATCCATCTAATTTTTAAAAGTTTATTTTATTGGATCCACCGCTGCTTAATATTCTAGGAACGAATTGTGGATGAAAAATAAGTTTAAAAGTGCTTTTCTTGTGTGGTGTGTGTGTGTGCATGGATGTGGTGCCATGTTTAGACAGCAAGAGCAAAAAAGGGAACAAAACATTACCTGCTGTTGTGATTAGCGCATGCTTTTGGCACAATGACTCATGGCATGTACTGACATTCTGGATGCAGGCGTGGGAGTGCGCTCTTAATTGCTTTTACAGCCACCTGGACCGAAAGAGCATATTTACCCCTGAGCATCCGTGGAAACCTGCGCCCATTTATGATTTTAAAGACAGGTCCATAGCTGAAGAGGGAAAACATCTTTTCGTATCAGCCTTCACCAAAAAGCATTTACAAGATTCTCCCTGACTTTTGTGCCCCCCGTAGGTGACCCCAGTGGCCGGACCCCCAGAGGGAGGCACGCGGGTGACCATCCACGGCACGAACCTCGGTCTGGCCTTCTCAGACATGGTGGGCAACGTGGAGGTGGCAGGGGTCAGGTGCACGCCCGTAGAGGATGGCTACATCATCGCCGAACAGTAAGTCACACCAACAAGTCAAGCACTGTACCTGTCATATTCATACTCAAAACAAATATCACCACAGTAACGCTTACTGCTGCTACCTGTAGCTGCCCTTAGCTAGTTAGCTCAGTTAGCCGTGCAGCTACCGGGGAGTGTTAGTGTTTATGGGGCTAGCTGGTTAACATGCCAACTTCAGTACATGTCTCTGCAACACAACACATAGACGTCATAATGTCCAGATATTATTTATACTATTTTTCACATTCTGTTAATTTTAGATCAAAATTCTTACACATTGCCCCGTTAGCTGAAGGCAGGTGGGAAAGGTTTGCCATATATTGTTCACAATGCAGCATGGAAATGTTTTCATTATTTTTAATTACCCAATTTGTGGACAAAATAATTTTCTCGCCAAAACAGCACAGATAAGATGATAGACACGATTAAATCGGTTATTAACGCTCATGCTACTGCACACCTGCACTGGTGTTGATAGATTACTGTACGTATGTGATGTAACAGCGAACAAAATCTGATCAATATATGTGTTTTGCAACAAAAAAAAGCAGTTTCCCCTCCATCTCCCACCTTAATGAAGACTGGAGCGGGTCCAGACAGTCTGGCCCTGACACTGCTGTTCTCCCCCCTGCAGCACACTAGCCCAGCTCCCTCTCTCTGCAGCTCATCTAGTCAGCACCAATCCCAGAACAGCTGTGTGTGTTTACTTGTGTTTACCTCACTAATTGTCCCATGCTGTGCATACATCACGTTAAAGTCTGTCCTGTTCACCCTGAACTAATGAAACGTGGCCCATGCGTCGCAACTTGCCCGTCTTCCCCCTCGGCTAGACACACAGACGTTACGGTGGTTTAACCCTCCCCGGGTGATGCAGACCTCGCGAGGGGAGAGGCGAGGATGTACTCACATGCAGCTCAGATGCTTTACATTAAATATATGTTAACATATTTGGTTTAGGATCAGGCTGGATTGCCTTTGGGTCAGACAGATTGTTATTAGTGGAAGAAACACAATTCTTTATGGAAGAAAAAGGAATCATACCATTTTTGAAGGAATGAAGCTACACAGCTAGCACAAAAACACTCATGCTGTTGCTGCTATAGGTTAAATATGGCACCATTGGAAAATCCGCATGTGACTGTAAACTCATTACTCTTTACCACAGGTATCACATTTTACTATAGAAGCATGTAGTTATATTTTGAGAGTCTCTCAGGGGTGACAAGTGCTCAGGCGTAATCAGCCTGTCTTCCCTAAGTGTGAAATCCGTCCTCCCTCTGCAGACTCGGAGTCAGTTGCAGAGCAGAGTAAAGTTTTAAATGTATAGCTGAGCACTGAGGCGCAGCTGACACACATACACTTATGCACACACACGTACACGCACAGGCTATCACAGTCATGGCTCTCAGAGGAGCCTTTAACCCTAATTCTTTCCTTGGCCTACTTCTGCCCTCAGAAGGAGAACAGCTCAGCACTGCACCATCGCTGTAACTCACATACTTTAAGCCTTACAGTGCTGTTACAATACATACATCACACACATACTGTATGGTCACACACGCTCATATGTTCTCGCACAATTGCTCCCGGGTTCATCATATTCATTCCCCATTTTTTGGTGGTGTTTGAAAACTATCATGTACAGTGTGTCTGTGTTTCCCAGCTCTTTACTGGGCAGTTGTAATTAAAATTCACTATGTGCCACTTGGCTGTAGGGGACAATTTGTCAGCAGCGCACTGATCTGACAGCACTTTAATCCAACTGGGGACAAGCTAGGGAATTCATTTATATGGCATGTAAAAAAAAAAAAAATAGACTGAGCGAAATTAAAAAACTAACCTGTGACCCCAGTAGTCGCACCGCGAAGGAGTGGGAGTCTTCATCCGCGGCTGACTTTTATTCAGAGCCATTCGGGGTCACACGGGCTCGCGGTTCATTATATGCGTGTCCTTATCTGACTGTTGCTGTTTGTTTCGAGTGTTAATTCAGTCACCAGGCTTCCTGTGGCGGACTGGACAAAAAAGGGGGGAAAAAAAGCATACATATTTATGTGTGTTTTATGTTACTACTTCAGAGGAGCGTGTGAAAGCCACTCCTGCTTTGAAGAAGAAGTCTCAACTTTTGTGTTTTTCAGCAGTCAGAAAGTAAATTTTTTTTCTGAGGGCTGACGCTAGGCTGCAGCATTCATGTGGCGGCTAAATTGAATCCTCATTACTGGAGGATTTAGTTTAAAAATAAACCTCAGGATTTACGGTCCCTCGGTGGAGAACATGAAATTGAATGTTCAGTTTTGAAAAAGCCAAACATATTTCCATAAATGTACAGCCTTACAAAAGGTACCGGCACTACTGACGTTCAGGTGGGGTTTGTGTTTCTCTCAGGCCTGGTGAGGAGCAAAATATCAGCTCTGTCGGCGAGTAAATCCTCCTTTAGCCACTTTCTTCCACATAGTTCAACCAGCGACTCTCCCAGAGTCATTTGTTGTAATTCAGATGATCAGCGCTGGAGAAATAATACGTCTGCTCTGCTTCATCTCCTGCCTCTGCCATCTGCCTCACCACATATTCTATCTTTCTTTCCTACACTGTGATTGCTTCTTGTACTTTATTACTCCCTGGCACCGCCGATCAATAGAAGTCCTCGTTTTATTATGTCATTTGATCTAGTCACCTGCGGCGCTGGGTGACGCCTGATCACATGGCATGATAAAAACCGCATTGATCCTTTCTGCGTGATTTACATTAAACGTACCCAGCTGGCACAGAACCATCGCTGTCAGGAGCCTGGTTGTTGGTGGGGTGGATTTACATCTCTCAGGATGGGGTGTGTTGAAGTGCCAAGGGAGGAGAGGCACTGGTCTCATTTAAAGACCGTCATCGAGGGGGTCCTTGTCGATGTCTGGATGTGTCCCGTAATGAAATGAGTGAGACAACAAAAGAAGATTGCATTTAGAGTGGAGGATAAATCGATATCAAGCAGAGAAGTGTTTTGATTACTTTCTCTCAACTTCGCTCAAGGATTTTAAACGTATAGACAACTTCTGAGCCTTAAGTTGTTCCTGAGATTGAATTCTCTCCAGTGCAGCTTTTTCACGAATAGCTGCGACTGCTTTTGCTGCTTTATTTTGTGCCGTTATTTTTATTAATTATGTTGCGTGTTTTTGTAGGATCGTGTGTGAGATGGATCCGGCCCACGCTGACAGCAGACCCGGTCCAGTCCAGCTGTGTGTCGGAGAGTGCAGACCAGAACTCCGGGCCCGCTCCTCTCAACTCTACTCCTTTGTGGTAATGACTGCAATAACGCCACATTGCTCTGTATCCTCATATAATGTTGTTAATCATGCTGTGCAAACTAAGGAGCTGTATTAAAGTGATGTAAAGTGTACAGTTAGTTCAATTAAAAGTGATTTGTGCTTTTCGAGCAAAGTAATTGTTTATGCGCCACGGGCAAATAGCAATGTGTGAGTTGCCATGACTACCGGTAGTGTAATTAAGCAGCTCTGTGGATGCTTACTTGTTACTTTGCGAACAACATACTTCCATTAACATCACAAGGTTTTCAAAGGGTCTCCGTTAATGATCTCTGCAGCTCTCTGGTTGTAAATGCAGTTTATGCCTTTATTGAGACAGGATCACAGGGTTAAATCAATGTGGGCTCGTGTACGGTGCTGTTTTAAAAAATTAATGAATTCTTCACAGCTCACTAGCTGCATTAAGTTAAGCATTGCTTAATGGAAAAAGGAATGATATATATATATTTTTATATATATATATATATATACATATACAGTATATAGAAGCTTTCTTAGGGGAGTTTGTCTTTTTGGTAACATTGTCTATGAAACCTGTGTTTATAAGGCATCATGAACATACTAATAATGAGTTATAATGCACCTACAGTGCTTTATAGTCATAGTTATAATCATGCATGAATAATTATGATGCCGATGTCTATAATCCCTCAAAAACATATTTATGCTTTTCAACAATTATCAACACATTCTAAAACATTTTACAATGACTTAAAAGGCTTAATTGCTAATTATTTTTCTTTATTAAAATCCAAGCTCGCAGTTATGATACATTATCATTTTAAAACACATTATAATCGTGATTGTAATGCCTAATTATGTGATTAAAAGTTGCTCTGTGTGGCAAATGGGTGCATGAAATAACGTTTTAAAAATATCCCAGTGTTAAAGGCAGATGTAATAGATTACAAGCTAGTTATACATCTCTATAAGTGGTCAAATGAAGTGGGAAATTTGAGTAAAGTCAATGCAAGAACAGCACACAAAATGCTGTCAAATGTACATATGTATTCATACAACGAACTCCGAAATGTATGTTCATACTGGTTATAATGAAATGGACTTCATAGTCTTACCACAATAATCATAAATCATTATTAGACCAGCGTTTATGATGCATTAAAAACTCACAACAAATAGTTAAAATCTTAGTAATCCTTTCATTTTTATGCAAGTACCTTTATTATATTATAATTATATATATATAATTTTTTTTTTTCTTTACTTGAAGCAAACAATGACCACTTATAGTGACTTATAGCCACGCTGCAATGTATTACATCCGTCTATGACACAGGGATTTCATTACCCTTACTTAAAGCACCCAATTACCACTTACAGTAACAATAGTGAGTGACCAGCAATTATGATGTGTTGATACTTGACCTCAGAAGTCATTATGAAATGCTTTATAATGTGTTCTGAATAATTTTTCATTACAGCTCATTATAAGTACGTTCATAAAGTGGATAATGAATAATAGACATTTCGGCGGGGTGTTTTTGTGTATGTGTTTCTTGCAGCGTTTTTAGCTCGTTCGCAATAAAACATGAAAACAGTTGATGAAATGTGGATGGGCGGGGTCTTAAGAGAGAGGGAGAGAAAGAACGATGAAATAAAATGCACACACAACTTGCTAATGGAAACCAGCGCTCCGCTCGGCAGGTAAACATTATCTACTCCCCGCTCTCACACGTTGACGCACACGTTTCCCCTATCTCTGTCAGACGCCGTCTGCCCGGCCTGCAGCGAACAGATAATCTACTTTTCCATTTGCGCTCCATCACACCTTCACAATTAGCACTCCCTTAACAATTAACAGCAGCCGGTAATTACTACTGTTGTTTGCAGACTACCTGCTTTAGCCTGCCTCCTGGTAGTCACACCTAGCTGAGTTTCATCAGTGTGATGCTCTTGGCTGTGTGGTAAACTCCTCGGCTACTTTTTCTTCTCCCGCGTTACAGCTGCCGGTCTGGGAAGTGGAATTCCTCGAAGGATATCTCACAGATCCTAGAAGTGGTACTGCTATCCCCTTGTACCGCAGACCACCAAAAAAGAAAAACAGCCAGAGCAGCCTTCTTCAGTTTTCCCGATAAGACACACTCCCTCTGTGACCGTCTTTTTCAGCCCACGATACATGAGCACTTGGCTAAGTGGCAGCGTAAATGACAGCGTGTGCATTTAGTTGTTTTTAAATTGTTGTTTTATGTTTGTGCACACAGAAGTGGTGTGTGTGTGCTCGTCTGTGTACGTGCGCGCCGCTGCACGCGTGTTTTTTTCTGTATGACGGGCTGTCTGCTCGGATATTTCTCCATCTGTCTGTGCGATGGCGGACTAGCTGCCTGCAGCTGTAAACACTAGTTATTTTCAGACTGTCTTTAAAAAGCTTCACTCAGACACAACCCCGGCAATGCACGACACACAGGAGGAGGATCTCTCAGGGACTCTAAGAGCTCCTGGTTTTATCCTCTTTTCTCTCCACCAGCGCTGCACTCCACTGCCATCGGCCTGGCAATATGAATAACTGTAATTTGCAGGGGATCTTTGATAATACATGAAGGTTTCAAGAGGTTCCCCAAAGTTGCTGGCCTTTTTTATCTTCGATAACACCCACCTTTTTGTCTGCCTTTTGGTTTGTCCTTTCTCTCTGCTCCTTCAGTGCTCTCACAGCCTCTCTTAACCTTTCTTACTCTCTGTTTTGCAGACTCCCTCAGTCACAGGTCTGTCCCCCAGCCGAGGTCCAGAGTCCGGGGGCACGAAGGTGACCATAATGGGAGAAAACCTCGGTGCCGGCAGCAGCGTCAACGTTCAGTTTGGAAACCAGACGTGCGAGTTCTTTGGGTGAGACTTTCTCCTCTTGCGCCCATTTTATACCATAAAAGTGCTATTAGCAGCCTATAAAGTTTAATTAGCTAAAAAACGCCTGAATGATCGGCTTTTGTTTAACAGAGGCTATTCATGGAGAAAGGCTTTTTATTGCACATTAAGATGAGGCGTAAACCTGAAGTGTAAATGAAAGACGCAAGTTTAAATCTCACAGTTTTACAGGTTAGCATTAAAACCGTAATGTGGATGTGAGGAGGTGAAACAAACCCGCTCACTGTTAATGTTGACAGTAGTCACCTTTATTAAGTGATTAAAAAAGTATCAAATATTAAAAGAAAAACAGGAACAGTACGAATGCAGCCCATTTGTCTTGGTTTTCTGTCATGCTCGTCTAATATTTCTGTGTGTAACTTTTTTTTTTTGGCATTTGCATTTATGTCTTTAATATCCACAGATGGCAGCACAGTTCTTTGACTCAGTGTTTCTTTAACTTTTCTGAGTTGCTACATACATCACTGTCAGAGGATATTAGATATAGGGCATGCTGTGAGCGAATGGGAAAAGAACAAAAACAAGAGCTCTTGTTCCTGAGATGATGTGGATTATTCCCATTAAATAAGCCGCTATATTTCACCGCTTTCTTGTATTTTTTTTCCTGCTTGATATTACTGAGAAATCCCCCAGGGGAAAGCCTCTCTCTCTCTCTCCCTGTCAGAAACTTATGTAAATCTTAATAAGGTTTTGATGACCTACTGCATCAAACCCTGTAATAATAGCTTCTGGAAAAACCTGGTGCTCCTATGGATCTCTCTTCTTTTTCATCCACCCCCCTCCGTCTCACCATATCTTTCTATCAATTTGTTCATCTGTTCTCGCTCCCCCTATTTTTTTTTTTATTCTCTTGTCTCTCACTCTCACAGTTTCCTTCCATCTCACTCCACCCATCCATGACTGTGATGTTGTAAGGTTGAGGAGTCAAGCCAGCTTTAATGAGATATGGGGCTAATTACTGGTTTGTGTTTCTCCACTGTATTCCCGACATGGGAGGGAGCGGAGGATGGGTGGACCGTTCTACCACGAGCTCTCCTTCTGCTAATGAATTGGGACTAATTCAGAGGGGGTGGGCAGGTAGAACAGGGAGGTGGTGGAGAAGGAGGGGGAACGCACAGGAGCGAATATGACAGTGGCGGAGGGGCTGCTTGGCTCATTTGCACCTGTGTGTGTTCGTGTTGCCGGATCAGCGCGATCATAAGTTTTAGAAAAACTCTGAAAAATGTTCCATGTTTCTATTACAAATGTCTTCCACACAGTACTTAGAGCTGTTATTTATTCTTGGCAGAGGATGAAAGGTTTTGTTGTTTTTTTTGCCATCTTCTGTCTCAGATCATTACAGAACAAGGCTGGTAGTACAAAATGCATAAGCACATTCTGATATTGCCGTGATGGTGTTCCTGGAACGTCATAATTAACGTTGCTCCAGGACCGCCAGGGCATTTCAGTAATGTCATAGCTTTGAAGACTGGAAAAAGGCTGGTTATCCTTTCAAACACGTGTTTAATGTTACGAAATGGTATATTTCAACCTAAATCCAACAAAGTGTTTTTGTTGCCTTAAACTAACAAAATATTTCTGATGCCTTAACCTAACCAAACAGTGACAAAAAAAAAATAATAACAATACACGAACAGTGTGTTAATATATGTTGTTTAATGCTGAATGACACGTTATCGAGTGCCTTGATACAGATTTAAATACATCCTATGATGCCTCTCTTGTAGGCGGACCATGACGGAGATAGTGTGCTACTCCGCCCCCTCCCTGTCCGGGCTCGGCCCAGTGCAGATCAGCGTGAGCGTGGACCACGCCCAAGTCAGGGAGAGCCTCACCTTCGAGTACATAGAAGACCCCACTGTCCAGCGGATTGAACCAGACTGGAGCATTGCAAGGTAAAGTCACTGTGTGCACCATATATACTCAACAGACTGTACATATTATTTTTATCCACATCCTCACCAGCCACTTCTGAGCTTTCATCACCCAAATGAAGGATTTCCTCCCGCTCATCCAAAGCTTTAGACCCAGCCGGTCCAGACCAGTGGAAGTAAGCAGACAGCAGTCAATATTGCACTTTCAATTACTGTTCGGTTCCCTTCCAATTAGTCTGGATCTGATAGAAGTGCCACAGTGTGCAGATTGGAGAGCATGGGCACCGTTAAGACCTGATATTCTCCTATCGAATTCAGCGTTGATCCATCTGTTGAGTTTCTTTGGCAGATAGATACACATGCACTGTACACTACTAATTAAAAACAAGAGAGGGATGAAGATGAAATGGAGGCTTTGGAGAACAATGTGCTATCAGAGGTGCGAGTCCACAGCAGATGGCTCGGGCTTAGAGACGGAGTGTAAGGGACACTGCAACAGCAGAGTGACGGCACAGAGGGAATGGAGGGGGAAATGAAGAGAGAGAGAGGAGAAGGAAGGGAATCATATTGGTCACATGTCTTGGCTTTTTGCTTTTTATGTATGTAGGATGAATAGATAGATGTAGATGTATAGACATCACAGACGGACAGACAACATGTCAAACCTTACAAATACAGCAACTGTAACCGATACAGGCCACGTCTTTGTAGCCTGTGGAGATGGTCCCCAGACTCCCTTTAAAAAGCACTCAATTTTGTGAGTTCTTGAGTTAGATGTAACCTAATTAATTTTGTGAAGTGCTGCCTATGACAAATTCTTAATTATTTGGGTCGTCTTGTAAATTCGGCACATGTTATACATTATTATTTCCTTTCTGTCCGTCTAAACATTGTCACTTGTGATTTTCATCCATCTGTGATAACCCGCTTGTAATCGATCACCAGACGAGGCATGTTGATGCCAGGTGTAAACAGGCTCATGGATGGATGAACGGATGGATGGATAGACGGACAACATTATGTCAGATTTTACAAATACAGTAAACAGTAAATCAATATAGGCTAGGTCTTTGTTGCACTTGGCGAAAGTAGCCAGCCTCCCTTAAAAAAACACATAATTTTGAGAGTTTGTGAGTCAGGAGAACATTTCTAAGCTTTGTGAGGCACTGTCTATGACAAAGTCCTAATAATTTGGGCTTTCTTGTAAATTCGGTAAATGTTATACATTATGTTAGTTCTTTTTATGTATGTAAAACATTGTCACATGTGATCCATCACCCACTTGTGATAGTAGGCTACACAGATAGACCGACCTACACGGTAGCTGACCATATAATTTGATGAGCCTATAGACGGCACAAGGTCCAGCTACAGTAACTCATGCTCTTACAGTGAACCCACAGCCTCAGCACAGGCCCATCTGACATTCATCATTGCAACAACTCCTGCCTGGCATCTTTATTTATCACGCCACACTGACGAGCGCAACAACAAAAACAACAAACATCAACAACAACCCAAACAGCTGCAGGGGGAGCCACACATCCAGCAGCTTCGCTCCTGCTTTGTTTGTGTGTGCTTTTGTTTGTGCTGCTGTGTTATGAAGCAGCCCAGGACCACCGCTGCATCCGTATATGCTTGAGCTACCTTGGTATTTCAAACCCGAATCCGCACTAGTTGATTACAGCAAGTGAAGTCAGTTAAAAAGCATCTTTAATCATCCTCCACTCCAAAGGCTATTATCTCCCCAAAGAAACCAAGGATGAAAGCCAGTTTGATGCGCTTATTTTCGACTGATGGTGAATATTCTGGAGAGGTACATCAGGGCGAGAAAGTCTAGTCTAAAACTCTTTGAATTCCTCTGTTTCTCTTCCCTCACTTTATTTCTCTTCTTGTTTCAACTGTTTTCTCTTATTCTCTCTCTGAATTAAAAAAAAAGATAAGACAGAAATGGCAAGGTGTCTGATGAACATGAGTATTTCAACCTGTGGAATAAATTGTGTTTTTTCCTCAGTGGCCACACACCCCTGATGGTGACGGGGACCAATCTGGACGTGGTGCAGGAGCCCAGGATCCGAGTCAAATACGCTGGCCACGAATCAGTCAACGTAAGAACCCCCTATACCGTCTCATCCATAGAGTTAGTGCTGTATGTGCTCCCTGAATACATGTTCTGCAAAATGTACACTAACTAGGTCCTGCTTGACTCGCCAAACACTGCTATACAAGCAAGCTAAGTGATGTTTAGCTTGGGTATAAAGAGTACTATCTCCTCCCAACAGCCCCTCCAGCTTTCTACGCTTCCTGCTTGAACCCAGTCGTCTCAAGCACTTCAACGAGCATCTGAATTATGCAGCCGGTAGTGAGAGTGGTCTGCATGCAGTGTTTAATTAAGAGTTTACCCTAAATTTTCTTGAGGCTAAATCTCAGCTTCACATCCCACCCCCCCCTGCCTGCTAAGCTCTGTTGTGTTTTAATGTCACACCAGTCATCCTGAACACAATTCTCACTTGTTTGAGGAAGAATAAGGTTTTCGAACTAATGCATATGCAGAGCAGACTGGAGAACAGCAGAGTTTGAGAGAAGGTGGTGTGGGCGGGTCAGCGGGGGGAATGTCGGAGGTGTGCATGATCGGGGGCAAGGAGGCTCCTAATGGGTTTCAATAGAGGATTAACTGTGGTCAGAAGTCTTTGGTCAGCATAAAGAGCCCTTGTATAATCAAAGTCTTGGCTGTGGGAAATCGTTACAAATTGCATTTGAGCCCATGTCCTGGGGCTCCTTGTTTAATTAAAAGGATGGGATTTCCTCTCCGTGGTCTGGAGAACGGTAGGGAGATCAGACGAGCGGACTAAAGGGGAGCCGGTTGAATGGAGAGTGAGGGCAGGTGAAAGAGAAGTGCTCTCTGCCCGGTGCGTACTGTACTAACACAGCACAAAAACATGCTGTAACACAATAGTTGTTGCATTTTTTCTTGTGATCCCTTCATGCAAAGCAAATAATGTGTCTGAAGAGGTAACACTATGCAGTATTGTAGTATATTACTAGTAAAAGTTGAAGTCATCCATAGAAATAGTACTTACATATATTCACATCTACGGATATACTAATGGTCGACCGAATACCGACTAGGCTGATTAATGGTTTCGATATTATTAGTTTTTTTTCTTTTTTATCCAATTGCTGATTAAATAATTCCATTTTTTTATTTAAAATGCTGCTGCTTTGGTTCTGATGCAACATTTTATCTGCAAAGTAACTAAGAACTGAAGTTATTACCCAAAAAATATATATATTATAAAGTGAGTAAAAAGTACAATATTTGGCTCCAAAATGTAGTGGTGTGGAGGTAAAGTAGCAGAAAATGGAAATACTAAAGTAAAGTACAAGTACCTCAAACAAATACAGTACTTGAGTAAAATGTACTTACATTCCATCACTGCATATTGGCTCTTTTTTAGTCATTATAAAGCACTTATTGGCGCCTCATTCTGCATGACCATTTTCTACAACTACTAGAGTTTTTCCCTCAATAACCTCTTAATTACTGTTATTGACATGCTACACATGTTTTTTTGTAGAACAGAAAATAAACAAGTGATCCAGAGCTTCACAGGTGATCTACTGTAAATACTATCCAAATGACAATATGGCCAAGTGCAATATCCAAATCGCAGAAGCTGCCATTTTTTGATAAAAGGTCATATGTGACAAAAACAGAATTATAATGTCGTGCCACAGAGACGTCCTGACCCACACATTTTGTTCTCCAAATGTAAGAAGACATGTTTGTTTGTTACAGCCTCTGACAAATGACATCCTCATGATTTCAGTAGGTTTTGAATTTGAAATTTGATTATTCCCACTAACTGGAATCATACGATATTTCAGTCTTAACATCTGTCAAAAATAATCGCAATCTGATTTATTTGTTTTCTTCACCATATCGTGCAGCCCTTAACTTGTGACAAACTATATCTCGTGCCGTGTCTGACTTGTAGAGTTCTGCACAGATTTGTCCCCATATGCCTCCTCCCCTCATCCTCCCATCCCTGACATTTTTAATCTAAAATTGGCCCTAAGTGTCTGAATTGCTTAGTTCGAGCTCCTTTGCTAAAATCATAACTCCGCCATGGGCTTTCCGTGCTGCAATGTATCCTCACATAAGGACACCTTTTCCCTAAAAGACCTTTGTGAGTTATGAAACCCTGGTAATTACAAGTAAAAGACAGATCTGTGCTGTTTTTATGTTTAGAGAAGAGAAGAAACATAGCGAGAGACTCCTGGAGACCTGGCAAAATGGGATTTGACTCATGTGTGTGGGTGCCGTGCTGTCTGATTTGTCAGTTGCCGAGGCTTTTGAAAGAGAGTTGTTCATCTTCAGCGTGCCTCGTCTCTTCCAACTCCCCACCTAGCGCCTCGCAAAAAAGAAGCCCGTGTCACCGTCTTGATTGGCCCCACAGCCACAGAGAATGAATTTCTATTAAATGCTAAGGTTACAATTACCCATCCTTCATCCCATCTCCCCCCCTCTCTCTCTATCCCCTTCCCCTTTTGTCGCTGGAGGAAGGCAAACAGCAGAGCAGCCTATAGCAATAAGAGCTGCTGTCTGTCAGGCAGCCTTCAAATGATCACCTGTCTCCCACTAAATTGCCTCTCCTCTCTCCCTCCCTTGTGTCACCTGCACGGATTCACAAAGAAACCGGGAGAGAGAGAGGGAGAGAAAAAAAAAAAGGACAATTTTCTTTGTGAAATGCTCTGTATCTGTCACCGGATTCACGACTGAAACATTTATCATAATCTTGATTAAAGCTAAAAGGGTTATTTTCCCCAGCTCCAGAACATTTCCCTGTCCCAGAAAGATTTCATCTCGCCCCGTATTTGCCACACTTAACACGTCTGGACTGAGTGTCAGGCTCGGCACGTCGGGTGCATTTGCAGCTGCTTGATGATGAATGAAAATGTTCAGCATGGGTGTGCCGGGCTCCTATCACATCGAGGCCAATCAGGCTGATTGTCTTGTACACTGAGGAGTAGAGGCGCCCATCATCACTACAGGGCAATGACAATGGATGCTCAGAACTTACAGTTTACATGCTTATATTGATTTTGTATTCTCAGCTGTATGCATGTTTCTTCCAATGCCAGACATCTCAACAGCGTCGGCGTCACGAGTGCCTCATTAAATCATCACCGCGTCTTGAGTGTCCACAGTCTGGAGGGCTACTGCTGTTTCCTCTTTGACATCCCTGTCGTGTGGCTTTTGTACTGACTTTAAAAGCAGAAGAGCCACTTGTTAAGACGGTGCTTTACAGAAGATGTTTGGAAATTAGTCACACCCTCATCACAAGACATACAGGAGATGATATCTCCCCTCCCAGCGTGGCACAGAAAAACCACTGGTTCAGGCTTTGCACGATCTTTAAATGCCACACGCAGATCCTGTATGGGCGGATCGGCGCTGAAGTTAGAATTAACACCAGTATTAGAAGTTAGTTGGACCAGCGAGCAGGCAGGGAGGCAGGAAAATAGACACGGTGTAGGAGTAACAGAGTACAGGAAGTGCCAGTGACTAGCTATCCAATGTTAGCCTCGGGATGACCTTTGACTCGGTGACCCTTCCGCATTTTCTCCTACGCACATCTCCACAGCCAGTCCATCTTATCCTTTATTCCTCTCTCACTCTGGCTTCTCTCTCGCTGCTTTCCTGGCCAGAGACCTTTGAATGGTTGAGTGGGCTGTAGCAGCACAGTAGATCATGGTAATGTATTCAGCCAGAGGGGCTGGAGTGTTACTGCCTTAAAACACCCCGGCTCCGTCCGGCAGTAGAGAAAGAAGACAGATGAGGCCAAGATTCCAATTATTTTCTCTATGTGTTGACCTCGATTCACTTTATCAATGCTGAACAATGTGTAGCTTTCTTTCCCCCACATGGCCTAAAGGACTTGATGTACTGTTGTTGTATATACTCTGTTTTTTGGCAATACGCAGGAAATTTGTTTTCATTGTGATGAGCTGGCGATAGAGAGCAGAAATACATGCAGTTGTGTAATGTCACGACTGTATATTGTAACGTTCTGCTAAGACGGACTGGTAGAAAATAATCTTTCGATTCAGTAGAGCGTTTGGAAATCCTGTAATCCTCATAAATCCTTTGTAGTGTAAAAAGAAAGCAGTGTACGTTAATAAAGTAGTACTTAATATACATCTATTGGAAGGCAGAAGCCATGCAAAAGTGTTATTTGAAATACTGTTTATTGCCCCGCCCACAGAGGAACCCAGATACCCCCCGTTCCCTTTATCAAATCCCAAAACGCCCCATTTACCCGTCACTGTTTACTCACTCGTCGCCTTGGATTTACACACGTCACACTCGCTGCCGCGGCGCCTGAAAAACATCCGACATGATAGCAGCAGTTTTCTGTACTGACAGGATTCAGCGAAGGAACGGATTTATTTAAGAAGAAGAAGGGAAAAAAACGAGAGAGAGAAGGAGTAAGAGGAGAGAAAGTGAGGACAGTGTGTAGGAAAAAAAAAAAAAACCTCACAGTATCCATCTCGGGCAGAGCAGATGGTAGTCAGAGCCGTAGTTGACTTGCAAATGCCTCGTCGTTCCAACGTGACTGTCACGAGGACGCTTGCCGGAGCATCTGGGCCTGTCTATATAACATGTCGCCATGCCAACAGTGAGAAAGTAGCCCCGTGTCTGACTTTACTTGAACTCTTTCCTCCATTAAACCCTCTCATTCTCAGAATGAGCTCGAGAACATAGCGGCTAAAATTAAATTAATGTGATTTATTCTTGCTGCAACTGCTGTAGCCTATATATACAGTAACAAGAACAAGTGAATTAATTCATTAGTAATTCACTATATTTTCAAGAAAGTATTAAGTGTTGTACTGTGAACAACAATGTTATCACATATTATTTTACTACTTATTTTCTCCATGGCTTTTATAACTTTAGAGCAACGCTCTTCAAAGTCTGTTCGTCACCTCTGGCTTCCAGTCAAGTGACGCCCATGCATATACACAACCTAAAAACCCGGCAAAAAGTATGTCAGGAGTCCTATCTTGCTCTTGCTATCTATTTTTAAAAGGACTTATCTTCTCGCTCTTCTCATGCACTGCTACTGCAGCGTGTAGAGTGTGAATACTAAAGGAAAAATGTCACAAGACCAGGGAAAAGCTACTACGGAGCATGGAGGCTTGTAGAGCAGCTGCAGACTGCTAGAAGTGCTTTGCTGTTCATGTTTCTGTAGGAAGCAGAGTAGGGACGTATAGCACAGCTTCACCTACTTCAAAGGTACAGAGAGAAGTGAAGTAAAGTCTAAAGAGGTCAGACCTCCAGTCACAAGTGCTGCTGCAGTTGTGATCTCTCTATATGTTTCTCACATTTTCTTTCATCTATAAGACCTGATTTCCCTAAAAAGCCATGCCATGTAGAGCTGATGCAATTAGTGTGATTTAATCGATTGACAGAAAATGAACCGGCAACTATTTTGATCATTTTTCATATAGAAATACCAAACATGTCCTTGTTTTCAGCTTCTGAAAATGGGAGGATTTTCTGCTTTTCTCTACTTTGTATGATTGCATGCGTCATATTTTGGGTTCGGTCAGTCAAAACAAGAAACAAAAAGCAGCTTGCTCTCCGCAGGGCTCCTATACCCGCTGATTTAATGCACCACTACACAACGCACAGCTAATGTACGCACGAGAACAGTCACATGAGCGGTGAGTCTGTGATGAGTAGAATGCAAAAGTACAAAAATATTTGCATATACATACTGTACACTTCAAAAATAATGTTGCACATTGTCCCTAAAGATGTAGTAACTGATGATGACACCTAACAGTCTCCCACTGACATAATAACAACAATTCACTAATATATGTGTTTATACATATAAAATGCACTACACAAGAATATCTATCATAGAGGGAAGATATTCATAACCACCACAAAAACAAACAGAGACAAACACTGAGAAAAATCACCTTTGACTTTAGGAAAATTGGAAGTTAATTAGTGGCATCAAGTTGTGTGGTTGCAGCTAACTGAACACCACTCATCTCACTCCCCCCTTACTAAAAAACGTGAAAGTCCCTCTCTAGAGCTGGCGTTTGCTACGTCCTTTCTTGGCTACGCCGCCCACTCCGTGAAAGACGACCTGCTCCATCTGTGGATATAAAAAAAATCTCATCCTGAGGGAACAAAGACACAACTATTCTTAGTTCCAGGTGGTTATACACTAATGAGAACTTTTCCATTTTTACGGGTATTATATTTCATTTCCGCCACTAAATCCTACACGCTGGACCTTAGATAGGCCAAACAATTCACATTAATTAAGAAAAAGATAATCAACAGATTTAATAGACGATTAAAATAATTGCTAGTTACAGCCTAAAGTCACACACAAACACAGTTTTCCCAAGTTCTTGAATCGTTATGTCTTTTCACGTTTAGTTTCAGTGCTCTCAAGCTGAAAACATACAAACACTCTGTAGTCTACATCCAAGAGAAAAGTAAATAAAGAGGCCAGACCCTCCTTCCACCTCTGCAGTCACACTCCCGCAACTCACCTTGCACCATGCTGGCAAAACACAATTGGTGTAGCCTCCGCAGAATGAGTTTGCATCGATCTCCTTGGCTTGCTCCCCGAGAAAGCAGACAACAGGTAGGAGGCGTGGTAGTCGCTAGCGTTCACCAGCTTTGATGATATTTACCTCTAATTAAGTTTCTTCCCCAGAGAGAGAGCTGGGAGGGAGTGAACGGAGATAAAAACCTCTCTGAGCAGAGTGCTGTGCAGCAATCAATCCTCTCTCCCTTTCCCTCTAGAGCCGAGCCGGGGAGGATGGATGGAAGACAGGTCTCTCATCTGGGAAAACTGGAGAGAAGTAATAAAAGAGCCATAGCTCAACCTCCACCTGAGGAGATAGAGGAGCATTGCCTCCATCCTTTGTGGTTGTTGTCCTCCAGTGTTTTTCAGGGAAGCAGTAGCAGCAATTTATTTCGATTTTATGGAGGCTTCCTTTCCAATAGAGATGGATTTAATGACACACAATAAATCCTTTTCACTGAGAAGAATGAGGATTTTATATGCCAATTATTAGACTGCACAGCCTCCTGCAGGGTTCATGTTGATACCAATGTGTTTCAGTTTAGATCACACTGTAGGCTATAACAAACAGAGGGCTTTACAAGAGAAAAAACTTTGGTGTTTTGTTGTGTTTTATTTTTCCCAGACAGGGAAAAAGAAAACCAAACAGCTAAGCTGTGCTGAACTGTCTGTGTTTATCCTGGATGACTGAATCACATATCTTGTTTCATTTCAGGGTGCTCAGGCTGTGCATGATCGCAGAGTGCAGCACGTCCCCAATAGCATCTCAAAAAGTGGATTTTCTCCCCTGATGTTTTATCCTGTTTGTTCTCCCCAGGTGTGTAAAGTGTTGAACACCACGAGCATGAGCTGCTTCGCTCCCTCCCTGATGGCAGAGTACCACCCGGGTCTGGACACGGTGAAGCACGCCGACGAGTTCGGGTTCATCTTCAACAACGTCCAGGCACTGCTGGTCTACAACAACACCAACCTCCTCTACTACCCAAACCCTTACTTTGAGCCCCTCAGCACCTCTGGGGTCCTGGAGCAGAAACCAGGCTCACCCATCATTCTCAAGGTACAGGAAATACAGATCAGTACGCACTGAAATCTAAAGAACATTTACTTTACTTTGTTACAGCACCCTCAGCGAACATGTAACTCACAGGAGGACTGATCAGCTGTTTCTGCTCTGCTGAAGAGACCAAAAAAAGCAGCTTTTTAAAAATTAAAATAGTCTGCTCATGGCTCCAAAAAGATCTGATGTGACCTTCCTCACATTAATACATGAAACAAACTGAAATCTAATTTTTCTACATTGTTTTTCACGGTTTGAGGTTCAAGTTTTGCACAAAGAAAGCCGCAGTCCAACAACATTAAAGGACTTACACAAACAGAAAGAGATGAAGAAGGTCTGCTTTTACTCACGTTCCAATCCGCTCACATGTGGCCTATAAAAAAGTGATTAAAGGAGACTTAATATTCTAATTTTCAGGTTAATCATTTTCTTTCCAGTTACTACTCTCTGTTTTAGCTCCTGTCTTTAAGGCCCCTCCCCCCGAATATCCCGTTTGCTCTGATTGGTCACTGCTAACAACAACAGAGCAGCTCTACTTAATTATTTCTTACATGCCAAACCACCTGCTGGGTATGAAATTAAGCAAATGTGTGATATGGTGACTTAGTGTGATGTCAAGAAGTCACAGAATTAAAGGTGAGACTACTGATGAGGTGTTTCAGGAACGTGAGGAGCAATGTTATTTTTGTGGGAGAGAAGCTTCTGGTGTGCAAAGGTCATGAAAGGTCAAATAATATGCACCAAGAGCCTATATACAGTAAAGGAAAAAAGCGAAAAAGCATAAAAGGATTCCTTTAATATATGTAAATTGCCACCAATTCTTCCAAGGAACCCCTTTATTCGTGTCATCTTGTTGCTTCCTCTTCTTCCACTATTGTTCCCACTGGAGAATTCGTGCCAGCGTTACTATTCTCGATGAAGCGGCTCTTAATAGATGCATAAGGACAGAAATAGAAACAAGCATTAATATTCTTTTTAGCATTAATTCATTTTCTTTTAACAGATTTTCTCCAAATTTGGTTAAAACTTGCAATAGATGCTACCGACTCCTCCTCTTGCTCCATAATTGTTTCTTTGTCTTGATCAAAATCAGCTTAAGAATACATCATTTATGTGCTCTCATTCTCATTGAGGAATATATTTTATTTCCTTGTCCTGATTGCCAGCTGTTCCCACTTACCGCCACTGTGAAGTGCATCGCCTTGTTTGATCTCAGTATGGAGTCACATTTGGCCGCAGCTGAGCCCAAACGTAGGGATGTAATTTACAGTTTATTGAGGAGACATACTGGCTTTGTGGCTAAAATTGTCTGGTCTTCGTTGAGCTGTGTGTTTGTGTGTCCGAGTTTTCCTCTCTAATTTCGCACCCTGCTGTCCATCTCCACGCGCCCACAGGGCAGAAACCTTGTTCCCCCGGCGTCAGGAGGGGTGAAGCTTAACTACACTGTGCTGATAGGAGAGACTCCCTGCTCTGTCACCGTGTCTGAGAGCCAGCTGCTGTGCGAGCCGCCCAACCTCACCGGACAATACAAAGTCATGGTCAGTATGTGTAATGGTCCGTGTTTGCTGGTGTGTCTATCCTCCGAACTTTCTCTCCCACTCTGCTGCCATCCGTCCACGTATTTGTGATTTCGTCTTCGTAATAGTTGGCCCCTCAACTCCATTATTCGCGCTCTCATCATTGTTCATTCTGCTGAAGGAAACGGGTCAAAGGGAGAGCAGCATGAGTGTGCTCTCGCTGTCAAAAGGTTCTGCCAGAATCCACTGCAATTATTTTTAGTTGTCTGCTCGCTTATTGAGTGCAAGCCCCGGACTATTTCCCTCTAAACGTGAGCGCATAGGTGGCAGCGTGTGTTTGCACTCAGTATCAGTTTCAGCAGGCAAAATAGTTAACTATGTTTTGGCAGGATTTTGAGTCTTAGCTTCTTCATCGCTATGTATCACGTGATAAAGGTCTCAAGACCAGTGATTGGATTTTGTAGAAGCTCTGGCAAATGATGTGTTCTCCTTTTATGTTTGAGTTAAAAGGATCTTCTACACTGCAGTGATTTAAGATTCCTTGTGATCGTGTGTGTTTGCGTCTCTCCACAGGTTCAGGTGGGCGGCCTCCACGTCTCCCCCGGCGCCGTCCACATCATGTCCGACAGCCTGCTGACCCTTCCGGCCATCGTCAGCATCGCTGCCGGCGGAGGGCTCCTCCTCATCATCGTCATCCTCGTCCTCATCGCCTACAAGCGGAAGTCCCGAGAAAATGACCTCACCCTGAAGCGCCTGCAGATGCAAATGGACAACCTGGAGTCACGAGTCGCCCTCGAGTGCAAAGAAGGTTAGTATTAGAATATTGTGGTCAGCGGTGCCTGTTGTTGGACTTCAAATTGCAGGGTGATTACGGGTCCACTTCGCCTGGAATATTCCACTTGCAGCCGGTATTTTTAGAGGCTGCTCTATCACTCATGTAGCTGAATGGGGCTGGTGAATGCATTTCAATAGTGCAGACTGTAATCACATAGCAGGCATGAATGTGCACATAGTACAGTAAGTAAATCACTGGTGATCTGTGTGTGTTAAATAATGCAGTGAAAATGTCTTCAAATCTGGGTCACTGAGTCATCCTGGTTACATGTCACAACACACAGATTAAGTCAGTTAACCCCGACTGTGACCCGTCTAGTCATGTCGTGAGTCTTTGCAGTTTCTTACCGCCTCCTAGTTTGCATGCTGGGTACACAGTCGCACACAAACTGACACGTGAATACAGAGTTTCTCATTAGCGTAACCTCAACCTCCTCCCAGCGAGAGACACGCTAACGCTTAGTGCATTTTTATTCTAGTCTTAACTACAGGAGTAATGCCACGTTTATCTTTGATGCAATTTGTGTGTCTTTAAACCTGCGTCGAGTTCTGTGTGTGTTTGCGTGTTCCCCGCAAAAGGAATGAATGCCACTTTATCCCAAGCTGTCAGTGCCGCTGCTGCAGCTGTTTTGAAACATACTCTTCCCCTGTGGCTCAAGGTTAAGAGAGGGCGCCATAGTCCATTTGACCTTTGACCTTCTGCCCCATTGGGATGACCACAGATAACCTCAGGCTGACCTCCAGCTACAGCGGCCCAACCAAGAGCGCTCTATGTTCCAATATTGAGTTATGTATGAACGCTTTTAGATAAATACTGTGAATAAGGGCTACAAAATATACAGTTTCAAGAGAAGTCTGATGTGACATGATTCAGTCTGATTTGAGGGTTCTTGGTTGCAGGGGCAGAGAGACTCTGTAACAGTATTTCAATCGATAGAAACTTAATTTTAAGTCAACAATAAAAATGTTCTTGCCATGTGCACAATCAGAGAACGTAAAAGTCCCTGGCGGTTGGACTCCATCGTGAAGTCATCATACTTGCAGAGGTGGTGAAGCTGCGCAAAGTATAGGAAACCCTCGATGGAGTCTAGACACTGGTGGTGGTGGTGGTGGTGGTGGTGGTGGTGGTGGTGGTGCTGGAAGATCTGATGAGAAGGTGGAGTTGATTCTGGTGAGCTCAACCTGGCCACTGGATGTGAAGAACTGGAGGAGAACAGGGTGGACCGCTGACAGCAGCAGGGAGGAGAACGGATTTAAAGTTTGACCGCAGTGACATGATTGGCTGATAGTGATCCTGGCAAAATCTGGTCAGTTGCATGAGGAGGGAGAAAACAAAATGCCCAAAGTCAGCTGATTAAGAAAGAAAAGGCAGAGAGAGTGAGGTGCATGAGGGCAAAAAAGATGGACCTCCTGATTGAGCTTACACTGAGCTTCATTAGAAAAGACTACAAGGTACCAATCACAATCATTCATCAGGTTATCAACTGATTTTGATAAAGTTTAATAAAAATGCACTCCCCTACAAAATTACCTCAATCATTGTGGTATGATTAATTATCTCCGAAAAAACACATTCAAGTTATGAGATGATTTTTTTTCTTCATATCACAATCTATATCGCAGAAAACCAAAATATGACAATGCCAGTATCAAACACACAGCTGCGTCGCACCCCTCCCTTGTGGCTCAGGGTTAACAGACGGCGCCGTAGTCCATATGACCTTTGACCTTCTGCCCAGTCGGTTGACCGCAGATAACGTCAGGCTGACCTCCAGCTACAGCAGCTCAATAAGAGCGCTCGATGTTGCAACTAGATTACAGATCAGGCCTCTGGTTACACACACATTTATACAGAACTGGGCAGTAAGCAGCATGTGTATTAAAAGTTTTGTCCGAGCCCGGCCCACGTGGTTGAGGTTGGATATCCATGCTAGCTGCAGCATTGAGTTTTATTTGAATGCTTAAAATAAAAACTGCTGATTGGCCCCTGATGTCATCATGAGAGCCAATCACTGAGACAGCAAAAGTGAGTTTTGACAGCATTCAGGGGATTTCATCAGCTAGAGTGGACCTTATTATTTATCTCCTCCAGCCACCCCTGATCGCCTCTCCTGGTGTTTTTATGCAGCATCCTATTGCAGCAAACTTCCAGAGTGGTCAAATGACAGAAAGACAGATAGTCAGACAGACAGGCAGGCAGATAGACAGAGCAGGCAAACAGGGGGGGAATCAGTCACACACAGGCAGCCTTGGGAAAGGAGAAGATTAATGTTTTAACCATTAGCAGTGGCCAGGAGTGCACTGCCCCGCGGGGTGGATTTAGTTGGGTACCTGGGTTCATCCTTATGAGTGTATATACTCCACGCGCCCCTGTGAGCCCATGTGTTGGTGTGTAAACCCAGGAGTGGCAGAGGGGGCCAGGAGGTGAGGGCTCAGCCTAGTTGGAGACGGCGGAGTTTTGAGGAGGGTGTTAGGGGACTGCTGCTGCTCCTGTGATAGGCTGCAGACGGGGAGCCTCCCCAAGGGCGGCGAAGCAGTTCGACAGAGCCGTGGGCCTGAACAGGAGTCAGTCAGGATGGAGCCAATTAACTAGTGCTCACCTGCAGCCTCACACTGAGATGACACACACTCTTTGGGGCCTTAGCTACAGCCAATTTACTGGCTGGTAGATAAAAATGAGTAAGAAAAAGGGAGGGGTGTGTGTGAGAGGGAGCGCGTCTGTGTTTTTTAAGGGAGAGATTTGAAATATTGAGTTTCTGACATGAAGACTATCCTGGGCTTTAACTGTCAGCTTCATCATAACAGTAGTAAACACCATGAAGATGAGAAGGATTCACGTATTTGGTCCCCAGGGATTAAAGAACTGTTTTACTCGTACACTGCGTGTCTTGCAAGTATTCCCTCTAACTGGTCTCTCATTTTTACGTCCTCCTTCTCTTCCAGCCTTTGCTGAGCTGCAGACAGACATCAACGAGCTGACCAGTGACCTGGACAGAGCTGGGATCCCACATCTGGACTACAAGACATACGCCATGAGGGTCCTCTTCCCCGGCATAGAGGATCATCCTGTCCTCAGAGAACTGGAGGTAACAAGAGAGCAAGACACGGGAGAAAGAAAGAGAGAGAGAGAAGCTGGAAGGAAGATGTCATACAGTATATGCAGTAAATGTAGTGAGAAAAGACAAGAGGAAGTCAAACCGAGGTAAAAAGAGAGAGAGAGTGGGAGAGTGTGTCTGCCCTCACCACTCTCCCTGCAGGGTAACCTCCATAAGCGGCAAAGTGCTCGAGGGGGGAAGGATACCAGTGTGCTACTTATCCTTTCTACCCCTCTGGTCTCACACACACATATAGCCGATCATGCTGAGCAACACACACACACACACACACACACACAAGTACGTATGTACGTATGTATATATACACCTCACATGCAAGCTCCCTCATGGAAAACAGGGTCCCAGCGCATGGCTATTTCATCCACCAGTGGCTGCAGTATGAGGGGTAATGAACTGAGTAATTCCCAATCCTCAGGCAGGACCGTGGGTTCCTCCATTGGGGGAAAAACTGGCTGGTTAACACTTTTTCGCTCTTCTTTATGGGGTCGGAGTGGCGCCGGGGAATGAGTTTATTTTATCTGGAACACACAGAGTTGAGTCCGGAGGATGAAACTATTAGGGATAAAGAGATTCAGGATGATAGAGGTCAACCAATTTATTTGTTGATTGTGTGTGATGTGGGATGGTTAGGTAGAGAGGTGGTAGTTCGAACAGGCTCGGCCCTGTGTGGTGGAAGTCAAAGGGAGTGTCTCGTACAAGGATGTTCAGTGAGCTGCAATGCGCTTGACATTTTGTGTCACAGGTTTTTCCATCAAAAGAGCCCAAACTTTTGAAAAACAGCAAACAAATGCAAAGAAAAGAGAGTTTTGTCACTTTGGAGTCGTCTTACCCCGGCAAGCTCTTTGACATTTGCCTTGAAAGTGAAATGGCAGCTAACTCCGACTGACCTGGGTCAATAATTGATTAAGATCTTCTCAGTTACTCACCATGAGTGGAAACTTGTGTCTGCCAGGAGTGTAACGTGAGTGAGGCTTTTGTTGCCTTTGGAAAAAAATCTTTATTTTGTGTGAGACAAGGTCAAAATGCAAGTCAAGGAACAACAATCCTATTTGACCCTCGTTCAGCTCACTGCTGTACACTACCTCAGCGTGTTACAGTATGTTGGCCTAACTGGGCTGGGTTAAAAAAGAAAATAATGAATGGGACACAAAGGTGTAGTACTTCTTCACTTTTCTCAAACACTGATGCAAGAACAGGGGACACAGCACCTCAAACACAGAAACACCAAGCAAATTAGCATTTAACTTTATTACTGAACATTTCTTATTCAAAGTATTGCTGGAAACCTTTTAGCTCTAACATGCATTAATCTCCCACCCTCTTCTGCCCAGGTGTCAGGGAATGGCCAGCAGAACGTGGAGAAGGCCCTGAAGCTGTTTGGCCAGCTCATCAACAACAAAGTGTTCCTGCTCACCTTCATCCGAACGCTGGAAATGCAGCGCTCGTTCTCCATGAGGGACCGCGGCAACGTGGCCTCACTTATCATGACGGCGCTGCAAGGGCGCCTGGAGTACGCCACCGACGTCCTCAAACACCTGCTGTCGGACCTCATCGACCGCAACCTGGAGAGCAAGAACCACCCCAAGCTGCTGCTGCGCAGGTAACACAGCACACGAGGAGACGGACGAATGGCGTAAAATGTCCTGTAGCGATGTGAGGACGTGGCTCAGCTGGTGGGCAAATTTAAAAGTAATTTATTTAATGTATTAATTAAACTTTGTGAATTTGATTTGCAGTAAATATTATCCTCAAAGCTCTTTAAAGCAAACAAAGAAAAACCTATTCACTAATTAGATTGACATTCCTTTTTTTGACATTGAAATGATTAAAAAGAACAAAGACAAATAAATTAACATGAAGCAATATAAACAAATGATACACGATCACATTAAAGTAAATCTCTTAATCCTCGGCAGCACTGTATGATCTATGCTTTCACTTATTTGATTTGATTAATTCCAGTCAGAAGGATACTGTATTATTGTTTATCCGGTTATATGATTCTGTGCCCAGAGGAGAGTCACGCTGAAAAAACACAGTCCTCATTTAAAAAGCATGTAAAGAAGCACACAGCTGTAGGAGGATGCTGATACATATAGACAGATGAATGAGGATTGATCTCAGGGCTGTATGTTTCTTCCCTCTCCTCCTTGTGGGTGGATGCATCCTGATTTTCCCCTGCGACGCCTCGCAGAATAAGGCTTGTAATGAGTGCTACAGTACATCTACAGTACGCCGTCATAAACGCCACGCGCTCCGAACATCATGACAAACCTCCGGATTCTATGCATAATTCTGTATTCTCTCGCGCGCTACGTCTCTTCCCTGGTCGCCCTCGATGCCGATGTCAGTCTCACTTATCCTCCAGGCTCGGGCTCTCTATAAAACATTCAGAAGCGGGTTCATTTGAACTTTTTTCCCTCTCTGTGTCTCCGGCATACATTGTTTTCCGGGGGAGTTGAGGTGATGTGCTGAAACTTTAAACACCTGCTAAGTCCTTGTCCATGTGTCCTCAGATGCTTTTGGTGGCTCTGTAGGTATTGAAGGAGGTTAAAGGACTGACGGTACTTAGGTCAACAGATACAGAGTGTGAAAAGCAGACTTTTCTTCAGAGGCTTTCTGAAAGCCTGACTGCTCTGAGCACAATTTTGATTATGGTAACAGGCAGCTGCTACATTAAAACAACACTTTTATTCTGATGTGTTTCCTTAATGTTCCCTTATCCATTAAATATACAGGTTTTTCCTTTGAGGGGTCGTGGGGCAACCCATTTGCTAGAATAAGTGTAAATTTATGTTGCGACTTTATGTTTCAGCCCTGGGTTTTAGGTTTAGGCCGTCCTCATGGTTAGAGTTAGGAAATAATTGTGTTAAAATACCTGTTCTGACCACCACAAAGACAGCTGGAGATGTCCCACGGTCTTCCTAAAAAAAAAAAAAACATTTGGCAGCCTTCTCACCTGTAACTCCACCACCTTCCCCTCCACCTCCTGATATAAAAGTCAGGTCATAAACCAGTAATGGTACCATGAATTGTAGGAGTGCAGATATGGTACGTTTGACACGCACGAATGTGAACGTATCAGTGGTTTGCAGAAATGTTAGCTGCCAACATCAATCCTGATATGAAAACAGACGGGCACGGAGAAAACTTGCAAACTCCACACATGAAGGGCCCAAACCAGTCGGCAGGTTGAAAACTAGAACTTTTCTCTACTGTTCACCTGTTGAACTGGTCTTGCGAAAGACACTGGGAACGTCTCGAATCCCCCAGTGATATCTGATCTTTTCCCTGATCCACGCTTGAACCAGAAGTTGTTCTGGTTCATTATCCTTCAGACCGTCCCAAAGCTCTTATTTCTGCTCCAAGGGGTGACGAGGGATCTCTGAGGAGCCATGAGTGACACATGAGTGACACACGAGAGCAGCAGAAGACTCTCAGCTGAACTCTACGACGATTAAATACTCTGCCCCTGTATCTGGCACATTTGAACGTCGCTTCGCCTCAGAGACAAAGAACGTCTCATTACTCTTAAAACACATTTTCTTGTATCCTCTCTCCTGCATGGTGCACCTTGATGCATCCTTCGGTGGAAGGGAGTTAGACTCGAGAAAAGAGGCAAGTGAAGGAAACGACGATGCAATTTAAGAGACTCAGGTTGTACCCACTGAATCGCAATTGAACCCGATCATTCCCCATCTTCAGACCCTGTTCGTTAGATCGTAAATTGGTGAATGAGTAGACAATCCCTTTAAAGCGCTCTAAAGTCGGATAAAAACCCTATATAAATGGAGCCATTTAACCAGTGCACCACTTTATCTTTATTTAAAAAACCCACATTATTTGTCAGAGTAAATACCTGCCCGGGAGAAGAAGACCTCACACAGAAGCAAACAGAGAAAGAGGCTGAAAGACGGAGGAGTGGACTAAAGTGACAAAGCATCAAATGGACCTGGATTAAGCTGTTATTTCACAGGACAGCGGTGCCCCGCGTCACCTCTGAAGTTTTCATTATCCTCTCTTATGAGGAACACGGTGGTACGTAATCCTCCGGTCCTGCCGCCGCAGCCCCGGAGGGCTAAATGTCCTATAGTTTTTACATTTCACTCCCCATTTTTTTCTGAAGAATTTAAGGGATTATCGATTTGACATGGCTCTTTACTGTTGTTGTCTTCCTTATCGCCTATTTGGAGAAAAGCCGACAGTCAAGCCAGCCGGCTTACCCACACACATCCACAGACACACATGCGTACATGTCTGTGATGATAGTCAAATTGAGCACGTCTCTCAGCAGTAATTGTGTTTGTGCAGCGTGCGGAGAGAGGCTGCCGGCCTGCGCTTTGTTGCCGTTTTTATGTGCTGTCGTCTTTTCTGTCGGCTCTCCTCAGTCCATTATCATATATAATAGGATAGTGAAAAACTGGCTACGTTGGCTAAGACACCCCTCTGTTTTCTGGTATTAATGGATTACCACCATGTAAACAGATCCTTGTACTGTTTTATGGTGTCCAAATGTGTCTCTTTACATCTGTTTGTGATGTGTCAGTCTACACTATCCTAATGCGCTTGCTGCGGTGAATAAAGCTGCGTTGTCTTTATTGAAATCCAGTGTGCTTTCGGTAGGTTAGTAGAAGCAAGGGTCACTCTGAATGCTGTTCTCAATGAATTATTAGTGAGCTTACAGTCCCTGCACCAAGTGTACATGGCTACAAGAGGAGGGCAACATACAGGAAGCAACCTCCAGGTCAGCCAACCCTCTTCCTGTTCTCATTTATATTACAGCGGGTTTAAAGTGCATCCCAAGACATGTTCGAGTCACGGCGAAGAGCTCTGCTGCTCTCGCTTTCGCTCAGCTGTCATTGAATGCTTTCCTCCAGAGGGTGAATGTGTTTCGCCGGCTAGCGTGCTCAACCTTTTTTTGTAAGAGAGGACCATAATCGCCCAGGCATTGCAAACCAAGATACAAAAATAGGTCCATCTGTCATTGCATCTCAGCCTGTTAACCTCATGTTCCCTCACTGATCTGCAGTAATTAAAGTTTAATGTGTACGATGGATCCAAATGGTTGTTTATTAAAGGATGAGGCTGGATGCTGTCGATGAAAGCTGTGAAAAGACCAGAACGTAAAAAGAGTGAGTTATTTTCCAGCCTCCCCAGAGTGGTCATCACTGGCACTCAGTCCCAAACCCAACTGTCCTTACTGAAGAGGTTAATCTTTAAAAACAAGTCATGAACGTATACTTACTATCGAAATAAAAGACTTAAAAGCTTCCTCAAACACATGGGTGCTGTAGTTTATAGCAAGTGTTACTCAAACACGAGTAAATAGTGGAAGTGTCAGGGACAAATCATACCCGTAGAACAGATCCTGAAACTATTTAAAGGTGCTGGACCAATAGAAGATGAAAATGTGAAAAATTTGAAGGAAAAAACAAAATTTGTCTGCACACTGTAGCTGCTTTAATCTCCCTCTTCACATTTCTGAAGCAGAGGATTTGCTCCAAATGTTGCTTGTGGATATGCCAATAAATTGAACCAAAGGAAGCCTCAGTGTGCAGACTTTTTCAAGTTCTTAATAGTTTACACGCCGTACTTGTTGGTGAAGTAAATTTGTTTATTGGCTTTGGTCTTAATATTACACAAGAGGGTTTGCTTTACCATAATTACTAGCATCAGTGTGATGCGCAGAAGTCCGTAAACCTATTCATAACTGAAGATAAAATGTTGGCATGGTAATGGTGGAGTAATTGCTCATGTAGCTGAGGGGAAAGGTGTGCTCTCATGCTGTTTTGAGCATGTCCTAAATGTCTAGTTGACCAATCAGATCGCTTGTTCAGAACTACTTGTTATATAAAGAAGTACTGACAGGAGACAACACCTTAAAGATCCCCTCCAGACATGTTTTAACGTTCATCTCACACGGATTTGATAAGTTTTTTCAGTTCAGTTATCTTCAGGGGGGCTTCAGGCTTCGAGTTTCCACTTCACAAGTTAAATACTGGACCAGGATTGGGATCCAAACTATTTGTGATGACACAAATCACGCTCGTAGGCTCACGTCTTAAAATCTGAATTTCAGTGAGCACAGAAAAAAACAGCCTTCTGGTGTCAAACTGTGCACGTACATCATAACAGACGGGACAAGAAGGACACATTTTGAACGAAGGGGAGCTTTAACCATGTTGGTTTACGATGAAAACTCTGCAGTGTAGCCTTAAAGCTTTAAAGTATGTGTAAGTATATAAGTGCATATAAGAGAGTGTTGGTCCGGTATGTGCACACGGTGCAGAGGGACTCAGCAGCGGTACAATGTGGTCGCTCCAACAAAGCAAGGCGCCCTTAATTATTGAGCCCCGTTCTCTGCGGTGAGCTCCAGTGATGGAGCACCATGCCACCGCCGGCCACAGCACAGAGGGGAAGGAGAGGACGAGAGGGAAGATGAGAGAAAAAAAAAGAAAAACGAAGGGGAAAGGTTGAGAGTGAGGAAGATGCAGACGAGGCGGGGGATTGAACGGCGGAACTACAGTTAAAACAACTAATAAGCTTATTAATTCAACAAATTAAACCGAGTTTTCTGAATGCTTTCCACGTAGAAATCTCGGAGCTACGTGGGCAGCGCGCTGAAGATGCTGCATGTAAACTCGTTCTCTGATTAACATTAACGGTGCATCTCTGCCCGCCTCTCACCGTCTCCGTATGCTTTGCACAAGCCTTTTTATTTCTGCATTCCTCGCACACGCACTCTGTCTCTCACACGGGCAGATTATCTCCTGATAGCTGTTTTTTTTCTCATATTTGAGTGTTTAATTGCTGATGTACTATCTGTACTTTATTGGGAATGATAATATTAGATGAACTCATATCAGTCTCCAGTCACTCCTCTCTTGGCTTAATAAATATATAGTCCTAACTGTAGATATGGCTCCAATAATTTCAGATTTGTGATAAAAAAGCGATGAGGAACGCGGCTCTCTCACCTAGTTTTCAGGGCTAAAGGTAGATCGAATAAAGCGGCCGTTAAAACAACATCCCTCTTCTGCACGTAGAGTCTGCCAACATCTGATTGGTACATTTGCTGACTTTGTAGCACCCAATACGCTTACAGTAGGGTCATAAATATGCATTTCACTCGAACGCCGTTCAATTTCCATTCATTTGAGTCTCTGTCCCCTTCCCGAACGAGGCTGAATGGGCTGAAGTGGTATATTATAGAATGAAAATGAATGCATGTGAAAAGCCTCTTGGCAGATTAAGCAGGATGGAAAACAAATCATCGGCGTTTATTTGAGGATGTAGCTAACTACATAATAGTTACGGAGAGTACAACAAACCCGTCAGGCGTTGGCTCGTGTCATTGGCTCGGAGTGTAATGGTGGGCTGGATGTGTTTGAGAGCCAGAGGGCAGTTTGTATACATCAGGCTGTGCTTCTGTGGCACATACTCCTTTTCCCATTATGCTCTGCTAAGTGCTCGATCCCCTTTTTCCACCATCCATCGCACCAGTCAGAAAGAATCACAGCATGTACAGTACCCCACCTTTATGTAGCAGAGATATAATATCTCCAGTCGGTGAAGTTCCTGGAGATCCTGATTGAAGGGTGCACTCATGCTCTTGTGAGACGTTTCTTTGGTATTTAAAGATTTCAGATGCCTTTTCCCCGCTTTCTTTGTCTTGATACGGAAAGATTTCAGCTCACAGACACATACATTCTCCTAAAAGCTTTTCGAAAAGCAATATCTAAGCTTTGACAGTGCGTTTGATTTTTTTTTTTTTCACTCTCCGCCGAGCTAAGTGGAACTGATGCTGCACCTCATGGTGTTTGGATTGTGTTTTTGCTACATTAGTGAAATATGTTCTCGCTCTGCCTCTCCAGCGCTCATCCGAACCTTTCCCCCGACAGAGTCATCATGTCTGTTATTATTTCACGGCGCTGCCCTCTGGTTCTGCCTGTCCATTATAACCCGAACTCCTCTGGTGTTTGATGAACCCCACCAGAAACATTCTTGTATAACCAAGCCGCTTCCCATTCTCTCCATCTCCCCTCTTAATTTTTTTTTCCTCCTCACCCACTTTCTTTATCTTCTTTATAATGTTCTTTTAATGGAATCACAGAACATTGCTTCTATCACCTTGAGACTTTTCAATCTTGTATTATTTTTCTCCTCAGCATTTTTGTAATGAGATTTCCGCCCATGCAGAGCAATGGAGTACAGAGTTATTAACAGAGCGAGTATTGTGTTTGGCATTAGTTTCATTGAAAGACATTCCACCGCCTGCTAATATGCCCCCCTCCTCCGCCATCGCTGCCATTAGGAGACCAGAGATGAGGGGGATGCGAGGGCCCCTCTTAAACGCTATGTGGGATAATGAAATCCTGATGTTCATTAATGAAACTCAATTAATAGACAGGAGGAAGTGGAGGCAGATGAGGAGGAGGACAAGAAGGGAAGGAGAAGGAGAATAAAGTGCTTCCCCCCCCCCCCTCCTCCCGACATTCAAAAGGGAGCGATATTAAGGGGGGAGTCAGCACAGCCCCCACAAAAAAAAAAGGCTTTATTTGACTTCCTACTTTGGGACTTGCTGAGCTTATTAAAATGCTTAATAGGTTCCATTAACTTCTAACACACTCCGGTCTCATACAAGCTGGGAGGGGCACATGGTAAGCATGGGAGGGAGGGGGTTGGGGCAAAGAGAGGTGAATTCTTGTAGAGGAAGGAGGGCAATTACAGAGGGATTTGGGGTATAGTCCAAAAAATCCACAATATATTTAGGTTTATGCGGCGTGAAAATACAGCCTCGGGCGGCCATTGTAGCGCTTTATTGTGTTTTTCGACTTTGTGTCGCTCGGCTTTGGAAAAATTGAGCCTGCGAATGCTATCTGTGCGTCTTTCTTTCTTTGTGTTCTTCAAACTGGTTCTGGTTCAAGAACTGGTTCCAAATTCAGAACCGTATGCCTCCGGAGCTTATCAATTCATTTTCTTGTGAAACTTCACAAGGGCCCAGTCCCAATGTCAACAGACCCTCAGACTTTGAGGCGCGCTCCCGTTAAGTCCAGCAGGACTTACGGATGTCCCAATGTGAAATCATCGAGTGCATGAGGGCTCTCTCGCAGACATTTTGAGCCCTAAAATCAATCATTGGTATCATTTAAATCTTATCAGTTTCCATCCCTAAAAAAAGGATGCGGTCACATCTGCACCGAGTGCTTTCCAGCAACATTTGCCCTCTCATCCTGTCGCTGAAACTGGGTGAACTCATCTGCATCCCCCCCCACTCTCCCCCCTCTCACCCCGCTGGCACATCACACTTCAAATAGGCTGTCACCCTGCTCTCCATCCTCTCAACGAGCTGCCAATAGGCTGGCCAGCAGTCTCGTTTGCAGAGGGATAGCCTCCAGGCGTGTGAGACAACATCACAACTCATCCGCACAGCGTTTCCAAACAAAATATCGCCTCTGCTCCGCTGTCCTGCAACCGTAGGAAAAGTTATTTGATTTGCATGTGAGACAGAGCAAAGAAGTCTCTCTCTGTTGTCTAATGAGACAGAGAAAATGACTGACAGTGTTTTTCATGTCTCGGTGACTAAAATGTTAGCTGTTGTAACCTCCTCTGGCTCAGTCGATCCTTGTGGGACTCGTGCTTCGGTCCCAGACTCTTGCTTATAGCCCTCAAACACGACTTAACGCAATTATCTCCATAATAGTCATAATCTCCCTTTAGGTCCATTCAGAGCCTGAATAGGTATAATCATCCCTGGCACTATTTAGCTCGGAGGAGACGGAAGCCTTCTAGCTTGTTTTTAATACCTGGCTGCTTCAATTCCTGCTAATCCCCAGTTCAGCACGCCGCGCTGTAAGGCCCCCCTCCATCGTACACACCAGAGTAATCACAGTAATTTCCTGCTACAGTAAGAGGGTCATTTCTCTTTTTTTTTTTTCAATGCGTCGCCATTTGAATTGGGAACGAGAGATCATTCACGGCCGTGTGACAATCGCAAGCTGTCTTGTAAACGGTCTGTGGGACACTTCACCACGGCATCTTGACTTGTGATTAGTGTGTGTGTGTGTGTGTGTAGCAGTTATGTTGGAGCTAGTGGGAGAAATGACAGCGATGATAGTTTGGAGCAAAAGCTGGCTGGTGGAGAAAAAATCCACTTTCAGTCCAAAGCAGTTTGGTTTTTGGTGTTTTTCAGGGAGCATTTTTAATTCTGTCTGCAGGCAGGCTCGCGTGGAATAAGCGAACGAGGCGAGAGAGCAAGAAGAGGTGTAGAGCTTGTTGTTGCTATTCACCTCAGGTGCCTGTCCACATGAGCTGCACAGAACTAACCCTTTCATCTGTGCTTCATGCTTGTTAACCATTCCCACCTGGCTGTTTGGTATTTTTTTTTAATCTAACTCCTGTTTCTTTAGTGTTCCGTGATGGTGCTAATGAGGCAGAAGGGGGGGATGTTAGCCTGGCATTCGGAGAAAGACACGAGCAGGAATTATAAAAAAAAAAAGAGGTGTACGCAGCCCCTCTCGTGCGCTCTGCGGTAGAAATAGTCAAGAGGTCATTGCACACTTGTGTGTTTTCATGCCCAATCAAGCCCAGCAGCGAGCCGCACCTCCCGTGTGCGATTGACTGGGAAGGCAGTGGAGGTAGCGGGGTGGAGAGAGGGAGGAGGTGAGGAAATGAGAGGAGATCGTTTTGGCTGTGATCAGGCGTTACCTGGCTGTGACAGCGCTCGTCTCTCTCAACAGCTGAGGCTTGTCACAGCTGCTGATGTCCTGCTGTGTTCAGCCACACGTGAATGCGCGCGCACACACACGCGCACGTTCGCTCACCCTCACATCCATGCATACCCGATCGCACACACTCCTTTTAACATGTGCACACAGATGCCCCCCCCCCCCCCCTCTCTCTGCTGCTCTCTGTTCTGCTCACTCACTGTGACCACAGTGTTGCAGGCAATGCACGCAAGATGCCAAGACAACCTCCCCGAAGTCTCGCACATAACCCCATGAATTATGGAAGTCTTGTATTATCGAAAGGGTTTTGGAATATCAAGAGGAAGAATGGAGTTAAAACTTGTTTTTCCCTGTTTTTTGATGTGATTTCAGGACGGAGTCGGTTGCAGAAAAGATGCTTACGAACTGGTTCGCCTTCCTCCTTCACAAATTCCTCAAGGTTAGTCCACCAAGCAACACATGTGAACCTAAATGTGTTTACTTGTACAAATAAGTCTATCCTGTGTATCATTAAGCTTCTAAATTAAACGTGTGATCGCACTTTATCAGATATTTACAGTATGCGGACTTGTTTGCAGTTTGGTCGATTTAAGTGTTTATGCTGTGAAGTTCTCTCATGTGTGAATCTGTGTGTGTGCTCGCAGGAGTGTGCTGGGGAGCCTCTGTTCATGCTGTACTGCGCCATCAAGCAGCAGATGGAAAAGGGGCCCATCGACGCCATCACTGGAGAGGCCCGCTACTCCCTGAGTGAAGACAAGCTCATCCGCCAGCAGATCGAGTACAAAACCCTGGTAAGTCACACTCCAGAAGGCACACGAGAAGTTTTTGCACAAACACACACAGAGCCGTAACGCACGCACTCCAAAGTGGTGTGCCTTTGGTTGAAACGCGGCCAAGCAGGCACACAAAAGCCCACAAAATTACAGCATATACAAATACAGTTTCTCAACTTTACTTTTCCACCACGTACCATTTTTAAGATGACATCGCTGTGACTTCTGCTGGGTTTCCTTCTTTCCTGTATGGTAAGAAAATTAACTAATGATCCCACAGGCTTCAGTGTTGGTCCAACATCAGGGTGGGCGGCTGTGGAGATTGGAGCACATTAAACAGTCCCCTCTACACACATACGCACATGCACACACAGAAAAGACACACTCACACAGCCAGCATGTGACATGACAATGCTCTGATTGCTCTGACTGGGAATTTGGCTCATTACGTGCTAATACCCCGGCAGAGCTGGAAATTGGTGTCCCGCCGAAGGTGTGAAATTAGATTTTGGGTTGCCAGCGAGAGCGGAAATGGTTTCTCGAGGCTCCTGCCATGCTCCAAGGAGACTCTAATGAGGGCGAAGCCTCAAGCTGGACGCAAGTCGGTTACAGGGCACCTCCAGATTCTCGTTTCCGCCGTCTTATTCTCTCTCCTGTTTTTCTACAATCCAGATCTTGAACTGTGTGAACCCCGACAATGAAAACAGTCCGGAGATCCCAGTGAAGGTGCTGAACTGCGACACCATCACCCAAGTGAAGGAGAAGATACTCGACGCCGTCTACAAGAACATGCCCTACTCTCAGCGGCCGCGTGCTGTCGACATGGACCTGGGTATGGCACACAAACACTCGCTTGCACTCGCACGCACACGCAATCCAGGCGCTCACAGATGCAGTTGGCAGGTGTAAAGTCCTTCACACCCACAGATTAATGTATCAGTGAGAGAAAACCTGACCATGTGTACAGATTATCAGTGCATTAGTGTGATAAAAGCTGTGTTGCAGCAGCACAGCCAGCCGCGGTGTGCTTCTGCCAGGGCCTTCTATCACGCTGACTGACAGTGTGCGGCGCATCCCTCCTTCTGTCTGCTTTCGCCGCTTGGTAGTGCCAATGAGATCGGTAGATGGAGACAGAGATGTGCGCATGCCTTTGTGTGTTTTTGTGTCTGTGAAGTGGCTGTCTGGCTGACCCAGGTAAGAGCTGACAGACGGGCTCGACAGCCTCACGCCGGGCTCCACTCCCACGCAGTCTGCCACTTCCATTCTCGCCTGTGCATACCTTCCCTCCCATTTTTTCTCTGTCTATCTCATTTTCTCCCGGCAGTAGAGAACAAAAGCCCCCCCCCCCCCCCCCCTCCGTTCGCTGCAAATCAGCATGTCCTCCGTCACTCCAATATGGCTCTCTGTCCATCCGCTGTCCTCTCTCTTGCTCTTTTCTGTCCGATTCTCACCCTTTCACCGACGCGTTGAAAAATAATTGAATATGTGCATCCGCGTGAGAGTCCTCGCATGTCTTCGTTCGTGACTACTTTATTGTTTTTTGTCTGTCGAGCGTTGGTTAGGCAGGGATGTCATGTGGTCACCTGGCACGGGCACCAAGTAATAAAACCCAGTCAACAGAGGAGAAAATCAATGATCACTCCCAGCGTGAGAGCAACAATGGCTGTCCACTTCCCCCGTCAACACCCCTATTATCATTTCATTACCCCACAAAGAGCCGTCAGCCACTGCCCTCCGCCGGCGCTGCTTACAGCCCCCACCTGTTTCCCCCTGCTTCCCCTCTTTTTTTTTTTTTCGATTGAAAGGAGGTGATTTTCTCATAGTTCGCTTTTCCACCCTTCCTCGCTACTGCTCTACTCTTCTCTTCTTTCTGACCCTGACGTGCCGACTGCTGCGTATGCTAATGGTGCGCCATTTCTACGACACAAGTACCAATTAAAGCGTGCAGCCTGCCTGCATATACATCTTGAAATTGTTCGTGTGTAATGTTTAATTAAGATGCGTGTCAATCCAAGTCAGGGAGTGGAAGTACGCATGCAGAGAGCCGTACAAGAGCGCCCGCTGCTGATATCTACTTATTTGGGTAATGTGTGAAGAGAGCGCTGTTAGGGAGGCTTTTAGATTGACGTTCCACTGACTGAAAGGTAAATGAGGTTTGAAAAGAGGTGTTTTAAGAGTTTGTTTTGCGGCACGAGGAAGTCGTGGTTATTTCAGCGACGCTGCGAGGGAAGTGGTTCTACACGCCAAAGCGTTGCACTTTGCCCGCATGTTAATTCGAAGCAGATGTGCGTCTTGAACACATAGTGGTTTCATATGTACTTCAAACACATGATACCAAAACTTACCCACTGAAACCAAGACAAATGACATTCTTTATGGCTGACTGAGATGTCTTTGTGTCCTCAGAGTGGCGCCAGGGTCGGATGGCTCGCGTGGTGTTGCAGGACGAAGACATCACCACCAAGATAGAAAATGACTGGAAGAGACTCAACACTCTCATGCACTACCAGGTAAATATACGGCAAAAAAAAGTCTTTAGTTGAATGTTTTCCTTAATTAACTCTCAAACTTCTTTTTTTTTTTTTTTTATCGGGAAAGGGCTCATCTCAGTTCAGTTCCGGCTGCGGCTTTTGTTATGGAAATCGCACCGCACACCTTTGCAAACTTTGATGTTTGCTGCTCTTGACTTTTTAGGCAGCCAATTTTTCAGCTCCTCATTTGCATGCCCTTGCCTGCTGTAATCCGAGTGACAGAATAGAGGACAATTACTGTACAGGTGGCAGGAGAGATGAACCCTCAGCATCTCAGCCGACACTTCTCCCTCCTCCCCGGAGAGATGAGGCTGCTCGAGTCAGGAGGACGGCGTCTCTCTCCTTCTTTCTCTCTCTCTGCCCTGTTGACTTCCACGCCGGCAACAATTAGTCCTGCTGTGACTGCCTCCTTCTGCCTTTTCACATGCGAAAGCTCGATTCATACCCAGGATTGTAGGTCCTGTGCATGCTTACCTGTGGCCTCCTGTTTAAAGGGCCTGAAATTTAGTTTAAAACATTCAAAAAGTCAACTTTCATCATCAACACAGTGTGAGGAAGCAATACTGTTGATTTGTCAGAAATCTATCCACTGTGTTGCAGAGATGTCTCCTGAAGTTAGCATGCTAACCAGCGCCGGCCAAAAGGCGGTAGTAGAAAATAACCTCTGGTTTCAGCTAAATAAATCCTCACCTCACAGAGTAAGATAGAAAAATGTTCCAGCTCAACATGACGTTTTTTACCTGCTGCCGACTCTCTCTCAATCCATGACTTCTCGACCCCGAAGTCATAGTCCTGGTCGGAGATGGTGTAAATCACCTCAATGCTGTATCCCCCTGTCTTCAATCGCATCTGTCAGTCTCAAGAGTAGCAGTAAGTGCAGTAAAGTGAGCACGATGCCTCCTATAGCTTTGGAGCCTCCTTTCGAACTATGTCCGTTTTCTTACAAATGACACCTTTAACAGTAGAGAGCTAAAGAGCAGGGAAATCATAAAGAGTAATAAAAGGAATAAAGAAGGAACAGGCGAGGAAGGAGCTCCACAGGTCATGAGTCTTTCTCAGCCTGCTCTCATTAGTCAGCCAAGAGGGACCATCTGCTTAAAGGCTGCATGAGCCTCGGTTCTGTAGCTTACCTGGTCAAGAGAAGAGGCTGAGGCTGAGGCTGAGGCTGAGGCTGAGGTTAGAGACCAGGACTGTGGCGCCAGGAGGTGCAGCTCCATCTCCAAGCAGAAAATGGGGACAGGGTCTGCTGAGGCTCTTGCCCTCATGCCAGGGGGTCGTTCTGAACTCCTGCCCCAGCAGAGCAAGCAGAATGATTTAACAGATGTAGGAGTCATTAGAAGAGAGGACTCATCACAGTGTCCTTCACATAGGACTTGGCACCATGCAGCTTCTTTGCCCTTTGCCACCTTCCTTTCTGTCCTCACCTTCATCCACTTTCTCAGAATTTTCTCTATACATTTCCGTCCTGTTTACATTTTTCTTATCCACGTCCCATCTTTTCCCCTCCTCGCCCGCAGACAGGAAATATCATTCTGTTCGCCTTCATTTCCTCCTTTCTCCCTGCTCTTCATCTCCTGGTCTGAGTGCCTCTTCTTCTCTGGTCTCTGCAGTGCTATTTTAATCCTCGATGAAGCGGTGCAGTGTGTTTGCTTCCACACCGTAATGGGCCCCATTGTTGTTTTTGTCGCAATTCTTTGCGTCACAGTCTGTCTGCCATCGTTAGCCGAGGGAGACGCTACGGGGCACACGCGTGTGGCTGCTTCACTCATTCGCTCGCTCAATAGCACATCTGAGGACCGCTATTGATCACTGATCTGAGGGCCCCTGCGTGGAACGTAAAAGCTCGACACTGTGCAACTTCAGAGGAGATGCCGGCGGGCTACGGGGCAACATGGGGACTGGAGAGGAAGAGGAAGAGAGGGAGAAAGATGAGCATGAAAGAACAGGGCAGTTGGCGGTGGGAGAGATGAGAGTAGGATGGAACAACTTACACTCTTGTGCATCATTACTGTTTTGATGAGCTGGCAATGGCCCCTGTGTGTGAGCAAGTGTGTGCTTTTGCGACACACACCATGCCATTGCACTGGCAGCTGCGACAGCACATCTGGCTGCCTATCACAACAAGGGAGCACAGCTCATTAGGCCCCAGAGTGAGGGGAAAAAACTCGAAAGAGAAAAATAGGAAGAGGTAAAAAGGAAATATTGAAAGGGGACCTGAAATATGCAGAGTGAGACTGAGCATCACCTTGAGTCCTCGCTAATTCTCCCATAGCACACGGAGGCATTAAAATTCATAGGTCTCACAGCATCCCAAGAAACCCCACTGGCTATTTACCCTGCCACATGGGAAATAATGGTTTACATAACCTGGATATGGAAATACACACCTTCTCAGCTCCCCGCTACAATAAAATTAAAAACATAAATGCACACATTTAGAATGAGTTGAGTTGAGAATCTTTATTCAACACATTGGCATTCACCGTCAGGAGACTAAATTCCCATCCTCCCACTCCACTCTTTCTATTTCTGTATATTTCTCCCACAGATAAAGATAGAAGGAGATAGCACACTCGATGCATGTGCACGCACACACACACACACACACACACACACACGCAGCACATAGCAACATGGCACATGCTCACGCGCAGACAAACACAAGAGTTGAGATAAAAGATTTATGAGATTGGAGAGTTTTTGGCTGATTGCTGATTTGGATCTTTTTGTAGTTTAATCTCCCACCCCGTCAAAGTAAAAGCGTTTCATCACACCTTCTTTTCGTCCCCAACTGCCCCCGCCTCTGTCGTCTTGAGACATGGGTACCGGTAACCTCAACTCCCGCCGGATGGCGTCCGGGCAGCGAGCGGAGATCCACAGCCACATGAATCAGACATCTTGAGTCGCTTTGGAGAGAGGGGGCAGCATTAATAATTCTCATAAAAAGGACATTATCACGAACTGAAGATGTCAGACTGCCTGGGTTATTTATGATGATGCAAATTGCAAAACAGACCCGCGCTGCATTCACCGGGCCGCTGTGCGAGTAATTACATTGATGATGTTTGACAAAGTGTTGATCTATGACAGGTGGACGGTGGCTTTTTTTCCCAGCATATTAATATTTGTTTGCCTCTTCCATTTGTGGGGACACATGGGCGGCGTGTGTGTTTGTCAGGAATATTATGCCTAATGCGCTGATAAGTGACAGTTAAGGGCAGACCGCTCCCTCTTTCACTTCGGCTCAGACTGCGTCAAAACTTAAAAAGCCAGTTTGCAAACTTCCGTCCCCTGCTGCCCGCTGACCTCTGTCTGTCCTCTCCTCTGCGGTGAAGGAACAGAGAGAGCAGACACTGATGACCACACCAGGAGAGCCTGCCAGCCAGATCCTGTTACCCACCTTGCAGACATCACTTGGGGCATTTTGGGCTATTTTCAACAGACCCAGACACAACGGATACTACTACACTGCTATCTGTTCATTAATCTGATGCTGTGGCTGTCTTGGCTCGCTGGTCCCTATTGTAAACCTGAATACAAATCTTGGACCAGTGGGAATATGAAGGGTTTTTTAACAAATGGTGTTTTGGAATCGAATAAGAAAGACATATTTGATTAATCCTGCACTGATGCTGCTGCATCCTGTGCATCATGTGTCCAGTAGAAACCCAATCGTATTGCAATGACACATTTCATTGATTAATACCCACCTTAAATGTCATTGAAAAGGCGGGAAGATTGTTCTTTAAAGGGGAATGATTCATGCGTTCGAATCAGCACAACGCATTCCTCCGGAGCAACTGCGACCGTCACACTTCCGTCCATTAAAAGTGCTTCCTTTTTGCCACGGACAGGCCGCGGCCGTTATTCAAAGTGTCTGACCAACATTTATTTAACAAAAAGGTCGATCTCTGTACGAGATTAAAATAACAACTTCAGCCTGTCAGTGGCAGAATCAAGCTCTTTTAGTGGATGTAACTTTGACAGTCAGAGATGCCCCAAAGGATTACAGTGCAGCCGCTGCAGCCTTATCGTGGCTGCCAGCTGAAGCGATCCACTGGAGGGGATCCAAAACTTTTGCTAAGTATGACTCATTTATACATAAACATGTAAATATAGGGCCCAGGTTTAAAAATACTGGAATACAGATTTGTATGCACACATATGCACGTGTTGTGTGTTTCCAAGCCACTGGGCAGAGTCGACAGGTATGATAAGTATCATGATCTGAGGGCGTGAGTCCAGGAGAGATGGCACAGACGGGCCAGGACCAGGGCTCTGGGTTGTGTGGGGAGGGCTGGGAAAAGAAAGATAGGGGGCTGACCACACTCTGCTGCGTGGTCCGCTCTGCACTTTCTAATGGAAGGTCTTATCACAGGCAGGGCCCACAGCCCCTTATCACACCTGCCCACTATCAGCCCCACACTGGATTATCCCTGAAGGGCGAATCTGCACGCCTTCAATCATTTACTCTATCACAAGGACCCATCTCTGCTTCAGCCTCTCTGTCAGCCGTAAAAAAGCAGAGAGAAAGAGAGAGAGATGGAGGGAGGCGTAAAGGGATGGGGGGGACAGAGAAGCTATTTCATGCTCCCCAGAGAAAACGTATCACAGGAATTGCAGAGGAATCTTCACGCGAGTCCAAGCTGCCGGTGTATTAGACTTGGCCTGAGCGGCGTCAGCCAAGAGGATGGAGAAGCCGTAGAAATTAGGCTTGGAAATGCGGAGACGAATAAGAAGGACGTGAGCCGAGAGAGAGACGGGTCGAAGATGCCGGTTGTCGGCAGGGGGTAGGGGACCATGATGAAGACCATTTGTCATTTCCCTCCAAGAGGCACCAGAGCTGCGTCTTTAAGAGGATTCCTCCAGATTTCATCCCCGGGTTTCAAGTGTCTCTCAAATGTGGCCAATAGAGGCCAGATGGCAACTCCAACTAATAGCACAGCAGAGATTAGTTTGGAAAGAGAAGGAGAAAGGGGAGAGGACGAGACTGAGGGGAGGACGGGAGGCGGGTTGGCTCTCAAGAGCAAGGAGGAACTCTGTAAAAATGTCCAGCCCAATTTTCCACCAGCTTATTTTCCAACGAGGGGATGGCAGACAGCGCATTCGTGCTAACACAAATGAAAAGAAGAATTTTCTGTTTTTCTATAGATTCTTTTGAGGTATTCCTTTTGGAGCCTGGCATTTGCCTTTTGTTTATTTCTCCACTGGAGGCTCATCAGTTTTTTCTTTGCTGGGTCTGAAGCAGAAATCCCTCCTCGGGGTGGGCTGTAAATGCCAGCCAACAAGCTGTTTGTTGTTTTGGCTTTTTAGAAAAGAAGTTTTGTTTGCTGTTCTTCTGTGTGTTTTTTTATTTTTTCCTAAAACGGGATGTTTTTCGGGGTACTAACATTACGAGCATTTCAAAGATTAATTATAGTTTAACTGCCGCTTCGCAGTGAATTAATCACACTGTTTGACTGATGAAAGAACTTTTGCTAAGAAGGGTTCTTGAAAAATAGATTTTTTTCACACCGTTCCTTTTGAATGTTGTCAGTTTTTCTCAGCTTATCTGAAGTGACTGGAGCACATCACACGGGGCTAAGAGCTCTTTGTAAATATAAACCACAGAGAGGGGAAAAGGATGAACCTCGGTGTCTGTCTCTTATTCATGACACACCATCTTTTACACAGCCTTCTCTCTTCTCTTTGACTCTGACTCCATGCTGCTCTAATGCTATTATTATACCTGCGTACCCCCGTTTTCTTTTAGGGTGTGAAGTGCACATGAGATGAGACATTCAGTATCTCGTCTCCGTCTCTCTCTTTCTAACAGTCACTCTTTCCCTTTTCCTCTCTCTCTCTCTCTCTCTCTCTCTCTCTCTCTCCCTTTCACTCCCTCTTAGCATCTTATCCCAGCTCCAAAGCTTACATCATGTCTCTAATGTTTGTGAAGGGGGATGACAATGACAGTCATGTCGAGTACAGCCATCATGCAGCCACAGCACTCCGCTCAGCTGAAAGAAAAGCCACAGGGCTGTGGTTGAGAACAGCAGGGAGCGCAGATATGACAGGAAGGAGAGGATGAGTTGCGTAATGGGGGTTTGGGATATGTTTTGCTTATGGGAATAAGGGCCTTACATTCCCTCTATCCTTCACTATAACATTTACATTTGTCATGAGAGTAAACACCCATACACTGTGCTAATTACAGTATGCAAATCACTGGGGTGGGTGACGTCATGTAGAATTTATGTAGAGTATTATCCTTGTTTTTTGCAGTGATGAGTTAGTAAGTACAGATATGTGTGTAACAGTGTGTAAAAGTAATAAAGTACAGGCTCTGAAATGTACTCAAAGTAGAAAGCATCCCTCTGAGGACATTTCTACCAGCTATTTCTGTGCAAAGCTAACTGAAGCTCACGTCATATTGTTATAATTCAAAGACTATTAAACTTAAAGGTAGGATCAGTAGGATTTGTCCCAGCTGTTCCTAAACGCACCACAAAGATTGTTGAGTCTCATTCCCAGGAAAAAATGACAAAATAAGAGAATCCAGGCAGAGGGCTGCAGGGTCCCTGCAGATCCGATACTAACACACCTTTTTTCCCTCAATCCGGCCTCCTTCTGTGTTTCTGTCTTGTTACGTTTTCAGGTCTTTTCGTCTCGCTACGTCTGCCATGCGTGATATGCACTGATAGGTTGAAATCAGTCTTGTGATGTTGGGAAAACTAAAAAACTAAAGTAACATGCCTGTTATGAAAATGTAAGATGAAGAAAGCACGGTACGTCGTGTTCAAATGTAGGGAGGAAAAGTAAACAGTGGTCAGAAAAATGTTATGCGTTTCTCTTCGCAGGTGTCAGACCGCTGTGTTGTGGCTTTGGTGCCCAAACAGACCTCGTCCTACAACATCCCCTCCTCAGCCAGCATATCCCGCACTTCCATCAGCAGATACGGTGAGTCAGTCGGCCAGACCGCTCTTTTCACACCCCTTGTTGTGGCATTGCCATTGATTGCAGTGATTTAAAAAAAAAAAAGCCATTTGCATGTATATATTAGGCAATCATGGATGTGTTTGCATGCTTATTCAACAGTTAATCCCATGCAAATGTAATCATCTTGCTCTCATTGCCTCACAGACACATCCAGATCTTTTTTTTTATGTTAGTCGTTTCAGATATGAACAAAAGCCAAATCTCCCTAAAGCAACGGCCAGCTCTGTTTGGAGCTGCTCCTCTTCTTTGCTGCAGAGGGCCTTTTTTTTTTGCAACCTTTTCTTCTTCTCCGACTGTGTGTGTGTGTGTGCTGCAGTTTGCTGTAGAGTCAAGCTCCAAACACTGTTGGATGGTAGCAGAATGGAAAGAATAGAGAGCGAGAGATGAAGAGGAGGGTATAGAGTCGAGCCATTGTTTGATTTTGAAGCCATGAAGATATAATTCTGTGCAGGACACAACGGGCTGCCTGTGCACCCATATGTCCATACAGTATATAAAGTTAATATGCACACTTGCATGCTAACACATACATGCTTCAGATGTGCTTGTAGTCTGTGCTGCTGGGTGCCAGATTTGGTCCCAGGCCCGACACACACAGCAGCAGCAGGCAACTTGTGATTGCTAATTATTCTGTGTGAATGATACTTCACACAAACAGAAAAAGATAAGTGAGCATGGCCAATTATCAGGACTGCAGATAGAAAGTGAACGCTGCCTTTAAACTGCCTAACAAAACAAAAAAATAGCTAACAGCATTATTGTCCCTCTAATTAAAAGTCTTATTTATGTGGATACCTGTGGATACTCCACTTTAAAACAGAGCTTAAAGGAACCGTTGTAGCAAAAAATGAAAATTTGGTAATTATCTGCTCGCCCCGACGCTGAGGGAAAATTGGGAGAATTTTTCACCGTAGTTCACCGAACATTTCTGGAGCTTCACAGCAAAACAGTGTTGCTTAAAACTTTAAAAAAACAATGGAAATAAACATGAAATGGCTCCATACAGCTTGTGTGGCGTGATGAAAGTGTCTGGAAACCCAGACATCCCAAATTGATTTGAAAAGACATTATTAACACCCACGGTTGAGCTTGTGCACCCACTTCAGACGGGGCGTGTGCTTTTAGCTTTGCAGCTACATTTAAGATTTCGGCTTAAAAACAGGTGTAAATAATGTCTTTTCAAATTAGTTTGCGATCTCTAAACTTCTGGAGACTTTGATTATACCAGACGAGCTGTTTGGAGCCATTTCATGTTTTTTCATTTTGTATTTATCGATTTTCTTTTTGTATTGATTTTTTTTTTTTATGTTTTAAACAAAAGTCCCCATCTACCTCAGTTGTTGAGGAGAATGCGGCGATGCTGTTTTGCTGTGAAGCTCCAGAAATGTTTTGTTTTTTGGGTGAACTTATCCTTTAATCTGCAATGTATGCATTTTAAGATCACGTTGAATGACATTGGCAACATCACTGATGAAGACCTTTAGAAGATAACAGTGCACTCAGTCGTTACTCTCTTATAAACAGATAATGGTTGACCAAAGTTTAACTACCAATGTAACAAATTAAAGGACCCCTCGTCTACATTATGTTGTTATTTTAACATCACAGTGCTTTGGTCACTACGATGAATTACTCTCAGATATCTCAGTCACAAGAGATATTCTTATCTGTGGAGAAACTGGAACGAGTGGTCACACATTCTCGCTTTCTTCTCCTCACTATTCTTCCTGTGCCGGTGGCTCAGGCACTGGAATTGGACGTGCATGGCATAGAAAGCGGAGGCTCTGCTGGCATGTGCACGTCCCTCATCAATCATGGGTTGGCACAGCAGGCACAGCTGCACCTCGACACCTGCTGATGGATTCATACCAATTTAACGTTCAACACTTAGCATCTTGACTCAATTTACACCGCCGGCACCCCCCTCAGTCTAGCCTTAAAATCAGCCAGAACACGCTCCCCCTACTGCTCGGAGCTTGAGCCTGCAGCAGGAGAGGGAAGGGGCCGCCGGTCACTGCTTAAAGTTATGAGAGTTGGGGAAAAGGCTGAAGGGGCTGGAAGGATGTCAAACCCAGTGAGTGGATTAAGATGAGATTTCTCAATCCACCCTGCACACAGGCACATAAATTCATCGCCTCCTACTCAGCAGGCCCTGGTCCCTAGTGGCCACTCCAGAGGCCCAGGTTGGTGTTATTTGAAAGGTGTAAGTGGCTGTATTGCCAGTGAAAAAGCTTTTGTTGTTCACCTCGGCCCTTTGAAGCACGGTCAGAGAGATCCTCATCGAGATCCTCAGATGCTGAATCTCCAGAGACCTCGCTTGCCGGGGAGTAGATGTCGGCTAATTAGTGAAAACTGAAACCAGCATCGTTCAGACCGAGTGAAGAGCAAGGAGGCAGTAATACGAGAGCGGAGACGAGGGGGGGATGTATGGATGAAGGAGGGTGGCCTCGATGCTTAACAAATTATGGATCTTTTGATGCATTGATTAGAGTGCGACGGGGACGTTTTTCAACATGGCGTTGGTACAATGTGGCAGGGAAGAGCCAATTATGAGCGCTTTAAAGAGGAGCCAGGCTCAAAGATGTATCATGTCAGCGAGGCAGGGATTATATAAAGAGGGAAAGGGATGAGGAAATGAATGATTGTAACAAAAAAAAACAAGTAATTCATGACAGGCAGAAAAGAAGGACACAGATGTAGCATTTTGTAAATACCTCTGTCCCGCACACTGTATGCAATCAGAGAAACGGGATGCGAGGTCTTGTTTCCCCCCCGTTTTGTGCATTCGTTCATTAAGGCTTCCAGTTTCAAGAGGGCCACTGCTAATCAACGCCACGCCAGGGACATTATTTTGCTGTTCTGTGAAATTATCCACCACTGCAATTTCTTTCACAGCCTGGCTTAGAGCAGCAGGCGAACACGGAAGAATTGGCTTTTATAATGAGCTACGAAAGCAGAGATGGAAATGAATATATACATATGCTCGTGTGAACTGGTGTGTGGGTTTGCTGTTGTAGGTGCGAGTGTGTGCTGAATTCGCACCTAGAGGACCTCCTTTCGTAATCGCACTCATTTAGGCTTACCGAGAATTCTGTATCTCCCCTCGACAGACTCTTCGTTCCGCTACACGGGCAGCCCCGACAGCCTCCGCTCGCGTGCTCCCATGATCACCCCTGACCTAGAGAGCGGCGTGAAGGTGTGGCACTTGGTGAAGAACCACGAACACGGAGACCAGAAGGAGGGAGACCGAGGAAGCAAGATGGTCTCCGAGATTTATCTGACCAGGCTGCTAGCTACCAAGGTATAGCATCGTCTGTGGAGACACTATCACACGCTCAGTTATCTTAGATAATTCATAATAACGCTGCGATCAGGCTGTGTTTTTTAGGTCAAGTCTAACCTCTGCTTCACTCTCCTTCTCCCAGGGTACACTACAAAAATTTGTCGACGATCTCTTCGAGACGTTGTTCAGCACAGTTCACCGAGGGAGCAGTCTGCCCCTCGCCATCAAGTACATGTTTGACTTCCTGGATGAGCAGGCGGACAAACATGGCATTCACGACACGGACGTGCGTCACACGTGGAAAAGCAACTGGTAAGGGCATTTAAAAGTGATATCACATATAGTAGAGCTGCAACAATTAGACAGTTAGTTGATTAGTTATCATCTATTAAATTGATCGATCATTTTGATTCATTCTGATTCTCTGATTCAGAAAAAAGTAAAGTAAATATGACAGTAAATTGAATATCTTTGGGTTTTGGGGAAAAGGGATCAACATTTTTCACCATTTTATGTACCAAACAACCAATCGATTAATCATTTTGAGTAATTTTTTAAGTGAAAAAGTCCAAAATGATGACATTTGACTAAGTATCTTTTGTTGTGGAGAAAACAAGACATTTGATGACGGGAACAAAGGGATCAATTTTATGTCAACTAATCAATTATTCAAGAAAATGATCGGAAGACTACACAATACTGAAAATTAGTCAGTTGCAGCCCTAACATGCAGGAGGCCCTCATAACATGCCATACCTGCTCTCGCGTCTCATGATAAATTTATTTTTACACTAAACTTGACCGATAACGCAGTGAAGTTTCATCTCTAACTCATTCTCTTTGTCTCCCTCGTCCAGCCTTCCTTTACGTTTCTGGGTGAACGTGATCAAGAACCCGCAGTTTGTGTTCGACATCCATAAGAGCAGCATCACGGACGCCTGTCTGTCTGTAGTAGCTCAGACCTTTATGGATTCTTGCTCCACATCTGAGCACCGCCTGGGCAAAGACTCCCCATCCAACAAGCTGCTCTACGCTAAAGACATCCCCAATTACAAGAGCTGGGTAGAGAGGTAGGAGCTGATGCACTTCATACACCATCCTGATCCCCTCTGTCACATCCTTTTAGTATCCTCTTACGGTAAAAACCAGGATCTTTCGGGAAAATTGATTTGTAATTCTCTTTCTTCTTGCCTGCACGCATCAACCAGATTTTGTAAAAGCCTTTTGAGAGCGACTGTTACAGACATGCATTGTTAGCGAACGTGATATTACGGCTCAAAAAAATCTAACTATATTAACAATTTAGGTCTCAGTTGAGCTATTAGGTTGACTCAGTGAGTCTGTGTGAGTGATGCCAAGTATTGTCCCTCGTCTGCATCCTCAGGTACTACGCTGACATCAACCGGCTGCCAGCCATTAGCGACCAGGACATGAATGCCTATTTGGCAGAGCAGGCCAGACTCCACTCGACAGAGTTCAACATGCTCAGCGCTCTCAATGAGATCTACTCTTACGTCAGCAAGTACAGTGAGGAGGTGAGTGATACGTACCTGCACACAGACGCATTAGCACAGTTGTCGTAAATGCATTCTGCACCTGGCATTAATGCAGCGAACCTCTTTCCATAATGTGTGCATATTTGCGGGAGATATCGTACGAATAGTGGAAGGACCTATCATGACTGTGGTTAATTATGCATTATGCAGGAATCATTAGGCTTTGAGCAATTTACGAGGATCAGTTTTGTACAATAAGAAAAAAAAAAAGACAAATAGCACGGGGACTTTTTAAAAAGTGGTGGAGAAAAAGAAGCGTGAATCGTATCAGCGGCTGCAACAACAGACAGCACGCTAATAGACAGAAAGAAAATGAGCACCGTAATTAGAAATGAACACAGCATATTTCATTAAACAAAGAGAGGATGGGAAATTATGTTTTTTGCCAATTAAATTTGATAAGACAGCATCACCGTCCTCCACCTGCTCTGCACCGAGCCTCTGCTGCTCCATTCAGCTCTCATTCTACTCTTACACCAAAATGAGGCTGTTTATGCAGGTTGTTGTTTTTTTTTCTTTTCTTTTCTTTTCTTCTTGCGTGACACGTTAGCCATCATACAAGCAATTAAATAGAAGAGTAGAAAGCAGCAGATCAGACTACATCCAAAGAAAGTCTTAATCAATAAGATTCTGAGTTAGACACATCGTGTTTTTCCGGAGCTGATGATGGAAGTTGCTAAGGAGTGAGACATCTCGCTTCTTTTTCATCTCTGTTGAGAGTTGCACATGCTTTCGAAAAAGGGATTCGGTAGTGACACAGAGGCAAGTGACGATAACGGAAGTTAACTTTTTTATTTTCTTACTACTTCTTTCTTTCTAACTCAGCGCCAACTGAAAGAGACGAATGGAAAAGTATAACGAGTCAGCATCCTCGACTTCGACTTACGTCATAGCATCGCGCCTAATAAGGGAACATTGGCGTGTCGACTAGGGTGTTGTGTTTTCGTCACAGCTGATTGGAGCTGATGAAAAGTCATTTACTGTGGGTGTAGATGCCGATTGAACCCATTCACGTGAAAGTCAAAAGCCAGGCGTCAGCGAGTGTTAGTGGGTTTCAGTCCTGTGTGAAATGGTCTCTTTCTGTTGCCTCCTTCTCTCTCTTGCGCTTGTCTTTTTCATTCAATGTCCCGTGTTGCATTGCTGGTATAATTTCCCACGAACAGTTTATATAATAGTGTAACAGACAGTTTTTGTCTGCTTATATGTCTGTGCAGCACAATGTCTTTCCTGAGCTCCGTGATCTCTGATAAATCCCTCCTCTGAACTGCACACTGAGCTCATACACTTGCAGACTCTACCTGGAGGGCAGTCCCAAGTGCTGATTGCATAATGTGCTGCTGCCTTAGCAAATCAGACGCTAATTACAGGGCAGATTGCGAAGCGCAAATTGAACAAAAAGGCGTGCCGCGAATTTGCCCCTGCGCTTTAATGTACGTATAACTCGCCCTCGGTGTTTCTAGGCTGCTCATAACCGGCAAAGGTTAGCGAGGTCAGCTCGGAGTCTTCAGTAGACTTCCCTAAAGCCCAGAGGTCTAGTGAGACCTGAGCTTAACAAGGCAGTGTGTCTGATCTGTAGAGTAGAAAGTGAATGTCTACAAGCTCTCAGCATGCCGCTCTGTCCTTTTCGCCTGTGCTCAGTTAGAGTGGGCAATCTGTTATATAGGGCTCTCATGAGCAGAATCATAGGCGACACACACACACACACACACACGAGTTGTCAGATCAGAGGAAGCGTAAAAAAGGAGGGAGGAAGATAGGGAAGGAAGAGAGAGAGGGAGAGAGAGAGAGTGCATTTATGGAGACATTCTGCTTCTAATGTCAGCTCCTCCTCTGGGAAGCATTAGCCTGACCTTTATGTTGGACCGCAGTATCTCTCTCCCTCTCTCTCTCTCTCGTCGCTCTCTATCTCTTATTTTCTCCCTCCCTCCTTCCCTCCTTTACTGTACGTTCCTTCTCTTTTTACCCATTATCCAGTCAGCTGCCTCTTTTGCTCTCCATGAATCTCATGCGCTCACTTCTGCTGCCTCTGCAGCTGTAGCTGTCTGATGCACACGCGTACAGAGACACATGCAAACACGCTCGCTTCGCACACATACAAGTTTATACGTGCAGCCCATCACGCCTTGCAGTAACCGCTGCCTCCCAGAGTGCAGCGCGTAAAAAAAAAAAAAAAAACCTCGGCCGAGCACCGCTAACGGTTGCTCATTCTCACTCAGCCCTTTCACAAAGGGGCTGTGCGTCAGGCTAACCGGGCCAGAGCTGCAGCCTACTTAAATGGATTTGGGAGATGGCAGTGGGAGCTGCACCTGCATACAGTGCTACAGATTAATAATAGATTGCTATCAGGCCCGATGAAGAGGAGGAAACGCTCTGCCTGTAGCTGCCAGCCTTTAAGAGCACTTAAGCAGATGAGTGGAAGATGGTAGGTGGGCAGACGGATAGTGCGCTCTGCAACAGGACAGGCGGCAAACAAAGGTTTGTCGTGCTACGGAAATAAAAGAGAGCAAGATTGTTGCTGACATGCCTTCCACACAACCAGTAGGTTTAATAAAAGGTGCTAGATCTACCACGCCGCTTAAACCAAACCTCTGGAAACTACAAATGCGGCTCTGTGTGACTTGATAGATTTATTGCTGGTGATCATTCTTACACGTATCATGATGAGCTGTATGTTCAAGCAGGAATAAATAAAAAAAACTTTTTAACTCCACAGTTGTAGTTGCAGTGTAGAGTTTCCACAGTCCAGCCCACTGGCAGACTGAATAACCTTAACATAGCATGAAAGCATCTATTAGTGGGTGGTGTCATTGTCCTACAGACATTACACTGTGAGATGTGACGTTTATATCAGAATAATAAGTCAAAAAAAGTTAAAGATAGTTGTCTATCGGCAGTTTAAGGTCGGGGGGCTTCTCTGTCTCTGTAAGGCGTAACACTGAGACAGTGAGATTGACTTATTTGTAAGGCCCTGTCTGTTTTTTCCCCCCTACCATCAGTCTGCTGCTGTCATTTGACGCCCTTATTGAACACGCTCAAGTGATTGGGTTACGTTGCGGCTGCTCGATGCTTTTATGGGAACTTGGAAAAAATCAGGTTTTTCTTATTGTGCACCTGGAACCTGGAATAACACGGCGAACGATCAAAAGCGTAACTCGTTTCTGTCCTGCGGGCAATTTAAAAGTTTTATCTCATCTCATTTCACTTGCAGCTGTTATTGCTTTAGTTGACTCGTCTGTTTTTAATCTCGCTTGTTTATTTATTCCTAACGTTTGTCTATTTTAATACTAATTTCCCCTTTTTATTATTTATTACTTTGTTTCCGAGCTTCCTGTTTGTGTTTCTTGCTGTCCGGGATCTTTAACTCTGCCAAGTTGTGTTTATCACACATGTCCGTTTGTTTGTCTGTTAGTCGGTTTGTCAGCAGGATTACACAAAAACTGCTGAACGTAACTCCATGAAACTTGGATGGAGGATGGAGTTCAGCCCAGAATAGACCTCATTAACCTTTGGTGCAGTCTCACTCCCTTTAGCATTGTGAAATAGGGCTTTTTTGACATTTTTGGTTATGTCTCAGGGAATAATGCATGGATCTTGAAAAAAAAAAAAGGTGTATTTAGGTGGCTGGTATCTATGAATGAGTACAAAGGGGGGCTACTGGCTCTAGGTGGAGGTATGCGCTCTACTGAGTTATATACTCTGCTACTAAGGTTGAGTAAAAGGACACAAAGGCAACCAAATGACACTCCCATCACGCCTGACTGGAATTTTGATGCATTATAAAATGTTTGAAAGCACAAAAATAGACATAGAAGTGTTTGTTAGGGTTACAAAATGCTTGTACAAACAGATATTTTATCAGTATTTGTGATTGATGTACCGTCCTGCTGACAAATCCTCTGAGTGATCCAGAGGTGGCCAAAAACAATGAATATGAAAAACTATTTTCCTTTATTTAAAATTTGACTAATCTCGGATAAACACTGTGGGTGATGCTTTCTCTCCCATATTCATTCATTATTTACCTCTCACTTTATTGCATAAGAGTGGTCAATTAATTATTTTGTGTTAATAATCAATTATTGATCCAAATACTGCACTCCAGTCTAGAGTAGTTTTTGAAATCTGAGCCGCGGCAGCAAACCAGAAGCCATATTACGCGGAAGCAAAGGCTGCAGTGTTCGTATCCAGAGATCTGTATCAGAGGTGATGGAAGCGCGGCCCGTATCGTAGTATTTTCTGCTGTTCTATTCATATTAAAGGCCTTTGCCATGTGTGTCGGTGTCACTCTGACACAGACTCATCCTGACAAGGCAGACACCAGATGAGAGAACGAAGGGGGAGAGCCTGTCTGAATCCCTTTTGAACCCGACTTGACAAATGCCAAATATACAAGAAATGGGCTCGGAAGATAAAACGGGAAAGGCTAATACACAAATATCTCCCCGTGTTGTCAGAGACAAAGGGAGTGATGTAATTCTTTTCTGTCTCTTTCATGCGATGGTCCGTATGAGAACCTAGATTTACAGGCGCCGCTTTATCAGGTCTAATTCTATTATAGATGCAGTCACAGCATGTTTCCTTTCAACGGCTGGTATTTGATCACAGTTTTCTCTTTTGTACAGATCACAGCCGCCCTGGAGCAGGACGAACAGGCGAGGAAGCAGAGGTTGGCCTACAAGGTGGAGCAGCTCATCTCGGCCATGTCCTTCGAGAGCTGAGAGCGACCCCCTCCCCCGCCCCTTTTACCGAGAGAGAACGAGAGAGACAGGACCACAATCTCTACAGGACCTCCCAAAAAGGGTCCAGCATTACTTACCTCTCATCGTGGGAGCTAGAACCATGAACCAGACCTGGGACCTCTGTGTATCCACAGCCGGACTGACATACAGCTGCTTTAGTTTGTAATTCTCCCACCTCCTTCCATGATGGCACCAGCTAAAGGGCCCACAAGACTGGGACAGAGGCCCTGCAGCTGGAGCTGATAATGGCATAAGGAAGGGACATCAGTAGAGAAGGCAACAACATGGCTTGTATTTATTTATTTTTTCTTTGTTTCTTTTTTCTCAAAGGATATTTTCTCTCAGTTTTCGACAGGAAATTGTATGTCGTGTGTGTGTGCGCGTGTGCGTGTGTGTGTGTGCATGAGTGTGCGTTTGTGCCGTGCCGAAGATGAAGACTCCTGCAGGACCGCGAGAGCAAATGGAGAAACAGACGTATTCTCTATACTCAGTCAGAAACTCACATCCGAGTGTGAAATGGAGATTGGAAAAGAAAAAAAAAAAAAGAAAGAAAGAAAGAAAGAAAGAAAGGCGAGAAGCAGAAGAGCAGATCTCATGTCGGACAGCTGAGTTTGCATTCCGATTTCTCAGATTTTATTTTTGTACTTGTACATTTGAATATTATCAGTTGCAGTTGAAATATCCACCCGGGATCCCAGAAGTGTTTGTTGTATAAAGACATAAAGAGTGTAACGCGGCATCGGCGGCATCGGCGGCGGTGCGGCGGTCGAACAGGCCGCGGCCCGCGAGTCCTCGTCTCTCGCTCCTTCCCCCTCCTCGGAACGATGCTTCACACGCGACACGGACACAAACCTCTTGCTCCTTATCCAATCAGAAGTGTACAGGAAAAACATGACACTTGTGCTCATCATCTGAGAGTCGACGGAGCTCCGCTCTTGGTGGCCACAGCTCAGCCAGCATGCTTGCACCTAAAAACTGAGGATGACGGTGATGAAATCTATAGTGTATTTAGGAGATGACCTTAAAATCAGCATCACTCTGGTGTCCGAGGCTTTTTTCAGCAGTTAGGTCATCTGTGTATGTACCGGTTGATTCTTGCCAATCAGTGTATGTGAATGTACAAATGTTTTTGTTTTTTTGTTTTTGTTTTTTTATTTGTTTGTTTGTCTATTTGAGTTTTTGCAAACAGAAAGGGGGCTCGTTTGAACTGCAGCTCCGTAGATATTTGCAGCAGCTCGTCAAGTGAACAACTCCATTTTTGTCCGTCCTGGCCCCAGCCCATCCAAAACGTTATTTACCCTTAATCACTTTTCTGCTAGAGGAGAGCGTGTATCGTCTCGCATCGTGGCTGTCACTGCTGTCACTCATACAGCACAGTATGTACAGCTCGCAAGTTAGTAGAGACCAAGCAGGAGCGATTGGTTTCTGTAGGCTAAAAACTCTCCGTTGTATAACCACAGTTTGTATCTCTTTGGGAAACTTGATCAACTTTATGTGTACTTTGCATGCTATCACACATCAGAAGTGTTCCAAGGGTCCATATTTGATTTTTATCAAGTGCCAACGAGTCATGCCAGCTCCCTCCGGGTAGTTGAGATGTTAGCTGATGGGGGAGATCTTAACCCGACCACCAACCCGTGTCCTCGCACAGACAGGAAGAAGCCTAGCTAGCGTGGGTCTAGTTTGACCAAGTGCCAAAAGATCCTGTGTCGTTTCAAATTGTTCACTACTGTGTCAAAAAAAAAACGAGAAAAAAAAAAAATCGGTTTATGCTTTACAGAGGGAGCAACGCTCTCGTTTTTGGAGTGTAGATCCGGTTGAAGTTGCAGTTTACGTAACTGGAACGGTGAGTTTTGAAACTCACGAAAGGTACGATACACAAGCAGAAGAAGAAGAAGAAAGAGGATCCGGGGAAAAAACATGAAAAGCGCATAAAAAATGAGTATGTTACATGTCATGTGGCTGCGTCTCCTGACTTAAACCAAAACGTCACAAGCTCAAAGGCTGATGCAACCTTTCAACCTTATGGCTGGATGACAACAAACTGTAGATTCCGTCCTCCGAATCGCTGATTTCATTTTCTTCCGAGATGCGTGTTTGCTTGTTGTTTACATCAAGTACTTGAAAAATAGGTAGTATTAAAGGTTTGCACGGTATACTTCGGTTGTGTGCGTTCAGAGCATGACAAACACCATTAGTGGGTGAAAGGTGCTTCTTTTTCTTCCGTGGCCTTAGATACCCACCTGCTTAGCGTTCCTGATCTTACTAGTCCTCGACTCGGGCACAGTCCTTTTCCCGTGCTCCGGAGCCCAGCGGTTGCTTTCGGTGCTGCCCGGCCCCGGCACTCTGCTGAGAACTGTCTTAGCGAGATAAAGTAAAAAGGAAAGGTGAAGAGGCTACGGCCCGGCTCAGGCAGACATCGCCTCGCTCAGCGCCCGGCTCGCCTGAGCTGTTTGAAGAGAAGTGTCGAGAAATGAGGAGAGAGGAGGAGGTAGAAAGAGAGAGAACCCCTTTAGCTCTAGTTTCCTGCTCCGGCTTTGAAGCTGCTCTTTGATCTGAGTCGGTTGTGTGCACAGTGTGATCAGGAGATGGAAAGAAAAAAAAAAAAAACATCAAACTAACAGGCAAGGAGAAATGTAGGATGAGGTGATGATTGACGTGCTGTTACCGTGTCTGGCCAGTGGGGGCAGAAGTGGAAAAGTTGTAAATTTGTTCCCCTCGTCTGAAAAAAGCACCTTCTCACTCCCTAATAAACATCTTTAGGTACACAAATGGCGCACTTATACAGGACATACACAAAACATAAAGCTTCCTCCTTTTGATTAAGGTGTCTTCCCGATTTCAGCAAATAGAATTGTATCCTCCTCATACCTCACATTGCTTGTATGGAGTAATGCTTTTTATCTTTTTATCATTTTAACAGGACCTAAATGCCTTTTCCTTTTCGCAAGGGATGAAATGTATGTTTTATTAGAGTCTTTCCAACTCTTAGAGGAGCTCTCCCTGTATTCAGAATTGTGACGAACGTAATCAGAGGCACGCGAAATTGCTCGAGAGTTGCTTTGATTTTTTTCTCTCAGAGATCATTTATATCAGGATGTTTCCTTCTCGTCTCGCGTGAGGTTTTTCTGCATGCATTTTAATTCACGCTTTTAGTTCTGCCTGGTGTTCCATATCGATCCGCGCCGTCATTAGTCCAATCGCGATTCCTTCCCATTCGTTACGCGTCTTAAATCACAGCTGAATGCACCTTTTTTTTTTGTGAAAGAGATTTTTTTTTTTTTGTCGTTGTTACTAGATAGAGCTTGTTTCCATGCTGTATTTCTGGGACAATTTTAATTCAGTTTGAACTGAGAAGAGAAAAAGTTTGTTTACTCTTTCTGCAGCGCAGAATCCCATTTGACTGCCAGTTGTGTGAGATATGGATAAGATGCTCACGAACACAACCTCATTTCAGCTCAAGCCGATCGCTAAGTGAAGATGCTTCGTGCACTTTTTTGCTCTCAGTGTAACGTGTTGCCGAAGAGATGGTGGTGTTGTGGTTTTTTGATTGGCACGTGTCATTCCTTATACGAAACAAAGCATTTAATCAGCGTTTTTTTGTTCGCTTTATGGCATCAGACTGAGGAATTGAAATCCAGATCGATGTATAACTCTCGAGTCAAAAAAATATCACCAAGTATAAAATGAGTATCCTTCCATTTTAAACACATTGTAAACAAACCCTTTGTAGACACTGGAGTTCTGTAAAATAGTAATTACTGGCAACGATGATGATGACGATGATGATGATGATGATAATAATAATGGCTGTCTGTTCTTCTTGTTTTATAAAAGTGTTGTGAAAATTGTAAGAAACTTAAAGTATTTAAAAAAGGTTGTTCTCTTGTTTTTTTTATTTGCTTTGGTTTTGTTATGATAATATATTATTGTGTACCTATTGTAAATATGAAGCACACCTATTTTGCAAGCCAAGGATTCACTTTGTACTGTTGTTATATATAAATAAACTTTGCTGGTTAAAAATTGCATAGAGCCAAAAACTGCATTTGTGTCTTTTATGTCGAGAGACCTGCCAGGCAAAGAGAAGAGGGAACGATGCATTCTCTCCAAGAACCACAGATCCCATAATGCTTTGCAGGATATAAACAGGAAGTATAGCTTTACTGAGCTACATGTGGTCTACAACAGCAAACTAATCAACTCAGGTAGATGGGGTCTTGTTTTCAAGAGTTAAAGGTGAGTAGATAAAGACTAGGTGAACTTATCCTTTAATCCTTACTTTGTTAGCCTATATTTATGCATGTAAGCTGATTGGCACCATGTAAAGTATGCCGAATTAGCTATTAGCTGTCTTTTTCTGTAATGTACCCATGGATGTACAGACAACTGCCACAGTATCACTTTGATAGTGAAGACAACATTAAAAAGTGGAGATTTTAAGGCAAGATCTGGAGATATAAGGAATGTATTTTTCTATGATTTCCAAGCAGGTTTATGGACATTTATACAGGACGGACACAGAATATAATTATATCTTTGGAAAGTTGAAGTCTTTATGTATACAAAAAAATATGCATTATGTCTGTGTGTTTGGATCTGACTGAGTTATGGCTCCGAGAAGGAGAAAGGTTTTGTTGCAAACTGGCAATCAGGCACCAGGGTTTTTTAAAGTAACTTTAATGCCTCCATGAGCTGTGTGACACTGCCGCTGACTGTGCTGATCAGTAGGCCAAACCACAAAAACTTACCTGCTGTTTTCAGGACACCGGCTTCCCTTTCACCACTTGAAATCTCTGCCCTAAGGTGATGCCAATTTTGGCCAACTGTCAGGCTCATCCTCCGGCTCCTACCCCCGCCATCTCTCTCTCACATCCACTTCGGCTCCGGGTTCATCCTGAGATCCTGCATTTCCCACTCACTTCCCCGGCTAACAGAATAACCCACGGCTGTAACACGCTGAATTGCGGCCGTTTGTCTTCATGCGGGTCTGTTAGTTCAGACCGGGCTCGGCTTCTCTGCGCCGCCACAGAGGCTTACAATCGCATTAGGGTTGCTAATGGAGGTGTGGGTGAGTGTGTTTAGCTGGAATGAAATGGCCCTGAGGTCAGTTATTCCACAGAGGACGACTGTTGATGACCACTGAGGCACTTTTTTTTTAAACTGTCCGCTTTTTTTTGAATGCGCCTGTCTTTTATGAGAGAGTAAACAGTAGGGAAAAAGCAGATGAGTGGGCAGAGAGAGAAGCAGGAAGGAGGTTCAGGTGCTCATGTAAGCGTTAAGTAAAGTCCTTGAGCAAAACACTGAGTTTCTACCAGCTTATTCTGTAATAGCCATCTCAATGTCGTTGTGATTGTTGGCTGTTTTCATCATCCACACTGTGAGAAAAGAAATTCTGGCAGCCGTACCACCGTTTTGCACCACATGAATACCTAGCAGTGGCCACAGCAGATTTAAGTAATTTGTCCGTTCTACATGACGGCGGAAAAAGGTGTCGTCCGGCCGGGCTGCGGTGTAAATGTTCTCAACTTCCTGGTGCGGCCAGTTCTTCCAGCAATATGTATTCTATATCTCGATTCCCCCCTGGCCACCCCTGCTCCTGTATTTCCTCTCGGGAAGGTCTAATCCCCGCTGCTTCTAATCCTGTACTGCTGAGACCAATTCAAATCCACGCGGGACTTAACGCCCTGTAATGCCTTTACAAGTAGTTGCATAAAGCTGACATCCCATTCGTTCTGGGTAGGATTCTCAGCCTGGATTACAAGGCAAATTCTGAAATAATTAATGTGAGTTGGCAAAAGAGGATGCCAGGGGTGATTTCAGACCCATTTTTTGAAGAACGGACGCGTATTAATTTCACAATGAAACAATCCCTGACCACCTTGTTGGACCTCCTGATGCTGATGGTTGTTAAATGTCTTTGTTTGAGTGCGGCGAACCCCTGCATCAAGGGTTTGTAGCCCTCAACTTTCACCGTTTAGCCATGTATTAGATTATGAATAAAAGTTTCAGGTTCCCTCATAATGAGGTGTTGGTAGACCGAAAAGCTCTCTTTCTGTAGGTTAGATTTAAGGGCGACAACTCCAGCTGTCCTTGACATCCCAAGCTGCTTCCAATGGAACAATGTGGGGCATTGTGAGGTGCTTCACACCACACTGTATAACCTGCACCCCATTTATCATTTAGATCTATGCGTGCAAGTCATAAAGTGCATATTTAAGACTCAAAATCAGCTATAGCCCTGTTTGCAAGGACAAGTCTGGCAAGGGTCTATACCTTTTCTCATCAAAGCCGATGACAGGACTAAAACCAACAGTGCATCCGTCTGCACCTCAATACCTACCCAAGTTAATCTTTAAAAGCCACGAATATATAAATATGACTGGATGATGAAGGAGGTGAGTGAGCGGAAATGGGAGGAAGAGGCGGGCGACACAAGGAAGACACATGGCAGAAGAAGAGGAGACATGAGAAGCAACACCGAGGCTGCACACAACACAAGAAATAGATGCTGTAGGTGGTGGTGGGTAGTTGGACGGTGGGAAATTGCGAACGAATGAATGTGAATCCAGGTGTCTGAGCTCTCAGCACAGGCTCTATTTATAGTCTGGCTTCCTGCTGTAAGAGCTGTCACTCTCGGCGTGCTCTGCAGCCCGTCTCGCCTGCCGCCCGCTACCCTCTCTCTCTCATTAGAACTCCACAGCACAACACACGCCGAACACGTCGGCGGGTGCTCTGCATAATTCACAGGTCAGAGACTCGTTCAGCAGCATGTGTTAGCCTCGCACCACACTACACAGGCACAAGTCACACATACAGCAAATAATATGATGTTCGAAAAGCAGCGCACACACACAAGCAAACAGGTGCACAGTCAGCAGGAGGAACGATGCAAACATACATGTTCAAAAATGAAAAAGGGGAACAGCACAGCTGCCAATTAACTACTTCTCTCATGCATGGACGTGGAGAAAAGTTTCACGCTGACTTTCGCTGACAAGAAGTTGCACTTTTCAGAGCCCTGTGACTGTCCCCATCAGCAGGCGAGGCGGACGATCAGCGGCTTTCTCCGGACGTGGCTTGTTCCTGCTCCCTGAGATGGTAATGAGGCTCTCCCAGCAGGCCCCGCTGACAGCCTCCTGTTGTGTGTGGCCTCGTCTCTTTTAGCACCGCACAGCAAAAACAAAGAGGTGGGTGGGTGGCGTCCACTCGACCCCGGTGGCCCCCCGGTCCACCCGTACCAACTGTGCCTCCAAAAAGTGCGGGCGTAAGTATATTTCTCTGCTATGCAAATGCACGGGGACATTAAAAAAACACAAGCGCACCCAGGAACAGGGTTGTGTTCTGAATATGAAGTCACAGAACACACATAATTTGATTTTGTGCGCACGTTTCCTGAGCACCCCGTGTACCCACACACACACACACGCACACACACACACTTGCACGTACACACAGTGACACAAACTCAAATACCCTGCTGCTTTCAGGCGCAGGGTGCAGGTGAGAAACGCCTGCCAAATTTCCCTAGCTGGAGCACTCGTTTGCATATGCAGATGTTAATTACCACTGGAGCTTGTATGGGCCAATCAGCAGGCTGCTGGAACAGCTTGTGCATCTCTCTCTCTCCCCCCACAGGTCGCCGTTTCCACAGTTACTCCCCTGGCTGATAATAAAGATAATCACCTCCGATTTCCTTCATGGCTCATTTTCTCCTGCTCGCTTCTGAAAGGCCAGAGCGCCGCTGTCTGATTCTCCACGCTGAGCTCTTATCGGCGCGCCAGGGCCGAGGACTGGGGGTGGGGTTGGGGGGGCGGCCAAGTCGACACACCACCTGCCACACACTCACCAGAGGGGACAGATTCGTTCAGTCAGGGTCTCAGATATGGAGGGAGTAATGAGTGCGAGATTATCCATCCGGTATGGTGTAATTGTGGTTGGAATAAAGGCCTGGATGAGAGTAAGGTCAGATCAGATGAGATCAGGTGATGGCTGTTATCACGTAGACTGACAGGGTTGAGCCCGGAGTGTTCGGTTCAAATGAAAGCAGGTTTACCTTGAAATAAACACTTTGTCCGCCGAATCAATAGATAATATCCATCAGATATTTTCAGAAAGGTTTATTCTAAGCCCGTCACGGTGGTTAAAATGTCCAAAAGGTGAATAATCAGGGTGTTTAACACTGACTTATATGATCTGTATTCATTACAAAGCTACAAAATCTTTATAATATCCTTAATCTCCTTTATTATAATCTTTTGTCATGAAACAAGGCCTGTTGCACACTGCATATCCAACTGATACCTCTTAAAGCGTGGCCATCTGTAATGGGCCAATACAATAGATCCAATTCCCGCTCACTGTCTCACCCTCTCTCTCTCTCTCTCTCTGGCACCCTCCCTCCTCTCCCTTTCCCCCCTTTTCTTTCTCCCTCCTTCGTGCTCCCTCGAATCCATTGTCCAGATAGAAACGTGCCTGGGATAGCAAGGGCTCGCTTTCGGCACACTTCTTTGAGAATTATTTAAGGCTTAGGAGTTTCTGTGAAATGAATATTTGATGTGGAGGACCTGAGCGTCTCCCCGACGAGCCCAGAGCAACACTTCAGAGAACGACTGGGTTGAGGTGTATAGCTCCCTGCTTCAAAACACACACACACACACACGTACACCTCCTCATCCAACCCCACTCATCACCATACCCCTAAAAACACTCCAGACGTTTTATGGTGGGTTATAGAATCAGAAGGTCTGCGTCGTAAAGTCTGGAGGCCGACTGGATGCAGGTTGTCTGAGACTTAAATTTCTGCCGTCTTCCTTTACCCATTGGCTTAGTTCCTTCAATGTCCCTCACAATACTCAGGGAGATCTTTCTGGCATGCGTTGCTCATGTTCTCATGTATTCTTTTGCCTCTCATGACATGTTGACAGGTTCACGACATGGCATTAGTGAAATCCATATGCTTTCTTTGGCAGGAATTTGGGGGGAAATGCAACTCCAGAGGATATCTTTATTTATTTCTGCCGCCACAAGAGTGCAGAGTTGAGTCATCCAGAGATCTCTTTCCCCCTTTCCACCCTCTGTGACAGGCATTGGTGGGTCTTACAAGCCTGGTCCTGCAGTGCCATCTCATGGTTGGCTGTGTGAAATAGTCCTGTGGTCCAATTTCAGGGAAAAGTCTAATCCAAAGTAAGACCACTTTAAACTTGAAGCTTGGAACTGTTAATTTAAGCTAATAACTGTGGCTCAGTAAAAGTCATTTGGTTAAAACAATGGATGCAAAAATGTCTCGCATCTGTTTCAGCACAAGTTGTATTCAAACTCTTTTTAGATTTTAATGGGGACCCTCTGGACCATAATCTCCCAAACTTTGGCAAAAATGTTACAACTGGCTAGAATTACCAAGTTTCATACTGAAGGACCACTATTACTGCTGACAGTTTGACTTATGTGAAAGTACTCCAGAGATGAATCGAACAGATACATGTAATGAGAGCCATCTGGGCAGCCAGCACTCTAATGAATTAGTCCCACAGACTTTATCTGGCCATATGCCGCCAGAACACACACGGTTTATTATGTACTTAACGGGATGCCAGTGATGTAGCGGCGTTGCTCTCGTCTGGTATCATGCAGGCAGCGTCTTTTCGTTTTTTCTGGCGGCGCTTCTTTGTTTCGATTGGATTTAAGAAAAGTCCTGAAAGTTTAGCATTTCATGGACAGGATATTAATTTGAAATCAAAACAAGGACTGGTTGCAACATGTGAGCAGCGCTGATGAAATTTCACGGTGAAAACTCCTGATTCGTTTATTTTTTTGCACAGTTGTTGCAAATGAAAATCAGAAAAGTTATGTAACTTGGACATTCAGGGCTAAAAAGTGATTGCTCAATATGATTACAAGAACTGGAATTACAAATCAAAAAATGACGTAGCGGTGAAATATGACTTGTGGAGTATACTTAATGCTTTAGTCTCATTCTTCGGCATCAATATGCATGGACCCAGAATAAGATACACTCGTAGAAAATCTGGATCGGGTTTTTTAAAGCTCCTGGGGTTATGAATGAGAATCTCCGAGAGCCAGAGCACTCCCAACCTTCACAACCCTCTCAACCTTGAGCGTAAATCGCTTCAAGATGTCTACCAAGCCACCCAATCAGAGCCAATTAGGGCTAGTTACAGGCCTGTAGAGTTTGCCCTTTTCAAAAAAACAAGCGAGAGAACACGAGGGAGCTGCGGGACGAAGAGAAAGAGAGTCGAGGAGAGAGAAAAAGAGGACGTGTGTGAGAGTTTTGTTAATAGATGCTCTCCTCTGAGCAGGGATTTTCCAAAAAGTGTTTTTATGTGGACCAGCTTCCCTTGCTGTGCTGTGTTTCTGATCATATGTGTCCAAGACTTAAGAGTTTGCATGACCATCTGCTCATGAAAAACTGTCGCACACGGTACGTGCATGCTCTTTGCGTTGGGCTGGGTCAAGCACGCACCATGGGATTGATTTTTATGAACAATAGGAGTAGCTCCCTCCAGAGGGGAGTGCTAAAGAAGAACATCTGTATGGCATCAAGGCAATGGAGAGAATGAAGGAACGTTTAAAGGTGGGAGGAGGAGGAAAGGGAGGATTTTTGGCATCGGTCTCTGGTGTTTTGGAAAAGTGCAGCAACGCAGACCTCTCAATCAATAAAGCGAGCGGGCCATGCATGTCAGAACTAAATGAATAAGAGATGGAACATTTCTCCAGCTCTACAATAGATCATCAAGACCGTGTATCAAATATTCAGTTTATTCCGCCTCCTGCAGGGAATATACAGAAGAGTTTTGTGTGAAAATTGTGTTAACGCGGAGGCATTCTTGAGGTTTCCCAGAACATGATGTAATTACAAAAGAGGTTGTCAAGTTAACTGTTTGCTCCTGTCTCATCTGGCGCTCTGCTTTCCTCAACAGGACTGGAGATAATGTCATCGTGACATCACATCCTGAAATCTGTCTCTGCGGCTTCAGGTTTCGTCCCTCACACATGTGACCTCAGTGAGCGTTCAGCAGAGGTCTGGCTGTTGCGTTACACTGAACTGTTGCCTTCAATTTGTCTTCCTGTGTTGCTCTTTCCGACCCAGATCCCTTGGTGCGAAACTGGACTCCGGTGCTGGTGAGGAAACATGCGGCCAGGTCTATCCCGGTTCACACGGTCTTGTGCAACAGACGTGGAAGGAAGGACACCACAAGCCACAAGGTCAAGGGGTGAACTTGAATACATTTCCATGTTTGTCTTTCATTGATTTCGGGGTCATCGCCGGGTCTGTCTGCTCACTTTCTGGACACACGGGGCAGGTTGGATGCCTGGCTGTGAGGACTCATCATGCACGGGGAGAATGGCAGGAAACAGAAGAGGAATTTTAGACGTGGGAGTGGCGATAGATGGGCACGTCAACAGGATGACGAGGGAGGAGAGGAGCCCATCACACTGAATGGACGATGTCATCACACAGAGAAAGGGAGGATTTTATCATGGTTTCCTCCACTCCATTGGTCAGATTGTTACCGATGTTCACGCCGGGGAAGTCTCTCCAAACAAAATCACCGCATTCAACCTAATCCACTGTTTGTCGGCAATTTTCTCTTAACAAATTGATCGAATTATTGTGGGACAGATCCCAGAAGATTTAACATTTCAGATGACCTCACTTTGAGCTCTTCTAATGGCATAATGTCATTACGTTCCCATCAGCTTCTTCACAACTGCCAGTTAAAAACAATGAAGAAATCAACGTTAAAGGGGAGTTCCAGTGTTTTTAAACCTCGGCCCTTTGTTTATATGTTTTGGTGTGTAAATGACTAATGGTACAAAAAGTTTGGGATCGGTCCAGTGTGTCATTTTAGCCAGCCGGGGCTGTAATGGCTGCGACGTAATCCTTTTGGGCAACTTCGCCCGTCAAAGTAAGTTCAATAAAAGTGCTTGTTCAGATTGACAACATGTGTCTGACAACATTATAGAAGGGATCCATACAGGGATAAGCCTTTTTTGTTAAAGAGTTATATAATAAAAAAACAGTCACTGCATCACCCTCGCCAAATACACCAGACTCCATTTACAGAAACACCAATTTTTATCCCCATAAAACGCACTTCATTAAAACTTGCAGGAAACACAATAAAATTAACCAAAACCATCTTTGTTTGTCTTTCCACTGTTCCAACAATCATCAGCTCTGGTATCTGGTCAGAATGAACCCTTGTGAACATATCGGGAGACAAGAAAGAGGGAGGTCCGACATCAGAGAAGCAGCGTGTAGAGCCACGATATTTTATATTATTATATTATTATATTATTTTATATATCTAATACAGTGATCTAAGGGTATTTTTTGAGTAAATCAGAGTTGATGATTGTTAGGACAGAGGTCTGTATCTGTATGCATCCTTTCCACAATTTTGTCCGAAAACTAGAATAACAATCTGAGGTACTTTTAGTGGACCAGAATAAAAATATACATTTCTAAAAAATATGTGACTATATGTCAAACCTTTACATTTCTTTGTGTTGCAACGTTACGTTTCTTTAGGTTCAAATTCCTATTTTATGTTTTGATAACACTGTGCTTAAGGTCTGGTTAGGTTAAGGCACAAAAACCACTTGGTTAGGGTTAGGAAAAGATCTTGTTTTGGTTCATAATACCTGGTTTTGTCGACACAAACATGACTGGAAGGTCTCATTAAAGGTTTCCAATGGTGTCACGCTTACAAATGTTGAAATGCGGTCTTGAACTGCGATCACTGGCTTGGCAGCCTTGTCGACATGACTCCACCACAATCCCGTCCGTCAAGTAAGCTGATATAGGCTACAAATAATCAGAGCATGATATGACAGGTTTTGTAGAAAAGTCACACGTACAGATTTGCTCGTATCATCGCTTTGCTAAAATGCTGACTACCAACATTTTATTCCGGTGACCAGGCTGGGACTTGGGACTTACTTTGACGGTCGAAGCTGCCCTCAAGCCATTGCAGCCCGTGTCACGGCTGCCAGCTGAGGCGATCTGCTGAACCAACTTCCCTCGAACAAAAGAAAGCATATTTTGGTTAAAAACGGGGATTAAGTCAAAAAGCTGAATGGATATAAACTAATAGAGAGCATTCATGTAAAAACCTCCCACTCAATTATTTTTGTCTCTTTTAGTATTCGACACATGATATCGTGACAAGCCACAGTGCAGAAGAAGGATATCTGGGTGGAGAGGCGAGATGAGGGGAAATAAGGCCACCACCAGGACTACTATTGGGAGCAGCAAAAATGTGTCCGCCAGCTTTCTCCAAATTCATTCATTTGAGCAAAATGTGAGCATTTAATGTAACCAACATAAAACCTGTACAGTAGCATGTCAGTCACACTCCTATGATAGCTCCATCCAGCTGCCTCGAAGAATCACAAAACCTCCTAAAATGAACCCAAACATGTCCCCGAGGGTCAGACTCTGTGCTAGCATGTGCTGATCCTCGTGATGTCCCGCAGTGCCCCCCCCCCCCTCGCCGCACAGAGATTCTTTGTGCATTTCAGCCAAAATAAGTCAAATGTTTGAGACGAGGAGGGTGACTAAAGGGGAGGGGGGGGAAGGAGGAAGAGATACAAGTTGAATCTGCCAGAAACTCTCCCCTGCCAGGCTGAGCTAATCAGGATTCTTCAGCTGTAAACAGACACATGCTCCACATTCAAATAAGTGTTAACTGTACGGTACAAACAAATATCACGCCAGAGGGAGAAGTTGGAAGATGGATGTGAAAAACATGTTGAACATATCCACATATTTATATCACTCTGTCCGATTTACTGGCCTTTTGCTTTTAATTAGGTTTTCACTCCATCATGTTGCATTATGTTGCATTTGTGTTTTACACCCCATCATAATGTTTTCTAATAGTGTGATAATGAGAGAAAATTGCCATTGGACAGATTGGCAGCTGTATTTTTATTCCCAGCAGACCAAACGGAAATGTTTTTATATCAACTTTCTTTATATTTGAGAAATAGACCAAGGTGAGATACCTAATGATTACATGTGACAAGTAGTGTCACTTATCCCAGCATATTAATCTTAAAGGATAAGTCCACCAAAAAAATACCAATGCATTCGTTATCTGCTAACCCACATGTTGATGGAAAGTCGGTTGAAGTTTTGTCGTCCGTAAAACATTTCCGGAGCTTCGCGGCAAAACAGCACTGCAGCATTCTCCTAAAATAACTACAGCAGATGGGGACTTGTTTTGGAACGAGAACAAAAGCACTGAAAATAAACAGAACATGGATCAATACAGCTCGTGTGCTGTAATCCAAGATCAAGATTTGATTTGAAAAAGACGTTATTTACACCAATTACAAAGCTGAAAACCTTAACTGTAGCAACTCAACTAAAAGCATGAGTGCGCACCCTATCTGAGGAGGCTATGAAGTAAATAACAACGTGTCAAAATAATTTGGGATGTAGGGGCTTCTGAATACATTACACCAAAAGAGTAGTATGGAGCCATTTTGTTTTATTTCATTATAAAAATATCTTGGTTGTCTTTCTTTCTTTCTTTCTTTCTTTCTTTTTACATTTTTAAACAAGTCCCCAGCTACTAAAGTTTTTCAGGAGGATGATGCAACACTGTTTTGCTGTGAAACTCCAGAAATGTTTTGAGGACTACAAAATCCATCAGCGTTTGGGGGATTACATAATGACTGAATTTTCTTTTTTGGATGAACGTAACCTTTAAATTTTGCATACAAGCACGCAACAATATTGCAAATGTTGTGCACATTGTGTACAAAGCAGAAGTTAAAATTCTAACCTTAAACATTCCCTCACTTACTTTTAACCTTTTTAAATCATCGCTTCAGGTTTATTAATTGTGGACAATGTGATTTCCAGGGCCCACGAACAAACTTTTAAAAGCGTCTGCTCTGAGACATAGAGGGTGACCAGCGGGAGCGCCCTGTTCCCAGACACCAGCCTGATCCTGGCTTGAATCAGTCACATATGGCTGCATTGTTTGACATGCGAGTCTCCAGGCAGTCCTCAAAAACCCAGCAACGGGACTGCAGTGCTTCCAGATGTGGCCCGCCTGGATCTCTGTAACAGCACATGTCCAAGTGAACATGAACAGTGCACACCCTGCGTCAAACTCACTACAACGCGCCGCACATCGGCGCAACAGATTGTCACTTTCTGCTGATGTGGTGCGATTATGAAATAGCGTGTGCGTTTCATCGATGATGTCAGCGTGTGTGTATGTGTGTTACGGCGTTTAAAGAAAGGCGTGTATAGTACGTGGAAGTGTGCATGTGTGCTTTGTGGTTCAACAGATGACTCACTATGGGCTGTTAGTCATCTGTCCAGGGACACACAAAAGCCAGGGCCAAGTTGTGTGTGACGCCATGTGCTTTTACGGGCCTCTCAGCTATGTACACAACACGTAGGAGGCGGGAGGAGCGCTTCCTGTTTACCAGGTGCATCTTCACTAAAGAGAATTAAGACACAATCAGCTTTTTTACCGCCTTTTCTACAAATACTGCCAAAGTCAAGCTGAAGCCTTTTTTTGTTTTTCAAATTTGTGTTCACGTAGGAGATCTGAATCCGTAAGTTGTGAGCCAGCGTGTGCTTCCTTTTCCACTGGAAACATCGTGTATTTGTGCATTAGAGCATCACCTGAAACTTTCCCAAAGTGCAACCACAGCCCCCCACCACAACCGTTGAGCCACAAAAGCACAAACCGTCAATAAAGATAAAGCTCAACAGGATGTCGAGTTTCACCCGCTAACATGTCACTCTGGTGCCTGCTCTGCATGTGCACGCACAAACACTGGGGACAAGGGAGGAGGCAGGGACAGTTGCATTGGGGGAAAACTGAGTTTAGAGCAGGCAGTTAGAAAAGGGGTGTGGAAAGAGCAAAAAGAGAGGGAGGCCAAAGGAGTGGGGCCATATAAAGAGCAACAGAACACAAGCCAGACTCTATCCTGCTTGTCCGTCCCGCTCACTTAGACCTCACAGGAAACTCCCAACTCCCCCCTGCCCTCACACACTCACTCATTATCACTTACCACACTTTTTACTCTCACACACAGCTTGCCGAGTCTGACCAGAGAGGATGGCTGCGCCCATGTGGAGAATGAATGGACTCTGGAGAAGGATGGCAGGGGTTCTGGTGCTCTGCGCTCTGTTGCTCAGCAGTGAGTACACTTCTGATTATTATTTATAGTATCCTCCTTTTGCAGCATTGATACGCTCCATATATGATGCTCTCTCTCTCTCTCTCCTGACAAAGTAATATATCCACATGGAGTATTATGAAATGTGTAGAGCTGAATTTTTATTTTTTTTTGCCATTCCTTTGTTTTTCAAGCGTTTCCAAACATTTTTGCGGGCAAAACTCTGTATGTTTACATCCACAGTGGCCTTTTTACGAACTAGTTGGGGGGGCCTTGCTTTGATGTGTTTCACCATGAGGTTGCACACAGATGCACAGAGGCATGGTGGTTAGCTGCAGACACAAAGGCTCTGCTCAGCAGTGGGAAAGTTGCTGTTGAGAGTAATTATGCTTTACATCCTGCAGCGCTTCTGGCTGGAGCTAAAGTGTTGTTTGAACCAGAATTTAGCAGCCCTCAAGAGAGATGAATGCATTTTTATGTTAACACTGTTGCATGGTGCTATATGTCTGACTGTGAAGATACTTCACGCACACATACGAGAGTGTGTGTGAGCAGCGTTGACATGGACATGGATTCAACAGAGGGTAAAAAAATAGTTCCCTCACGTGCGTTCCCTGCAGATCTATAAGCAGTAATTGGTGTGTGTGTGATCATTTGGATGCATGTGGACGCACTGGGCAGTCCACTCCGAATCAGTCCGAGGCCTGATGCTAATTGCAGGGTGATGTATGGCTTGGATGGCGTAGCTGCCTCGCTCGGTTGTAAAGCCGGACTGGTTGTAGTTCAGCCCAATGTAACGACTTCTGCAGAGCCATCAGGGCCCCATCTATGGGCACAGGGGGCGGCGAGTGTGCGGAGTGACCTTGGGAAGTACTAGGAGGAGTGTCCCGGACTGATGAAAATAACCAGGGGCTTACTTTAAAAGGGAAAAGATCATGAGATGGCGGAACATGTTGGTAGTTTGCACAATAAAAAGGCGCACCACATACCGTCCGCATCAGCAGCCTCACAGATGGTAATTAGATTGACATGGAAATCTAATTACTCCGGGCACTCCCCAACAAGAAATTAAAGACATGATACAGAGACGACATCTTACAACGACTTAATCAACTGTGTATATTTTGTTTATGAGTGTTGTTGGTTGAAAAACAGCTTTGATGCTGTCCTATTATCTCTATAATTAGGAATTAGTTTTTAGCCATTAATTACTTTGATTGCAGCCATGCTCATCTCATGTGCACACAGTTAAATGAGTACCTGTTTGAAATAAAATCTTTCACTGGCACAAACCTCCTGCCTCTATTTGGGGTTTTAGCAGAAACCTCCTGATTTCTACTTTAAGAATATCACAAGGGTGTTGCCTCGAGTCTGTTGACCCGTTCTCATTCTTCAATGCATCCAACAGCAGTCCTCCCATCACACCGACCTGCTACATTGTTGACACCTGCGTCCGACCGGCAAGGTGGTGTGAATTTGCAGAGGCGTGGTCACATATGGCTCCAGAAAACCAAAAAATGAAAAGAAAACCTCGCTTAAATGTACGCAATGGTTTATTGCCTCTACATCCTGTTCTGTGACGATCAGCTGCATACTTGCGAGGCTATTTCTGTTTTTGTTTTGATACGTTTTGCACCAGCAGCCAAGTCACAAGAGACGATCTGTGTCATTGCTGACTTCTTAACAATATAGGACTATGTGGCCGCGGCGATATATGGCTCAGAGGTCTTTCCCCCCGATGACGTCAATATTCATTCAAACACGCGGACAATTTTAATGTTTCATGCTCCACTCTGGCTGGTTTGATCTTCGTAAAGACGGCTCTTTGTCAAGTCACTCGTGTGTTTCACTGCGTCTGTCTTACTGCGTATTGTTCTCATTGTGTAATCATTGTGAGGCTTAATCAATGCTGCGTCGGATTTGATGGCAGTGATGTCATTAGCCCCACAAGGGCAAATGGGCGAGGCGGCTGAGCTGTCTTTTAAAAAACATGCTTTGTAGTAGAGCCTGACCCTTTAAATCTAAATTATGCAATGTAGCTTATGGAAAAAGAACATTTTAAAGGCACAAGACAATGTGACATCATCTTTTCATTAGCTGGGCAGAATATTCGCTGTAATGGCGTACTCTGAAAGGTCACTGAAAAGGGCAACTAATTCTATTTGTGCATATATTAAGCTCACTTAAAGGGTAACTCCACCAATTTTACACATGAATGTGTGTTTACAGTCCAGGGGGAGTACTACTGCATATGTGAAAACAGCAGTATAAAGCCTTTTGTGGCTCCAGAAGAAGCTGCATGTAATCTGATGATCTGATCTGATGTATCCAGCGCTGTCACTCAGTGGCTAAGTTGCATTGTGGGTAATAGAGGCACCAAGCTTTGAAAAGCGGTCCACTGGCCTAGCAGCACACTCCTATAACTCCACTGTAGGACACATTGATTTTGATCTTTTGTTTTAAAACTATACATCATGTGTCCTACAGTGGAGTTATAGGAGTGTGCTGCTGACCAGTGGACTGCTTTCCAAAGCCTGGTGCCTACATTACCCACAATGCAACTTAGCCACCGGGTGACATCACTGGAGGCAATTTATCAGATTAGATGCAGCTTCCTCTGGAGCCACAGAAGGCTTTATACTACTTCTTTTCATGTATGCAGTAGTACTTCCTAAGACTTGCAAACACACTTTAATGTGTAAAATTGGCGGAGTTACCCTTTAATAGCATTTGCAGCAGAGTTTAGAGTTTTATCTTAGAAACACTGATTCAGGCAACAAGGAGTAAAAAGGATGGGCGGATAGAGGGTGGGATGGAAGAGAGACAGGATGAAAGCCTTTGATGCACTTGATTACTGAATGTGTTTGACTGTGTTTATCAGAGCAAACATCCTTGTCATATATAAGCAGGCCAATCAGCCTGACAGCTGGGCAAACACATTTAGTTTTCTGCTCCCACTTCCCATGGCTGTCATTCAGTAGTTATGCAGGCGTGCAAATATGTAGCGCTTAAATGGGCATGGGCTGCGATGCTGGATGATGTCATTCAACGCCTTTTTGGACTACGTTATAAGCTGCCTCTCGCTCGAGATTTTCGTGGGGGGAAAACCCGAGCTTTGAATCTGCTCCGGAGAAGAGGGAAAAACATCTTGTCATGCTCTACAACGACTGTTTATGTTGCTAAGCCCAAGCTTCAGGCAAAGCTGAATGAGCTGTGACAATTGCTATTAGAGTTTCACCACATTAAACCAAGATATTTGGCATGTGGTAGGGAGATTTCCAGATTTTGTGGGCATGTATTTGTGCTGGATGCAGGATATTGGATTTTTGCCAGAGAACATCAAGTCTCATTCTTATAGTGGAATGAACATACTGTTATTTTATACTCTCATTGTTTTTGCCCACTGGCAGATGAAGACACATAAGGACTTCTGCAGATTTAAGTGTCATCTTCAGGGCCGCATTTGTGCAGAAATGTTCATTTCAGGCTGATGCAGATATTTCATTTTAAAGCCTTTTGAATACCAATGACTTGTTTATCAAATCCATCTATCCTCAGCAGATATCCTCAGTATAACACACTCTTAAAGGTACACTGTGAAGTTTTTAGGGAGAATTTTTAATCAGAAGAGAAAGATCTTCATATTTTATGCCTAAACAAACTTAATACACAAATGATCTTTGTTTACATGACTGAATAAACAAACTGACCTTAAAGGAAAACACAATTTCATACTGTTTTACTCTGTTTATATGTGGCGGACCCTGCCACCTTTCTAGCTTCAAACAGTGTTCTGGGGACCTTTTTTTCCTCTGAGAACAGCTTGTTTATTCACTTGTGGAAAAGATAAACATTTCTGAGTTTGTATTATTACCTCATTAATATTGTCAATTATAAGAGTTTGATTTTCTTCTCCAAAAAACTGATAATTTCTGGTGTTTCACAGCAAAACAACATTGCAGCATTCTCCTAAACAGCTAGTAGGTGGGGACATGTTTTAAGCATAAAAAACAATGAGAAAAAAAGTGAAAACTACAGTGAAATCAGTTTCTGGAGATCCTGAATTGATTTAAAAAGAGATGCTATTGACACCCTTGACATGCAGTCACGTATGGGCACCCACTTCAGACAGGGTGCATGCTAATGCTTTTAACGTAGCAGCTACAGTGAAGATTTCAGCTTAAAATGTTTGCTCCAGAAGTGTTTTGCGGACTTAAACATTTTCTATTTTGGGTGACCTTGTCCTTTAAGCATCTGTCACTGATATAAGTTGTTTGAGATGGCATAAACTGAACTGACTGAATACAAAGGAAGAAGAGATACAACATTTTCAAAATTTGGACAGCGCTGGCTTCACATAGAGACGAGATCAACACTCATATCTCCCCGCACGCAAACGCACAAAACTTTGTTTGTCAGACAGCAGCTTGGTCCTGCATCCAACACAAACACGGGCAGAATATTGCCACTCTCTTTTCTCATGGCCCTCGGCTATTGACCAGCATTCTTTCGGTCCCAAGTTGTGATGGTGAAGTTTGGATTCACGTCATCTGCTGGAGGGCGTGGGTCTTTTTATATAAGCCTTGGCAGATAGATGTCTTATGTCAGGCTAGGGTGTGTGTCCACTTGGGCCCAAAGTTATGGCTGAGGAGCCACGTGAGCTCACAAAGTAATTAAACCTGGAGCCTGTGTTTTGTCAGGCTGCCAATTTGCTTCAGTGATTTCTACATTGCGAGGGAGCCAGGTCAGGCTGCAGCTGAAATCATTCAGATATTCTAACAAACGCCTCCTGTCATCAGTGTCCGTTCTGTTACCTCGCCTGCGAGCCCTCAGTCACAATAACAAGGGCAGGACATTTTGAGATGTATTTTCTCTCTTGAAATTATCTTCATTAGAAAGCAACTCTCTTCCAAAGAAAACATATTAATGACGGGCAAACAAAGCCACCGTCGCCGCTAACTAAATGATCACGCAGGAAAAAAAGGAGTTGACTTGGACAAATACTGTAGATCGTCTAGCAACAATATTTACCTAGCGAAACAATCCTAATGAAAAGCAGACGCATGCAAATCTTCCTTTTCCAATTACTGCTGTTCTGGTGAGCTTATTGTTCCTTGTTCCCCTGGCACCCTGCTGCAATTTTACAGCTGTTGGTTTTTACCAGCATAAAGGGGGGGAAAAAAAGCCCTCTGCTCCGGTTTCTCCTGCATTTTCAGCCCAGAAAATTTGGCGGGACCGATGCAGAGAAACTGGAGATATCACCACCCGGATTGAAATCACCCCTACAGTGTGTTTGGCTAATGAGCAGCCCCCACGATCATAGTGTGAATTCCAAAACAAGAACATTGGAAGTGCTCTCTGCTTCTTGTGTCATCCCGGCCTCTCAAACTTCAGCAACAGCTCACACTTTTTGATCCAAGGTTACAGTGATGTCATGCCAAACACCAGTAGAAAGCAACGGGTGTGTTGGATAACCAGGCTGGGCTGTCTTTATGGAGGGGTATACCGTTTCCCCCGGGGGGATAAAAGCACTTAATGAGCCTCGGCTGAGGCCTTTAGACTGCCAGAATAATTGCTCCTGGTAATTAATGTTCAGTAAAAGGCATGTCCTTAAAGCCATTCTTTATACTTCCTAATTGAAAACACAAGACCGCGCCGTTTTGTTGTTCTTGAAAGCCCCTGACTTTGGACACCTTTGTCATATACAAGAGTTTCTGATCAGGTTATTTCTTTCTCGAGACAAAACTGCAGCGTTCATCTGGAAGGCTATCGCATTATTGCTGTTGTTTCTCAATCCTTCCCTCCCACTCTGGACTGCTTCGCCTCGGTTCACATCAGAGCCAGATTGTTTAGGGCTATAGGTTTCGATATCTTTTTACAACCTCTCCCCACACAGCCTCATGTTAAAACAGCAGCTGGAATCAGTCCATGCACATCTGCTGTTGCAGCCCAGTGCTGGTTCTGACACAGAGAGGAGAGCAGAGAGCGGCTCGCTGCTACGGCCCCTCGAAGCAGCTGCTGTTTCCAGTTTCTAATTAACCAGCAAAATGGATGGACTGCTTTGGAAACACAGGTTTAAAGTTTCTCTGCCATAGTGGAACTATTTTAATGGGTAAATGAGGAGCTAAATAAAAACAATAGTTGGTAGCTGATTTTCATTCTTCAGTTTTGTTTTTCTCAAGGGTGTGGTTTGGTGTAACCAACCCCTGTATCAGTGTACATGAAGGAAAGAAGGACCAAGCTGAAGTTAAGGCTCAGCCAAGGAGGATGCCATTAATGTTGACATCCCGTGTGGTCAGAAGCACGAGCCTGTCTGGGTAGATTCTTACTTCCGTCTGCAGGTTGATAAAGTTGGCTGGCCGAGTCCAGTAGTAAGAAAAATAGCTCCTACGTGAAGCCGGTCACACAAAGGTGTCCTGACTGACCTGGTCATGATTTCTGAAAAGAGACTTTGCTATTGAATGTTTCAAATGAGTCCCATCCTGCCCAGAAGGTAGACTCTCGATACCAAAACTCTGCAACTCCAACCAAAACGTTCTAAATGGATAAATAACCCTAACTCAGGTACAGGTAATAGGAACAATGATCCCACTCCAGGAGTGTCTGTCTGTATTCCAGAGCCAGTCCTTGTTATCTGTAGCCCCCAGCATGTTGACCTCTGCAGTCCCAAGAGGTCACTGCGTGCCGCGTGCTGTGACAGCCACATCCTGTCCAAGGATGTGTATGGATAACATTCCACCAGCCTGTTGTTAATTCCTATAATTTCTTTTTTTCCAAACTATGTTTTGTTTGAAAACACCATGGGTGTGGGCAGGCTGGAAAAGTCAACTTTTGCCACCCGTCTGTGCAGAAACAAAAATAGTTCTCACGTTCGGTGACCCGAGCGGCGTAGCACTGGAAGTTATTTTGTCACTGTTACAGCGAGTAGTCGTAAGGTGGACTGTATTTGCGTGTTTCCATGGCTACACGCAGTTGTGTAATCTGTTTTTAAGTTTTCTTACAGCTCGAGAAATGGACAATATATTATTCATGTTATTACCTAGAAAAAAGTGCGTGTGTTGCAGGATGATGTTATTCTAGCCTTTACGTGAACAAGGGATCGTCTCATCTCTTGCTGGAACAATTAGTTGATTACTCTATCAGTTGATCAACGGAAAATACATCGATAACAACTCTGACAATCCATTTAGTCATTTATGAAGCACAAAATCCGAACATTAAGCGGTGCTGCTGTCTCAGATGTGAGGATTTGCAGCTTTTTCTTTAGCTGGGCTTTAGACAAGCAATGTCAAGACATCCCTTTTTATGGGGGGACATTTTACAGATTTAATAATTAATGGGAAAAACTGATGTATTAGACACCAATAAAAAATGATTAGTTGCGGTCTCAGCCTTATTTTTCCATTTTTGTTGGCCACCCTCCCCGAACATTTCTTTGTCCCGGAATTCCCTTAAGGGTCTGCGAGGCTGCATTCTTGACTCGAGCTGAGTGGCATTTCTCCTTGTAGGGGATGAAACGAAGAAGGGGAGACTTCAGGGTCTTCTGTGGACATCTGGAAGCAGAGGACACGGATCAGTAATGAGAGGAGGAGGGTGTGGCACATCATGACAGCCAAGGTGTTGTCTCTAGGGTCTGGGTGGAGGTCGAATGCAAGTCCCAAGATTTAGAGCCGGAGCTTTTCCCCCCCTTACATTTGACGTCAGAGACTTCGCATGTCTATGACAGTGCAGCACATTTGAAGGGAGGGAAAGCGCTCCCTGAGGAGACTTACTGCAGCTGCTGTCCCCTGCTCATACTCTGACTGCGCCCTTTAAAATGTGTGACAAAAGCTGCAGGAACTTTACCCAGGGACGAGGAACGTTTGGAGGAACTCGGTCTAAATTAAATAATAAAGTTTCAGGGACATTATTTTACCCCGATAACGTCCCTGCTCAGTGGAGGCCTGCAGCTCTGAACATTTCTGACGGGTAAAGCACTTGCAGCATTTTATTTCGCACCCTTCAGCTTCGTGAAAAGTAGCTCCAGGAAGTAAAAGTTTTTTTGTTAAGTGTGGAAATGCAGCTGATGTTTGTTTCCACCACAATTTCCTCGCTCTTCCCCACCCTAGAATAGCAGGAAGGGTAAAAGATGGGTCACAATGGTTGCCAATCTTGGTAAATGGGAATGGGAAAGGCTGTGACAGAGTGAATCAGTGTGGGACCCGATAGCACCGTTCAAAATACCTTCTATCTTACGCACACATGCCTGCAATCTGTTTGGCTGCAGCTGCTTGTGAGTGAAACATAGCAGAGGGTGATAAAGGCTGGCAGAGCATTGTGTTTAGTTAACAATCAGCTCATGCGGCGTGCCGATGCCTCTGTTCTAGCTGAAGGTGAGCTCAACTGATCTTAAACTTCAGGGACCGGTGGCACCCTGACAAAAAAGAGGCTCTCAAGCCTGATGCTAAAAATGCTTGTAAAAGAGGGAGATGGAGCCCTGCTGAAAGGAAGAACTAAGGTTTAGGGCCTGGCTTTTTAATGTTTGTAGCTCTGGCTGTAGCTGCTGCCGGTTATGATAACACTGTACTCAGCACGGGCATTACTGAGATCCAGAGCACAGCAAGAAACACAGTCAGGGATCATAGCATCATAGATGTAAGAAATGTATCGTTTGTTTTGCAACTTTTCAATTTTTTAGGTGCATTTTTTCATTTTATGTTGAGACAATGTTGTGCTTATGATCTGGTTAGGTTTAGGTACAACAAAACACCTGGTTAAGGTTCAGACAAGATCACGCTTTGACTTTAAATACCTGGTTACGTCGGCACACAAATGGCTGGATGTCCCAACGGCTCATTAGAAACCCCCTAAACACAGCTAGAAATTGTCCCAAGGTCCACTTAAAAACGGTTTAACACAAGGAAATGCATACATAATCTGAACGTGATATGACACGTAGAAAATTTGAATGTATCCGTGGTTTGCAGACACATCAAGTGCCAACATTTTGCTCTGGCGACTGAGCTGGGAAAGCAGGTATCGACTGGTAGAGAAACGTCGCTGCAGTAATGCTGAAATCAAGGCGTTTGCTGCAGGATTGGACCTGAAACTCCACTTCAGACTGAACACAATAGGATCAACAAACATCTAAAGTTCAAGTAGCATACTGCGTGTTTTATATAATCAGCATTTTCGACTGATGTCTGTACTCCCTCCGGCTGTGTGATTGTAGGTGTGTGTCCATGAACTCATGTGGGTGTGTCTGTTAGTGTTTAAGTTGGAAAACTTTTCCCCAGTGAGGAGGAGGGTCGGACAGAGTTTGTCTGGAAGGAAACAGAACCAAATGTAAAAAACGAACAATCAGGCTTCCAAAACAACTTCAGTATGTAAATTGATGATGAGACACAGCCTCCCCCTCCACCTTATGGTGTCTCTTTCCTGCTCTCCCTAGAGTCCGCTGCAGTCTGAATGCCTTGGAAACATATGATTCACTACCTGACACTGAGATAAACTCTGGAAGTCTCACATCTGCACTAATCTCATCACTGTGCTCCACGCATGCATCGGTTCAACCAGGGTTGAGTGTTACATCAGGTTTTTATGCTGTTGTGTGTATCTCAGTCTCCTAATATGATTTATTTTCAGTCTGGACTCGATCCTGGAATTCAAGTAGTAAGTGATGATGTTGAATGCAGGGTTGTCAGTTCAGTAATGGCCTTTCTTAATCCATTTCTCCACATATAAGCCACGACAGAAATTCTCGACAATCTTCCTCAGGATTAAGATTGCTTTTATTTATGTTCTTGATTCTTTAAATGTTTACAGCGTAATTTTTTAGAAGTGCCTTGGTGTATCCCCTCGCTGTATGAAGTGCTGATTGGAGCAGAAACGCAGTAGCTGCAGCACATTCCAGCAACATGTCAACAATTACGGTTGTGGTCGTGTAAATCTTCACAGACAGAGCAAAAACAGTTGCCAGGGGGCATGCATGGTGCTGTAAGGCACTTGAAGCATCTACCAAACTACTTTTGTTGTTTGGTGGTGAAATATCTGCCTTTTGTTCTGCCTTATAATTGCCGTTGATTTCTCCAAAAAAGAAAAAGTGCAGCATTTGAACTGCCACTCTCCAGCCGTAGCCCATATCGTCTCCTCTCCTTAACCCGTGATTTAGCTCTTTACATCTGGCACGGCCACTAACCACACACCGCGTCAAAGACTGGAACACCCAGGCTGAAGGTTTTTTAAGGAGGACAGCCAGTGCAGGAAATCCACTTGATGTAGTTCAGTAGTGAAGAGCAGGATTGAACTCGGACTCGGAGGTTACACAGTCTGCAGCGTTGCTCTCTGAGCCCATTAAAAAAGACTCTCTGGAGAGAGGCCGAGGTTGTGTTTATGGAGTAGGAGTGTTATGTATGTTTCTCCTGTGTTTGTGTTGAGACTGGAGGTCCTAAGGCTTCATGTTGATGCTGAGGGGCCTGGCTGGAAAACACAGTGAGATTTCTCACACAGCTGTCTGAGGTGTCTTGTGTCCACACTGTGAGGACTGTAACTGTGTGTGTAAACGACTGGAATGGTGCAGAGTTTCATCATGTGACAGTTGAAAGTGTGGATTTGTGTGTAAGTATATCTCTTTCCCTTTGTCTTTGTCCGTGCATGTTATGTGTTTAAACAAAGGACCCCATTAATACGGTGATTTATAGTGGGGGAGGCAGCTTTGAAACATAAATAATCGTGCTTATTCCTGCATTCCAACACTCAATACTTACACTGGTGACACAGAAGTGCTTTAAAAACATTCCACAGATACTATTTGTCCTACTAAAAATCTTTATACCTGAGACATAAACTGAGGTACGAGGTTAATTCGATGGTGTGGAGGCTAAACATTTTTGTCCCACATTATTGCTCTATTAAACACAGCAGCTCAAGCTGACGGCAATTAGCTGAAGGCTCTAATAGCACAGTTAAACATTACAATTTATGCCCACTTACGCCGGTTAAAATGTAGCATATGACTAGCTTTGGATGATGTTCAGCCCGTCGACGCCGCTGTTGAGATAAAACACACAGCGGGAGGGAGCCATATATTACAGAGCCTGGTCTGAAGGGCTGCAAACATTTGATTATGTTGGCCACTCGCTAGGCGGGAAAAAATGACGTAATGCTACTTTTTTCTTAAGGGTGCAGGGAACTTATTCCAGAGTGTTTGTATGATTGCAAAAACAAACTCTAAGCATCCGAATTTGCCCCATTGATTAATATAAATGTATCTGGTGATTCACTAAATAATGGCAGGGATTCATCAAACACACTTTTCCCCCTGACTGCAGCATAGTTTTGGTTAGATGTTAAGCTGTTTACACACTTTATTGGTTCCCTTCCACGCAGAGGGGAGAGTTAAGAAACGGTGGTGCAAGATGGATGGAATTACTTTGCTGTAGCCTCTGATTCATCCTGGAAATTAGTTCTCTCTAAACATATCGGTGCTTTTCAGGGCTGCACAATACACGGTTTCAGTAATATGTTTATGTGCAATAGTCACGTCGCAGTGTGTGCAATGTCTAGTAAGACAAATTAACTCCACTCTTTGCAGCATTCAAGCAGAATGTTAGGATTGCTGTAATTTAATCAAGCCCAATCCAAAATCAATTAAAACATCTTCACGGTTTTTTTCATCAAGATCCATGCAATATTCCCTGAGAAGTTAGCAAAAATGTCGAAAAATGACGCATCTTGCAATGTTAAAGAGAGTGAGAACAAATTCCCAGGTCTGCACTAAAAGTTGATGGGGTCTATTCTGGGCTGAGACTCATCCTCCATCCAAGTTTCATGGAAATCCACTCGGTAGTTTTTGTGTAATCCTGCTGACAAACCAACCAACCAATAAATGAACACAGGATAGAATATAACCAAATATAACAATCTTGCCTCTCAGTCATCTTTCTGCCACTCAGAGTTTGTAACCATGGTGACTTCTGCATGTATTTATTTATTTTTTTCATTTTTTCCTATTTTCTATCAATGAATATCACATTAAACAGAAGTTACTGTTGTTTTCCTTTGTGTCTGCGGCAGTGGGAGTAGGAATGATGAGCTCAGCTGCTCAAGAATGAGTTCTGTGTGTTTGTGGATGTAATAAGTCAAGTTAAAAGAAAAATGCCTGCCCCATAATTGAACAGTCCAGTCTAATAAAATTACCTGGTTGGCTAAATCAACAGGATAATATTAATCTGATGTTGGACTTCAGACTTCAAAAGGTAATTCAATCCATTAATTTAGCTAAAAGCCTCACATGAACTAAGTTGGTGGGGGTGGGGTGGGGAGATCCTTTCTTACTTTTCCTAACCTTTCTTCGCCGGAGAGCTCGTAGCACCACCCAACTTAATCCCCAAGATTATTACAGAAACAGGATCTTTCCCAGGGGATGGATGTGTAGTCAGGAGGCCGTGACCTTTTGACTGAGCTGTTTATTTGCATAGGCTGCAGACAGTGAGAATTAGCCCATATGTGACTACTAATTAGAAAGAGCCCCTGAGAACACGTGCCAAATTGGTTTGGCATCTTTGGGCTGGGCATGAGGTTTGGTTCACCGGGCCAAGCTGTTCAAACTAACCCTCTGCCCTGACCTCGCTCACACAAACACTCCACTGAGTGTGGGCTACTGATTTCATACCAAGATACAGTACCATACGTCCTTTTCTGTTTCCCCCCTCGAATAGTGCTTCCTTCCTGTTTAACTCTGTTTCCTGAAGCACCCCCTCCACGTTTGGGGTTATGGCTTTGGTTAGTCTATGGTGAGGCATGGCACAGATAACTGGCTGGGGTTAGAGTAAGGTTTGTGTCTGGTCATGCATCTCAGAAGGCGCCTTGTTGAGGATAGGGATAAGGCTGGATGTGGGTGAAGGTAGGGTAAACACATATTGGTGGGGAAATGGCTAATTTGGCAATCACGACCACGACCAGCACTTGAAGCTGCAGCACAGGATAAGACAAGTAAGATACTTTGAAACTTTGAAATTCTCAGTACACGATTGCTTTGATTTTGGTCAAATTTGATCAAAGTGATCACAGAAAAAGGATGCACCTTATAACGCCAGAACTTGCCCGAGAATCTTCAAGTTTTTATGTCTTCTCCAGTATCAACGTTTTTCCATGGCGGTTATCTGTCATCCATGAGCACACTGCAAACAAGAAATGCTAATTTTTATGTTATGTTTCCGCTTTTCCAAGATGTAAACAATTTTAGTGTTAAACTTCCTGTCTGCCTCTGTGTCTCCCTTCCTTGCAGATGAGGTGATGTGTCAAGACGATCCCACAGACGCACCTGCAGCCGATCCAGGTAGGAGCCCAATAAACGCGCGATGAGACTTAAGAAGATTCATTTGAAAGTTGCATCGCTCTATACCCACTTCTAAAAGAGGCTATCGTGCCATAAAGACATGCCAATTCAAACCTTAACTAAGTCCAGTTTGTGCCTTTGTGTAATAGCATTGTCCTTGGATTGTGTTCTCAGTGGCAGATGCTACAGACCCCGCTGCAGCTGCAGCTGCAGCTGCAGATGCCACTACCCCTGCTGCCCCAGATGCAGGTGCCCCTCCCAGTGATGCTACCGGTGGAGAACCTGCCACTACTGCTGCTCCCGGAAATGCACAATTTACAGCTATAACTAGACTCGATCTAGACAACCAGGAGGGAGATACTTCAGGAACCTCAGGAACCACTCCGGCCCCCATTGGCAGAGTTGATGCGGCTGCACCGGCTGAGGCTGTAGATAACTCCCCCACTGTTACATTAGTGGTGGTGAGTACCTGCCTGTACCCTGAGCAGATGGAGCTTCTCTGCTCTTTCATTTTTCAACATCTGAAGTTGGCATAAAAATCGCACAACTCAAATAATGACTGAACATGCCAGTTTTTGCATTCTAACAGATATTTCTGCAAAGGAAGCTTTGAAGGACGATGTGCTTACAGTGAATGCATGATGCCGTGTGATAGTGTGCTGCACATGTTGACCTGGCTCACTGTCTCCACAGCCTGACGTGAAATGTGTTGGAAAGGAGGACATCCCAGAAAGCAACGCTGTCAAGCTTGAGGTAGCAACAAATGACTGTGTGAGTATAAAATCTCTTGTAAACTCTCACACTGTGGCTGTGAAAGTAGAATATTCTCGTCAGATATCAATCCAGCACCACCAAAGCTACATCCTACCATCACCTTTACATCATTCACTTTCTAACAATAGCCCTCTCCTCACTGCCAACCACAGGCAGTATCAAACTACCAACAGTTGCACAACATTTAAAACCACAGTGAAATGAGATGTTAAAGCTGAGCCCGGTTACCTTTGAGTGACATGTTCCTTTTTACCGAGACGGTTATCTGCCCCCCTAGACCTTGGGTCCAAAGGAAGTGGCTTACTGCACTTAGAGGAAGAAGATTAATGAGATTTAAAGAGCTACAGTTGGAAATATGGTCCTGATAAAGGCAGATCTTTTCTCGGACATTCCTCAGGCATTGTAAATCTTGAGACTCTGTTCCTGGCGGGAGAATAATGAAGAGGAGGGGTGATGTTCCCTCTATTGCTCTGGGGTCCTTAAGACAAAAGGAGTAAAAGCGAGGATGTGGTTTTATTTTCTAGCTTGCACATAGAGGAGTTTTTTGGGGTTGTTTATTTACATCAGATGCCTCAAAAAAATACTCCAAACTTTGAGCCATCTTAGTACACAATTATAGCTTTTTTCCAGCGCGTGCGGTTACGCAACGCCTCACAGGACAGCAAACACGTGAAGTTCAAACAGAACTCGTTGTTGTCGTATTGTGCAGCGCGTCAGTCCAGGTGACCAGAGCCGAAGCGGCAGGTCAGATCCCAGTCGGTATGCTTCGGTCGGCCTCCGCTCGTGTCATTACTGTATTGTCCACAGAGCCAGGACCATCTGCAGAAGTCATCTGCCCGACTCAACCTGAAACTAAACATGGACAACAGTGCCAGAAGCCGGAGCCAGATGATGATTAGTTCAAAATGCATGAAGCAAAAAAACAAACAAAACACACACACACACACACACACACACACACACACACACACAAGGTTACTCTCTTCAGGCAGGAGTGAGTGAATAGCATGGAAGTCCTTGATAAAGGAACAGCCTGAATCAAGGCAGCTAATTTAATAAAGCAGCAATGCTCTGAAGTAGTGGAAAATAAGAAAGCTCTCTCTCATACTGTAAATCCCCATGTCATCAGTGAGTATACAAGCCAGTGTCTAACGTGACAAAATAAAAAAAAACCACATTTTTCTCCGTCACACATTGTTTCCATATCGAATGAAATCTTGTGAAAATGCGTTTATTTTAAATGCAAATCTACTCAGCTGAACTCCAGCCGTGGGTTCAGGAGGCCACGTAAGGTCAGACAAAGCAGAGTATGAGCAGGATTCCTGAGATGTGATGGGTCACAAGTGACACAGACAGATGGAGAAGAGAACTTGCTTCCACTGGAGTTCTGAGTTCTTCCTCCCCACCTCACAAATCTGGGTGTTGCAGCAGAGTCCAGCTGTGGGCCCACTCCCAACTAACTAAGGATTTCAGGGTTTGCTCACACTGGTCCTACGGGAACACTGAGAGCTGTCTGGATCACATTACAGAGAATGAAGACTGCTCCCAAGTCGCAGATCCTAAAGTTGTGCAACGAGGTGATATCATAGTTCAGGGTTAAGGTGGGAAAAAAAAAGAAAAGGTGTGGTCAGCAAGTTTTCCATCCCAGTGCGTTTTGTCTCCATTACGCACACAAAGGCCTACGTGCGCTGATGGCCAGTGGGGAAAATTCAGGAACACACATTTGATTGTTGGTCAGAGAAAATGTTGTCATTCAAGTTGTCATTCAGCCTTCAGTTCATGTTTAACTTGCCTCAATCAGGGAATTCATTTTTTAATATAGTGGAAATGTGACTGTTTGATTGTTTTTGTGATGCACTTTCATGATATCATGCACAAAATGAGTCTTTCTACTTTAATCCTCTGAGTTTATTCAGTAAGTTATCATGAATTAGTGCAAGAGTGTATTTTACCTTTGACATATCGATACAGCAATCCTCTTAGGATGCGATTGTCAACACACCGTAGCCAAATATATCAATGTTTTGATTAAATCGTGCAAGCGCTCCTAATAGATACTTCCTGACTTCTCGTGATGGAAACTTCTGTAAACACCGATTGGAAAGATTCAAATCAGGCATAATTGTTCCCTTCCTTTAAACAGTTTTAACTCCAGAACCGTTCTGCTTTCTGCAGACAGACATGTTGCAGTCAGTGTGCGTGTTAAAGAGGCACTAAGCTAAGACTCCATGCACTTTTTTATACGTTGTTTAATCTCAGTTTATGTCCGATTCTGTGGAACTGACGCCACCATTCAGTGAATGAATACATAATTCCCTCACTTTTCCTTTTTAGGTGTATTTTGCATTCTTCAGTTAGACAGAGGTTGTGATATATATCGTTAGATGATTGTCCTGTAATGTATCAGTTATCACAGAATTCCTGTTTCATGATACTATCATTACTGGGAGCAATCTATCATGAATTGTATTCATACCGTGAGTTGCTCTGTGATTCCCGCCCCCTTTTTTAACAAACACAATCTTTCTTTTAGGAAGCAACTAAAGTCATTATCCAGGAGAACCCTGCAGGCTGGTGTAACACAGAAAAGTGTGAACTAAAAGTCTTCCAAGACAGCAAGATGGTGCAGATTGCCAGTGATGATGGTGGGTGTTGACGGCATCCATCCGTATATAATAACTTGAACATCACATTTATCTGTGACATAATGCACTCTTATTCTTTCCCCCCTGCAGCTCAGTTGAACACTGTGGCTAAAGTACTCCAGGGTGAAGCTTTGAAAGACAAGGTAAGAGCTACCAGCTTGATTATAATGGTGTGGAGGTGAAAGAACCATGAAACCCATGAACAAACAAGATTATTCAATGTGCTTTTAGTGTACGTTTTTTTTTTTACAGAAGTTGTACGCTTGTAAGTATAGTATTAGGTCATTGATATAAGTATACTAACTACATAAAGTAGACATAGAAAATACACCTGAACCGTACTTAAGTTTACTTTTTTGTAAGGGAAGCCCTGCTCCCGCACTGAAACTACAAACTAATCCTATACAGTATGTACTAAGTAAAATTCATCATAGTAGTGGTACACAAAAAAACAAAATTATGAAATATGTGCGACGTTGGACATCGAACTGCAGCTTTGGATTCTCACAAAGAAAAAAATGTCTTTCTCAAGATGACTCAAGATATTTCTAGAGCTAAAATGTATTCATAATCCAAATTTTAGTATCATTATTATTATAATTTAACCTTTGGTTTGTAGTGAGCACCTACATTACGTCTGACAAATTGTTACTGGACCTGGGATTTGTTTTTACGACAGTGGTGTTGCACTCAAAAACTGTGGGGGGCGCCAAATCGCACAAAATGCCATTTTCTGCATAATGATGCTTTAAATGTTTTGTAGCTCTGAGAAGCGCTTCCATTTCCTTTGTGCATTGCATCGTGAGAGAACAAAGTTCATCAACAACCCATTAAAAAATAATCGTTTTTTAGTGATGTATACTTACAGTTTGAGTACACTTAAAGTGGCCACTTTTCCAGTGTGAACATACGACATGGTATGGATACTCGGTACTTCTTTTGACCACGAATGTCTTTCCTCAACTTGTTTGCAGCTGGGTGTGACAAACGTCGAGGCTCCATCATCGTCTTCAGGTTCTTCTGTGTTTGTGGGAATACTGGTCTCTGGTCTGCTCGCCGCCGTCGCGATCACTGTGGGTTACTGCAAATGCCAGCGCAGGCCTGACGCCAAGGGAGAGAGGCTGGTAAGCGCATTGTTTTCCTTTTAGATAAGATGGATGTACAATGTACTGGACTGTATGTGGTCACCGTGGACCTCATTTACTTATAGTTTCTTGGTTTCTGGTTTACACAGCAGGATGTACATTATTCAGCACAGAGCCCAGCAATTGAAAATCAATGCATAGAAGTTGCTTTTTCCACTGTAGGCACAGGTTTTCATCATGTTTGCAACTATTCAAACTTTTTCACCCCAAGTGGTTCTACAATTTAATTCTGAACACTGATCTGAATGTTTTTCATAAATACAACATTTTTGCACAGTTGTGTTTGTGGGTCTCTGCAACCACATCCCTCATTATAGCCACAGTAACGCTACGCATAGATTTTCTGAGGCAAGGTTCATGTTTTACCGCATCTGAATTAAATCCGCATTATTTTTCTTCCTTCGGAATCAATCGCTGCCAGTGTTTTTAATTAGGGAATGTTGCTGGCCGGCTATCAGAGACAACACGCAGAGAAAAGAGAGAGCGTGCGTTATCCAAAGACCCACGCCCCGCTCGCTGCTGCCTCATTCATCTGCAGAGCTCAGTGTTTCTTGCACTAGTCAGACACAGCTGTATCACATGATCCAGACCACATTAGAGATTGTGCTCGTGTGTTTATAAGCTATAGTGGAAGGGTGTGGGGGTTAGTGGTTGCATGTGTTGACATACGCGTCTTGCATGAAAGAAATGTGTCTGATCGTCAAACCACCGTAGTGCACAAAACATCCCTGGAGCTTCACAGCAAAAACAGCGTTGCATCATTCTCCTAAACAACCGAAGTAGCTGGAGACTTGTTTTAAAATCGAAAAAAACAAGTGAAAACAAACATAAAACGGCTCCATACAGATCGCTTGATGTAATCCAAGTCTCCCGTAGCCCTGAGATCCAAAATTGCTTTTAAAAGAAGTTATTTACACCCTCTTTAAAGCAAAAATCACTTTAGGTGCTATGCTAGAAGCGATAGCGTGCACCCCTTCTGAAGTGGGTGCATGAGCTCAACCATGCGGGTGTAAATATTGATAAAATATAAAAAACATGGTAGGACTTGATTCGTATTCACTTTCACATTTCACATACTCCTTGTGTCCAAACGAATCCTGTATTTTGGCTGTTTTATTGTGAATTCTTTTGTATTTTTTTTTATGATAATTTTATTTGTCATTCTTGTTTTTGTTTTTTCCACATGTGTAAAATCTAATCCACATGTGAAGAAAAGCAAATTGCACATAAAACGAATGTAACTCACATGTGAAAATATGAACTTCTGTGGAGCTTTTCAGTCACATGTGATAAAAGCCAATCGGTTGGGGAAAATGCCCATTTCGCGAGACATTATCTTATATTCACATGTTAAATGTGTGAAAACGTTGATTTAATGTGATTTCATTTTATATGGTTTGTTTCCACATGTGAAATAAGCCAATCACATGTGAAGAAAAGATTTTTTTCTTATATTTTTCAATTTTCAATCTAACTCTATCCAGCCTTTCCTTGATGTGTTGCTCATATGTGCTGTACTTGCAGGCAGAGGAGGGCTGTCCAGTCGACCAGGAGAACCAGGGAAACACTCTTGTCTCCGTGGCCCCCCTCAACCCCCCTCCGGAGACCCAGGAGAAGCCCAGCGTAAATGGAGAGTCTCCCGAGGCGGATAAGACCCAGCCTCCTCCTCCCACCAACGGCCACTCCACCACCAAGACGGCAGACACCGAGCTGTGAAAGGGTCTACAAATAACTGCAGCCCAGGAACTACCCCCACCAACACACCCATCCACGAACACACACACACACACACACACACACACACACACACACACACACAAACACATGCCTATGCAAACTCACCTCCCTTTCTAAATCCACCACAGAAAGTCCACAGCAAAGTGGACATCAGGGACTTGAAAAATCCTCTACATCACCGCTTCTCTTGTTACGCTCCCCTTGCCTCCTCCTTTGGCTGCGTGCCTCAATAAACATCAGGAAAACTAGTCTGATGACGGTGACGCTGATGGTGGCGATGATTGATGTCGGCGATGACGAAGGCTCAGTCCCTGGGTTGTTGACGGCAGGCAGCCTGGGAATGAGGGACAGGAGATGGGCAGTTCTGGGTGGGAAGAGAGTCTGTTTTAGCATTAATCGGCACTGGTTCCCATCATGACTGCAGCCCCTGGAGTTACAGCCACCGGCGTCTCTGCATGACATCAGGTTTAAAGCTCCCGTCAACCCTTTCACCAGCAAATACAGCATGAGCACATAAATGAAATCGCTTCTTAGTTTATCGTAAAAGCCATGACAGACAAAGAGGAAATAAATCACACATGCCTTGAAATCTGTTTACAAACCTCTCAGAGAGAAAATCAGTTGGGCTCTGATCTCCTTTGAATGATTGAGTTATTGATGAGTTGGTGTGTATGTGTGCGTGTCTGCTTTCAAAATCCTACATGCGTGTGTCAACTTGCATCCGTACTGCGCATGGACTTGCATGTATGTCCGTACATGCATCTAAGCTTGCTTTACTGTATGTATGCGTGGTTCACAGGAAGTGGCGGATGTTCAAGTATGCGAGTGAATGACGAGTCTGAGCGTGCGTGTACGTGTACAGTTGTGTAAAAATGAGTCGACAAAGTGAGGAGCTGCAGTCGGTCCCCATGGTGAGGAGGAAGGAGTAGTAGTGAAGTTTTTAATCACACATCGTTTCCTTGAAGAGGTGTAGCCGCGAGGAATTCTCCAATCTATCACTGCAGACTGTAGTGGAAATCAATCACGAAGCCAACAGGCCTCATTACAGTGGCTCCATCGTCACTGCTGAAAGTCATGAAGACTGACTGTCTGACCAACAGACTCACACGCAGAGCCTCTCTGTCCATCCATCCGTCAGTGTTACTCTCTTTTCAATATACTGTATATGCTCTTTTTACTATCAGTATTCTATTGAACGGTATGTATAGTATGGTGCCTTTTTTTTTGTACTGTTTTTATTGTGTGTACTCACACTTGTTATGTTCCTACCATGTGCCAAAGATTTTCATTTCATAGCTAATGTTGTACTAAAAAAATATGTACTTCTGTGGCACCTTTACAAATCGTGATCTGGGTCATACAACTTCAAGAATGTGTTTTTTCCCCCCCTGAGATTAAATACAAAAGGAAACTGCAATTTTTTTTTTTAGTCAAAATGGAACAAAGAAAAGTATTTTGACATAAAATGAGATGTCTCGCATCGATTTCTCCTTTCAATTTTGTATCATTTCATTTCTAACACTCCAATCTGACTGTTTCATTTTACTAGCACCCTGTTTTTAAATTGGATTTAACGTGTAAAAAAAATAAAATGCGAAAATGTCAACAACTTTTTTTATGAATTGTCATGTTTTCAGCCTCATTTTTATCTCAAATGAAATCAGAAGAGTGGAAACAGCGCTGGGCTTTTGAACCACAGAAACATGTGCGCATACATACAGTACATCTGTGCTCTAACACACACACACTGGCTTTAAATCCCATGCAGCCCATAAGGTCACACAGCTGGTTTGCATAAGCGGTAGTAATGACATCACTTCACACTGTTTTGTCTTTCACAGTTTGGGTGGGGCAGCGAAAACATCCACCAGCTGTCTTTTTTCAAAACGGTGCAGGACATGTTCATGAGCGCCGTGTTGGCCCAGAGTCCACTCGCCATCCATCACGTTCACATACGTATTTTTGATTCATCTTCTGTCACCATTCGCTGTATGTGACAGTGCAACTCGTTTATTTCCCATCCGCTCACGTCCTTCTCTCAACACAAGATCAAGCCCTGTGTGAATTCCTGCCCCTGCCTTGTCCCCATCCACACCCTGCGAGGAAAATATGGCCTCAAGGCCATTTAGCACCGCTAAAGGACAGGCCTGTTGTCACAATATGCCACGACCATCATAAAAAGCACACGCCATAGACATAAATATATTGGGTTAAATGTGGTCATCTACAATCCAAGACTGGCCAACTGCTGCATGGTGCAAATTTAGAAGGTGTAAATCCAAGTGGACTTTTTATTGCTGTATGCATATACACTCAAACATCTTAGGTATTTGCATCTTATTTGATCATGAACCCTGTGAGGTGAATCCTCAGCTAAGATCTTATTTTAAACAGAGTGTCTAGATAAAAGAAAAAGAAAAAGGTAAAGTGTTGTTTAGGATACGGGTAAGCGTCACATGCTCGTATTTTCTCCTTTTTTAAGACAACAGTTGGATGTTCTGGGTAATGATGAAGTGTGTTTGCATTAGATGTACACATGGACACAGAAAGTAAGGGGGCGCCTATGGGGGGACTCTAAAACAAGGCATTTTAAAAACCATCAGTTGCACGTCCACTTGATATGAAAGCTTTCTTTGATCGTGAAGCCTAACGTTACTTGGCAGTTCTCTTGTTTATCAGTCACGTGTAAAAATTACAGAAAAACATCATTCTCATTCTTAAGCTTGTAAAGTTTTTGTTAATATAGCACCAAAACATCAGATCATAAACAATGAAACATAAGCAACAACAGATCATAAAAAATGTACCAAATTACAAACACTAGTCAGCACTCGGCGAGACAAACACCAGCTGGAACAAACAAGAAGGGTGTTCCTCAGTGTGAGTCGAGTGCAGAGGACAACACATAAGCCCTGGTCAGAGGACCTGAGTGACCTGCTGGTGATACAAAGATGGAGCAGAGCAGACAAGTGAAAACCAGAACTGAACTTAACAGAAAGCCAATGTCAAGAATATAAAATTAGAGTGATGTGAGTCATTTTGGTGGACCTGGTCAACAGATTTGCAGCAAGACTCGCTGAGGCAGGTGAAAAGGGAATTGCAGCAGTCGAGCCAGGATGATATAAAAGCATGAACTGTCATTTCTACTCGGGCTGTGATATAATAGACCAGGTCAAATACACAGAGGTTTCTTAGACTAGACTACCACAAAGGACAGGGACCCCTCTGCTATCTGAAGCAATGATAAGGTCTTCAGTCTTTTCTGTGTTCAGCTTGAAAAAATCAGTCATCATCCATCCCTCTACCGCCGTCAGACAATTGTTCAAGTTCATTAGTGCCATTAGGTGTAGAAGAAACATATAGCTGGATATCATTTGAGTAACTGTGGTGTGAAATACATTTAAATTTGGTTATGACATGACTTCAGGGAAGCATTACAACACAAATAAAATAGGACCCAGGACAGAACCTTGAGGCACACCTCACTACAAGGTGGCAGTATCACATGTTGGGACCGAGCCACACAGACAAACTGCTTTCTGAGAGATAAAAGGAGAACCAGTCCTGGGCGCTGCCAGAGAAACCCCATCCACTGCCTGAGTTTTCAGTCTGGATGTTGTGATCCACAGTATCAAAAGCTGTGCTGTACTCATTTACTATCTAACTGGCCAGATACCAAGAATAAATGAATAGAAAATGCTTTATTTATAATGTGAACAGACACTTTAAACTTTCCACCCATCGGCCCCTGTACCCCGACAGTATCACTCCAAATCTTCTCTTCCACAGCTTTTCTTCACTGTCACACAAGTCCCCCAGCTCCAGCCTGCTCCCCTCCCATCCTTCCTCCCATCCAGCGCTTAAGTTTCTCCACCCCTCTACTCCTCCGTCCAGCCAAGAGTAGTGTATGCGCAGTGGAATCTGGGATTGCGAACAAAACTCAGCTGGTTGTTTTTATTGTGGGGTGGCTCCCCCCTCAGCGTAGTTACAGCTGCCAAACACGTCATGTTTTCCTTCTCCGTGCCAAAGCCAGCCCCTTCTAAACTCATTGATGGGAAGATAATATTGGGTGGAATGGAAGGGTGGGAGGTAAAGGAGAGCGAGTGGGACCCTGAGGTCAGAAGGTGTGGTCTGCAGGGTGAGACTGTGATGATAATTAAAAGCTGATAAACTTTCAGGTTCATGAAAAGGTTACTTTAATGCCAAGAGGCTGTATTAGCAAAGGAGTACATCGAGTCTTCCATTCTGCATGAAAAAGGATGTGAAACATCAGGATTGGAAAAAAAATAAATACTGCAACCGCCTCAAAACTGTTTGTTCATCTGGTCTCTCCTTTAAGTTAATAGGAGAGGATGCAATATAAGATGTTTACCAATGTCCAGAACATTATGTATGGTGTTGAAACTGTAAAAGACAACATGACCTATCTGAAACTTAGGCATTAACAAGATCAACTCTGTTTACCCAACATAAAAAAAACAACATATTCAATGATTATTGTGGACACCATTTAATTATGCAACCACATACAATATACAATAAATACTAATCCACATACTGAGAAATCTTAACACTCTCCTTTTGTCATCCCAGGCTGGATTAGAAAGAAAGCCTTGTGGCTTAAACCTGCAGTTGCGGATGTTTGGCCACTTGGGGGCAGCAGAATCGAGCTGCTCACACTGATGTATTATCTTCTTTTATTTTGAAATGGGAATCTTATTAGCCAATTGTTGCCTATTAGCATGTCCTGCTGTAGCAGATAAATATTAGCTTCGGTGTGTCTGGCCACCTGGTGAATGTAAGTCCAATACTTACTCAATACTGAGCTTTGTTTTTGTTCTCAGCTACTAACTCCTGGGGGAAATATCTAATGTTAGCTGCTAACAGCCCCAGTTAATACCCCCAGTGTGTATTAGCATACATTATTGGTCACAGAGGGAGGCCTAGCTAGCTGTTAGCCATCAGTTGCTTTGAAAGATAATTAACATGTGATTTCTGGTAAAACTCGGGTCATTTAAAAAGAGGTAATTTTGTCCTGTATGTATTTTCTGAGCCCCCAAAGACCCTTTCAGCCATGAACGTCACGTCCATTGTGTGGCGTCTGTTTGCCAAATCAAAACAAAGATGGCCGCCCACCGAGAAGGAATATTTTCAAGAGTCTCTGAGGTTCTGCAAATACCATCGAAAGAGTGGTGAGTGCTTTTAAATGACAGTTTAATAGCCGACAGATTAGCAATCATGGGGGCTGACATGGAAACATTAGTTACATTACATATGTAGAACTGGTAAACATAGTAAGACCCTTGTAATTTAGTACTGACTAACCCTGAAGGTGTGCTAATACATGACAGGTACAAACTGGGGCTGGCCGAAAGGTGCTCACCAGTCTGCTGGTGCTGGGCAGGTGACATACAGAGGGTTTGTATTGGAAACAACAGTAGTGAGAATGAACCAGAACAGCAGAGTCACAGAGATACAACCAAAACAATCAGCTGAAAGTAGGCCTGGAGAATATATTATATGATTATTTTTACATGAAACTATCATAGGTTATTGATATTGTTACATCGTGATATGTCATGAGTGTTGTCTTTTCCTGGTTTGAAGAGCTGCATTACAGTAAAGTGGTGTAATGTTCTGAAGTTAGCTCTACTTGTTCTAATACTTGCTTTCACCCACTTAGTCGTATCCATGATTAGTTATAAAAAATCTAATTGCATTAATACTTTGTACCAATACTACAATATTTTGGCAATACAGCGATATTTTGTCAAAAAAAAAAAAAGGAAATTACCATCAACAAAATGGTATGAAATCCCCCCCCCCCCCCCCAAAAAAAATATATATATTAGACTTGCTAAATGCACAAAGTCTCCAGATACCATGTCCACATACTCATAGTAAATAGATGATTGCTAATATATAACAATAGATTGAATCTGCATGTATCCTCAGATAGAGATGAATGACTGGAGAAGTGGCTGCATGCTCAGATCCAGACCTGCAAAAGACGTTAAATCTGTAAGTAGTATACAGTTACTGTGGAGGAGAGTAAACAAAACAGATTCAAGAGTTGATTGCACCAGACAATTTAATCTCCCAGTAAATCAACAAAAGAAATGACCCTGCATGACGAGGGCTGAATCACGGGCACGGTATCAAAGCAAGAGATTTGGGAGCATAATGGGTAATATGCTGACGATAATGAAAGCACAATTAACCTTAACTTGGACTCCGTTAATACAACTCCAGCTGTTTCACCAACCAACCAGTCAGCTAGTCAATTCATAAAAATGAACAAATACAGTTTGACAAATTCACTTTGAGTGGGTCTCTGAAACAGATGAGGAAGTTTTGCGAGTGTACTCCACTTGAACTTGATGAAATGATTTATGTGTTCAAAATCTTGGCAGCAGAGAAAGGGTTTTTTTCTCATGCAACACCCTAGCTCGAACACAACAGTACACATCCACCCACAATCACATCGACATTCTCTCAAAATCCATGTGCATTACAACTGTGAGTAAAAAAAACTTAATATACTTGCACATACTTTGGAAAAAAAAACATGCATCAAGGGAAATGTAGTATGCAATTTCAAAGCTGGGATCCACATTAAGGGAGGGGTCCACTGAAAGACAAATATGGGGCCCCACTGACTAATGTGCTCACATGAGGGAGTGACCAGACACGTCCTGCATGTAATGACCCATCAGACAGCTGTGTTAAAGGCCAGTCAGTTTTTAATCGCTTCATGTGTGATGACAGTTTGTACTTTTAGCCCTAGTAAAAAGTCACTAATCACTAAAATTAGTTTAGTGTTAATAAACTGCAGGGTTTTATCATGCGTCATCTGCCTCATATGTGTGGAGTTAGGCGATACTTTGTTCTATCTATTGTAATACAATTTTTCTGAGCAGTCTTTACTCTAGCAAAGACTGAGCTGCATGATAAAAGTACCAAATAATAATAAACGAATGGTGAAAATTTGAAAGCTCACATTTGATATTTTGTCTCCATAGACACCTAAACAACAAATAACAACGGAAACTTAAATCGAAATCCAGTCTGTTTCCTGCACATTGCTCTGCGCTGTCGTCTATTCCCAACATCTGCCGAGGGAAACAATCTGGAAGGCATTGTCTCTTTTTATTTTTTTTCCAGTGATGCAACTGTCCACAGAAGGCACATCACACGCTGTAGTAAACTGTAGACTATGCAGCTGATTGAATACTAATGATAATTTACTAAAGGTTACTTAAGTTCTGCAGACAAATTGCACAATAACACTAGATGAGTCCAAGTTATCTGGCTGATTAAGAAGGTGTGATATTAGCTTCTAAATACTTCAGATGAAAACATTAATTTAAAAATATACACACTTTGAAATAGGCAAATAAACAACATTATGTAATCAGTTTACATTGGGCCACATTGAAATAATCCAAACTTTAGACGGAGTGAAGCGTGCAGAGGAAGGTGAAGTTTGAATGTGACTGTGATTGTTGGGTTAGGATGCCCCCTGCTGTGGCCTTGAGGGGCAAACAGGGGGCAAACTAGACACAGCAGAGTGAAAAGAAACAAATGAAAAGCAAAAATATAAATGTGCTTTAGAATTTTTATTCACCTGGTCCAACCAAAGTTTGAACTTACGACATGTGGAGGTCCACATTCTGCTCTGATTCGATTACATAAACTATAATCTGAACAGTATTAATAAGGTTGCTTGGTAAGTGGGTTGAAGGGATAGTTGTCGCTGCTATTTAGATCTGTTAGAAGTGCATTTCAATAGAGTATGAAAATACCTGCAGGTCTCTTTAACATATTTCTTTCTGACTACAGAAAGTGAGATAAGATCACACAAGATCCCATGCAGTGAAACATGCAGTGCATTGTCACTGCAACAAAGGAAAGTAAATGTAGTAATTTTAATTACCTTATAAAACTAGAACTTAATATACATTATGAGCAGCTGCCATTTACAAAATTAGGTCCTGGAATTAGTAAATACTATGTACGCCATACATAAATAGTAACTGCAAAATGTATTAAGACACAAACAGCTATAATTAAGTTAGGAAACAAGAAAATCCCCATAAATTAATTACTATAAAAATTGCTATTGAATTTGCACTTAGATGTACTTGAGGTAATGGAATCACGAGACCGTAAATGAAAGTGTGTTATTGACGTCATCATACTTCCAGAGTTACTTTATGCACCAGAAGCTAAACATCGGGTGCATAATCGCTTGAGATTTCGCATTTCCAGTAACAAACATTCAGTACACATTAGATTGTTTTCCAATGTTTGTAGTCCTATAAATGGGTCATATCACTGCTGTTTGCTGCTGGGTACAAACTCAGATCACACAGGACTCTTTCAAAGGCCAAAGCCTCTTTTTATCATTGAGAGGATTCTTCGTGACCGTGTCATTTTCTACCAGGGTTAGAACAGTTGTGGTTATTTCACATGAGAGATTTCTGTAGGCTCTTTGTGTTTCTTGTCTTTGCTTTTTGTTTTGCTGTTCTGAAGTGGGCAGTGTTCAGTCGGAGAAATGTGATGTCACATGTTTCTGTGCACCGGTCATAGTTTGGCCTAAGCCACATTATGTGATGTGATGACGGTTGTGAGGTCTTGTGCTAAGTAAGCCTAATGTCAATACAAAACAGTCCTGATGAAGCAGATCAGTCATGTTTGGGTTTTTTTAGCTTCAAATTCTTCATGAATAACAACAAAGGATGTTTATTTTCCCAAAGTTCAGCTGTGGTTATTGCCTATTTAGTGATAATGTCAAATTTTAGATGCATTAAAATGCTTATAATTCATTCTACAGAAACGGTTTTATTCTAATAGCTATTTTTGGTCGTTGCAGCCTTGGGAGCACAGGGACATAGCTTATTTGTTAGCATATCCTCTAATTGAACCTGTCCGATAATTTATATAAAGAAAACTCCTTTATTTAAAAAAAAAAATGTTTTTAACACATTAGCCTATCGTGCTCTATGTACAAATAGTACACCGTATTGTTAGGAAGTGTATAACATATGGGAAAACCCAGGATTTTTCAAAGTCCGTCATCAGTGTAGCTTCACCGCAGTGAACTTCCGCATCAAGATGATACTCGGATTTGACTTTTTTCGTTAATGGTTGACAGTTGAAAACCACCAAACCGACGGCTACACGGCTCATTTTGATTTTCCAAACGGCTGAAGGGTAAATATAATCTAGCAGGATAATATATAAGACCAATGACCGTTCATGTTAATAGAAATTTCCAGAATGTAGGCGAGCTGACGTCAATTTACGTCCTACGTTTTGGGTAAATCGACCCATAAAAACACTCGTGTGGCGCTTGAGTCGCCTGTCAGCTATAGCTGTTAATATCTCTGTTAATTTAACGAGTTTTCCTTAAGCATGTGGCATGTTAACCATACCGCTACCGAGAAAATAACGGGATTTAAGCTGAAACCGGAAGTCCATCGAAGTGACTCCTCTTGTTTTCTGTCTGCTCTCCGTTCCGCTCTGCGCCTGTTTGTAAACATGCGTCAAAAGCACGTGATCCCTGTGACGCCTTTCGGGGCGACGTCCAATCAGAAAACGGGGGTGTGTGCCTGTGGGCGTGGCTTGTTTGTGTTGCTGTGAAAATGTCGATGGACAAGGTGCAGGGTGCAGGGGACCACTCTGGATTTGGTAATAAACCGGGAGGCTGGCGGGAGGTAATGGCAGCCGTGACGGAGCAGTATTTGTAGAGAAACCGGACGTGTTGCGACGGACGCGTCGTCGGTAAGTATGTCCTCTTCCAAGAGGACCTGTTTATATCCAGTGCCTTGCTCCAGTGAATCATACAACGTCATATGTATGGATATAGGTTACAAGTGCGCCTGTGGTGGGCGTTTCAGTGCCATGTATGTTATTCCTTGCATTATCTTTTTATAGTGTGACACATTTTACGTGTTAATCGTTCAGTGTGTCATTGTTAGAAACTTACTGAAAGGTAACTCTCTTATCAGTATTACTCCCATGATTTGATTGTTACGATGTAGTGCGCAGTGTCTCCAACGTTACCCGGAAATAAAGCAAGGCATTTTGCTCTCAGCTGTTTCCTTCTAAAAAACATGTCTGTGCGGATTTGCGGCTCATTCTCATTCTCGTCCTCAAAGCCAGTGAGAGGCAAAAGGGGCAGGGTGGGATGGAGAGGTGTGCTGGATGCTTGCTGCAGGAGGATGTTGCGCACTTCGTTTTTACCTCAGGAGTGAGTGGTCTGTGCATCCATGGGGTCTACTGCGTGATGACTTGATTTATGAGGTACATGTTGTTATTGTCTTTGTCTTAACAGATTTGTGTGTGTTAGTAGTTGGGTAGACTTGAATATAATTGATTTAGCTTTGATATCTTTAAATTTAAAATGAAAAGTAGCAGGATATCACATTTAATTAAAAGTTACCGAGGAGGGGAAAATGCTCTAAAATAGTGTGCTGTAAAAAAATATATAAGTACGTAAGGACAACTTTATATTTTTGCTACTTTTTCAAGAGATTTAAAGCCTATTATAGGCTACTGACTTTGAATTTTGTTGCCATCGCACCTGTCAGAGGGTGTCATGCTGTGTACCATTTCCAGCTAGACATACTGTATTTAAATTGCAACATGTAAAAAGAAATGTAAAATCAACGACAACTTCATTCAAAAGCTTTTTGCTGCGTATATACCTAAAATTAGAATTATGTAAGATTGTTTTTTTCCCATTGTCCATTAACTCCAATGAGTTTATCTTTTCTAATACCTATTATTGATACTCTAAAGGCTCATTTTTTGTTGTCTTTAAACCTATAGTGCGTTCGCCTGCTGTGCCAGTGCCTTGACTCAGCTCCATCCATCCAGAGGTTTCTATGTCATACGCACTTTTTATTCCTGATGTAAACAAACCTCCAGAAGCAATACTCTGATTTCGACACTGGATGGCGTATTTCTGCAAGGTTAGATCTTGTGCTGGGCATGAAGTTATCAGACAATGTTCTCAGAATGAGTCAGATGTTATATTTGGGAAGTATTGATGCAAAGCCACAGAGTGACGGGAAGACGGCAGCATCTAAATGAGATCAGTTGATGTATGTTTTCACTCATTCTGTGCCTCACAACTTTGTCGACAGAATGGCTCGCACATCCGTCTGTCGCGGTTGGGTAAAAATGGACTGGTATCTCTTGACGTCAAAACTCCCCTGACTGCAGTCGCCTGGCCGATTGATTTGCTGACTGCTTCAGAGGCACAGTAAGAGAAAATCTTGTTTAAAGGGTTGATAGCGTGGGCTCGAAATAAATAAATATATTGAAGACTAAAGTACAACATTTTTAAGCTTAGAAATTGAAACAGCTTGCCTTCCAGACAAATATTGCCAATCCTCTTTTTGCAGAGGAAATGTAGGTATTACTTTCAACTTCTCTGAAAGGTAAGAGACAGTACACGTCACAGTAAACACAGGCAGCAACAGCCAGGACAAATGTTACATCATTGCAGCGATTCACTGTTTATATCAATTACTGTCAAAAATCGGTAATGAATAACAGATGGCTCGCTGCATATTTGCATTATTTAATGGCTGATGGTCGGCAGTCGTATGCGTACATAAGGGTTGCAGCATTTTTGAGATTTTCCGGAGACCATAACCATCTCATAATAAAATATTACAGTTTCAGTTGCAATGAGCCTTAAAGGAATAAATAAAGGTGTTTTTGAATCAAAATAAAAAAATGCTTTATTATAATTTAACAAAATAATATTGACATGATATATTAATAAGACGTGAAACTTAATATAAACTTGAAATTAGTATGTATTTTTAATAATGCTGACACAGTCGATTTCAATATCTTGGATAAGCAAATGTACATGTGATGGTAACCAGTATATCGCTGCAACCCTAGCGTTCACAAGTTTATAACTGCTTAACATCAAAGTGTTATATCTGTTCAAAGGTCTCTTTTCTCTGACTTGTCCAACACTGTGAGGCCAGAAACTGCTGAGCTGAGGGGAAACATTTCAGTTTACTTTACTGTATGTTTGACATGTCTCAAAATAATGCCTGGGATTTTCTCAGGACCTGCTGAGGATAAAGCTGTCCGAGACTTCCTTTTCATCACGTCGTGCGTGGTGCTGGAACACATGCTGACATCCCCAGAGAGAGCCTGTTTGCACTCTTGTGAGCGGTAACTGCGTAGCAGGTAATAACAGAAGCAGATTACACTGTGTAATTTCATTAAAACATGTAATACCTTTTTTTTTTGTTGCCTTAATGTATGTGTGGGTGCATTGAGGAGCTATGCCCATTGTTCCCAATACAGCCAAAAACAATATCAATGGAGCTGACTGGGCACCTTTCCAAGGGAGGGATTAAGGTTTAGGAAGTGGAACAGGCATGGCTGATAGATGACATGGCTAAAATTAACACACTGCCCACTGGATGAGGAGCATAAATAGCAGACAGGAAGGCCCGGCACTTGGATGTATCTTTAAAGCTGTAGTGTGTCTCTCTCAGCATAATCGCAAACCACTGTCACAGTGAAAGATCCTACTGTCATTAGAGAACAACAGGGAAAAGCAAGAGTCCCAAAGTTGTCAGCAGAGCTGGAACGTAATGATTGGTTATGGATGTAGTAGGACCGCCACAGGCATTTGACAGCGTTCGATATAAGAGACAAATTAAATGCATCGGTTATAATATGATATAGCGTTCAAAGTAATACATTTTAAAATGTAAATCTTTTATCCAATCCTCTTAGCAGGAAATGGGGCACCGAACGCAGCCAAGTGCTCAACTTGCATTCCTTTTTCCTTCGTGCTATTGCAGTTATCTTGCTCGGGATTCACATATAGACTGAGGACGTCTTCATCCTAGAGGAGCAGCTAGACCTCAATGCTCCGATCAATACCCTCAGCATCTACCAGTCTGCTCAGAGCAAACATGCTTTGATCCTTCAGATCCCTTACATTTCCCATATAGCTCGAGGCTGAAAGCTGATTCTTATACCAATGCTCTCCTTTCTCAGTCCTGTAAGGTGAAGCTGTGGGCTCCAATGGGGAATCAGGACATCACGAACTACAAGTGCAACAGGGAAGAAAATTCACAGTCACGTTAAGTGCAAGATGAAAATCTAGACTCGTAACTGGAGGTTAGTGGAAATTTTAAGACATGAAATTTGAGGGATTATTTGTGCTTTTATAGCTCAACCAAGCCTTTGAAAAATCTGATTTTAGAGTGCAAGATTCAGGCAGTCAGTGAGGAACCAAGCTGCAACATGGAGAATATTCTCAAAACATCGTTGACTGTATGTATCAATATACGGTATATCAATATTTTTGAAAACATGTTGAACGCAGCTCCAACACTTCAGTTCTAACTAACACTTGGACGTGTTTGGAATAAACGTTGCCCCCTGTGGACATATTCTCTCCTGGTTTTTAAAAATTGTCAATTATTTATGAAGGCACTTGTTGAAAGCGCACATTGTCTTACATCTCTGTAATAAAAAGGTGTGGTGGTGAGCTGACAGGCACTTTGTTTACCTTTTGTTAACTGGGACAAAGCTTTTATTTCAGCTTAGCATATAAAGGGGACTTTATGCTTCAGAAATGCAGACAGAGCTAATAGGCACAGCCTTGTTGAGAACAGACGAGCTCATAAAAGAAACAGAGCCAAGCTTGTTCCTGTTATCGCCCTGCTGGACACTGTTTGCAGCATTGTAGTCGACGCTACACTAACACAAATAGGCTAACTTGTCATATTTAAGTCGTTCTTGGACCGGCCTTTCCTCAGACTAATTGTGGATGTTTATAGTGAGAATTTAACTTGATTCTAACTTTATACATGATTGAATCGTAGTATAGGTTTGTCTCTATGCTGTTTGTATGCCGTGCCACAGCCCAAATAACCAGCTGTATAACCAGGTGCTTGAGTTAGTAGCATTATCCCTGAGGAATTGGGTTGGATGGCTCCTGTAGCATTCACAAGACTGTAATGCTTTCCAGTCAAGCCTAAGTGTCTTGCCTAATGTAGTGTCCCACATTTGTCTTGACTCATAACCATGTCATAAATCAAATGAGATTATTTGATTGATTGTTGATTTTTTTACAGCATTATTTTCTAGGTTTCTAAAAAGTGTTTTTCTGCTTTCTCTCCTCCCGCAGCTCCATTGTCTGATTTACATGACAAATAATGAATCTTCTGATCAAGGTATGTGAACTATCAGATAAAACTGCCAAGACCCAAATTCTTAAAATAAACTCTGCTAATGTTTGACGGAAACAAAACAGACTATTTATAAGACAAGAACACAGTCCTTTTAAAGGAACAGCTGCTTTCTGGTATACCCTTAAGTCAGTACACTTGAATTAATGGTATACAATCACGAAGTAGTTTACAGTTGTAAACGTTTTTTGATATTTTTGTCAGTTTAATAGATGCGTGATTAGTTTAAGATGGATAGAAGTGTTATTTTGATTAGAAACAGTGGATAAAACAGTGCTCTGCATTTCCCTTTAAAAGCATAGTTGTGGTAGGAAGCAATGGAGCTGAAAGAGGAAGTACACGGTGTCGGCACATTCAGAGTAACATTTCATAGTCTGGTTGTGACGGTCAATCACCTCACACATTATACTTTTTTAAACACTCTGTCCCACTCTGGAGGTAAAAAGTAGTAACACTGAAAGAGGAACATCATGTATCCTACGTCAGAAATCACTATAGCAACCAACGCACGGGTATTACAAAAGAATCACGTAACAACGTAAAACAGAGCACGATGTAAATATTCCCCTTTGGTGCAGATTCAGAGATGAGTAGAAACCCTCATTAGACTGTATATAAAAAGTCAAAAGACCATCTGAGTGCTTATGCAACTGAGACATAAGCTGGTGATGTGCCTTTAAAACCAGTGGGTTGTCAGGTGATCGAGGATACTCAGTCAGCTCAGCCTCACAGACAGAGGAGCCAGAGTGCGTCTCATGCCGAGAGCAGAGAGGAGAGCGCCAGAGAGGAGGGCAGCCGAGAGGGAGAGAGACCCAATTATACGGGGACATGGGGGGAAATGGGGACACGGCAACGTCACAGAGTGGGGGACAGGGAGCTGTGGTGGTAGGGTCCCTTTAACCGCAGTCTGCTCATGCTCACTTGCCTTGTGTGGCAGCTAGCAAGTGTGTTTGTGGCTCAGCTTGATCAAGAAGTTGCGTCGTATAGCCACAACAGTGGCATAAAAGCACAGAGAATTAAGTGCTGCGTCACACTCGGGCAGAGGAATAGCGTGATCATGCGCGCATGTGCACGGCTGTGCGTGCATGCACGGGGCTCTGCTCTGTTTCTGTGTATATGTGTTACTTGGAAGTAGCAGTCTAATAGCAGTTTATGCTGTTGCAACAAGATGAAAATAAAGAGTGCGTGTGTTTGAGGGAGGGAAGCAGGAGGAGAGAGCGAGGGAGATACAGAGAGGGAGGGAGAGCAAGTCAGAGAGTGAGAGAGAGATTGTGGATTAGTTGCTACGTCACTTTTTCATGTCAGGAGAAACAGAAGCTGAGATAACAGAAGCCCAGAGTCATCGAGTTTTCCACCTGAAGTCGACACAATGGTTTCGGACAAGCTCGGCTTTCTCCTCCTCTTCCTCTTCCTCCTTGGTAGTTTTGATCTGCTCTGCCTGTCGCTGCTATATATGTGTGTGTGTGTGTGTCTGTGTACGCTGTGTACGTCCTGTGAGCTGATATCGGGAGTTTCAACATGGATGCTGAAGATGTGACACAGTTTCTGTAGGTCTTGTTTTGATGGCGTTGTTATGTGTGTGTGTCGGGTGGCCAGAGGTGCGACAAAGGGGTTAACAAAAGAATATTCTGGAAGGTTCTTAATATCACAGCGATGCTCAGTCAGGAATGTTTTGCAGAGAAATGCAGAGAGGTATTCGAACATCGCTTTTTGTTGCCACCATCACCTGAAGGAATACGGGTGATTACATTTGTGCGACTAGGTGAATTCAATCACGCACGGTGCTGTCTGACCAGTTATGAAACAGTATTGTATGTTTAATACACCACTATATGGGAGTGGGTACAGATGCAGCCAGGTGGACAATACAGCAGCCTTCAAAGGTTACGAGTTCGTTGTTGAATTCAGCCATGACGTTGATGATTTTTATGTCACTACGTATGTACATACATGTGTCTGTGTTCGGAGTGCTGGCCTACTTGTTGTGGTTAACTCTTGATGGAGGTGAACAAAGGAGTGACCATGGAGCGAGGGAGTCGGGCATGTGCGAAAGCAGGGACTGGTTGCGATCCAGCCGTACGTTGCCATCAGACAACAGATCAGCTCGGTGTCTGTGGCTGGTGGCACTTATGTATGTCATGTGATTTGTTTTCACCCTCCAGGGCCACTGGGATTCGGCAAAACCCTTCCCCAAGACACATTTGTTTCTGCGTAGTTAGGAGAGACAGAGATGGTGACGCAGTCATTTCTGGGCTGGACTTCTCTTTAACCAGTACACAGCTTGTATCCCTCCCTCTTTTTTATCTGTTTATCTCGCTATCTGTCTCTCTCTTGAAGAAAGGGAACTATAGAAGGGGCTAAATGTCATGGCTCAGGATCAGGGAGAAAGACAGGAGGAGAGAAGGAGTAGAGGGCGATGGAGAAAGAGAGGGGGAGAAGTTGTTTACCTTGCTCTCTTGGTGACTCTGCTTTGGCTTCTCTCCAGTTCACATGCACTGGACTTCCTAAAGCTGCTGCATCACAGGCCACCGTGCCAAAGCTGGGTTCTCATTGGATGGGAGGAGCTCTTCTGGCTCCACGAGCTGCACAGAGGTGCTCTATTGGCTTAGTGCAAGCAAGCAGCTGGAGTTCAACGTCTGATTGGTTAAGAGGCAATGTTCTCTTTTACAAAGGTTGTGCAGTCGCAGAAACAGTTTTTCCATGGATACACGAGTACCATGTATGATTATATAAGTTGAGCTGGTAACATTCGTTTCTTGTGTGCATTTAGACGGATGGAAAATGATGGCTCAGTTAGGTTTTTACTAGGAGCATCGCTGCCTGTGTTTGTTTTGTGAAGTGATTGTCATACATTTTGTTGTCTGGCCAATGCTAACATTTTTATCCATACCTGCAGTGCAGTGGGCCAGCCTCCGGCCCTGCGCACGCATTGTTTTACAGGTACTGTCATTTCCTTATAGTGTACTTGGAAGTTTCCTTAAAAAAAGATACGACATGAGCTATGTGTGCTAATGACTTGGGCAAGACATGAAATCAGTTTAGTTAGTTGTCTTTCGTCTATAAGCAGGTGTTGATTTTCCTTGAAAGAATTGCTGAAATCTTAACAAAAACGTAACTTCCTGTGAAAGATGTTTGATCTCTGAGTCTCGTCCCCAGAATGTCGAATACTTTGGGTTGGCTGCTTGGGACAGACGCTAGCCCAAGGCGCCGGTATTTGATGATCTTGGGGATACTATCTTTCTTCACGCCAAACTGATTCTCCATATGCCTGCCTAATATACTTTTAATTTCCAGTGTTATATCAGTTCCTTTTCTCGTAGATTATAGTAAACTGTGGGTCTCGTAACATCAAAATGTTACTCAGGCCTTCTTGTTTGCTCTGAACTGTCGGTAAAAGAGAGCTGCTCAGCATCTTCTGCATAGCATGCATGCCTGACACACTCTGATACCTGTGATGAGGGTGGCAGCCGCAGGAAGGATTTAAATCCCGAGACAAAGAGAGGTCTTCTTGTTCTCCTGGCCGAAAGTCCAAAAGATGCCACATTTCTGAGATGATGCAAGAGTGTGTGTGGCTGCCTGTGGTCTGCATTGCAGCTCCTGCTTCTACAGTCAGCGTCTTTCTCTCTCTTTCTCTCTCGCTTGCTTTCTTGTAAATGTGCTGATAGTATAACACACTGTATACTATCACTCGTTATTTTCCCTTTGTTAAGATGATTGTAAAGAAGAATGTGCTTCCTGACGTCTGTACTCCCTCACTTGAGAATGAGTTAACGTTTAGTTCGGCTCTGTCCACACGTACGCAGGTATTTATTCACACAGTTTTTTTCTTTGCGTTTTGGTGCACACACGTTACCGGTGTTTCAGATCACTGAAAATTGATGTTTGGGAAAACCTCTCTCCGGGATGAAGATATTCAGAAACTCTTTTGTGAGTGTTTACATCTGGACGATGATGCAGACCCCCACTTTTGCCTCCTAATTGGGTCTTATCAGTGTCCAGCATTATTTACAAATGTGAACTGGTAGTTTGTGTTGTGATATTGTGGAGTATTTGAGTTTGTTTATTGACAGATTGGATGTCATATTGTCAATAGTAGATATACATAAACAGAAATTGAACAGAGAGACAAAAGCGGCTGTTGATAATGTTTTAATAAAAACAGGCCGAGCATCATCCTGGAGGATTCTGCGAAGAGCAGTCGTGTTTCCCTGCATCATCATCTTTGTCCTGTTTTCAGGAAAAATTGCCTCATGAGTTCCTGTTAAGGTAGAAATTGTTTATAGTATTTTCTGTAACCAAGCAACCAACCACAGAGTATACAATCAGCTTCCTGTTTACACTGACAGTGTGTGCCCAAGGTACATGAATGGTCATGCGATATGCATTTTCAGGTGCGTTTCTGAAACAGTATTAAAACGCTCGTCCGGACGGAAATATTTTTTAAGTGGCAACAGACAACTTTTCTCCCCTCGCGTTTCCAAGCTGTATTAACGCTGACGCCACTGTTGCATAGACAACTGGATAGTTTTTTGTTTTCCTCAGGGTCACAAAAAACAACAACACAGGACAAAACATGAGTTTATTCAATCATTTAGTCCATGATGGAAATAGATAACCTTCCTTTACCCGGGTGACCGCGTACCACAAAATTGTATGGTGATAGTGAGGTTGAGAGGTAACCTATGTAAACGTTGATGGTTTTATTATTCTATATCCATTACATTGTGCAATCAACATTTACTTCATCATGATATGGTTTTAAAACCCCCTGTGTATGTGTGGAAAAGGCCTTAGTCTTCCAGTCGGTGTAGTAGACTATACAGCGAGCAACAGAAGTACACTATTCCAACTTATCTGCAGACAGCTGATTTATGAGTAATGGGCTTTTTAACAATGAACTGTAGTTCAACTTTATAGTATTCCATAAAGTACAACTGTCAGCTAATAAATCGCTTATCGTGCACGTTTCCCTGCAGTTTACTCACTCAGCAATATTCCTATTTCTCTCTAAGTAAGGACAGCTGTGAAGATATTCACCCCTGTGGGTTTCCCCAGGGTGCTTCACAGTTCCTTCCTGATCCTGTCGTTGACCACTCTCTGAAGGCCTCCTGTCCCTTTAAATCTTTTATAAGCATTACACAACAGGTCCAGTGGCACACAAGCAACAAACAACCCGAAAAAGAAAACTGACAGGGTTGGGTTGAGCCAGCCAGGCGAAGGAACCAGACACCTACGGACAGACAGGCCCTCTGATCAGAGTCGTCACTGTGGCTACAGTGCAAACACACACACACACACACACACACACATACTAGATAACCTTATACACCCTCACACACAAACAGCCCTGACAAAAAAAAGAAAAAAAAGAAAAAGACTTAGCCTGGCCAATCTGAAGCCTGATAAGAATTTGTAAGGGCTGTGGGGATTACTGTGAAAATCAAAGTAAATTACATCTGATGTTTCCAGGCTGCTGGTTTTGCTCTAATCATTTCAAGACAAGTCGTATTTATGGGAGTTGTCATTGTAAACATGAAGAAATTAAGGCAGACTGTGTGTGGGTGTGTGTTCTGGAGGGACAGCGGGGTTTGAGGCGAGACAATGAATTGTCAGTGTTCCTTCCACCTGCATGCAAAGAGTGAAAGAACAGTAGCAGCACCAAAAAGGATATTAGAAACATTTGGGGACCTTCGTACTTTGTTAAAGCGCTTGGCAACAAGTCAGTGAACTGGCCGCTACCTGTCCTCGCCCCACCCTCTCAGTGTGTTGTAGCTGCGTGTCTGCGTCATGGCCGTCATTGCCAGCAACTGACTACCACTTCCTTGCTTTTTTTTTTTTTTCTTCCCCTGTAGTGGCCGGAGAGCAGCGAGCTACCATCCTAACTATTCTACCGAGCAACAGCGAGGAGAGGAATCATCGCGGCCCGTCTGCAAAAAAAGCTGCAGGTGAGCCTGAAAGACATGCAGTGTGTTGTGTGTCTGTTCTTGTTTGGCCCTTCACACATCAGCGAGGCTTGGATCAAGTATCAGATCAGTCGTGTGGGCGTGTTAGAGAGAAATAGATTGAGAGAGAGAGAGAGAGGGGGGACAGAGGTGTTCTGGTGCTTTCTCAGTGGTTTTCTATTACATCTCTCTCTCGTTCTTCCTTCATCTGCTTCACTCCTCTCTGTTCCCTCGTTTGAAACAGGGCAGGGAATCAAAGTTCTTTCTGGGCACGAGCATGAGCCTAAACCATCCCAGCGTGCATTGCTCTGGAGGTCTCTGCCAGTCTCCAAGATGCTGTCAGGCTTCTCTGAAACAACATCTCGGTCCAGTCAAAAACGGGGTAGAGACAAAGAAAAGTACTAAAAGTAATTACTGTGCCTATTACTAATTCATTGACATGCATCAGCGTAATGGAGACCAATGAGGCATTGTTTAAAAAATTAATTGTTCCATTTGCAAATGGCAAGGCGTCCAGATGAAGACTTAATACCATAATGCCTCTAACAGCAGTTAAGTCTTCAATGTCCTCTAACAGATCTTATTTAGATATAATATGTAACTTTCTAACATTAAGACGTATAAAAACAACCCCACCTTTGATATATATTTTATATATTAGTGTATTTACATTATCCCAAATGTTTCCAACAGTGCTCCATAATTTAACTCAAGGTAATGTTCGTTTTCATTTGGTCGCCTGTTGCTTTAACTTCGAGGGAAACATCAGCTGATGCATCAGAGAGTGAGGGAGGAAGTCAATGTGAATAATACTTAAATACATTACCATGTCCATGAACATTTCTGCCTGAGTCACATCAGATGGATTTTAATCAGCAATGGTGGTTGTTAAGAAAATGAAAACAACTCCCATGATGCCACATTGCTTAATGACATCATCAAATAAGTTTGGTTTTTTTAATAGATTTGATTGAGAGACCCCTAGTGGCAGAAACTGCATACTGAATGTTCAAGTCGTCTTTCCCAACTGAAAAGAACCAGTCCAACAGTCAACTGTGATTAAATGGCATTAAATAAAAGGGGAGAGGTTGCTGATGAAAATAGACGGCAAACTGTTAAAGGGAAACTCCACCAATTTTACACATTAAATTGTGTTTATAGATCTTGGGGAACACTACTGCATATGTGGGGAAAAAAAGGTAGTTAAATGCTTTTGCTTTTTGCATGTAATCTGATAAAATTGCCTCTAGTGAAGTCACTCAGTTGCCAAATTTCATTGTGGGTAATGTAGACGCCAACCTATGAAAGCCCTGAGAGGCAAGTGAGGACATTTTTTTTTCTGGTGACCAATTTTCTAAGTCTGATCCAAATTGCTTTCTCTCCTGTTTATGATTTGGAACTGGTGGAGGAGAAAAAAAAGTTTTGCCAAAGGGAAAAAAAAAAATCAGAAGGACATGTTTTTTCGTGATCATTTTTTCGGCAGGAGAAAATATTTTTTTTGTAAGACTTAGTTTGTTTGTGTTTGTGTTTTTAATACTCATGTCCACACTGTACATAATCATCATTGAAAAATCAGAAACAAATTCTTATGATTTTTTTTCACTCGGTTTCAAATAAGGAAAAAATTATCACATAAAAAAAATCCACTCAAAAAATTGGCCTTGAATGGAAAAAAAACCTGAAAAACATTCTCAAAAAAAAATTGACACATGAACATTTTTTTTTCCTGAAATGAAAAAAAAAAAAATGTTTTACTTAGTTTCACATATGGATAAAAAATGTTTCACACCTGAAAAAAAAAATTGACACGACTAAAATGAAAAAAAATTGACACATGAAAAATGTTTTCACACGTTTCAAGATGGGACACATGAAAAAAAATTTACACATTTCCTTTTTTTCACTTGGTTTCACATGTGGGGAAAACATTTGACATGGTAGAACAAAATGAAACGCATGAAAAAAATTTACACATGAAAAAATTGAAATGAAAAAAGATTTTCACATGAAAAAAAATCCTCTCAGTTCACACATAAAAAAAATTATCCTGAAAAGAAAAATTCTCATTTTTTTTCTCACTCGGATTCACACATGAAAAAAATGGAAATAAAGAGATTTTCACATGAAAAAAATTTCACATGAAAGAAAATTTGAAACATGAATTAAGATTTTCACACATGAAAAATGAATTGACACAAAATATTTTATTTCATGAAATGAAAACATATTTTTTTTTTCAAGTTCACACATGAAAAAAAACATTTGACACATGAAAAACAAATTGAAATGAAAAAGGGTTTCAAATGAAAAAAATTTGACACATGAATAAAATCTTTCACACATGAAAGAAAAATTGACACATGAAAAAAAAAAAAAGTCTTGAAATGAAAAGAAAAATTTACGGAGCCTGGGAGGTGACATGAATATGCGTTTTTTCTAAAACGCAAATTAATGTCTCGGGCGCACGAGATAGTAATTCATGCGCCCAAACACCGTACATTTGTGAAAGTGGAAAACCAAAGCAGTTGCAGTCGGTTAAAGGTAGGCCTATTATCATGGTATCATGACCATGTCATCATTTTTTTCTTTAATTTAGGTATGCATCATAAAGAAATACTTAAAAGCATAGCCTTACATGGTTTCATTTTAAGCCTGAGGCATCTTATTAGAATCCTTAAAGCACACAGACTTTGTCGTCGCCAATATTCAGACTTGCAGGAAGGAAAATGTATATTTAAATGGCTTTTAACATCTTGCCAGAGGACTACAGTTGGAAATTAGCCTCTGGCTAACACTGGCACTTTTACGGTTACGTTCATTGATGTGCACTGTCCTCTTTAAATAAAGGTAATAAAAAAAAAAAATAAAAAAAAAAATAGATTTTATCAATGAGCAATTGAGAGGCCCTGGGAGACATCATGGTTACTGGTGGATGTATGGAAAGCGTCTGGGACACAATGTATGAAGTAACGTTGCAGCAGTGACTACTGCCAATCAAAAAAAAATTTCACTCGGTTTCACAGATGAAAAAAAATCTAAATGAAACTAAAACTTTCACACATGACCAAAAAATTTGAAAAAAATAAATTGACACATGAAAAAGAAAAAAATCACTCAGTTTCACATATAGAAAAAAACATTGTCCTGAAATGAAAAAATAAAAAATTCTCCTGAAATGAAAAGAAGAACTCTCATCAAAAAATGATATCCTGAAATTGATGTTTTTTCCACACAAGAAAAAACATTTTCACACATGAAAAAAACAAACATTTTTAAACATGATGAAAAACATTTCAAAGATGAAAGAAATGTTTCACACATGAAAAATAATCACACGTAAAAAAAAAACAAAAAACGTTTTTTTCCTGAAATGAAAAGAAAAATTCTTATTTTTCTTATTCTTATTTTTCCACTGGTTTCACATGTGGAAAAAAAATGTTTCAGACAAAAAAATTGACACTAAAAAAGTGACTCATTTTTTTTCCTGAAATGAAAAGAAAAATTCTCATTTTTTTTCAGTTTCACACATGGGGAAAAAAAATTGGCACATAATAAAAAAAAATTTAAATGAAAAAAGATTTAACACATGAAAAAAAATCCACTCAGTTCACACATGGAAAAAAAATTCACATGAAAAAAGATTTAACACATGAAAAAAAATCCACTCAGTTCACACATGGAAAAAAAATTCACATGAAAAAAAATTAGACACATGAAAAAAATTGATATGAAAAAAGATTTTCACACATTATAAAATTCACAGATGAAAAAAAAATTAATTGAGAAGATTTTCACACATGAAAAAAAAAATTCTCACTTGGTTTCACGTATGGAAAAATAAATGTTTCACACATGAGAAAGAAAATCCAGTCAGTTCATTTAATTTTTCATTCAGTTTTTTCATGAAATGTATTTATTCCCACATGAGAAAATAAATTTTAACACATGAAAAAAAAAACTATGCAAGTTCAATCTATGAAGTTGATTCTGCCGCTGAGCCACAACAATCAGAGCGCTACATTTTACACCTTCGCCCACCTGCCCCTCCTAGCCAAATACTTTGCACGTTCAATTCAATTCAGTGCCTCAAGCAAGCCAGGGTGGCCAGATAACCGATCCCTCTTCGCCCGCTTGCTGGTCTGCTGTTCTGAAATTAACAGAAAAATCCCTTTTTTCGCTCAGTTTCACACATGAAGCATTCATTTTTCAGAAAAGAAATTGAAACATGAAAAAAAAAAAACTTTGACACATGATGAAAAAAAATGTTTCACACATGAAAAAAAAATGTCCGGAAATGAAATTAAAAATTCTCAGGATTTTTTTTTTTTTTTTTCCGCTCGGTTTCACACATGAAAAGAGAAATCCAGTCAGTTTTATACATGGAAGAAAAAAAAATATTCTGAAATGAAAAAAAATAAATAAAAATCTCCTGAAATTAAAAGAGGAATTCTCATGATTTTTTTTTCCTGCTCAGTTTCACACATGAAAAAAATGTTCTCCTGAAATTTTTTTTCCACACGAGAAAAAAAATGTCCACGCATGAAAAAAAAATATTCACACGTGAGAAGAAAATTTCGGACATGAAAAAAAAAAAATCACACATGAAAACATTTTCACACGCACAAAAAAAATTCTCCTGAAATGAAAAAAAAAAAATTCTAAATTTTTCACCAGTTCTCGAGTCATAAACACAGGAGAGAAAACAATTTCCATAGAACCTGCAGTAGTAGTTGAAGTGGGAAATGTTCAGTTTGCATTAGCAGTACATTAATACGGCACTCTACAGATAGCGAGCATAATTTTTTGTATGAAGCCTGTTGTAATCTGCAACTCCAATGCTAGATGGCACTTAACTCTACACACTGGACCTTTAATGCTTAACCATAATAACAAATACTTGTAATTAATTTCAAAATGTGCCATATCAGTAACTTCTTCACTTCTACATGAATCTTTCTAATTACAGTATATGCAGATAACAAGGTAGGTGTGTGTGCTGCTGCATCTAAACCACTTATGTTCTCTCTAATTTCCCTGTTTCAATAGTCACATGTTTGCTGGCTGTACCACATCCATTATAATTGTCTTGTTTCTTCGGTTATTAATGTTTCTTTTTCATTATCTTTTAGATTCAATGTGTTTTGCACCACAGGAGGATGCCTTCTGCGTGAAGTGCCCCCCTTGGAAGCTGGTTTCAGATGGTGGCTTAGAGTATTGTCATCTATCTAGCACCATTTGAAATCAGTGTTCTTGGGGTGGGAAGTGTATTTCACTGGCCAGCTACAGGCAGCTATGAAGTGTCACGCGACGATTCCAGAGAGAAAGGTGAAAGACAGACAACTTCACCTGCAAAGTATCACTCCCTGAAGCAGTACTCCGTGGGCTGCAAACCTTCCATCTACAGCGATGTTTGGACAGCACAAGCTCTTTGTCCTCAATCCAAGGTTGACCGATTTCTTTTGGTGTTCAGAGTCTGCTTTTGTTTCTAGCACCATTTGAAATCGGTTACAGTGAAGGACAGATCTCATCTTACCCAGAGGAGTACTTCGCAACTCAGCCGTGCTCTTTATTTCATTAACTGGATTGACTGCAGTGAATTCTTTTCATGTTGCTCTTACTTCTCTGTCCAACCGGGATCTCTTATTGATATCTTGATTGATGTGTGCAGTGGAGGAAGATGTTTTCAGATCCTTTACTTAAAGTGGAAACAGACAACTTTCCCACCCCCAGCCTGTTCAAATGCTAGTATGGTTAGTGCCACTGTCACAAAGATAACCAGATCACTCTATTCCTCAGTTTCAACCATCAACAACACAGGACAAAATGTAAGTTTATTCATTCATTTAGTTGATAATGGAGACATGAAAGCTGATAAAATAGTGCCAGAAAGCACCAGTGGGTCAATTCATACCAACTCACCTAGACCAGGGGTCTGCAACCTGCGGCTCCTCTGCCCCTCTGCAGTGGCTCCCTGTGGCTTTGACATTTTACATGAAAATGAATAATATGTGTATTCTTTTTTATCATCATCACTGTTTAGGCCTACAGTGTTTCTTGCATTCTCCTAAAGTAAAAATGCGCAGCCTACACACAGAATTGTATCTGTTCTATCAAGTTGTGATAAATTGAATAATCCTGAGTTAATGTCATTGTGTTTTATGGTCAAGCCCCAAGGGTTGATCGCTGTATGTGGCTGAGGATAAAAAGAGACGGATTAATTCACACTGAAATGGATTAAAATAAAAAAAATTGTCGGCTGCTGCTGTATGTATTATTTTTGTATCAAATGAGGCCACTTTTTATTTTGTACATTTTCACAAACACAGGGAGGACTTAAGTAGGTCTGCATATATAGTTTCTGCTACTCTATCTCTATATTGTAGGCTAGTACTTTAGTTTCATAGGTTCAAGTACCTTATACTGTCTGTATAAGTAGCCCACTGCAGAGTTGCCACATGATGCGATGTGTGATGATCTTGATAGGCTAATTTAGGCTTTCCAGGCTGTTACCTTCACTATAAGACACAAATATGTTTTGCGGCTCCAGGCGGATTTTTTTGGCGAGGGACGGGGGCAAAAATGGCTCTTTTGATAGTAAAGGTTTCTGACCCCTGACCTAGGGCCTCCCAGTTCATGTTGTGGGTTTTCTTGAAAAAAATATATATAATCAAAACATCTATTACATTCATGGGACCCTACAGAATCCTATAGCTGTACTCAAAATACTATTTAAGTGAATTTCTCTGGTATATTACTTGAGTAAATGAACTTATGAGTTGTAACGCCCCCACCACTAGATGTCTGTCTGCCAACTTGATCAAGGGATCAGCACAATTTTGTAGTCAGGGTTGCGTCCACTAGGTGGCACTGTAATAAAAGGAAATATTAGAGGATGTGTTTTGATCAGTACTCGTTTATAGCTACAGACGGTTATGTTTTATTTTATTAAAGCTTGTCTAGAATATTTAGGGCGACTGACTTTGAGCTGGATAAACAACTAATAAATCCACAAGTTTAATTTCTAGCATTTATGTGCATTAAAGTAAATATTTTTCTATTTTATCCATATAAAAAAATGATTAAATTATTGCTTTATTATACAAGTTTACTTATGCATAACCACATCTGTATATTGCATATCAGATGGCTCATCTGTCATATTTGAATATTAAAAAAAACAACCAACCGTCTGTCTGTTCTTTACCTCTGTAAACTCCCTTCATCTAAACATGCAGAATAATTTCAAGATGATAAAACATTGTTTAAAATGTATTAATTTTTTTCCCTGTTGCAAATGTCAGCGTGACAATTTGAGTGTAAAGTTAAATGTTTGAAAGAAGTCCATGAATATCCTTTATAAGCCTGATGGAGTCCCAACTGTCATGGACTTCCCTCCACAGTCACCTGACATCAATCCCATTGAACATATAAAGCCATGCCAGCTTGTGTGCATGCCGTCATTTAAGCAAAAAAAAGGGTGACATATTATTAATGTAACATATTCTGAAATTCATGTACATTCTTTAACGATTCAACTTTTTATTTGAATTGTTGAGATGATAATATTTGTGATAACAAATTTTTTTTTAATAAATTTAGTAATAAAGTATTTTGACCAGTTGTCTGAGACTTTAAGCTCCATTGCCTGACAGCACATTTCTACACCTGGGTCACACAAGTTTCAGTCATGATAAGAAAAGACCGTTAACATATTTTTATATGTAACATTTATTTAAGTACATGACATTGTGTACACAGTGGTGAGTCATTGTTACTGTTTAATTTCATTAGTTGAATTAAAAAAGTGCAGCTATAAAAAGCAGTTTTCCACCTCAAAACAATACAAAAACCATAACACTTTTTTTTTTTCCCCTCACACACTTGAGTTCAATAAATAAAGATTAGCAAGGCGCAGGCAAAAATTTCAGCGACGAGAGTCTGTACATCTTTATGTAACAACAGACACAATATTTGTGTCACAATACTCAAAAGGATTTCTTCTCTTATGTTACTAAACTGACACTCTGAAGAGGCATCAACAAAACAAATCATTTCTTTGTGAGCAAAAACTGATTCTCTTAATCTGGTGAAGTCACAGGGCAGAAATGTGTCAACATGAAACATGGCCTATTATTCACACATTAAACAGTAAGATAAGGTTGGCCCTCAATTAAGCCTTAATGAACTAAACCCATCAACAAGTCTCACATTTATGCAATACACAGGCAAACGCACACAAATTACAAGACACAGGATGAGCCGCAACACTTGGCTCGTCTGCGTTAAGGCATATGGAACATATCTTATATGTTCAGGCACTATATGAGGGAGTTTAACAGATCCCACTGTCATCTCTGTAATTGTGAAAGCTGAATCTACAGGACTGGTTTATAAGATAGCAACCAGCTGTATTTTAAGGTGAACCATACAAATATTCTTGACTGATTATGCTTATTATAAGCCATTGGTGTAACTGATGAGCTGAGCCGTGCCCTGAGCTATAGTGCAAGTTTGAAATCAACATCAAATTTAACATTAAATAACCTAGCCTAACGCTCATTCCTTCATAATTACAGAATAGAAAAACTGTTGTGAAGCCAATTATCACTGAAATGAATTATGTAGCAAATGAAAAAGTAGTTATGAGTGGTCTATCAAAGATGGACATTACTGTCAACTCCCCAGAGGAACCACTTAAAGCATAAGCGAAGGATTGCGCTCAATTTTCTGAGGATTATGAATCTCAGATTGGCGTTCAGAAAAACACTCAGGAAATTTTACAGGCCTGTGCCATCACATGCACATGGACAGCACGAAAACATTCAACGACTCCAGCGACATTCCTCTTCTCATCTGGCTCTCGCTTTTACAGCCAATTTTTTGGCCGAACAGGACTGCCACGCTTACTACAGGAAAACAGAAGAAGCAAAGAAACAAATTTAAAGGAGACATTTTTAGACAAATTGTAAAAACCTGTCTAGCACTGAAATATATCTCTGTGAAGAGTTATAGTGAGTGAGCAGGTGAGTTAGAAGCACAAGGACGACTTGGAAGAGGTAAGAAAAGAATCTTGAACATTAATGATGAATCATTCAGACACAGTATGAAAAAAATATAAAAGCTTCTGCCCACATTGTCACACATTGTTCGGGCTCATAACTGGCGACTTGTCCACGGTGACCCCTGATTCTTGGCCATTGCCAGTTGGGCTCTGCTTCAGACTCATGCTTTCCTGCAAAGGATAATGGGTTATTTAGGATGGACAGGTGGATTCTTGCTCATCACATCATTATTTGTTCATTTGGCATAAAATGGTGCAGATGCACTTGGTGGTCCATCTTCTTACCGAGAGAGGTCCTTCATCCTTAGCTTTTTCCAGCTCCTGAACGCTGTAATCCAAAATTGACTGATCAACATTACTGCGTATGTACGAGCAGGCAGACAAGGAGAAAGGAGCACTTAAAGAAGGCCAGCGAAACACCCTAATCACCCACAAGACTATACCACCCATCTACAAATAATACCTCACATAGAGACACACACACCAGGCCTGTCTGTCTTACTCCCCAACAATAGCCATTTTGTATTCACATCATTTGGCCTGTTGTTCCAATATCTCAAATAAGGATACTGTAAAAATAAATGAAAATACTGCAACTAAAAACCAAGCGATTACACAATCTTCAGTGTTCTTCACATTTATTTTATTTTTAATTCAAATGTGAAGAACACACACCTCTTCAGCAGAAAGAATATAATATATACCACCAAATGTTCTGTTGTCACATCTTTATCAGATTTCATTATCTTTTTGGAAATGTTTGTGGCAGATTCAGTTGCCATTTTTAAAGTGGTGAAACTTCGATGCATATCTAGTTTCACAACTTTATAAGAAGTGGTGTGACAATCTTTTTTTTTTAGACACTCTCCTATACAGCTAGTTCTGCATTACACACAACCAACTCCGCCCCAACAGGAAAAAAGAGGCGTTTCCTAAGAAACATGTTGAGAAATCTGATGTACCAGCAGCCACTTCCTATTTCACAGAGATGAAGTCAGCCAGTGTTAAAAGCTAAAGGACAAGGGCGGCACTTTCAGGCACAAACTGGCTTGTTACTTCAAATTAACAGCATTCGGGGTGAATCTAAAAATAACATCATAGACAATGTGTGCCTTCTGTAAACTACATGAACATTTCTATTGAGTAATCTTAATCAATCAATAATAAATAAATAATCCATCCATCTATCTTCTTCCACCTATCTGGGGGCTGGGTCGTGTTGGCAGCAGGGTAAGAGGGGCTTTCCAGATGTCTTAACAACGTTTTCCAGCTCCCAGGCCAGATCAGATGTAAAACCCCTCCAGCGAGATGTGTCTACCCGGGGGTCTCCTCCCCGTTGGACGTGCCCAGAAAACCTCCAAAGTGAAGCATTGTAATCGGATGCTTCAACCACCTCAGCTTGATTCTCTCAGGCGATCGAGAAAACTCTTTTAGGCTGTTCGTATCCTCGACCTTCATTCTTTCCGTCACTACCCAGAGCCCATGCCCACAGGTGAGGGTTGGAATGATGTAGATCAACTGGTAAATTAAAAACTTTTCCTTCAGGCTCAGCTCCCTCATCACCACAACACCCACATTACTGCTGACACCGCAACAAACCACACGTGTACATCTCAGGCTGGTAATAATAACAGTAATAATCTGTTGCCAGTCGTTCTGCTCATCCTTTAAACTCTACCTTCGGAGTACATGTAGCACATTCGCCAATGCAAAGCATGTCTTTCATACTTTAACTGGCTTCATCAGCAATGGTGCATTTCGTTGTCCTCCACATTTGAATGTGTGTCAACACTTCATTAAAGCCTCCACACAGCACTTGGGGCAGAGCTTCTTGGACTGAGTGACATACAGTTCTGTGTAGGAGAGTGCTTTGAGGGCTTACTACAGCGCCCCCTTATGACAATGTTGACACTGTGGTGGAGAAAAAACCCTTAATCAAAAAGCCTTACAAGTGCACAAAACTTCAACATGCAACACTTGACAGACAGAAAGCTTTCACAGTATGGAAAATACTGACTAAACACAAAGCACAGACATAAGAAAAGAAAAATGTGGAGAAGCCATGACAAGGATCAAGCACTGTCACTGCCATTAATTGTTAAAGCCATTCAAAGGGTTAGTCTGCATAGTTGAATGAGACATTCAAACATATTACCCATTTTTTTTCCGGAAGCATGGCAGGAGTCCAAAGTGCCGCAATACAGCGAGAATGGCACCAACGACTGTGACTATGATGAGGAAAAAAGGGAGATGTTTAAACATGATGATTCAAAAAAGGTGGTTGGCCTTGAGGCCAACAAATGTAATGGCAGGTGTCATGACTTCAGTACAATATATGTACAATATATTTAGGTAAGATTCCATCCAAAGTTAACCAACGTCACAAATACCTTCTTCAAATACTGTGGATCGGGATAGTAAATATAATATATGGCATGGAAAGGTCGACTTTCTCCCTGAATCTTTGTATTGATACATTTAACAGTTATTGGAAGAACTGGTTACTATATCTTAATACAGCAGGGAATTAACAAAAACTTTGTTTTGTGTGATCTTGGATGCTGTACAAATGTATTTAACTACTTAGCTTTACATACATCCTCACTGCTGAACAATTGCTGTAATTGGGAGATATATTGTGGAAACTTGGTACTTGCTGGCTTTGTATTAGCTTATCCTGCCCCCTGGAAGATATCCGAGCAACCCTTAACACCTTGTAATCTCACAACCATTGTATACGTGATGTTGAACTGCATCCCTTAGACCTAATGTATGTCTTTGCTTGTTCATGTTCACTCAAAACCTTGATAAAGAAAAAATATAAATGTAGCAGTGGGTAAATGGCTGACATCACCCTGACATGAAAAAAGGTTTAAATGGTAATCTTGCAAAGCTTTTCTTTTGTAAACTTAATGCAACAAAACTGCTGCTATCTGTCAGCATTAGTCAGTTAAATCTTACATGGATGGATATCATGTACAAAACACAAACACAGCATGGCTCAACAGTAATGGTAGCCAGGTTGCCATTGGCAACCATTTGGAAAAATTGGCAAACAATTGTTGCCTTTTGTAGCAACCATTTTGGCAACTGGTAAACAGCAAGAAGTGCACCCTAAAATAAAAACATTTTCAATATATGCTGCATTAGTGATATTTAGATCAGCGATCAAAGATTCACAAAGAGACAAAACCGTTTTCAATTGTTGCAGGGAAAGTTGTAGCTGTGTGACCTGGCCCGACTCCCCTCGACTCAAGCCGGCTGATGTGCCGCCTGCTTGTCAAGTCACAAATGGCTGGTTTTAAAACCTAAGACAACACACCTGTTTCGACAGCCAATCAGTAGCCCCATTCACACTGCCCATTCAGTGCGGGAATCATGCGCCAATTCTCTGCACAAACAAAGGCAGAGAAAAGGCGAGTCTTCACTATAGAGCTAATGCGGAGTCTCTGTGTGAAAAGGGCTAGTGCTTCATAGCGAAGTCAGCTGTTCCAAGTCAGTTACAAACTGTCAGCTGGTTGAAATGTCTGAGTTTTTGACAGAGGAAAGAAAACAAATCAGCTCGATTTGTTTGAGGAACATTTATGTCTATATGACAAAAGCTTTAAAATGTTAATGTAATTTTTATATACTTTTTTTTTTTATAGCTTTTTCCCCTGTACTGCTCACATTCAATAGCCCTTTTCACACAGAGATGCCGCATTATTGCCGCAGCAGAGGTTTGCCAATTCTCCGCCATTGTTTGTTCACACAGAGCCAAGCCGCACCAGTGTGTAATTCACACAGAAAGCCAGCGCTGCGGATCGAAAAGAGGCGTGACGGTACACGTCATGATGTTGGCGTCTGTGTGTTTTTTCAACGTGTTTCCCCCAGTGTCCTCCTGTTAATCTAAACATGTACCCGCTGACTGTTTATAATTATATGGATGCAGTTAACGTGTTGTGATTGAGATCCTGACCCACCATGCATCCTGGAAAGTGACAAAGTTACGTTTTTCGCTTTAAATTACATAACTACATAATCACCATCAGTAAACATGACGCTGTCTGACTCTCTCACTCGCGGGGAGGGAGGCTGTTTTCTGGGGGAAAATTCACTCAAGTCTCGGTCGGGAGGGCTGGCCGTCACAGGGATTTTTTTCAAGTAACTACAACAACATAATAGTGGAAGGAGACAAACACATGGTGAGTTAAAGGTTTTTTCCGGGGACAGATGCCGTTTTTCGGGCAGAAATGTGATGAAGAATTGGTCGGACAGACACGCTGACAGACACTTCTCCACGTATAACTGCGGTATTTTTTTCCTCATATAAGTTGCCAAAAACACGACCAGTTACTACGTTACTGTTTTCTGGTCCTGTAATGCTGCTTTGTGGGACACATCTCTTTATTTTGTTGAGTGAAGGACCTGTTTAGTTATCAGATAGTGAACACAATCAGATCGACACGCCCTTGCTCCGTGCCGCCGGCTTATCTGTTCACACTGGTTCGGTTCGCCAATAATATGCCTCTGATACTACTTCCGGAGGCACATCAGAGGCGCAAATTTCACCCCTCGCCGTATACGAGACTTTCACACAGAGGAGGATGCGGAGAATTGGCGCAGGATCCCTGCACTGAAAGGGCAGTGTGAATGGGGCTAATGTCTCTCTTTGCTGCAAGCTCTCTAGACCACATACTCAATTTGCAACACTTTTTGTTTTCGCCCTTTCATAATTACTAGAAATGCAACTGTGCCAAGTAATTCACTTTGCTCATACATACTTTAAGGTACAAATTGCATTCAGTGATAAAAAAAAATGTCCAACAAGCCAGCAGTCTGAATAGAAGTAGAGAGTCATTGCTATGGAGATGAGACAGGCTCGTCTTGTCACATTGGTTCTCAGAACCCTGCACATTGCAAGTTTCAACTCATCTCTTCGCAAATCTCTTGTCTGAACCAGTGGCTTGCTGAATTAATCAAGTGACTAAAAGAGGCAACCATATTTTCAGTTTAGGCTACCAAAAGCTGATGCCAGGTTGCCAGCCTTGCAACAACTTTTAAAAGTTAGTGTTGAGCCATGCACAGTCAGGTGACAAAGTGGCACATTGAGCAATCCCCACATGAATATGCTCCAACCACTGAATGTGTCACTTTGTTTTGTCACCCCAAATACAAACATGATGCCCCCAGAAGTCCTCCATAGTCTACTGTGATATCACCATGCTGTTCTTCTGAGGCCATCATCATTTAATTTGGGTCGACATTATCTATTTACATTCTTGCTCTGCTTTTCAAGGATGAAGTTGTAACTTACCTCCTCCTATAGCTGCACCCGCAGCTGCTCCAGGATGTAGTGTGCCTGTTAAAAAAAAACAATAAGGACAGAGAACTGTGTCAAACATTGGGTTTGATAAAACCATAATGCTCATCTGCTGGTTACAGAGGCCTTGAGGCGCGAGGGAAGAAATGTTTGTTTCTGGTAACCATTTTCTAAGCCTGATCTAAATTGTTTTCTCTCCTGTCTTTTTGACTTGAAAAAGTTTTGCCAGGAAAATCTTTATGGGTTCCTTAACTTTTGCAGGAAACCAAATGAACAAAAAAAAAAAAAAAAAATCAAGTTTGAAACGGAGTGAGTAAAAATTTTCAGGGGTAATTTTTTTTATATATTATATTGGATTAGGCTTGATTCATTAAAGGGGCCTTGGTGGAGGTATGCGCTCTTTTGAGTGCCATTCAACTTGAAACTTTATTTAACTGCCTAGAAAAAGAAATTAAAAAAAACAAAACACAAAATGCTAATCTTATCCAAAAAGGGAAACTTCAATTAGCTGTACATACAGAATATTCTGTGATTAGCATACCAGTATGTTTTGTTCATGTTCATACATAACAGGTTGATTTTCAGATAAAGGCCAAACTTACATGTTGGGGGGAGAGGTGACCACTGACCATCTGCCTGACATGTCAGGGTAGGCTCCCCATGCATTTTATATCCAGATGAGCACTTGAACATGACCTCATCATTGGGTCTGTAAGGGGGTCGAGCATCATTAGTCAGGTGGCCATGTTTAACGTGAGGGTCTTCACAGTAAATGCCTGCAGACGGAATGGAAATGGAAATCAACACAATTCGGAATATATTGATTGTGCTCAAACAGAAGCAACCCACATCAGTGTGTAAAGCAAAAAAAAAAAATGCAATAATTTCGAAGAGAAGTGAGCAACATGGTAATATCCCCCATTCAGATTTATGTCATTTTATATCATGATACTATCCTGATACCTGTATACTGTGGTAGTATAGTACCATATTCTGGAAAATCTAGTGGGAAACTGTTTATGGATTTCAAAAAACAGAAACCCATAAACTTATCAATTGAACTCCAGAACCTTACAGATCAAGGAAGAGCGCTTCATCACGATCATTCAACAGTCCTGGTCATGGATTTTAACAGCTACCACATATTGTCTGCTGTCACATCATTCAATCTAACATTACCTTATGAAAAAGTTATACAAGCAGAAAATAAAACCTATAAAAGGTTTGTATATGTGTTAAAATATATATACTGTCACTAGGGTCATTCAACTGAACAAACTGCACAATTTCATTGAGTGAACACACTGTATGGCTTAAGATAATTCTGTAGCATTAATATGGACTCTACCTGGTGTCTTTGTGGGGTCAACTTTAGGTGGGAATACGCCTTCTGTGAAAAGAAACAAAAACAAAAGGATTATGGAGGACAGTATTACTGCCATCAGAGATGTGGTAAGATCACACAGAAAGATCCAGTGTGTTCTTCCAGCATTATGTGGGAAGCACATACATGCTCGCATATGGAATCTGCAATGAAGTCACCAGGCTTTCACTTCGTTCTCAAACTTTTACCCATGAACAAAAAACTGTAATGAAAATGCCAAGATATTACACAGCAGCAAGGTCTTGTCTGAAAGGTATGGTAAGGTATTGAAGGGTAACCCCACTAATTTTACAAATGTAAAGTCTGTTTATATGTCTCTGGGAGTACTACCACTTTTCATCATACTGTAGGCCTTTCATCTCATAAACAAAAAGGGCCAGTTGCAGGCGAGCAAAAAACACAACAACAGTTTTTCGAACTGTGGTGCTACAGCAACTTCCTGACTTTTAAAACTGTATTTAACAACCTTGTGGGGCTGGGCAATATGGCCTTAAAATAATACTGCCATTTTCTAGGCAATATAGCAATTCACAATAAATGTCAATGCCTGCAATATATCTGCTCAAAAGAACTTCGTAAATGCTGAACTGGGCCACAAGATCAGATATCTCAATAAATAACATAGATATCATTTTCAATAAATAATCCTTAGTAATGTGGAGACAATGACTGACTGGGTAAAGGTTAGTATTAGAATAAGTAGAAAACTCTGGTATGTTCAGAAAATTAAATCACTTTATTGTAATTCAGCCTTTAAAGGGCTTTTAGGGAATAAGACTTCTTGGGAATATGACTCAATAATCTAATGTCTAACAAACTGGACCTTTAAAACCAGGAAAAGACAACACCATTGCCACATTACAATATAATGATATACAAAATATTACTCTCATATCATGATAACAATATATTAATATTGCCCAGCCCTACCACATAGCAAAAGAAGGGGAAACAAACAATTAAAATTAAGACTAATAGGGAATCTAAAAATAGCCAAGTATAGAGGACGTGATGTGATTACGCTAATCACATGCAAGACTGTGATGACAAACATAACAGCTAGACTTTCATCTACAGAAGTAACTTACTTTCACATCTTGGAGGTTCAGGTGACCACCGACTGTTTATCTCACATGTCAAGGTAGACTGCCCGACCATTCTAAATCCTTTTCTGCACTTGTACTCGACCGTAGCCTTGTGTCCATGAGGTGGTCGAGAACCACCAATCCAGTCAGCATTTGAGATCTCAAGATCTTCACATTGAACCCCTGCAGGCAAAGAAATTTTAAATGGAAATTATCACATTTGTAAAAACAAAAAAATAAAACTTTTTCCAAAGGACATGAGAGTATCAGTAACAGCTGAGATTACAATGTGAATATGTTGAGAAAGGTTGGAAAAAAATTAAAAACACTTACTAATACATGTTGGGGGAGCAGGCTGAAATGTTCCATCATCTGAACATGATATTGACGCTGATCCACTGAGTGTCAAACCTGCCGCACAGCTGTAGCGTACAACATCTCCATGGTCATAGGAGTCTTTGTGTGGAGTGAAGGTGGCATCGCTAACCAGAGGTGGCGGATCACAAGTCACCACTGCAAAATAAAAATGACATCTATTAGAATGGGAAAAGTTGCCGAGGTTTATTTAGTAATGTATTTGTATAAACACACTGAGACTACCAACCTTCACATATCGGCAACCTGTCCATCCACCCTTGTGCTCCACAAGTGATTCGGCTTTTACCAACCATTCTGTAACTAATCAAGGAAGTAAAAAAGTTAAAAACCTTTTTACATCATACAGCAACACTGAAAACACTGAAAATTAAGTAAGCCCTACTGAGCAATCCACTTTGATTAGAATTAAATGTTTTTTTCATTTGGAAACAGGTGTTTTCTATATTATAGTGTTAAAGGATAACTACCGTTTTTTACAACCTGGACCTTATTTCTAGCAAAATATATGATCATTTACTCACCCAGATAACTTTGGTGTCATTTTGCGTCGTTCGGACGAAATTAGTCCTAGTGTAGCGCTGCTATATCCATATAATGCGAGTGACGGGGCACTGACACACAGCCTCTATATAACGCATTATCTGCCACGAAACTAGTTCATTTCACCAATATTTTGTTACGATACGCTCGTGCTATTCCCCTCTGAGTCCGGGCTCGTCTGTTGTCAACATCCGGGGTCAAACTAGCAGTAGCAGCTACAGGTAAACAAGCCGGTTGTCGCGGGTGCGCGCGCAGCTTAGAGACGACATCTTCCAGGTCAGAGGTAGTAGGTCAACCTACAGACCCCAGATGTTGACAATAGACAAGCCCGGACTCAGAGGGGAAAAGCACTAGCGTATCGTAACAAAACATTGGTGAAATGAACTAGTTTTGTGGCAGATTATGCGTTATATAGAGGCTGTGCTTCGGTGCCCCGTCACTCGCATTATATGGATATACCGGCGCTACACTGGATCTAATTTCGTCCGAACGATGCCAAATGACACCAAAGTTATCTGGGTGAGTAAATGATCATATCTTATGCTAGAAATAAGGTCCAGGTTGTAAAAAACGGTAGTTATCCTTAAAAATACAGTACTCACAACTACATTTCAAAAATAATTTCTATGAACATTAACCATCACATGAATCATCTCAGTTCATTAGTTACCCTTCATTGCAAGTGATCTCAATGTGATCACCAAACAAATTCTCTTTAGGGTAATTAATGTGTCCATTTTCTACTTCTCCAGGACTGCCACAGTTATTCCCTGCAAAAAAGAAAGAAAAAAAACTCTTATTAGTATTAAACTCCACCCTTTAAAATGAGTGAATACCATTATGAACTAATGACAACAAACTGGTCACCAGATAATCTCAGTTCCACATAAAAGAGCATTTTATGATGTTAAGCTGTAATTCACAAAAAGGCTTCAAATTTGAGAAAAGAGAATAAAAAGTGCTCATATTTACTCTCGCATTTTAGCGTCACAGTACTCCAACTGCCAGCAGTACAAGTAATGGATGAGGACCCTCCTGCAGGATGGTAACCAGTAGCACAGTTAAAGGCGGCTTGATCCCCACTGGCGAAAGTTTGTTTATCTTTGTATTCCTCATTTAAATGCATGTTGGGTCCTCCGGCAGGTACGGAACAGTCTTGAGCTGTGATGAAAAATGAAGAAAGACACAGATGAGCACCAGCAGTGAGGACAAGTGAACGTTAGACCAAACACCAGCTTGTTTATAATAATAACAACATGTGTCACAAGCTTATCTGTGTAACTCACCGTGAGCAGTGATGGCAAATCCTAAACAGCTCAGTAGTAGGAAGACAATGACGCCCATGATGGCAACTGGAAAGTCTGACTGAAGTCAGGGAGTTTTCTGGCAAAGACGAAAAGTACATGTACGTCAGACAATCAGATGATTAGTGGTTAAGATGGTTTATACTACTGACGCCTCCGCGGAACACATTCAATTTCAGACATGCAAATTATCAATAACAACTAGCTACCACACTCACATCGAAATAAAACATAATTAGTTCAGTTTAGGATAAAATACACAATACATACGTACGTATGTAAATAACGACAGGTAATAGGTCTGAAATGGATGTGTATTGACAGAAATGCGCTCAGGCTTGTTGTTTGTAGCCGACTGGAGAAAACGTCAACTACACCAAACTCCATTAAAAATCCTTTAATATTTTGCCAACTAACGTGACACCGCTTATGAAGCTAATCCTACAGAGCTACTTTACAACTTTTCCATAACGACAGTTTTGACTGACACATTCGGCATACGTTTTAAAGATTAGAAATACAAGGATGTCGATATAACAGTGAAATGTTAGTCCTTAAAACTAGTAGATAAGGTATGTTTCCCCTCCATCTTCCTTCGTCAAAACACGGTGGGCGGTAACGCGTCGTTGTAACACTAATGGCGCAAGCTTAACAATAGTCAACTTTAATAAAAAAATGGGTCTATGCCGAAGTTACCGACAGAACTTCGGGATACTGAAACTGCCTTTAGCTGTCTTCAACTCGACGTATGAATTTGCTCATATCAAATTCATTATTCAAGTCGTGAAATCGCAACCTTAAGCTGGGTTAGCTTAGTGTCGTTTAGCTAACATAGCATCGACAAACGTTAAGACGGTTCCATTCGAGTGAGAGCGGTACCGCGGTTCTGTTTTCGGCTTGGTAGTTCTGTCAAAGAAAAGGGTGTATTTTGAACTTACCCAGTGAAATACGAAGAGACTGCCACAATGGCTGCGGCCCCACAGTGAAAGTCAGGCTGCCTCCGTCTTCTCCGCTGCTGTCTTTGCGGAAATGGGCGAGACCGCATGAACTGTGACGCATTTTTCTTCAGAACCGCAACTGTGCCCGACTTCGAAACACGCTGAGAGCCCGCAGTGTGAAATGTTTTTGAAGTAAAATGTGAGCACAGAAGGAAACAAGCTGTCTTTGGGGCAAACAGTTAAAACATTCAACGTCAAAAGAGCATTTTAAGCCGTTAATAGTCATTTTTGATGGCTTATGGGGTCGTGGGCTGAGGGGCACAGGTGCCTACTAGGTCCCACTTCTTCTCACTTATAGCAGCCCTCCCTAAAAACCTCTGGGTCTATATGATATTTTATATGTTATGGGTCATTCTGTGGAAACATTTATGGGTCCCTAGCCTTTACAGAAAAATAACAGCTAAAAAACACTTCAATTTTTTTTTTCATATTTTCCCTCAGTCATGTATAGAAGGAAAGTGCTGTATTTTGAGTGCAAAACCATGTTTTCTCTCCCATTTCAAATGCAATAATGTATACATAACTGTCAAATATATGACAGAAATGACAAATGGAAATAAAATTCCAAACAAAAGACAAATAATTATTTTTGGAATAACCACGTCATAGGTCAGAGGAAGTAAAGTGATGTCATCGGGGGGATTTTTAAGTCCACTTTCAGGTGACGTCACTGGTACGACCTACGTTGTTAGTAGGGAACTGTACAAAAAAAAAAAAAATGTAATTAAATTAAGATGATTAAAATGATTGACAACATGTGGTTTGAGGTCCTGAAGCAGCCATTTTGTAAAATTCATTTTTTGTGAATATACTGTACCCTGGTGTTACCGTCACTGGTGAATGCTATCCTTCACATTTCCAGCAAGACTCTGTAAGCCATAACCCAGAAACAATTCCCCATCTGTAGACAAAGCATTCATAGAGTGTGATGTAATGGGCCGAACCCCGGCAGAGGAAATATGAGGAAGTGATGTGCAATACATTCTGTGTTTTCATAAGTAATGTTCCTCTTTTACTATTTTTTTTCTCCTTCCTTCCCCAAAACTACAAAACAATGAGATGAGAGAACCACCAAAACCTTATCTTCAAAGTTGCAACAAGACTCTCTGATGTGTAGCTTCTTATGGGAAGGCTGTTAGATGTATTCTGTGTCCGGCTCTGCTTATCTTCCTGTGGACACTTGGATCAATTTAGACAAGATACCTCCATGCCATTAAACACCTCACCGCTGATTGATTGTTTGTGCAAGGGATTCGTTTCCCAATACCTGGGTGAGGTATTTGCATTTAAAAATTGTTTGTTCTAAATCACATCGGTCTATATCTCTCATGTTATTGCTTTACATTCAATGAGACAAAACAAGCAGCAAGCTTTCTTTATACTTTTATTTACAACTTGTCTCTCAAGTCACACTTATGTATGTGTCAAAAAAAGCCAACATACATGTAATCAGTAGGCTACTACTGCACTGACATGATGGAGGTGTGAGCTGTAACGTTTGTGGACAGGATGTGAGGGTTTGGCTTTCCGCAATGAAATTCCGGTGTGTGAAATACGCCCACCCCTTCCTCCCCCATTTCAGATTGCCGTATTGTGTGACTTGTTTACATGGAAGAATACAATGAAAAATGAATGGTCAGACTGTCTGCATTTGGTTGATATGATCAAAGTAAGTTCACTTTTTTTTAACAAGCTAGGAAATATTCACAGAGCATCACAGAGCAACGCCTAGTTTCTACTGTATTAGTCATCTTCCCCAGCTGCCACTGTGACAGTTGTTGCCTCACTTTATTAAAATAGCTTCATTTCAGTAGGAAAATGCATAACTAAGTACTAGTAGTACTTACTCAAGTACTGTACTAAAGTACAATTTTGATGTACTTGTAATGGACTTGTACTTGTAAAGCAGCACATTTTATTAATTAATGAGTTATTTTATCAGCAATTAGATAAAAAAAACAGTCTACTTATTCCGATTAGAAAAATGCTGACTAGGATCCAATAATAAACCTGACTGATAATCGGTCAACCTCAAAAACACAACATACATGTCAATATATCAATTGTGTACTTTTGATATTTGTACATTTATTTAAAGAAAATTTCTTTTTATACTTTTTTATACTTTTTATAAGTACATTAAATATCAGATATTTGTACTTGTACTACCCGTATGAGTGACTTTCACTCTTACTAAAGTAATATCTTAACACAATATCTTTACATCTACACTTTTTTGCTGTTACGCTCCAGAAATGTCCATTAGACTACGAAACTTCATCCCAGTTTTCCATCGGCAGAGCCAATGACAGAATTTTGATTTTTTTTTTTGTTGGTGAACTTTACCTTTAAGACATTGAGTGTCTTTTTTAGACTTGTTTTTATTTCCATTAAAGTGAATAATAAAAAAAAAATGCACAAGTCTAATCTGCTGAAAAACAAAAAAAAATTCTCCATCAGCTTGTTGGAGTTTGATTTGTAGAGACTGGTTTCCTGTGTTAGGATGGGGGATCATGGGAGTCTGGCAGGTGGTCAGAGGTGGAGTTGTGGCCGTGGTGGAGCTCATCCTGTCCGCACAGTCATAAATGGGTTGGCCTGATGATTAAAAGGAAAGACACCACAATGGCATTGTTTTATGAATGTGAGCCTTGTGCAATAAGGATTTCACAACAGATCCGAACAGTACATTTTAAAAATCTCATTTTTATGATGTTTTCCTGTATTTGATGCCCCTTTGTGTAGGATTTTTATTGATTGAACAGTTTTGATCTTTAAAATGTAATACTGATGCATGATTTTTTTTTGTTTGTAGAAAAATGAGACACTTTTTTTAATACGACCATCCATATCCAGCGCTGAGCAAAGTGGGGCCACTGGGCCAACGTGGGCCTGCACTATGGTTCAGTTTGGATGGCCAGATGATTTTAGTGAAAAATAATATTAAAACAACTTTTTTTTAAGAACATAGTCATTGTCATTTTAAAACTATTCTGATCCTGGTCATTGCGTACCAACTCACTTAGGGCCTCCCTGTTCATGTCGTGGATTTTCTTGAAAACAATTAATGTCAAAACATCTATTAAATTTAATGGGACCCTACAGAATCCTATAGCTGTACTCGCAATACTACTTAAGTGATGAATTTCTCTGGTATTGTACTGTAACACCCCCACCACTAGATGTCCGTCTGCCTTTTTGATCAAGGGATCATTTGTCAGGGTGAAGTCCACCAGGTGGCACTGTAATAAAAGGAAATATTAGGGGATTTTTTTTTTAATCAGTAGCCTACCCAGTTTATATTTACAATGGAGTAGCTGTACACAGTTCATTTTTAAATGTTTTATTTTATTATAACTTGTCTAAAATATTTGGGGCGACTGTGTCGCATTTATAGGCTAAAAATTTAAAGTTTATATATATTTTTGATGTTTTTTGCTCAATATTAAAAATTGATGCGCAATTATCGCTGTATTGTACAAGTTTACTTATGCATATCCACATCTGTATATTGCGAATCAGATGGCTCATCTTTCATATTTGAATATTAAAAAAAACAACCATCTGTCTGTTCGTCACCTCTGTAAACTCCCTTCATCTAAACATGCAGAATCATTTCTAGATGGTGATACATCGTGTTTTTCCCCCTGTTGCAAATGATATCAGCTCAACAGTTTGAGTGTAAAGTTAAATGTTTGAAAGAAGTCCAGGAATATCTCGATGGAGTCCCAACTGTCATGGACTTCCCTCCACAGTCACCTGACATCAATCCCATTGAACATTTATAGGGGCACTTGAATACAGAGTACGCATAAGAAGCTTTGTTGAACACTATCAAATCATGCCGGGATAACATGAGTCATCAGGTTATGCTCGTGGAGTCCATGCCAGCTCGAGTGCATACCGTTATTTAAGCAACAAAAGGGGGGTGACATATTATTAATGTAACATATTCTGAAATAAAAAAAATAAAAAAATATATTCTGAAATTCATGTACATTTTTATTCGATTCAACTTTTTATTTGAATTGTTCATGATATTTGTGATGACAAAAAATTGTAAGAAATTCAAACCATGTATTTTGACCAGTTGTCTGAGACTTTAAGCTCCATTGCCTGACAGCACATTTCTACACCTGGGTCACACAAGATTCAGTCATGATAAGCAAAGACCGTCAACGTATTTTATATGTCACTTTTATTTAAGTACATGACATTGTGTACACAGTGGTCAATCATTGTTACCGTTTTCATTTCATTTCATTAGTTAAATAAAAAAGTGCAGCTATAAAAAGCAGTTTTCCGCCAACCGCAAAACAATACAAAAAATATAACACAATTTTTTTTTTCCTCGCACACTTGAGTTCAATAAATAAAAGATTAGCGATGCGCAGGCAAAATTTTCAGTGATGGCAGTCTATACATCTTTATGTCACAACAGACACAATATTTGTGTCACAGTATTTCTTCTCTTCTTGTTACTAAACTGAAACTGACACTCTGAAAAGAGGCATCGACAAAACAATCATTTGTTCACGATCAAAAACTGATTCTCTTAATCTGGTGAAGTCACAGGGCAGAAATGTGTCAACATGAAACATGGCCTATTATTCACACATTAAACAGTAAGATAAGGTAGGCCCTCAATTAAGCCTTAATGAACTCAACCCATCAACAAGGCTCACATTCATGCAATACACAGGCAAACACACACAAATTACAAGACACAGGACGAGCCGCAACACTTGGCTCGTCTGCGTTAAGGCATATGGAACATATCTTATATGTTCAGGCACTATATGAGGGAGTTTAACAGATCCCACTGTCATCTCTGTAATCGTGAAAGCTGAATCTACAGGACTGGTTTATAAGATAGCAACCAGCTGTATTTAAGGTGAACCATACAAATATTCTTGACTGATTATGCTTATTATAAGCCATTGGTGTAACTGATGAGCTGAGCCGTGCCTTGAGCTATAGTGCAAGTTTGAAATCAATATCAAATTTAACATTAAATAACCTAGCCTAACCCTCATTCCTTCATAATTACAGAATAGAAAAACTGTTGTGAAGCCAATTATCACTGAAATGAATTATGTAGCAAATGAAAAAGTGGTTATGAGTGGTCTATCAAAGATGGACATTATTGTCAAGCGAAGGATTGCGCTCAATTTTCTGGAGGATTGTGAATCTCAGATTGGCGTTCAGAAAAACACTCTCAGGAAATTTTACAGGCCTGTGCCATCACAAGCACATGGACGGCACGAAAACATTCAACGAGTCCAGCGACACTCCTCTCCTCATCTGGCTCTGGCTTTTACAGCCAATAATGTTGGGCCAACAGGACTGCCACGCTTACTACAGGAAAACAGAAGAAACAAAATTAAATGAGACATTTTTAGACAAATTGTAAAAACCTGTCTAGCCCTGTGAAAGAGGAAATAAATCTCTGTGAAGAGTTATAGTCAGTGAGCAGGTGAGTTAAAAGCACAAGGAGGACTTTGAAGAGGGAAGAAAAGAATCTTGAACATTAATAATAAATCCTTCAGACACAGTATGAAAAAATATAAAAGCTTCTGCCCACATTGTCACACATTGTTCGTGTCCACGGTGACCCCTGATTCTTGGCCATTGCTAGTTTGGCTCTGCTTCAGCCCCACACCATCCTGCAAAGGATAATGGGTTATAGAGGATGGACGGGTGGATTCTTGCTCTTCACATCATTTGTTCATTTGGCATAAAATAGTTCAGATGCACGTGGTGGTCCATCCTCTTACCGAGAGAGCTACTTCCTCGTCAGCTTCTGTAGCATTGCTGTCACCAAGGCGCTTCTGACGGCTGTAATCCAAAATTGAGTGATCAACATTACTGCGTATGTGCGAGCGGATAGACAGGGAGCAAGGAGCGCTTATAAAAGGCCAGCGAAACACCCTAATCACCCACAAGACTATACCACCCACCTACAAAGAAAACCTCACATAGAGACACACACACCAGGCCTGTCTGTCTTACTCCCCAACAAAAAATAGGCAAATAGCCATTTTGTATTCACATCATTTGGCCTGGTGTTCCAAAATCTCAAATAAGGATACTGTAAAAAATAAATGAAAATACTGCAATTAAAAACCAAGCGATTACACAATCTTCAGTGTTCTTCACATTTATTTTATTTTTAATTCAAATGTGAAGAACACACACCTCTTCAGCAGAAAGAATATAATATATACCACCAAATGTTCTGTTGTCACATCTTTATCAGATTTCATTATCTTTTTGGAAATGTTTGTGGCAGATTCAGTTGCCATTTTTAAAGTGGTGAAACTTTGATGCATATCTAGTCTCACAACTTTATAAGAAGTGGTGTGACGTGAAGTTCTGAGACACTCTCATATACAGCTAGTACGGCATTACACACAACCAACTCCGCCCCAACAGGAAAAAAGAGGCGTTTCCTAAGAAACATGTCGAGAAATCTGATGTATCAGCAGCCACTTCCTATTTCATGGAGATGAAATCAGCCAGTGTTAAAAGCTAAAGGACCAGGACCGCACTTTCAGGCACAAACTGGCTCGTTACTTCAAATTAACAGCATTATTCTAAAAAATAACATCATAGACAATGTGTGACCTCTGTAAACTACATGAACATTTCTATTGAGTAATCTTAATCTGTCAATAGGGGGCGGCTGTAGCACAGTGGGTAGAGCGGGTGACCAGCCACCAGAAGGTCGCTGGCTCGAACCCCGGCTCCCCTGGGCGGAACTGAGCTACATGCCGAAGCATCCTTGAACCCCTAAATTGCTCCTGATGCGCAGCTGGCACCTTGCAAGGCAGCCTCTGCCATCAGAGGGCCCTGGATGAGCTGGCGTCTCATCCAGGCGTGTACCCTGGCTCTGTGAGAGCTGGATTTGGCCCCAGTAGCCCCGCAACCCCCCGAAAGGGAGAATAAAAGCGGCAACACCCCACAACCCCAATAGGGACATAGCGGACAAGAGAATGAGATGAGATGAGATGAGATGAGAATCTGTCAATAATACATAATCCATCCATCCAACTTCTTCCACCTATCTGGGGGCTGGGTCGTGTTGGCAGCAGGGTAAGAGGGGCTTTCCAGATGTCTTAACAACATTTTCCAGCTCCCAGGCCAGATCAGATGTAAAACCCCTCCAGCGAGATGTGTCTACCCGGGGGTCTCCTCCCCATTGGACGTGCTCGGAAAACCTCCAAAGTGATGCATTGTAATCGGATGCTTCAACCACCTCAGCTTGATTCTCTCAGGCGATCGAGAAAACTCTTTTAGGCTGTTCATATCCTCGACCTCTTTCTTTCCGTCACTACTCAGAGCCCATGACCACAGGTGAGGGTTGGAAAGATGTAGATCAACTGGTAAAATAAAAACTTTCCCTTGAGGCTCAGCTCCCTCATCACCACAACACCCACTTTACTGCCGACACCGCAACAAACCACGCCTGTACATCTCAGGCTGGTAATAATAACAGTAATAATCTGTTGCCAGTTGTTCTGCTCATCCTTTAAACTCTACCTTCGGAGTACATGTAGCACATTCGCCAATGCAAATGTGTGACATCTACAGAAAAGGAGATGATAAACGCAACCAACGCACCTCATCTTTCATACTTTAACTGGCTTCATCAGCAATGCTGCATTTCGTTGTCCTCCACATTTGAATGTGTGTCAACACTTCATTAAAGCCTCCACACAGCACTTGGGGCAGAGCTTCTTGGACTGAGTGACATACAGTTCTGTGTAGGAGAGTGCTTTGAGGGCTTACTACAGCGTCCCCCTTATGACAATGTTGACACTGTGGTGGAGAAAAAACCCTTAATCAAAAAGCCTTACAAGTGCACAAAACTTCAACATGCAACACTTGACAGACAGAAAGCTTTCACAGTATGGAAAATACTGACTAAACACAAAGCACAGACATAAGAAAAGAAAAAGGTGGAGAAGCCACGACAAGGATCAAGCACTGTCACTGCCATTGTTAAAAGCCATTCAAAGGGTTAGTCTGCATAGTTGAATGAGACATTCAAACATATTACCCCCGTTTTTTCCGGAAGCATGGCAGGAATCCACAGTACCAGCATACACCGAGAATGAGAGCAACGACTATGACTATGATGAGGAAAAAAGGGAGATGTTTAAACATGATGATTCAAAAAAGGTGGTTGGCCTTAGAGGCCAACAAATGTAGCGGTGGGTATCAGGACTTCAGTACAATATATGTACAATATATTTAGGTAAGATTCCATCTAAACTTAGCCGACGTGACAAATACCTTCTTCAAATACTGCTTACAGCCGTTATATAAGCCTTTAGCAGAATATGGATGATTAAAGGACCCCTAACAAGATCAGAGTGGATCGGGATAGTAAATGAAATATATGGCATGGAAAGGTCGACTTTCTCCCTGAATCTTTGTATTGATAAATGTAACAGTTGTTCAAAGAAATGGTTACTATATCTTAATACAGCAGGGAATTAACAACAACTATGTTTTGTGTGATCTTGGATCCTGTACACATGTATTTAACTACCTATCTTTATGTAGGAAACTTGGTACTTGCTGGCTACTGTATGTATTTGCCTTTCCTCCCCCCTGAAAAATATCCGAGCAACCCTTAACACCTCGTAATCTCACAACCATTGTATATGTGATGTTGAACTGCATCCCTTACACCTAATGTATGTCTTTGCTTGTTCATGTTCACTAAATATTAAAGGATAACTACCGTTTTTTACAACCTGGACCTTATTCCTAGCAAAATATATCATTTACTCACCCAGATAACTTTGGTGTCATTTGAAGTTGTTCGGACGAAATTAGATCCAGTGTAGCGCCGGTATATCCATATAATGCGAGTGACGGGGCACCGACACACAGCCTCTATGTAACACATTATCTGCCACGAAGCTAGTTCATTTCACTAATATTTTGTTACGATACGCTAGTGCTATTCCCCTCTGAGTCCGGGCTCGTCTGTTATATGGATATACCGGCGCTACACTGGATCTAATTTCGTCCGAACGACGCCGAATGACACCAAAGTTATCTGGGTGAGTACATGATCATATATTTTGCCAGAAATAAGGTCCAGGTTGTAAAAAAAGGTAGTTATCCTTTAACAAAAAAAGAAATAATAATGTAGCAGTGGGTAAATGGCTGACATCACCCTGACATGAAAAAGCAACGTTTTGCAACAAAACTGCTGCTATCTGTTAGCATTAGTCAGTTAAATCTTACATGGATGAATATCATGTACAAAACACAAACACAGCATGGCTCAACAGTAATGGTTGGCAGGTTGCCATTGGCAACCACTTTGGAAAAAATGGCAAACAATTGTTGCCTTTTGTGGCAACCATTTTGGCAACTGGTAAACAGCAAGAAGTGCTTTAGTACCCTAAAATAAATACATTTCAATATATGCTGCATTGGTGATGTTAAAATAATAGCAGCCACAACCGGAACCTTTAAGCACAGTTCAGAGATCAAAGATTCACAAGGAGACAAAACCATTTTCAAATGTTGCAGGGAAAGCTGTAGCTGTGTGACCTGGCCCGACTCAGCTCCACTCAAGCCGGCTGATGTGCCGCCTGCTTGTCAAGTCACAAATGGCTGCTTTTAAAACCTAAGACAACACACCTGTTTCGACAGCCAATCAGTAGCCTCATTCACACTGCCCTTTCAGTGCGGGAATCATGCGCCAATTCTTTGCACAAACAAAGGCAGTGAAATGGCACATTGCAAGTTTCAACTCATCTCTTCGTGAATCTTTGGTCTGAACCAGTGGCTTGCTGGATTACTTTTTGCGGGATCTATGGAGAACATGGCAACAGCTGCACTACTGGTATTTCTGTACAGGCCTAGCAGGAAATGAAGGTGAACACATTAACTGAGAACACTAAAGATTCAAATTCTGTATCAGATAAAACACAAACTACAAGTAATCCTTATACTGAGATAAAGTTTTTAAAAATGTATAACTAAAAAAGCATATTTTCAGTTTAGGCTACCAAAAGCTGATGCCTGGTTGCCAGCAGTGTAACAAATTTTAAAAGTGAGTGTTGAGCCATGCACAGTCAGGTGACAAAGTGGCACATTCAGTCATTCGAGTATGTTCATGTGGTGATTGCTCAATGTGTCACTTTGTTCCTTTTTGTCAACCCAAATAAAAACATGATGCCCTCAAAAGTCCTCCATAGTCTACTGTGATATCACCATGCTGTTTTTCTGAGGCCATCATCATTTAATTTGGGTCGACATTATCTATTCACATTCTTGCTCTGCTTTTCAAGGATGAAGTTGTAACTTACGTGCTGTTAAAGATCCAACCAACGGTTCAATTATACTTCCTGCACCTGTTATAAAAACAATAAGGAAATAATTATGTCCAACATTGGGTTCGATAAAACCATAATGCTCATCTGCTGGTTACAGAAGCCTTGAGGTGCTTTCTCTCCTGTCTTTTTGACTTGAAAAAGTTTAGTCAGGATAATCTTTCTGGATTCCTTTTTTTTTTTTTTGCAGGAAACCAAATGGGGAAAAAAAATTAATGACTGAAAGCAAGTGGGGGAAAAAAAACGTTCATGTGTGAAACAGAATTTTTTTTTACTGTTACATACACAAAAAAATGTTCTCGTTTTTTTTACTTTCACCAATGGAAAAAAAATAAGGAACATCATTTTTATTGAAAGATTGTTGTTGTTGTTGTTGTGTCTTTTGGTTTGGATCTGGATTTTACTTTCTTTAAAATTGTGAGATGGGCATTCATTTCTGAGGGAATAAAGCATGAATATTGATGAAAACATCTTGCATATTATTGTACTTCACTCATAGATACCAGCCACATAGTGACACAGATCCTATAGACCTGGTGATCTTAAATTGAGCAGTTAATTCAGAGTGATACAATGCTAAAGAGTTTGATATTGGATTAGGCTTGATTCATTTAAAGGGGCCTTGGCAAAGGTATGCTCTCTATTGAGTGCCATTCTACTTGAAACTTCATTTAACCTCCTAGAAAAAGAAATAAAAAGACACAAAATGCTAATCTTATCCAAAAAGGGAAACTTCAGTTAGCTGCACATACAGAATATTATGTGATTAGCATAACCGTATGTTTTGCTCATGTTCAAAAAAATTAAAAATGCTACAATAGTACAATATACTACAGCTCAGAAAGTTGTTGAAAAAGGTTTGGAGGGGAAGGAAAAAAAACAAACAAAAAAAACAAACTTACTGGTACATGTTGGAGGATCAGGCTTAAATGTTCCATCATCTGAACATGAAACCGACCCTGATCCACTGAGTTTAAAACCACTTTGACAACTGTACTGTACAACGTCTCTATATTTATAGACTTCTTTGTCTGGACTGAAAATCCCTTTCTCCAACATAGGTGGAGATTTACAAGTCAGCACTGCAAAATAAATATGACATCTATTAGAATGGACGAAGAAGAGGTTGTGAGATAATATATGAGAGAAACTTCCTGACTTTGGGAAAAAACATGCTGAAAATTAAAAAAACACTTACTGGTACATGTCGGGGGAGCAGGCTGAAATGTTCCATCATCTGAACATGAAGCTGACTCTGATCCACTGAGTTTAAAACCTCTTTGACAACTGTACTGTACAATGTCTCTATATTTATAGACTTCTTTGACTGGACTGAAAGTCCCTTTCGTCAACATGGGTGGAGATTTACAAGTCAGCGCTGCAAAATAAATATGACATCTATTAGAATGGACGAAGAAGAGGTTGTGAGATAATATATTAGAGAAACTTCCTGACTTTGGGAGAAAACATGCTGAAAATTAAAAAAACACTTACTGGTACATGTCGGGGGAGCAGGCTGAAATGTTCCATCATCTGAACATGAAGCTGAGTTTGATCCACTGAGTTTAAAACCTCTTTGACAACTGTACTGTACAATGTCTCTATATTTATAGACTTCTTTGACTGGACTGAACATCCCTTTCTCCAACATAGGTGGAGATTTACAAGTCAGCACTGCAAAATAAATATGACATCTATTAGAATGGATGAAGAAGACCGAAAGGCTTCAAATCTGAGAATACTGCCGGTTTAAACTGCTGCTATTAGGAACTTGTTTGATGTACAGTAGGAGACTTGTAACTAATTTTAGGGATTTATCCTGAAATTTTAAATGTGTTTTTTCATCATACTGTAGGCCTTTCATCACATAAATAAATAGGGCCACTGGTGGGGGCAGCAAAAAACACAACAGTTTTTCGAACCGTGGTGTTACAGCAACTGTTACCCGACTTTTGAAACTGTATCTAACAACCTAGTGGGGCTGGGCAATGTGGCCTTAAAATAACACTGCCATTTTCTTTGTCAATATAGCAATTCACAATATATGTCTTGATATTTTTGTATCTGCTTAGAAGAACTTCGTAAATGCTGAACTGGGCCACAAGATCAGATATCTCAATAAATAACATCAATATCATTTTCAATAAATAATCCTTAGTAATGTGGACACAATGACTGACTGAGCAAAGGTTAGTATTAGAATCAGTAGAAAACTCTGGTAAGTTTAAATATTAAATCACTTTACTGTAATGCAGCCTTTAAAGGGTTTTTAGGGAATAAGACTTTTTGGGAATAAGACTAAATAATGTGATGTCTAAGAAACTGGACCTTTAAAACCAGGAAAAGACAACACCATTGCCACATTACAATATAATGATATAAAGTATTACTCTCATATCATGATGACAATATATTAATATTGACCAGCCCTACCACATAGCAAAAGAAGGGGGAAAAAACAATGAATGTGATAACAAAACATAATGCAAATTAAGACTAAGAGGAAATCTAAAAATAGTATAAAGTAAAAAATAAAGTATAAAAGGATGTGATGTGATTACGCTAATCACATGCAAGACTGTGATAACAAACATAACAGCTAGACTTTCATCTACAGAAGTAAATCAAGTAGTTGTTTTCATTTAACTTACTTTCACATCTTGGAGGTTCAGGTGACCACCGACTGTTTATCTCACATGTCAAGGTAGACTGCCCGACCATTTTAAATCCTTGTCTGCACTTGTACGTGACCGTAGCCTTGTGTCCATGAGGTGGTTGAGAACCGCTAATCCAGTCAGCATTTAAGATGTCAAGATCTTCACATTTAACCTCTGCAGGCAAAGAAAATTTAAAATGGAAACGATCACATTTGTAAAAAAAAAAAAAAAAAAAAAAAAAAAATAAACTTTTCCAAAGTACGTGAGAGTACTAGAAACAGCTGAGATTACACTGTGAATATGTTGAGAAAGGTTGGAAAAAAATTAAAAACACTTACTGGTACATGTTGGGGGAGCAGGCTGAAATGTTCCATCATCTGAACATGAAGCTGACTCTGATCCACTGAGTGCAAAACCTGCTTCACAGCTGTAGCGTACATCTTCTCCAAAGTTATAGGAAACTTTGTGTGGAGTAAGGGTGGCATTGCTAACCAGAGGTGGCGGATCACAAGTCACCACTGCAAAATAAAAATGACATCTATTAGAATGGATGAAGAAGACGCTGTGAGATAATATGTACTTCAGGGTTCAAAATCAGAGAACATTGCCTGTTTAAAGTCTTTGCACACCTTTGTGTTGTTGTTGTTTTTTTTAAAACCATTCAAAGAAAAAACATTACGCACAGAAACCTTGCGCAATAAGTCTGATGTGTTTATTATTCTATTCCTTGCAATAATTCACTGTAATTGAAGATGACTCTGTGGTCCTGTCACTTACTGAAAAACTAAAGAAAATTGTGGGTCTGCCCAATCCTGAAAACAGAACAGGAGCCAGGAGAAGTTCAGCTGCTGATAAAGAGGCTGAAGAATTATCCCAATCACTTCCAGGTATATTTTATGATGTCAGTGGTCCAGTTGATACACTGCTAGCTGTACTGGAACCACGCATTAAAGAGAAAACCACTCTTTTCTGCGTACCAGTTGATACTGAACAGCCACTGGCAGTATGTCTACGGTTCAGAGGTCTACGTTTCAGTCTCAGTGTGTAAACATGACTGATACAACATGAGGTAGTATTTATTATTAAAACATGCAGCAATTGTGGACAAAAAAAAAAAAAAAAACGGATTTTGGTTTTGCAAAGGCCTTCAAACTGGTTGTGGATTATTGCTTCTATTAGGGAACTCGTGGTAGAAGACTTATTATTCACTTAATGAATTTATCCATAAATATATATTGTTTTTTGTTACGATAGTAATTTCATAACAAAGTATTATTTGAGTGAGAGCAAAATATATAAGAAGAGGTTGTGAGATGATATATTAGAGAAACTTCCTGACTTTGGGTGAAAATATGCTGAAAATAAAAACACCAGAATGAACGAAGAAGACCAAATAAGGCTTCAAATCTGAGAATACTGCCGGTTTAAACTGCTGAATACTGCTGCTATTAAGAACTTGTTTGATGTACGGTAGGAGACTTGTAACTAATTTGAGGGATTCATCCTGTAATTTTAAATGTGTTTTTTCATCATACTGTAGGCCTTTCATCACATAAATAAAAAGGGCCACTTGCGGGCGAGCAAAAAACACAACAACAGTTATTCGAACCGTGGTGCTACAGCAACTTCCTGACTTTTAAAACTGTATTAACCACCTAGTGGGGCTGGGCAATATGGCCTTAAAATAATACTGCCATTTACTGCCAACAATACATGTCTTGATATTTTTATATCTGCTCAAAAGAACTTTGTAAATGCTGAACTGGGCCACAAGATTAGATATCTCAATAAATAACATCAATATCATTTTCAATAAATAATCCTTAGTAATGTGGACATAATGACTGACTGGGTAAAGGTTAGTATTAGAATAAGTAGAAAACTCTGGTAAGTTTAGAAAATTAAATCACTTTACTGTAATGCAGCCTTTAAAGGGTTTTTAGGGAATAAGACTCAATAATCTAATGTCTAACAAACTTGACCTTTAAAACCAGGAAAAGGCAACACCATTGCCATATTATAATATAATGATATTAATATTGCCCAGCCCTACCACATAGCAAATGAAGGAGGAAAAAACAATGCAAATTAAGACTAAAAGGAAATCTAAAAATAGTATAAAGTAAAAAATAAAGTATAAAGGACGTGATGTGATTACGCTAATCACATGCAAGACTGTGATGACAAACATAACAGCTAGACTTTCATCTACAGAAGTAAATCAAGTAGTTGTTTTCATTTAACTTACCGTCACATCTTGGAGGTTCAGGTGACCACCGACTGTTTATCTCACAAAGCAAGGTAGACTGCCCGACCATTTTAAATCCTTTTCTGCACTTGTACTCGACCATAGCCTTGTATCCATGAGGTGGTCGAGAACCACTAATCCAGTCAGCATTTAAGATGTCAAGATCTTCACACTGAACCTCTGCAGGCAAAGAAAATGTAATTTAAATGGAAATGATCACATTTGTAAAAAGGACATGAGAGTATCAGTAACAGCTGAGATTACAATGTGAATATGTTGAGAAAGGTTGGAAAAAAAATTAAAAACACTTACTAATACATGTTGGGGGAGCAGACTGAAATGTTCCATCATCTGAACATGATATTGACGCTGATCCATTGAGTGTCAAACCTGCCTTACAGCTGTAGCGTACAACATCTCCATGGTCATAGGAGTCTTTGTGTGGAGTGAAGGTGGCATCGCTAACCAGAGGTGGCGGATCACAAGTCACCACTGCAAAATAAAAATGACATCTATTAGAATGGGAAAAGTTGCAGAGGTTTATTTAGTAATGTATTTTGTATAAACACACTGAGACTACCAACCTTCACATATCGGCAACCTGTCCATCCACCCTTGTGCTCCACAAGTGATTCGGCTTTTACCAACCATTCTGTAACTAATCAAGGAAGTAAAACATTTTTTTTTTTAAAGTTAAAAAACTTTTTACGTCATACAACAACACTGAAAACACTGAAAATTAAGTAAGCCCTACTGAGCAATCCACTGTGATTAGATTTAAATGTTTTTTCATTTGGAAACAGGTGTTTTCTATACTATAGTGTTAAAATACAGTACTCACAACTACATTTCAAAAACAATTTCTATGAACATGAACCATCACATGAATCATCTCAGTTTATTAGTTACCCTTCGTTGCAAGTGATCTCAATGTGATCACCAAACAAATTCTCTTTAGGGTAATGAATTTTTCCATTTTCTACTTCTCCAGGACTGCCACAGTTATTCCCTGCAAAAAAGGAAAAAAACTCTCATTAGTATTGAACTCCACCGTTTAAAATGAGTGAATACCATTATGAACTAATGACAACAAACTGGTCACCAGATAATGTCAGTTTTTCCACATAAAAGAGCATTTTATGATGTTAAGCTGTAATTCACAAAAAGGCTTCAAATTTGAGAATAGAGAATAAAAAGTGCTAATATTTACTCTCGCATTTTAGCCTCACAGTACTCCAACTGCCAGCAGTACAAGTAATGGATGAGGACCCTCCTGCAGAATGGTAACCAGAATTACAGGTAAAGGCAACTCGATCCCCACTGGCGAAAGTTTCTTGAAGGATGTATTCGTCCTTCAATTGCATGTTGGGTCCTCCGGCAGGTACGGAACAGTTTTGAGCTGTGATGAAAAATGAAGAAAGAAACAGATGAGCACCAGCAGTGAGGACAAGTGAACGTTAGACCAAACACCAGCTTGTTTATAATAACAACACGTGTCACAAGCTTATCTGTGTAACTCACCGTGAGCAGTGATGGCAAATCCTAAACAGCTCAGTAATAGGAAGACAATGACGCCCATGATGGCAACTGGAAAGTCTGACTGAAGTCAGGGAGTTTTCTGGCAAAGACGAAAAGCAAATGTACGTCAGACAATCAGATGATTAGTGGTTAAGATGGTTTATACTACTGACGCCTCCGCGGAACACATTCAATTTCAGACATGCAAATTATCAATAACAACTAGCTACCACTCTCACATTGAAATAAAACATAATTAGTTCAGTTTAGGATAAAATACACAATACATACGTACGTATGTAGATAACGACAGATATTAGGTCCGTAGTGGATGTGTATTGACAGAAATGCGCTCAGGCTTGTCGTTTGTAGCCGACTGGCGAAAACGTCAACTACACCAAACTCCATTCAAAATCCTTTAATATTTTGCCAACTAACGTGACACCGCTTATGAAGCTAATCCTACAGAGCTACTTTACAACTTGTCCATAACGACAGTTTTGACTGACACATTCGGCATACGTTTCAAAGAACAGAAATACAAGGATGTCGATATAACAGTGAAATGTTAGTCCTTAAAACTAGTAGATAAGACATGTTTCCCCTCCATCTCCCTTCGTCAAAACACGGCGCAAGCTTAACTATATTCAACTTTAATAAAAAATGGATCCATGCCGAAGTTACCGGTAGAACTTCGGGATACTGAAACTGCGTTTAACTGTCTTCAACTCGACGTATGAATTTGCTCATATCAAATTCATTATTCAAGTCGTGAAATCGCAACCTTAAGCTGGGTTAGCTTGGTGTCGTTTAGCTAACATAGCATCGACAAACGTTAAGACGGTTCCATTCGAGAGAGAGCGTTACCGCGGTTCTGTTTTCGGGTTGGTAGCACAGTTTGTCAAAGAAAAGGGTGTATTTTGAACTTACCCAGTGAAAATACGAAGAGGCTGCCACAATGGCTGCGGCCACAGAGTAGAAATCAGGCTGCCTCCTCCTGCGCTGCTGTCTTGACGTCTGACGGAAATGGGCGTGGCCCCATAAACTGTGACGTCACTGCGCCTTCATCTGAAACATGCTGTGAGCCGCAGTGTGAAATGTTTGTATTGAAGGAAAACGTGAGCACAAAAGGTCTTTAGGCAAACAGTTATTTTTGGAGTAACCATTTCATAGGTCGGAGGAAGTACGTTGTTAGTAGGGAACTGGAAAAAAAATAAATATGTAAAAATAAAATATAAAAAGTGCAATACACATGGATTCAATTGCATGATTTAGTGAGTGTTAGATGATTGACTACATGTGGTTTGAGGCCCTGAAGCAGCCATTTTGTAAAATTCATTTTTTGTGAATATACTGTACACTGGTGAATGCTATCCTTAATATTTCCCAGCAAGACTTTGTAAGCCATAACCCAGAAACAATTTCCCATCATTATAACACTAACCCTGTGTGATGTAATGGACCCAACCCCAGCAGAGTTAATATGAGGAAGTGATGTATTCCCCTGAGCGATATGTTCTGTCTTTTTATAAGTAATGTTCCTCTTTTACTATTTTTTTCTCCTTCCTTCCTCAAAACTACAAAACAACGAGATGAGAGAACCAGCAAAACCTTATCTTCAAAGTTGCAACAAGACTCTCTGATGTTAGATGTATTCTGTGTCCTGCTGCACATCTACCTGTGGACACTTGGAATTTTTATCACATCAATTTAGACGAGATATCTCCATGCCATTAAACACCTCACCGCTGATTCATTGTTTGTGCAAGGGATTCGTTTCCAAATACCTGGGTGAGGTATTTGCATTTAAAAATTGTGAGGAAACGATCCCTGTTTGTTCTAAATCACATAGGTCTATATCAGTGAGACAAAAATGGCAACAACAGCAAGCTTTCTTTATGATTTTATTTACACACACACACCTTCATTGACTTGTCTCTCAAGTCACACTTATGTATGTGTCAAAAAAAAGCCAACATACATGGAATCAGTACTACTGCACTGACATGATGGAGATGTGAGCTGTAATATTTGTGGACAGGATGTGAGGGTTCGGCTTTCCAATGAAAATTTGCAATGACATTCCATTGTGGGAAAAACGCCCACACACTCCTCCCCCGTTTCAGATTGCCCTCTTGTGACTTGTTTACATGGAAGAATACAATGAAAAATGAATGGTCAGGCTGACTGCACTGGGTTGATTTGATAAAAGTAAGCTCACCTTTTTTACAAGCTAGGAGTATCACAGAGCAACGCCTAGTTTCTACTGTATTAGTCATCTTCCCCAGCTGCCACTGTGACAGCTGTTGCCACACTTACCTCAGACTACCTTCAGAGAGAGCAAAAAGTACATTATTGACCACCGCTTTTGCTTCCAATCTCATGTCCTTGACGTCACCAGGTACGACACAGTACTCATCAAATGAAGAGACGATGGCTTCCTCGGGCTGGCAGTCTATCTCCATCCCCTAAAACAGAATGACATTAATGACTCAGCTGAAGCCCAGATGTTACTGTGTGCTAGTAAAACCTGCTGACGGAGGTCTCCATGACAGACACTTTCCTGAGAACAGAAAAATACGACTTCTGCCCTGAGACCAGAGGAGACAGTACATTTATTTTTTAAATGTGTCTAACCCACTGAAAGAAAAATCTCCATCAGTTTGTTGGAGTTTGATTTGCAGAGACTGGTTTCCTGTGTTAGGATGGGGGATCATGGGAGCCTGGCAGGTGCTCAGAGGTAGAGTTGTGGCCGTGGTGGTGCTCATTCTGTCCGCACAGTCATAAATGGGTTGGCCTGGTGATTAAAAGGAAAGACATCACAGTGGCATTGTTTTATGAATGTGAGCCTTGTGCAATAAGGATTTCACAACAGATCCTATCAATAAATGTTTAAAAGCTCATTTTTATAATGTTTTCCTGTATTTGATGCCCCTTTGTGTAGGATTTTTATTGATTTAATGGTGTTAATCTTTAAAATGTAATACTGATGCATGATTTTTTTTTTGTTTGTAGAAAAAAGAGACAGTCATCTTTTTTTAATATGACCACGAGAAGGCAGCGAATCAAATCAACTCTACACAAGGGCTGTAATCCATTATATAAACCAGCACTGGGCCAAAGTACAAAGTGTATTTGCGTTGTAAAATTCTGAGGAAACGATCCCTGTTTGTTCTAAGTCACATAGGTCTATATCAGAGAGACAAAAATGAACAACAGCAAGCTTTCTTTATGATTTTATTTACACACACACGCCTTCATTGACTTGTCTCTCAAGTCACACTTATGTATGTGTCGACATACATGGAATCAATACTACTGCACTGACATGATGGAGATGTGAGCTGTAATATTTGTGGACAGGATGTGAGGGTTCGGCTTTGCAATGAAAATTTGCAATGAAATTTTATTGTGGGAAAAACGCCCACGCATTCCTCCCCCGTTTCAGATTGTATGACTTGTTTACATGGAAGAACATAATGAAAAATGAATGGTCAGGCTGACTGCGCTGGGTTGATTTGATAAAAGTAAGCTCACCTTTTTTACAAGCTAGGAAATATTCAGAGAGCATCACAGAGCAACGCCTAGTTTCTACTGTATTAGTCATCTTTTAACTTTTACAACGCTCTTTAGCAAACATGCAGTGAAAGATTATTCCTTCCTATTATTCCTTTAATAAATGGAAAGCCTGGTTAAGAAAGCATTTGTGGGCCTGAGATGACTTAGAAGTGCTGGTGGAAAGTTATCATGTGAAATAAATCTCAAATAACGACACACTCTGATTAACATGCTGACGCACATCATGACCCAGACTCCTCACAAACCACCACGTTATCAGAGAACCTTGGTAACAAAAAACACAGCCACCAAACCAATAACACAGGGGCTGATACGACCTCCAAAGAACGACTACTGAAAATGCAGGTCACTTAGCCAAATGGGGCATCCGCTTGAAACGAGCCCCCCTCTTCCTCTTGACACGCTTCTTTCTTGCTTTTGTACATTCGATTACGCTGCAGAGAAATATCAGTAAGAACGCAAAAGATCCCCAGCCGAGCAGTAAATACCAAAATGGCTCCCCTGTCCATGCCCTGAAAAGACAACAAAAAATTTGATAAGTGACTGGTTTTCAGCCAACATTTTGTGGAGGTGTTTTAAAGGAAAAGTTCACCCAAAAATGAAATTTCAGTCATTATTTATGTCATTATGACACATGTCATTACGTCATTTTAAAACTATTCTGATCCTGACATCAGGGTCATTGCATACCAACTCACCTAGGGCCTCCCAGTTCATGTTGTGGAGTTTCTTGAAAACAATTAATGTCAAAACATCTATTAAATTCATGGGACCCTACAGAATCCTATAGCTGTACTCACAATAGTATTTAAGTGATGAATTTCTCTGGTATTGTACTGTAACACCCCCACCACTAGATGTCCGCCTGCCAATTTGATCAAGGGATCATTTGTCAGGGTGAAGTCCACCAGGTGGCACTGTAATAAAAGGAAATATTAGGGGATGTGTTTTTTTTTTTATCAGTACCCAGTTTGTATTTAAAATGGAGTAGCTGTACACAGTTTTTAATTTTTAAATGTTTTATTTTATTACAGCTTGTCTAAAATATTTGGGGCGACTGTGACTTTGAGCTGGAAAAACAAAACTAGTAAATCAAATCCACAAGTTTAATTTCTAGCATTTATGAGCTAGAAATTTAAAGTATATATATTTTTCCTTTTGCTCAATATTAAAGATTAATGCCCAATTATTGCTGTATCATACAAGTTTACTCATGCATCGCCACATCTGTATATTGCATATCAGATGGCTCATCTTTCATATTTGAATATTTAAAAAAACAACCAACTGTCTGTCTGTTCTTTACCTCTGTAAACTCCCTTCATCTAAACGTACAGAATCATTTCTAGATGGTAATACATTGTTTAAAATGTATTATATATTTTTTCCCTGTTGCAGATGATATCAGCTCAACACTTTTTTAATGTTAAAATAATAATATTTGCGATGACAAAAACAGTAATAAAGTATTTTGACCAGTTGGTTGAGACTTGACAGCACATTTCTTTACCTGGGTCACACAAGATTCAGTCGTGATAAACAAAGACTGTGAACATATTTTATATGTAACAATTATTTAAGTTAATGAAGAGTACAGTGTGTACACAGTGGCGAGTCTTTGTTATGGTTTTATTTCATCAGTTGAATAAAAAAGTGCAGATATAAAAAGAAGCCTCAAAACAATACAAAAAGGTAACACATTTTTTTTCCCTCACACACTTTACGTAACAACAGACAATATTTGTGTCACAATACTCAAAGTATTTCTTCTCTTCTTCTGTTACTAAACTAACTGACACTCTGAAAAGAGTTGAGGCATGTGGAACATATCTTATACGTTCAGGCACTATATGAGGGACTGTTTTACAGATCCCACTGTTGTCTCTGTAATGGCGAAAGCTGCCTCAGAGGATCCACTTAAAGCATAAGCGAAGGATTGCGCTCAATTTTCTGAGGATTATGAATCTCGGATTGGCGTTCAGAAAAACACTCTCAGGAAATGTCACAGGCCTGTGCCATCACATGCACATGGACGGCACGAAAACATTCAACGACATGTTCAACGACGAATGTCCAGCGACATTCCTCTTCTCATCTGGTCGCTTTTACAGCCAATTATTTTGAGCCAACTCGATTGCCGCGCTTTCTACAGGAAAACAGAAGAAGCAAAGAAACAAATTTAAAAAGGTTACATTTATAGACAAATTGTAAAAACCTGTCCAGCCCTGAAAGAGGAAATAAACCTCTGTGAAGAGTTTAAAGTGACCAGAGCAGGTGACTTTGAAGCCCAGGACAACTTGGAAGAGGGAAGAAAATAATCTTTAACATTAATAATAAATCATTCAGATACAGTATGAAAAAATATAAAAGCTTCTGCCCACTTTGTTTGTGCTCATACCTGGTGACTTGTCCTCGGTGCCCCTCCCCCAAGTCTTGGCCATTGCTAGTTTGGCTCTGCTTCAGACTCACGGCACCCTGCAAAGGATAATGGGTTATAGAGGATGGACAGGTGGATTCTTGCTCTTCACATTATTATTTGTTCATTTGGCATAAAATAGTTCAGATGCACGTGGTGGTCCATCTTCTTACCAAGAGAGCTACTTCCTCTTCAGCTTTTGGAGGGTTCTCCTCAACAAGGCGCTTCCGACTGCTGTAATCCAAAATTGAGTGATCAACATTACTGCGTATGTACGAGCGGGCAGACAAGTAGCAAGCAAAACACCGTAATCACCCACAAGACTATACCACCCATCTACAAAGAATACCTCACATAGAGACACACACACCAGGCCTGTTTGTCTTACTCCCCAACAAAAGTGCAAGTAGCTTAATTTAAATGTGAAGAACACACATCTCTTCAGCAGAAAGAATATATATCATACCACCAAATGTTTTGTTGTCACATTTTTTGACTCTCTCATATACAGCTAGTTCAGCATTACACACAACCAACTCTACCCCAACAAGGAAAAAGAGGCGTTTCCTAAGAAACATGTCAAGAAATCTGATGTATCAGCAGCCACTTCCTATTTCACGGAGAATAAATCAGCCAGTGTTAAAAGCTAAAGGACCAGGGCCGCACTTTCAGGCACAAACTATGGCTCGTTACTTCAACTTAACGGCATTCGGGGTGAATCTAAAAAATAACATCATAGACAATGTGTGCCTTCTGTAAACTACATGAACATTTCTATTAAGTAATTTTAATCTGTCAATAATAAATAAATAATCCATCCATCCATCTTCTTCCACCTATCTGGGGGCTGGGTCGTGTTGGCAGCAGGGTAAGAGGGGCTTTCCAGATGTCTCAACAACGTTTTCCAGATCCCAGGCTACATCAGATGTAAAACCCCTCCAGCGAGATGTGTCTACCCGGGGGTCTCCTCCCCGTTGGACGTGCTCGGAAAACCTCCAAAGTGAAGCATTGTAATCGGATGCTTCAACCACCTCAGCTTGATTCTCTCAGGCGACCGAGAAAACTCTTTTAACTTTTTTCTGTTCGTATCCTCGACCTCTTTCTTTCTGACACTATCCAGAGCCCATGACCACAGGTGAGGGTTGGAATGATGTAGATCAACTGGCAAATTAATGAATGTATATGAGTTAATAATAATTGGCTCAGCTCCCTCATCACCACAACAGTCTGGTACAACACCTACTTTACTGCTGATGCTGCAACAAACGACGCCCGTACATCTCAGGCTGGTAATAATAACAGTAATAATCTGTTGCCAATTATTCCACTCACCCTTTAAACTCTACCTTCAGAGTACATGTAGCACATTTGCCAATGCAAATGTGTGACATCTACAGAAAAGGAGATGATAAACGCAACCAACGCACCTCATCTTTCATACTCTAACTGGCTTCATCAGCAATGCTGCATTTCGTTGTCCTCCACATTTGAATGCGTATCAACACTTCATTAAAGCCTCCACACAGCACTTGGGGCAGAGCTTCTTGGACTGAGTGACATACAGTTCTGTGTAGGAGAGTGCTTTGAGGGCTTACTACAGCGCCCCCTTATGACAATGTTGACACTGTGGTGGAGAAAAAAACCCTTAATCGAAAAGCCTTACAAGTGCACAAAACTTCAACATGCAACACTTGACAGACAGAAAGCTTTCACAGTATGGAAAATACTGACTAAACACAAAGCACAGACATAAGAAAAGAAAAATGTGGAGAAGCCATGACAAGGATCAAGCACTGTCACTGCCATTGTTAAAGCCATTCAAAGGGTTAGTCTGCATAGTTGAATGAGACATTCAAACATATTACTCTTGTTGTGACCAGTGATGGACTCCATAGCCAGTGGCAGCGGCACCGGCAGCGACAGCGACTATTATGATGAGGAAAAAGGGGAGATGTTTAAACATGATGATTCAAAAAAGGTGGTTGGCCTAGAGGCCAACAAATGTAGCGGTGGGTATCATGACTTCAGTACAATATATATACAATACATTTAGGTAAGATTCCATCTAAACTTGGCCGGTGTGACGAATACCTTCTTCAAATACTGCTTGCAGCCGGTAAAAAAGCCATCAGCAGAATGTGGATGATTAAAGGACCCCTAACAAGATCAGAGTGCATCGGGACAGTAAATGAAATATATGGCATGAAAAGGTCGACTTTCTCCCTGAATCTTTGTATTGATAAATGTAACAGTTGTTCAAAGAAATGGTTACTATATCTTAATACAGCAGGGAATTAACAACAACTATGTTTTGTGTGATCTTGGATGCTGTACATATGTATTTAACTACCTATCTTTATGTATAGGGTACGTTTACTCATCTATATCATCACTGTTGAACAATTGCTGTAATTGGGAGATACACTGTGGAAACCTAATACTTGCTGGCTTTGTATTTGCTTTTCCTCCCCCCTGGAAAATATCTGAGCAACCCTTAGTGCCTGGTAATCTCACAACCATTGTATATGTGATGTTGAACTGCATCCCTTATACCTAATGTATCTCTGTGCTTGTTCACATTCACTCAAAACCTTGATAAAGAAATAATAATAATGTAGCAATGGGTAAATGGCTGACATCATCCTGACATGAAAAAAGGTTTAAAATGTTAATGTTCTTTTTATATACTTTTCTTTTTTTATAGCTTTTTCCTCTGTACTGCTCACATTCAGTGTCTCTCTTTGCTGCTAGCTCTCTCGACCACTTACTCAAATTGCGAACACTTTGTTTTCGCCCTTTCATCATTACTAGGAATGCAACTGTGCAAAGTGATTCACTATGCTCATACATACTTTAAGCTACAAATTGCATTCAATAATTACAAAATAATAATAAAAAAATTGTCTGAAAAGCAGTCAGAAGTAAAGAGTCATTGCTATGGAGATGAGACAGGCTCGTCTTGTCACATTCGTTCTCAGAACCTCACACATTGCAAGTTTTTAACTCATCTCTTTGTGAATCTTTGGTCTGAACCAGTGGCTTGCTGAATTCATTTTTGCGGGATCGATGGAAAAAATGGCAACAGCTGCACTACTGGTATTTTGTACAGGCCTAGCAGTACATGAAGGTGAACACATTAACTGAGAACACCCAAGATTCAAAGTACAAGTCATTTTTATACTGAGATAAAGCTCTTAAACAATTCTATGCATGTATAACTTTGAAATATCTAAATTACTCAAAATATTCGTCGACTAAAAAAGACAACCATAGTTTAGGCTTCCAAAAGCTGATGCCTGGTTGCCAGCCTTGCAACAACTTCTAAAGATAGTGTTGAGCCATGCACAGTCAGGTGACAACATGGCACATTGAGCAATCACCACATGAATATGCTCGAACCACTGAATGTGTGGCTTTGTTTTGTCACCCCAAATACAAACATGATGCCCCCAGAAGTCCTCCATAGTCTACTGTGATATCACCATGCTGTTCTTCTGAGGCCATCATCATTTAATTTGGGTGGACATTATCTATTTACATTCTTGCTCTACTTTTCAAGGATGAAGTTGTAACTTACCTCCTCCTATAGCTGCACCCACAACTGCTCCAACGTTTAGTGTGCCTGTTAAAAAAAACAATAAGAACAGAGAACTGTGTCAAACATTGGGTTTGATAAAACCATAATGCTCATCTGCTGGTTACAGAGGCCTTGAGGCGCGAGGGAAGAAATGTTTGTTTCTGGTAATCCATTTTCTAAGCCTGATCTAAATTGTTTTCTCTCCTGTCTTTTTGACTTGAAAAAGTTTTGCCAGAATAATCTTTATGGGTTCCTTAACTTTTGCAGGAAACCAAATGAACCAAAAAAAAAAAAAAAAAAAAAATCAAGATTTTCAGGGGTACATTTTTTTTATATTATATTGGATTAGGCTTGATTCATTAAAAGGGGCCTTGGCGGAGGTATGCGCTCTTTTGAGTGCCATTCAACTTGAAACTTTATTTAACTGCCTAGAAAAAGAAATTAAAACAAACAAACACAAAATGCTAATCTTATCCAAAAAGGTAAACTTCAATTAGCTGCACATACAGAATATTCTGTGATTGGCATACCAGTATGTTTTGTTCATGTTCAAAAATAACAGGTTGATTTTCAGATAAAGGCCAAACTTACATGTTGGGTGAGCAGATGACCACTGACCATCTGCCTGACATGTCAGGGTAGGCTCCCCTTCCATTATATAGAACGATGAGCACTCAAACGTGACCTCATCATTGGGTCTGTAAGAGGGTCGAGCACCATTAGTCAGGTGGCCATGTTTAACGTGAGGGTCTTCACAGTAAATGCCTGCAGATGAAAAAAAAGTAAATGGAAATCAATACAATTTAGAATATATTGATTGTGCTCAAACAGAAGCAACCCAAATCAGTGTGTAAAGCAAAAAAAAAATGCAATAATTTCAAAGAGAAGTGAGCAACATGGGTAATATCATCCATTCAGGTTTATGTAATTCTATATCATGATACTATCCTGATACCTGTATACTGTGGTAGTATAGTACCATATTCTGGAAAATCTAGTGGGAAACTGTTTATGGATTTCAAAAAACAGAAATCCATAAACTTATCTATTGAACTCAGAACCTTACAGATCAAGGAAGAGCGCTTCATCACGATCATTCAACAGTCCTGGTCATGGATTTTAACAGCTACCACATATTGTCTGCTGTCACATCATTCAATCTTACATGATTACTGACTTATGGAAAGTTATACGAGCCGAAAATAAAAACTGTAAAGGTTTGTATATGAAAAATACCGTCACTAGGGTCATTCAACTGAACAAACTGCACAATTTCATTGAGTGAACACACTGTATGGCTTAAGATAATTCTGTAGCATTAATATGGACTGGTATCTGTATGGGTGGGAATACGCCTTCTGTGAAAAGAAACAAAAACAAAAGGATTATGGAGGACAGTATTACTGCCATCAGAGATGTGGTAAGATCACACAGAAAGATCCAGTGTGTTCTTCCAGCATTATGTGGGAAGCACATACATGCTCGCATATGGAATCTGCAATGAAGTCACCAGGCTTTCACTTCGTTCTCAAACTTTTACCCATGAACAAAAAACTGTAATGAAAATGCCAAGATATTACACAGCAGCAAGGTCTTGTCTGAAAGGTATGGTAAGGTATTGAAGGGTAACCCCACCAATTTTACACATTAAAGTGTGTTTATATGTCTCTGGGAGTACTACCACTTTTCATCGTAGGCCTTTCATCTCATAAATAAAAACAATATGGCCTTAAAATAATACTGCCATTTTCTAGGCAATATAGCAATTCACAATCTATGTCTTGATATTTTTATATCTGCTCAAAAGAACTTTGTAAATGCTGAACTGGGACACAAGATCCGATATCTCAATAAATAACAGATATCATTTTCAATAATAATCCTTAGTAATGTGGAGACAATGACTGACTGGGTAAAGGTTAGTATTAGAATAAGTAGAAAACTCTGGTAAGTTCAGAAAATTAAATCACTTTACTGTAATGCAGCCTTTAAAGGCATTTTAGGGAATAAGACTCAATAATCTAATGTCTAACAAACTGGACCTTTAAAACCAGGAAAAGACAACACCATTGCCACATTACAATATAAAGATATACAAAATATTACTCTCATATAATTATAACAATATATTAATATTTCCCAGCCCTACCACATAGCAAAAGAAGGGGAAAAAAACAATTTAAATTAAACCTAAAAGGAAATCCCCAAATAGCCAAGTATAAAGGACGTGATGTGATTAAACTGATCACATCACATAAGTTGTTTTCATTTAACTTAGTTTCACATCTTGGAGGTTCAGGTGACCACTGACTGTTTATCTCACATGTCAAGGTCGACTGCCCGACCATTTTAAATCCTTTTCTGCACTTGTACTCGACCGTAGCCTTGTGTCCATGAGGTGGTCGAGAACCACTAATCCAGTCAGCATTTAAGATCTCAAGATCTTCACATTCAACCTCTGCAGGCAAAGAAAATTTAAAATGGAAATGATCATGTTTGTAAAAACGCATTTTTATATAAACACATTGAGACTACCAACCTTCACATATCGGCAACCTGTCCATCCACCCTTGTGCTCCACAAGTGATTTGACTTTTACCAACCAATCTGTAGCTAATCAAGGAAGTAAAAAGAATAATTGAATGTTTGACATCAGACAGCAACTTTAAGGAAAAACTATTGACCCTTGCATTTCACACGACAACACTGAAAATTAAGTAAGCCCTACTGAGCTTTGATTAGAATTAAATGTCATTTTATTTGGAAACAGGCTACATTATAGTGTGAAACTACAGTACTCACAACTACATTTCAAAAATAATTTAAATGAACATGAACCATCACATGAATCATCTCAGTTTATTAGTTACCCTTCATTGCAAGTGATCTCAATACGATCACCAAGCAAAGTCTCTTTAGGGTAATGAATTTGTCCATTTTCTACTTCTCCAGGATGGCCACAGTTATTCCCTGCGAAAAAGAAAACTCTCATTAGTATTAAACTCCACCCTTTAAAATGAGTGAATACCATTATGAACCAATGACAACAAACTGGTCACCAGATAATGTCAGTTTTTCCACATAAAAGAGCATTTTTATGATGATAAGCTGTAATTCACAAGAGGGATTCAAATTTGAGAATAGAGAATAAAAAGTGCTAATATTTACTCTCGCATTTTAGCATCACAGTACTCCAACTGCTAGCAGTACAAGTAATGGATGGGGACCCTCCTGCAGAATGGTAACCAATATCACAGGTAAAGGCGGCTTGATCCCCACTGGCGAAAGTTTCTTTAAGGATGTATTCGTCCTTCAAATGCATGTTGGGTCCTCCATCAGGTACAGAACAGTCTTGAGCTGTGATGAAAAATGAAGAAAGAGACAGATGAGCACCAGCAGTGAGGACAAGTGAGCGTTAGACCAAACACCAGCTTGTTTATAATAATAACAACACGTGTCACAAGCCTATCTGCGTAACTCACCATGAGCAGTGATGGCAAATCCTAAACAGCTCAGTAGTAGGAAGTCAGTGACGCCCATGATGGCAACTGGAAAGTCTGACTGAAGTCAGGGAGTTTTTAACTTTGCTCTGTTGTCAGAAATGGGCTTGGCCTCACAAAATGTGACGCAGTTTTGTTCTAAACCAAAGCTGTGTGTTACACCCAGAGCCTAGGGGGAACCCTGGCGCACAAGAAAATGAGACTCCCCTTTTCCCATCCACCACCAGCTGCAAAACATTTTTAAAGGTTTTATCTAAAAAACACATCTAGCACACAAACAGACATGCTGGTAGTCTGGCTGAGAGAGGAGAGCCCACAGGAACTGGGGAGAGCTGGCCTTTTAACTTCTGGCTTCGAGTCAGGAACCTATCAGCTCCCTGGACAACCTACACTCACTCACACACACCTGCAACCAATCACTGGGTCTGTATTTTATTCTATATGTTGTGGGTCATTCTATGGAAACGTCCATTTTTCTGTCCCTAGCCTTTACAGAAAAAATGACACCTAAAAAACATCACATTTCATATTTTTTTAATAAAACAACAGGTTATTTGAACAATTAATACCTCTTGGGTCATCAATTTGGCTATATTTCTTTTTTTTTTTCAATCAGTTAACATTCCCTCAGTCACGTATAGAAGGAGAGTGCTGTATATTTGAGTGCAAAACCATGTTTTTCTTCCATTTCAAATGCAATAATGTACACATAACTATCAAATGTATGACAGAAATAAAATTCAAAACAAAAGACAGAAACAACCATTTTGTAAAATTCATTTTTTGTGAATATACCGTACCCTGGTGTTACCATCACCAAATGTATCCTTCACGTTTCCCAGCAAGACTTTGAAAGCTATAACCCAGAAACAATTTTCCACTATTCTAACACTAACCCTGTAGCCAAAGCATTCATAGAGTGTGATGTAATGGAGCCGACCCTGCTAGAGTGTGTGAAGTGATGTATTCCCCTAAGCGATAAGTTCTGGCTTTTATTAGTAATGCTCCTCTTTTACTATTTTTTTCTATTTCCTTCTCCAAAACTCCAAAACAACCAGATGAGAGAACCACCAAAACCTTAACTTCAAAGTTGCAACAAGGCTCTCTGATGTCTAGCTCCTGATGGGAGGGCTGCTAGATGTATTCTGTAACCACAATGGATAAACATATTCTATCTAGCTTTAAAATGTCCAAGATTTGATGTAAAAATGCATACAAATCTGACACATTACATTAATTGTAAATCCTTTCTTAAAACTATATAATATACGTAAAGATTAAATAATGATTGTTTGTCAACAATCATTCAACAATCATCAATTGTTTAACAAAAAACACAGCCACCAAACCAATAACACAGGGGCTGACACGACCTCCAAAGAGCGACCACTGAAAATGCAGGTCACTTAGCCAAATGGGGCATCGGCTTGAAACGAGCCCGCCTCTTCCTCTTGACACGCTTCTTTCTTGCTTTTGTACATTCGATTACGATGCACAGAAATATCAGTAAGAACGCAAAAGATCCCCAGCGGAGCAGTAAATACCAAAATGGCTCCCCTGTCCATGCCCTGAAAAGACAACAACATTTGATTAGTGACTGGTTTTCAGCCAACATTTTGTGGAGGTGTTTTAAAGGAAAAGTTCACCCAAAAATGAAATTTCAGTCACTATTTTCCTCACTCCCATGCTGACGCCCCCAAAATGGCTCCCTACAGCTTGTCCGCCCTAATCAAGGACTAATCAATACACCGGACAAACTGTATGGAGTCACTTTATGTTTTTGTTTTGGGGTGTTTTTGGCATTTCAACACAAGTCCCCATCTTCTTTAGCTCTTTAGGAGATTGTTGTAACACTGTTTTGCCGTGAAGCTCCAGAAATGTCCATCAGACTACGAAACTTCATCCCAGTGTCCATCGGCATGAGGGTGAGGAGACAATGACAGAATTTAGATTTTTGGATGAACTTTTCCTTTAAGACATCGAGTTTGCTTTCATTTCCATTAAAGTGAGTGCATTTTTTTTTTAAAATGTGTCTAACCTGCTGAAAAAAAAATCTCCATCAGTTTGATTGATTTGCAGAGACTGGTTTCCTGTGTTAGGATGGGGGATCATGGGAGCCTGGCAGGTGGTCAGAGGTGGAGTTGTGGCCGTGGTGGTGCTCATTCTGTCCGCACAGTCATAAATGGGTTGGCCTGGTGATTAAAAGGAAAGACATCACAATGGCATTGTTTTATGAATGTGAGCCTTGTGCAATAAGGATTTCACAACAGACCCTATCAGTAAATGTTTATTTTAAATTTACATTTTTATAATGTTTTTCTGTATTTAATGCCCCTTTGTGTAGGATTTTTTATTAGAATTGAACAGTTTTGAAAATGAATGAAGGAGGAAAATGAGACAACCGTGTCTTCTTTAATACGACCACTGGGAGGCAACAAAGTCAAATCTACACAAGGGCTGTAATCCATTATATAAACCAACGCCGAGCAAAGTGGGGCCACTGGGCCAGAGAGAGCCTGCACTAGGTGTAATTTGGATGGCCAGATGTTTTTAGTGAAAATAAATATTAAAAAATATATTTTTTTTTATAATATTAATGTTATGCTGGTTCTTTTTTGTGAGGTATATATGCTCTTTAAATATGTTGGATCCCTAATTGTTATTTTTCATAGCCTGAGCACGCCATGCAGAATGACAACATACAATATACAGAACAGAGTCATAGTCATTTTAAAACTATGCTGATCCTGACATCAGAATCAGAGCAGTTAGTTAAAGAAACATGGTAAAAGAGACTTGGTACAGAGGAAACACGACTGAACGACTCTCACAGACACTCCTGCAGACAGCTGACAGAGGTGTCGATGAATAATGCTTCTTCTTATAGCTCGGTTTCCTGTTAACTTCTCTCATCACCCACACTGTATACAGCACTGACAGGTAGGAAGCTTCCCACAGCCATAAAGCTTGTTTCGTTTTGACCTCTATGGATGTATTCTTGAAGCTACAAGCATCCATTATAACAACAAGGAAAGCAAAGATAAGCACTTAATACACATTCATTGACTACAAACGCACAGTTAGCTGCCATAAAAGCATTTGTACATGCTGTAACCACACTCACCATCCATCATGGTTGCAGAAAGCACATAAATGCTCAAGACTTTTCAAAATAACAGATAGACCGAAGCAATTAGAGGGGATTATGAGATGTTTTCCTTCTGAAGCAGTGGTTTTTTTTTGTAGTATTAATACTTACTGTATATATTCATTTTACTGATTACTGTATCAGATATTCAGCATATTCCCGATTATTAAATTAAATACATTTAAAAATGCCTTATATTGGCTCTGATGCAGCATGCAGTCTGCAAAGTAACTAGTAACTCAAGTTATCATATAAATGTAATAGAGTAAAAAGTACAATACTTAATCAAAGTATCTCAAAATTGTACTTCAGTATGGCACTTGAGTAAATGTACTTAATTACACTCCGTCGCTGATTATTCTGTTTTATATTGTTTCTTATAATTCATTGTACATGTTTAATATATAAATTATTGGTACAAAATTATAAACATAGGCTTCGTAGAACATCTTAACAATTGTTTCACTGATATTTACAGGCGAGAACACAACATCCCATCTGTTTCTTACCCTGCATGTTAATGACATAGATGCAGCTGCTGTCTGCAGTCATCAGAACCTGCACAGACAGGACATCACTCCTCTCACTGCTTACATCATTCCTGGCGATACAGTAGAAATCGCTGTCCTCACCCACTGTGCCACAGTGTAAGTGTAAGTCTGACGAGTGGTGAAGCAGGACGTCCTCGTGGTGAGTGTTTTGGAACCAGGTGTAACGAACAGCAGTGCCCTTTGTGCAGCCACAGCGCACCGTCACTGGCTGCCCCCAGCATGTCGGCCTGTCCACCAGAGGGCCCAAGGGCCAGAGTCTGGGTTTAGATACTGGAACTGGCACAGAGAAGGAAGCCATGTATTTAAATCCATTCAGCTTGACATTGTAAAAACCCTTAGGAAAAGGAAGTATTCAAGTGTGCTGTTACTATACTTAAAAATTTGTTCAGTTTACTTTTTGTGTATTTATGAGATACTTAACAAAGTCAAACTTGAGTTTATTTGGATTTTACTTTTTACTTTGGCTCCATCTTTTACTGAGATGTTGATTTGAGTTGTCATTGTTATGTTTTTTTTTTACATTTTTGGCGTCCAATACAAAAATTGTTTGAAAATTTGGATTTATAAAGAAAACAAATAAATTTTTGTACGTGTTGTCCACTGGCACTGTAATAACTTCAAGTCTAAAAATTTAAAAAAATACTTTAATAGTTGCCTAGTAGTGTACTTTAAAGTACAGAAACAATAATAAATGTGCATAAAGTCAGTTAATGTGGACACTTAACCCCTTTTTAAATTACCACAGCAGCTTGTGTGTTACAAGAGCCACCCTGTGGTGTTCAGAGGATTTTACACTAACAGTCATATACTGTATATATTTTTATTTGCAGTATTCCTTCATGAACTAAAACATGGACTAGAAGTACAGTATATACCCAGAACCTATAAGATCACTTTGTATAGTTCACAGTACAGTTGCTGTACAAAACAAAACTTAGGTGTAAACTAGTTGTGTACTCAAAAGTTTACTAATCTTAGTCTAAAGGGGCACTATGTAGTTTTGGAGAATAAATTCAATATTAATGAGGTAATAATACAATACAATCCATTAACTGAATAAACAAGCTGTTCTCAGAGGAAAATAAGGCCCCCAGAACACTGTTAGAAGTTAGAAAGGTGGCAGGGTCCGCCTCATATAAACAAAGTGAAACAGTAAGGTCAGTTTGTTTATTCAGTTATTCAATCAAGAAAACAAAGAGAGTTTGTGTATTTAGTTTGTTTAATTAATGATGATCCTTCACTTCTGACTTAAACTTCTTCCACAAAACTACATAGTGATAGTTTATAAGTTTTAGTTTATAAACCTTGAAAGTGGAACTATTCAGTTCCAGAAAGTATTGAAGTTATACACTTGAATATACTCTACTAGTACATTGATATGAGGGAAATATATTAGAACTGTACTTAAGTTTACTTGATGAATGAACTTGAGTATACTTCTTTTTTGTGAGGGTGAAAAATGTCCATAAATGGTATTCACATAACGATATCAGTACACATTTTCCAAGCTAATCATGAAACAGTTGTGCTTTATTCTTACCTTCAGTGACGACCACTTTAACTGAAGCCATGATGTCAGTATACGGTCTGTCAATCCCAACCCAGTACACTCCGCTGTCGTCTAATCTCAGATCTGTGACTTTCATAAACAACCCTCTTCTTCCTGCATCAACAATGAGGCACCTGTGTCTATTTTTAGTTCTAGAAGTATTATCTGAATCCACCACGATCTCACACGTGCTTCTGGAGTCCCCTCGGCACCAGTACTTTTTACTGAACCGGAAATGGTTTGTGTCATACGTGCAGGTAAGAAGGAATTCACCTCCAATATGTGCTGTGATCTTCCCTTTATCACACTGGAGCTGGAGACTTACTGAAAATAAAAAATAAAAAAAATAGAGTCCAATCAGAATGAAACTTCTCATAGCCACAACAATCAGAGAAGTATTATGTTCAATGTTCAATTTCCTTTTAACTGATTTCATTTCTTTTTTCCACCCAAATTCAAATATTAATCTTGTAAACTGCTTCAGAGTTTTCAAGCCTTAACTTGTGAAACTTTCCATGTAGAGTAAATACTTCATTATATTCCGCTGTCGTGTACAAAACAAATAATTGATAATAACATGTCAGGCAGATCATACACAAGTCACAGATAAAAAATCAATGATTGAGAATACAACATGAAAAAAACATTTCCAAAATTCATGCAATCGAAAGTGTAACCGCTCACGTTTGCCTGTGTTCATTCAATCAATCTATGAATTTTCCAGTTAATGATTACATTTATATTATTAGAATTAATAAGCATTTACAGCTACTGTTACATTTTATGTTATTAATACATATATTTGCAAAGTTTCGTCCTCATCAATGTAAATTACGTCTTATTTTCCATTTTACACAAGGAATAGAATTAGTTTCCCTTTCAGAAATTGTATATCAAATAAAAAGAGCATTTTGATGATTAATGTTAATGTAAATGAGCTCACTCACCATGAAAAAGCACAATCAGACAAAGCGTCTTCATTTTGATGTCAACAGCTAGAGAATGAAACTTTAACAACCATAATCAAAACTCAGGAAACAGCAATGATGGACTGTGGTCACCTCAGCTTCCTGTAGGTGCACTGTGGTGTACAGACGTGCTCTGTATGCCGTACGAAAACACAAGAAGGCCACAGTTATTTAAGGTTATGCCATTTATGAAAGCCCCTTGAGATAAGAAGAACCTTGCTCTCATTTCTGGAACGCTTTTTCTGTGAAGCTCCAGATGTGTTTTGTGGACTATGAAACTTCACCTGACTTTCCATCTGTAGATAGCGACTGAATTTTCATTTTTTGGGTGAACTTATCCTTTCATGAGATAACATAATAAATAATAACATAATGAAAAAAGCTAGTGCATGATACAGGGAATGTAAACAACCATTGTGATTTGTTCTATTCCCTCTACCTCATTAAAAAATATATTGGATCTGATATTTGATCAGACCGATAATCATATACAGTGTATACATACATGTAAATATATGTTTGTGTATGGACTTCTACTTGTGCACTGTAAACCCAGATTTAGTTCAAATTAAACTTTATGAGCGCTCGTTAATTATTCTTTTATTTAAACCCCCTTTGCCATCACAAAATCAAATTAGTTGTTTGCAATAATCAGATGAAATGTGCAGTACAATGCTCATGTTAAGCACATGTTACTGAGTATGTTAAGTTTATGTAAGGGAAGGGAGGAGCCTGATCTGCAGCAAATCAGTAGACTTCCCAGCATGCATTGTTAAATGACAGTAAAACCTCCCCCGAGACCTTTCTTTTTTATAGTTTGAAGAAAACATTTATGATTGAAACTTGATGCGTGCTCTTAATACATTTCACTATAAGTCATGTTTTTTTGTACGATAATGAAGAAATCGTTTACCATGATAAAGGTTAGTACTGAATTCAGTAATAATTCGAGAATGGCTTTGTACTTACTAAACTACTGGAACAAATTTACTATCAACAAGTATCAACAAGAAAAAGACTTTCATAACCACTAGTGCTGAAGATATGTAAACCACAGGTAAGATCTTTATAGATTACTTTTACTTTACGTACTGTTTATTTAACTTAACGTATTCATGTTGTACTCCTGAAAAGAAATAACTTATGTGAACTAATGACTTTGAGTAAAGCCTACTAATATTAACTAAGTATGTTTACTACATTTAATTATGTGTGTAGGTTTGTACAACTACACCTGTTTAGTTTCACCTTGTGTACAAACTAAAGTGGTTTAAGGAAACAGGTTTCCACGCAGTTTTCTGGTAAAGTCAACTAATTTGGGATACGAGTGTACCTTTGATACTTAAGTGCATTAATTGACAATATCTTTACTTTTACTCAAGTGGGTCTTTTGAGTACGTTTTACAACACTGGTTAACTCTACTGTCTCTTTGTGTTAGTTCAACACAAAGCCACTAGATGTCACCGTGCTACCGATGTAGTGTCCAACACCTGCTGAGCAGTGTCCAATGCATTGTTGTCTTCATCATGTCATATCTGACAGAAGGCATTCTGGTTTCACATGTAACTGAGGCAGGGTTGACTCACTCCTCTTACACGAACTGCACGTCAGCTCTTCTGGTAAGCCTGTATGTTTTCTTTATTATCTTGACACTGGTGTTTCATTCTTATGTACTTATACACAATCTTACACTGGCTACATATTCTTATACATATATTTTTTCTAATTAAGTTCCAGCTTGTTATATACAATAAAAGAAGGCCTTGCATGAGCTCCTCCGATGGCTCTTTAAATTCACGTGATTCAAAAGTGGACAGTCAACTCACTAAACAAATCACATTAAGTTCATAAATGTGAGTTTTACAAGAAAATGACGGAGTTATTACTGTGAGGTGGCTTTCACCAAAACAACAGTAGGCATAAATGAAGTCCTAGACAGTTGAGTGGGTTGCTGCTAATTGCTGGCTCAGAACATCAGGATTTTCAGGATTCTTAGACACCCTCTCTTAACCACTCCCTCTGTCTCTGCCTCCATCCCTAACCACATCCCTCCTCCACTCCTCTCATGGGTCCTGAATGTTGTCCAACAGGCTAGACTGCCTGCATTGCTACTCTGACTTTGGGTAGGAACAGCTGTTTGTGTCAGTTCATATGCATAAAATGTGTGTCCTTCTCTATTTGTGGGTGTTTCCCCTCGCCATTCCCCCTCCTACACTCATGCAATCAAACACCCGGGTGACTTTAGGACCCAGTGAGAGACACCCAGGGGGCGCGGCAATAATATTCATCTGACCACAGAACCTGTTAGTTTACTCTTGCTTCCTCTCAGACAGTTCACACGTTCCCCTCACAATAGTTCCTTGAAGTGACAGTTGCAATAGAGAAGTGCTCTGTGTAGCAGCAACAGACGTGCCACCGCCCTCAACCCAAGTCGTGGCGATCCATGACCCGTGGACGAGGACCTTTGTGTCCTGACATGCCTGTGAAAGGTGCCCTATCCCAGGCAGTGTACTGTACAGCCAGCCATGGAGCATCAAGCCTGGATACTGAGGAGCTTCCTGGCCCAGCTGGAGAGACAAGAGGCTGGGGACGAAGAGGAACCAAGTGGCTTTGCCGGGGAGTTTGCAGTGAGTCAAGTGTTTTGTTCCTTTCGTTGAAGTACTGTTCTGAGTTGTACTGTTGAATAGTAGACTTTTTTGTCTTGTGGCTTTCCGTATCACATCATCGGAAACCATGTGATGACTGTCCTGTTTGATTATATTAAATGAAATGACAGTCAGCACAACGAGAGGAAAAGTTTTTAGTTTTCCTGTCTTACAAATCTTCACGAAAAGGCAACATGTTCAGGGAAGTGACACGCTGCTTTTGTTATAATGGCTCCAACGCCACTTTTGTGCTTCCTCTTTGCACTGATGCTTGTCACCGACAGCGCATGAACGAGGAAGACCCGTAGGCAAATGCTTCTAGCAGATGATAGAGATCATTCAGTTAGTCTAGCACTTTAATTTCAGATGACAACGTATATACACTCACACAGAGGCGCATGTATACGCTTAGAAAAGTCTCCTTCAGAAGTCTTGAGCCCTCCTTGAGTGACATCATCTGTGGGCTGCTGCCATGGTGATGAGTGACATGGCAGAGCCTAAGGACAGCAGCGTGTGCTTCACATGCTGCCCTTCTGCTGTCATGCTGCTACCACGCCGACCACTCCAGAGGAAGGGGTCCGTTGCATCACTTCCTTTGTGAACAAAAAGCACTCTGTGGTGTTAGCAGCGCAGATGGTCCGCGAGGCCTTTAGCAGACTGTTAGGAACTGTGAGAACTGGCCTCTGAACAAAAAGACCAGTGTCTTACCAAATCCTGTAAGCAGGGACGAGCCATGACTTAAATCTGAGTGTCAAACCTTCCGCACAGTAAATTCCGGATGGAAATCCTCGCAGCTTGTAAGACAGCGTGTCAGGTTCTAGTAAAGTGAGTCATAGATTCTGGTCATCTGGGGATGAATCATAACAAAAAAACTGTCCGTGTTTGACCACTCAGCAACTGGTCACATTTAATATGCCCTTATTTTCCAAACTCTCCTGTTAGACTAGACAGCTAAAAACATAAATCACTTCGATAATACAAGTACCCCACAAAAATCGTAGATCTGAGTCACAGCAGTAAGGTGGTGATGAAAACAGTTGATTTATTAAAGATGCAATATCTAAGAATTTTAGTTGAAAACACTCAAAAATAACACAAACTATTGTTAAACAGCTGGCTCTGGCCCGTCCAAAACAGCTGCTGTGACAGCGGCGTAAAAACACCAACACTCTCCTCGTCCCCCGCGCTTCTCAGTTCAAACCAGTAGCTGCACGGCTAACTGAGCTAACTAGCTAACAGTAGCTACAGTTGGCAGCAGTTAGTGGGTTCTCTGGTGATATGCTGCCTCCTGTTTGTTAAGAGTATGACAGGTGGACACTTCTTACATATCGCCGAACTGACTCATTTGCCCTGATGAATCCCTTCACACGCACGCCAAAACTCATATTACTTTAGTGCTGCTTGCTATAGCTTGATAATTAATTATTATAAAACTCAGGTCTATTCCAAATTAAGATGTTAACTGTACAGTCAACTACATCCCTGGATATAAATCCTCAACTATATGCCTAGGCTACATGCTACAATATTATATTCCACTGTAGCCCAAAGTGTGACCCGAAAATTTAAAAAAAGTCATTTAAAAAGATTATAATGACGTTTATTATGTTTTCTTTTTTTTGGTGAGGTAATATGCACTTTAAGTTCATTGGATCCATAATAATAATAATTAATTTTTCATGACAGGAGCATGGCAGTGACACTCAAATCATGGACTTGGGATGCTAGTACCATTTTGCATTTTAACAAACCATGCAATAGGTGTTTGCTTTTGGTGCGTGGCCCACCATTAAGTTTGGGCACCCCTGCGTTAGAGTCCAATTTGCACCTGTCATGTTATCAGCTTACCATTATATATAAATATAAATACGTAACTGTATTTGTGATGATTGTGTGAAATGAACATCTGGAACATAAGATATGCCCTACAAAGAAAAAAAAATTAAATACACAGGTACACGTAATGCTCGGGACATTTTCTAAGATATGGCATACTAATACAGCAGCACCACCGATAAATTGCCACGGCACTGAAACATAACCTCTCTGACACTCTCTGACAGAACGTTAAGCTTCATAAAGGTATGTATGTGATAGGGTAAAAAAACATTTCTTTTGTTTTTCAGAGGTTGAAATGCCTGTCAACTAAGTACCGCACTGACAAGACCTACCCCACCAAGGCAGCAGAGAAGCAGGAAAACATCAAGAAGAACCGATACAAGGACATTGTTCCCTGTAAGCTTTGCTCAAGGCAAAACATATTTAAGTTTGCCATTTAAATTTCTGCATAAGAGCATAAATATAATTTCATTTAAATATAAAGATACGACTAAGAAACATAATTTTTGACCTTCATATTTTCATAACACTGACAAATTAATCCCGAGAGAAAATGTAAGAGTCATGAGGTTAAAGTAATCTGACACTGAGATACAAATACATATTATGATGCAAACATTGATGACAACATATTAATGGAAAAATGTTGTAGATAACATGTCATACTAGGTAAATAAGTGTGAGTAATTATTTTGACAGGTTATATTTGATTTATTTAGTAAGAATTCAATATTTTCTAATGTTTACCATCATTTGACGACGTGGAATATGTCCATCTATTATTGAGAAATACTAACATATTATACTTCATTTCCATTTGAATCTAATTCTCCATGATGGCTTTTGTTGCATGGTTTGAAAAGGTACAGCGAAGTCAGTGGCTGCAGACTTGAGCGATGTTCATTATGACTACATATCTTCTTCTTTCAGTTGACCACAGCAGAGTCAAGCTCACACTCACCACATCTAAAAATGACACGGACTACATCAACGCCAATTTCATCAAGGTAAATGAACAGTGACGCCTTTTATTCATAGTGCATAGAGCACATTTCATTTTTAACTGTGTTTGTGTGTAAACATCCCCTGAGTCTTGACTGTAAGCTATGTTTTGTCTACAGGGGGTGTCAGGTTCCAGGGCCTACATCGCTACTCAGGGTCCTCTGCCTCACACAGTACTGGACTTCATGAGGATGCTTTGGGAGTACAACGTAAAGGTATGACCTGCCTGTCGTCTGTGGACACAACAAGGTGTTTTAACACATTATGTTGCACTCAAAACAGCAACTATTAGCACGCTTTAGTGATCAGTGAAGCTCCCTTGACTACATAGACTGAAGTTTCCCACCCAAACATACAGATGTTGTCATGTCCTATTTTGGTACGTTGTAATTTGCATTGTCCCGTTTGGCTTTAGGTCGTAGTGATGGCCTGTCGAGAGTTTGAGATGGGAAAGGTAACACCACTGTCTTCATTTTCATTTTCACTGTTTGTCCCCACAGACAAACTGTTTTGCATAGTTTATTTACCATCAAAACTTCTGCATTTTGTGTGTCATCGCATGTGCTGGTTTGATTTGTAGACTGAGGGCATTTTTGTTGCATGTCGACAGTTTAGACTATATGAAAAGTTAAATGTGTGCTTCCTTTACGTTTTCTCTCTAGAAAAAGTGTGAGCGGTACTGGCCGCAGAAACAAGAGCCCCCGTTTGTTTGTGAGCCTTTTACAGTTTACTGTGTGAGTATTTTTGTTGTCACGAGTCATACTTCCTACTTTGACTGGTTCTTCGAACAGCTCCACAACATGTGCTGACATTATCGTTTCACAGTATCTAAATATTACACCAGCATATGACATTTGGTTACACTACCCAAGGTTAATACAAAAGAAATTTACATCACCTCTATGACCTTTTCTTTTAACAGCAAGAATAAGTACTCAGCTTAAAGATGCAGTGTTGGCTTTTTTTCTTACAGGATTCTGAGGAAAGTAAAGGCGATTATCTGTCAAGGACGTTACGGGTGACTTATCGCAACGTAAGTAGTGTTTACACCCTGACTGTGAGAACAACTGTTGGGTAATTCTCCTGAGACAAGCAACAGATTATCATCTGCCTTGTTTTTAGCTGCTACAAAGAAAGAAAAAAAATGTAGATCTACTGCTCTCACAATAATAGAGTAGCAAAAAGTGAGGTAAATGTTTTTTTCTTCAACAGATGTACAACCTTGGAAAGAGGCTTGCATTGAAATTGTCTAAAAAAAAAATGTTGACATTTCTTTTTTTTTTTTTACAGTGTAGCCGAACTTTGAAACAGCTGCACTATGTCAACTGGCCAGATCACGGTGTACCAGACTCGATTCCTCCCATTCTGGAATTGTTGGAGGAGATGCGCTCCAGTCAAGCCCATGATGACATCCCCATCTGCATCCACTGCAGGTCAGCCTTTCTTAATTTTACCTAATTAATTCTTAATAAATAATCTTAAAGAATTCAATCTAGCTCCATCTAAGCATGAATAATTTAGGTTTTTATCTTTATATAGAGAATTAAATAGCTTTCTTAGTGACGATAACATCCGCAACAAATGTCAATCAGCACAAAAACCACCTCAGTAAAAATGTTAAATAATCTTAGATAAAGTGGTGATAGGGCTGATGTTTCTCCTCTTTCCTCCTTTGTTAGACACAATTAATTTTACAGTACTGATAGACTGATAATATATACTGAAAATATATATATTTGGAATTTCTCAAAAGGTTTTTGACTGGTTTCAGTTTATTTAACTGGGTGATTTTTGTGTCAGTGTTTCAAGTACTTGTCGTATTCTGTATGGTGTTCCACAGGGCTCTATACTTGGCCCACTATTCTCACTGTTCATGCTCCCAACTGGCCAAATAATAACAAAATGGTGTGAAATTTAATAGCTTTGTTGACGACAGACAATTGTCTTTATCAGACCTCACAGTCTAAATAGTTTAACTGCTTAAAAAGTATTATAGTGTGAATAAATAAAAACTTTTTGAAATCAAATAAGGACAAAAAAAGAGTTATAGATCTTGGGGCTGAGAGACAGAATCATAAGCTCAGTGACGAAAAGCTGACATAAATTTTGGAAAAAACACAGCAAACATTTTCCAACATAAGAAATAAACCAAAGCCATATCTTGGACTTTATGATGCAAAGAAACAGATTCAGGTTTTCGTCTTCTCTCATCTTGACTACTGCAGTGTTCCTTTAACTACACAGGTTATCAGTGAATATCATGCTTGTGCAAAAATAAAGCTGCGGGATTCTTAACCAAGACAAATAAATGAAAGCATCTGAAAGGTGGCATCTTTTCACTGGCTCACCTCACCTTTGGGATATGTTTAGAATTATATTCACAAGTCGCTGCATTGTTTAGCAGCTCCATACTTAGTCGACTGTCTCTGCCTCTCCCTCAGTCTTTCCACAAAAAAACACATTTCTTAAGAGCTTCTTTTTAATTACACTTATTACTTATTATATTATAAAGATTTTATAATATTCAATATTATATTCAATATTCAATATATTCAATAGATTACATTTTTTAATTTCCGGTCCCCAAGCTAAGTTTCATACAGACTGAGCCACTGCTGTTTATTCAGCTCTAATGTGTGAAAACTTGAGGACAAGCAGTGATCACACTAACTAATCTCACTTTTGGTTTTGCTTGTGTAGTTACTATAGGAACATATTGCCTTGTGGGCAGCATGTATGTGTCCCCTCACTTCGGGCCTTAGATGTTAGGTACCTCCTCCCTTTTTTCTTTAAGACAGGAAGCGTGCGTAGGTGGGTAGCCAACGACCCACTAGGTTTTAAAGTGTGCGTGTGGGCATTTCCCCTCACTTTTTCCAGCACTTACACTTTGGCTCATTCAAAACCCACATCTACTGTTTTACTGAAACTAACACTGAGTAACTCAATTAGGCCAGGGTGTGGGCCCTCAGACAAATATCTGTCTATGAATCAGTCCAAGACAGTGCTTTTTTTGGTGTGCACAATTATATATAGCTTAATGAAATTGGTTATGCGAAAGGAAGAGAGATTTGTTCAATGTGCCATCTTCACAATAGTGCCATCTTCTTTCATTTTGTTAATTTCTTGTATAGTTCGGAACTATGTGTGATGAAAACAGAAATTGATTTTGCAAATAAGGATTGATGTATAAAGACTGAGTGGGCTCACATAAAAAAATAAAAATAAATGAGTCAGTTACTTGGAATTGTTCACATGTTATTATTATTATTGCTGTGTTGTAAAAAGTACCCAAAAGCCCTACTTGAGTAAAAATAAAGACATTGTGTTAAAATATTACTTAGGTGGAAGTGAAGGTCATACAAATAGTACTTATTAGTAGTAAAAGTATCCAATATTAAATGTACTTAAGTATCAAAAGTACAAGTAAAAGTAAATTATACATATATTTATGTAATTATACATATATGCATATACTGTATCAATTGCCGATAGAATAAATCATTTTAATAAATAATAAATTAATTTAAAAATGCAGTGTTTTGGCTGTGATTCAATCTGCCAAGTAACTACTTACTACAGTTACCATATTAATTTAGTGAATAAAAGTACAGTATTTGCTCCAAAAGTAGTGGAGTAGAAGTATAAAGTAGCAGAGAGTAAATGTACTTAGTTACATTCCATAACTGGTTAGTTGAAAGTACATTCAAGTGCACACGTCATAACTGAATCTTCTTTCGGTTTTGGTTTTGCTGAAAATGCTTGTTATATACGGTATATGTTTACGATGTATATGATGTAACTAACTACACTGTCTTCATCAAGTCACTCTCAAAATATCGTCGAAAAATGTGATATGAAAGCATAACACGCCATGACATGCCCACGCCATTTTGAATATGACGTGTCAGAAGTGGAATGTTGAGTCAGTGGCAGATCCAACCTACACAGCAGGCAGTCACCCCACGTCTGAGTGATATCACCGCTACAGCTGTTCAAAAATGCAGTCGAAGACTTTTCCCAGCATGTGTGTGGTTTTGACCCTCAACATTCACAGGAAAAAGAAACAAATCTCACAACACTTTCTTACCATGCTATACTACAATCCAATCCTACCGTATATATCTATCTATCTAGGAATTTCAAAGAAAAGCCAGCTGTGTTGAGCCTTTTCAGGGCTGCTTAAATGAGGAACTGGAAATTTCGATTGGCATTGCTTTGAACCAGCTTGTACCAGATAGGTGTGGTTTTTTAGTGATGCAGCACAATAAGTACCAGAAAATCAAGATAATCATGATATGGTGTTAGATAATCTGTTGTTTTAAAAATAGCATCATGGCAGAAGCCCTCTTCAACTACTATTTGAATTATCACATTGAACTGTCCCCAAGCTGACGTGGTTTTCTTTTTTGCTGCTGTCGTCGTAGCGCTGGCTGTGGTCGAACAGGAGCCCTGTGTGTCATTGACTACACCTGGAACCTCCTGAAGAAACAGGTGAGATAATTCTGTGCCGTCGCTTTCTTCACGTTATCGTAGTTTAACAGTAGAGATCCGAGCTGCATTGTGCTGATGTGTGTGTGCTTATTTTTTAGATGATCCCTCCAGATTTCTCAATCTACGACTTAGTTCAAAACATGAGAACCCAGAGGCCTTCTCTGGTTCAAACCAAGGTAGGTTCATGTCAGGCGCTTCCCTCTGTCAAATATCTCTCTTGTTTCATGCATCGTGTCCCAGGGCGATGACACCTAACAGAGCAGGTTTTTTTGTTGTTTTAACTTCAGGAACAATATGAGCTGGTCTACAGAACCATCAAGGTACTGTTTGGGAGATATCTGCAGTCCATGGATGCACAGACCTGCAGAAATGAGGTGAGTGACCAGGAACGAGACCAGAGCACAAACAAACAACGGAAATGCATGAGTACGCTCTAAACCAACAATAACTGACGAGCACAACCATCACGACCAGCAAAGCAGAAACAACAGCTGTGGCTTTCTTGTGGTTTTAGTCACTTTGATGTATAATGCAGTCACACGATCTGAGTGGAAAATAATCAAATAGCAGGCTGGGTGGTTCAAAAACGAACTATGATGGCTGTGACAACAAGGCGACTGTATTAATAACACTTATCAAGCAGTTAGTGGTTCTGTCAAGTGCAATGCAAGGCAAAGCAACTTCATTTCATTTATCTAAAGCTGTCCTGACTCACACTCCCTTGTTAACCCGACCAGGTGACAGTTATCCCGTCTGCTCTCACGCCTGACCCTGAATGCGCGCTCTCTGACCTGACTGACGATTTGGATTTGCTGCCAGAGTTGCAGCGCCTGCTTGACGAGGAGAGGGACGCCCTACAGCAGTACCGCCCTCTCTTCGCTTCTGCCTCAGAAAATCTCATCACGCTGAAGGACCAGCACCAATGGCACCTACCCCAGACCCCTCCTGACGCTCTGACCACCACCCAGGACCCGCAGGAGGGACTCAGGACCTCACCCATACTGTTGGATGCCAGCCAGAGAGCCCCCGCAGTGGAGGAGAGGATACAGGAGAGCTATGACGTACCACCACTGAACCCTCCGCCTTCACCAGCTGTGGCAGCAGCCATTTGCATGATGGTGGAGGACCCCTACTTTGACACTCCTCTGAGCTCCCCTTCAACAGTGGAGGCACCAGTGGACTCTACTCAAGATGACAATCAATGGACAGTTAGCCCAATCTTCAGCACGCCCTTGTTGTGTCTGAACGACCAGACGCTGGTGCAAAACTCTCCTGCCTCAGGTAAATGGTCATGTGTGTGCATGTGTTAGTCTTAAAAGGTAACACATTAACTTGGGGAGTACTACTACCTATGTGGAAAAAGAAGTATAAAGCCTAAATTGCTTCCAGTTGTTACTCAGTGGCTTGGTTGCATTGTGGGTAATGTAGGCCCAGCAGTCAACTTTTGGAAAATGTAAAAACAAATGGTCAAAATGGATACTACTTCATATAATCCATGCACTCTTCTTCCTTTTAAAAATCTGGTGCCGACATTACCCACAATGCAATACTACACTACACTATAGTACACTATAATGTTAAAAATTGGTGGAGTTACCCTTTAAATGACACAGACAGACAGATTTGTAGTATTAACTGATGTGCATTTTGTAGGTACTAATGATTCAGATGTGGAGGTACCTCCTCCCCTACCTCAACGAACCCCTGAGTCCTACGAGCTGGCTTTGAATGCAGGTTGGTGTTCGCTTTGTTGATAAAAGTTCAGAAGCATCTTCAAGCTCAGTGGTTTACATGTTATTTTACTCTTTGCTACGTCCGAATACGTCCTGGACTCGAGAGGATATACATTTTATCTAACATGTTTATGATTTTGTCCTTCAGAGGTCTCAGATCCCTGTGAAAGGTTAATGGTTATCATTCCACCCAATGCTGCTGCTGAGGCTGTCAGGGAGTTGGGAGGTTAGTGGAAAATATCTAAAACTCTATTTTGTCAATTGTGTTAAATTGTCAGAACAAAAAACTCTCTCTTCACTTGCAGGCAGGAAAAATGAATAACGTTTTGTCGTAACACAGACCTTCATCAGGTTATTTTTGGTTATGTTTTACGTCATGACAGGTCAGTCAGATCAGGTCTTGAAACCTGATGAAGGTCTCGAACGTTGTTAATACATTTTCCTGTTTGCCAGTGAAGAGGACAGTGTGTGAGTTTTTATTGTTCTGATTTCCTTCGCACCTGTTGATCCACAGGTGTGCAAATGTTTTGCAAACGTTTTGTGACAATCATGTCTTTCTGATGTTGAAATGGCAACACTTAGTATAATATCCATTAAAAAACTATGATGTTTATTTCTATATTCCCAGGCAGCCCCCCCTCACCTGTTCCCCCACTTCCAGAGAGAACCCCAGAATCATTTGAGTTGGCTATTGATGAAGGTATTATCATAAATATAAATAAACAAAACTACACACTGTGGTAACAGCAGGTTTTAGTTTTAAAATGGTCTAATTAAATTCCTTTTTCTTGCCTTTCAGCTCCCGTGGAGCAGAAGTCAGAGGTCAAGCCGGCAGCGAACCTGAACAAAATAGGAATGTCCTCCGAATGGTCCGGTAACTCAAAGCCAGCTGCCACTGCGTCTCAGGATGAGGTGAAACCTTGGGTGAGAAGTAAGGTGAGAATGAAGTATCTTTAATGGCTGACGTGTGACTTCCTACAAGCTTGAGAGATGAATGTAACTTACCTGAAATGTAGACTTTTATCTCATAGCAACATACTTCTCTTTGTTGTAGAGTCTGAGAGCAAAAATGATCTTCACAGGTAAGACAATTATAATAACACAATGTTCAGAGCAAAATGATTTGCAGTGACTAATAATCAAACCAGCTGAAAATATGATAAATCATAGTATGTAATCATGTGATGATGATACATGTGTTCCTCATTCAGAGAGACTCATCTTATCAAACTATCTACCAATCATTATGAAACTACTGCACATGCGTAATCATTTCAGTAGTATATAATAGTGTACTTTCTTCTGATATATTTAGCACCAGTAGCACATCCTGATCTTGCATCGAGCACCACTTCAAACCTCCACCCTTACTGTCCGCCTCTGGACCCAGTGACTCCTCCGCTGCTTCCTCAAAGTAAGCTCACCAGACCGAATTATGGTCTGACCTTTGATTTGAGATCAATTTCCAAACATTTGTGTTCAGTCTTTTCTAAGAGTAGGTGTGAAAATATATCTGATGATTATCTTTTGGCTGTGCAGCTGAGGAGAGCCTGACTCCTCCCCTTCCTGACAGAACCCCCGAGTCCTTCGTCCTCACTACAGAAGAGAGTGAGTGTGTTGTTGCCCTCGTTACAACAGAGGCACACAGTTTAGCTCGTGTAGCGATACTTGTTGTCTAATTGGAGTGCTTTTTTTCCCCCCACAACAGTTCCCAAGAAATCCGCCCTCTGCCCACAGCCGTTAGAAACAGCACAGCCCTCATCGAGGGTAGGCCTGTCATCAGAGTGGGACGGCTCCTCTCAGCCCAAGAAATTCCTCGATGGTGTTATGAGCAGGAGCAAGGTGAATATTATCAGAACAAGTAAAAAAATGTTTAAAAAACCACTGGGGGTCACAGCCAGCACACAGAAGACTGACACTCACTGACTCATGTCCTTTTTCCTCTGCTCAGTGCTTTTCCATACAGTGATTAACATGCTAAGTTTCCATCGGTCATGACACTGACATTTGTTGCTCTCAATTGTTCACCCCCAGAGCGTTCGAGCTAAAAGTTCAAGACAAGGTAAGCTGTTTGGTCTCATCGATCTCATTAATGAAGACCCCTTTCTGTTCTGCTTTCATTTTAACTTGATAAGGCGCGCAGCATTCTGTACTTCTATATATGTATAGATCTCATTACAGAGCCCATGATAAGACCAAAGCTAACAACATGCTGGTCAGTTTCTTAATAGTTTCTGGCATCTCTGTGGCACCGAGCCTCTTCGTTCCTATTGAGGATTTAAAGCAACACAATGTAACCTCCTGGGGAAAGTCAAATACTTGTCTCATATATTGACGTTTGGGGATAGCAGGTTGCTGACTCAAAAATCGACTTTCTTACAAATTGGATCTTTAACAATCAACTATCTTTCTCCAGGAAGTAATGTTTTATTGCTTTAAGTCTTAAAATCAGGTCATGGGTATGTGCTTGCACTGTAGTTTGTTTTCAAATGTTACTTGTGCATTTGTTTGGGCGCTATTTTCCAGCTTGTGCACCCCAAGTTCGAAAAAACGCAGTCGAGGTTTCCCTTCCTGTGCCCTTTCTGAGGGCTGGTGCCCCACTGCATACACCTGGTGTCCATTTTATTTTTTCCACCCCTGCCCCTCAAACATCCACCACTAACGTATCAGGACGGCTGATGTGGTTTTAACTCAATTTAAACTACAGTGCTTAAGTTCATTGGTAGCTTTTAGACAACACAGGAATGAATTCAGGCTCTGTCTACACAGATAATACTTAGTAGGATCAATTCGTTGTTCAAGTTTTGGACTTTTCCTTGGATTTCCTGACAATCCTTTCATGAAACAGTTTAGGTCAGTGACCAAATGATTTTGTGTCGACTGCAATCCACCTGTTCACGTTTTGCACTGTTGCATTGTGTTTTGTCGACAACATACAACAACCTGCAGGTTAAAAATGAGTATTTAGAAATTTTCACCACTGGGAGGCATCTTTTTTCCAAATCAAGATGAACGTCAAGATAAAAGATAAAATGACAGATTAGATGTTGTCTTGTTTTAAAGATTGTGCACATAACAGAGGCGGTTTACCGTTGTGTTTCTCCTGCAGAGCCCCTCACTGTCGCTCCACAGCCCTCTTCACCTCCTGTGGTCGTGGCTGAAGGAGGAAGTGGTGAGTAGCTTCACAGAGTAAAGTGGCTGCTCGCTACACGCTAGCCTCTTTCACACATTATTATTAGACGCATGAACACAAAAACCATCTCATGTAGTAAAATGTGATGTATAAAAACACATACAACACATCTGAGGCTGTGGGGATTCCCAATTATAATATTCTTCATGCACAGTGAGCTAGAACATGGTCATCATAATGCAAAGTCCTTTCACTTCCTATCTGTTTCTGTCCATCAGCTCAAGTTGGACAGGATGACGTGAACCGCAGACCCTCTCTGAACACATCAGGAAACAAACCAGACAAAAACAACGAGAAGGGCATGTCTAGAACAAAAGTAAGAGCAACGAGAGCCACAACCAGCTGGTTTAAAGTTAAAGGAACTGTTGTGCAGCAAACTAAATCCATGCTTTTGTTTCCTTTTTCCAGAGTTTAAAGTTTTTCAGACATAAACAAAAACGTAAGTGATGCTCACTCATATTTAAACTCAATAAATGAATGCACTGATGTGTGTAAGTCTAACACGTCTCAAAACTATATTCTCAGCTAAAGTCGCACCTCCGCCTGTTCCTACTCAGTCTGAAACACCACATCCATCATCTTCAGTGTTCAAGTTTGGTAGGTCTGAATCTACTTCAGTTCACATTAACATAGAGTATAATAAAATGCTAAATGCAATTTTTATGATGCCATCTTCATCTTTACGCAGGATTTGGGACTCGTTTTGGAAAGCCAAAGGGCCCCAGGAGTTACCCGGAGACCTGGGTTTGAGGTGGTCACCAACACAACAAACATGGATCTGTTCCTCTAACAAGGATACTGAGGACACTTTGCATTGCTGAATGACTTGGACTCACTGAAAGTATTGAAGATACTGTGGAAGATCAAATACAGCGGAGCAGAAAAGCACTGAAGGCCGCCTCTCTTGCACCCTCAGCGGAGAACAGGAAGTGCCCCCGCTACCAGCTCTGACGCACTTTGTACTGTACATCAACTGAGGTTGTTTTTTATTACAGATCAGTGCCTTGATGAACAACATCGACAACCACTCAGAGCAGTGACTTGAAAGTTTAATCAAAAACTCACCCTCTAGATTATCGACTTGAGGAAGTGAGCAGACTGCAGAGAGAAGTTTAAACTTCTCGTCTGATGCTAAAAAAAAACACGCTGTTAAGCTTTGTGTATTAGAAACATATTATGTATGTGTGTGTGTGTTTGTGCTTCTGGCATGATGTAAGAAAACGGGTATAACATTGCATCTAGTTCATCGGCACGTAAATATTTCTGTTACAAAGACGACAGACTTTCCATTGTTCAGTGTATCGTTTAGTTTTTTTGTCTTTGCCACAATTCACATCCATCCGTAGTTCTTTAAATGATTTTTAAAAGCATCGTCAGCTTGTTGAATAGGATATCTCAAAGGATAAGTTCACCCAAAAATGAAAACGTAGTTATTCTCTACCCACCCCCCCCATGCCGATGCCAAGTCGGGTGAAGTCCACAAAACATTTGTGGAGCTTCACAGCAACACAGCGTTGTAGCGTTCTCAGAAACAGCTGAAGTAGATGGGGACAAGTGATATAAATAAACATAAAATGTCTCCATACAGCTTGTCCGGCTGAATACAGGTCTCCAGAAGCCCAGAGATCCCAAATAATAAAAAGAAAAAGGTGTAAAGAACGTCTTTTAAAATCAAATTATGTTGAATCAGCTGTAGGGAGCCATCTTATGTTAAGTCCCCATCTACTTCAGTTGTTTAGGAGAACGCTGTTTTGCTGCGAAGCTCCAGAAACGTTTTGTCGACTACAAAACTTCAACCAATTTCTCATTATGACTGAATTTTCATTTTTGGAGGAACTTAACCTTTAACACACAGAGAAGACGATGCATGTTGAATATGCATCGGATGCAACTGTACAGTTAAATTGTGTTACATACACTGGTTGCACAAAAAAGTTATTTATTAAAAAAATATAGAAAGTCTATGCATTCCCATTGTGTGTTTTTTTTTCTTCTACTTAACAAGACCAGGACCAGAAGCCTCCTGTCTCTAACTCATCACTCAGGGAACTGACAGAAAGTATTAAAATGTCTGAGTACAAACATTACCAACAGTAATCAATGGTTCTAAAACACAGCGCATCACAACAAGTATGACAAAAGGCTGATGTGACAGTATCCACTGTCAATTTATTTCTACGTTGAGCTAGAAGTCGAAACTCTATGACAGCCAGATTTATGACAAAAATAACCATACCACTTCCTGATTAGGATCTAGCATGATCTAGAAAGGCAGCCTTTCCACTAATACTCATGTAGTAATTGTTTGCTTCCAGGTGACATGCAGACGTAGAAATTAAAATGAATCATGTGAACAACATCTTTTTTATATATATATAAATTAAAAACAAAAAAACAAACATAAAATAACAAGATACACCATGGCTGTTAGGCCGATCCCCATTTTACTATCCTACTCACCGACCTCACAGTTTTAAACGAGGCTTACCAGATACAGTACAAGGCACTAAGACGGAGTCAGTGGAAGAGCAAAGGCAGTATCCCGTCATCACTTCCTTTACAGAAGACCGCCTTTAGAAGACTACTGAATGAAGGCCTCGGGGGGAACCGGAAATCTCCTCTGATCTGAAACTTCGACCAAGTACAAGATATATAAGGACAGGCCATTTCGAAAGTTCACTTTTGTTGGAGAACAGGTCAGCCTTAGGTAATGTTGTCCTTGTCATATCAGACTTTGCTGGAACTATTGCAATACGGTAAAGCCGCACAATGACACTCAGTAAACGTCAGTAACCCTCTGCAACAGTGCCTTCATCAACCCAGTGACATTACCTGCTAAAACTAAAGGTGAGGATGAATCAAAACAAATGAAAAACACCTCGAGTGCATGGACAGCGTTCACTTATCCCCAGCTACACAACAACAAAATATTTACACACCAATTTCTGAAGACACACCTGAAGCGAAGATTCAGACAATTATCGGTCAATGCAATAGTTGTAATCCCCTTCGTCATTTAAAAAGGCGCTCCTGTAACTAGATAATAGTCTTAAATATCCATCACTGGTTAATAAACCTGTGTTCCATCTTAAGAAAATAAATAAAATATTAAAAAGAGTATCAACAGTAAGAAATAGGGCGCCGTATAAAATTTAAATAAAGAATTGCACAAAAAGCAACTTATGAAGCTGACAAAAAAAGTTTGAAGTGCTTGTAGTTTACTCAGATAATTATGTACTAAGTCTAAAACCAGAAGAAAATGGATCTTTTTCAAAACAAAAGCCCCCTCATTTTACCTATCCCATGTTTACTGTGACCAATGCAGGAAGTATGTGTGCTGTAACTCCAACATGTGCCAAGCTTCTGATTCATACTCTGCAGACCACTGACAATGTCCTCAATCTACGAGAGTGAGCCGACTCTATCTCGTGGACAAAGTGAAGTCTATACGCCTCAGTCGCTGAAATGAACAAGACGGTATAATGTCGGTATCATGCTTCCAGAATAATCAAATATTGAGTACGTAAACAATCCTTCCATCAGCTGCCACAGACTTGAAATGAATCATTCTCCCAAAAAATCAAACAGCTGAGCCATGAATTTAAGATTTCCTACAGTACGTATGGCAACTTATAAAATACTACATTTTATAATAATAGTTTCTTTACATGGTACACACCTTTTGAATGAGTGAAACAGTAGAGAGTTCCAGTTTAGGTGCTGTCAAAATGTGTTACATCGTCCCATTAAACTGTAGTTTGGCTGAAGAAAAAACAACAAAAATAAAACATCGAGGGACGTTTTTTTACCAACAGTTGAAGTTAAAAGGCTTCCTGATTGACACAGATGTCAGTTTTAAACAAATCTTTTCACGTACACGTGAGAATGTGTCATTTAGGGAACTTTGCAGTGTGTCCGACACCTTTTGGAAGGGTGGGCTCTTTTGAGGGTCTACAACCAGAGTGGACCGGTTCCAATGAAAGGTGTGAACCCTGGTACGTTGGGGGCAGGTGAGCAGATTTGGTTGGCTGTGGAGGGGCCGGCTGAGGCTCCTTGGGAGGTGTCGCCGGCCTCTGGAACTCTGGTTCCTCATTCTTGGCCACCCCGCCGTGAGTGTTGTCTCCCTGCGGCCGTGCACAGGGGGTGACGGTGGCGTCGGGCCGGGCAGGGGAGGAAAAAGAGACTCGGCCGGATGTGGGACTGAGATCATTTGGCCGCTGCTCCTCCTCCTTGTCCTTCTCCTCTGGGTGGTACTGTTTGAGGCGGATGTGCCAGGCCAGGCTGCAGACCGCGGACACCGTCTTAAACTGGTGGATGACGTTCCTCGGGATGAAGTAAATGTCGTCGTCGCAGAGCTGGACCCGGATGTAGCGGATGCCTTCCCTCCTCAGCTGGTTGAGCTTGGCATCATCCACCCACTGGACACACTGCAAGAAGATACACAGCGGTTTCATATCTTCAAATTTTAACAGTATGTGCTACTATTAAGAATAATAATCTAACACACAGATGTATGATTGACATACAACCTGATGGATTATGTATGAAAAGTCCAGTTTTTACCTGAGACACAGGAGGCTCATACAGATCCAGTTGCAGACTCTGGACAACTTCATTGAAGTCTCCAGCTTGGAAACAGACGACATCTTTGGTTATCCGAGGTCGGTTTGTCCTGCAACACATTACATTTTTTAAAACCTTTCATTTTACCTCCGCTTATTATTTTGCCATTGACAGTTTGAGTTTAGCTCACCACTAATTATGGATGCAACTTTTGAAAGTATGAACTGTATGTTTTTAAACTAAACTATTTAATTTTCAGAAACCATATCTGGGAGTCCTCCACGTACCACCAGAGGGCGCTCGTGTAACACAAGTGATACTCTGAGTTTGAGAATAACAGACTCAAGTAATTTACCTGAGCCGAAATAGACTTTCTGTTATGGTGGCTCTATGTGATTTAAGGTGCTATGAGATTGCTGCGAGACCTCCTTGTGTAAGTTTGGAGTTTAAGCGATTCTGGCCAGAGATGCTTGATTCTTAAGTTTCAATCCCAGGCCATCAAAAATGAATGAATCAGTACAGCACTAGTTGAAGCATATCAAAAGAAAGTCACCATTCTCCAAAGTGCACAGCCTTCAGTACCCCCACAGCAGCAGTGCTCTGCCAGTCAAAACTCTGGCCTACATGGTCAGCATGGGCTTTAGTCCGGTCCTCGAAGAGAACCTCTCTGGGTTCACTGGCCCTCGGCAGGTAGTGCAGATTTTTGATCTCATTCATGGACCTACAGGAAAGGATGGGAGGATGGAAGGGGATAGGGAAAGGACACAAATATATGTTTTCAGTTTGCACTTCACTCCTGTTTTTCCCCCACATTTCCATCACAATGATAACGGAGTTGTGTTAAAATACTGCATTTCCTGTGCAGCTGAGGTCGTACCTGCGTCTTTTGAAGGGCGACTTGGGCATGTCAGCGGTGGGAACCATTTGTTCTCCAGGTCGCACCCACATGATGGGCCCGTCGTCACTCTGAGAGCGACAGTCCAGCTTCAGACTGGAGAGGCTTCCCCACGGCAGGGTCATCTGTGGACACGCACACACACACGTCCAGTAAAACATACTGTGTATGTACTGTATGCTGCTGAAACCTGTGGGCATGAGCTTACTCTACAATTGCAGAATGTTTGCGATGCAGCTGACGAAACTTAATTACAAGCCGCCACAAAATACCGTATGTGATTTAGTGTGTGTTTACATATTTTTTATGAAAAGTACAACAGACTGAACAGATGTTACAGCAATAACAGTGCATCAGCAGTGGAGTTATTATGGAGTGTTGTGCTTGTGCTTTTTAATGAGCTTCCTGAGAGAAACACACTGCATTTAGCATATTAAGCGATTCCCGCCTGAGGTGTAGAGGAGGGTGCTCAGGTTGTGGATGTGCTGTGCATTCGGAGCAGAAGCATTATTCCTGCTGTGACACGGGTCAGTGCACAACCTCTGTCTCAGGCCTGAAGCCATAAAATCTTGTGTGAGTGAGTGCATGAGTGGATATGGTCCTTTGAAAACCGATAAAAAATGATCAATTTAAATCTTCCACAGACCTTGAGAAAGGGTGACTCTTCCAGCATGTCAAGGAATTCTGGGAAATAATCTCCAACTTCCTCGTCCACGGCTCCCACCAAGCTGATCTGCCTCATGGGTCCGGACCGGTACGTTCCTGAACAGTAAGTCCGGCTCACCTAGGACAGGAAACAAAACGCATGTCCCACTAGCTATATGATGTTGTATACACCATATACCTTTTTCCCTGTTCTATCACCGAATGAACTGACAGCCCCTGACTAAGTGACATATTTTATGGATATTTCATATTATATTCAATGCATAAGTATAAATATAAATAGTGAACAAGAGAGTTGGGTGAATTTTGATCCTGTGAATATTGTTGTCAGAGATGAGTTCTCCTGATAGTTTAAGAAACTTTTTATACAATTCTCCATCTATATTATGTTGTTTTTGTGTTTTTAAACAATCATACATACTTAATAAGCTTCTGTTTTGCTTCTGGTTCTCCTCACCCCGACACTTGGCCATTGTTCTATCAGCTCTTCGGTTGTTTTAACTGCGTTCTTCTCTACTGCAGGATGAGCTTGTGTTCAGGTCTTCACGCTGCTCTTATCCTGTACGTTTTTTTAAGTTATATATCTTTAACTAGAATGGCACTCAGTCAAAAATCACACTCACTCATAGATACCAGCCACCTACATATGCCTGATTTTTTCATCAAGATCCATGCATTACTCCCTGAGAATTTAATGAAAATGTCAAAAAAAAATTAACTTAAACTTAACTCTTACACAATGTTAAAGGAAGTGAGAGAAAAAGCCGGGACCCAAAACAAAAGTTAATGGAGTCTATTCTGAGCCAAGACCCGTCCTCCATCCAAGTTTTGTGGAAACCTGTTCAGTAGTTTTTGTGTAATCCTGCTGACAAACCAACCAGTAAACTGACACGGGTGAAAACACAACCTCCTTGGTGAATGTAATAATATCTACATTTTCAAAATAACAACTTCATTCAGTTTTCTGCACAGATATGAACAAAATGCTGAGATATAGTCGTACTTTATATATTTTTCAAACAGTTTTCTTACACTCCTTAAAATCAAAAAGGTCTCACAACCCCAGTTATTCACAAAAGAATCAACATAATCAGGTTCTTTAAAAATGCACACTGACTGTTTTGAGTGCTCACTTTTAGTGTGAACACAAAACCTGCACGGCCCTCACCAGCTGTTCGACTGCATTAGCCTTTGTTGTAGCTATATCTACAGTACAATCTATAATTGCTAACGCCCCATCGAAACTTGCTCGCTAGTCATCTCTTGCACTGTGACTTTTGTCCCTTCAAGCTGCAGGTAGAGTTTGCACTCTTACACCACAGTCTAATGGATGTGAAGCAGCTGCTGCAGCAACATCACGCCTGACGGATGCTTTATACGCTGTGTGGAGAATCCATCTCACCTATTGCCTTGCAACCAGTGTGGCCTCACCGTATATTCAAATGAATGGGAAAAATCCATACAGAGTCACACTGATGGATCCACAGACCCCAGCCTGTGACTTTTATATGGAGATGTCTTTTTTCCTTCAGACGAGGCTCTGAGCTGAGCACTGCTGTGATTATATTATGTTACAGCAGGCACTTGTATATACAGCACTGACCCAGTAAAGTGCAGTCGATCCAACAAAGCGTTTTAGTGCAATCATTCTGCTCTCAAAGCTTCAGTTTATACCGTGGCCTCTCCGGCGGTGAAATGATTAAACTGGGTCGGCTTTTTCCCTGAATAAAACAGAAAACCGCTGAGCTCGCCGTTGTCGTTTGCACATCTAACATCACACATGCAGACATCCTGGCTCGCTCTTTTCTCCTGTCTGCCATCTTCCTCGAGCCGTGAGCGGTCAGTATAATCCTGAATTGTTATGGAACCAAAGCGGCTCCATTAGATCTCTCGAAGAGCAGCGACAACTTGGCACCGGCGCAGGTTTTTAGAATAAACAGTGTACTTTGGACTGAATCATTGACCGGGTGGTAAACATGCATCTGAGCTCATTCATGACTGTCGGCTGGCCCGGGCCTTCAGCTTGCTGCGCCTTTTTACAATGTTGTCAGAGCACATACTGCACAGCTGGGGACTAATTTATTGTTCGCATACAGTCTGCTCATTTTGTTTTTCTACATATGTAATCTCAGCCACTATGATACATCTAATGGTGTAGTTTTTTTCTAATTTCTAGATTTTTCTGTTTCAAAACAAAAGATGTTTGCCGGGTGTTGTAAATATACAGCAAAGCTCTGGTTGTTTTTAGACATTTTGTGCAGAATTTTTACATATTTTATCTTTAAACTGAGTTGTTTACCTGTAATATTAAAAGGTAATCAAAATCTATATCCATTAAGTTTAGTTAATTTTTATTTTTGATTTTTGATTTAGACTAGAGTTGAAATAATTTGTCCATTTATTAGTAATTAGTTGATTGACACAAATGTACAAACCAATGATTCTGCTAATTGATAAATGACCTCAAGTCAGTTCTTTAAAAAGCAAAAATGACAAAAGATCTTCGGTTCCAAATCTGAAAACTTACTGGTTTTCTTCTATTTGCTTCTACGATAGTAAATTGGACTTTTGGGGGTTTCTGACTGTCGCCTGGACAAAACGAGCAGAAAAAATCTCAACAATAGATGAATAGATCGTATGACTGACAGGTTAATTGATGGGTTAAGCCCTAATTTAAACCAAATTCAGATAAAAAAAAAAAGCTTGTCTGATTGAGCAGATCAAGAGCAACAACAAACGACCACGTCAGAGGCGATTTTCTATGAATGTTATTGTGGTAAAAGTTTCGTGAGTGCACTGCCAAAATCTTTGTTAAAGCCAGAAGACCTCTTCCTTTTCACGTACCTGAGAGTGAAAGTTGGCAATAGTGGTTGTCTCAATGTCTTTCTTGCCCAGCATCTCCATTTTGACTGGTGTGTTGGGGAAGTTGAAGGCAAAGTAGTCCAGGAAGTCAGGCAGGTAGGAGGCCGCACTGTGCACCACTGCCAAGGCATAGGAGGCTGCACCTCGAGGCTTCTCGGCGAAGGCCAGCTCCAGAAACTCCTGGGCGAAGCACTCCATCTCAGCCGGGCTCAGACAAGCCAACTCGTCAGCATAGGCGTGCAGAACCGACCCCCCGCCGTTGGCTTGCCGTTCCTCGTGCATGAAGCGTCCGTACCAGGTGCCCGTCTGGAGGCAGGTGCTGCGGATGGAGTGGTCTTGGTGGGAGAGGAACGGGACGTGCCCCAGTTTGAGAGCATGGAGGTAGGGTAGGTGGTTGTCGATAGTGTCTCTGACAGGCTGCCGGATGCTCTCCTGCTTCACGGCGCCCGGCAGAGAGGCATCAGGGGAAATGGGCAGAGCAAGATCTGCTCCAAGTCCCGCACACACAGTCTGAACCGCTTTGTTGTGCACGTATCGGACCTTCTTGGCGCTGTGCTCTTCCTCGCGGTGCTTCTTCTTCTTCTTTTTCTTCTTCAGGAGATATTCCTCCAGTGACAGAGACTTGATGTTCTCATTGTGGGGCCTTGGCTCTACAGGGACAGAAATCAGTAAAAAGTTAGAGAGGCAACTATTAGAGCCCGACCGATATATGAGTTGGCTGATATTACGGCCTATATTCGCCTATCACAGGTATGTCAGTGATGGTGAACATGTTGCTTGAGATGCCCGATATGAACATTATTTATTTAGAGATTATAATACAGAAAATAATTCTTGTGGTGATTTCTGAAATTAAATTCACAGTGCACCAATAAACGAGAATCAGCTGGGCTCTAAACACTACATTTAATTATTTGATTAACAATTCATAAAACAAGTATAAGCAGTATGGTACTATACTCTTGTGAGTGAACATTGTAAATATCCAGAAACTTGTCAAAGACTTATGCAGCATAAGTTGCAAGATATTTGAAAGACAAAGCCAAAAGATACACAGTAGGGTCAAAAGTCAAAATACTTATTCTAAATACTATATTTTTTTGACAAAAGGAGCTTAAAGCTGTTGTACTTTATCTGTATTCCAACAGTATGTTGTTATGCAGTAAAAGATTAAAGACTTTTTTTTCAGGACTCCATGAAGCGTGTCTTGTCTGCACTTGGAGAGCAGGACCCTCCTGTTCTGGTACCCACACTGACAATGGTGGAGCAGGGAAAGCTACTAACTGCAACGCTCCCAGTTATGTCTTACACCACCAAACAGGCCAAGCAATGAAAAACGCTTGAAGAAAAGGAAGAGGCAATGAGAGCTGCCTTTAAAAAAAGGAGGGAGGGGTTTGTTTACTGCAAAACAGACATGAGGTTAACTAGAATTTCAAAAAATCTTAGTAGTTGGGATTTTCCCTTTTGCTTCAGTGACAGCATGCACTCCATCCAGCTGGTGTGGACTCCCCAAGCTTGTCACAGAGTGCTTGGCTTTCTCAGACTTCAACGGTGCGTCCCCAATCGCATACTTTTTCTTTTTACTTTTAGCACGTACTGCTGCTGCCAGTACAATTGGGACACACTACTTCGTCATGACAGTGCGTCTTGATCTTTGACCCTCCTGCTCCTACATCCGCCTCAGCCTTAGCTTAGGAGCACAAAGAACGTACTGTAGTACTCACGCTTAAACGTGCTTCACCTGTCGATGCTGTCAGTCATTCTGTCAATCAAGTGTTTGTGCTCTCTCAGCAATGTCACACACCTGAACGTATGTGATGGATCTTCCACTTTGAGGAGGACTGTGGGTCAGAATAGCCTGAGAAGCATGCTAGGCTTGCATACTGCAAAATAAAACCAGATGTACTGGGACATCCTGGAATTTTATTTTTTTTTGCATTCTGCATTTCACAAACTTCACCCTGGGACATATAAATCTTTTTCTGGCATGCTTAACAGCATGGCAGTGTGGGCACTGGCACGCAGTCCCCATAAAAGCTGAATGGTGTTGAGGTCAGGTGGCGGCACAATGAGCCCAAACATCCCTCAAAACTTTACAAGAACTCCTTCCTTGTCTGTCCTGACCGTCCTGGACTTTCCCTCCGCAGTCACCCGACCTCAACCCCCATCGGACATTTATGTGACAACACAGGAAACTTTGTGAAACATGCAGAATCATGCTGGCATAACATGAATCATTAGACTTGTGGAGTCCATACCAGGTACTCAGACATCCTGTGATTCATGGACGTTTAAAAAAAAAAAGAAAGATCATCTTTTCACTCAAGTTGTTAAGCTCATGTTATCATTTGTCTTGGAAAAAAAAAATTAAAAATATCATCCATGGTGATTCATGACTTGTGGTCTCCCTACTGTACATCCACAACACTCACCCTTCTTTTTCTTCAGCTCAGCGTGCTTCACGTTCGCCTCGGTGTTTTCCTTCTTCACCTTCAGCTTCACATCTTTCTCCCTGTGCTTCTCCTTGAAATCCTGAGCCTTGGCCTTGACCATTTTGAGAGGCGTGATAGTGAAGAGCGCAGGTGGCTCTGGAGGCACCGCTCGCTTCTTCTGCAGCTGCTCTGGTACCTTCCGAGGAGGAGGAGGAGGAGGAGGTGGAGGAGGCAGAGCCGGCTGCAGGCTCTTCTTCGCCCCGTTGCTGAGGCTGTGGTGGTGGTGATGGTGGTGGTGGTGGCTGTGTTTGTGGCTGTGCAGGACATGTTTACCTGCGCTGAAGTTGTGGGGTTTGGGATTCTGCTGCAGCTGGTGCGCCTGGTGCGTCCGGTGCTCGGCGTGCTGCTGGTGGTGGTGGTGGTGGTGATGGAGCTTCACTTTCTTCGCCTCTTTCTCACACCTCTCCCGCTTGTCAGCTGGCGGCGACAGCTCCCGGCTCTTCTTCTTCTTCCTCTCTTGGATGAACCTGTCCAGACTCTCCCTCAGCCTTTCTTCTTCTACTTTGGCACGGAGCAAGTCGACCCGAGCTGCCATCTTTGCACGTACAGAACATTTAAAAGGACTCTGGAGTGCTTCTGCGCATGTCCCCGAAAATGTGTAGTCCTCTCGCCGCTGATTTGTAGTTTATTTTAATGTTTTGGCTCTGTTGCGCACGCGTAACGCGGGCAGCGGTGGGTTATGTAGTTTTGTGATGCTGCACAGCTACATGGGAGTTGGAGTTCGTGCTGCGCTGACTGCGTGCTGCTCCGCACGCACTCACTTCTGCTCAGCTGACGTCATGGTTAATTTAATCGCAGCCACGAGGGGCAGTGCTTCAGCTGCAGTGTTATCAGCAGGAGCACAGCACACTGAGATTATATTTATAATACACTGCAGGAACAACCAGGCTGACCTGTTAGGACATGTTCACATGTTTTCAGTTCTTTATTAAAACAGTAAAAACTGTTATTTCCACAGGTTTTCCAAAGTATTTTGGATTGATATACAAAACTTTCTATCTGGGAAAATAGGCCAAATGGTATGGAGGCTCATTTCTGCCAGTTAAAGGTGCCATTTGTGAGAAAAGTTGATTTTTGAGTCTCATTCCTGACACTGTTCATTAATAATTGTAGGGATTGTAAGACGGGTCGGCCGCCGTCCCAAAGGTCAGTTTCCTGACGAGTTGGGAATGAGACTCAAGACTCAACTTTCCTCACAAATAGCAAAGAAAAAAAAAAGAGTAAGCTTGATGAAAAAAATACTCTCATGGTCAACCATGATTATAGGATCCACTCATTACCTGAAACCGTTTATCCTTTTCAGGATCCCAGCTGACATTGGGCGGCAGTCGGATACACCGTGGATAACCTGCCAGTTCATCACAGGGGGTCATGCCTATGTTCCCACACTTTTTGGGTTAGGGAAGTGGTTAGGGTAGGAGCATAGGGCTGTGGGAACATAAGCATGCTCCCCATCACAGGGCTGACATATAGGGACCATCAACCATTCAGGCTCACATTCACACCTACAGACCAGGGGCGGACTTACCATTAGGCATAACTAGGCGGTTGCCTAGGGCCCCAAGTTCCCGAGGGCCCCATAAAAATCCTCATACACTTATGGTTAATACAGTTATTGCTTATTTCCGCACATTAATTATGTTTTTGATTAAAATCCTCTGCCAGCAGAATGCTAATCGTATTATGTGTGTGTCGGGGCCCCCCCTTCAGTCTCCACTACATTGGAAAAGAAGCTGCCCCAGCCGTGCTGAAAAGAGGAGAAAGAAGGAGGAAAACAGAAAGCTGATCTCCAAGTTACAGAAAGTGACTACTGTCTTCACTGTGGCTGCGGCTGCTGCAGTAGTAGCAGCAGCAGTAGCAGTAGCAGTGGCAGCGGCTAGCAGCAGTGGCTAGCAGCAGTAGCTATGCAACTTAAGGAAGTTATTAACAACTACTATCCCGAAGATGGAGATACACTGTTCAATTTTAGGAACTTTATTCAAATCTAAATGAAATTAAATTTAACTTGTTCAGGATACAGTGTTTAAATGGGCCACATGCCAAGGCTCTTTTAATGATCAATAGCTGGGATAGATAATTCTAAAAGGTAAAATATGACGTTTCTAAAATGATATGGGTCAAAATCTTGATCAAAGATGTAAAGCCAGTGATGTATACAATTGCATTTAATGTTCAGACCTTAAAGCTCTGACTTAGCTGCTGGGACTTCACTCGTAAAATAGATTATAAAAATGACCCACGGTACATTTTTTACATCTGCAGCAATGTCAGTTCAAAATGTTATCAATTGATGCGTGTCCCTGAATACATGTTTTGTAGTAAGAGCTAACAGAGAGGAAACTTTTTCTATCTTGCTAGGTGTTGACATAACTGTCTGTGTCTTCCTGTTTCCGTTAGTGTGACTAGCTGAAATCCATGCAGGATGCAATCATTGTATCCTGCATGGATGTTGCACTGTATCCTTAACAAGTTAATTTTAATTTCATTTAGATTTGAAAACAGTTCCTAAAATTGAACAGTGTATCTCCATCTTGGGGGTTGATCTGAAAATGGTGATGATGAATGAGTATTTGTAATTAATGAAAACATTGGTTATTCACTGGGTTGTTGCAAATGTGAGTGATAATCTCTGGACACGAGGGACCTGAATTTAAAGAGAATGATGAATATAAACTTTATTCAGGGAGTACTTCCTGATGAGGCGCACATGTCATGGAAAGACGAATGGGTGGATGTCAAGTGGAAAAGGGGCGTTATGTCCCATTCACTCCAACAACATGAAGCAGCTGTGGTGTCATTGTTGTAAAGGTAAGCCCAAACTATTGTTTTCATGATATGTGAGGTAGGAACTTTTCTTGGGAAAGATGAATTGATGTGAACCAATATCGGCAAATGTACAAATTATAGTGTGACTAGAGATAACATTTTTTTTAATAGCGATCATGAGTGTATGTAGTTTATTATATGCCCCCCATTATTGTTGTAAGTACCTGCATTTGATCTTGTTTTTACGTTTTACGTCTCTAAATATTTTTTATTAATTTTTATATGTAAATATTAGCATGTTAGCTCAATAGCTTCTAGGTCATGTGATCAATTGACTCAAAATCAGTGTGGGATCATGTAACTACACTGGCTGCATGAGATACACCTCTTGTTTTTACATTTTACATCTGTTCATAATTTTTTATTAATTTTTAGGCTTTATGTAAATATTAGCATCTTAGCTCAATAGCTTCTCAATAGCTTTAAACACAGTATCTCTGCTTTAAATATCCCACATTTTTATTTTGAAAACAGGAAGTCGGTACACGCTGTAGCCGTCTTCTCCGTGTGTTTACTGTAAAGTCTGCAATACAGGTGCACTTGAAATGTTGGAGTGGCTTGCGAATGTCGAATATCCAACTTAAAACTAACTTCACTGAAGTCTTGTCATGATGTATTTTCCAGCTGGTCCAAGACGATTTTTTAAAGAGTTTTGGCTGAAGAAGTCACCCCACAAAGGAAGACTCTTTCAGTTTATCACAAATATTAGCATTAAATCATCATTTTGAGGGTACATGGTTTTCACTGGGCAGGAAGGGTTTGACAAAATTGAAGTTGCATGAAATCCTAAAATGTCTACGTCAGCACTTGAGTAAATATACTTACACTTCACCACTGGGTCAGAGCCTTATACTGTGTTTTGTGTGTGTTTGTTTTCAGAATGAGGGAGAGAGACAACGTGAAAAAGGGACAGGAAGAGAGGGACAAAAGGTAAAACAAATAATACATTGTGTATTCTGTTAAAACGTATGTATCTGTATAATTGACCTGTTGTTTTGTGTGTTGTCTTCTCATTTCAGAGGGCCCCATGCCGGCCTTTGCCTCGGGCCCCAAATTTCTTAAATCCGCCACTGCTACAGACAATTTAGAGTAACTTACTGACCTAACTTTTCTGCATGTCTTTGCATGGACCCGGAGAGAACCTACACATACAATGGAAGAGCATGCAAACGCCGCACAGAAAGGCCCTGCGCTGCTGTGCTACCCACAGATTCAACTTTTTATCTCATATTTGTGACTTTTTATCTAATAAACTCGACTTTACATCTTTACATCTTATAATTATGAATGTTTATCATGTAATTATGACTTTCCATGAGACTCTGATTCAGCGGTAGAAAGCATCCTGACTGGAAACATCACAAATTGGCATGGTTCCTGCACGGCCCGGGACAGGAAGGCTCTACAGCGGGTGATTAAAAAACTGCCCAGAGCATCAGTGGTAGAGCATCAGTGACATCGGTGAAGTGGAGATGTTTTTGCATTGAGCCCAAAGGATGCTAGAAGACAACACCCACCCCGGGCCACGGTCTGTTCATCCTGCTGTCATCTGGCAAAAGATACAGAAGTATCCGTGATCCGTAATTTACAAAGATCCAAACAATATTTGAAACATAAAACTTATTATTATTATTAAAGGTTTTTATGTCATATCTGAGTTTTCCTGTTATTTTGGGTCCTTTCTTTTGGTCTTTAAACTTTGATTTTGACTGTCAATAAAGTTGGAGAGGAAAACAATCTTTCTACTTCTATTTGTTTATAGCACAGTAGGTGATCCGTCCCAATGGCGCCTGCTGTATAAGAAATGTTGGACAAACTACGAAGTCCTTGTCATCTGCAAAAAAAAATATTCCAAAGTTCATCTGAAGTTAATATGAGGCTTCATCAGTCTGAGTTAGACAAATCAACTATGTATTTTCCAAATTTACTGGCTTTTTGGCTCCACTGCAGCCGACTCAGTCTCAACTCAATCTCATCTTATCTTCAGATAAACTTTGGAACGTGCTTTTGCACAGAATGTGGATTTTGTTCCTCATCACAAACATTGGAAGTAGCACGAGCAGGATGAGCGATTACAGCAAGCGAAACCTGCTTCAGTGAGCACACGGGGGCCTGACTTTTGTTTAAAGACAGACTTGAAAAGACTGTGAACCCATCCAGACAATCTGCGGTGGTGATTCTCACAGCAGCCGCCCGTGTAAACTTCCAGTCCTGGCAAGAAGCAGAGGAAGACATTTGTGGAAACTTGGCCTTCGGTTGTTTTTACCAAAGATGAGTAACAGGATCAATTCAAGGATACTTCATCAAAATCACCTGCTTCCCTCAATCAACACAAACAATAACAAAAACTCCATCATGTTTATTCAGTAAACCTTTATTTATCTGTGCATGAACAGAATGCCATGACCACATTATTTCTTTTTCACCCATTTTATATCATTTCCTCTCACTTCCCTTAAAAAAATAATGAAACGATTTACAGAGGATTTTTTTTTTTCTGCATGAAGGCAAATATTTATACAGGTGCTGTACAATTTATAAACATTTACATCTACCATGATGTCAAAACTAAAAGACTTTTTTTTAATATATATATATATATGTTGGAGCAATGCAAGGCCACGGTATCATACATGGTAATGGCGTGAACAGAAAATAATACAGTAGCCCATCATATCAACAATAAAGTGGACAATAAATTAGTAAAGTGGTCTCACAGACCCCATAGATGCAATGTGTTACTTCTGTACATCCTTAAACAGGCTGATGAGGGTACGGATCAAGCAAGGACTAGTTTGTGAAGAGCAGTTTATGAACCACTAGATGTCGCTGTACTCCACAGTAGCAACACTGAAACAACACTAAGTCTTCAGAGCAGGGCACAACTGATCCCAATAAATAAAAAAAATGTATATAAATGTGTATTTTCATGTTAGTTACTTCAAAATAAGACTCCCAAAGAAAGCTGTCGAGCCATTTTTCACATTATGCACCGCGTGTGCTGCACACTGCGACCACCGTCCCTCCTCGTGTGGGAAACTGACTGCGTTCTCGGGGGAGTCTGGCTTTTATTTGTGACAGCGATGACGTTGCTAGTGTTTAACAGTGAAGCAAAAAAATGCACATACTATTTTTTTTTCTCACATTAAGGGTCACACACTAAAATAAAAAAATGATCAAAAATAGATTTTAGAGGTTAGAGTGAAGATAAATGATATGTTTTTGTGCCTACGTTTACGATGATAAAAATATCTCTTTAAAGTCTTTAACAGGTCGAAGGCAGATGTTCTCACTCTCTTACAGTCCGGCTCCGTTTTTAGTTCAACTCATCTAACTCATGACGTGTCGATATATGTTGTCAACGCTTTTGTTAAATAATATATGTTTTTTTTGGATTATAGTCGATTGCTACAGCGATATCTAAAAATACATAGGCCTACCAGTCAGCTTGTATACATACACACACACAGCCAGAGGACTTAAAAATGCAGAGCTGCTAACAGTAGACAACATTATGTATCAGGCTCGGCGACCGTGACATCTTAGAAATAGAATGTATAGATTTGTATAGTGTTAGTATTTTTTAGATGGTGATGCTGGTCTACACATTCTATCTCTAGAATAAAGTCCACATTAAAAGTGAAATGACTCAGAATGGATCTGTGTACTGACAACTTTTGTTTACATATAATTTCAATAAATTACATTATGCTTTTATTATTAACACACATGTAACAAACATTAGAACTATAACCACAAGTATCTGGTCTTGCTGTTTGATGCATATAAAGCTCCAGGGTTAGTCTGTCCACCCTCTGATAAGCTAAATGGGAATCAGAGCGTTTGTGAGTCTTCCTCACGTGGATGAATACGGTCAGTTCACAACCCCTCGCGGGGCCCCCTCGAAAAAACAGGACAGTAAAACGACGTAGAAGACGCTCTGTCGCGCCTTTTGCAGAAGATTTTAAGAGAAACTCACCAGCCTCACTTTTTTTTTTAGTACATCCTTCAGTGACGGCGACAGGGGGATCGATCTCGCCCCGAAAGAAAAGCCGAGCGATTGCATGAACGTGTCTTAAACCCTTCAAAGTGACAAGAACATTTTTAAAAAAACAAAAAAAAAAGAAGGATCCTTCATCGAGGCGGAGAGACAGGGAGAGCACTTCATCTCATTACCCACAAAACAGTCTCACAGTGAGTGCAATACGGAGCAGCTTCTTTATAAACCGGAGTCCCTGATTGGCACAAAATAGACTTCAGTGTCGCATCCGAAAAAAACAAAACACAACCTGTTACACACGTGTCCACACATCATCATCATCATCGCACAGTACAAATACTCATGTAGGTACAAGCACGCGTGTCAGATCAGACTTGATGCAAACTGACCGAGGCAAACTGGGTGAAAAGAAAAAAAACAACCATGAGCAATGAGAAGCTATGTTGCTGGTTACACAGTGATCTGATTTGTCCGAGATTGCCTAACAAAAAAAATAAAAATAAATCCTTCCGTTTTGAATGTCCATCTTTCAGAGGCTCAGATTTCTCTTATCATACGCAGAGAGTCCTGGGAGGATGTCAGATATCCGCGTATGTTGTTTCCGCCTGGGACTGGATCTTGGCGGTACTGGGAACTTTCCATGGACCGGGGGTGATGGGAGCCTTCTTGCTGGTGGTGGTCCCGTTGCAGCTGGGGTCCTGGATGCTACTGCTTGAACCCCTGGGATCCTTTCTGTTTGCTTCATCTGTTGCCCCGTGGTGCTTGCTTTCCCGGTATTCCTTATCCCCCTTCTCTCTTCCACTCCTCCGGCTCAGGGTGCCGCCGTCGGCATCCGACCCCGCCCTCTCCCTGTGCATCTGGGAATGGGATTTTTGTGCCGCCGCCTCTTGCTCAGCCCTTTTATTCTTCTTGTGGCGTTCACTGGTCCCAAAGCTTTTGTCTCCACTCTCTACAGCCCCCCTCTCCTGCCAGTTAGGGGCATCCTCCTCCTTGTACCTCCTGTCCTTCCCTTCTCCATAGGCAGTGCTGGGCTGTTGGCCAGCTGGACGCCTGGGGCTCTGAGGCAAAGCAGGGTCTTGCTCCCTCTTGGAGGTCTTCCTCGGGCTAGAGGAACGGTGGTCTCTCTGCCCTTGAGCTCTTCTCTCTCTGCTCATATCCTCCAGGGATCCGCCGTAGCCTTGCTCTGTTTTTCTCGGGCTCGGAGAGCCCTCGACATGATCTGCCCAGCCTTCAGTGGCTCTCATGGGACTAGCAGGCTTGGAGTCGCCCCTGCTTGTTTTTCTGGCCTGGCTGCCAGGGCTGGCGGTGCGCTTATGGTTGTGGTGAGAGAGGTGCTGTCCTCTTGATCTGCCGGCCTGCCTGCCGTGCTCCTGCCCCGCACCCGGGGACCCAGTTGCCCTGGGATCCCCCCCGGAGAACTCATCAGCGACGGTTGTTTTGGGCGAAGATGGGGACAGTTCGGAGGCAGAGAGGGAGACAGAGGATGGAGAGGCTGGAGATGACTGCCCGTCAGATGCAGAAAGTCTGGGAAAGCTTGAGGTTGGAATGGTTACTTTGTCCTTTGAACCTGAGAATCAAGCAATGGAGAGTAAGAGAAGGTTCTAGCTGAGCAGAAATCTATGCATGTAAAGGAAATGCAAAGGATTAAATATCCTTTACATGGGATTTTTCACACAACAAAAATAGGGATAATTAAAAGTGTCATGCAACAGAAAAGCAGAATATCCTCATAGTTTGAACAAAAATACATTTTCCTCTAATATCCCCCTTAAATATTTGCCTTGTTTGAGTTATGCATCAGCCGTCAATGAAATTGGTGCTGACGGCTACACAGCACTGACGTTTCAATAAGCTGATAAGAGCTGCACAGCTGTGATTGAGAGCAGATATATGCAGCAGAAAACCAGAGAGAGAAGAAGAAGAGTGATGGACTTAGTGGTGCTGAAATGAGCTTTTGGATTTCTAGGAGCAACAACTCATAGAAATTCATTCCAGGATTAAAAGTTTGATGCCAGTGAACGCACACAGATCCCTTTTTACAACTTGTCACTCACTGATCAATATCTAGTTAAGGACTTTTCCCCCCCACGTCTCAGTCTTCATTCACGCTCAGGATGAGGTGTGTGTTCAGTGGCATGCCAGGATTTTTATAATACCGTTAAAAAATAACTTGCGGGGCGCTCTGGAGCCTCCCAGCGCTCCTGCAGGTCTGTTCGTTCTTCTAGGACTCACTGCTTTGGTTCTGCCCTCCAGGGGGGGAGAGTAACTCTGCTTACTGAGTCACAGATAACTGATCTATGTCAGATTGACCATGGGGATGAAGGAAGGGGACAGAGGACGACACTTAAATCTGGGAGATGAATCATTTTGAAAAGCAGAGGCAAGAGTAGGAGGAGTACAAGGTTTACCAAGATCATTAGGGACAGACCAAGAAAAGCAGTGAGGCCTTTAGTGATGCTCTGGTTTCATGTAGAAGCACAGGGTGGAAGAAGAGTTCAGACCTATAGGAGGAAAAGATAAATAGGTAGAAAAAAGACAGCCGTGCCGGTGCAGAAAACCAGAGCAGATAAAAAGCACAAAGTATAGATCGAGATAGAAGAAGAAGAATGAGAGGAGAGAAAGGTCAAGAGAGAAGCTCGCAACACATGCATGAGAACAAAGAAAACTGAGCACCCTGCTATCAAGCATATCCGTACAAAAGCTTCTATATATATACGTATGGTTAATATGCTATTGTGTAGATCTATATGCAGCGGAAAAACAATGTGTGTACATGCACGCAGCTGTCAGCGGTCACTCACTGTGATCAGGGACGAGGCCCTGGCCGGGTCGAAGCAGCAGGTGAACTCTACTGCCTCCTGCTTGGATCAGCTCGATGGCCCGAGTGTGTGTGATGCCCTGGGTGGCCTCGCCGTTGATCTCCACTATCTGATCTCCGACCTGTGAGGCAGATAAAGCCCATTCTTATACGTCACAAGCAGGGGAGGGGGGGAAACTGAGGAGTCAGTGCAGTTACTGCTCTTTTAAGGGAGAGCAGAGAGCTCAGACTGTGAGAAGAGACATGAGGACGTGAGAGGTAAGGTGCATGTCGTGTTCTCAAAAGTACAGGAAGTCAGTTATTGCTGTGGCCCGATTACCAGCATGGCCGGACGTTGGGGCCTGCAGCAAAAGCAGTGACAAGCAGCTCATGGAGGCACTGAAGTTAAACCTTCTGTGCCCGATTGCCAAAATCATACTCCTTCTCTTAAATCTGATCACATAGGGATGATCAACATCTTTCTAATTTCAGTGTGATTTACACTTGCCAAGGACATCATTATGCAATGTCCATTGTAAATACATTTACATAAATCTGCATTGACATCATAGGAAAAGAAACCCTCAATTTAACAACAAAACTCAACTGAAATTCTCATGTTTGTAAGTTTTCTTCAGTATAGAAGTGATCTAGTGTTATTTGTTGGTACATCAATGAATACATTGCAAACAGGAAATGCTTATAGCTGATTCGGCATTCCTTTAATGATGCCACAACATTATACTTCCTGTCTACATCCCCCAAAGCCCCCAGATTATCAAAATAGCTTCAAGGGACTTTCATTTTAGTATTTTTAAAACCTTTTTGTCCAATTCATCCTCAGCACTGTGCCATGGAAAATATCTTAAATTTGGATAAAATGTAACCCAACCTGGTGACAGGCATTAGGAATAACAATAATAACTGTATTGAAATAGCCAATCTTCCCATCCTGTTTGCTCATTGACATGACTGTTTCATAACTAGCTAAAAGTTCCCTGTAGTATGTTTATTCTGAGGACTGAGACAGAAACACTCACGTGTATCCTGCCGTCTTTAAGAGCAGGTCCTTCCTCGGCCAGTCGCAGGATAAACAGGCCCATGTTGTACTCTTTCCCTCCTCTCAGACTGAAGCCGAAGCCCCGCTGGCTGCGCTCCAGCTCCACCACAAAACAGCCCTGTGGTTCACAGACAAGAATATGAGCTTTTGAGACCGGAACAGGCGGATACAAAGTCCTGTCTGTACTCAAAACCTGAGCAATCATTGTTACACTTGTTGTTCTGTATTTTAGTCAAGTGGCTTTAAACGACATCCCTCAGATTATAAGCTTAATAAGATCAAGCTGCACCTGAAACAGATTTTTAAAACTCTGGCTGTTGTTTCACCTGCTTGGAGCCTGACATGATGAGTGTTCCCATATCTTTTGGTAGGAGAGAGTTCTTCATCTCGGTGTCGCCGTTCCTGCCACAGACAAAGACACACGAACACATTGTGACGTGACTGAAATACTGAGGATATGAAATATATTTGATCGTGTTATATTACAATAAGGCACAATATTTCCTCTCGAGATGAAAACTGAATGTCAGCGCATATGAAATAGACATTAAAGTGCAAATGTATGCACTCTGTGTTGTCCAAGGTGCTTCCTGTATTCCTTCACCAGCTTCTATGTGTCATGTCAGCACTAATGGCTGTATGTGAGCAGCTACAGTAAAAGCGAAGATGCTCTACATATTGGGAAGAGAGTAGAGAATTAGTCTCATTCTCTCCTCTGTCTGCTCCGTCCGGTATCCACACACCGCCACGCCTTCATTACGGCAGCATGAGCCTCTTTCTGTTGGTTTCATTATACGACGCACAGAGACCCAACATAAATCCTTCAAAGCGCCGAGTTGCTTTTACAGTTCAGTGGCAGATAAAGGGGGCATACTTTAATGCTTCGCAGAGCTCATTACAATGCTTTTGTGGGAACTTAGCCGCGCTGACACACTATCTGAAAACTCTAGGCCTTCTTAGCGGCTCTGGCGCGGAGAGGAGTTTACACACTTCCACGCAGCCAAGCCGACAGCTCATATCTAGCCAGGGCTGACCCAAGGCATGTGTTGGGAGATTAGACGGGCGAGGAGGGGTGGTGCTGCCGAGGAATGGACATAACGGGCTAAATGAGGAGAAGGAGAGAACACATGCTGGTAGGCGGCGAATCGGAGCCGGCGAGGGCGAGAAATGATGGCGGGGAATTGCTGCTGCAGCGACGGATTAAAGAGTCCGACACAGGTAATCTTGTTTAAAAAAGGAAGATCAAAGAGCAAAGCGGGACGCCTTATTAATCTGTCTCTTTTTCTTTGCCTCGCCGTGCAAACAGTGACCGTGGGGGGATTTTCTGTCTGTCCGGATAACAAGGAGAGCGCAGGGCCACAAGAGATGGTAATGGGCCACATTGTAGCACAAACCCAGAGCCTGCTTTGAGAGGATTGGGGGTTAATTTATGGTTGAAGCAGCAGAACCTGTATTAGATTGTCTCCCGTGGACTCAGTGTCTGAGCTCGTGTGAATGCTTGTGCTCGTGTGTGTGTGTATATCCGTGTACCTGTCTGGATAGCTCGGAGGCTGCTGGCCCACAGCTCTGTGTTGTGCCGAAGGGCTCTGCTTGGCTGAATTTGTTCCGGATGGAGGAGCGCTTTCTGTGAAAAACACAGTTCACACAACACACCCATTAGTAATCTGCTATCGGATGCCACAAAGCAATCTCAAAAACATTCTTATCTCTGCTTTTATGTAAATGCTGAAAGTGAATCAGCATTCTCATTATCTTTTTTCTCCCCAGAAAATCCTCTTGATATTCTCTTTGTAAAGCAGCTTCGCAGGAACTGAGACTTTCTCCGTGCCAACCTACCGTCTTCAGGCACGACAGTGAGGGTGACGGAAGTGCCGGCGTCCTTGATGAGCTGGACGATGTCGTTGTGCGACAGCTCCATGATGGACTGGCCGTTGACGGCGGAGATGCGGTCTCCCACCCTCATCATACCTATGCGGTCCGTGGGGCTGCCCTCGATAATACGGCCGATCTTGTGAGGTATAACTGTAAAAGGGAAACGCAGAGAAATTACAAACTGTTCTTTTTTGCATGTTTGAGCAGCACTGATTCAATAAAGCCAACATCAGAAGCAGGGACAAAGATGGCGCACAGTGACCTTCCGCTGCTGCAAATGGGAACCTTTTCAGTAGCTGCTCCTATTATTAAAACATGGAATGAAGGCGGGCAAGATATTATGTGTTAACACATTTACAAATCTGATTTAGTGAATTATGTTCTTATATTTGAAAAATAGAAGAGTCAATATCCAGCAGCTGTGTGGGGCTATACTTTGGCACAGCAGTACCGTTGAGCTTAATGCTAAACTCAGCATGCTAACATGGGGTAATTACTACATCCAAATACAGAAAGTCTGATGGGAAGGAAGTTCTGCAGTTTTTTGGTGACAAACCAAAGACAAACAAAAGTTTTGATTGCATGATGGCGCTAAGTGAAACGTCGAGGGATCACCAGGGATCTTATAACTCATCCTGAGAGGGACATGAATGCCACATTTCATTTCAGTCATTTCACAAAAAAAAACAAAAATGTCAATCTCATGGCGCAGCTGCTACCAATGGCAGTAGGATACATCAATTGAAATAATTCACAGGATACATGTACAGTTTGACCTGCTCGTAGCATGTTACGTTGGATGAAAAGTCAGGGGTTTCATCCTCTGAGGAACATGAGCGGCTCCAGAAGATATCACGGCAATTCATCCAACAGTGGCAGATATATTGTGATCCCTACAGTCACACTGCTATGATGGCAAAAAACCATAAACAAACTACTGAAGGAAAAGATGTAGGGAGCCATCAGATGTTCACGTAAAGGTCACGTAAAACTGAAGACCCTTCATCTCACCAAGCATACAGCAGAAACTACAGATGCTGCTAAAAACCTAAGGTAACAAAAACACAATGATTGGTCCCCCTAAATCCTACACACTGGACCTTTGTTAGATTGGACAAGTTGTCTTTCTCTGTATTTCTGACCTCCAGGTGGGGGCTTGGTCTTTGAAGTCAGGATAACGAAGCCAAAGCCCTCGTTGTCTTTGCGCTGCAGATGAACGTCAAAGCACTCCGGCCTAGTGGGCTGAGCGGGCTGGATGGCGTTCGGGAACTCCCCACGAAGCGTCTTGGGGGAGTTGTTGACCAGGACAGATGCTACCTGCTGCGGCTGCTGACCGCTCTCCTCCTCCCCATCGCCATCTGACAAATGAGAGTACACAGAAACATGAAGGAATGCATCTGCAGGTTCATACTGTTCTGGTTGCGTACTAGAAAAAGTTTATGTTTTAACCTCTATTCACCCTCTGTCGCTTTAAGGCGCCCCTCCAAAAAAGTCCAGTCTGCTCTGATTGGTCATCTCTCACAGGCCTGAGAAGGCACCGCCCACCTTGTTTTCCGCATTAGCTCTGCTGGTGTTTTTGTTTACAGCACCTAGACCTGCTTTCTAATTAAAATAATACATCTTTCTACATCATGGGACCCTGAAGTCACACATTTGGAGCAGGACAGGGTCAGCTCAGACTATAAATGACATCACAATCGGCCACTTTCACCAAGAGGACAACCAAAGTGTTTATTCTGAGCGGGGGTCACTCTGATTTAGCTGACGTACATTTTAATCCGTGAACAATTAGTCACCGAAAATGTTCCCAGCTTGTCATCCTTATGATCCACACGGCGGCTTTACCGAAGACAGCCTTTTTTTGCAGTGTTTATCTCACATGTGAAATAAAAGACTGTCAACTCTACACTCGGGATGAAAGCTCTCCACAATGTGTTATTCATAAGACGGGCTGATCTACCTCAATCTCTCTTCATTCTACGTTTGTTTTGCTGAGTCCCTGTTTTGTCAGCCGGCATCAGGGGATCTCTTTCTCTAAACCGCTGCTTTGAAAGCATAAACCCCGGACATGATTGATGCTTAATTTCTGCAATGTGATCAAAGCTGTTGTTGCAATACATCAAATCCAAAGTAATTTCAAAAAGTGCTCGTACTATTCACGGAGTGGGTATTTGTGGGGGTAAACAAGCCTTCAATGCAGCAGGGGTTTGTGTTTTGAAAAAGAAATCTCAGCATGTTTTTTTTTTTCTTTCTCCCCATCCTTTGAGATGTAAATCAACTATTCCAGCAGATCTAATCTTCGCTGCCCTTTACACAACTCCAATCATGCTCGACAGATAAACAGAGCAAACAATCCTCAACTGTCAATTGTGAGCCACTTCTGCCGTTTTTTTCTCCTGTTTTATTTTTAATTCACTTCCCTGTGATTAAAGCAAATACAGAATCCTCTTTCAAAACTTTCATTTTACAACACAGGAAATATTCTGTGTCTACACAGAATAAAAACCCTAAAAGTCAATTTTGGTGGGACTTCATTTTATTCAGATTTATCCGCAAGGAAGTCATCCAGAACAAATTTAAAGGATTAGAGGAAAAAAAAAAAAAATCCCAGATCAAAGCTCTTTTGCTCGGAGGACCTCCTCCAGCATACTGATCGAAAACAAGAGACAGTTGCTTTTAAACTTCGAGTGCTCTCACGGAAATGTGGAGCCGATGATTCAAAAGCAGAACCCACCTGACGTTGCCAGTTTCCGGCGGACTGTGAGCATGACTTGGCCGTTGCGGGCAGCGTTGGTCATCAGCTCCAGCACTTGTTTGTGGGATTTGCCCTTGACTGGCACGCCGTCTATACAGAGCAGCTCATCCCCTGCCCGCAGGCGGCCGTCCTTCTCTGCTGCGCCCAGTGGCACGATGGCACCGATGTACACCTGTGGAAGCGAGAGGATGTGAGAGAGAGGAGCTTGACACACTGATCTGAGCCAGAGTGAGCATGAGGATTGACTGGCATTATGGTAAATAACCAGTTGAAATCCTCTCAGTTTGCTTTAAGCATTTGATACCTAAGTGTTATATAGAGGTTTGCTGTCATTTCTGACAACATATTTCCCAACTGTCTCGCAGCAATAGCAGAAAATCAGGTTACTTTCATAAATGATTTGCTTGGTGTCTGTGAGGCTGTTCATATTTGGCAGCAACATGCATCCTGAGTGACTGACAGTTACACCCGTCAGTTTGCAAATGGCATTAACACGCACTTCTACGCTCTTTATGCACAAACAGGATACAATGTTTTTTGACAATTAAAGTCATATCTTCATGTGCTACTATTGCTGAAATAACAAGCAGCCCCAAATAGTTAAGAATTTGTTGCGGACAGCGTCTTACAAAGTTAGAAAGTTTCCCCGAACTCAACAATGCACAAAATTATGTGATTTTTTAAGGGAGTCTGGGTGCTTTTTCTTCACTTGCGTTACAGAAGTTGCCTATTTTGGATACTGTTTCCTGTACTTGTAAAAATCTGACATGTTTACCGTCAACAAGATGTTGTCTTCTTTTATAAATTTTAGTGTAAGTGATGAAATTAGTTGAAATAGTGTGATGTAACAGCTGCTAAATGTTGGGAGGCTGATACGTTGGTGCTGCAACAAGCTGTCACTTTTTACAAGGAAAGAAACAACTGAATGTATTGCATTTAAAGGCACATTCACGAGAAGGCATGAGTAATTATGAATTCGTTGTAGTCAAGTTTTGCACAGTTTGTCAGGCTTCTCCTCACTCGAAAACTCTTAAAATCACGTTATTTGCGAGGGAGTCTGGTGATATTGTGGGTACTAGTTCAATAGTTTGTTGAAACAGTTTGTTCACAAACATCTGCTGCAGGTGAAGAGAGCCCAAACACACAGTTTGCATGACAGTGAATCATGGAAATCAGGCAATATGAATCCATTCTGCCTGTTGTTTGTGTAGGCGGTCCTTCAGTGTAGCCTGAGACACATGTGTATTCACACTGCGTCAAGAATGTGGTCTCATGCAGCCCAGACCACAGTCTGAGTGATCGGATCTCAAATATGCCTCCGTTTCTTCGGGGTGTTTGAGCCGTCCACTCAGGATGGATGTTGATACCAAATGTGAACATCCTTTGGGACATCTTTAGTTTAGGGTTTGGGATTCTAGTAGAGCGTCAAACCTGGTCGTAAACAGCTGGACCGGACCGAGCTGGGCTGCTACCTACCGGCTGATCCGGCCCCTCTCCTCCGAGGACTCTGAAGCCGAAGCCCGACTCCTGGTTCCTTTTGATGTACACGTCCAGGTCCTTGGTATTAGGAGCTGCAGAGAGAAGAGAATTTTTTTTCAACATGTGGTTGTGTGTAACGCACTGGTTCACCCTCACGCATTACATCGTGCACACTTACGCTTGCTGTCCAACATGGCCCTGGACTTGAGGTAGAGCTCAGATGCGTCCGGTTTGGGAGAAGATGCACGCAGCGTGTTGACAGGGTACGACAGCGGATTCGGGGGCAGCTCGCTGGGCTGACCGATGGTCTCTGTGCTGCTGATCATCTCCTGTCGCTGCTGCTGCTGCTGCTGCTGCTGCAAGATGGGCTGGGAGCACGGATGGGGCAACTGCTGGTGCGCGGGGTGGGGCAACTGCTGTGGAACCGGGTGGGGCGCCTGCTGAGGAGCAGGCTGGGATATGGGAGCTGTGCACTGCAACACAGAAACAAGAAATCACTTACTTCTAGAAAGACTGTAAATGTTTCCTGTGCTTGTTTAATATACATTATTCAATGATACATACTCAGATATATGCTATGATTTTATGCCAATAATTTAAGCCTGGGGTAGACATGAAGCGAGGGCAGGAGCACAGATTTAAGGCGAGCTCACCCTCCAGAATGACAAATCCCAAACTTCTGCACTCGTCTTCATTTTTAAAAATAGTGCAACTACACATTGTAACTGCGCTGAACCCGATAAACAGTGTGAGTAAGCCTGTTGCTGCCTCAGCTCCTCTCTATTTTGAGCGTGCAGCATGGAGGAGCAGTGCAGGAACAAGCTGTTGAACATGGCATATCATCTTAAACACCCATACGCAGAGGGATGTTAAAGTTGCTGTTTGCCAGGAGCCAGCATATTTACCCACATGCAGCTCCAGAAATAACAGCCTGGCTAATGTGGGCTCACTGAATAATGTAGCCAACAACACACGCACACACACACACACACATGCACACACACACACACACACACACACACACACACACTGAGTGGTGCATGTGGGTAACCGAGACAAAGTTAAAAACCTTTTTCTGTTTAATAATTCAGCAGCGGATTTAGCATCAGTGTACACTTTGCCTCGCTCTGCACGGAGGAGGGAAACATTACAAAGATCTGCTTCGACTTACTGGTTTTAGTGATTTCACAGGAGACGTCTGACCTGAAAGCAGAGAGGTAGAAGTGGACGTTAAAATCTCAAATCGTAAAGAAATACAACAGTGCATTCAAACGCATGGCTCGAAGGTTTAAAGCTGCATTTTCGATCTCTCCTCACTTCACTGACTGTACATCCTCTCCCACGTCTTATGAGGACAAACTCTGCATACAATCAGTGCTGTCTCGAGGCTGTAATGATGATTCTGATACCTCGCCCTGCTTTCCTCTCCGTCTGTGAGTCACAGTGCAATTCAAGCAGTAGGGGGCAGTATACTCCAGTAGCAAAAGAAGGGCTGCACGTCACTCTAGGATGGGAGACACAGAGGTGACCCCTCAGCCATGGGAAACTGCTCTTCTCTGAGTTAAACCTGCCAGCTGTTAGCCGAAACTAGCACACACTGCTCCCACTGTCTGCAGCTTTTCATTACCAGCTTTCTGAATGGCACCGAGTGAATTAAATACATGAAATCAATGAATGTTTGCTGGTGTGAGTTTAATCAATTCCTTTTCATATATTAGTGATGCAAACGCAGCGACAGCGTCTCCCCGTTTCCTTTCATTTCTCAGCCGCAGAGTGCAGCACGCACTCCGCAGGAAAGGGTGGAATAAGTCTCATTTCCAGATTCAAATCCGGAGAGCCAAATAATTTCCTGTTTCATTTTCTCTCTGCTGCTGTCATCGGAAAGGGAGTTCTAGCCCCCCCGCCGGCTGGGAGCAAATCCTAACCTAATCCTGGTCTACGGGTGACCTGAGGGAAGCCCTGCAGCGCTGCTCTTTTTTAGTCCTGGAAAGCTGTGATCTGCTGCTCCGTTTAAAGCAGTAACATGCACACACGCACGCAGGCTGCTGCATATGCGCACGATACATCAAAAAATGCATATAAGGCTGCCACAAATGGGCAAAAAGTTAATAACAGCAGCAGCCCACACACACACACACACACACACACACACACACACACGCACAGGACAAGCCCCTGGAGCTCAGAGCAGAGCCCAGCTGAGTACATCTGATATGTGGGTGCAACCGTGGAATCTAGGCTACTGCACTGCAGTACAGGCGAAAAAGGAACAAGCCCTTCAAATCAGTGGAAGCCTGAAGTCAGAAGAAGGGCGATGATTACCCACCATGCTCCATCTCTCATCCCTTCCCCTCTCTTAAGCAGCAAGTGAATCACTGAAGCCGCCGTCTCTCTTCGCCTTTTCCCAGCATGGCTCACCATGTGACTAAGCATGACTTCCCTCCCTGTTTGGGGAAGGTGCGCGGCGGATGATGCAGAGTTGGTGTGTGGAGCCGAGCGTGAAATTGCTTTATTTAACATTGGGAGAATCTGTGTGTCCAAGCAATACCTACAGAGCGCTGCGATCCTTCCTGTTTATCTAGGAATTAAAACACTGCATGTTACACGTTAAATCCCACCAGAGCTAAGTAGGCCTTTATCAACGCCGCTCTAACAATGCTCCTCTATCCCTTAAGAAATTCACTTTAAATGCAAGCGGGTGGGCTTCTCACCTCTGTTGTTTCACTCTTTGCCTTTTTTTTTGTGAAAGAGGGAAAGTAAGAGCCAGAGAGAGCAGCTACAGGCGACACAAAGCTGTGTGGGGATTAAAATGATTTCAGAAGCGTGGGACTAAACCACTAGAATATCTCCGGGCTCTAACACCTGTTTGTTGTCTGAACAGTAACCTGAGTAGATTAATATAGACAGCAGCGATTTAACAACAGAGATGTCACATCATTGGCAATGTAACCCCACCAGCTGCGACATACTTCTGAGGATTAGTTAATGTTGCAGGCTTACCCGCGGCTGCAGCGTTCAATTCCAGCAAAGTGAACTCACATTTCCTGCCGACTCACCTCCTCTGAGCACCAGCACGTTGACCTCGCTGCCCACGGGCAGGTCTTTGAGGATGTCCACCACCTGGGAGTGGCTCAACGTCTGGACGTTCTGTCTGTTGATCTCCTTGATGACATCGCCCTTCAGCAAGCCGCGGCACCACTGAGCATCCAGGATCATCTTCACCTTTTGTCCCAGGGGGCAATCTGCGATGGCGAAGCCGAAACCTCCGGGGCCTTTCACCAAGGGCACGCTCACCAGCTCCGGCTGTAACAGAGTGGGGTCAGGGCCGTCTTGGTTGGGGATGTGAGGAATGTGGTGGTGGTGCTGGTGAGGATGAGGGTGAGGATGGTGGTGGTGGCGTCCTCCGTTAGTCATGGGTGGTACCGCGGCAGTCTGCCTGGGGAGGGTTCCTCCGTCTGGGACTGTGTAGTGGGGGTCCTGTGGCGTGGAGGTCGAGGGGGAAGGGGAAGTGTCCTTGGAGGTGCAGAGGCCTGCTGAGGCGTCTTCGCTGCTGTTGGAGTCCTCAGGCAGGGGGTAGCCCCGGCACAGGACCATGTCCACGTACTGGTTGATTGGGATGGACTGGAACATCTGCACCACATCGGCGTGAGTCTTCCCCAGCACACATGCCCCATTGATGTCCACGATCACGTCACCTAAAGGACAAAGAGCGTTGACATGTTTGTGAAATGTCCTGCGATCACTACATCAGTCAAAAACGTGTTTTTCTCTTCTTCAGCTGAATGTTGGAGCTTGATGTGTGTTTGACACTAGAAGGCTGAAAAGTGTTCACTTCTCCTGTGTTCACTGAAAATTTGATTTTCGAGAGGCAGGCCTACATGAAAAAATCATCTGGAAGCCAATTCTGGTCCAATATTCAGCAAAATCACAAGTGTGATGTGGAAAGCCTCCAGTGCACATACACTGAGAATGGACTTTACAGCGTCCAGCAGTTAAACTTGTGAAACGAAAAAAAGCTTGCATAATCATGCATTATTGAACTTTTAATGAAAGAGATGAATAGGTGCCATTTGAAGAAAAATTATACTTTTTTTTCCTGCTAGCATCGTGTGAGACGCCCATTAGATAATAGCGTGAATAAAATGCATGCCTTAATGAATGTGTGGACGGGACCTTGAAGTACGCACAGTAAAAGAAAAGACGCTAATGTCTCTGACGTGGTTGTCACAATAAGTGAAATCATAATTATCCGGCTGGATTGTACGAGTCGAATCTGTATCTTCATCACCGCCTCGCACTTCCAACTCCTTAGAAAAATTCAACGATGTTAATGGAGATGGAGAGACTGAACCGAGAGCATAAAATAGAACAGGATCACTGACATGCTGTTCTCTTCTTCCTGCTTTCATCTTCCTGTAAGAGGGGTAGGAATCTCATCACCCCTTGGCCCGGCTGAGATATAAGCCTGGGTGGCCCGGCTGAATTGCTGACTCGCGAGCTGGCTAAAAGCCCAGTGGAGAGATTCAGCCCACCTACACAATCGATACCCTCTCCGAGCAAACACGGCTTGAGTTTCACTCTTGAAATGAGCTCCATGTCCTGATGTAGTGCCTGTTCAGACCCACTACACAAACCTCTAACAACCAAGCATCCACAAAATAACAGGAGGGTATCGGGAAGGAGTGTCTGAAACTTAAAATAAGCGTACCAGGACTTCAGTCAGAAAGTCTTAAAATCCAAAAGAAAGTTGTTCCACTTCAGCGCTCGCTATCATAACCCAGCAAAATTAATTACATTCACTTTTTTGGTTAAATCAATTACCCTCCTTCTCAAGGGGTAATGAAACACTGGAAATAATTACTCTCTCTGTTCCACTTCCATGTTGAGTCTCAGCAGCAGCATGGGTGTAGCTGTAGGAGCGTTCAATGCAATCAATATCTCTGTAATGTGAATCCTGAGGCACTTCACTAACTGTAATTCAAATGACTTCAATCACCATGCATGTGATCAGAGTATTTATACATACAATAAAAAGGGAAATTCACCGAGACACCGACATGCGGACGCTAACACACAAGCGCTGGGAGGTTTACAGCAGGCAGAGCTACATGTAGCGCACGAGTCGCATACACGTTCTATAGATAAGCAGGTTGTCATCCTTCAGCCACGACGAGACACCCGCTCTGCAGGCTTATTAAACCTATAATATACGGCTGCGCGTAAAATCTGGTTGTCAACCATAAACCGAACATGTGCTTTATTGGTGGAAGTCTCCCATTTTTAGAGCTGCTCCTCGGCCCGTAATCGTTTGCCTTTGCTTAATCAAGCAATGTGACATTCACGCTTATACTGCCCCGTTCTGTGGTTTCTCCTGTAAATCTGTTTGTTTGTGTGTGCTCAGGGGACATAAAACCCCGTTATGTACAGTACGTGTGCTGACGCCAAGCCACACACGCCATGCAAACGGTGTACATGTGAATGTGACACTGGATTATGGTTTGTATGGACGAGTACTCCGCCAAGGCCCAACAGTCGCCTTCAATTCAATCAAGCCCAATATTAAATAAAGCATATTCAAATCTGCTACATCTGGATACTATTTGGATCCACATCAAATTTAACCAGCCACCTAAAAAACGCATGATTTCAGACATTTAAAGACATTAATGAAAATGTCAAAAATTTCGCAATGTTAAAGAGAGAGAGAGAAAAAAAAGTCCTGGATTTGTCCCTTTATCTGGATCAGCACCAAAAGTTAATGGGGTCTATTCTAGGTCGAGACCCATCCTCCATTCAAGTTCTGTGAAAATCCGTTGAGTAGTTTTTGTGTAATCCTGCTGACAAACCAACAAACCAAGTTTTTTACAATGTCTGGTAAAGGTTACATGGAGACACGTGGGCAGCAAACGAAAACAACAAGATGAGAGAAAAATGAGAATATTATCCACCGTCTGTCCTTTCGTTTCCTTTCCTCTTTATTCTTTTTAGGAATAAGCGGAATAAAATGTTAAAACAGAATAAAATGGGGACATGACCACTCAGCCAAAGCACATTTCAGACACTGGAGTCCACTTTTATAAACAGTATGTCGGTGAGGGATGTTTACCTGAGGCGATCTTGTTGTCATGTGCTGCCGGCCCGTCCGGAAGGACGTTTTTGACCTGAAGGAACTCGTCCGGCCGGTCTCCTCCGATGATGGTGAACCCGAAGCCCTGGGGGCTTTTTCTCAGTGCTGTCTGCAGGATGTTGCCCTGCAGCTGAGACGGATCCCTCGTGAAGCCCCGCAGTCCCCTGACAGGCTCGTCTGTTGTTTGGGATGACGGTGGAAAAAAGAGCAGAGGGGTTGACATGCGGTAAAAGACAGGGAAATGGAGAAAAATATCTTTAATGGCCTAATTAATGAAATGACTACATACCAAATTGCTTCAGTTTGAACATATTGCACGGTTCTGGTCTGACAATAACTAGTGAGATATAAAACCCTGATACTTAATTTGAAATGAAGTCACAGTGGCATTAAATCTTAGAGATGAGAGCAGCACACCTTTAAAGTTCACAGGGTTTACGTGCTCTCACTGTCTACGTGGTATGTTAGCAAGCATATGTGTGTGTGTGTGTGTGTGAAAATGAGCCTGGGATATGAAGAGAATCTGAAAAGCCTGCTCATAAATTGCCATCTGCCTCCATCATCACAGCATTCGCACAGTGACAACGTGTCTGACAGCACGTCACTCAGTGCTTGTAATTACACGAGCACTCTGAGAGCATCGTTATTTAAGTGCAAACTCAAACAAATCACACACACACACACACAAAACTTGCGAGTCTACCGCTCTGTTTGCAGACGCCAATAAACATCCAGTTATTGCACGGTGTCTGTATTTTGGCCCCTGTCTCGCCCCGCAAACAACCAATTCTTTTCACCGCGGTGATAAATCCGTCGTGAAATGCGCCTGACATTTTCCAGGTAAACTTTTCATCGCAAATTCTTTTTGTGGTGCCTGCGGGATGTGTAAATGGGCCAACTTTTTTAGAGGGAATTACATTAGACAGCGCGTGTGTGTGTGTGTGTGTGTGTGTGTGTGAGAAAGAGAGCGAGATAAGTGCGATGAGATAGAAGGAGACAGAGAGAAACGGAGTTAGCCTTGACAGAAAGAGGGGAAATTCTAACTAAATCCTGGCTCGCCCTGCCCTGCGGTGTGGGGGCCTATGAGATTGTGAGTTATGCGCTGTGTCCCCTGCACGCTGGGCTTCTGCTCTGGCAGTTCCCACACTGATAGATGGTGGGACATCAATCTCATTAGGAAGGGTACAGATAGAAGCCACCCCCCTCCTCCTCCACCTCCTCCTCCTCCACCTCCTCCTCCCTGCCTCCAACACCACTCTCAATGTGTCATGGGATGGTGATCTGCATAATTGCATTGCAATTGGCTGATAAACGTGACCGCGGTGAAGATAAAAAAAAAAAAAAAAAAGATCATGCCAAGTATGATTAACATGAAATTCCCGCGTCGGAGCTGTGTCAGAGCGATATTTTCAAGATTGCATATGTATATTAATGTTGAGCAATTATACGCACGCAGGTGCATTAACATGAAAGACGTCGCGACTCTATAAAGTGTGAGCATGTGTGTTACGTGTATGTTGTTTGACAGGACTAAGCCTCGTCAGACCGGCCGAGGCGCGTTCACACACTCTGTCAAAGGGCTGTCAACACTGTTTTTTCCATGATCGCCATGAAAGCAGCACTGACAGGGGAGTAAAGAGAGTAAGGGGGGGAGTGAGTCGGTGAGGGAGGGGGGCACACACACACACACACACACACACACACACACACACACACAAGAGCCGTGTTTACATGGTCTTGATTAAGCTGTGAACCACAAAGGGACAGTCTGTATTCTCCGGGGTGAAGTGATTATATGAAATGTCAGGCAGGATTGTCAGCGTTGTAATTATGGCTGAGCGCAGCGCTGCGCTTTGCTCCTGCGCTCTGCGGCATTGTCTGGGAGGTCAGGCTAGCCATCCCTGTCAAAACAGTGTTTAGATGCCACCTCACGCACGTCCACACACTCGCGCCAAGACCACTGGCCATTAATTCTCATTAACAAGGGTGGGAAAAAAGGTGCAGAATGGGGAACAGGGGAGGCGGTGGAAGCTGGAGGCGGTGGCACACAGAAGCAATATCAGCCACAGACTGCAGAGAGGCTCAGCTGTGGGAGGTGGGGGTCCGCGTGCAGCCGAGTGAGGCAGACAGTTCTGTCCGAGGGGTGTCTGAAATACAGAGGCTGGTTTGAATACTAATAAGGTCATGCTTTGTCTGTGCACGCACAGAAGTGTATAATAATTCTGACTCATTTTACAACAACACGGCGCTTCAGCTCCTCAGACCCTCACATAGACCGAGAGGAGGGCGATTAGACCAGTCAAGCGGCGGCGCCCGCCACAGGTGGTAAATGATGAGCAGATGACCCAGTAGAAATGCAATTTATGATCATAAGTCACTTTCAAGCGCAGTCACCTCTTTCTCCTCTTCTGTCTCTCAACCCTCCCTTTGCTCTAAAGGGATCTTTGAACTGCGCCGGATGACTGGGGCAAAAAAAAAAAAAGCATTTTTCAAAGAGACCTCAGAGTCCCCCCCCTATTTCATAATCTACTTGTCAAAATGAATTCTGCCGCCCAGTGAAGCACTGCTCCATTATTCAAATTGAATATCATTGCTTCAGAGGCCATGGGCTGTTTATCAGCAGCCTGTCAACCGTTAGAACATCTTCCAGACAGACATCTCAGCGTGAAGGAGACGATAAAAGTGCGCCAGTGTTTGGAGAACACATCTAATGCCTCGTTATAAAGGCTGTTTCTTCAATGAACAAAGAGTTAGAACCACAAAGACGGAACGTGTGTTTTAAAAGCGCTGGGTCTTTATGTGTTTGTGTGAGGAAAAGTAGGAAAATCACAGCCAAATGTAAATTTACTGACCTTGAAGTTCAATGGACCAGCCTGTTAGCACTGACGACTGCGCACTGACTGACGTTCATTTATGTTATTTATTTTTTAAAAACAAGTACGTGTGATGAACGTGCAGTAATGGCCGTCCTTGGTACGTCTTTAGCGAACACATCCTCGAGTGAAAAGTACACACACGCATCTTTTGTCAGCGCTGAATGCAGTTTGACTGACACAATGTTGGTTAAGACACTAACAAGGATAAGAGTCTACAGCTATGAAAGAGACTCTGTGAGGCCGTACTCACACACAGCAAAACTTTGAGCTGAATGCCAACGCCAGCGTGCTGACACGCTCACAATGACAAAAAGAACGGGAAAAATGTTTAACTCAAGATTTTGACCTGCTGACAGCGACATAAACAGGAAGTATGGGATCGCCTCAGCTACCACAATGCATCCCGAGTGGGGAGCATGACCGTCCGAACTGAACTTTCACAGCAATCTCTCCAGTACTCCAGAAAAAGTAAGAGGATCTCCAAATGCCGCAGTATTCAGCCTCTGGGGACCGTGAATGTTCATCAGTTGGTGAGAGTTTTCAGCCTGGACCAAAGTGATGAAACCACCAAGCCAACTGTTGGACAAAGCCACATTTCCATCCCTACAGACCGGCTGCTAGCATGGCTAAAAATCAGTCAAGATACATGACTACGAAATGTATAAAAATATCAAATATGGATGTCTTTTTAAGGATTTCTTTTAAGAGTCAAAGCACTCATCATGTTTCTCTGTGCTCCCTCTCTCTCTCTCTCTCTCTCTCTCTTTCTTGGATTCCAGGATGCAATTTAGAGCAAATGATCTCACTTCCTGTCTGTTTTCCTGATGACCAACGAGAGAAAAACTTCCTGGGCGTCAATCTAAACGATGACCTTTAATGTGAACAATGCAGAACTGACTTAAACAAAATGCTGAAGTTCCTCTTGAACTGTAAAAACATATTTATCATTCCAGCATCAAATTCTCACTTTTCTTACAACACGCTGACATGTCTCAGTGTGGAGAAGATGTTCAACATAAATCAAACGGAATTTCCTGAACTGACATTTTCTCCTTTTTCTACTTTCCCTCTATAACAATGACATGAATCATCTCACTCCTTCGCTTGTGAACTACCGCAAATAACACATTTGCAGTTTCTTGGTCACGGCTGCAGTTACCTGCGGGTGTGGCTGCCGGTGGTGGTACTGCAGCGGGCATGTCGACGCTCATCTTTCTCTTTGCCTCCATGACTGGATTCTCAAACTGGGTCTTCTGGTTGATGTGGCTGCACAGGGGAGATAACATCATCGGATGAGCAAGAGCTCTAAATAGCAGAACAAGTTGTTGAAGTGAGCATCTGTGATACGTTTATATCCTGTTTTTGTTGACATACCACTCATCACACTTCCTACTATTTTTATTAAAAGTGGTGGAGTTACACTTTTACACACTGAAGTGTGTTTCACACTGCACGTGTGAAAAAAGGTTGTGTAAATCCTTTCATGGCTCCAGAGGAAGCTGCATGTAATCTGGTGAATTGCCGCCAGTGATGTCGCTCAATGGCTTATTTGCATTGTGGGCAATGTAGGCACCTACAACACAACTGTTGGACTCTTTATGGACAGTTTAAAATCAAACTGTCCAAATCGATACAGTGGAACCAGAGACCAGAAATCATCATTTTTCTTCCCTTTGAAAACCCTTGCGCCTACATTACCCACAATGCAAGACCTGTAAACACACTTTAATGTGTAAAAGTTACCCTTTAATTCAGTTAGCTACACAATCCGAGTGCCAGCTTATGTGTTGTCCGTGGTCCCGCCCTCACAGAGCACATCTTGTCCACACCCTCGATACTGTTCATGCAAACCTGTGATTTGACTATGAGGGCTGGGTGTCAAATTACCTATTTGCTGGTGGAGACTGCGTGTCATCAAGCATTCAGGTTGCTCTATATTTGAAAACCACAACTTCCAAACCGCTCTTTTCTGAAAGCGTAACGCGTATGGATCGAGAGCGTGTATAAACCTCAGAAATAAAAAATTGAATGCCCAGTGAATTCAAAGAGAATTGGATAAAGAGGATCAGTAGCAATCTTCGCCGTGAGAGACCACATTGCCATGATGGGATTGACACCTGCTCAACGCGCCGTAATCCCAGGCTCAAAAGAGTCAATAAACGACAGGTTTGCAGGTTGATGTAAACGACAACGTGCTCCTTTTTTCACTCTACACGTCCAGAGACCACCTTCTTTGTGTTCCTGAAGATAAACAGCCTTTGCTAAACCAGGATCGGCAGCTATATTTGCGGGAATTTACACCAAACTCAATCTGAAAACAATTAGTGGTTTTGCAGATCACACCTGTGCACTCAAACATTTCCTGCTACCGAGTGAAATGTCCCTCCACGGTTAGATGCTAATGGAGAGAGGTAGCTCATCTGCGTAATGAGCTTCAACAGCTGTAAATCCCGGTCATGACAGCACCTTGGGAAGACAAAGTGCACTGACACCGCACAGTGAATCAGCCCCATGCTGAGATGCTGATGGTATATGTGTTTGTGTGCGTGCGTGTGCATTCAGTGAAACGCGCTGTGCTCTCTCGCTGCGTCTGACTCATGCACAGAGATACCCTCCCCATTAAGTCTAGAGAGATAAACACCCCCCCCCTCTTTCATTTCCACCCTTTCATTTCCTCTGCTGCTCTCCGTCTCACCTCCTCGCTCCTTGATCGTCCCACCTCATGTTTTGTTTGGCAGTTGAGGAAATAATGAGACTTTGTGTCACACTGTCGCATTTGCTCGTTCATTCACAACAAAATTTGCCAAACAAAGAGACGGAGGAGAGGAGAGGCAGCCTCTCGGTGACCCTCTTGCATAAACAGACTCGCTGATTCCCCCCCACCCTGCCTCTGCCTGCAGGTCTCTTCCTCTTTGTCCACAGTAATGGGACTAAAATGAAACATTGTGCTCTTGTTTACACTCTTCATCAGGATGGAATCTCACCCTTGTTTCCCTCCCAGGGACCCTAAACCTTCATTGTCTTTTCTCTTTCACTCACACACACATAGCTGTAACCCACCAGTGCTATCTGCACTGGCATAATTGCTTCTCTGCAGGACTGTGGGAAAGTACCGTATTGACAATAGCATATGCTGCTATCACGTACGGTAGTCGACAGGTCCCCTGAGATTCAACAACGCCACATTTCCCAAAGGTACACACTGCAGTCTTTCCCAGGGAAACGGCGCGTAGGCCGGATTTTACGGCAAAATAGATGTGAGAAAATTCTGGATTTTTGTTCTAGTAAGGGAGTAAGTGAGACCGAAAAACATTTTTAAAGGTCAAGTCAAAGTCAAAAATTATTTAAAGGGTATGTTAAACCCAAAAAAGGAAAATTCAGTCATTATCTACTCACACCAATGTCAATGGAAAATCAGGTGAAGCTTTGTGGTCTACAAAACATTTCTGGAGCTTCACAGCAAAAGAAGGTGGCAGCATTCTCTTAAACAACTGAAGTTGATGGGACTTGTTTTGAAACGTAAAAAAAAAACAAGTGAAAGAAATCATAAAATGGCTCCAGACATCTCGCCCGGCGTAATCCAAGTCTCTGGAAGCCCTGAGAGACTGATTAGTCTTATCGAAGACATTTTTTACATCCCCAACACGGGGCCCAACTTGCGCAACCACTTCAGACGGGGTGCACGCCAACACTTTTAGCTCAGCAGCTACAATGAAGATTTTGACTTAAAAAAGGGTCTTTTCAAATCAATCTGAGATCTTCCACTTACTGAAGACTTGGGTTATGTCGGATGAGTTGATGGAGCCATTTTAGTTACTGGTAGCAAACCACACACATATACTCTTTGAGCAATATCAAAACTATTTGGGGAAGAAGTTGAGAAATCTTTAAAAGTAAGTTTAAGACTTAAAAGAGCCTCTGAAACTAGAAATTAGGATGGGTGTTAATCTGCTAGGACAGATCAAATTGGTTGATATACATCTCTTTGATGTATTGCGTGGGACGGCCATGAAGCAGACGACGAGGATATGGAAACAGCCAAATCCATCAAAAACTGAATTCATGGCTATTAACTACAGAACACATTTTGGACATGGAAAAATTAACTTCAAAAACAAAAAAATGGGACAAGATTTACCCCCAAGATAGACTGAAAATGAACTCATTTCACAACAACTGCCATGTCGAATTCCTCTATAGCTCCAGAATTCAACAATATGGCGTCAACTTGTAGATGATGTGAATATAAAAACACAAAACTCTCCAGAGGACGCAGACAGGTACACATTTAAAGCCCTGGGTTGAGCCTTTTGACTGTCACCTCAGCACAGACACAAAGAGACTGAATAGAAGCTTATGAGTAAGCCGTATCCCCCGCCACAGTTCACCGCCGCAGCCCTCTGGGCCCCTTCAGGCACAGGGAGAAGTTTACTCACTCGACGTAGTAGGTGCCGAACTGGGGGTCCTCAATCTTCTCCCAGCCGTAGGGCAGCTCTGGGGGGAAACAGACGGGGGAGAAGACAGACACAAATCACTTCAAGCACGGCTGATACACTACATGGACAATTGGACACACGCAATGAGGCATGGCGCTTTGACTGGCAGCTTCACAGCATGCTTACCTACACACAGAGAACAAGAGGCCTGCTTTTATTTGTCACTGTGTGTTTAGGGTTTAATACACACTGTAAAGGAGGCAGGGGGAGGTGGAGGAAACGCTGAGCTGTTACACAGCCTCCCTGGAAAGTAATAGCCTTTTCTCTCCTGCAGTGTGTATGTGTGCAACATCTTGAGTCTCTGCTGCTGTGTGACAAACGCATGCGGCTCAGAGGAGATCTTTACGCAAGAGGGGCCATAGAAAATTGCCTTTTGAGAGACGCTGCACTGATGAGCCTCCCCGCATGTGTCCCAGAAGCCATTAGGAGGAGCGGGGCAGGCTGGAGACCGGAGGTTTGTGCTGTGTCACCGGCATGACTGTGCCCGGGACCGCTCAGCTGTTCAATCACCGTCTGTTAGCCAGCGCCCTCTTCAGAGAGGCTGGGATGGGGCTCATGCACACACTGCTCTATGCAGCAGGGAGTAGGGGATGATGTGTAAGTGTGAGGAGGAGAGTCTCGGAGTGGGACTGAGGGGTAGAAGTGCCCATGCTTATGTTACTACCACAACACAGCTATCCTCAGAAATATTGTCTTACCTCCTTCCTCGCATTTCTCAGGAGGTTTGGCCTTCTTGGCGAGGCGGGGGTCCAGCCAGGTGGTGGTCTTGCTGTTGTGACTGAAGTACAGAGAGGAGACAGGGCTGTAGGTGCAGCAGGGATGCATTCATATATCACACCGATAAATGATCTGCCATCGGGAAATGTACCTATACTATCTGTGTTAATTTAGAATAGAGCCAATAATATGCAGCCACATTAATTTTATTGACAGAAGAAGAAGAAGAAGAACAAGGACAAGAAGAAGCAGAGAAGAAGGAGAAGACAAGGAAGAAGAAGATAAGGAAGAAGAAGAAGAAGGAGGAAGAGATGAAGATGAAGAAGAAGAAGAAGAAGAACAAGAAGAACAAGAACAAGAACAAGAAGCAGAGAAGAAGGAGGAAGAGATGAAGAGGAAGAAGAGGAAGTAGAAGGAAGAAGAAGAAGAAGAAGAAGGAGGAAGAAATGAAGAGGAAGAAGAGGAAGTAGAAGAAGAAGATGAAGAAGAAGGAGGAAGAGATGAAGAGGAAGAAGAGGAAGTAGAAGGAAGAAGAAGAAGAAGGAGGAAGAAGAAGAAGAAGATGAAGAAGAAGGAGGAAGAGATGAAGAGGAAGAAGAAGTAGAAGGAAAAAGAAGAAGGAGGAAGAGATGAAGAAGAAGAAGAAGAAGAAGAAGAAGAAGAAGAAGAAGAAGACAACGTTTTTTTACAGTTTAAGAAGAAGACGGCACAACTGTAATTTCAGAGAGGAGGGGACACGTCTACTAGTCTAAACACAACAAATCTCATTACAGCCATGACAGGCCATGAGAAGCAGGTAATTATCAGAACTGCCTGAGAAAATAAATCCACACTGTGCTCCTGCAGTAAAAACACTGAAGACACAGTGACAATTCAGCAATTAGCGGCGCTCAGGAGCCTCCGTACCTGGGAGCTCTTCCACCAGCTTCAAAAAACAAACAGAGCTACAAGCTCCCCGAGAAACAAAAAGTGTGGCTAACTTCCAACCTGCTGGGATCAAATGGCTTATTAAAGGAGCCTTTTTCAAATATTAGTGAAATCTTAACAAAGCTCAGAGGACCCTTTGAGGTACACGGAGGCGGGTGAGACGAGGGAGAAAGAAGAGGAATACATAGACCACAGGAAGGAAAGAGTGAGCAGCTGCAGAGATCATAAGGAGCAGAACTGAGGGAGCAGGTCAGGGGTGGCGAGCTCCATTTAGCCTGTTGTTTCTCCGGCTGGCAGAATGAGCTATTGATTTAGCAGCGAGCGGCAGCACCTGGCTCTGTCAGCGGCTCAGCACTGACTGGCTGCCACACTAACCAGCCAGGTAAACAATGCGGGCCTGCCGCTTTTAGCACCAGCCAACAGACCAGACATCAAACACAGGGGGGGGAATGAAAGCAAAAACTTAACTGAGAAGAACACAACTGCCAACAGATAGCCTCCATGTCGAACACCTGGTGATACGGTACAGAAGGGAGCACGCTGGAAGGGGACTAGAGAGGACTCCCTGCCAGATCTCTCAACACATTTGGCTTACCATGGTGGTAAAAGAGAAGAATTGGGAGAGAGGACTGGGAGTGGGATTAGCATAATGCTGATGTAATAGGAGAGTAACAGGATCAAAACAATGCAAGTAGTAGTAGTGAGACTACTTACTCTATGAAATAGACCATGCCGGTCTCTGTGTAGGCCATCTCCCAGCTTTTCGGCAAAGGATCCTGACTTTCATCCGGGGGGTTCCACGCACGCAGGTCCATGGCCGCGGCCGACTGGGTGTAGCTGGGCACCGTCTTCCTCCACTCCGCCTTGTCCTTGTGCTCTGTGGCCAGGCATGGGGTGAGGGACACGGGCATGGAGACAGACAGAGGGATGGGTTGGGTGTAGGGGTATGGGATGTGGTAAAAGGAGAAGGAGACAGGAGGTGAGAGTGTGGCGCCATTGGAGCTCCTCTGGGCTCCTTGCATCTCTCCCTGCTGCCGCCGCTGCTGCTGCTGCTGTCGCTCGAGCTGATTTTTCCTCTGTACACTGGGGTGGACGGTTACATCCACAGGAGAGGAAGTGGTAGAGAGAGACAGAGAGAGAGAGAGTACACAGAGAGGACGGAAGCGCTGCAATTGCCATAGGATTTGCATGTCAGCAGCGATGTACTGGGAGCTGCCTCCCAGGCAAGGGGCAGAGCTGACCAATGCTTCAGCCCCGCCGCGTGCGTCACATCACAACTCTATTAGTATCACACAGGCTGCTTCATGTGGTGTGTTTGCCCTAATCTTGATGCGTGCGTGCCTGCGCGCTCCTATCTGCAGGTTTTCATCTGGCTGCGTATGACCTAGCTTCATCAGGGCATTGAGTGTTTGGCTGGGGCAACTGAATGGCAGCAATGGAAAGTGACAGCTGTTGACTGGGACAAGCCAAGAGCTTTTTGTGCCGAAAATCGGGGCCTCTTTTTCATGCTGGAACCAGGAGGGGGTTTCTGCACTTATAAAGTCAGAATAGATGACTACATGCAGACACTTGCTCGAGGCTATGGCAGCTTTCAGCCCTAGCAGAGAAATACAAACTGGGCTGTTGCAGATGTGAGGCATGTAGGCTTCAGAAAACTGACGAGAATGCTAAAGGGACACAAAAGAAAAATGGCTGTAAACAGTAACGCGCGACTATTAATAAACTACCTTCTAGGCATTGTTGATATGTCTTCTGCTACCGCCTCTTGATGTGCACCCTCACCACTTGAACAATCCAATCCATCCGCACGCTGACGAAGGTTTAATAAACTGCATTTGAGATTACACAACTCATAGGAGTGACATCCTTCTACAATGACTGTTTTTTTTTTCTTGGCCGGGCTCCACACCGCCATCATTACTGCCCAAGGCCACAGCGATGATGTGTGTCTGACAGTGTTTCTCCCTCTCGCTCTCGGATGCGAGATGAGCAGTAACGCACTCGCCGATCTATTATTTTTTAACTAATATCCTCTCTGTCCCTTGACAAGTGTCATAGTGTAAAGACACGTTCCTCTTGCGAATGCTAGACACGATTCATCCAACACATACAAGAAGTTTTTATGAGATGAATAAGCCTTTTATGTTCCAGATAGATGAGGGGTCATGCAGGCCAACACGATTGCAAGGGAATGTGACAGTCTATTGACATTTCCTCGACATACTTGAACAGGGTGCATTGAAAAAACAATTAGAAACTGAGGAAAAAACGACTAATCTCACAGCTAATATCTTAACATGATCTTTGGCTATGGACCGAACGGCATAATGTGGTCCTAGAGACACCTTTTCTCAGTGGATCTAACACAGAGGCTATATTTATCTGTCTGTCTGTGGAAAGACGTCGTCAGCACGATAGCGACACGACCGTGCAAGAAGCAGTCACGTTCTTCACGTTAGGATCAAATGAAGGCCGACTTCAAGATTGGCGTGGTCCAAGCAAGGGGCCCAAAATTAGGTGCTTGGCCCCCCTCACGCGTTACGCCCCTGGCCCACATTAGTTTTGATGCAGTCATGAAACTTCACAGATGTGCAGCTGAGACCAAAATGAGAGCCGAGTTTGAAGATGTTTGTTTTATTATCATAGCCCTTTATTCTTTTGAATCTATATTTTTAAATGAACTTTTATGTGTAATATTTTATTTTATGTTTATCATCATTGTTATTGCTTGTATTTATCTTTTAACTACTCATTTTATTGCACTTGGTGTGCGTTAGTCTCTAAACCCACTTTTGTTTTCCTAATATCCCACGGTTTTTCAATCACTTGTGAAGCACTTTAAATTGCATTTTGATTTGTTTGAAAGGGTCTGTATGAATACAAGTTGATTGATAATATAGTCATGACTATTGACTATTCATTGTTTGGAGCATCAACATGTTGATGGAGGTCATGGCTGTGTTGTGATGCAATCGCAAGACGGTCCCTAATCTATTTCCGGCAATAACTGTAACATTTTAAGTAAAACACTAACCCAACCTATCTGACATTTCTCCTGTGCTCTTTCTATAAACTATGTTTGCTTCGCCAACAACTTTGCAGACTAACTTACCAGTTTTGAGTCGAATGAAGCTGTCAAGTCTGTGGCCCATGTCTCCAACATGATGTTAGGGAAACTGTTGTTATTAATGAGCTTTAAAAGCATGAAATTATGATTTGTTCTATTTATCCTTAATCACAAAAATGCAAAATAATTACAAAATTGGCAATGTAATGTAATATTCATTGGTAATTAGCTGTTTCTGCCCACAGGGTCTTTGTGTGCAGAGAGGCTCATTTCGCGAACAATCTGGAGCGGCGGTGTCGTGCTGCAGCAGGCCAGGGTGTGCTGGAGACCCGACACTGAGGTCAGAACAGAGGACGGACCAGCTGAGCGAGGCTGCTCCAAGGCCCAGATGCTGGGGGGAACTGGTATTGTAAGTGATAACTATTTCAGATGGATGGTTATTATGTACACATCGGCACATATTTCTGGCTGTTACCATTTTACGTTGTCACGTTTTAGAATAACAAAGCAGTTGGAGAGTTTTCTAACTAGTTTTGCAACAAGGACAACTCCATGAGCCACGTGAGGACATCTTTGTGGGGGGATTCAAACAAGGACGAAGTCTATCCCTCCAACAATGGGGGATTGCTTCTATTGATCTCAGACAGAGTTTGGCTACTTCCTGTGATTTAGCGCTGACCTTGCATGCAGAACAGCTAATCCTGAGAATGTTTGTTTGGAGAAAAGAGTGATAAGGGGGAGAGGAAAAAAAGGCCCTGCTGTTTTGCATCCTGAGAAAAATATAATGAACTGCTGGGCGAAGGAATAAATTGAGCAAACAAAAAAACAACATCTGGGGCTACGGAGCACAGGTGCATTATAACGAGCTGCGTGAAGCGCAGTGGCGTCTCTCACCTGCCAGGCCGTTGACCATCGGAGGCCTCTCTTCCTCGTCCTCCTCCTCTGGCGCGGCGCTGTCCTTTCTGTCCATCTTGCTGACGGAGGTTGTGCGTTTTCGCTGGACCTCTGTGTCAAATTCCTCGTCGAACAGAACCTGGTCCACCAAGTCCGGCTGCACAGGGCTGGGCTCCGCAGGGGGCTTCGGGGTCCCGTAGTAGTTGCCTGGAACGAAGAGAGGAAGACAGAGACAACAAAAATATACTGGTAAGTATGTTTTATTTACTAGTAGAGGATATACTTTAGGACTGAGACTAAAGAATATTTTCATTATTTAATAATCTGCAGATTATTATTTGATTTGATGATCAACAAATCGACAAATCACTGCAGCTCCGCTTTCTTCGACCACGATCATGTCACAACCCCTAACTTGTACCCTCCATCACTGCAGCCCTAACCTTGACCCTTAACAATCAGCTGACCCAAAATCTCCGTCTAGTCTTAATCCAAACCACACAGCAGCCCCTCGAGGAAGCAGGTAGACTGCTGGTCCTTACCAGTACAGTAATACCAGACTGCTCACACACAAAGGTTAAATACAGTTGGGAAGAAGTACAGGTCTCTTCTTGACTTACAGTACTACAGTACAACACAGAGCAGGAAGAGACAACTAAGCACCAGTGCAGCAGCGAAACCACTTTGTTGATACCAGATCAAGTAGAGACCATCTCACTCCGACTGTAGCAGCTGTTTAAATTTCTTTAAAGGCACAGGGGAGTCTGATCGTTAGCTACAAATCATATCTGGCCGGTGCTGTGCAGGCCGGAACAAAATGAGGTCAAGCTTTTCGCTGCCGTAGCTCAGTTTTTGGAACAGTTTCCCAGATAAGGTAAAGTGGTTTTTCTCCCCTCACTTAGCTAATTCCCCATCGGGTGCCACTACCGCCGTCACGACCGACCCGCACAGTTGGTCTGAGGAAGGTTTTACTCGGGGTACCATATGCTTCATCTGACACACAGAGAGGGTCATGTTGTCTCCCCGGACCCAGACGTGCTGTGTAGTTGCACCTAATAGAACTAATAGGAGCTTTTAATGCAACAACAGAGACACGATCCCCCGCTGGCTTCCCATCTGCGATAACACAGAGTGTGAGACAGAAAGGTTTCTCTAATTAATGAAGTCTTATTCTTTTGTTTTATTTGATTTCTTATGTCTTATGTTTGTATTATCATTAGTTTCTTTTTACTTATAAAGCCTTTAATGGCTTCATACAGCACATCACTTCTTTATTATACTGGTCCCCTATTTATTTTGTTACCCATTCAAGTCCCATGTGGTGTACAAACACTAAATCTGGAAAAAACTGCTTGATTTTTGAGCTGCACACACTTGGGAAACCTAACACACTTGTACCAACAGGTCAATTTAAAAGCACGACTACAAACTACTCTTGATTGTAATTTATGAATGTTTTGTTCTGGTGTATTTATTCTGCTTTAAAATCAATGAAAATGAGGTCATGCCTTCAATGATTCTTCAAGATTTAAAATCAATGTTGACTGAATAAATCATCTCTATTAGCATCATGATTCATTACCGCAGCAGCCCCAGCCCTCACACATAAAAACCAAAAAAAGCCAGGATTGTTGCATTGTCATATTTACTGCTGCATTCCCCGGGGAGCTGTGACTACAGCATTTATACCAAGGTAGGTTCTCAAGCACTCGATTGCCCCTTTGAGTCCATCCGCTTGCCTTTGCTGTCATGTTGGTGCCTCAGGCGGCAAAACAGCCTGAGTCCACAGAGCGAGTCTTCAGTCTCTCCACAACTCTAGGAGAAGGGGTGACCCACTTTACCGCTCGCTACCTTCTCCCTCAGTGCAAGAGAATGACAGAAAGGATGAAAACTTAAAAGCACATGTGGTGAAAAAAAAAAAAAAATTGTTGGGAAACGATGGCACAAATATTGATTTATCGGTTTGTGGGAAACCAGCAGTCCTCGGGTGTTTGTGTGGGATTGCGGCGTGGTTAAGACTGAGCTGTGTCGGAGTGGCTGAACATTGTGTTGCAGCGGTTAAACGGCGCGTCGGGGAGTGGACAAATACTGTGACGATGGAGTCGACCGGGAGGAAGCGTGTGAAACGAGAATGGGAGCAAAGAGGGAGGCGGCGGAGAGCGAGAGAACGAGAGAGTGCTTTCTTACTGACAGAAAATATTCTGACAAGGGAATTAAAGTTCCATATAGGGCAAAAATGAGTAACAATCTCACTTTCTCAGTCTAATTTCTCTCATTTAAATGAATATTTCCAAAAGCCTATTAAACTATTGTTTGCCCTAAGTGAGACAAACAAGAACACAGATTGATTTGCATGTAAATACACAGTCATACATCATAATTCATTAAGGTAATTACATTAATCCGTGTTTTTTAATTCGTGAAGCGTTAGTATCGGTACCCTTATTGAAAAAAAAACACAGAATCCTTTGCTGGATTTGTAATTAATAGGATGCTTACTGACAAAATGCAAATTGAGGGAGTTAAATTAGAAGTGGTAATTTGCTCCGTGCACTCCTCGGCTTTCTGAAGCCCACACAAAGGTACACGAAGCCTATGTAAGTACCTATTAGCAAAAGGAGCTGGGAGACACTGGCCACAATAAGGAAGTGCACTGAGATGGATCGGGGTTGTAATTATACTGTACTAATGAGCCGCAGTATGAAGGGGCAGCCGTCGATGAGGATTTATAACTCAATTTCTGCGCGAATGTGAAAAGAACTCAACAGACTGGAGGCTGTTTAACTTCACCTAAAGAAATTAAGTGAGATTTCTCTTTGAGGAGTTCGAGTCTTCGGGCCGACGTCGTTAAAATGAGCTCTTTGCTTGAATCTCATGCGGCTCCTCAATTTTGTTTTACTTCTACTTACTTATTCTAACAAAATGCAGTCGAGTTTGGCAATAACATCCCCCGACTGCGGTGCGCAAAGCTCCCCAGGCATCTACAGACAGTTTTTATTTTTTCATTCAGTGCAGTGTATATAATTGTGTTGTATGACATAATAGAAGTTCTTAATTAACCACTGTTTCATTTAATAGAGCAAGAATGCTCAATCTTATTAATATTCTAATGTGACCTTGCTTTTGATGTGACAACTGTGTACAGCATTTTATCATATCAAAGATTTCGACTAGCTCTAGTAATAACAATTAGATTCAATTATTAAAAAAAAAAACAGCCAGAACATGGGAAGAAAAACTGCACGAGATCAAACAGACATGATATTTGTGATTCTAATAGATAAATGATGAATAAATAAGCGAATGAATATCAGATGAATTAATACTGAGCGTGTGACAGGCACGGCGGAGGAATAAAACCAGGCTATGTTGACAGTGTGCTTATTAAAGTAGATTCTAGCAGAAAAAGTGGCCATGAAAGGAAAAATGCCTTATTTAGTGTGATCAGTATTGACAACGTCAAACACTGTCAGCGTCAAGGCTGATTGAGGTCGAGGCACAAATTGCATTGTTAGCTATAGGCTTAAAGAAGTGTGTCATCACTGGAAAGTAGGTCCTTGCATAAACGCTGGGCTGTCTATGCAGTAGAAGGACACATATTTATTTATGACTTTATTTAATTGGTGCTACATGACCAGGGAGAACAGAGATAAAGGACTGTGGAGTTCATTTTTGTGCAAAAGGCAGACAACCTACAACAACCACAGTCAGCTGATGGGTAGCGTACTTAGCCTCTGTTTTCACAGTAACATGAACAATCTGGCAGTGACTTCTGTTGCAGCTTAACAGTATGCTAAAATACATTTCTGAAATCATTTTAGGTGAGAAATACACAGTGCAGTGACAGAACATTGGTTTAAAATTCAGCAGCAGTGCTTAGTTTTGACAGTTTGGCTCTCTCTCAATCTGATTATTCTCTTTGTGACTGTTGATGCAGGCGTACAAAAATGTGGACATGCTATCTGTAGCTGACACAACAGAGCTCTAGTGAGATGACACGTACTTGTGGCATTTGGGGCTCTGGGTGAAGGCAAAATGGCGAGAAGTTGACCGTTGTTTACTGCCAGCACTGTAGTGATTTAAAAGCTGGGTGAAAGTCAGTAAAGTTCATGTTTAAACCAGCCCAATGTTAGCAACAGGGGGAAAAAAAAGGCAAATTAAAGCCGCTACAAGGACCTTTCATTCTTCGTTGATTCTGGCGGCCCCCGTGGACGAACGTGGCATGACCACCACCGTCTTCTGACAATAAAGATCTAGCAATTGTTTTAAAAGTGAGTGAAAGAAGGATGCAATGTATTTTTAATACCATGTTCCCTTTGTGAACTGAGATAATTATAATAAGACGATGGCTAAACAAAGTAAACTTTTTTTGGCACACACCTAGCTTACATGTAAAGGGACGGATCCAGCTGCGTAGTTGTAGGCCAAGTAGCATTGTTGGGCTAAAGGCCAAAATAAATGTCATGTTAGCAGCCAGTTGTTCTGCTGTCATCTGGCAATACATGAGTATCCACTGCTGTAATCAGATTACAGAGCAGCTACTTTTCTCAGGCTGTGACAGTCCTCAATTCAACCTGAGCAAAGAGTAGTTTTACATTTTCAGAATCAGAAGAATAGGAACAATATAAAAACAGCCAATCTTCTGGCTGATGGTCTTGTTTGGTTATGTAGGTCACATAGAGGCATCAGTATTAAATTTGGACGGTTACATAACCACTGAAAAGTTCCTTGTAGTACTGTTAATAGATAGTTTACTGTAAATTGGCTCAGAATGAGTCATTTACTTGTCAATGACTTGTCACTGTTAGGCCAGCAGCAGAGAGAAAGCAGTTTTATCCAGTTAATCTTATAAATTCAATGTATTTTTAGCTCATCTAGCGACGCGGAGGCCGCAGCTATGCTTTCCCTGACGACTGATGCCATCTCCTCCTCATGAGCGAGGGAGAAGAAAACGCCGATCTAACCTGTCTGTGATCCCTGATACATCATCCTGCCTCATTAAAAGATATCCAATGTCTCATTATCAGGACAAAGACCTTGCCGGGACAGATTCTAAAAATCGTTGCTAATTTGAATGGGGTGTCTGGTCACCCTTTGGCGACCCTGATGATGTCAGAGTGGCCACCTCAAATCCTCCACCTTAATTACTGCCTCGGATTAATAGGCTGTTCATTCTTAGGGAAAATACAAAACAGAGAGAAAAGCCTGGGAGCCACCATGCTAACAGCTCCCCATGACCATGTGTGTGTGGTTAAATAGACACCTGTTGATATGGGCACTGCATCAACACAACAGCATGCTCCGTTCTGTTATAAATGTAACAGTGTGCAGGAAGAAATAGAGCGAAGGATTAGTGTGATATCTTGGAAGGAACGGTTCTTCCCACAAGCTGGTCCCTAATGATGGATCAATCTCCTGACCTTTGGATTTGTACAATATGCTGCTGAACCGTCGGTTGCCCACTCACAACATGTCACAGGCTACATGAGCATTTTGAGCAATTATGCAGTATACGTACACAAAAATGTATACTTACTTTTGTTCTGCACCGCGTTTTCTATTGTAAAAGCAGACTGTATGGAAGGATGAGAATAGAATATCTCAGTGTTTGTTATGTGCCCCTTTTGCTTTAAAGACAGCAATGCACTCGAGCTGGCATGGACTCCACAAGCTGTGTGTGCGAAACCCGATGACTCATTTTATCCCAGCATGAATTTACAGTAATCCACAAAGCTTCGTGTTTTTTGCTTTGGCTTGGCTTTTTCAGTCTTCAAGTGCCACCACGAATGTTCAAAGGGGTTGAGGTCGGGTGACTGTGGAGTCCGTGACAGACACAAGGAGTCCCGACTGTCTTCAAGTAGTTCTGTCAAAGCTCTGAGGTGTGTTTGGCCTCGTTATCCTGCTGCGGTATGAATACTTCGCCACAAAGACGCAAACCAGGAGGTGTAGCATGTCTGTGAAGGATGGAGTGGTATGTCATTTTGTAAAAAATCTTGAAAGACTTGGATTCATTAGTAAATAGGCCTGTTTTCCCCGTTATCCACTGTGAAAGTCCAGCATTTTTTAGGCAACCTCAAGTATTTGGCCTCCCCTCCCCTCCTGGGAAGTGGTTTAGAAACTGTGACCCGACCACTACAAGTCTTGTGACCAAACTTTTGCTGATTTCGTTCTTTATTCTGCAAATTCTGAATCTGCGATGAAGTTGTTTTCCAATCGCTCAGGGAACTAAGCTTGATGGATCCATCTTCTGATGGAGTGGTCACTTTAGGGTCTGCCTGATCGTGCTTTGGATACAACTGATCCAGATCCAGTATTTTAGAGCTACATGCACTTAAAAACCCTCTTGGAAACCTTAAGTCTCGCCATGATTTGACACTGAGGAAGCTCCTCTTCACTTAGAATAACAATTTGACTTCTGACACCTCAAACTTTCTGATTATTTTTTAGGTTTACGCAACAGTATTAAGAGATGTTCGGCGTGGTCGCCCACTGTGCATCTCGACTGGGCCGCTGTGTTTAATCTATTAGAGGCTCTGTTGTCTTAAACACAGAATGGGACAGCGGATAATAATATTACAGCCCATCACAACAAATTCAACAGTTTTTATCATCAGCAGCTTATGTAATTTTAATCTCGCTTCGCTTTTGTCACATGGTGGCAAAATGACAAGCGCCGGTCGTGATAAAAGGTAAACATCAGCAGAAACAGTGCCCACAGAGGGCTGATCGTTTCAGCACAGTGTTGTTACATTCAGGCTCTGTTTGCAGCTTTGTGAGGGTGGTGGGTGGACAGTGGAAAGCAAAAGGCATTTTCATTTTAACAGCCTGGGCCAACACTTGCTTGGCACTGTCAGCGAATTACACAGTCATTCACTCATGTTACACATGCAGGGTTGAGTTTGCTGCCAGTAAGAAGTAGTTTTAATGTCAAAGGGATTTTTTTTTTGTGCCCGGAGAGATCCTGAGCTGAAATATGCACCACTAACCAGGAAACAAATGCGTATGTACAGTAGGTGTGTGTGTGTGTGTGTGTGTGTGTCATCTGTTTCAGGCAGCAGCTGCCAGCGTATCTCATCTCCAACTCGTGAGAATCTGAATAGTATGTGATTTCGACTGTGACCGGAGTTATATCTCCAGCGAGGCTCTCTAAATCTCAATATATCCTTCATAAAAACTTTCATTATAAGCAGTGATTGAGGCACTACAGAGAAAAGATTAATGCAGTCATGGTCATTTAGCGATGTGAAATGCAAGCTAATGGATTTGTGGCAATGTTTTCAAACACAAATGGACATCGGAGACGCCCCCTTATGCTGTGGAGGTTTGGGAAAACCTCTCAAGGGTTTTATAGTCTGGCTCAGGCCTTCCTCCACCACCTCTCCCTCACTCTGCGTTTATCCCTCTGCCTCTCTGAACCTGCCAGCCACAGTCACAGGCCCTCATTAATCATTGACGATGGGCTTCCACTCTCCTGGGCAGTGCCCAGTTTGCCCAGGCCTCATAGCTGAATGCCAGTGCCTCGGGCGGGTGAAGCCCATCTTGCGCTCCAGCCTTGGCTCGGGGCTCGGGCCCTGCTTGGCATGGATCCCCGCACTTTACAAGCCAACCTTGCCAGCCCTGCATTCCTACGCTCCCTGTGCTTGTGTGTGTGTGTGTGTGTGAGGTGCACAACTTATGCCCTGCCTCTCATAAATACAGGTCCTCTCTAGTTTATGTTCATCTCCTCAGTCTGTGTACTGACACCTGATATAAATTACACTTCCTTCCTTACACATCTTTACTTCCATCCTGTTATTTTTCTTACTAAGCTGCTCTCATCCATCCAAATCCTGCCCCTCTTTATCCCTCCATCTTTTGTTCTGCAACTTTTCTGTCTCAGCTATTCTCTTACTCCCAGTTATTTGGATGTGTGCAATAAGAAAACTAATCCTGTGTTATCAGCAGTTCAGTCGTAGGAGCAGAGGTACTTCTTACTAATCTTTCAAGCCTCTGTCTTTGCCAGTTCCTAGGAGTGGGCAGCTGTTGCGAGCTAGCGCAGCACCTTTTCACCCTCCCTCCTCTGTGACTTCTGGCCCGCTGCCCTGCCTCTATCTAATCCACAGCTACGCAGCTTTGCCTCCGAAACTTCACAAAGCCTATAATACCAAAAAACGACCCCATTATAAAATGGTTGTAGGCAATGTGGTCCAAAACAAGGGGGCGGTAAATGGTCATTTCTTTTCCAGTGAAGTCAAAGGGAATACATTTTGTATTGCACAAAGGGGATTTCATCATCTTCTGTCCCTCGTCAAATTGGCACCTTGCAGAGTTACAACTAAGGACTGTAACTGTCACAGCGAATCAAAGCGGCCTCACTCTGTCCTGTCTATAATTCGTCCTTTTTTCCCCTCCCTCCCGGCCTTTGTGGCCTCATTTGTGGTGTGCAATTCTGTACTTTTTTCTTCTATTTCCCCTGAATCCTTTCAGAAGGCCACTGACCCATGATACTACCTACCTAATAAAAGTAATGTTTCCTGGGTCTGCTCTGAGATTTCTAGCCTGATAAAAGGCCGTTTTTCCTCGACACTGTTGCCAAATGTTTGCTCACGGAGGAACTGTTGGGTCTCTGTAAATGAAAGCGTATGGTCTAGACCTGCTTTATATGAAAAGTGTCAAGAGTTAACATCTGTGGTGATTTGGCGCTACATAAATTAAATATACTTGACTTGTCATCGTGCTCTAATAGACAAGAACGGACTGTGAAGGCATCCAGTCTAATATAGCTTCACTATTTTAAGCCTTGCGATGAACGTTAGTTGATGTGTAACCATCTTACATTAGACCAGGGTTCTTCAATGTTCTTCAACAGGCCAAGGACCATATTAAACATACTAAACCGGGCCCACAATAACATGCTGTGCGGCCTACAGTCCCATTTATAAACAAGTCGTATGTATAGGATTCATGGTCAGACTATCATCAATATTAAATGTCAAGTTAAATGTTTTTCTGTTTTACAACTTTATTATTTATTTTTCCTAATAATATGTTGGATTCATAACTTTCTATTATTTCTAAGTACTATCAAACAGTCATTTGATGGGCCCCCCTGCAGCTACTCTGAGGACACCCTGGGGGTTGCAGATCCCCTGTTGACGACCCAGTCATCAGACAACAACAGGGTCGGCTCAGATTATGTTGAGTAAGTCAGTTACTGAAAACAAATTACATGGAAATATTTCTATTATAAACTTGCAAAACTAATTTAATCTATTCATCATAGCTACCTAGTTATTCTAATCTGATTACGTCATCTCGCTCACATGTAATCTATTACTACCTAACACAGGACCCTAGAAAGTAAAAAAAACCTCATGATACAGTGGTGTATTGAATACATACTAAATAAATGTGAGCATAACTTGAGGAATAATAACTGTGCATTTCCATATTTCGACTTCCAGCTGGAATCTTTGAATCGACTTTGTAGCCACCCTACTGTTGCTGAGAAAGACACCTGCTTTCCTTGAATTTTTTGCTCGTCCATTTCGAGCTCCCCGTCTCTTGTCATGAATGATTCATGCTGCTGGCTTTTCTGCACCGTCCACAGTGAGGGGGAGAAAATTGGATATGCCCTAATTCACATACATGCATGCAACTCTGGCACACGTGCAAAAATCTAATTCTTGAAAAGTTTCTGCACAGCCAAGGTACCAAGTATTCACTCACACCCTGACACGTCCACATCATCCTGTAAAACTAAAGCTGGCAAACTAATCTCTTTGTTTTTGTGCGGTTCAAACTTCACTCCACCGACGGCTGAGTCAACTCCGCTGCTAAGACCTGCTCGGTATGCAAAGAGCGAGATTGTCGGGGTCTGAAATGTAATGGATTAATGCAGACGCGTAATCATAAACACAATTTTCCTCTTTTATGCTTGGTTAAATATTTTCTATAATATTGGCTTGCCGGAATAACTTTCCATTATTGGTGAGCGATATGACAACCAATCACTAAAATGCTCTTTGTCTCTGATAATGGCTCCAGCAGAGCAGAGGGGGTGAGTGTCACTCTTGGTTACAGATTAACCATGGATATATTCAGCCCCTGTTGTTCTACAGGTCTGGAGGATTAGTCACAGCTGTGAACATGGCCGCCCAGGTCGATGTTTCCGTTCAATCAGCCACAGATACAGTACGGCCTCGTTCAGACGGGGAAATGTAACGTCCGCTGAAGAAGCCAGGCATGTGAGGGAGAGACGGAGACGATTTAGGTCCAACTGCTTGAAAGCGAAGGTTGGAACAGGGTGTGGTGTTACATGAGCCATCGACGCTCGAGAGTTCAGTTCGGTTCGGATTCTGTCCCACGAGAGGAAAATTATTTTTGTAGCATGGAAACAATAAAACACAACAAAACAAGAGAAGACATACTGTACGCACAACAGAAAGAAGAGCATGTGTTGAGAAAACTAGGACAGATAGGACAGGGATGAATGTGCTTGGTTGCAACAAGGGGCAGTTAATTGTATATTTAAGTTTTGTGTGTTTATCGCATATAGGGTTCAACCACACATCTATTCTGTTACACCTAAACCTGCACGATGTAAAATTCAGTAAAAAGATCATCTAGGCAGCGTCTCTGTAAATTCTTGCAACACCAGCCTGGCTGTAAACGTTTGCCGAATAATTAACAATCTGTCATAGACAGCATTCAATAAAGTTAATTTAGATTCTCTTACTTCAACAACTCACAAAATTGAGCAATTTCATAAGGGAATCTGGGGAATATCTCTCCCTCTTCATCTCCTTCCTGTTGTTGACTGTGTAGTCTGTCTGCTGAAGTGTAAGTTGTTGGAAATTGTTCCGGGCCACAAGCCACGTCCCAGCGCTGCTCCCTAGCCACACTTTAATGTACTTCCATGAAAATACACGTCAATACAACAAAGTTAGGATGCTGTGTAAAACATAAATACAACAGAATGTGATATTTGCTAAACCTTTTCGAACATATACTCAAAAACAGAACACAGACAATTTATTTTATGTTTTACCTCATCAACTTCATAATTTTTTGTAAGTACCTGCTTATTCTGAATTTGGTGCCAAACAAGTTGGGACAGGATATAAAATCATTTCTTGCCCTGTGTTTGTCAGTCTTGCGATGGTGACTGATGTCTGTGCGACTCCCGTGATCGGCACAAAAAACGACAGGGCAGATGTTATAAAACGCACGTCCCTTTCCTTTAAAAGGTTGTTTGAGTGTTTCTTTCTCTTCGTCACTTCTCTGTTCATCTGTTGCTCGCAGGGCCTAACAGCACAGTACACTATGTGCTGAAGAGTGCCAGAACAGGTTTTTTATTAACCAAAATGGGAAAAAGGTGTGAAAATTTGTAATAAACTGGGAGAAACCCCGGGAGAGGGAAATGAAAATCGTGATTTTGCAAGAGGGGAAAGAAAAGGGGGGCGTCCTCAAAGGGCTCGGCCACTCGCAAGCAGGGACGGGGCGAGGTTCACCAAGACGTTACGGGCTCAGGAACACGGCTTACACGGCATGTTAACGATGTTTTTTTAAATCAAAGTGGTGCAAGTTTAAGAAATGTTTGTGCAAAAGCATTCTGTGTGACAGTCTCTCTGTAAAGTCTCCAGTATCAGATCTGTAGTCAATGACTAACTCACCATGTGGAAATCATTCATCACGTGGTAAACATCTCCCTGCATTTCAAAAGCTTGACTGTCTGCAGATCTGTGTTTGTGTGTGAAAACTTTATCCAACAGTTTATCCGTGGAGACTCCGAGGTCAAGAGTTTGGGCATTAATGATTAACTTTCTGCAGGGGCTTCTGAATCTGTGCCTTCGGTACACACACGGTTGTGTTACATTAAGCAGGGGAAGGGCAGAGCCGATCCATTATTCATTCTGTTGACTGGTTCACAGGTTCAGGGTTAGAGGGCCGGTCTCCCAGGGGTTTGATATGGGACAGAGGGCGGAGGAGAGCGCTCTGACGTCGCCAACATATTTCTGGAACAACGTGTAAAAAGCATCAGGATGAAGTTGTGTTTGGCAAGAAAATCACCTGGGGATATATTATCTTCGGTTCTTTCGCATTTTACGGTGACAGGTTGATGACACGGGCAATGTGTTGACTTCACCTGATGACCTAACAGTGCACAACTCAGCGAATTCACAAAAAAAACAAATAACCGGGTATCATGAGGGGAATCATCCTCCGCTGCAGCCGAGTCCCCAGGGCGGGCTGAGACGATGTACTCTACTCTGTTTCTGTGCTGTTACTCTTTTCCTGCGTCAGCTTTATTGTAGTCTACCTCATTTCTTTCACATCTAACCTGTTCGGGAAGCTTGTCACTGTTATAGCATGGGTTTTTAAGTAGTTATCGTCAGTTTTTACTTCATTTTGAGCTTGTTTTGTGTTTATTTTATTATATTTTATTGACTTTTATGTACTGATCTTTTATTTTATTGTTTTATTGTTGTAAATGTCCATCTAAAGTTGTCTATTTTTGGCCATTTGTTATTCATTTGTGCTATGTGAGGCACTTTGGGCTGCAAGTTTGTATGAAAGGTGCTACAAAAGTGAAGCTGAGATAATTGAATTCTGATGCGGTCCAAACAAGCGGACAAAGACCACCTAAAAAGCTGTCATCAAAGTGAATCTATGGTAATAGATATGTGATTTTAGCATCAATTCAAAGGCTGAACTACTGTTAAATCCACCTGCGATCTGTTTAAGATGATCACAAAGCCCATTCATGTAATATCACGTTTGTAATCATGTTGCACAAGTCAAAGGAATGTGTGTTTTGTTCGTGTATTTTGGCAGTTCTTCATTCAGACTGTTCTTTTTCATTCTGTTCATCATTATTCAGAACATGAGGTTGAGTTGCGGTCTCGACTCATAATCGGTTATTTCTTGCTGAGGTCTTGGTGAGAACATTAAAGGCAGTAAAGTGCCGCATGACCGGCCATTAGTCTCAGGAATTTTGATTTCCCCCGTGTGGGCCCGTGTGTTGATGAGGTGGGCTGGCAGCCGTCTGATCTGATCCGATCCGTCTGATAAAGAGGTAACCTGTGAGTCCAGATGACTTCATGTTTACTCCTTCTGAAACCGACCACAACTTAACGCAGCGATGGAATAGTTTTTTTCCCCCTTTGGTCTCGACCAAGAACCAAACTGCAGGTGTAAAAAAATCACACAAACAAGTGGGATTGCAGAGCTTTAAAAAGTGGTGGGATTTGTGCAATTAGGGTTTGAATTGCTGCCAAAACTGTACGTGAGTTTTGGCACGGATACCAAAATGCTTTTTTTTTTCGACAGCAGGTAAGGAAACAGGTTTCCCTCAAAACACTTGGTATTCATTTGAGAAAGTCTGCTGAACCTCTCTGTGCATCAATGTTTCATGTTGTCTTGACACAATTCTGCTGCCGTACAACAACTTCCCTTTTCTAAATAACGACACGTCTCAGTCGAATCACACATTTGATGGCAACTTTTGTTGTATCGACGTCCCGAGAGGACGTCCACCAATTAGAAGGTCGGTTTGATCCCTCGCCCCCTGCAGTCTATGTGTCAACATGTCCTCGGGCAAAACACTGAGCTCTAAATTGCTCCCAGCGCTCTGCCATCGGTGTATGAATGTGTGCGTGATTGGCTGAATGCTGACTTGTGTTGTAAAGCACTTTGGGTGGTCGGTAAGACTAGAAAAGCGCCTTATAAATGCAGTTCATTCAATATGCAAGCCCGAGGTGAAATACAGGGGAGCAGGTAGCCAATAATTCACACCAGCTCATACAAATGTAATTTTTCAACTCATTATATTTTCAGTTTTTCCTGCCACCAGTGTCGTACAAGCTGTACTACGTGTTGTGTCGAGACGTACCATCGTAGGTGCCGCTCTCCAGCAGCAGTCCACTTTCTTCCAGGTCACGAAATTCCCCCACGCTGATGAAATTGTAGTCCACTCCAGGAACTTCCCCCTCTCTGGGCTGCCGAGTGGTGCCTGCCAAAACAGTGACGTTGTTTAAGACAGAGGGAACAATCTAAAAACGAGCGGAATGAGCCATTTACTAACATGGGGGTGGGGTGGAGGGGAGTTGGAAGTGACACTGTATTCAGCATGCCCACAGGGATTGTGATTCAAGTCCAAATACAGAACTCAGGGGTGCATCTGTGTCTACATCATGAATAGTCAACAGAGCTGGGACCACAGAGCTGTGAATTCATTATTAAAATATGAAACGGAGGGAAAAAAGAAAAACACAGCAGCGGCACAGCTGTCAGAATACAGAGCAAGTGTAACTGATGATAATGATAATGAACAGGACCTTAATTGCAGACTTTTGCTTTGACTTCTGTGTCTTTTTCCCTTAAGGATGAAATTAAATGCCTTATAAATGCAATAATTAAATGAGGAGAGTAAGAGGAGGCGGTACATTAGCGGATTAAATCTCACCTCGTGTTGACCTTCTGCATATTTGTAAAATAATTAAGCTACTTTTGTATCTGCCGTGTGAGTGATTGAGGCGGTTTCTCCTCACAATCACACGCATTGCTTTAGTTTCCAAGGCGACATAACAAATATATATATATAAGTGACTAAACAGGTATAGTCGTGACCTGTCAGAATAATGCAACTTAAGTAAAAAACGTGTTCGTGCCAGACATCTCTATCCGCCAGAAACCAAAAGGATGAATTTTTGAACTCACATAGTTGACTCATACATTAATGCTCAGAGGGCATCACTGTCATTTCCAATAACATGAGACATAACAGTGGTTGAGGAAGTATCCACGTCCTGTAGTTAAGTAAAAGCACTACAATTATGTGCTGCTCTTTCCTGAAGTAAAGTGTGTATGATGAGGAAAATGTACTCAACTGTAAAAGCACTCAATGTAGATAAATATCCCCAGTGACTGTCACACTATCATTAAATCATAAGATTATTATCACTCTTGTATTAATGTAAAATCAGAACTGTACTGTTGTTGTTGGGACTGCAACCAGTGAATATTTCCATGATGGATAATAGTGTTTTTTATTTAGCTGACTGACTTTTCAATTCTAGAAATGAATATAAAAAAAGAAATGCCATCACATTCCCCAAAGTAATACATCCACCATGTTTGTTTTGTCCAACCAATAGTATAAAAATTCTAAATTGTTAAAAATAAGAGGCAAATCTCCACATTTGTGAAGCTGCTACCATGAAATGTTTTTGTGCAAAATGACAAACAGTTACAGTATAATGCCAACTGATAATTTCATCTGTAAAACTTCTGGTAGTTTGATTTACATCAAAACATATTTTAGAAGTTATTTGGATGTTTTATAGACAAGAAAATGTAATCTGCAAAGTAACTGAGTGACTAAAGCTTTCAAATAACAAGCAAAAATAATAAGTCAAATATTCAATATCTCTCTCTGAACTGCTGTGGAGAAGAAGTAGAAAGTAGGATAAAGAGAAAAGATTCATATCTGTCACGTCTGTACTTCGCCACTTGTTTCCACGATTTCTTTCAGGTTCATAAACGAAGCCTAACTCTCTGAGGTCACGGGAGTAAATGTCATGTTTGTACAGCGTATCGTCTCCTTCATGCCAGTTGTCATGGTCAAGGATCAGTTGCTTCACGTCTCAAATGATCTTGAAGCAACATCTGCACTATCAGTTCCAACTTTTCTCGATTTTCTGCCCGTTTTCCACTATTTTATTCGTTTCTTGTGCCTTAAACTCACTCCCACTGCAAAAGCAAACCTCCACACAGTTCCTGCAGAGTCCCAGCCATTAAATATTAATCCAGCATAAGTGCTGCATCTGGAGCAAGAGTCATGTTTTGCCCTGTTGATGCTCTCATCTGCGAGACACCGAAAACATATTGTTATGAAAATGATTTCACGCTCCCCGACATGCCGAGTCTGCTTACCGTCATTTTAGATGTAATCAGGGCTGTTACGGTACCTCAGCTGAACTGCTCTGCTATCTGTGCTGCAGGCACAGGGGGATTTTAACTCGGAGTTTAATGGGAACCTATCCCCATTCTTCATTTTCTTTCCTGTGTCAACATCCACCCTGACTGCAGTGTGAGCCATCACATCTGAAACAGTTTAGCCTGTTGCAAAGACAAATCTTTTTATTTTGTCAAATGGAGCAATCGGAGGAGACCGGGCCGAACCACAAAAAGGAGGAAATACGAGCTTGTTTTTAGGAGAGGGAACAGGGAGAAAGTGGTTATTTTTTATTGTTTATACAGCTACTTTACCTGAAGATTCTCATAAAAGTTAGATCAGATTTACTGCCTTCACAGTTTCAGCTGATGTCTCAAGTGTAATGTGATGACGTGCAGAGCTGATGGGATTTTCAAAGCGGGTTACAGCTTAAAAAAAAAAAAAAGGAAACGGGGATATAAAGGCTGCGGATGCTATCTGCACTGATGCGTTCTGGATGGGTGAATTCACAGAGCAAAGCATCCCATCAGCCTCCACACCTGGGCAGATGTGAGGGAAGAGTATTATTACAACCCAGTCATGTGAGGAGAGACTGCTAAGAAAGTCGAAATCTAGCCGTTATCTGAGAAGTAGCTTTGGGACGAGGAGCTTTGAAGAAGAAAAAGAAAATTTGCTGCCATGTCTCACAGGAGAAGAGTGCACTGTTTAAACTTCCATCTTGTGTGTGTTTTCTTTGAAGAGATGAAACAACCTCATGAAAACGGAATTAAACCAACGAAAAAAAGGAAGAAGTGCTACTAGTAACCAGGTCTACAGGGGCTGTCGTGGCTCGAACACAAAATCTAGCTCTCTAGTTTTATGTGTGAATTCTATTTTGAGAGTTTCCCTCCGAAGCAGGTTGAACACCCACTCTGTGAAGGCACCAGAAGCCAAGCGACAAGGATCAACCAACGTCGAGGCTCCGAGATGCTGATTGCAGCTGAAAAAAATTAAAAAGCAACACAAAAAGGAAAAAGCAATGATTTGATACCACATGCTGTAGTGCCAACTTTGAATAAAGTAAAGGAGAAAATTAGGCACAGTAGGATGTTGGCTTTAAAGTCTGATGAACACACAATTAATCAAAATACTATCTTGGAAAGGAAAGCCGTGTTGAACGTAAGCGGTGTACACAAGTCAAACGTCTTGGTCCTGATTGATTCACACAGCATACTAATAATTTCTCAGTTGGGAGCACATGCACATGCTTACAACTAGCTCAACTAGCTTGCTTTTTGATGCGGCAGTAGCTTCATGCATTCAGCTGAAAACCTTAATAATACTGGTGCTTAAAGCAATAATCTCTAAGATTTTCATGTAAATAAATGTGTAAATGTGAAGTCACTATCTATCGATGGATGAGGTAACACTATGATGATCGAGCCTATGGCCCACTGATGAAAGCCCCTCCATCTGCTGTAATACCAAAGATGCACACTGGGTGTCGGTCGCGAGTTTCCCGGAAAACATGACACCCAGCAGAGGTTGGTCGGCCAGAGAGAGTAGGCAGTTCGCACGAGACATAACAATTTTGTTTGTCCTGGTCTCTGCTAGCATTGGGAGTAAACGGTCAACGTAACTGTTAACGGTCATTGCCGAACCAACAAAAAAAAGACAACAAAGATAACAGCGGATGATGAAATGGAGGAATGAATGGAATCAAATGTTATGGCGGCGTGGCAAAGCCGCCAACTGACAACCGACTGACGTCACACAGGCGACACTGGATCTATAGGGAGCAGTGAGGTCCAAAAATACACCTGCAATTGCTGCTTCCAGAAATCTGAGAGATTGCCACTTTAACTTATCTGTACAATAATACCTGTTATTAAGTAAGTAACATTATTTGCATTTATCACAAACTTTTACTAAACTTGTCCAAAAGCTCATATATATTGGGGCGCCCAATGTGCAGAGGGTGTGTCCTCGCTGCAGCCGCCCAGGGTTCAGTTCGATGGTTGCGAAATCAAACGAAAAGGAGGCAACGTGGGATAAAATCAGGCTCAAGTGGCTTGTACCTGCATTTATACAATTTAGAGGCCCCTGTGGTTAAATACAACCTTTTTATGCCATATGCAGAGAAACTGTATTTGATATTGTGAGCAGTTTTTAACGTTAACTTTCACTTTTTCATTTCTGCGCTGCAGCTACATCAATGCAAAGCTGCCTTCTCTCTCTTGTCTCAGTGGCTTAAAAACTTAAAAGGAGTCCTCTTCAATCTTTAAAAAAAAAAGAAAAATCACAGATTGAAAACCTCGGGCTCTTTTTTTTATATTTCCACTATCCTTTCTTGTTTTTTTTTAAATCTGGCAAAGAGACTCGTGGCTGATTGCCGTGCCATGCTGGATATTAATGCCCAGGGACTGATAGTGAAAAAGAGAGGTAACTGGTGTTGGAGTTGGGGGTCGAGATTTAGCAACGCTCTCAGGATTTCGTGGTGCCCTGGACCCCTGGCACTGTCTTGAGCGCCTGACATCTTTTTGTGGGTGGCAAAGTGTGACACTTAATGAAGCCTCGCCGTGTGTAGTGGGAGAAGAAGGAAGTCATGCTTCTCTCACTCTGATCCGCCATTCGGGCTGCTGTAATGAGCGCAGGCATCATGCTGTAATGGCTATTTAGGCTTCTTGCACGGTCACTGCGCCTCAGTGTGCTGTGCTAAGCCACCGGCGAAGGCTGGCATGAGCAAAGCGGACAGGGGACATATGCCGAGCTACTGAAGCCAGACTCCAATGTCTCGCATGGGATGTGCGATGGCACAAGTTTTTTATGTCTTCAATGTCTCTCCGAATGAGACTCAAATGTTCTGAATTGGTCGAAACGAGAACATGATGTGTGCTGTCAGAGCTTAAATGACCGTAATACTCTTTAAAGATGATGGGAGGATATTGAGCCCAGTACTTGAGATGTAAGAAATTGAGATTTGGCTGCCTTTAATGAGAAACCCAACGGATACTGGATTTTTATGGTTAAAGCTGAGGCAGATATTAGGGAGTAAAAAAAAAACTCCAACACCGATATTCTTTAATATACAGAATATATAATGTACATAAACACACTGTTGCAAAAATCCCTCAAATGTGGTTATCGAACACTTGAAAAGACAAAGATACGTATATATATATATATATGTGTAATGTAGGCAGGATATTTTATAGTTGAGGAACACCTGAGGAATTCATACTCCAAACAGCTAGGGGGCAGCGTATCACCAGGGTAACCACTAACTGCTGCTAACTGTAGCTGCCGTTAGCAAGTTAGCACAGTCAGCAGAGTAGCTAGGAGCTAAACACGATGTCAAACATTTAAAATAACACTTGTTTTTTTAACGTTTTAAACTAAAATTCTTACAATTTGCACCTTTAAACTTCAGTGCACTGAAACAATAAACCTTACTGGGAATTTAAGAATTTTGAATGTGGTCATATTGGACAACACATACGCTGATACCAATATATCTGTTATAAGATTGGCTGAACACTTCTTCTAACTCTTAATACTCCATATAAATGAAAAGCTGACGAGCACTGAGGCCTCACAATGTTTCTATTCTGTAACCGGTTTATACATCTCTACCCCAAACCAGATTCAGCAAGATGAGAAACCAGAAAAATGTTATTATCTCCTGTAAGTCATTACTGCTCTATTGTACATTAAATGCAACTTCAAAATATGCCTTTAAATGACTTCCCCCTCCTCGCAAAATGTCATAAATGCAGAGCTTTCTAAATGCTAAGTGAGACGGATAATAAACGACGTCTGGAGAAGTGATAAATAGCAAAAAGGTTGTTTTTTTTTTTAACTCAGCTGTGCAGCCCAGAGAATTGCAGCTGCTCTTTCATTTACGCCTGTTGGCCTTGTTGTCCATTCAAAAATCAGTCGGGTATAAAAACAAAATGCTCTGTCCCGGTTATTTATTCTTCTATTGGAAACAGGAGCGGTGGAGCGCACTCATAAAGAAAGACAGTAAAAAGAGAGAATGGAGAAAGAAAGAGAAGCGGCGCTCTTTCACACCTTTAATTGTGAGATAACCAAGGTCGGAGTGTAATCCAAAACTGAAAATAAATCTTCTCTCTTAATTCAATACTTTATATATTCAGCCTCGAAAGTCATTAAACATAAAAGCAGAGAAAGTGTGCCATTCTCCCTCGATTCAAAGACGCTTTGTTTTGTGCGAGCCCCGAAGACTTTTTCACTCACTGTGGGTAATTGTAGCTTTCTATATTAAAATATACTCAGGTTCTCCCAGGACATCGGAGCCTGAGACTGGGTGCTGCATAAGAAACACAGGCAAGAACATAAGTATAATGATGCAGGTAGTGCTACAGATGAGAACAGACCTGGCTCCATCTGGAGGGGTCAGGGGGGCAGCAAGCAGAGCCCAGACAGAGGGAGAGAGGAGACTGAGGTGCCCAGGGGCTGTGAAAGCTATACTTACAGGGAATGGTGCGCAGGTACAGGTTGTCCCTGATCACCTGCTGGAGCTTGTGGTCCAGGGAGCCCTTCTGAAACTGCAGGCTGAGGTAGTGACGCAGATCAGTATTCAACACCTTACCTAGAGGGGAAGGAAAGAGAAATGTAGGGGTCAGTCCGACAATTAAATCACGTAGGAGGCCATCTGCACGCCGCTCATTTGAAAACACCCACTCTGATGATTTGATTGAGACAATAAAACAAGGCATTCTTGAATTTGAAGTCGTAATGAGCTACACCAATCTCCCTCCGACAAAACAGCAACGCGCACTACGAGCGGCAAAACATAAGGGTCCTTGTCTGGACAGCAATTACATGCACCTGAGAAGGCAAGGCGCTAAGTGGCAAAGACGGCTCACTGAAGGGATGAAACATTAATTGGGCTCATCTCATTAAAACCCAGATGCATGCATTGCGAAAAGCAGTTACATAACACTAGGACTGTCGGCAGCATTTCAAGCTAAGTCTGAGGAAGTGTAGGAGCTGCAGAGTCACCTCCAAGAGGAGGCGAATTCTCCTCCGAGCGACAGATTGTCAAAGTTAGCGATAAAGGCACGCGGAAGAAACAGAGAGAGATCTGCCTTGTGTTTGCTATAGTCGTACTCTTCCTGTGTGTGGACTCCAGCTGTGGAGCAGGGGCTGTTTCCTCGGGGAAGGGACACGCGGGATGTGCTTTGAATGTGGCTTCAGTCACACTGTGGGAATCAATAACCGAGCGCTCCCTCCTCAAAGCTGCCTGGCAGGGGGGGACACAATTACCCTGAGCACTGGGGTCCCACTATCTACATAGCACGTCATGCTGCAGTTGTTATGACACAGCACACAGCTGCAACAATACTTGTCAAACTCTCATTTCATGTTCTACGTCTGTTTATTCTCTGCTCTCTCTGCGGTCTGAAGCAGCTCTCCGAAGACCAGAGCACGGTCATGTTTGCTGTCGACGTCTGCCGGTTTCCTCTGACGCAAAGGGGTTGAGATCTTCTCCAGATCAGAAAGTGTTGACAAATCAAAAACCAGGCAGAAGCCAGGCTGTGGGTTACTTCATCCAGACTCCAAAATGAGATCTGTACTAAGCTACTTTGAGGAACATCAGTCAATAACATAAAACACCTCTCCCAGAAAGACACCTACGGAGATTTTAAACGCGTCGTTTTTTCCTCATTGAGAGACTAAACCCTGCTGTTGGCTAATCTTCTGATGAATATTTCATCAGAGTGTGCCAGAAGCTTCTCATTTTCACTTCTCAATTTCACTGATCTACCGCTCGCAAAAAAAAGTCATTGTAAACTTGCTTTGATTTCAGCACGAATCGTTTTTTAAACTCCTTTTCGAATCTATTCAGCGTACACTCGGCGTACACACACACACGCAGAAGATCCCCTCTCTCGAACGAGTGGCGGGGCTCAAACTAGCAGAAATTGGCAGGAAGAAACTGAATAAAAAAATAATCATACTGCGAAGTAACAAAGAAAGATATTCCCACAGCAAAAGCAATGAAAATTTTAAAAGAGAGGAGCGACCTACGCATTTCCCACACGCGACTGGAGTTTTACTCTGAAACTCTGAGCAGCAGGAAGTACTGAAGGATAGACTTGGCTACCGGGGAATAAAAAGTTATCGCCCACCAAATTCAAAACTTAAGTTTCTGTGAGGGGATGAAAGGACTACCGCGGGGACTGCAGATTAGCAGATTCGTGTTGCCTGATTGAGAAGCTGATTCTCCCCTTTAAACATCTGCCAAAGAGTGGTGGTGGAAACATTTTTGGAATAAAAGCACTTCCAGTCTCTTGCCTACTTAGTGTTAGACAAAACTCAATACTTTTGCTCCGCAGGCACTCACACTCACATACACACACACACACACACACACACACACACACACACACACACAACAAGCTGAAAATTCAAGTGATTTCTGGAATTCAGAGGCTTTTCGAGTGCCTGCTGCTTTACTTAAGTTGAAACAGTCCAGTAACTGCAGCACGCCAGAGGTACCAAGTGAGAGACCGGGGGCCAAAAGAAGCGTGGCCTCTCCATTATGTAACTCTATAGACTTTTTACTGGCAGAATGAATGAGTGGAATTTAGGTCAAGGAAACAAAAACGCCGGGTCTGGCTACACATTGCAACTAGAAAAAAAACCACAAGCCTGCGGTCCATGTTCCCAGAAGCTATGAGACATGAAAAACCCCAAAACACACACACAAACAACACACACATCCCATTCAGCGTCAGATCTGTTCACATGTTAAACTGAGCCGGAGTGATTCTGCCTCCATCATGGCTTTCATCATGCTTGGGAACGCCACTCTGGATCCAGTTTTCAATACACTGCCCTGAAAGATCAGCTGGTTTCAGTACATACAAAGGATGGAGCTAATTGTCAGCACAGGATTCCTTCAAACCCGAGGGTAGATACCCCACTGGGTCGACAAAATCAATCTCTTTCTCTCTCTCTCTCTCTCTCAAACGCACACACAAACACACAAACACATGCAAATCACCTCCCCTGCCCAAAGCAAACTCCCACTCAAGTGCCTCTAACAGGGTAGTCTTTGTGGCCCGCCTGTCAGGTTGCGTTAGCGTGCTACATCATATCTCCAGAGACGGAGAGAGAAAGAGAAGAAAAGGGAGGCAGCGCCAACTCTCAGCTTCCCGCTAGGTTACAAGGCAGCGCATCACTGGCCTGCCAGGCTGGTAGTACGAGGCATGTTGGACACAATGGAAGCCTTTGTGCCTTGTCATCTGGCTATTAGACCCCTCTCTCATACAAGAGGGGGTAGTTGGTGGGGTAATGAGGGGGGCTTCAGTTCAAGGATGGCGAATCATTAAAAACAGAGGGGGCGCGAGGGAGGGAGAGGAGGACGTTTGCAGAGAGGAGTAATGATGATGCATGGGAAGACACGTGGAAACTCACTCCGCCTCTCTACTCGTGCCCTTTCATCATTATTCTATCGCTCCATCTCTGACTGTGCGTCTTCGCCTCCCTCGCTGCGGAGATTCATCAGCCCTGGCAGATCCCCACGGGGCTCCTCACACCTATGTTTGAGATCGCTTTCTGAGTAGCTATCGGCCTTCCCGTGCATCTCCCCTTTTATTCTCTCTTCTGCTGCAAGCCACTTAACCTTTGGTGTTTCTCTCATATCACAAGCCTTTGCTTTCAAGTGATGTGTGCATCCGCCTGTCGCCACTCCTCTCTGCCCGTCCTTCACCTCTTAGATCATAAAAACCAAGCCCTTTAGCTCTAGCTCTTTCTGAATTTCTAAAGTTTTTCGGTGTCTACAAATATGCGCAAAAAGAAGTGGGAGGACAAGAGACGAGAGAAGACGAGAGGAGACGAGAGGAGGGGTCTTACTTAGATCAATAATAAAAGATCTAAGTACAGATCTGAGAGTAAAGCCATACTGTATGGATTTACGAACAATACCCCCACTTTCTGCCCGTCTCTCTCTCGGTCACACACACATCCACAGAAACTAAAACGGAGCACATGCTCCTGCCCATCATCCTCTCCCGGTCCCTGAAGACATTACATTTTGGGATCTGCCATGGGAAACTCCTACTCTCAGCTCACCTCACCATCTGTCATTTTCTGTAACTGATGTCAAAACTATTGAAGTGCTTTGCACAAAGTCTTTCATTGAGAGAGAGAGACAAGTTGTTTTGCAGCCAAGAGACCGGACAAAAGCTTCAGTCCTTAGACTATTATAAATCGGGTCGAGCATCAGCACAATTTTTGACTCAGATTTTTTGCTGCAAGGCACACAATCCAAGTGCATAGCACAGCAAAGCCTTTAAATAAAGGGTTTTTCTTAATGTTTAAAGTGTCCACAAGCTTTTGAAAAGATAATAAGCTTCAGATTTTTTCAGAGTACAGGGAAAAAGACTAGGACTCTACAGCCATCGTCTGTGAGCTTGCACTTGGGCACAGCTGGGCTTTGAACTAAATGCGATTCTACAATGCTGATGTTTGGCAGATATAACGTTTACCATTTAAGCTTAGCACGTTAGCATGCTAACACTAAACACAAAGCACATATCGGAACAGATTGAAGTTTTGATCTGATGCCATTAAGTGAAAAGTCGAGGTGTCACCAAAGTTGTTACAATTCATCCTGAAGGGACCATGAGCGTCTGCACCAAATTTCATGAAATTTCCTCCAATAGTTGTTGAGATAATTCACTAAAATAATACAGCCATCCTGCTGGGAAAGCTACAAAATCATGCTCATGAGTGAGAGTTTTCATGGAAATAACATTGCTTGGCAACGAGAGAAGAATTGAAAAACAGCCACTTTTTGCCAAATAACCTTGCACACTAGATACTGTGCACTCAGGTGAAGCTATCAGTCTGAGTGCTGCATGAATTTGGCAAAAGAACCCTTCTGTGCCGAAAGTAAATCGACCCGTCTTCTGCTACAGCTTGGCTGACTTTTTGGCACACCAACACGGCCTCACTTCGCCAGGGCCAAAACAACTGACTGAAGTTAAGATGTTTAACCAGGCACCCGATGAAAAAGCAGTCAAATTACAATGTCCTTGCATAGACGCAATGTTTTTCCTAAATGAGAGCGGGAAGCGATGCAGAGATGTCACCGGCAGGGGTGTCAGTGGGCGTCTAATGAGGCGATTCTCTGACAGCGGTGCAGCTCCGGAAAGAGCGAGAGAAAGCCCCTGCCATCTGCTAATTACCACCTTGTTAGGTGCATTTGGCAACTCAGGCTAACAGAATGTCCGGCCTCATTCTGCGTGGCAGGCAGAGAGACTCAACAGTTTATTGGCATTTAAGGGACACCCAGACTCTTCACTTCCCCCCTTAAAATGGCAGAGAGACAAATGGGACACAGACAGACGGACGAGCATTTTGGGCTCCAATAACAACGGTCTCATCGCCCGAAACCCATGTGCAGTGGAAGTGATAATGGCAGAACTACCACGACACTCCTCTTAAACACTTGGTGTGTTTTCCCGTCTGAGACAAGCTCTGCTGCTCTTACAGCCTCTGTTTAAGGTGAGGTATGCTGTAATTGGCCGGCAGTGGGAAGTCAATTAGTGGCTGCAGAGCCCGAGAGATTAATTGTGGATGGAGATGGGGGCTTTGGGATGAAAAATGTTTCATGAAGGTAATCAATGTCGCCGACTGCCCTCTCCCTTCCCTCAGGTTAGACACATCCCTCTTAAAATCCAATTAGTGGGATTGTATCTCAACATCAGGTCAGTCTGCACAAGCCGGGTGTTTTCTGGTTTAAAATGACTAATGACCAGGTTGAAAAACTCCTTATACAACATCCACTTTTTGCTTCAAACTTTGTCCTTTTTGCGATAATAAATCAAGAGTTTCCAGCATGTTTCGCAGTAAAAGTCAGCAGCCACGAGCCTCAGATTCCCATTAATAACAGAGCACAGAGAGAGAGATGTGACTCTTCATACGATTTTGAGCTTGCCGTGCCACAAGGACAATCCCTGCACCCTTGGCAGAATTGCATGATCAACTGTTTAAGCAGATAATTGAAAGGAATAGTCCTGCGACACATTGCGTGCAGGCTTAATGTTGCGGGCATATAATAGTCAATGTGATAATCATCAGCCCACTTGGCAAAAGACACAGATGGCGTCCCAAAGCACTCAGCATTCAGAAATATATTCTTGGCTCTGGATTGGCTTTCCTGCTATTGTTGGCTGACTGTACTAAATATCCATTAGTTACATGTTTGAAATAAAAGTGGCTCAGTGCTTTCTTGGCCCATTTAATAACACACGCCTATTCTGTTGATACTTAAAGTACAATGTGTCTACAATCTCACAACTTCAGAGCAGCCAGCTGAAGTGTGTAGGAGGGTATAATGAGTTATTGCTGAAAGAGGTGAGATTGGATTAATTGAAGGCACTGTGTCCTTGCCAGTCACTGTGTTAAAACATGAGACAAAAAGTGTCAAGCTTTTTTTTTTTCCTTTTTTTCCCCCAGACACAGAGAAGTGACCTTGAATTTGTCATTTCTAATCCTATTGCGGCTTAGAGAAAGACATTTAACAAAAAGGCTGAAATTACGGTGAGGTCGAGCCTCGCCCAGTCTTCTCTGTCCCTTTTTTGGATTCTGTGCTGGGGCAGGGAGGTGAAAGAACAGTCACAGCCACCCTGAGGTCATCCTGGGCGGGCGGGGCTTTCTCCCTTTCTCCTGTCCGACTTCCTGTGATGAGGAGCAGACTGACGGATCATGACTTTAACCTCTCCTTCGCCCGGTATCCATCTCCAACCGCTTCCCTGAGCACTGCTTTCTGCCCTGCAGTCTTTCAGGTTCAGTGCAGCTCAGTGGACACTCCCACCACCATCACTGCGGTGGTTAGCGGCTCGCTGCCCATTAGTCTCGCATAGCCAGACCTATCTCCACTAGGGCTGTGTCAGCACTGGAGGAAGGTCTGGCTCCACCCATTATCATTCTGGTATAGGGGGGAAGATGTTGTGGCTTGTTTGTATTTCTTTGAACCAATCACAATCATCTTGGGCAGTGCTAAACCCAGGAGGCACCAATGATGCCCCTGCAAACTAGTGGGTCAGACTAACTGCCCATAGGTGTCATCCATACTAAAAAATGTTAGGACCATCCAGAGCTGAATTAAGTGTGTTAGAGGGTAAAATTAGGAATAACTAATTTGATGGTTTGATGTTTGTTTTGCCCTTTGTTTGGTCTGTTGCTCCCCTGAAATCTATCAGCTGGTATTCGATGGACTTGCACAATGTGGTCTTCTGTACATTGGACATTCATGGTCCCCAGGGGATGAATCCTAATGCATCCTTTGGTGAGTCTTCCTTTTCCTTGACTTTGAAATGTCTAAACAACTATCTAATGGACTGCCGTGAAAATTTGTACAGACATTTATGGCCCCCGGAGGATGTTGATGGTTTTCATGTCGTGCCACCAGCAAATCAGAGCTTCAACTTATCCAGTGAAATATCTCGGCGTTGACTGTTCCCCTAACTTTTCACCGCGCCCGACCATTGATCTTTGTGGCTCTGAGTGAAATGTCTCGACAACTGATTAATTGCCAAGAAATATGATACAGACATCCATGTCCCCCACGGGATGAATCCTAATAACTTTGGTGACTCCTTACTTTCACATACTGCCAACAATTTTTTCCCCTAAGAGTTAGATGTTAGCGTGCTAACACGCTTAAATTTAATGGCAAAAAACTGGATGGTGAGCATAATATCTGCTCAGCATGTGTGAGTGAGCATGTTAGCCTTCAGCATTTAGCTCAAGGCAGCACTGTGTTCACTACGTTCAGCCTCACAGTGCTGCCAGCGTCTGGCGTGCCGCCAGCAAGTCTCGTCACTGTAACCGATTACATCACACGCACATCCATGAGCTAATCGCTGTTCGAAACACCTGTCATTGTGATGCAGTTTCACAGCTTTTCTGTTCATAGCCAGAAACCATCTCATTCACTTCAGCATCGAAAGTAGCCCCCTATGAGCTATATTTAGAAGTGAATTGAGTCTGGGATCTGTGGTTTTTAATTAAGCTATTAACCAGGAAATAATTTACATCACGGCTGAGCTGACAATGGCAGTTTTGTTTACCAAGGAGGGCAGCTGCAATGCTAATAGCAGTGACACTAATGGTCCGGTTTCATGTGCCGACCACCTCAGGAGGTCTGGTGTGCCACATTAACAGTTCAGTACAGAACCAGACACTGAGACCGGGGCTACTGGCCCAAGGCATGTGTCCTACAGTGTAAAGTCTGCTATTCAGGGAGGCACTGCGAAAAGAAGAACCTAACAATCAGAGAGAAACCCGGGTCAATACAGCAAGACAGACCTTAACGAGCCATGGAGAGCTCTGTTGTCCACTACCGCCAAGGGCATTGTTCAAGCATGTATTTCCAATATTATGACCAGCAAGACTGATACGGAAAGAGAGAGAAAGGATGGTAGAGAGGATGAAAAGACCAGGATTTTTAACAAGGTATCTTTAGGCTTTAGCACCTGTCTCTTTAGCCACTGGTTTCTCTTTCATCTCCACGCTCCAATATCCCTGCACCTCTGGTCTGCTTAAAAATGCACAGCTCTAAAACCTCTAACGGTGAGGTCAACCCCCTCGTGAGGCATACAAACAAGATAAAATGAATGGATGAAAATGCATACTGCGGCAGAGCTCAGGACGGGAGCACTACGGTTTATCTAGGTGTGTGTATGTGTGCGCATTGTGCCCCCTTTGTTCATTTGGCTGATCTGTTGTGTGGAGCCTGTCAGGATGTGATGCAGAGAAGCAGAACCTCCCTTCTGTACTGCGCATCATCAAAAGCCTGCCGCTGTTTGCAATCACTGTGGTCTGAGCTCTCCGTCTGTCTATTTGCACACACACACACACGCACGCACCTGCTGTACACAAACACATGCACACACCCTCGGTTAAAACAAAAAACACCCACTCGTACCGCACGTGAGCATAGATGCGTGCACACACACCAACACACGATTGGCTTCCAGGGAAACCGACTGAGAAAGAAAGAGATCAAAGAGTCGAACAATCTTTTTCGCCTCATCTCCATGATAGAGAGTGATCTTTGCGTCCCATCGTATGGAGGCGGAGACAAAGGGTTTCATTGTCATCAGCGGATCAGAGAGAATGAAAGACACGACGCGGGGAGGGAGCAATCAGCGTATTGTAGAAGGATCTGAAAGAGAGGAAACCACATGGAGATGGATGGAGCGGCGGCAGCAGCAGAACATCAGAGGCTCTCGTGGATTACGGGTTCTGCAGTGCAAGTAAAGTGATGCGCTCTTAGCCTCAATAACTTGGGCTGTCACTGACAATATGCTGCCCGATGCATCAGAGAGAACCCCAGGAGACACAAAAGTCTCTCTATCTTGTGCTTTTCCTTTCTCTCACAGAGGCACACACAAACACTGCTAACCCCCAAAAAAGGGAGCTGGAAACACCCGGACGACACTGCATCAGAGATTTCTTCGTCATGGTGACAGAGGTATACATGTGACATGTACCTACTGAGGTAACCGCTCTCTTGGCTTGCATATACGTGTGTAAAGCACCGTTCAAAGGCCTTGGGTATGTCAGCAGTGATGTTTTAAGTACGTCTGCTAATAATATGCACATCGGAGCAGAAGGCATTGTGTTGGAAAGTGCAGCCCGCGGTGCTGCAGTTGCTGATTTGACGTGAGCAGCTCTCGTTGCCGGGGCTGACCCAGATGCTGCCACCACCCTCGACACTCGCACACATCTTCAAAGGGCGTCCTGCTGACACGGGCGCATGCCAAGGCCACATTTGCAAACATTGGTGCTGAAGCAATTAGATAATTAATTGATTAGCTACAAACATTCAATCAAGTGAGAACACCAGTCAGTTTTATGAGGCAAACATTTGCTTTTGCATTTTTCTACTTTCTCCACTCAGATACCAAGTTTCGGACGATTGGTCGGAAAGCAAATAAAGTACAAGTACCTCAAAATGATTCTTAAGTACATTACTTGAATTGTTTCTTTCCACCAGTGGTATCAAATAGTTTGCTGGTTGTCAGAGATGCATTAACTTACCTGGTTTTAACTCCGTTCTCCTGGCATGAAGTAGACCAGCCAGTGAGTAGTTCATTATGGTAATTTAATAAAGTGCTGTATACTGACACAAATGTGAGGAAATGTATCTTGTGCACTTTCATTTTAAGGCTGCTCTGCATTTCTACTCCACTACATTTGCAGATTAAGATAGTAGATACAAAACATGTGATGATCTAGTGATAAAATACTTAATGCATAATCAGAAAATAAAATACCCAGCCGGTACATGAAGTAATTGAAATTAGCTTCAACTCATCCAACTACAGTATTAAAAGCAACAGCATCACTAAAGGAGCCGATCTACCTAGTTAGAGAGTTTATGTTAGTACTAATCTTTATAACTGCTCAGTGCTCGAGCAGATAAGTCAAACTTTGAAGTCAGGACTTCTTCACAGTAACGCCGCTGCTTCTCACTGAAGTAAATGGAGCATGCTGTTTTGCTGCACCATCTCTCTTCCCTCCCTTTAAAAATTCAGATCTCCTCTCCTGTAGAAAATGTAGGGTCATGAAGAAAGGGGCCAGCGGCATCATCACATAAAAGTGGGATTAGCCCTGCGAGTGGCTTCAGGGGAATCAACAAAAAAATAACCATCAGGAGTTGGAATGCTTTTTTCACGCTTCAGCGCCCACCGTAATCACTGTGTTCGTGTTTGATTGAAAGCAACAACATGTAACTTCCTGGAGAAACAAAGTTGATTGTTGAGTCTCGTCAACCGGGTCATCAAATACTCACGCCCTGGGCTGGCAGCTCGGGTTGGCCGCCAACCTAGAGCGTCGGTATTTGACGACCTTGTGATGAAACTCTTTGTTCAGGAAATTACATTTTGTTTGCTTTAATGTTCAGTTGTGTTACCTGGAGATTCAGTTGCAGATCGATCTCTACTGCAGAGATAAATGCAAACTGACAATCATAACATTAATATATCATGTTGTTAGATTATCAGGGGCACTTTGGTGGGTATATACCGAATGTATAACCTCCTGTAACATTTCATCACTGACAACACTTCACTGATGAGGTCCTTGGCTGGTGGCTGTGGCTAAAAAAGACTAATTCCAGGTTCAGGGAAAGGTGTATCCACCATTTCTCACAAACATGCACACACCCACAGACACAACCTGATCCCTGCCGTCCATCTCCAGGAGGTCAGGTAGAAATGGGGTGCACGAGGAGAAACCACTCTCCTCCATTACATCCATCCATCATGTGCTGGGAGCCGCTGGCTGCAGAACAGGATACTCGCCTATCAATGAAATGAGTCAGCTGGCTGGACTTCAGTCATTTCAGCCCTGTGTTCACCTTACATCCCTCTCACTGAGAGATGTGTGCGCCTGTGTTGCGAGTGTGTGTGTGCAGAGAATGGGCTAGAGAGTTATGGTGGGTGGGTTACTGAGCGCATGACTTTAGCTTGGTGAAGCCCATGGACATCGCTCAGCCACTGGATACTGACATTTAGTCCGTGATTTATCTGTATCTCTTTGAAGGCACACACAAGGGGCTGCTCAATAAGCTGGGCAGATGCCCAGGGAGGAGAGGGCAGCCACATCAGTCACTCACAGCAGATGAAAAGGCTTTAGCAGCCGGACGCTGGAGAGCAGACATGAAGAGAATCAGAGGCGAAACCTGCCGACAACCACTGAATGTCAACTGAATATTTACCCCATGCTGTGTTCAAGGCTCTCCCCTGATGACTGAAATTTGTATTCTTCCTGTTGCACATAGCAGACGTTAGTTATGTTTAATAAATAATTCTTGCACATGACGGATGGAACTAATGGGTGGGGTGTGGGGGTGAATCAAAACGAACATCTGTGTGCTTGATGCTGCTACGAGATAGAAAAAAATGGCTTCGACTCAGTCAGCCAACACCCTCTCTGTAAACACGGCAGAGTGTGTGTGGTCCCTCCACACACATCATGTTTGTATCTGTGTATACGGCTCGATACAATTTCTAATTTTGACCCGTACGTCTCAGTTTCTAGTGCCCCTCAGAACAGAGTTACAAGGAGAAGTGTTTGAAATCCCTTCAAGAGCCTCACACTTCTTCAGTTGTCATCGACGGCGTTTATGTGCACAGACACGGCTGGACATTTCCAAAAATGCCGTCTTCAGCTGCGGCGGTTTCTACGGCGCAACTGCAGCAATCGTGCTATTATCAAAATGCCATTTCGCCATTTATCTGACAGATAGAAAAGCGTGGACGCTCGCAATTTGTTCACAACTTCACGCTATCAATCAAGTCATCAAAAAAAACGGTCACTAATGGGGGTTTAGAGGCTAACGTTAGCAACCTGGGCCCAGACAGAACAAAACCTCAAAGAACTAGTGGCGACAATGATTGACTGTTGCATCGCCTCACATTGCCTGTCCCTCCATCAAGAAGCTGCACAGGAACAAAACACAAAGATAAAGGATAAACCTCGCCATATCACCAGGAAGTGGTCGACTGTATTCGTCTTTAAAAGAGGGAAACCGGAAGACTCAGGACTGTAGATACTGAATTTGTACTGCTGCTATTTTGCTGAGTTTTTTTGCACTGCCCTTGATAATGATAACTTTATTTTAATCGAGATTTGTCTTGTAAAAAGTTGCAATGGGCGCTGACAAAAAATAAGGAGAAACGGCGCTAAATGGGTGAAATCATGGATCCTTCTGCCACAGGCTCAATGGGCTTTCCCTTTCTCTTTCTCGTTCTCTTCTCATGCACTGATCCACTTAGCTGAACAGCCAATCAGGGTGATCCCTCTTACCGACGGGCTCCGCCACGGATTCTACATGCTCAGCTGAATATTGTTGCAATTTCGAGGAACATATCAGCAATTACAAAGTGACGTTTGCTACCGAGACATTAGAGAACTAGTAGTGATTATTTTATTTGTTATGAAGAAAAGGATCATAATGCATTGAAAGAGTTCTCATAACCCTCAGTTTGAAGTGTGCCTCTGAAAAACCTCGACCCCAACAAGAATCGGGACACCCTAGGTGCACAATGGTGGGGTAGGGATAAAGAGGAAAGGGCTGTGTTTTGGACTGAGCTCATGCATTTGTAGGTATGTGTCTGACAAAAGTTAATAGCAGCTCTGCAAATGTGTATTCAAGCTGCTCCCTACATTCACAGCAGTCATACAAAAGGAGACTGCAACTGATGCTTAAGGGAAACGCACACATGTGTTGATCCACAGCCTGAGCCTTTTTGTCAGCATCCTGAAAATATTAGGGGTCTTTCTGTCAGGAATGAACAGAACACTGGGAGACCATGGCAGTAATGACACCCAGCCTGAGTGGAGTGAGTCATGGTGTTGTGTTGTTCTGGGACTGATCCAGTCAGAGCCGATTTTTAATAGAGCAGAGTCCTCTCCCTGTCGATCCATAGGTCTTTGTTATTAGTATGATGTCACGGAGATAGCTCTCCGGAGCTCTCTGTTAGGGAGGGGGTTTGGGATTTTGTCAGATTGATTCGTTCCATGTGCGGTGGTTCCTGCTGACTCACTGCACTTATTCATCCTGGCGTTCAGTCACAGTCACACGTCCGAGCGAAGAGGGTAGGTCACCCCTTTCAGAGGCTAACCTTACAAAGTGCAGGATGGCTTCTGTCATGACAAAAGACCGGAGCTGGGGAGAGTCAGATCTCTGAGAAAGCCTGATAAAAACTGAACTGATTCAGTGGACCGGCATCAACCAAAACATAACCCCTGCAACCCCCCCGAACACTATCTCTCCTGACAAACTGCACGCACAAGCACAAAACCACAGAGATATTATTTCAGAGACATATTGAAATGTCAATAAATGCTTGAGGATACGGTCACCCCGACCACAAACACATTGACTCACTCCCACTGACTCACTCAATGATAATTATCGGGGTTATTTCGCCACAGATGCTCTTCTGATACTCCCAAACGGACACGCTCTGCACTGTCAGACAGAAAAACACACAAATGTGATGATAACAACGGAGTGAACAATACACATGAGTTAATAAAAGGTCAAGAATGTGGGTGGGATGAGGAGAGGCAAAAACGAGGGAGAGGAGGAAGGAGGAAAAATGTTTATGCATGCGTCGACGGAGTCTCAATACACGAGCTTGAACTCCCCCGTGCACAGCTTCGAGGTGGAGGTGCACCGCGATTGCATTGGGAGACAAACGTTCCTCGCCTCTTTTGTGCTCTCCTCACACACTCCTCGAGGTTTTTCTTTTGACAGCTGAAAGCCTTGCCATCTCTAAACGCAGAGAAGTGTGTCTTGCTCTGCATCAAAACAACCCTGCTCTGATGTGTCGAGTGCTATGAAAAACAAGTTGGGCGCTGGCAGCACTGAAGGAGACGAGAGGGGAACGGCGTGACAGTGCGGAGTGACGGCTGCACACACATAACCCGACTTATTAAAGAGGATAGCACGAGCCTTACTTGTTTTTTGATTTACTTTCAGGGATTTTTTTTTCCCACTGAAAGATCTTCAATCTTCACATTCAACAGTAGGTACTTAGGAAACTTATTGTGCTGTTGACTAGGGGTTCTCATAAGGAGCTCTCTGAGGAGAGCAATTTTTGTACACCAGCACGAAGGATCAGAAAGTTTGAAGTCCATCTCGGGGAGAACTTTACCAACAGTCATTTATTGCCTTGTCACATGAGAAATGCCTTCTCGGTATTCGATTATTGTACACTTAAAAACAAAACAAAAAACTCTCTTTGTGCATTAATAAAACCATACACTTCTCTCTCTTTTCCTTTGTTTAAGTTACCAATCTGTGTCCCTCATTTCTGTATTTGTTAGGATGTTGGTGAATAAAGAAAGAAAAAACAAACCCAAGAGAAATTGAAGAAGCCAGATGAGTACTTTTATTTTGAAAAGACGTTGAGTAATAGGTTATGGCTTTTTAAGTTTACTTGCTAACTAGTCTTGAGGTAATGTTATAATTGGTTATGACCAAATTGTGTTGTATTAACAAAAAAATAATAGTTGGAAGGTTAATGATTTCTGAAAGTCATTTAAAAAACTAGATATGTGGGATCTGTTTTAACCTTTTGATAGAGCAGGGGTTTATAAACTAATTAAAAGCAGTTAATTCATCATTGAGGTGAACATCTCTAAAGAGCTTATTTAAAAGAGGACAGAAGAGGAGCTCACGACCACGCGAGTGTTAACAGGGACAATATTAAACAAGAACAGTTGGGAATAAACATTTGAAAGCGATACAGAATAACTCAGAGCCTTAATGCAATATATTCCAATAGATTCCCTTTGCATAAACAAAAGCAGTTGCACCATGAATTGATGCATACAAATTCACCAAAATGCAGGAAATTAGGGTCTGAAGCTGAAAAAGTTTCTGAGGAAAGATCCCCCAGAGTCCCCACCAATGTTGAAGTGAAACCTACAATCTTGTTTAGTAAGTAAGTAAGTACGGCTTTGTTTGTGTAGCACTCTGGAAAACACAAAGAACTTGAACTACACACAAAAAAACAAAAATACCCGTGAATAAACAAATTAGGTGTGTTTTTGATTGTGCATTTTTAACATTTTACATAATGGGAACAAGGGATTAGAGCAAGGTTCCTCTTTTGTGCAGTAACACACACAAATACTGCTAAAAAAAACAAAAGCATGAACACAGATACACCAATTAAGCATTAGGCTACATACTCACACACATGCACACACGCACTCTTACACACAGAAGCTCACAGGTGGATGAGCAGATTAAGGACATGTAACCCCAGGTGAGGGGGATTCATTAGGCTTAATTACTCAAACTCGGCGTCCCTTTATTAGGGCACATGTCCCAGTGGGAGTGAAGAGAATGAGGATGCCAGTGATAAAGACAATAATGACTTTAATCGACTGTGGAGGTGAATTCATACCGCTCTCTGCTTTTCCCTGAGAATATTTCTGAACTGGGTAATCAATGGGAGAAGGAGGGGGACGAGGACCGGGCTCCGTGGCGAGGTCTCCTATCGGTGGGTAACTCATGGACTTGCTGGAGACGGTGTATCGGTTGAATAAAAGCGTATAAAACTGCACTGGGAACTGATTCACAACACAGCCAGCGGGTCTCATTTACACCTGTGAGGAAGATTGGAAGCCAAATGTCAATGCCAAAAACAATCTCCATGTAGCAGGGACTGATTGAAACATTTCACTTTGCATCGGCCACAAAAGCCTCACCATCATTTAACAAACAATTACTCTACACGCCGATTCATATTCAGGGGTGAACTGTGGGGGCGAGCTTTGCAGCGGTGTGTCCTTGGCTATGAGTTTTCAACCTGCCAGCCTGTGAATGCAACTCCATACATTCACACTGCTGAACAGTTTGTGAAATGTTCATAGAGATTAAACAGCCCCACTGTAATGAGAGAAAGTCAACAGCATAATTATGTCAGGCAATACTGAGTATTTTTCTTTGCACCTCAGGGTTTGATTTTGTGTGACTGCTCTCAGTGTGAATGACAAGTCTGTCAGGGAGCAGGCGTGGGGAATCTATTAGGGCCGAAGCAGGAAAAAAAAAAAAAAAAAAGAGAGCACGATTTGCGGTGCAACCCCTAATTTTCAATTACAATAGTGGATTAATAGCAATCAGCACACCCAGGTGGTGCCTGTGATTAGCTAATCTACAGAAGCATGCATAATGACATCTGTTCCACTCCACACCTCACGCTAGCCTTCCCTGGTTAACATACTGTAGCGAGCAGCGGAGGAAGAAGAGGAGGGGAGAGGGACTCACTGCCATGACAAAATGTTTCGTCATGAATAAGAAGTACAGCTGTGCGCCTCCGCGCACCAGTCGAGCTGCTCCTCCTGAGCTTTGGTGTTGAATAGCGGCTGAAAATATCTTTTTTTGCAGAACATCATGACGTCATAGTGAAGCTGACCTTTGACCTGTTAGATATATGATATGTCATCACTTAATCATTTGATCCTTTTAGACGTGTGTGAAAATCATCACATGAATCATTGAGTAATAGCCAAATGTTACCATGACCTTGACCTTCAACCACCAAAATCAGTTCATCCTTGGGTCCAAGCGGACATTGTGCCAAATTTGGAGAAATTCCCTCAAGGTGTAATTGAGATATTGTGAACACAATAATGGGATGGACTGATGGACAACCCCTGAAAAATATAATGCCTCCTGCCATGGCTATCTGTGGCGAGGAGGCACAGAAATGTCCTGACACACGCGGTCACATTGTGAAGTCTGTAACTTCACCATTCCTCTCATTTGACTTAGTATCAACAGTGAGGAGAGGAGAGCACAGAGAGGCAATTAAAAAACTAAATTTGCTCCACTGAAATGAACTCGCACGACATCACGGCCTGCTCTGCCCCACTGAAGCCCTTCTTGGGGGAAAAAGCCGGCACATGTGTGCAAAATCAAACTCCGGCGCTTCAAAGACATTCTGCCACTTAATCGAGTCGACACAAACCCATGGCATTGATGATGAGTCGTTTTCAAACCATTTCCCTCCTAAGTGGACCGACGAAGTTAAACGCTCGCAGCAAATCTTCTTAATAGTGAAGGAGGGGGAAAAAAAGCGGAGAGCGGGCGCTTATTCAGAGGAATAAATACATTTTCAATTAGCCGGCAGAGGCAGGCGAAGGAAACGCCATTACAGAACGGTCCAGTTTTCATCCCACAGCCTGACTCGGATTTGAGGCATCACTCATTGTTGTGTTAACGGCTTTTAACTAATTGTCTCTAGACCTCGGGCCTGTTTTGACTTTGCCCACCCTCTTTGGATTAAATATGCTTGGAAAAAAAAGCGCAAAGATAATGAAACTCTGCTGTATGTGGGCTGCCAGAGTGTAAACCAGTGTAATTATCCCTGCATGAAATTTACAAGGTCTGCCCGAGACACGCGGAGCTGTGTGTAGCGTGTGGTTGATTTTGTGTTATTATTGTCACAGCCAAATGAGGTTACTGACCCTCTGACCTGCTCTACTCCAGAGGCATCACACAGCTAGGAAATACAAGTGTGCAAGAAACTGAACTTAATCAAAATTAAACCATATTTCTACTCTGTTTTATTCAAAGCCATTAATAAGTCGGTGACACTGTCCTCACATGGTGGAAAAAATATTGTCAGTATTAAACAAACAGGTGGAAGAGGCAGGCACGCACAAAAACCAACAGGATGACTTCCACTGCGAGTGTGAGATGTTTGCAAAGACTTTATAATTAACTACATTGCTGCACTGTTTGGTTTTAATTAGTCTGAATATGCCGGCTTCAGTCAAAACAGCAGACACTTACGATGTCAAACACAGAAAAACAAGCTAATAAGGATGGAGGGAACCGGCTTGAGAAATTATCCGGCAATCTCGCAGCTACAAACACATTCTGGGAGGGATCAGACAACACTGTTAAATAGGCCTTGTTGTGAGCTGAACCTAAAATGAAGAGTTTGTGAAGCTCATAAAGCTGGTGGGTTGTTGGAAAAAAAGGAAAGCACATCTAAAGATGTGGGCCTCCGTCAGTCGGCAGTCAAGATACGGAAGAAAGTGAGGAAATTCGGCAGCGCTGTTTATCTCACTGAGAGATCAGACGATACAGATTGTTCCTGGGGAAACAATTCTTTGGGAAGAGATTAGACAGAAGTTGAACTTTAAGGGGCGAATAAGGTACAATATGATGCTCAGGGAGAAAAACATTGTGCACACTGTACCAACATCAAGGCGTGCAAATGCTGATGAAAGACATTCCCAAATTGCAAGGGATCTAAGAGTGTTCTTTTACAGAGGCAAAGTTAAAAGGAGCTTCTCTTTGAGGCTTTATTTGTGGCATAGTGGTGTTTTGAGCTGAATGCTAACGTCAGCATCAGCACACAAAAACAATGATAAACAGTGAAAATATCTATCTTCATCTTTCCAGTCGTGATGCTAACATGCTGATGTTTCAACCCATGTTGCAAATTTACATTTGTTTGTTTGTTTAGGTTGAATTTTCTATTTCTCTCTTTTCATGACGCTGTTTTCATGCTCTGGTTGGGTTTAGGGACGACACTACTTTGTTAGGGTTATGAAAACATCACAGTTTGACTTAAAGTAGCCGGTTTAGGTCGCCACAATAACGGATGGGAATGTCCACGGGTCTCCTTAAAAATATCCAGTGGTGTGACTCAAACTGCGGACCACTGTTTGGCAGCGTTGTTGGCTTGTTATAATACCACCACCGTCCCCTCCCTCTCATGTAAAAATCAGCTGATTTGCATGTAATGTGTATGTATTACGCCAAACTTAATCACATCTGTGGTTTGCAGAAACGTTAACTGCCAACATCATATTATGCCAACTTGGCTGGATGTTGAGAAGGTATGTTTACTTTGTTCAACCTTTTAGTATAGCGTGTCAGCATGCTTACATACGATAATAAGCAATAATCACAATAATAAACCAAAATGACAATATGACCTGAGAACAGCTGTAGATGAGTGAGGAAAATCCCCAAAGTAGTTACGATTCATCCAGTGGGGAACATGACTGTCACTGTTGTCACTGACATTTCACTCAACAACAAAGATCTCAAACCGCTGGTGGTGATAGAGGAAAAGTCACGGGATCCCCAAAGTCATCAGGATTCATCCACAGGGCACCATGAATGTCTGTACCACTTTGTGCCAATCCATGCAATGGTAGAGGAGTGATTTCAGTGCCGTCCCTGGAGCCACGTCGCTACAACGGCTAAAAAACCTTGTGACTATGTTTCGACAATAGACTCCACACTCATTTATTTTACACACTGAATTTTGCATATGAATATCCACATTTGTGAACCCTTCATGACATGCATATAAAGACGTAAAAAAGGATTATCCTTTCTGCATAATTTATTCACATTATGTTTTTTTCCTTATTACTTCTGCAAAAATCCAGCCAGGTTTTATGAGCTATTAAGATTAAGAAATTTAATTACATAAGGTTCAAATTGTTTTGTTGTCATTAAAACAAAACTCCAGCTCCAGAATACAAGAGAATGGTGAGTTAAAAAGTGAGGAAGTACCAGCAAAACAGCGACCGAGATCTTTTAGGTCATACACTGAAATGAAGCTGTCCTACTGTCAACTGGGAAAGCAGTTTTCTTTTATGACCCCCCACGGATCAGATAAGAAAACCAGCCAAGAGAAGGGTCCCTCAGATTGAGAAAGCCCAAAGGAGATAAAAAGCCTGCTTTAAAAGAAAAGCAGACACAGGTTGTAAACACTAACAACTCGGGGAGCAGCCGCTCTAAACACTGTGTCCGAGGGCACGCCGAGTGATGAACCAGCCTGTGATTGATGTCACTTATATCTGTCCTCCCCTCCTTCCCCCTGGCACAATCGCACACAACATGGTGTGAAATGAACACTGGCTCAGATTTATGATATTGGGACATTGTTATGAAAAATGATAAAAGCAGTTTCAAGGTTTTGGATGAGCGAGAGCGAGAAAGAAAAGGGAAAAAAAGGGGAAAAACGTAATTGAATTCTGCAAGGATAAATGTTGGAATGCCTGCTCATATTGAAGGCAGCCTGCTTTAGGGCCCCTTTCTGAATGAGAATAATAATGATGAAGAATGGAAAACAGACAGACAGGGAGGGCGAGAGGCAGCGTATCATAGATTTGCATCTCCAGTGCTACATGATCCAGCCTGCCAACACTGCATATACATAAGAATAAAGATTCCTTCACACATGGCGTTTGGCTGCTTGGCATGCTATCCGCCTTCATACTACATATAAATATTAGATGCAGCGCACACAGAGGCAGAGGTTCACTATGCTGCAAAGCTGTCTGACGGCACAAAGACAGAGAGTCAGACAAGGGAAGAGTCTAAGTCAAAATACTGACATCAAAGCTGGCTGACTACGTAAGTGAGAGAAAAGGTAGTTGTCCAAAAAAACAGAAAAGCCTCAAGGAGCACAGACTGGTGACGTCAGATTAGCGTCAGAGTGGTTTCAATGTGTTGTCTTTTTCATTACCGGGCTGCGTTCAGGCTCAAGAGTTGTTTAGGAGGAGGGAAAAAAAAAAAGGAGGAAGGCAGTGCGAAAGGGAAAAGCATCAATCATCCTGATGCCTTCTGGGGGATTTCAATCCTGGTGACTGTGCGGATACGCTGGTGCAGGTTGTTTTGTCGAGAAGTAAAAGCAGTGTCGCACACAGTTCTTCACTCTGTCGGGAATATAAACTGCTGCTGCTGTGTGACCGTACGTGGTCCACTCTGTTTCAAACAGGCCAACTATGTTAAAAATAATATTAAAATTGGTTATCTGTTTTACTTTGGCGAGTTTCCGTTTCTTTAAATCCCCTTCTCAAACACTCTTTTAGAAACAGCTCTATCCATGACGATGATGCAAAAGAGTGGAAAGAGCTGCGAACATGATCAAACCGGACACTTTGGTCTTTGAAGGGGTTTAAATTTTTTCCAATGTTCATTCTGCTTATGTCCGACTCAACATCCTCATAAGAAATATTTATTTACAGAAATACATCTTTTGATTTTTCATTCTTTCTTTCAAAAAAATCATTTTCAGCTCATGTTCGTGTAACGTTCTCTATGAGACAGCGTCTTTTCCCCCATTGTACCCAGTGAGGAGAGCCGCCTGGGGAAAAGATGCTGCACCAGGCGCAGCTGCACAGCTGCAGCTGCTCCTGGTGTTTCTAATTGGAAAATCTCTCAACTTTTCAGAAAGGCGTTGGTGTCGTCATTGTCGCTCTTTTTCAGGCAACCAATGGTATGTTAGATGGGGCAGGACTTGTCACCCTGGTAACCGAGAAGATGGAGGAGAAGCTTGTTCTAGTCATGTCTGTCAATCCTTCATCATAACAGAGACAGAAAAGCCCATTTGTGGGAGCAGATCGTGAGCGAGAGCTTCAGCCCAGCACTCTCAAGCACACCGCTGCCACTTCACTGCTAGAAAAGAAACACTACAGCATGTGGACACAGGCACTGTGCACGGGTCCAGCTGGGCTCTTTCAACCCCTCTAACGACAAAAACAAGCTTTCTTACCGGACTGTAACCAGTTACATTAATGCATCTGCAGAGAACTTCACGTAGAAACAAACTTCAACTGAGCAGCGTGTCGACCACCAAGCCACAGCGTGCTTTTACCTTTCCCTTGTAGTTACAGAGTGAGACACTAACTGTCATAGTAAGGGGCAGGTATTATAAAGCAGAAGAACTTCTTGGTATACGAGACTGGAAGGTAAAATATTGCATTTACAGATAGCACACTGGTACTGCGGCAAGATTTCCCAGTGAGTGTTGGAGGCTGATTTTAAAAAGGTAGAGTGGGAATAGACTGTCCATAGGAGCGTCTCTCTTGAGGCTGGCTCGCACAATTTCAGTCACACTTTCCAGCCTTCCGCCTCTCCATCACTGCCAACACGGTGGAAACGGGACTTTTGCACAGCAGACATTTTGACCTGTCATAGTGGGGAAAAGCATAAAATAGCTTTAACAATGGCTCCGCTCCATTCATGTGTCCCCGTAAGCCGTGACTGTGTGACAGTGACCTGGCACGCACAATACTAGAGCTCTGAAAATCTGAGGAAGCTAAATGGAATCCAGCCATTAATAATTGTATTATTTACACCTTTTCATGCTTTGACATGTCAAAATGTGTTCTGTGGAGAAGGCCCATTGATGCAGCTCAGCACTGAACTTTTTGAAAGCCCTGAGCTCTGCCTGTTTTTTTTACACCTGGCCAACTATAGCGGAAAAGTAGCACACAAAAGCCTTTAAGAGCAGCCATTCCCAAACTTAAGACTGACACGGCCCATCCAAACTTTTAACCCCAACTCTGATCAACACACCATCAAACCTCAGGCAGTGCTTTGCAAAATAACAATCCATCCACATGCACACAACACTTTCTTTCAACACATGCGGTTACAACTCCCGGTCATTGACACAATATAGGACACGTTTTGATGTGTGTGTGTGTGTCAAAGTCCGTTCCCCAGTCAAATTATGTTACCTTCCTGTTAGAATTGTGTTTCCTGCAATGCCACCCAGCGGTGCAGATTGAGGTCGGTAGACGGCACACATATCAATGACTTCAACACCCGATGAAAATAGGTCAGATAAATGAAAAATACAATGTAATTCAAACCCCCTGTATCTTAATGTACAATCAACCAGGGAAGTTGATATATGTTATTTCAAATTTCTACTCTATTCACCACTCTTTGTCTAAAAACATCTGGAATGTCTCTCAATATTTTTTTTTCTCCGCTTCAGTAGCACTTACACATACACCAAACTTTCCAGTTATATTTCTAACTAAAGTTCTTACTGAGGGGTTTGTTCATATATTATTCATAGCCTGATTTAAAACAACATTCCTAAAAACATGCCAGAAATGGATCATTTTTATGGCTGTTGACAGTATTTTCAGATTAACTGAGATAAAAAACAAAAGAGATATCTAAAATTCCTTTTGTAAAAACTTTTGACTCTCACGTGTCAACATGAGAAGATTATTTTGAACCTGACTTATCCAATGCTCAGATTTGTTCTTGGAAAGTATGCATATTATTATACTCACTTCACCATGACCAACAACTTGACTGTGACACAGAAACCACAAGGACAACTCCTGCCATTCATGAAGATGGTTACGAAGGACTTAAGATAATATGATATATAACCATATGGTGTAGTCCCCTGGCTGTATAAGGCAGAATGATTGATGCTGGAGTGGCTGTTTTGGTGCACTTGAGGCCAATCAGACAACCTGCCCGCATGCAGAGGGGCCAAGTTAACTTCTGCCTGCCCTTGAAAGCTGGCACCATGCTACTCCACAGGCTGTAATAGCTGGCCGGATAAGAGCAGCTGCAGAAGTGCCTTAATTCCCAGGCTCTAAGGTATCATCTGGTCTCTGGGGTTCGCAGTCCATCGAACTCTGTATGTAATTGGCTGTGGACGGGATCACACCCCACTAGCAAGTCTCCTGAGAGATACGCTGAGGTGGCCCAGGGAGATTTTTTTGTTAAACTTCCCTCTAAGGGAAACAGCGGGGCTGTGACAGGTCGCCAATGTTCTGCTCGAGACAGTCGAAACACTACAGGACCTAACAGGACATTACTACATGGACATAACCATTTCCAGCACGACATTACAGCTTAAAGAGGCGGCATGCTGAGTTAACCTACTTTGGAAAAGCATCTACTGGCTTTTAAAGGGCAAGGAGGCAGTCAGTGAGGATAATAAACAAACAACCATGCAGGAAAAAAGGGATGAAAACACTATATTACTGTTGAGATTCAGCTAATCGTTGGGTGCTTTTGTTCATGAATGTAAGAGGACTGACAGCATTGGTGTGGACTCAAACCTGACTCCTCACTGTGAAAGAAGAAGGCCACAAAAGACCAACATTAAAGACATATTTTCAAAAAGAACATCCTGCTCTTACCTGATATGGCCACGACCAATTTGGAAATGATGGAAGAGGAGGATCAACATGAAAAAAAGGGAGAAAACGTACCGTCAATCATCAAATAAACCTCGCTTTTTATATTCAATGACACTGGAATTTAGAAAAACATCATCTTCATCATTTTGAGAAAACATTTAAAGTATCTCCCCTGCGACAGAAGCAGAAGTGGGACAGGAGAAACTCATAATGAGAATAAAAAATGAATTCTGAGCTAATATTATTCCCTGTATCAAAACAGAGCAGCGCCCAATGCATTCTGACAATTTGACACGAGGTCCGCCATGTGTGCACAAACCATGACGAGGACGCTCAACAGGTTATATGAATTAAAATCACCAAAGAAGACGAGCTGTATTTATATTCATTACAGTAATCTGGCAGGCTGCCTTCAGCTGGACGTACTGGAACGTACAGGCACGGTAATAAAGGCGCCCGGCGTGATCCTCCGTCAGAATCAATCCAGGCTCCATGTGAGTAAATAAAACATTTTTATGGCATCAACCTGAATCCAAACAGTCACCTGAGAAACATTAGTTCAGTCCATGATAACTGTTGTTTTTCCCGCTGTTTATAAAACCAGCCACAATACACATTTGGCCTATTTTCTATTTCATTTAATGCACCGATCAAAAAAACAATATATCTTTGCAGAGCTGCTGCCGCACAGCAGTCATCTGCAGTGACACTCAAAATAGTCTCTCGGGCTGTCCCAAATACCATTGTTCGAGGCGTTGAAGCTTAAGTGAAAAAACAACAAACTTGCAGTCACTATTTACCTATAAAGCGCTGTATCGTAGACAGCTGGACCTGTTTCAGTTTCTTGAAGACGTTTCACCTCTCATCTAAAGAGGGGAGTTGCAGGCTTTAAGTTAGTTAGAACTGAAGAAGCCTCTTGGATGAGAGGTGAAGCGTCTTCAAGAAACTGAAAACGTCCAGTTGCCTGCGATCAAAGTGATTCATTCACGTCCATTCATACCTGCTCATTACAAGCTGACGCAGCGCTTCTATCCAGAGCGCCCCACGATATTCCTGTGCTCAGCCATTCACACATACTCTCACAAACCAATGGGGCAGCCATTGGAAGAAATTTGTGGTTCAGTATCTTGCCCAAGGATACTTCTAAGTGCAGTCAGGGGCTCAGGAAATTGAACCACCGACCTTCTGATAAGCAGACGACCTGCTCTACCTCCTCAACCAATTACTGTTATTATAAGTTCAATAAAAGACAAGCTGTTGTCAGCTTGGAGGGTCGACCTCCATCATCAGAGCACCCACGGGACATTTGTGCAGGCAGAGCAGAAACGCTCCCTCGCGGTTGTGCCTGGGTTTTGGGACCGCTTAAACACCACAAAGGAGCTCAATTTCTCGCTCTTAATCAATCTTCTGCCTCTTTTTTCGGTGCCGCAGACTCGACGCCTCCTTCCTTCGGATACTGATTTGGATGTTGATTACCAAGGCAGAGGCTCCGAAGCATTTGGGTCGAATCTCTCCTGCTGTCACTGTCACCAACTTTTCAGAAGTGACTACACATCCACAAAATGTTCAAATCCATACATATTCACATAGTGTGGCTTTTTTTTGGACGAGGTTATATTATACCCTCTGTAGCCTGCGAACTATCTGTGTGCCACAAGCTGCATGCACAATCATTGTCAGATAACTCGACTTCAAAAACTCATTAAAAGAATTCACCTCAATAAAATTATACGAGAGCAGCTGGGGTGGGATAGTTGAGTAGAGAGAAGGGAACCTGCTGTCAGTGGTTAAATTATTTTCAGTCCCTTACTCTCGAACACAGACGTGAGACCAGGGATCTCGGTCTTTTACTAGAGTGTATATCCAAACAAAATCAGGAACAGGACACATAAGTTACCATATGTGACTTGTTCAGCCCTTGAGTGGTGACCCCTCTGCATCAGACAGTTCTTAATCCTAATATCCGCCATGTTTCATTATGCAGTGTCGTTTTTCTTAGGTCCCACTAGTGAGATAGATATTAGATGCCAGCTCTCTCAGAGCCCTGAGGCTTCTGAAGACTCTCTCGGAGGTGTGGACAGCTCGGAACAATCAGTCAGCCTGCAGACAGCCTCTCCTTGTCATTACTCTCAGTGCGACTGAGTTCAGAGGGAGAGGATTTTTTTTTTTTATAACCAGCAGGCGTCTCTGCACACTCCTAGCGGGGCCCTTGGTCCCCCATCCGTCTGCTGGCCATCCCTCACACTCATTAATTCTGTCCGTCCCCAGGTGGCTTCTAGTTGGTGTGATGTGATTAAGCTCAAATGAACCACCAGGAATAAATAGAAGCTCGAGTCCCTCAGAGGAGACTTGGGAGGGACAGTTGAGAAAAAAATGCTGACTGATCTTTCTGATCACAACGTGTGATGAACTGTTTGTCTATGCCGGTTCCAGACCAATGATAAACTGTTTTGACTGCGAAGAGAGATAACAGAAATTGGCTGATGGCAACTGATTAAACTCAACAACCTGGATGAAGGTGTCTATATGAATACGTGTGTTCTCTGTTCAAACGCATAAACCCAGTCTGAGGTGCATCAGACAGACTGTTTAGATTAACATGAATGCTTGGAGGCTCATGTTAATCTGAAGAGAAGTGGGTTCTCCCGGGTGCCAGTTGAGTTGTGCATGACTAATGAAGACCGCCTCCATCTTAAGTTCTGACAGACAGCATGCATTGGAGCCTGACTGATATATCAGTTTGCCAGTATTATCAGCCAATATTGGCCTACCACAGATATTTATTGTATCGGCGTATATGTTGTCCGATATGCGAATACAAAAATGCGATTATAAAGTCTCGATGCACTGATGTAATTTGACACATTGAAGTTTATGTGATACTGTAAATATCCTGCCTCATGTAAAGTGTTTAAAACCACATTTGAGGAATCATTGCAAAAAAAAATGTGAGTACATCTGCTGGCATACTGATATTGGAATTTTTAACTCACTGATGTCAGTTTTCATCCACATCCACATACATCCAATATCGGTCGGGCTCTTGTATGCATGGATGATCAATTATTGAAGGCACAAGCCCCTGACCACTCGGGCCCAAAAGATTTCTGTTCAGAAAACTACTACAAAGAGACACAAATCAACCAACAAAAGATGCTAAATGATTACAAAGACATGTGAAACTATAAAGCAAAATGAAAACAAAGAGATGCCAAATGACAAAACAACTATGAGGAGAAGCAAACTGACTGAAGAGACACAAAACAACTACAAATAGATCCCAAAGAGACTAAAAAAACAACAGAGAACACAAACAACTCCAAAGAAATGCAAAACCACAAAGAGAAACAAATACTCACACAGTTGTAAAAAAAAAAAAACTACAAAGAAACACTAAAAGACTACAGAGAGATGGCAAAATGGCTACAAAGTTATGTGAAACAACTACAAAGTGAAGAAAAATGACTACAAAGAGATGAAACATGACCAGAAAGAGACACAAAACAACTACAAATAGATGCAAAATCCCAAAGAGATGCAAAAGGACAACAAAGGACACAAAAATGCAAAGAGAGAGAGAGTTTGTGTCTCTTTCGGTCCGTCTTTTTCAGGCTGGGGGTCTTGATCCTTTGTAGGAGGGGAGTGGTGTGCACACGTGGGACCCATCGTCTTATAATCAGTCCATAAAGATATATAAAATATTTGTGCACACCCATGTTCTTCTGATCGGCCCCAGCATTTCCTTATTAGAACTATTATGTCTCTCGAATCTTTGCCCTCCTCTCTCCTCTGGCTGCTTTGCTCTGGACTCTCTCAAAGGCCTGTCAACCTTGATCTTTCCCATGACTCAGCATATTGACAAGCTGTCTGCAGAGTGGCTTGGCCTTGTGAGCCCAGTGTTTCAGCCCCAACAGGGTCTGAGTGTGCAAATACTGCACCAGCGTTTTGAAGTAGATGTGATGGAAATGCTATTGGTCCATCTGTCCTGTTGGCTATTGTTTGCACGGGTTTACAAAGCCAAACAAAAAGGAGGATGTTCAGGATGTTAGATAGCTTGGCACACCGTTGTGGTTACTGAGTTGAGGGGGAGAAGAGATGCCAAGGCCACGCAGGGGCTTGCTGAAATGATGATATGAAAATTGGTGTGAGTGCGTCTGTGTGTCACAATGGATTTCCGCATTCTCCATTGATGTGACGAAGCAAAACCAGAGTTAAAAGGATGGAAGGTGGCAATCAAAAACATAAAGCATCTCCTCACAAGGTCTTTAGTTAATTAGATTTCGTTTTTGTGGCTCATTTCAATGCCGTCTCCTCCCAGAGGAGGGAGTGCACAGCACAACAGCGCTATCATAGCTACAGAGGCACACTGAAACACAGATGGACCTGTGATCAGAATGTCTGCTCGGAAAAGATAATGAGATGTACGAATATCTTTGACTTTAACAACCTGTTCCTGCTCCCAGTGAGACACAATACCACATACCCATCCCACCTTTTTTTCTCTACTTTGCTCTCCACAGCAGTATTTGGGATTCTCAATATTAGTACAAGCTGACCTCCTTCTCCTCCTCCTCCTCCTGACCGCCCCAGGACTTTTGATCATCCCTTCAGCCTTCATTTCACAGGTCCAGTCCCCCTAATCACAGCCATCTGGGCCTGTTTTGCCTCTGGACAGTGTTACTGAATTCATGCAGGAATTTCCTCCAAGATCACAGCATAAAATCCCTATTAAGGCTAGGCAGGTGCTGGTTAGTAATCCCAGACTCTTACCATTCTGATTTACATTTGTAAATGTGAAATCACTGGATATTTTCAGGAGACCTTGGGACAGTTTCCAGCCATGTTTGTGGCAACAAAAACAAATATTTTTGACAGCTGTCGGGACATCTCCAGCTGTGTTTGTGTTGACCAACGTAGGTATTTTAAGCCAAAACACGATCTTCTCCTAACCCCTACCAAAGTGGTGCCTAAACCTAACCAGACCATAATTACCGCATTGTCACAACATAAAATGGAAAATTAAACGTAGAGAGGAGTTAAGTTGCAACACGGTGAAATATAAAGTTTCAGCATATCCATGGTTTGCAGAAACATACACTGCCCTATTTATTCTGGCCATTGGGTTGATGTTCCGACTTCTGTGTGGCATAACGTGCAGTCCCGTCAGCCTGCAGTCTGTGTAGTCATACCACTGAAAGCTTAGGGAGGTCATTCAGCCATCCACCTGCCTGAGTTTGGATCCGTTCTGGTCGGCAGAGCTGAAAAGATCCATTTCAAATTCTACAGCAGCTTCTGTTGGGATTCTGAGGAAGTACGCCCAGTAGGGTTCCTTATTTGGTGGCTTGTGGTACCTGTGGTTATGTCTTCAGGGTTGTCACTCGTGAATGTATTTACCAAGCAAGTGGCGGTGGCAAACAAAGGCACTGAGTCATAATTTAGGCTTCTTGGATCACACTAAGCAGATGGACTGCTGCAGGATCAGTCTGTGACCACCATGTAAACTTTGTAAAGTTCAGAATCCACTGTAAGGGAAAATAATCCCAGCCGCTGTTCTCTACGAAGGACCAAAGTGCCTCCATTTAACAGCTATCTTTCATTAGGGGAGATGTGACACGAAAACAAAGTTCGCCTGGAGCATCACTTTATGCTTCAGGATGTGATTCACTGCTGTAGAAAAAACAGGAGCATTAAAATGAAAGTTTTGAGAGCAGGGGGGGTTCAGCAGGGGGCAGCAGGCAGTGAGCGTGCAGCTATGATGTCTTTTACAGCTGTAATGATCCCTAATGATCTCCTTGGAAGATCATGGACTATTAGTAATATTGCATTTACTGTGCTATAAACTTGTACTGCACTAGCATTGGCGGAGTCAGAGAAGGAAGAGCGTTAATGTCTGTGATGAAAAAATATGAATTTCTGTCCTGACCTTGGTTTTTCAAACCTTTTTTAAAACTTTATGATTCAATGGTCGGCTCAGTTTTATTTTATGTTTCTAGGAGTGTTGCTTTCAGGATGCCTCTGACAGTACTGCTATCCACAGTCGAGCCAAGAGGTACTTTTTTGTGTACGTAATTCACTGCAAAGTGGGCTGCTGCAGACGTGTGTGCAGTCCCACAAGGTACTGAGAAATTTCTATGATGGAATGTATCACAGTGGTGTCATGCGTTGTTGCCGTGTAGAACGACAGCAGCGGCCGTCACCTTACGAGATTTCCAGCTGCAATCGGAGCTGGCCGCGTTTCATTATTACACCGCTGCACCGAGCCTTGACCTCTCCCACCAGGCAGTCGTCATCAACAAAGACCCGAGGATGTGAAATATGCTTTCTTGTGTCTAACACGAAGCCGAAGCTGGTCTGAACGAGGGTAAGGCGTGCAAGAAACTGGAGCGAGAAGGGCCAAATTCTACACACATTCCCAATTTTTAAGCTGGAAATGAAAATCAGCCCCCCGCATAACAAATAAAAAAAGGAGTCGGATTGCTCCGGGCCAAGCAGACTGCTCATTTTTCAGAACTGCACACGGCTGCATTAGCAATATCTTGTACATGTCATTAAGATCAATGTTGAGTGGAAGCGTGGTTACAAAGCGAACGATGAGTACTGAAAACAGCTCCTGCGACGAGGCTCATGTACATTGAAGAAACATGATGTTTGTGAATAAGGCAGCACATACCTGCGCCTGTCTGAGCCGGTGTAAGACACATGCTGCTGTAAATCACGCAGGATGGTGCAAGAGTTCATATTCATACATGTTTTACAACCCTTATAAATCCTTGCGATGATGTTTTGAGGTGTTCGTGCGGGCCGACAGGAAGAGCGTAGAGCGTAGTGTATGTTGTGTCAACACGGCCGCACCCCCAACTCGTAAAACAATGACGCTTTATCTACTCTAGTGTCAGTTTTGGACGTGACGGACGGACGGAAGTCAACATTTACACATATGCACAGAAACTGCTTGGTTAGGTTTAGGCCACTAAATGTTCTTATGTAACTAATGTTTTTACGTACATTAACTGACTCACATGACATAACTTAAAACAAATCAATCGTGACTCTTGATCAAGGATGCAAACCCTGGTCTCGTGATGGAAAGTACAGCATATGACACATCCAACCACCCTGACCGCTCCAAGATACGGCTTTTTGTCGTGACGCTAGAGGGGTAACACCACGACGTCAAACTTAGAAGCATAGGGTCCCTGACCAGGCTGCTGAGAACGGGCTGGGTGTACATGTGTTCATGTGTGATTGTGTGAGCGTGTTCCCTACGTGGGAAGTAATGAAAGTAATTCAGAAGAGGCCAGGGGGCTAATAACTCCATCACCTTTGTGCCCGGTTATTACGGCCCTCATCTCACGTCTTCACTCGGCTACAGTATGCTAAGTAGATGCTGATGAATACCAGCCATTACCTCACATCATTAATCACACCTCATTTTCTGGGCTGATGGGACAGAAAAGGGCTGCTTCAGACTTCAGTCGATGGCCACCTAAAAGCTTATGAAGCACTGCATGAGAGTTATTTTGCTTGGTCGTAGTTTTCTGCCTTTAAGATGCAATTAGATCCTAGTTGCTAAGCGTCTTGAAACGAGCTCGAGAGATAGTCTTTTGGGCATGCAGTGCTTTTCGTAGCACCGAACAAAAGGCACTGTCTTTACAACACATTCTCCACAAACAGCTCACAACACTTGTCATGTGGGTGAGACATTTGGTCTGACATTCCTTAGAGCTTCCAACACCTGTCCAAGACCATCCATCACAGGGGGGGGAGTGTTGGACACCGCCTCTCTTCCGCAAGGCACAGTGGTAGGGGTTTAAAATATTGTACGCGTGCGGTTTGCTGTTGTTGCAAATCAGTTATCTTGTGAAGTTGACAGCCTGCAAAAAGGCTGAGGATTTTTCAGAGAGAAGGGCTGTGGGTGCTGCCTTACTAATGCAGTCATATTTCACCCCCATAAAGCGGGGTGCAGTGTAGCCAGCAGCATCCTGGGGGACCCCTACCGCTTCGCCTGAGCTCCACAGACAGAGTGGGTTGCATGGTGAGCTGCCTTGTCTAATTATACTACAGGAGAAATAGCACAAATGACTTCATTTAATGCAACAGGGACTGGTGGAAAATTGACTCTGGGTTATTAACTAAGAGGAGGGAGGAATCATTCATCCCCACACACAGAGGAGGCTTTTTTTCAGTCCAAACAAACATCAGCCCAGGTTCTGTGTTGCAACGTTAATGCTCGGCTGCAAAAAAGAAACAGCTCCACCGTTTCCAGGTTGATGTGTAAGTGGAGAGGGCTTGGAGGTGGACCGTCTCCAGAGACAAATGGTTTAAAGGTCATATGCTATATGTCAAGAGCCAAGCGCACCTCAGAGGTGGCCATGAGCTGAATCTTTAAGAGGAGACCGTAAAAGCTAGGGAGGAGGAGAAGGCAGAGGAAGAAAAGAGAGGGGGAGAGATGAGAGGCCAGACTGAGACATGTGGACAGAGAGCCAATAAGCACTTAAGAAGCGGAATAAGAGAGCACAGGTACACAGAAAAAGACAGTGATTGTGAGGTGGAAGTATCTATTTCACCTAAAATCTGTGATAAAAAAATACACAGGTTGGACCAACTACACACTGAAGATTGTGTCTGAGCAGCTCTATGATGGAAAATCAAACCTGTGTCAACGTTGACACTTTAATCTCAATAACAAGACTATATTAATCAATTCCATTACCAATTTTTAACCCTATTCCTCATTTTCCAGTGCCCCCTTAGGCATCAGGTAGTGGTTACCGCCCTGTGAAATGGGACAACCCTTCAAAACTTGCATAGGTCATCAGTAGTCAATGGCGTTAATGTAAACAGATACGACCGGGCACTTCCAATATGCCTTCTTACCTCATATTATCACAATGCTATTTGCCATTTATTTGATGGAGATAGAAAAGCATGGATGCTCGCAATTCGTTCACAACTTCACACTATCAAAAAGTATACAAAATGTAATAGCAGGTTTACGTTGAGATCAACACTCAGAACCAAAGCAGTGGACTCACCAACCAACAGACACGCTGACATTTCCATCTGATGAGCCGTGACACTGGCACGGCTAGAAAGGCTTGTAACACACATCCCAATCCAGTGGTTTTTTCAATCTGTAAATAAGAACCAAGCTGTTCTGTAAATGTGCGTAAGCTGCCCTCAACGGGCCGATTGCCCAGTTAGCCAGAAATTAGCCAAACAACAGAGAGAGCCGAAAGGAGCCGGTTTAAGGAGAGCGCATTAGTTAACACATTCACGGCCTGACTGACAGACAGAATCGGGGCTCCTTATTTATCAGTCCATTTGGTTAATTAAATAGAAGGCAGTGCGAAAGAATTGGGGCCGGCTGTATTATCAACAGCTAGAACTAATTAGTGTCAAGACGCTATTTAATTACGGGAACCATTCTGGAATTATACACACCATTAGGAGTGTTTTCTCGGCCCTGTCAATAGAGTATCAGGCGGTCGGGGTGGAGAAAAGAGCCGACGAGCGGGGCGCGAGAACAAATGGGCAATATTATAGGAAGAGGGAAAGAGCTAGGCAACAGATGCAGGTGGACGGCCAAACAGGAAAAGGGAAACCAGTTATGAATGCAACGTGTTCATATGCACACAAGCTGTTGAATTCTCACGGTAAGAAGGCCGCACAGTAAGCCGATGACTGGCAGATGACTCCACGACAGCATCTTGGCCACAATGCTGACTCTATTCAATATCACCTTTAACGTTCTTACATGTAAAAAAGGGATTAAAAGACACAGTCAAATGAAAGCACAATCAATCTGTGTACAGTCTGCTTCTGCGATGGTGTTGTTGTATGTGAGTAGAGAGAATCAAAAGTTCGCCCCCTTGAAAGACGGTAAATGCGATAATTTCAGCCTGTCACTGTGTGAAAACTACATTTGTGTCTATATTCAGATATATGATTATATTAATTATTATTCCACCCCTGTGCAGCGCCGAAAGCTACAGAGTGAATTGTGTACAGAGACGTTGCAATGGTGCGCGCACATGCAATAGTGTCTCTTACTCTCCCAGTCATGGCTGTGACAGCCTTGGCAGAGAAGTTCAGAAAGGGCGCCACGACTCGGCTGCTATCTGATATGCTGTCATTCAGCTCGCACTGTGGCAGCACCGAGAGCTCTCAGCACCTCCATGATGTGCCTTTCTTGCTTTTACCCTTCTCCGTGTCCCCCGGCTTTATCATTCCCTACTTATCTTGTTCCTGTCCAAAGCACTGAAAGACTTTTTTTTTTTTTTTAAGTTTTTTTTTTTTTTGTTGCTTCTCTCTCCGACTTCTCTACCAAACATCAATCAAAGACTTTATCTGCAATGCAAAAAAAAAATTCTCATTACTGCTATCTTGCGAAGTCATAACACTGCAGAATCACTCTGAAAGTCTGCAGCATGAATTTCTTCCATCTCTTTTTGACTCTGTGTTTCCTACCCATGCTTTTGTTTGAAGCCTCTTTTGAGGTGAGGCGCACCGAACCGACATCAAGCAACTAGTGGGGGCGAAGGCTGACTGCTGCATCCCCTTAACGTTGCCTGTATCTCGGCCAAAAAACCTGCACTTGAACACACCGCAAAGACGGCAGCCGACAGCCAACTATCTTGTACGTTCTGCGCCTGCGAGAGAAGATATATCTCTCCATACCACCAGGTGGCAGTAGTCCGTGTTAGTCACTCATTAAGGGTAACCAGAAGACTCAAAATTTGATAAAGCATCTTTTTTGACACCACACTCTAATCTAATCAAGAATATGTTTGATAAATAGTTGCAAATGACACTGGTGAAGAGGCGGAAAATGAGGAGAAGCCGCACTAAATGGGTGAAATCTTGGATACTACAGGGACAGGCTCAGGGGGCTTTCCTTTTTCTTTTCCCGTCTCTCTTCTTGTGCCCGAACAGCCAATCAAGACTGATTTCTCTCATCGACCAGCTCCACTGCCGATTCTAAGTGCTCAATCGGCCAAAAAGCCGTCTACAAGGGCTGACTAGTGCCAACGCGAGGGACACGCCGCAACAGCTAGGGCAACAGATGCTCACCGATGGCACCAACACTGGCCGACAGCCTGGTGGTACCAGGGCCCTTAATATGATCCTTGGAGCAACTCAAAAGTTCACTGAATGACTCATCACATCACTGCCGCCGATCGTATTTCCATTCTGCTGTTTTTCAAATGACTCAGAAGAGATGAGACAATACTTTGAATAGCGACACATGAATACATTTTGCGGGAGCACGCCGACTTAACCACCACTACGAGGGTCAAACATGCATTTGCCTATTAGGTTTTCAAGTGGGTTTTTTAATCCCTGGTCTGATAGCCGTCATTAGCTGACGAGTGACTACTGACCCATCATTATGCAATGGAAGCCACAGCTACGAGCAGCCGAAGAGCTGCTTTGCCTTTTTTTTTTTTTTTTCTCTTCTCCTAATTGAGGCCCCCTGATGATTTAAGCCTTAGGATTTGCCCAGTTATACTAGCGAGGAGCTAAAAATAAACGCACAGAGAAATGACCCAAAAGCTCAGACGCCTTCTGCCACACACACACCCACACAATCACACACACACAGACACACACACACACACACAAACACACTGAAGTCTGACCGTCGGTATCCTCAGTCAAAGGAGTCAACGTCCTTGAGAGACTGGCACATTGGCTCACTTGGCAGCTCTCACATCCCTCTCTCACATCCTCCTCTTCATTCCTTTGCGTTCTTCTACAGCCGGCTGAGTAGATAGTTAATAAAAAAAAATTGCTGTTGGGGAGGGCAAAACAGAGATTGGACATGGACGCCTCTTCTATGCCAGCTGATCCGTTTTATCTGGGCGCCAGCACAGAGAGACGCTTGTCCCACAGCGGGAGGGGGGACATTCTGACAAAATAGGAAAATGAAATGAGGGTTTTTTTATCTTTCGCCTAGCTGGATTTTTTTTTTGTTTATTCTTTTGGAGCCGCTTCATGAAATAGTTGCTCACTCGGAGATTAAGCAATGGTTTGCCTCGGAAGGAATTTGGGATATTCTAGACGCAGGGCTGTTGAGCCTGTTCGACTACAACATATAATCTAAGGCAAGGTTCAGAGGAACAGCCACACCACAGTGGTCTACAAAAAATATCACTCACAATATCCCCCCTCCTCACCACATGCACACACACGCAAACACGCACTTATACACAAAAGCAGCCACAAGTATTCATCAATTCCTATAAATGTAATGACGAAGCTCTGTCTTCTGGACCACTTTTTGCAGAAGACCCGGTTCTAAACCACTGGATCAGCAAAGGCACTTCCTTTGGGCAGAACATCTGAATGCCTCACACTGCAGTTCTGATTTCAGACGACAATTAAAAGGCAATATGATCAACAATGGGCGACCCCGGGCAACTATGTGTCCCTGGATGTTTGCGGTCCCTCGAACAGCACAGAATTAGTGAGTGAGTCAAGTTACAGGCAAAGGTCAACAGATGCATACAGAGACATTTGTACATTATACACACACAAAAACATTTTATTCATCTCACTAATTGAATGTTACATCAGTCTCAGGGTGCCAGTCTGGCTCGGTCAAATAAATCCTCCATTAAACAGTTTTCAGTAACAGCGCCACTGATGCACATTAGAAGGTTCCACAGAGATCCTGCATTAACATTCAATCTGAGAGTAAAGCGTGATCGATCACCCTTTGTTTCCAATCAATGGCTCCCAAAGTGCTGTCTGAGGGTGGTCCTGAGAGGGTTTACAACCACATGTGTGTAATAGCTGCATTTAACTATTTATTCGTGCGTCAGGTGTCCAGGAAAATGTGTACGAATGTATGTTTGATCGCAGGGCTTCACTCTGAAACTGCTCTCCACCAAAACAATGAAATGAGATCATAAATTAAATCAATACTGCTGGTGCTTTGAGCTAGATGCTAAGGTCAGCATGCTATCATGCTCAAAATGACAATGTTAAGGATGTTAAGTAGGTGTAGTGTGAACCATAGTAGAGCTGAGGCCGATGGGAATGTAATTAGGTTCGCAGGTATTTGCTGATAAACCATAGTACTGGACACATTATAGATTCAACCTGATGATGGTGCAAGATAAAACCATTTGCATCCTCTGGCTACCCTAAATATTTGTGCCGGAGATATTTCACAGGATATGTGACTTCTTTGACCTGCTGGAGGTGCTAGAGGAAAAGAAAGTGGCTTATCAGAGTCAGTATGGTCCATCCTCTGAGGACCATGAATACCTGTACAAAGTTTAATAGCAATACAAGTTAAACTTGTTGAGATATTTCTGTTTGATACAAAAAGGTGGACTCACCAACACTGCCTTCATTGGAAAAAAGCTGCTAGCGTGGCTAACAAATGTCTGATCAAATGTGATTTTGTGGTGCTAATATGAAAAAGTGCCCATCAGGCACAACATACTTTGATCAGTCTGCTCTACAGTATATCTAAATACATGAAGATAATGAAATAAAGGACGACCATCTATCCACTGAACACTATGAAAAGTTATTTTATTAACACTGAGGTATTAAAAATTGGTGGCAAAGTTCAAACCGTTTAACATTTTATGCTCTTGTTTCTGATGATGGCCTGAATGTAATGACTGTGCCTCAATGCAGAGGAGGCAGTTTGTCCTTGGCACAGAGTATGAATGAGAGATTAAAGCAGAGGTGCTGCACAGTCCAATAATCTGCACGACAAACCACGCTCTGCGCTCCATCAGACTTCCACATCTATTGATGCCTGACAGAAAACCGGTGAGAAGGTCTGACGGATAGAAGAGCAATGACTTCAAACAAGGTCAGATGCTTTTCTGGCCAACGAGTTCTTCTAAATTAAAGTAGATGTCAGAAAAATGGAAGCTAATTCATTCATTTATTTGATTTAAGGTGTCTTTCACCCACTGTAGAGAAGATCTAATCATCTGTTATATTCCATTTATATTTCAATTTCAGTTCCATTACTGAAATATCACAGATATTTAAGGAGGATCAACAAAGGAGATGCCTCCAGCATGTTTAATACCTGGGCTAACTGCTGATATTGCAGCGATAATATCAGATACAGATCGTGTTTGCTCAACAGCACCAAACTGAGCTCCCTAGAATTAGCACACAGGCATTAGCACAAATATTCAGCGGGTATGACTGCTTCCATTAACATACATGACTGTTTTCCAGCTGCACTTATCCTGCAGAGAGTCGTGTAGTCTTTAGAAATTCCAGTGTTCGTCCACGGCCCGCAGGGATGGCGTCTCCCGACCAAAATGTGGCTAGCCACTGCCACGTTAATTGCGGCTCTGACACGTAACGGCGCTCTGAGGGGAAACTGCAGCGTATGCCGATTGTTGAGGCGAAGCGGGGGCCTCAATCAGCTCGCGTACAGCCACTTCTTGGAGCCACTGTGATGTTTGTTTTCTATCCATTCAGAAAGAGGAGATCAGGTCAACACGGTTCATATTGAAAACCAAACAAACTTCAACAAAAAAAGAACAACACACTGCCCACGCAATCCTGACTCCACATGACGGGATGAGATCCTCGCCTCTGCCCTACAGCACTACAACACAGCACTGCTGTAGTTGTTTCGTCTTGCGCATGCCGCTGACAGCTTGCGCCACACAATCTCTTGGGCAGCCTCATTTCCCCTCATCTGAATATTTATGAATGTTGTTAGGCGGCCACATTCCATTATCGGGGGGAGATTGCCTGGCACGGGGCTCCCAATCCTTTCACCCTGCTCACGTCTGTCTGGAAGCCTTGCACTTCATCCAATTGCAGTCTGTATTTCGCCATGCCTGGCTGCCACCAGTGTTGCCGGTGTTATGGAGAAAAATGAGAGGCAAAAAACAGTATGGGGGGTGGGGGGGGGAGAGAGAGAGAGTGGCAAGCAGTCAAGTAAAAGAAAAATCCATGCAGGAGAGAAAAGATGAATGGCATTTTCAAGGTTACAAAGCCTAAATTAAATCGACTAATTCTCTGAGGTGGAAACACATGCTGACAGGGCGCCCCTCCCTCAAGAGAAGTATGAGTCAAACTTTCAGGGCAAAGGTAAAACAAAAAATGAGACATGAACACACGCCAGTGCATTCAGTTCTCCCTGTTTGTCTGCGCTTCCTGTAACAAGGCACTCAAGATTTATTAGCAATCTCAGCCGTGTATGGAACCAAGAAAACATGAGGTGGTCAAGGAGCAACAGCAACTCTCAACTACTGCACAATGCTCTCATTGTTCCCCCGCCTGGTTTAGAAGTGGGAGTATTTGACTAACATCCTCTATTCAGCCTGCTGAAAACAAACACAGGCAATCACGGGAGGGAAAGGCGGACCCAAAACTGCCTGATAAGAATCGGCACCGTGGTCTTTTACCTTCCTTGGTAGTAAAAAGGGGAGGTTTCCTGAAGACGTCAGATACAGAAAGGTTTCTTAAGGTACAGATCGTTACACTCTGATGATAATTAACTCTGTGACAGGCTATAAACTTCTGCAGCTTCTAATCAGCCTTTTACTTGTGACTTCGCAGGTGTAACTGCGCCCACACAGTGATACTTTCATCTTAGACGAAAGGGCAAGAGTTTAAATTTTTAATTTCAACCTTTTGCAAAAAACATGCACACTCTTCCCTCCAAGGCCGTTCCTTCTTTCTTTATTTGGATTCTGTTTTTGAACAAGAATGACAAAAATAATGAATGTTCTCGTCATCCTACTCACATAACCCAGAGGAAATGTTGATGAATAAATTCAGCGTGGCAAAAGATGGCTGTAAGAAAGGAAAAAAGAGACGTGGTGGGATGTTTTGAGTTGGAAAAAAAAAGAGAGGAAACAGAATAAGAGCCAAAAATACACACACAGGCGAATTTTGATGTGAGAGGCGTGATTTCGTCAGAGTCGGCCGTGACAAGAGCCACTGCTGTAGGCACACGCACCTGATTTCGCGGCGCGTCACTTTGTCCGCCTATTCCGGTTTGTAATCTGTATTCAACGCGATGGCTGGAGATGTGATTGCCAACAGGGACACAAGAGTGATTCAAAAACAATCCCCAAGCCATGGGGGGAATCTGGAGCCGTGGTTAAAATGAGGATGCTGGGTAAGGACAGGGTCTTAGCCTGGCGATGGATGTCTGCAGGAGAGGATGAGGAGTGCATATGGATGTTTTGCTGCACCTGCTGCTTGCACGATTACTCATTGTTACACATCCAAGGTCTCCATGTGAACGGCTCTCTCCTACATATCAACCTCCACTTTATAACCAAAACCGTTTCTCCCACTAAACACATTAATCCGAGGCTCCTTCACCTCCACACACAAACACACACATGTGCAAATAAATATATATCCACCGCGGCTGCACCACAAAACACAGACACACGCTCTCAATCTAATCAGCCTGTCAGCAACCGTTCAGCCTCCTCTCACACATTTTCACATCGTTCTGATGTAAATGCACATTTAAGTGCCGAGATATGTCAAGTGCGGCTGGCGTTCATGATGGATAGGCATCTGCGTTCTGCTCGTTCGCTCAGACGCGTATCGACAGCAGGAGTCAAGGTCAAGCACGCGGAGCCTCGCTGCCTCTGTGTGCTCTGCATAAGATCACCGAGCCCTGCCTGAGAGCGGCGTGCCACGCACAAAGCACCAAAGAGCTGCGTGTAATTGGGATACAATGGCTTTTTGTAAACGTGTCAGCTGTATATCTTGTGGTACATCACAGCCTTTCGCAGGATGCCACTCTCATTTGCTTTTTTTTGATCTTTCAGAAATGACCTTCCCACAAATGTCACGACGAGTCCTTGTGCCAGAGCGAGATAAGACACAAAGGTGTCTTCAATCGGCAATTGATGCTTTTTGATGGAGGTGAGTTCTTAGAAACTACAACCTGCATGAGTGGCTAGTGTGGAGGGTGGGTAACAAGGTAGCACTGACAAATGTCTTGTATTGTAACAGCCCCAACAGAGTGCTGCAGGAATTAGTCAAAAAAACCTGGAAATAAGTAAGCATTTATGCACTTCTGGTCCCCTCGTCTCAAAGTCAATGCATTTTTGGTTAGATGCCTGAAATAGGGTCTGTGGTTAACACTACTCACTAGAGAAGTGCAAACTATTCTAACTTTCCAACTAGGAGATTAACTTACAGTAATTTACAGTGTTCATTTGGGAAGACTTTCTTGCTGAACAAAATGTGTAAATGTTGTCGAGGGAACCAGGGCGATGCTAACCTCGGGGTTAGCCTCCAACACATCATCCATGCAGCGCTCTATTATGCAAAGATGCGGGACGAATGTGAAAGTGTGCAATGTGGGAGACCCGGTTCTTCATAATGCGACTGACTGATAAGACTGTTTTGCCATGCATACATGCACAAATGCGGTTGGCTGGAGAAAAGATAAGGATCACTGGTTCTGGCTGGACTAAGGCCTTATTCAGACCATCATTAGCACCGTGTCAAAACAAAAACAATAATACAACGTCCGGGGGAACCACCGTGTCGGACACTTCAGCACCAGACTCCAACTGTTTGCTGGATGACAAACATGTTGAACCTGACTTAACTTTTGCCGCAACACAAATCAACCTCGAGCTGTATTTATAGCTATAGCTACAGTATATTTATAGCCGTAGCTACAGGGCCTGTGCACCCAGCTGCTGTAGCTGATATACACCTCCTCAAAAATGCTACTACACATCAGGGATACGGATGCGAAGGAAACAGCATACAGGGATTGCAACGACCGTGATTGGTCAGCTTGAGCTGATTGTGTTTTCTCATATGTTTATAGTGAAGACTCTGGAGCCCTCTCATTTTCAGAAACACATCTCGCAAAGTAAATACTGGAGGTTCCCTGAGGAGTTTTCCAGCCTCTACCAGAGCGACGGCGCTGTTTTTCTTTCAGCGGCACCCCTTTTTGTTTGGCATCTTTGTGCACGCGGTACGCGCCGATGTAAATAGTCTCACACTATTCCAAAAGACGTGCATCCCTACACCAGGAAAAAGAGGAAGGAAGTGCGTTCAATACATTTTTAGAGCTCAGGCATACACACAATGCATTTCAGTAAGAAAACACTGAATGTAAACATAACTTTTGTCTGTTTACAAAAAAACTCCACAGGGCACTACAGCCTGACTGTGTACTATACATCCATCTTGTGTTTTGGTGGTGCGTTCAGGTGAAATCCAGCACTGGACTATAACACAAAGCCTGCAGCATCTGTATCTATTAGTAAGCTTTTTAAACCCTTGGATCAAGTAGATATCCAGCCACATGCCAAATTACACCTCTAAGGCGAGTGTGTTCCCAGCTCGCCTTGTTAGAGGTGTACTTTGTAAGAAATGGCCAGATTCTGAAGGTAGCTCCAACACCATAGGGGGCAGCATAACAACTAACTGCTGCCCGTTATTTTTCAGTTTTATTTTGATTATGTCAAGCTTGAATAAAGTGTATTTTTTGACGATTTAAGGGCCAATTAAAGTGCAATATGTAGGAAGTGGCCACCTGAACCTGTCAAGTTCATACTAAAGGAAACAGGGGCAACACATCACCAGATAACTGCTGCTAACTGTAGCTGTTGTTAGCCAGTTAGCTTGATTTGCATATTTCCCAGCTGAAACTACAGGGGCTATGAACTATCACTTTGTGTGGTACACAGTGGAACAGGCTAGCTAGTTAGCATGCTAGCTTCAGTAGAAGCCACTGTTGTTTCTTCACACTGCTGATGATATCGGTTCATTTTGTGATCGTCTTACACTAAAAGTTGAGCGTTCGGATCTTACAAATTGCCCCTTAAAATATGAACATGGGCTTATTTCTGGTAGAAGATCAGATAAGATAAGATTAAATAAGATGCTCAAAAACTACAACAACGTGAGAATAAAAACAATAGAGTGATAAATCTGAAGTGTAGAAGGCGTAAATGCTAACACCATGCCTAAAAGAGTGACAATTAGGATAGCTTCACACCCAAACACTGTGATTTTTGGTCTGTACACCATCATTAAGTGTTTGGATAAGAAGCTTTCACACAGTAAAGATCCGACGTGTTTACTATGCGAGACAGTGAAGAATTCCCTTTGATCCTGCGGTCAGCGAGCCTCTCCTGCCCCGTGATCTGGAGGCTTCAGATGAGCGGCTCTACAGTGATTAGTTCTGGGTGCAGTGGCCTGTGGAAGGCCGAGCAAACAGAGGGAGACAGGCACCAGAATGAGGCTCTATTGTGCGAGCGTCTGGGGAGGAGGAGGAGAGGTGAGCCTTGGCGGCCTCACTAACGCTCCATGCTGTCGGTCCACATTGTTGGCTCTGACCCGTTTCATTTCATTGTTGCATTGCAAGTTAATTTGAAATCACTGTCGTGGCGCTGTCACCGTCTGCGGCACTCAGGAAGTCTATTGTTTGGGAAAGACAAGAATTTTTCCTTTGGAAGAATTTGATGATGATTAAGGCCTGAATTATACACCTGGACGCGGACAGCTGCGGACACAGTAGCTCCATTTAATACTACTGTGTCCGTCTGCCTTCCACACGTGTGCAGATGTATGCTGCAGCTTGTGGTGTCCGCAGGTAGTCTACACCTACACCCTCTGATGACGACATCTGCACTCTGCACGTGGAAAGTACAACTTCGGTAACACGTCTTCTGCACTATGGGAGGCCAGTACAATATATTTCATCCATCATTGTATTTGCAGCTACTCCTAGGCTCCCATTCAGAGAGCCCCATGACACTGACATGAAGAAATGAGGGAGGCCTTGGTCTGTCAATGCTCTATTGCTACAATTTACATGCTTAGTCAACAAAGAGTGAACAAAACAATCGAACAGCCATCTCACTTGAGTCAAAGCAATGCATGTGTGTGAGAACAACAGAGAGCATTCTGAGTCCAGTGTCCTGCATAATGATGTTAGGCCTTGGCATTTCCACAAACCAACATCTCTTTCAGACGCTCCTTAAGTTGTTGACAATCACACAGTGAGCATGAAATCATCGGCTACAGCCAATGAGGCAGCTGAAGGACGTCCGGCCCCTCCTTCTCGTGAAAAAGTCGTGTTTGTCGGTGAGAGAGAAGCAAAGCAGCTTCTGACAAAGCCAGGAAGGAAGAGACTGAATGGAGTGCAGCTATGAGGCACCTGGATCTAAGCCCTGTGAGTGATTGAAGACAATAGTTGCACAGCGCTAATGAGATTACATCATATATCCCTGGGAAATCTGCAATGAGGTAATGAGGTGAACTAGTGGATATGATGTAAAACACCAACAGAGAGTCAATCAGTCCATGTGCAGCTGAGTTCCTGCACAATTCTTCCAGCTGTTTGTGATCTGTGCATTCTCTATTGTTATAAAACATTATTTCCTGAACTTTGAGTCACCTGGACTCTGCCAATTTTACACATTAAAGTGTGTTTACAGGTCTTAGGATGTACAGTACCTCCTGTGTATGTGGAAAAAAAGGTACTATAAAGCCTTTTGTTGCTCCAGAGGAAGCTGCGTGAAATCTCATAAATTGCCTCCACAGTGATGCCGATCAGTGGCTAAGTTGCATTGTGGGCAATGTAGGCGGCAAGGTTTTGAAAAGGGAAGAAGAATGCGTGGATATCTGCACCAGTGGGCTACTTTTCAAAACAAACATTACCTTACGCCTACATTACCCATAATGCAACTGAAACACTGAAAGCGGATTATCAGATTACATCACACTCCCACTACACTGTTGGTCTTATTATTATTATCTTCACCTTTTTTTATTACACACATTTTTCTTCCTTTTCGAAACCTGGTGCCTACATTACCCACAATGCAACCTAGTCACATCATTGACATCACTGAAGGCATTTTATCGGATTACACGCGGCTTCCACAGGAGACACAAAAGGCTTTCTACTACTTTTTTCACATATGCAGTATTACTCCCCCAAACCTAGAAACACACTGTAATGTATAATTGAGTCAACTAAACTATTATACTACTATTATATTAAAAATGCCTATTAAAGTAACACAGAATGCAGAAAAGTTGTCTTTTCTCTGTTAAAATTGAAGATGTACAGGATCCAATGTGAATCACACAACTCTACACTGTGTTCATACTTTATCAAGTCCATTCCAGTCAACTTTTCATATACAGCCCAAGATCACACGTCTGTGCATTTGGGCATCACACTCTGTACAGCATACAGCACCCACTATTCTTAGCCCTCCAGTTCAAAAGATCCGAATCTAGATCCAATCCCCGAAATCCACTGAGGCTGCACGTGTTAGCATCAGCATCTGTTGGCTAACAAGGCAGAATGACTTCAGCTCTCGCTGGTACGCCGTGTTCAAAAACTTGTAACTGCGTTCTGAATATGAGATCTAGGAAACAAGATATTAAATTTTGATCACATATTTCTCACTGACACGATTACGCCCGGATGACACGAGGGACACGCGTATCACATTTTTCATTGGGAGCGTTAACTCATGAAAAATAGATTTTCTTGATATTTTCTCTGCAAAGGAAACGTCTTGTCCTGACATTCTTTTAATTATTTGGTGTAACTGATATTTCCCAAAAAAAAAACTGCTGGGTGAACAAACATTTTTCTTGACGCACGGAGGAGACTGAAAACTCCAACTGCAATTACTTGTCTTGAGCAAATGGAGGAGATCGGGGTAGTGTATATGAACAGTGCATGGAGAATGATAATTGGATAATAATTATCAGATATAATGAGATATTGATTTGTGCGGCACGCATCCACAGAGGAAAATGTGCCGTTTGCCTTTTCAGGAAACACTGAATGATTCACAAATTCACAGCACTGATGTGCCCTGGAGAAGGATATGAAGTTTGATTTGATATTGGAGTTGTTCACTGGTGCCTGGATGAAGCGGTTGCAGGAATAATAGCTATTGATCGTCATGTAATGTCTTAAATGTTAGTGTGTGATTTTCCGACAGGTTGGTTCATTCGAGCCTGAATTTGCTCTTCACACAACGCTGAACAAACGCTTGCAAAGAGACAGAGGAGGACAGGAAAAAAAAACTACAGATCACACACACTCACACACACACACACTCACTTGGGTCAATACTACCTCATCAGCTCTTAAATTAATGAGGGTGGTCGGGACAACACGTCGAGTAATGAGACAATTAACTCCTCGCTTGGCATTTTCATCCAATGGCTCTTGAGCGACGGAACAGCCGGCAGCCGCGAGCAACAGGAGTCAGAGGGGAGGTGGTGTGGGTGACAGGGAGGGCGAGGGAGGAGCGGGGGGGGCCGAAACAGGTAAACAAAGTAATTCAAAGAATGTCAGGGACAGCTGACGGAGAAGACGAGGGAATAGGAGAGGGAGAGGGGACCGAGTCAAAGGCCAGAGAGGAGAGGGAGCGCCATGCGAGAGGGGAAAGCAGAAAATAAGAAAGAGATTGATTGAGACGACGGGAGAAAGGCGAGATGGAGCGGGGCGTCAAAACCAAAGCAATTACCCGCTATACCATGTTTCTGTCCCCGTGCCTCTCTGCAGCACCCCATGGGAGAAGGCAAGAAGGTGTGAGTGGGCCGTGAGCTGTCGGCAGAGTGGACCTGTGTCTTCAACTGACCTCATCATCAACAGGATGATCCCTGGATGAGCTACAGGACACTTTAAGTGTGGGAAAGACTGTCCATAGGGTAGGACAGGTTTTCATCTGCACATCACAGTGAAAACACAGACACCAGGGGGACAAACACATAGAAGGAAAGACTGCACTTTCAACCCTAGAAGTTTTCCCCTCAAAACAAAAGATCAAGCTGTTTTGGCCGCCTCATATTCTCACTTTCCATCAATAATTCAGACATGTCAGTGTGTTATTCTTTGTGAATGGGAAATCAACACCATCTCCCCGCTGCGCTCCTACACTGCACAGCACTTTTCTACATGACAGTCTTCTATTGTTTGACCAATTGGCCCGTTACGGACAACCCCATTTAGCATGTGATCGCGTCTCAATAAGTAACACCATTCCAACAGCGCCTCGATCAATGCTCGCCAGCATTGCAGGCATGGCTCAGGAGACAATCGATGAGCCCCTTTGTCAGACGAGACTCGTTCGTCTGCTGCTGCTCCGTGGTGCAAAAAATGCAGAGACGCCCGAGGACGGAGATGTATGAAGGAGGTGTTGCTGCTGCGTCAGGGAGATGGAGGAGGGGAAGGGGGAGGATTATTATGACGTAGTATCGATCCAAGTTGGAAAACAAGCCCAGCACGCAGCAAGCTGCAGGGGTACGGATGCTCGATCGATCCGATCTCTGGTGTCGGACAAAGCGTGGGATTGTGGACGCTTGCATTGGATGGAAGAATGGATGGGGGAATGCATGGATGGTTCGACAGGCCGACCGAGCGATAAAGACAGATTGGACGGATAAATCTGTGGGCCGGCAGCAGGAGAATGTGAGCTGGCTTGTACGAAAAAAGGAAGTTTTGCCCATGCTGCAGAATTGACATCACTCAGTAGTCAGTCTTAATACTGCGGATGTGATTTTATGTTAAACCAACTCAAATACAAATGGCGTTATATAACATTCAATTGCAATTAGCATGGAGCAGCATGCCTGGAGCCGAGCCCAGTCACAATCTGGCCAATGTGTGGAACGAGAGCATTACCAGGCCTGGTCACTTAATCTCTCTTCCCCTCATACTCACCCCTAAGAGCTACGGGGGGAAATTCGATGCCAGTAAACCAGGTACATAGAAAGGGCTCTTTTTGGTTTAAAAATAATTATAGAAAAAGCAGGTCGTGTCCGTTATAAATGCTGCCCAGCTTGCATCTGCTCTTCCTGGCAGTCTGTGCATCGTGTTGGAGCGGACCATCGACGGTGCAGAGCCACAGATGGGGAATGATGTTGACCAGATTGTGTCTCCGCAGCCCTCGAGAAAGGACTTAAAACCTTGCGTCCTCCAGGGATTACTGATGTCTTGTAGGAAATTGGCCTAATCCAAAACAAATCTAGTGGGATATTTCCTCGTAATTCATCGCTTGTGGTGAATGTCCTTTTAACCACGCGGCGAGACGTTTGACAGATTTTTTTTTTTGTTCTCGCACTTCATTGGCTGCGGCCTCAAGACATCACTCTAGCAGACGTTATTAGCCAGCCGGGACTCGGCTTGATTACACAAGAGCTGCATCACAGATGCGAGATAAGTAATCCTTTGCAGATTAATGATAAAATGCTTAAAATGTGAATTGGGTTGGATTGATGCTGCAGATTTTTTGAGACAACATTTATCAGTTGAACACAATTTAATCTAACTTACAGACTGACATTTTAAAGGCATCATCCATCCCCGTGACAAAGTGCTCTTTCAGACCGAATGGTTTTGTTTCCAAACAAACTCCATCTCGACTGTGCGACTACACTGTTTCCTGTAAGGAATGGTTTGGACTGACAATACGTTTACAGTTATTCAATGATATACTGTTCAGCACACGTACACAGACTCCACCGGAGCAACAGGCTGGTGTTATTACCAGCCACTGTGTCATGGCAACCTTTGTTAACTGCAGTCTGCCTCTCCTCCGCCTCCTCCCCCACTACTACCCTCGTCCTTGTTGCACTCAGCGTTGCACCCAAACACCCTCCTCCTCCTCCTTAATTGGAATCAACAGGAACAGATCTAGTCATGCGATGTTTTTTTTGTTACAGCAGTATGGCCCCTGCCCTCCTCACCTCTCTTTTTGTCCCCACAGGGTCCCGGTCGCCTGCTGCCAATTAGCCTCGGCTTATGACCCAGCCCTAACCAGGCGCTTCCACCCTTTCCAAAACCCCTTACATAAAGGGATCAGGGGGTAGGCCCCTATGTCTCCTGACGCCGCTGCAGACCCCCACGCCCTCGCAGCCAAAGCAAAAAAGCAACAAGGAGGAGTAGAAGCAGAAAAAGAAACAGAAAAAGGAACAGCACAGTTTTTCTCTTAGTTTAATGGTAAAATTATGTTCTTATTGTGTGTTGTTGCGTCTTTAGATCTCTAGATAGATCATTTCAGCTTGAGATTTACAGTAGCCCCAAGCCCTTCTCCAGTGACCGAGGCTGAGAGGTGTGGGAGAACCAAAGGTGTGCGTAAACAACATGGTTGCGAGAAAACAAAAGACAGAGGGAAGAGGGTCATCGCTGTCTTTTCACGCCGAGCCGCTCTGATCTTTCCCACCTGCGTCGTCAGCAGAGATCTGATTTCACCTGCACATTCTGTGCAGAGCTGTGCTCGAAGTCTCTAGTGCATTATCCCTGTGCCGCCTGCGTTATTTAAATTTAACGGCCTCCCCTGCTGCTGTCTGTGGTCTGAAAGTGTGGCAAATAGAGAGAAAGAAATTATAAAGGGAACCGACAGAAGAAGAGGACAGTTGTCCTTTTTCCACCAACATGGATTCAGTTTGGTTCCGGTTTGCGCACTTGATTTTGATCCGTTGTGAACCAACAAAACTGGTTCCTAGCTCGAACACAAAGAAAACTGTCAGGTTTTCCTTGACCTGAAGTGAAAAGTAAAGTGAATGAAGAGCCAGAATGAAATGTTGTCATACAATATTTCTACAAACCGCAGACACATTCACATTTGCAAGGTACCACACTGACATTTCCAGAATACGTGTCATATGACTTTGACATTACATGTTTATGAGTTGACCTTCATATCAGAAGGTGGAGGGGATGGTGGTGGAGTGGAGGCGAGAGGGCGGCAAAACCCCACAGAACAGACCTCCAGCCGCATTTGTGGTGACAAAACAGGGTATTTTTTTAACGAGACCTCTGGACATCTCCATCTGTGTCTGTGGCAACCAAAGCAACCTTACCAAGTTGTTTTTGTGTCTAAACCTAATCGGACCATAAGTACAGGAAATGTAAAGTTCTAGCAAATCCCTGGTTTGCAGAAACAGACATTGCCAACACTTATTCAGGCGCCTGGGTCGGCTCTCTTTTGATGAAGCAATCCTTGATTTTAATGGTTCCAATCAAAACAGGTAGAAATGCGAGCTGATTCACTAGATAGCACCAAGATTCTGAGAATCTTGAACAGAACCAGCTCAAGAACCAGAACTAATTTGTCGAAAAAGGGGCTAAAGAGTTGTACTTGATGGGACCAGACAGACACTAGCGCCGACAGGCCAGGGCCTTTATCAATCAGGCATAGTCCCAAACCTACGTCGATTGTCATTCCTAGGTTTTACTGTCTCACACCCTCATCTCTTGAATCTTCTCTCTCCTGTTCCCTGCCCACTCTGCTATCCTCCCCCATCCTCCATCATTTCCTGTCCCAATCTCTGCTCGTGCAGCAAGCTTTACAGAACAGCAGGCTGCTGTTGCAGTGATACAAGCTGCCTCCGAGCTAAATTGCATGGTGCGGCGAGGGCAGCGATCAGTGATTGCGCCACAGATTGCCGTTTGTGACCTGCCACCTTGAGGTCTGGGGGTTGGAGCGTGGCGACCTTCATGTGGTCGAGATGGCAGACTGATATCTCATCTCTGTCTCAGGAGGGGCGATGGCGATGATGGATGTCTACCTAATGGGCTTTTTGTTTCACTCCTGATAAACTCGATTAGACGACACTGCTGGCGTTATTGATTTTACAGCATTTAATCAGGTTCCTACAGGACTAAAAAAGAATCGAAGCTCTATTGTTTTCCTGAATATTCCTGCATCTAAACAATCTTGTACACCCCTTGAGCGTGAAACGTGAACACCGCTGTACATAAACACTGTAAGTGGAAGTTCAAGCTGAGAGCAGAGGGAGGTATATTTTACTTGATTACATGAGTGCTGAAAAACAGAGCTCCCGCGGCTATAAATCTATAGACCATGAATCGTAGCTTCAATATCATTTGCACGTGTTCACACAAATCCCAGGTGACATTTCTGAAGTGGCTGAGGTCACCGTTCTCGTGGTCACGAACACTGGAGGTTGAACTCGTGAGGGCAATGCGGCTCGCCGACCAGCTGAGTGGGAGCGTGGCTGTGGGATGAGATGGGGGGGGGGGACGGGGGCAGTGTGGGGGAGGCTGTATCGGGAGAATAACAGGCTAAGATCAGACGCGAGGAGGGCGGGGTCGCCACAGGTGGAGATAAGCCAGCCGGTGCCAAAGGCTGAGGATTCCAAGGTGAGAGTTTTATCTGGTTTTGCTGGTTACGCTTGAGAGGGAAAATGACTTTTATATTCCGTACGGAGAACCTCTGCTGCTCTGTGTTTATTTTGTTTTTATTACAGAAATTCGAGCACAGACGCCTGCATATACAGTAGATAAGAGTGAAGTACTAAATCCTATTTCCCTCAGTTGTTTATCTCGCACAATCGCTTTAAGAGAATCAATACAACCCATGTAGCTCCTCCGCGCGCTCCGTAAGCTGTGTTTCCCACCTCACGCCAAGTCAGGTAGGGAAGGAATGAAACAAAACAAGCGTCTGGTGGCGGCTTTTATCGATTCGGTCTGAACGCCGCGTCTGGGGAGCAATTTAGCTCAGGCCCCCGACACGCTGTCTGGCCAGAAAGTTTTCAATCAGGCAATTTTTATCTCAAACTCATCAATTTACAGACATCAAAGTAGCTGCTTGCGAATGAGAATGAAGTTGAAAAGCACTAAAAATCAATACTGGCTCTCTGAATAAGCGACAAACGTCTTTGCTTCGAGTCAATGCTTCATTGTGTGGATGCAAATGCAACAGCAAATGTAAACTGTGTTAAGATTAGTTTCCCTCAGTGCTTACAGTCTTCATGCTGCGGCTCACTATATCACAATGTCATACTTTTATGATGCAAAACAAATCAATAGCAAGGATCATCAGTGAAATGTTGCTGCGTGCTCCTTAAAGCATGTTCTTCTCGCGCCGAACAGTTGGAGAATATAATTAAAATAATCAAACTTTCAACCACGGGCCATGCTTCAAACAGTCTTTCGTTGGTCACTTAGCAACAACAGCAGCCTCGACTGATGCAAAACATCTGGAAAGAACACGAGGTGCCCTGCCTCAAGGCCTCTGATTGATTTTAATGCTCTCCAACAGCAGGCCTTGTTTTTCTGTGAGCTCGGACAAACATAATGTACCATTGTTCACCGGCATGCACTCACAGGAACGCAGAGTGCCATTCCGGCAGATTGTTTCCCTCAGCGCTCGGATTCCACACAGCAAAAAGGTGTCGTGAAGTTAGAAAAGGGGAGCTCCTGTGAAGGCTTTGGGGCTTGATTGCTGCTGTCTTTCTTGCGCCGTGGGAGGACAAATACAAGAGGATGCTGGCTTGGCTGAGCCGGGGGCTGACAGCTCCCTGCAGCTCTGGGCTGAGGTAGATAAAGATATCAGAGTGGCTGAGTACACACTGACAGACGCTGGATGGGGAGACTGGAGCTTTTTATGACTCTAAATATTCAGCGGTGTTTGAATTTGTAGAGAAAGAGGTGAGGATGGATGCGGAGGCGGAGAAGATGAACGTGTCTCGAGCTAAAATGGAAAAGTATAGTGGGGCGTTTGTCTTTGGCTGAAGGTGATGGAGCAGCAGGTCAACAACTTTAGTACCGGTCAGAGCACCACAAATCAATGCTGCTCTGTGTAGAGAACAGTACACATTGCTGCACACTTTATACATGTACATCAAGCTGTTGGGAATACCACACACAGACCAATAAACACATAGGGATGCCTCAGTACCGGCTCCACATTCATTTTTAACCAGAGCGACACGAGCCAGGGAACAGAGGGTGAGGCTGCACTGAGGAATGCCTGGAGGTCGGCAGGTCTTGAACGAGCCTTGGAGATATGCTAGGATACAAAAAAATCCAGATGGGAGTAAGAAAAATCGGCAACTAGAGCTGCAACTAGAGGTGGTACGACTCTCCAAATAAAGACCAACACATCATTAGTTTGATGCCCTGTCGAATTCAAATTCTTCGTTCAAAAGATTGACATATCTTCCAATAGTTTGACTTTGTTCTGGTGCTTTTTGCTCAAGTTCAAATAATATTGTACAGAAGTAAAGATTCCAGGGTTTCACAAAAAATACCACCCTTAAGTGATTCAACAATAAACAACAAAATATAGATCCAGTTTGTCAAAAAAAATTCAGTTTCTCAAACCTGTCCCGGAGTAAACCATCTTCTCAAGCAAATCAATAAAGGATCTCTGGCTGTGTTCAGTTCGGTTCATCCCACACGAAGTAGGAAAGTAAATTGCCAACTGTAATTGGGGTTTTGGACTGTTGGTTGGACAAAAATAGGCAATTTAAAGATTTCACTTTGGGCTCAGGGAAACTGTCATCAGCATTTCTCCCAATTTTTGACATTTGACGGATTGAACGATCAATTTGATGTGAAAACAATCCAGAAAATAATAAAATAATCAGCCGGTTAAAGGATGATGAAAATAGTCGTTAGTCGTATCCCTACAGACAACCGTGCAAAACGCATACAGAGCTAATCAACACAGATGTACATGCACCTGTGCAAACACCTGCTGTCGTACGATCACAGTGAGAACGCACGTGGCTTTTTCATTATATCGTTCCGCCTCAGTCGACTCTCTTCGGGGTTTATTAGGTAAAATCCAGGGGGCCCGATGAAGCAGTGAGATGAGAGGGGACACAAACAGAGCTCTGAGATAATGCACGCAACATTAATGCTTCGGTTCCCCTCGTGGTTCTTACTTGAAACAGACGCGCGCTGCTGCTCACGGAAGCGTCTATTTTCCGACAAATAGACACAACTGACCCTTTCCTCCGACGCACAAACACGTACGCACGCTAATCCATAGTTCACTTAACAATGACTCGGCCGTGTGCTCACTGAACTACAACAAAGTGTGTCTGTCTATTTGTGTGTGTGTGTGTGGGTTAAGTAATGTCCCAGCTGGGTTCCAGCAGAGTGCAGCATAACACACTCCCGCTGTTCTTCCTGACCCCCAAGACGAGGCTGGGCCAGGCACGCACAGCACCTCACACAACCCCAAACTCCTCCTGACTGAGCCAGCCAGCCCTCCACACACACACACACACACACACACACACACATACACACACACATATATAAACATGCACACACACATGTTCCAAAGTGCTTCCTCCCTCCCTAAAGTCTGAACATGGATCAGGAGAACAATAGGCTCCATTAGCCCAGCCATCGGCCCCCTCCCTGTCTCATGAGGGATATTTCCTTTAGTTGTGTAATTACTTTGAACGAGTAATAACACCCCTGAGCAGTACAAACTGCATAAACTTGTCTGAGAGAAGAGATCTTGGCCCCGAGGCAGCGATAGTGACTCTTTGGCTGCCGTCGCATGTGAGCAACTCCTGTTGGCTCGCACAGCGAGCAGAGCGGAGCAAAGGCGATCTAGAGGTGCGAGAAAATCCCTTTTCACTTTGTTTTTTTTTTTGCACATTTGATGAATCCTCGATTAAACGGGCTTAATCTTAACATGCGGTCGGCTTTAAACGCACACTGTTAAAGTCATTATAAGATTATTTATTAAGATAAAACGTCCGACTAACCTTCTATCGCCTCAGCGTGCGCTCACACACATCCGTGCTGGCAGATTTCATTAAAAAACACAAACGCTTCTTTCACCGAGGCCGCTGCTCTCCGCCTGTCTCCCTACGTGTCATGCTATGCCAGCTAGATAAGCAGGACTCGCATCATACTGCTGAAGGAACAGCATCAAAAAAAAAAACTTCCTTTCAACTCTTCACCTCAGCATTTCTGACAGAAACGGCTCTCGAGTCGAGCTCTCTTATGCTATGCGGCATTTCAAAGCGCAACCACTTCAAACAACAGGTTCATTGCACCGATGGGATTTTGAATAACTTGGAGGCCTTTCAAAGAGAATGCAGGTCTTAATGTGGCCACAGTGCCGTGATGTTTGAGAACATAGCCACTGTTTTTTCGCACCACGTGGGCAGCAGCTCAAGCCCGGCGCCCAGCATGTGACCCGCAGAGCGCCCGACTTAAAACCATCACATGCTTAACTTACGCTCCACCGGTCAGAGGTAATCTGTCATGATCGGCAGACACATTAAATGTGAGATGCGCTTTACAATCACATGCTGCCCTCACGCCGCGCTGATGTGGGCTAATCCAAAATCATTGATATTCACATCACGCATGGGGCTGGCTGTCCGTCAAATAGGGCAAAGTCCAGACTCCGGGGCAAACTCTAAAATCAAGTTCCTCAAAGGAAGTGTTGAGGGTTATTTGAAACGGGAGCAGGATATGAAAAAAAAAGTGTCGTAAGTGATTAAAAGAAGATAAAAGTCTCTGCCAAAAGAGTTAAATGTGGATAGAGAGGCTGAGATGTTGAAATAGCGCTGTAGCTGCGGGCCGTCTCCAGTAAGCAAACACTTGAGCTCGGTTTCAGTTTGGATTTGTACTGGCATATTTACACAGACCACGTTATCTCGCTCCAAAAGGAGCAAAGCATGCGAGTATGTGTGCGAGTGTTTTTTCGAGGGTAATCTGAGGCTAAATACATGTCAGCCACTTGACTGCTGCAGGCAACTATTTCCTTCCAAAGCAATTAAGCTTTTAATTTAATATCACGCGGCAATAAGGCTCAATAATAAATAAATCAGGGGCTGAACTGCGGAGAAGAAAGAAGGTCAGAACGCGGCTACGCAGAGATCAACAGCGGACGGCTTGGATACGAGACAACAATTGGACTCGGACTGATAAGTGATAGAAACACAAACACAGGAATGCACCCACCCACATACACAGAAACTCCCACGTAGGCCCTGTCCACACATGTGCAGGTATTTGTGTGATTTGGCCTTTCTTAACCATGTAAACAGAGTTTTAGGTCACTGAAAAAAGACCTTTTGGAAAACTACTTCCGGGATGAAGATATTCAGAAAGACAATTTTCAGTGTTTATGTCTGAATGGGCAGAAACGGAGGTGTTTTGGAAATGATGACACAAACACCCGCGTTCATTTCTTGTCAGTGTATGTAGCAAATTTGTATGTATTATGACAGTCTGGAGTATTTGACTGTGCATTGACATGATCCATCGGTCCAGATTGAAATATCGATCCAATTATAAACGATCCAGTGTGAAAACATCGATCCACATGATCACTTTTAAAGATACGCCTCTATTTTGAAATTCCCCTGGCGTGTCTGTGTCACCTTGTCCGTCCAAGCACGCCCCCCTTCCTAAAAATACAAACAGTACTAGAGCCAGACAGATAGTGGCAAACAGCCAAGAGCAAGATGATGAAGGTATCAGCTCCCCTCTCAGGAATAAATCAGGAGGGTGGAAATATTTTAGATTTTAGGGGAAAAAAAAAAAAACAGGTCAAGAGACAAACAGAGCATCACACCCAGCAGGCTGATGACTTGTTGCTCTTGTTACAGGAATATTAGCTGCCCTGTGTCAAAAACGTTAGGCTGAAAAAACGTGCAGGCTGATATTCAACCATTATGTCCAGTTGGGAGACTTAAACCAGTGGTGAGTAAGAAATAATGGCCTCTTCTGATACTGATTACTTTGGCTTTATGATATCGACAAAAATCACATCATTGTCCAAAGACTCTAAGATATTTCCTGCCTCATCATTTCTTTCTTGTTTTCAGGAAATAACACCTATGCCTTGGTACCTGTAACAGTAAATAAAGGTAAAAATTGTCTTTTCTGTAACTAAGCAACCGACCACAGTGTAAACAATCTGTTTCCTGTTAACACCAGTACACACATGTTGATATGTGTTTTCCAGGGAGTTATTGTGGGCTGAGATTATTTCTGATCTTGACAGAGATTGTTTTTGTTATAAAACAAATTTTTGTTCAAAAACACTCGTGCATGTGCGGACCAGGCCTTGAGCATACTATAAAAAGGCAAACACACACACAAAGACTGGAAACACAATTTCGAGACAGCCATCGCCACAGGAAACTGATTTTCAATTAGGCTCTAGAGTGGATACAGTACACATGGATTTATCGCCCTGCGGCGCGTGGCTTTGTGCATCTGTGTGTTCAAGCACACAAATACAGAAACGCGTTGAAGCTCAGAGTCCAGTGACTATTGCTCTCCAGCTTAATGACCCAGCAAGAAACAGACACCGCTGAGTGACTGGAGTGGCGCCAATCAACACATGATTGTTGTGACATTTCCGACCAGCCATTATCTGCAATTGGCCGTAATTCAGTGGTGCTGCAGATGACTTAATTCAAGCCCCCCCTCCCCATCGGCCAACCGACGGCGTGGCTCATCTCCTCCCAGATGGGGCGCAGGGCTTAGCCTAGACCTCTTCCCCTTGCTAATCCTCCTCTTTTTCTCTCCGGTAGTCATTCCTCCCTCCCTCTGTCTCTCTCTCTCACTCTCCTCCTCGAGGTTTTCCTCTCCTCTCTCTCTCTCTCTCTCTCTCTCTCTCTCTCTCTCTCTCTCTGTTGTTCTGCCTCTGTGCTGAATTGAAACAGCCTGTAGCCTGCGACAGAGAATGTCAAATGCCTTCTCGTCCTCATTACGGAGCTTCCCAAGGCGCCCTGTTCCACCAAAAGGCATTCGTTTCTCATGCATTTCAACCATGCATCCCACCACACACAAAGACAAGCATTACTGTTTTAGAGCTATTATTACCATCGCTGAGTTATTATTATCATCTCATATTTATACAGTTTTTTCCCCCCACATACACTCACTTCTCTCCCACTTTTTGTTTATGTGTGACTTTCTGGTGCAGACAATTCCTCATAAATCAAATACAACAACTAACAGTGCCATTACAAAGGAAATGTATTATTAATGCATCATCAAATGGCCTTTGATTCTGCAGGTTTGGTGAGGAGTGCTCAAAATAGACTACGCGAGGCACCTTGGAGCGAGGGTTGATGCAGGAAAAAAAAAAAATATGAGCGAACGCTGGATGTGATGCAGATCAAAGACACGCAGGGAAAAAAAACACTCACATCCCGACAACTAATCACAACGAGAAAATGCAACAAAGCGAGAGCTTTAGGGTTCGACATGGTATCATTTCATACTGCAGGAAGCGTGTCTGCGTGCACGTGTAAGGCTGCAGTGCTGCATTGAGATCACAGAGAGGAAGTCAGACCTTGCTCCCCAGAGGGATCCCCTCGTATGGATGGGATCAAGGAACAACCTTATTGGTCTCACCACACCTTCTTCCCTCTGATCCCCCTACTCTTAAACCCAAATGTGAACACACGCAGTGCACGCACTCGTACACGCCCCCGAAACTCCTGCACAGAATCGTGGTCTTACTCTGCAATGGTCTGAATCTGACAGGAATCACTTTACCTGTCTCCAGGTGAGTGGGGGTTAAAGCGGTTGTAAGCGCCTGTGTCACTTTAAACTCACTGCGGCTGCCAGCCTCTCTCTTTAAATCTTTAAAGAGAGAAAGAGAATACACTATATTTCTCATTCCCAGGGCTTGGATGTCGGCAGGTGTAACTGATACTGTTACACGATACTTTCATCCCCGATACCATCATCAGCTACACTGGTTGTCAAGGGCAGCAACAGATGGAATGCACCCTTGTCAGTGAGAAAAAAAACAGGCTTTCAGAGACGCAGGTTGAAGCGATTACCTCCTCGTTCAATCTGCTAGAGCAGCAAAGCGCCTCGCATGTGATGACAAACATCATCTTCCTTTCCAGTCTGGAAAAACAGGCTCCGGTTGGAAATACAATACCGCTTAGAAACTCCCCCGAAACCGACAAACGAGTGTGGCTAGTTTTACGTGCACGGCTAATAGGCGAGCCTCCCTGTGGAGACGAAAGGGAAGGCCTGATCATCAGGCTGAGGAGGTGAACTGATTTCAAGCGTAACCGCATTATCTGCACAAGCATCTCCTTAACTGTGTTGTTGCTCAGTTTTGCGGCCACCAACTTCGGAAGGAAAATCATCGGTTCATTTCACCATCTGAGCTGCAGGTTCAGTGAACGCAACATCTTTTGATGATGTTTACATGCACTCCATTAGGAGCATTGTGCGCCCTTCCCATCAACGGACCCTCTTTTCCCTTTGAGGCGAGCACTACCAGCCTGTCAGACGGCGAGTATAAAGCTCGCTCCACTTTAGCCAGTCTCCCACAGATGAGCGAGAGGAAAACAGAAGGACAGAGGAGATAAAAAGAGAGAAAAGGGGAGGAGGAAGGGAGGAGGCGGTGGAGGTGGTTTTGACAGAGGGCTGAGAGGAGGGAAGTGCGGGGCCACTTATGCGCCCTGCCACCCTGCATCACCAAGCAGCCAATGATGGATGAATAGAAGCACATCCCAATAATAGAAGCGACTGGGACATCGGGAAGGATCATTAGCTGAGTAACAGCAGGCTTTTGGGGGAATCATGAGGGTACATGTGTGCCTCTAAGTGCATTTATATGTGTATATGTTAAATTCTATCTAGTTCAGCGTGGCTTCATTTGTCAAGCCACTCAACGGCAAACCTACAGGGGACGAGTACAAATGTGTTTCCATTTCTAAGGTAGCATAAAGGCCCTGTGGATTCGAGTGAAAGCAGCGAGCAAATAATCAGCAAAGCATGGATTCAACCTTTTAACAGTTTGTTTCATCCACACTGAAGACAAACAAACAAGTCTGGCTGCTCTTTTCTCGGCCTCGTTACAACTCCCGATCATCAGTTATTCATGCCAACAAAAAAGGAAAAAAGAAAAAACTTGGGATCACGCTGTTATTTGCCGGAGACGAAAGCTGGCCGTATATTTGCATATCGTAGTGGCGGTGCTCGCTGTAGCGCGGAGATAAAAAACGGACAATAAATCAGAGTAAACAAACAGATGGCGGGAACAAACAGAGCACCAAGAGAACAGAAGGGCTGAGATGGAAAAGAAAACACAGGTATCAAGGACCTGCACAGACTGAAGCTCACGCTGATCTAACTCTCCCCTGCATACATCATTTACGGACTACACTGATGGTTTTCTGTGTTTTAGGCCATTAACTTTAATGAGTCGCGTATATTTTGACATTTCTGCCAGCTATTGTGCAGGCCTGCCAACCGTATGTACGTAGAATGAAGGATTTCGCACTTTTAGGTTTGTATTTCATCCGTCTCATTAAAATCCTGAGAATCAACTTGAAGCTTACACACGATTGCTAATACAGCAGCGACCATTTCATCACCATTACTGTATTTTTGTTCGATGGTGCGTCGTCATTTGCAACAAAACGGCAACGCACATGAAGCACAAACAAACAAACAACATGTTCATATTTCAGAATGTTTGCTAACTCTTTCATATTTTGGATTTAATTTGGATTTGAATGTATTTCAGCTTGTTGATGCACTTCGGTGGCTGCCTCTCAAAACTCATACGCTGGAGAGTCCTTGAACACATGAGCATGGAGCTTTCAAATAAGCTAAAGATCAAAAATGTGAAAACCAATTATTGCCTTGAATGTAGAAAAACAGTCATAGAAAAAAAATGACTGATATGCACTTAAAAGAGTCATCAGTTGGGAATGTGGTTAATGGGCTTAAAAACATGAAAAAAACAGTCACATGTCATTTAACTCTGCTGTGTCTGTGTTTGAAGCTTTGTGGTGACCCGCTGAATGATCATCAGCCATGAGCGGCAACATGACACTGATTGGTCAAATTCCTTGAAGTCAGCCTTGTTTCATGGTCACAGAGGAATCCTTCTCATCCACGAGCTGCCATTCAGCACGTGTGACTCACAGCAGAGGTGAGTAAGTCGCTGCCTGCATCACTGCGACTGTGTGTGTCTGTGTGATGGAGATCCACCGCCTCAGCCCTTATCTTATATCGTCTGGCATTCAGGTGGCAGGGAGATGGGGGGGGGGGGACGGCGCCACATATTGCCGTAAATTTGTTTCGAGTGCTTTCTCTGTGCTTTCTTTCCATTTCCGACACTTCCATTTTGCAAACATTGCTCCTGTTGCAACATTTATCGGTGATGGTTAGTTTGACTCTTGTTCTGCGTAGTAGACATACAGAGGACATTACTGCCTTCCTTCAGCCCCGAACAAATATGATGAGCGGTACGATGAATCAACAATGCTGATGTAAGTGTCCAGACATAAGAAGGCTTTAGATATTATCTTTAAAGCTGACATCCTAAGATGCTGATGGGGGAAAACAGAATCACAGGAACGCCATCATCCTGCAAAAATGTCATGATGTGCTTATAAAACAATTTAACAGCGAAAACTAAACTCTCTGGTAATCATGGTTTTGCTGCTTCAATCTATGCTGTGAAAAAAAGGGAGAATTTGTTCTGTCACATTTCAATCCTAGAAAGGCAACACCTTTGTTTCACACGCAGAGAATGTTTGCAAAGCGAGAAACGGAGCGCCTTACATTAGCATTAAACAAGCGCCCCGCGTGACATGTCGCGTTACGATCACGGCGCTGACAACAACACCGTCTGCACGCTTCGTGACAAGGGGATGTATTCCTTCGCACTCCCATATGTCCGGTCTGGAGCCGTCTCGTGCTTAAACCGCTGTGAGGGGTCGCGCGGGTCAACGTGGCGGGTGCGTGGGCTGTCAGGACGGATGTGAACTTTATCCATCACTTGAGCATGTGTATTTTTTTTTTTTGTGTGTGTGTGTGAGCGCCTGTGCCTTGCATGTGTGTTTGCTTCTCAACCTGGCTGTGGTGCCTGTCAACAGAAGTGTTGAATCAGTGCGAGTCGCGCTACTCTGCCAGCTCCTAAGCAGCCCCCTGACACACGGACTCTTAGGCAGGCTGGGCACGCAGACGGCAGCAATGCCATCCAATAACAGCTCCACTAAGCCCCGGGCCAGTGAAGAGGAAGTCTGGTGTCATAAGAGCGTAGCGAGTCTGGCCATTAGCCCTCGCTGGACTAGCTCAAGGCTCAACTCCCCTTATCCGAAGCCAAATTTTAGTCCAAGTCAACACATTTGAGCCAGCTTTTACTTACGTTTTTTATTTTTTCCTCAGCCAAGGCGAGCTGAGGGACTCAGCACTACAGTCAGTCTTATTAATCTAATAATTACTTTCAATCAAACATGCAGACAATAGGCCCTTTTGAATCCAGTGGCCTCTTTTCACCAGGTCACCCCGGGCAGTTTGAGAGAACAAAAACAGGTTGTACGTCTACATTACAGTAATACCAGTTGGGCCACATTGCTCTTTACAAATGAATGAACCACTCGAGAGTTATTTTCTGGGGACGACGTTTCAGTGTGAAAGCTTGACTGGAATCATAATAGAGTGAGAGACCTCACGGCCGCACCACCTTGAAACTACTCTTCATTTACAGGACATGTGAAAGAGAGATGATGAATGACCGGCATACAAATGATGAGCCTCGAGTGGTGCTTGATGCGGCTTTGGGGAGGTGCATCTGAGAAACGGGAACAAAAGAAAAGAGATTTTCTAAAGACTGAAAAAGTTTTTTGTTGTGTTGTTGTGTTTACATCTGTGGCATTGATCCCCCCTCAGTTCATTTCTATGTGGGCCGAGGAATTCAGGAAAATTGTAGCGTTGTAAAGCAATATGAGCTCAAGGCCTGAGATTTGAAAGACAACTGCCTTGATGAAAGAAGAAACTGTCTTCTTGAAGTACAAGTTTTCACCACGATCGCCTCGCAGGGAGAGGCAACAATGTGAAACGTCTGCCAGAACAAGCACCTGTTTGTAACAATACACTTGTGTACACAGTTCTCACTGTGCTCAACTAATCCAAAATAACTGCATTCCACACATGATTACCATTCCCAGATGAACACTCATGCAGTGACAAGAATGAAGTCATTTGTCAAACCACTACAACAGACTTCGAGAGATGTCTCACACCATGTCATCACAACCGGTCGCGACTCATTATGTAATAAAACCGTAGTTACACATCGTCCGTGTTGACATTTTAGCAACATGATCTGCTGGATTGAAGTATTTTTCCGATGTTTGCATGGTCTGGACTGAACAAAGCTGTTGTTGGACTGAACCCTGGAAAAATGACAGGCAACGTCTGACGGAGCCAAAACCAATGACGACACTCTTTATTCAGCAAACATCATAAGCCAGAAAAACACTTCGACAGAAACACACTGCTGAAGGTGAGTGCGAGGACAGGAAGTACAGATATACCTTCGAGAGGACTGCAGGGTTTATTCATCCACTCGCAGGTCAGAGTTCGGACACCAGGGTTAACTGGAGCCGAAGGGTCAGAGGTGATGTGTAAGAAGTGCTGCCCTAAATAAATGTGACATGACCCGGTCATCACCCCTGAAGCAGGTGAGGGTCAGGGCCGTCTCCACAAACCAGGACGGACAGAAAACCTCTCCACTTTGAGAGAACAGCTTCACAGCTTCTCTTTCAGGGCTGAATTTATTTATTCACACATCATACCAAGGTTAAAGACTCATTCATATGTAATTTTATAACGCAGGGATGTACAACGAAATGCAAGTAGTAGTCCTTGTATGCTATACAAGAAAATATATTTTATGGTGGAGTGCTCTGCAGCATTGTGGTACAACGGTGGATACTTCTGTATCTGTTGTCAGACGCCAGCAGGGTGAACAGAGTGTGGCTGGGTTGACTGTTGTCTTTGCGTATACTTTGGACTCTGTTGAGAAACCTCATCTAAACCGCTGATGCTCAGAATACAAATGATGCTCTGGGCAGTTTTAATCACTGGCTGCAGAGCCTTCCTGCCCGTTTGTACTACTGCTCCTCTGTAAAAATTGACCAGAACTTGGCACAGGAATTTAACCTTCTAAAGTTTCCTTAAATGTCTTGTAAGAAAGTTGAACTTTGAGTCTCATTCCCAACTCATCAAATACTGATGCTTTGGGATGCCGGCCAACCCGACGTAGAATCCAAATTGGACAAATCGGACCTTTAAGAAGTACAACCTTCTCTTTACTGTTTTTACCACAGTGGTAAAATAGCAGCAGGCTGTTGAAATAATCTGGATTGTTATTGTATGGCAGACTTCAGTGATGGCTACTAGTTGATACTCCAACTATTGCATCACCGCAACGTCAGGATTGCAGCAATACAGGTCCTTCTGCTTCCTTTAAAACACGGAGTAATGCACACGTGATCTCTTGAGTCAATTTGCCTGAAGACCTCAGAGAGCTGGCGACTGGTTAAGACTGCAGCCAAAGCCTGGGGGCAAATTTGTCACCGCCAAACACCTGACTGCCAAACACACACTCACAAGTGCAGAGTGTGCAAGTCCTCCTCTCATTTCAGGGGCAGGAAGATTCTGCAATTTGTGTCCTGGGATTGGCTTATTACCAGAAAATAAGAAAAAAGCCTTCATGGGCAGAATACTGAGAGGGCAGGCTGTCAAAACAGATACCATCAGTGGTCACTGTGAGCTCACTAGCACCCTCCGCAAAGGCAAAACATCATGAATAAGAGCTGTGAGCCAAAGGCACTGTAAATAAGACGACCTCCTGGTGTCCTCGACTTTTCATAAAGATCGGGCCCTTAAGCACATGCAGTGGCTCCGGATGCGTCGGCTGCCTTAACAGGGATGAGATTGGACCCGATCAATAACCTGTTAGAGAAGCAAAGCAAGCTAAATTGGCCGGGCCGAGATCCTGACACCCATGAATTCTAATGAGGACACTCAGGGAACCTCATCTCGTCGGAGCATGACATCTCGCCACGGAGGGAGGAAGGAGCACACGCGACACATTAATAACATAGCGAGAAAATGGCCGACTCCCGTGCCCCACACCAGGACAAGCGTACCTTCACATCGACTTAGTGATTTCTCACCTGAAGACTGTTGCTCTCTGTTCATGTCTACACAGGATTAAAGTCCAGTCATACCAATGACGCAGGCTCAGTTTAGGCAGTATTAACATCTCTAGCCAAGCCCGATCATAAATCAAACATTTCAAAAGCGTTTTATTCTTCAAAAACACAAAGAAAGACATCAAAAAAATAGAATACGGAAGCTTCTGTGGTCAGCCATGAAACACACTCTTCGCTGTTATCATGCAGAGGTCTGGCAGAAAACTCCCGCAGTGCTGCAGCTCTGAGATCAGAGGGGGCCGCAGCAGCAGCTGGCCGAGGAGGTGGTTGCTGTGAAGGTGTGTTAGGAGGACGGTGGGCTTTATATCCGTTTGATATGAGATCTTGTCACGGGCACAAGCAGAAAGGGCTGAAATCGATTTCTTGAGGTGGTGTACCACGACTAAACAGCTGAGTGGGCTGCACTGGCAGAATGAGTATTGACGAAGGCCCATCCACGCAGGCACGGGGCCAAGTATGAAGTACCACAGCCAACCAGGAGATTGAACTCTGAGATTGAGTCTTCTGAACTGATTCATTACCCAGAGCGTAAGAGTCCCAACTGGAGGAACAGAGCGATGCACCAGTCAGCAATCCGTCTTTGTCTTATCATATCCTCCAAAATAAACTCCTGAGATCTACGGGATAATCAATCCAAGGAAGTCAAAGCAGCCTCTGCATACTCCTTCAGTGTCAAAGAAAAAAGATATAGTACGGAGTAAAATAACAGAGGCAGTAGTGGTAGAAGGAAGCACACTGTCCTCCATGTTTGCGTTTGGCCTCAAAAGGCAACCAGAAGTGGAATCCAATTCAGACGTGCCTTAATTTTTCATTATCATGCATGCTTGCGCACACACATATGCAGGCAGCTCACACACACTGGTTACTCGCAGACATGATTGGAAAAACTGGCTGTGCGGTAAGTGTTGTGGCTTGAAGCACAGAGGGCAGAATCATTTCAGACAGACCCAACAGAGAATCAATACTATCATCGTGATTAATCGCAACAAAATCCTTTTTTCAGTCCTGATATTATTATCATTGCCTTTTCTCATTTTCTTTGTCCCGTTCTCCCCAATCCTCTCGCTCCAGCTCACTCTTTCCTCTCCCTCTTATTGTCTGCACTCCTCCCTCTTTGACCCCATTTTATTTCCTCTAAACCTGTTCATCATTTCTTTTTTGTCCGCCCAGTTTAAATCCAATACATCCTTCAAGAGTGATCCTTCTCAGGGAGATTTTTTCGAGACAGTGATGTGCCAGCTGCCTTTCCTCTCTGTTCCCGTTATTGCCTCTGCTGTAACACCACGGGGATGTTTTATACAGAAACAGCCAGAACCAAAGTCCCAAAATAGGCTCTCCACGGAGGGCGGAGAGTGTGCATCTGGAGGGAGCTCGGTTCAATCAACAATCTGATAATCCATCCCCTTTATCCTTGTATCCGCATCTGCACCTGCGTATTGATTCACAACAGCTCATTTCTGTCTATATCTCACCTTTCTGAAAACCAAGTCGCAGTCTGCTGCTCACAGCTACATGCGCGGAGGACAGTTTCTTTGTTAATCGGCCTGCGGACGGTCAGGGTCACCTGTCGGTGCATTCCTGCTAAAAGCACACCGTCCTCGCAACCACTTGTTGTGTGGTAACAGGCCACTCCAGCCCAGATACCCCCTGCTGTTTGTCCCAGGCAGGAGGCACGAAGAGTCCTTATCAGGAAGTCGTTGGCAGGCAAAAGGGAAAAACAAGTGCATCACCATGGCTGTGCCAGTTACTGATTCACGCTCTCGAAGCCACCGTGGACATGGTTTAATGCGAATGCCAGAGCACTGACCTCAGCTTCATTGAAAAAGCTAATGTTTTGGAGGTTATATTGAAATTTTCTCCATCTCTTCACTGTTATTAGAAGCAATGTCATAAAAATATCTTTTTTTACTTCTAACTGTGATAATCAGTGTCCCTTTGCCGCAAGAAATGTAGCTATGTAGGCACAAAGGGCAGGGAGAATCAGCTTATTGTGTATCTTTCAGTAAAAATAGGCGATAAACAAAAAAGTATGAGCTGTATGAATGTAGCGCAGCAGTGGAGGTCATCATTCCTCATGATATAGGAGCTGCCTGGCCTCTGTTATGCATAAGCACTGTTGAGAAGCTGACCTCATCTTATCTCGAACGGGGTAAACAGCTGCAGGGATGGCTCACCGTTGGAGAGAGACCAATTAGGAGTCAAGCTGAGGAAAGGAGGGCAGGAGTCTCTGAGGAAAAAGCTTGCCTGTGTTTGTGTGTGTGTGTGTGTGTCTCTACATCACACCGTCCATTCCCACCAGCAGCGACCCGGAGACACTGACGACGCAGCATGACCATCCAGCGAGTAGAAAAGAGTCAGTCTTGGTGAATCAGCATGCACTCATCTCCACTGCCTTTAAACATGCCTGCCAAGTCATGGCGCCTGCCAGTGAGCGGCACGGCTCATTTGAAGAAGCTATCTTTGTTGCTGGCCTGTTCGTTTCCGCAATGCGGCTCCACGGACGGCGTTAGCAAAGATAGAGGGAAGAAGGGCGGCCATGTCACTAAACATCTGGGGCAGATGTGGAGAGCCGGCGGTTCCACGACTGTAAGAACGATACAGGGATCATTGAATGATATTTGACAGACCTTCATTCTCCTCCCATCCATCATTCATATCTTCCCTTCCTCACTAGACTTGTCTGTCATGCTCTGTAGGAGAAGGAGGACAGAAATGCAAGACAGGAGGAGGCAGGGGTGTAAACCGCATTAGACAGGGGGAGTGGACGAGGAGATCAGAGGCGGTGCAGGGCTACGAGTTGCAGAAGGAGGGGGACGCTCCGGGGAGGATTGAATAAGAGTGTAAGAGGCGTGCTTTGGTATTCATAACAGCCGCAGCCGTCTGGGGGGCTTCTGTATGCCCATCCCGCTCGCACCGTCGTCCCCAGCCGCCGCCGGGCTGGCAGGACGGAGGGCGGAGACGTGTGACAGGTTTAGGGAATGAGCCGGGAGAGCTGCCAGTGGGAGGGGATGATGGGTGGATCTCGCATCAGGTGTACAGCTGAGATGAGCACACACTTAAAGACACACAGAAACACTCACACAGGAAAAAAGGAAGCAGCAAAGAGAGCACAGAGAGGAGAAGGTGCCAGTAAAGCTCCACTTGCAGTCGGGATTAGAGCTGCCAAGATTAGTCAGTTTACCAATTATCGATCAAAAGAAAATTACTTGCAAATTGTTTTGATGATTAAGTAATCGTTTCAGGGATTTTTCAAGCCAAAATGTAAAAACATCTGCTGGCTCCGGCTTCTTAAATGTAAGGATTGGCTGCTCTTCTTCTTCTTTTCATCTTTGGGTCTTTGGATGCCATTTAAAGATGTTACTCTGGGCTCGAGGAAATTGAGATTAGCATTTTTCACTATTTTTTTTACATTTTAGATGATTAAACGATTAATCAATTTTACAACTGTAAATGCCACAAAGATGAATTGCTTAATAGATGAGTAGTGATCTATGAAATTAATCACCAAATATAAGTAAAATTGTCTGATTCAAGCTTTTAAATGTGAATACGTCCTCATTTTTTTTTACTGATTTATTACAGTAAAGTGAAAATCTTTAGGTCGTGGACAAAACAAAGACATGCAAGGACGTAATTTTGGGCTTTGGGGAACACAGACTGCCATTTTTCAACATTTTTTTTAAGAATAATCATTCATTGCAGCCTTAGTTGTAAAAAAGAAAAGTGTTCATGGATCTTTTGTGCACGAAAAGCAGAAAGAAAAAGGACTCTTCTCTCATGCAGGGAATTTTTTACCTCCTTTACAGGATAAATCCTGAGACAAACCTGCAGCTTCACTGTAGACGCAGATATGACAAATGCAGTGACTGGAACAGAAGTTACATTTTTACCGTGGGGAGAGAAGGAGCCACAGAACCTGAGAGATCCTGACAGCTCCTCTCAGCTGGTTTAGAGCAGCTTAGTCATTGAAGCCCCGACTGCACCGTGGGGGGGTGGGGGGACCACATTAACTCAGACTGTGCGCTTACTGCTCTGCTGCGCCGCTGATGGCAAACGTGTGAAGTGTGAACAGCGATATGACAACACCGGAGAGACGAGGCGGAGACAGAGTGAGATCGCCCATTTTGGGGAGAAAAAAAGTAGCAAATTAGCAAATGATGTTACGTTTGCTTTAAAAAATTACTTTGTAGGAATGTAATGAAAGAAATAGTCTGGTTTTTATTCTTCTGGATCACATACTGTAAGAACTACGATGAATTAACAATGCGTTGTGAAAGTGGGAGCATTTTCACCCACCAGAGGGATCGAGGTAAACTTTTGGTGGTGAGACATGAGATGCCTTAAACCTGCACTCTTTCTAACAACTACAAGGGGATGACTGAGCTGGTTTCAAAAAGAAGTCGCGTTTTATGTAAGCTTATGAGAAAATGACCCTACTTCCTACTTGATTTGTTACCTCGGTAACATCTCATAACAGCGTCCTGATGAATTTATGGTCTCAATCATTGAGTCTTAAATCTTCTTCAATACGGCACGATGTTCATTTAGTAAATTACGGTTCCTACGGTGCTAGCTGCACTTTCTCGTTCTGTCTTCCACACGGTACACAGGCCTCGTTATATTTATCTTTATTTACTAAAAAAAAAATACATTTTATGTCCTCAATGTTTTGCCAGTTTTGCCTCTTGGTATCAAGTACACCGTTTTATTCAAGATATTTAATCAAAGCTAGAAATTCCAGTATTATGACAACACTATTTCACAGTCTGTTTACAATTTACTAAGACTCTTATCTAGATCAGACTGCAACATAAACAAGTAGATAAAAAAGTAAAGCTGTCATAATTAGTTGATTAATCAATGAGTTAATTGAAAGACAATTAATTGGCAGCTATTTTGGTAATTTGATCTTTATTTGTGTCACTTTTTAAACAAAAACACCAAACAAAACTTGGTTCAAGCCTTTCTAACGTGAGCGTCTGATTTTTTTCTTTGTCAGACATTAAAGTAAACTGATATTATATAGACATCCAAAACAAATTATTGATTAACTGAAAGCAAAATAAGCAGATTATTCACATCGTCACCCTCAAACAAAAGAAATATCCGGTTAGAGTTCAGAGAGCCGCTCTCACTATCTTCAACCGCCCGGTCAGGCCACACGTGTAAACCGACACCAACAAGTTCAGACACATTCCCCAGGTGCTTGTCCAAAGGCATTATGGGAAAACTGCATAATGTAAATTACCAAGACGACGCAGAAACAGACAAAGCAGGGTGGAGAGAAAGTAGATATATCCAGAAAGGTAAATTAAAACCCTTCATCACAAAGTAGCTCCTGGGACACGCTGAACATCGCAGGCCGGTGATGTATAACAGGGTAAGAGGATCCGAGGAGGGGAGGAGGGTTCTCTGAGTCTCTCTCTTTTTGAACAGGTGGTATGAATAAAAAAAAACCCTGCTGCAATTATCCCTCGCTCAATTATTCAAGCTTATTGTTACCTGCACTCCTTATGGCATCATTTGTCTTCAGGATCATTTCCTGAACTCTTTTTCCTGCATGCTTGAAAAGACAAAACAGAAACTGAACACTGGCTGTGAATTCTTTATAATTAAGTGTCAACATCAGAATGAAAGATGAGAGTTAAATACCTCGAGCGATTTGGGTTTATAGCTCCCGTTTCTATATGAAAATGGTGAATAAAAAGAGTAAGCTCGTCTTTATCACCTCTCCTTGGGCGCTAAGTAGCGTGCTATTGTGTAGAATGACACTTTTTTTGCAGTTCATTTCTCACTAGGTGCTGCAGGTAGAGCTCCTGACTGCTGCGTCCCTGATGTGCGCTTTAAATAAAAATGCTTCTCTGTAGCTAGAAGACTCGTGGGGATTTTCAGGACTCCTTACTGTTCGTCTTCTGAATAAAAAACTCATAGTAGTGAAAATACAAAAATCTAAAAAACACCTTTCTGAAAAAATTGCACTTTTAAAAAGACTTTACACAGCTGCATAGGATCGTCACTCCCCTACATTTAAGATTTGTATTAATGATGATGTGTTATGTTCCCCGTTGAAATGATTCGGACCGTTACGTTAAAGGAATATTTCACGCAAAAATGAAAATTTTGTCATTTTGTACTCAACCCTGTGCAGATTTAAAGTCAGGTCCACAAATTACTTTCTGGAGCTTCACAGCAAGACAGTGTTGCAGCAATTTCCTCAACTGAGGTAGACGGGGGACTTTAGAGTTTTAAAACATTAAAGAACGTAAAATGAAATGGCTCCATACAGCCTCTCTGGTGTAATCTAAGTCTCCAGAAGCCCAGAGGTTCCGAATTGATTTGAAAAAACATTATTTACACCTTTTTTTAGGCCAAAATCTTCACTGTAGACGCTAAGCTAAAAGCGTTAGGGACATGAGCTCGACCAGGCGTTTAAATAACATCTTTTCAAATCAATTTGGGATCTCAGGGCTGCTGGAGACTTAGATTACGCCAGACGAGCTGTGTGGAGCCATTTTGTGTTTTTTTTCAGCTGTTTCGGAGAACGCTGCTACGTTGTTTTGCTGTAAAAGCTCCATGAAATGTTTTGTGGACTACAAATCTACACCCAAAGTTGCATCAGCGCGAGTACAATGAGTAGATAAGGACTGTTTGTTTTTTGTTTTTGAGTGAACTTATCCTTTAAAGCAGTGGGGAGAGGCCAATGTTTTATGTCCATAACTTTACATGGAGGAACACGTCACAACACTGTAAAAACTTTGACCTCTGATAAGAGTGTTTCCATCTAGACCTTGCCCTCAGAGATGTACTCATACACCGTGTTCAGATGCAATCTCTGCAGTAGCACTCTCCAGTGTGAGCCACGGCCATCTCAGTATATCATTATCATTATTTAGAAGGAAAAAACAGTCTGAAAACTCCTTTCTCGATTTTCATTACAGACCTGATTTGTGAAATCAACGGTGTTTTCCAGGGACCTGAAAGCTAAATGGTCGATCCGTAAAGCTCCATGAGGCAAAAACGAGCACATCTAAGTTTGTTTACATCATTAATCAATGAGCTGCCCACTCACAAGTCTCTAAGCTGCAATAGGTATCTGCGATCGCTATGCCTCCACTCTCAACGGTCCCCTCAAGGTTACTGGCTATTGCCTCGCTCCACTCTCAGGAATGGAGCTGCATACTGAGTGCACCGGCTGGTCTGGGGCCAGAGGACCACTCGAGGATAAAACTTCTGTTTTCCGTGCAGGAGAACTGACGAAGAAGTCGCGGCGAAGGTGCAAAAACCGTGTTTGATTTAAAAGCTGCGGGTGCAATCTGTGGGTATCAACCAAAAGGCAGTTAGAGTCTGAAGAAAGGTTGTGCAACGGTTTAAAGATTTGTTGGATTACTTTAGAGGATAAAGTGGCTTGTGAAGAATAAAAGAAAGAAAAAATGCAGCACACTGGTGATGGAATAAGACTGGAGGAAGGGCACCGAGGCAAAAGTGAGAGAGTCGGGAGTGAAATATAGAATAATGTAGCGGGGGAAAGAAAATACCAGAGACGCGGGGGACGGGCGAAATGTGATGATAAGGCATAATCGGCTCAGGGGGAGAAGATAAAGTAAAGACAAACTAGGCAGCGAGGAGGGAGAGGAGGAAGAAATCCACCATGGAGACAGACTGAAACGATGGAAAGGAACAGTTCACCCAAAAATGAAAATGTAGTCGTCTTCTCGACCGCATGCTTTTGCTTTTGCATGCTTTTCCTCTCAGTAGCCGCTTAGCTAGAAGCGTTAGCGTGCACCCCGTCTGCAGTGGGTGCACGAGCTCGACTGCATAAAGAGGGTGTGAATGTTGTCTATTCAAATCAATTGCTGATCTCTGGGCTTCCAGAGACTTGGATTACACTGTACAAGCTGCATCGAGCCATTTTATTGGGTTTCTTTGGTCGTTTTTTTTAAGTTATAAACAAGTCCCTATCGACTTCAGTTGTTTGGGAGAACGCTGTTTTGTTGTGAAGCTCCAGAAATGTTTTGTGGACTACAAAACTTCATCTGGCTTTTAATTAGCGCGTTGACGAGTATACAAGGACTGAATTGTAACTTTTCGGTGGACTGTTCCTTTAACGCGACACTCGACGGTTTAGCAGACACAAAAAATTCTCACCTAACATCCCCCAAAAAAGCCCGACCACTGTTGTCTTAACCTCCCTCCCGACATCTCACGAGAATACAAGTTTACATCCACACCGGTCGGCTAACATCTGATCTGCCCATCAGGCACCTCATCTTGGCACGGAGCGGCCATCAATGATGGATGATGCATGAATTAATCATGAGAGAGGGGACAGAGATATAAACACACGGTGAGGCCCCGAGGAGAGCAGAGGAGCCTATGGTAAGCAGGCTGCGGCTCGAGCATCGCTTACCATAGAGCTAACATTACATAACACAAGGTCAAGGGAACACTTGGTTAGCTCAAAACGCACTTTTCACCAAAAACTTGAGTCCGAGCACAAGATTAAACAGCCGGGCTGATGCATTATCACACTCAGATCACCTCCAAGTGAAAGTTTAATCAAATGCGGTGTCTAAAAATGAAACTGCTGACTGCACCGGACTTCCCCACACTAATATTGTGACAGTCATGGTGTGAGTGTGTGTGGCCAGACCAGCGCTGCATCCTGGGGGATTTAAGGGATATGGACCTAATTGATTCAATTAGACTTGGACTCACCTCAACGCTGCAGGCGGACCGACACTGTCTAAAGCTGGCAAGGCGACCATTAACAAATCCCTGCTAAGTGTTGTGTAAAGTGCCACACTCAGCAGTGCCTCTATCAAATCCATCCACACACACACACACACACCCATCCTGTCCCACATGACTGCTAGACTTGGAGCTCGCCAGTGTGTTTGGGCACATTTAACACACCCATCAGGCGCGAGTGCGTGTGAGCCTTAAGGAAGTACAACAACAGACACATAAATCTAATCAATAAGCTTTTAGCTGCGCTCACACGCAGAGAATCACAAACAGCACTGGAGCAGTTTGTGTCACGCCTGTGTGAGAGTGTGCGTTGCTGCACCGGGTCGACACTTGTGCTGTGGATGCAAAAGAAGATTACAGACAAAAGGATGCAAGCGTAATGACCGCTGGTGGCTTGTGTTGTAGCGCATGTAGATGTGGGCGCTGTGGAACAAGACAGCATGACTGTGGAGGATTGTGCTGCAGAGGCAAAGGCAGCAATGCAGACAGAGTTGTGTCTCCGCATGAATGAAGGGGAGACATGCGGATAGATGATTCAGATACAAACCGGCTGGAAAGGCAGATTTGACCTGTGGACTAGCTTTCACACACACACACACACACACACACACACACACACACACACCTGATCCTCCTGCACACTACCCTGCAGGCAAACAGGGGCTCAGCTGTGAGGCTCGACCCCCCCAAGTCCCTCTTATTTATTCATGCTACTACACAGACCTGTCCTCTCTCTTCAGGTTACAAACCATCTGAATGCACATCACACACAGGGCAGGTTTCAGGGGTAGGGGGGTGGGGATGGGAGGGGGGCACACACCTGGTTTCACAGTCTTCATGCGGATGGGCTCCCGAAAGTGGCGGATGACAGCCAGCGTGTCTCGGTTGGTGAGTCCGCTCACGGGAGTGCCGTTCACCTCCAGCAGCACGTCCCCGCTGCCGGGAAACCTCCCGGCGTGGCAAACCAACGCCTCCGAAACTATGTGTCCGAGGTGGGGGAACTCTCCCAGCTCCGCGCCGCCTCGCACCTCGACCACCGTGACCAGCTCCCCCGAACCTCCCCACGACACGGTGCACTCCTGTACTTTGGTGGACCAGTGCTTCTTCTTCTTCAGCGTCTTGGACATTGTTGGAGGCTCTTGTAAAAAAGAAAAAACAGGAGGAGGAGGAGGAGGAGGAGGAGGGGGGAAGTCCAAGAACGATCGTCCTTCAACGTAACAGAAAAAAAACAAAAACAAAAAAACAGCTTCCGATCCTCAAGACGCAGTGACGCACGGGAAAATCATCGCAGATTTGAGAGAAGTTGAGGCTGCTTTCTTGAGTTGTATTCCATACCAGGGTGTGTAGCTTTTCTCACATCCAACTCCCTCTGTTGTTGTTGATGATCGATCCTTCCATTGAGTCACTCGAGCATCACCTGTCTGAGACTGGGGATGCGAGAGCGGCTGCGTCAGTGTCGCATTGAAGCGGAAAGTGTTGCCTCTCGATGCTGGGGCCGTCTCGATCCCCCACACCCCAGTTCACACACACACATACACACACACAGCACCGTGCACCTAAACAACACAGCAGCTTCCTTCACGCCTGTAAACACAGATTTTTATATTTACAGCGCGGGATCCGGATCCTGTGAGCCCCGCAGTCCGTGCGCACCGGAGAGCCCGTCACTTCCAACAAACGGAGTGTTTATATTCCACTTGAAAAAAATTCAGTCCAGTTGGTGACACTGCCCAGAAAAGAGTTTGGACGAATGGGGTGAAACTTCAAAAACTGGTTTCCATAAAAAAGGCTGATCGGCGTCAGGTCTCCGCTCGGTGACAGCTCTTCATCCACACGGAGAGACAACTTTACTGCGCGCACCTGTCCTCCTCTCCTGCCCTCCTCCGCGGTGACATCAGCAAAGGCAGTCCTTGGAAACGGAACAACATACCTGGCCCTCCTCTGAACCGGGCGGTTATGTGATCCTCACGCAGCTGAAGCCCTTCCCTCTGGCCCCCCCCGTCCCGCGCTCTGCGCTCTTCCCGGCTGCTCCAGACGCACTGTGGGGATTTTTGTTTTCCCAACTAAAAACTACGCAGCAGCATGAAACAGTCGTGATCCGATTAGGCTTCACTCCATAACTTTTTTTTTTTTTTTTTTCCCCTGGGATCTCTTTCCGTGTTGCTTTCCTGATTGCAGGCGCTTCTGTCCAATCAGACACCGGGGGGCCGATCCTGAAGGCTCTCCATTGAACCAATGGTGACTGACAAGGGGCGGGTCCTCTGTGGTTGGGAAGCGCTGGATTTTGTTTCCATGGTGTGTTCAGCAAGGCGGAGTTCCGGCGGCTGGGACTCATATTTTTCACGTGGGAAATGTTTATGAGAAGTTCAGGATTGGTCGACCCACAGTTTGGATCCAGTCCACCTGATTTCTGTGTGCTCACTGTACAGTGGGCCGGACCCTCTGTGTCCTGCCTGAGTTGGATTTTGTAGTTTCAGGTCCATGAAATGTTTTCACGACCTTTTCCTGCTCTCAGGACTGAGGAGCAGGCGACTTGTTGGAGGCGATTTCTTGCGCAATTGTGCCCCCTTGTGGTTGTAAAAGTCAGAGTCCGGCACCTTATTCATAAAACCTCCTATGAGACAAATAGCACACAGATACACAGAGGTTTTGTGTTTGAAATATTAAAAACAGACAACATTTGATTGTTTGCACTCATTCCTCCTGTGTATTTCTGTTTTTGCAACAGCTGGTGTGCGATTCTGTTCATTGTCTGGTGAGCCAGAGCTGAGTTTATCATGTGGAACCTCAAAAACAAACATGTTACATGTCATTTACTTAAGTATTAAAACAGCAGTTTATCCTCCCGGGGTCTCTTTTATTTTCACTTACAAAACATCATTAAGAACAAGAGGAAGAATCTGTATTTACACATACAATCATACAATGTGCAGCACCAGATCCAAAGCACTGCCTTGCTCAAGTGCACTGGAAATACATTAATACACATTTGTAACATTGCTACTCAGAGTAACACTCAATACAGAAAACCAACAAGACCCCCAAAAGTCAACACAAAGTTAAAGCCTACCTAATACACACACTCTGTGTAATCGGGGAGCAGCAGTAGCTCGGTTTGTAGGGGCTTGGCTGGGGACCAGCTCAGGACCCGTTCGGACCAGTCAGGGCAGAGTGCAGACTGCCTTGAACAGGGCACCGCAACCCCTAACCGCTCACAGGGCAGCCCCCTCGCTCTGACATCTCTCTCCACATTCATGCATGTGAATGAGTGTGTATTTCAGGCTTGTGTGTAAAACAAAAAATCCCTAAAAAAGGATTCATAAAGTACGTCTTCTTATAATAATAATAGTTTCATCTCTTTAATCAATGTGAAGAAACAACAGTTTTATCGTAATGACGCTTGCTAAGCAGCTAGCCTCGACTCTTCCCGGTCCAAAGCTCCTGTGCTAGCGGTGTAAACACTTTCCCAGAGCTCTGAGTCAGGACTGCTAGCTGCACGGCTAATTGAGCTAACTAGCTAACGGCAGCTACCGTTAGCAGCTGTAGATGGCTATTCTGGTGATATACAGATGGCCAATTCTTACACATTGCACCTTTAACGTTTTATGAAGACATGTAGTACTTTCTGAAATCAGAGAACTTGGTTACGAATCCGATGCCACCGTTGAACCATAATGAACTGTGCTCTGCAACATGTCTAATGACCAATATATTGAATAATAGTGTCTATCTGATAAATACATGATTGGTTTCTAAACAGGATTTATGGGATTTTTAGTTGACCTTAACCAAGCCAGACAAATATTATGTGTGTATGCACTTGTAATCTACTGAGGCAGTAACATGTGTAAGCACAATACCGGTTAATGTTATCGTTTCTCGTGACTGTAAATGATTAACATTCAGTCAACTTTCCAGTTCAACCTCTTCGGTCATCGTCCTCACTGGCACAACCACAGAGGTGAGCCCATTTTCTGAACCAGCTGCCTTGTTATTGGGGATTTTTACAACTTTTTTTCCGCTGCTGTTCATTTTTTATATCATAAGATCTGGAAATACGTAGTTACCCGAACATTATGGCATCAGGTGTCAGGTAGGAAAATTTGACTTCATGTCTTGTTTGATATTTTTTTTCTCATTTTCAAACACTTGATAGTTTGACTCGACACAGGGTCAGACTCTCCTGGTTGTGACTTTTGAGTTTCATCTGTTGACATGATCTGGCATTTCTCTCATATGTGAAAAATGCCAGCTGCTCCTCACGGCTGTGGCAACGATACTTCGCTCCCCATGTGCTGTAAGTCAAACACATGTGGCGCTCATTGCTTTTTTCAGTTTTCTTACACTCAAACTGCTTTCTTGTCCCACTTGTTGTTTCAGATGAGGAGTCATCGGGCACACTTGCTGTAATTATCATCCCTTGTTTGTTGGGTCTGAGCACGGTGTTGGTGGTGGCCTCCATTTTCTACAGTCTTCACAAGAACAAGAAAAGAGCACAGAGCATGTCGACTCATTCTACAACTGGTAATACCATGAGAATTCAAAATTGTTGTTCTTATTTTATCAGTGTCTGAATTCAAAGGGGGGTATTTTATCTCTGGTCGTGTTTTTAACAGGCCAGACTGCGGCTTCTGCCAGCACTCCAAAGGTCCAGGCAGCTTTGTCTCCTTGGGAACTCCCTGAGGAGTCCGTCCTTGAGGGACTAGAGTTTTGGCAGACGGGTCGCTATGGCCCCATTTGTAAAGGTCTGCTGAAGAAGAAAGATGGAGCCTCTTATGCTGTGGTGGTTAAGTCCCTCCGAGGTACGACATGAATCTTTTGTGTGGCATGACGGTCAAAGCATGTGAAGAGATAATTGGTGTTTTCAGGGCGACGGGAGCATGATAGGCATTAAAGGGACAGTTCAACCGCAAATTAAGAAAACATATTTTTTCTCTCGAGAGTTGGTGGGTGAAGTTCGGAAGAAGGCCAATAGTTCTGACATGAAACTGCTCACAACAAAGTCTGTGGATTATCTTGAGTAACTGGGTCGTGTTTTACATTGCTGGTGAGTTTCAGCACCACAAGCTGAGTGCCATCTAGTTCTGTTATATATGAGAGAAAGGCCAAAATCTCCCAAACTCAACAACTCACACCAAAACAATCTAGATTGATAAATAACACTACAGGTGAGAGGAAGAATATGTACCTTTGTTTTTGGGGTGAACTGTTCCTTTAAGATGCAGTATATTTTTATTAAACAATTAAAATAAACAATTAAACACTTCCTGTTCTCCTGTTGTTAATGTAACACCATATAGATGGCACCAACCAGCCTGAAGCTAAGGAGTTTGTGGAGTGGGTCCTCTTCCACGCCACAGTGTGTAAACATGAGAACGTGGTGCGGATGTTGTACTGTCAGACCAAACGTCTGCCCATGTATCTGGTCTTAGATGCCAGCAGCCCGGGAAACCTCCTTCACTTCCTCTGGACACTCAGAAATGTAACAGTGGTGCACAGTCCAGGTTTAAATAACAAATGTTACGTGATGCTACATGCAGCCTTTAATGCCTGAGGTTAGTGGGATGACATAGATTTTTTTGTTCCCTCTTGAAGGACGCAGCAGATACATCTCTGTACTTGTCTGAGAAGTCAGTGTTTCTGGTGGCGAGGCAGGTTGCAGCCGGTCTGGTGAGACACTTTTTCTGGACCAGTTATTTCCCAACAGACAACCTACTGCAGAAGTCATTCTGTCTTTGACTCGTGCAGGGGAAAGGTGTTGTTTCCCTCGAGGTTTGAACCAAAGATTGATTTGTTTAAATGTTAACCGGCTCCTCCCTCAGGATTACCTGATGTCAGAGCACAGGCTGGTGCACGGCGATGTTGCTGCCAGGAACATCTTAATTGGGCCAGGCCTCTCGGCCCGGGTGTCCGGGCTGGGCGTGGCGTTTGAAGGACGCAAAATGGATTCAGCGGCGAGGCAAAGGGCAGCGGAGGTGCCTCTCAAATGGCAGGCTCCAGAGAGGGTTGTGATGCAGCTCAGTATCGACCGGAGCGATGTGTAAGGGCAGTGCAAAGGCTGAGAAAAGCAAACACACGCAAAACAAGTGGAATGTGTTGGTTTATCATCCATTTACTGTATTTGTACTATTGCATGACTATAACACTAACATTTTCTTTTCTCTATAGGTGGTCGTTTGGAATCTTGCTGTATGAACTGATTACTTTAGGTAACGCTGCATACTTATATGTAATGTCAGTGTTTGTGTCTTTTCCGATTAGCTTTCTTTAAATGTACGGATTTACACAATCTATAGTATTGGCACACCCTGCATGACGGACCACCATCAGCATCACACGTTACCATTAGGGTCACACTCATTTATTCAAGAAAAAAACAGTTTACACTTAGGGACACAAATATAGACCATATTCACATGACGGCCATTTACCTTTGACTTCCTGCTTAGGCTGGGAAGCTCAAATGTTGTCCTGCCTTGCTCCAGGGTGCAAGTCATATAAACATTGGCAATCCGACAGACTACCCCAAAATTTGCGTCCCTTATTGTAAAGTATTACCTTTAATTCTTTGTTTGTTTTTCTCCCACAGGTGCTCCTCCATACCCCGAGCTTGAGCCTCTGTCTGTCCTCCCAAAGCTTCAGGGGTCTTATCGAATGAAGAGACCGGACTACTGTGGAGGACCTTTGTAAGTTAACTTCTGAGAAATAGGTCACATTGTTACACTACAAAGTTGCATTTTCCTTCAAATCTTCCTGAGCTATTCTTCCAAAACGTCAATGTTAACTTCCCCCCTTTGCTCTGAACTAACTGGCTGTAAACGCGTACCTATTTTGCATTGCTTTTGTACGTTTTAAGGTACGATCTGATGAAGTATTGTTGGATGTGGAGCTTCAAGGATCGACCTACATTCTCGGCCATCATGAAGCTGCTGGTGTCCTCGCTGCACCTGGCAGATACAGAAGCCATTTGTATTCCTGACGTCATTGACGAATTTGAGTATAACAAACAGGCAGGGCTGCTCTCATAGGCTCACACCAAACATGTCAACACCTGCGAATAAGAAACAAGGCATGTAAAGTGTGATTATATCTCAGATTGCAATGTCACATTCACTCAGTGCTGCTGAATGTCTATCATTGACTTAGCATTTTTACAGTCAAGCATGTGTTATGAATCAAAGGAAAGCAAGTCATTTTATCATCACAGTTTTATTGTCAACAACAGACAGATCTCTTAATATTCATTAAGATCTTCTATCTTCTTTATCATTGGACAGAAGTGTAGTTTTTGTATCTCATGGCATGCATACATTACTGTAAGAATATTACAGAATATACTGGAGTGGATTTGTGTTCAGTCCGCACTTTACAATGTCGATTTTCCTCACAGCATTGTCAGTCATAAACCTTGTCAAGACCAGTGGGTTTAAATCAATATCAGAACCAGTGGACGGGACCTTTTGTATTCAGCTCAGCCTCAGCCTGCTCTGTTATCCCTTGTTAGGCAGAGACATTTAGATAATTCAGGTCACTGATGCCTCTGATTTCAAGTTATGACCAGTTTCAGCCTGTTACTCTGTGCCATTCTGAACAAAGTCTTATGAAACCATGCCGTTGACATTTGTCCCTCATACGAAATTGTGAAACAAGGTGAGTGAGGCCAGAAAAAGTGATGGCCAAGTTAAAGAGGTGGTCTGTTGAACATGTGAGCTCAGCCAATGTCGAATGTTGAAGTTGCAAAAGAACTTGAAGAAAAGTTTATGTTTCGACCACTAGATGGCAGCAAAAGTAGAATTTGCAGCCTGTGTGTTGTTTCTCTTGAAGGGTTAATTCACACTGAACAGTGACGTCACTGATTCATGCGTGGATTTACTATTTAGTTTGCAATGCCACTTAAAACAGAAGCAAACAGCATCATCTGATCAGTCATTTATTTTATTCAACCTAGTGAATAGAAAACTGTTTTGTGGGCACCAAAAAGGGAAAATAATGTTTTGCTGTTTTCATATTCACATGGGCAAACAAATAAATATGAAAACCAAAACTACAAGACAACAAAAGTCTCTTGTTTTTTTGTTTCTGTTGAAACTGTGTTGTGTCACTTACCTCAGTGGAGACTGGAAATTCAAAGAAACATTTGTAAGGCATGTTTTAAATTGAAAATTGAGGGGATTTCTAAGAAATTTAAAAAATGTTGGAAAATTGCTGTTAATCAGAGATAATCAGGGATAACAAATAGAATGCAAGCTGTTATACGCAGGTTTATTAATTAAATAGGCAACTGACTCCTTTCGCATTGCCAGAAGGTGAGTTTGATGTTCTGATGTTTTTTTCCCCCCTTGTTTGTCAAGTTTGACATCACGGATGCGCTGGAAAAACAGGGAACAGTAGAAAGAAGTAGATCATACACCTCATCAGACGACATCCAGAAGACGTTAAACTTGATTGAATAACTCTTAGACACATCATTCTTTTGCAGAACTAATAACAGAAGGAGTTTCTGTTGAAGATGAACTTTTTTTATCAGAACTGATCAATGCTCCAACACTGCTTGACAGAGACAGATGGAAAGATTATAAGCGGCCTCACCTTCAACACACATCATAGCATCGCGCCTAATAAAGGAGAGTGAATTACACAGATTACACAGATGTTAGCTTTAGATCACAGCTGAGCTGCGGAGGTGATAAGTGCAAACACTGGTGGGAGGCTAGTTAATATCCGTCATGAACCCTAATTCTCCACAGGAATCATTAAAATGTCTGATAGTATTCCCCTTTTTTGCCGTGCATGCTCCTGTGAGGTGTTTGCAATGATCACTTTGACATCACAGTGGAAAAAAAGTCAGAAATCCACAAATCAAAAAAACTAGACTTGTTTTTTGTTTTGGATTTCTATTTTTATTTGATGATCCAGTTCAACATGAAAACAGGAGAAACACAGAAATCTTTCATTTTTGAACCCTCAGAAAAACAAAAACAAAATTCTGACGAGATTGTCGTTTGCCAGATCGAATGGATTAACTGAAATGTTCAGACATTACACAGTGTAGACTGAAAACATACAATGAAGCGACAAAATCCAAAAATAGGCGTATACCATCTCTTAGACAGAGTCAGAACTTGGTAAAAATCAAAGTATTAAAAGCTAAATAAAAGAAAAAAATAAGTCCGTAACTCAGAAGCCATTCTGGGGTCCATTGACTTTCAATTCAGCTTATTCAAAACATACATTCAAACAGCAAATCAAACAAAAGGAATGACGGCACAATCATATTTCAAAGTTTTTGAACCGACTGGCTTTGAGACTCCTACAAAATGGAACAAGTGAGGAAAACCCATATCCTGACCTGAATGTTTTGAAAGTGAAGTGACCCCAACCCTGATGGAAACATTAACAGTCAGTTAACACAAGACTGGTCATAGTGCTTTCTGAATGCCCGTCATTGTGTAACAGATAATCCAGAAACAACATGGAATTTTTTGAATCTCGAAAAATGGTGCTGAGAAGTCATGTTGTATGTTCAGAGACTAAAGGCTTATGCACACTACTCATTAAACTATGCTCAATACTGTGGGCATCATATTCAGAGTTATGTTGCTTAGTTAAATTCAATATTTAAAACTCAAGAGATTGTTTCATTTGAAATCATTTGTGTATATTTTGTGCCCTGCTGCCACGTGTGTTTACAACATGGAGAGAAGATTGGATTACTGCTGAAGAAGGGAGCTTACACAGGAGATAAACCTAATGAAAATTCAGTTTTTAGAACAAGCCACCCAACCCCTGACTTCAGTGTCAGTGCAGCAAAGACAAGAAACAGCATGAAGGTTAATCCTCAAGAGTAACAATAAAATGCCCTGTCATCCCTCATTCATGTAACTTTCAATCTGGGTTCTATTTTAGAGCAGTCACATGAACATAAAGGTTAAATAAAACAAGTGTAATTTTTACTTAAACTAAAAAAAATGACTCAATAAAAAGCTAAAGTCCAAAAACTGTGTGATGCTGACAGAGCTCTATCAAACTACAAAATAATAAATTGCCAGGCTCTAATGGCATCCCAATAGAATATAAAAAAATAGGTATCTCCTTTTACAAACATGATAAATCCCTTCACAATTAATCAACTGCCTCTTGCAATGGCAACAATGCTCCTGCTCCTCAAACCAGGTAAAGATAAACACAACTGTAGTTTGAATTAGTGGTCGACCGATGAATCGGTTTGACGATGAATCACCGCCGATAGGACGTTTATCAAACTATTCTTATTGGCTGAACTTGGCCCCGATAGTTGCCGATGGCTGCACAGCCTCCACCGACCACGCGGGGGAGTACGTCACCGCTTTGCAAGGAGGATACGCTGAGTCAGTCACCATCATTTGAGGGCCACTTCTGAAAATATCTAAATCCTCTTAATCTCCCTCTCCCTCTTAATCTAAAGTAAACTGACACAGACAGCGAACTGCTGTACGTTAAAGTTAGATATGCAGCAGCCATACATGCGCAACAGACTTTAATTAATGCCACGTTTTTCGATGTAGACTAAGAGACTAACGTTACATCAGAGGTATTTTTTCCACTATTTTCTCCACTCCATGAAATACCTTCCACACATTACTCTGGCGATAGGGATAGAAAATATGGCCTACCCTTGAATCATTGCGGTCTTGGATTGGAAGAACTGATTTAACCGGAGGCTGACAAGTCATATCTGGTCTTGCATAGCCAGACCTCTCTCATCTGACCCGTTTTTATTCTCCCCACAAGTAATCTAGTCTCGTATATATAACGCGACACCATCACTGTGTCCACGATAGGGACAGGACACTGAAGGCTGCCAGGACGTTACATTACTTAATACTGTACTTACCAATGTGGCGATCTCTCTTCAAATAGTAATAGTCCCGTCACGGAACTATCCAGCCATTAATCCATTTTACGCTGGGAATATGCACGAACATTAATGGTTCATAAGAGCAGCATTTAACAATGTAACGGGACGCGCAACTGAAGTAATCCTGGCCAGTTCAGCCACAGAACAGTGCGTCGTCCATTGTAAATAGAACAGATTCCAACGATGTGATCCGCTAAATCACGTTTCCAGATCTTGTGTCTTGATATCAAACATACAGCTACTGCCAGCTTTTCAACTCAAATGAAAGACTCTGTCCTGCACATCTCTAAAGTTACTCTATTAGTTACACTGTAACTTATCACCGAGAGGGTGGGAAGGACTAGGGGGCGAGAGAGAGAGAAAAAAAAATCGCCATTTTAATTATACATATAGATCGGCTTTTTCCTTCTCCTAAGCAGACTTGAGAAAATGATTCCAAAAATTATAAATGTCGCCAGGATATAATGTAAGCAGTTAATATTTCTGCAAACCACAGATACGTCCATGGTTGACACTTATACCAAATGTGGCATATCACGTTCACATTATACAGTATGCTTATTGCTTATTAGTCACCAGTGTTATCATAAGCAAACGAGGCTGCCAAACAGCCGACTGCAGTTCAAGTCACACCACTGGACCAAAACTTTTTTTTTTTTTTGCCAAACCATGATAATTTCCTCACCAGGACCAAGTGGTTTTTGTGCCTTAACCTAAAAAGAGCATAAGCACAGCATTGTGACAAACGAGAAAATAAAAAATGCTCCGTAAATGTAAAGTTGCAACATAAAGACATGACTAGTTTGAACTTATCTGTGGTTTTGCAGACACATATTTAGCTAACATTTATTCGGGCGATTGAGTTTATCAGAGACAGACAAGGCTCTGATCATGTTTGTCGACTGTTTGATATAATCAATTCAGCTCAGAAAAGAGAAGAACCCATATACTAATTGTCTCAATGCATGCTGTGACAAAATCAAACCCACTTTTCTCTTTGATACATAACTTTATATATTTATATACTTACACTACACTTCATATATCAAAACAAAAGGCTCCAAAAGCTAGAAGTCTGAACGAAAGCATTTTGTCCAATCTTGCCTTTCTCTTGAGAGGCTGTAGGCAATGACGTCCAGCTTCACCTTAGGATTCGGTTTCACTCTATGTCGATGACCTCTTATTGTTCATTAAGGACCCACTAACCTAATTTCCACCATTACTAAAATGTCTGACAGAATACAGTGCATCATCAGGCTCTCAACTAAACTTTACTAAAGGTGAGATACTGCCATCAAGCAATTTAGTTTAGCAGATTGGTGGATCAAACCAAATTTGACCTTTAAAGATGATTAGACTTACCTGCGACTTTAATTGGAATAATTAGAATTGGATTTCTGACATCACAGCATCACAGTTCAGACCGTTTTGGACTTGGTCACCACAGAAGAGAATGAAAGAAGATGGATATCAATAGAAAAACAAGAATTGCAAAACAACTCTGCTGAATGCCGTTCCCTTTTTGGGTATTATATACAAACTGAGTACAATTACCAAGAACCCAACTATACACAGCACTTTACTTTTCCATTTCATTCTTGAATCTAATGGGTCACTCTTTAAAATACTTCACTATCGAACAACCCAAATCCCGTAACAGCGACAGACTCCAACATTGTGTGGATAAAGGCATTAAATAGTTAGGGACCTTTACACAGAAGGTATATTCTCTAGTTTCCAAGCAACCTGTCCTGAAAATACAGCCTCAGTACAATCTGTTTAATGGCTACTTGTGAATACATCACTGGGTTGAAGCAAATACACCTAATAGTATTCCCCTCAGCTGCTATGGTAGTAGTATTCACATTAGCTTTTGACAATATTCTCCACAATAAGTGTCATGAATTTGAAAGTCCTTTTACAGAACGAATGGGAGTTAGATCTGGATTCTTCATAAGATGATGCTGACTGCCAAAAACGTTTTGAACCAAGCTCAATTTTTTTTTAATCTCCGGTAAGAGCAGACTAATTTAATTCATATCTTGCTATACACATGTTAAATTTAACAATATTTCACCTGGGTGGCAGAAATGTAAAATTATAAATGCTTATAATTTCCATAGGATCTGAAAATGTAGCAGACTTAAAACAACTGACACTAGATCAATGAATTAACATCATACTGTATAATGTTTTGAGATCTGGGGAACCTTCATATACACCTTACCTCAACTCAAATGTGATGGTTGATATTCAATTGCTAATTGCTTTCATCTGGACCTAATTTTATTTTATACCCTGTCATACTTTTACACTGTTTTTATTTTATGGTGGTCAGTAAGTGCAGAGGACCAAACCAAATACAGGGGTTGGGGGTGGGTATTCGCTTGTCTTTTTGTGTTGTATTTTGATTTGATGAGCATTGTTGAAAATGTTTACTGTAAATACAGAACTTTTGTGCTCTGCCTCTATTTTGACCAATAATAATTAAAAAAAATCACTACAAAGAAAAAGAGCAAGTGTTGGCCTGTAGTGCATGAGCATGTTCAGCTCAGACCCTCAATGGCAGGAAGCCTCAGCTCACTCAGATGGGCCAGGTAGGCCGCAACCTATTTGCAAATTTTGGAAAAGGCCAGAACCCCTTTTACACTTTACTGCTCCAGAGAGATGTTGGGAACAAAATGTAGGAGACAGACCACAGCAGGTAGTACACGCATGCAGGCGGGAAGGAAGAGCAGAACACCATCACGACTCCTAGGGAGAAAAAAAGGTTGAGTGAAACAATTTTGTAATTTGAAAGAATTATATTTCAAAAGCTTGTTTTTGTCTTTGTGCAATGTCCATCATAAATACACAACGGACAAGATTATACAGTCTTGCTAGCAGCAGTGTGAGACCATACAAAAGTACACACTGACCTTTTACCAAATGAATGTACCAGATTTCATGGTAAAAGGTTTCGCCAGTTGATGAGAGGAGTCCAGTAACAAGGTGGTTTTCTTTGGCTCCTAGCAGCCTGGTGCTGAGTCGGTAAATAGGACCGGTAACTAGCAAACAGCAGCTACATTTACCAGCAGTTAGCAGTTACTTTAGCAACAAAGCTACCGGTGCAAGTCCAGTGTAAATCACCTTGAAACTGTAACTGGCCTCCGTCATCGTTCTCTAAGGCTGCGTATGGCCCTGGTCTAGAGGTGTTTATTGGTAGGCTGCTGGTTAGCTATAGTTAGCAGTTACGTTAGCAACAAGTGCAGCTGGAGGACAACGGAAAATACTTTCTCAATAAAATATGATACAGTTTCACCCAAATCACTGAATGAGGTTAGTAAGTTATGTGTATTTCTTATGTGAATTTATGTTCTAACCATAATTTCTGACAATTGTGCTCATGATAAAGAGAGAGGTGAATCCTACTGAATATGTTTTCAATCGCTCTACCTCCGGCATAGACTACTTTCTTCCAGGCCTGGGACTCCAGCACTCTGTCATGAGGGTAGAAGTTTTGACTGATCATAAAGAGGATCATGGCCATCGCGAGGACCCGCAGCATGGCCATGTTTCCTCCAGACAGCAGAGAGGCGCTAGCCAGGATGGCTGAGGAGTAGATGCAGGGCAGGCCGCGGTACACAAATGGAATCCCTGAGGACCGAAGAAGAATAAAGTAACGTGGTAGTTAAATGAAAAGAGACGATAAAAAACCAAGAGTATCTGAGAACTTACCGCTTGAGAAGAAACAGAGGCGGACGAACACGGACAGGACGTAACACATGCACAGGATGTTGTCCAGCAGGTCAGATGTCCTCAAGAGCAACGACGTGGCAATCCCGAAGGTCGTGAAGTCACCGAAGTCATCAAGCTTGGCACCTGAATATGAAAAAGATTAATAAATGGCCCGTGATATGAATAGTGCTGGTGTCAGAACTTGCTGACTGACATTATCCATGCTACAAACATTTTATTCTGCTTCAGAATGGCTACATGTGAACACCAACGGTCCTATTATTAAACTTCTTTCGATCTGGCAGTGCCTTAGTCATGAGTTTACTGCCTATAAAAGCCAGTGCAGATACGTTATCTCTCCAGTATAGTCACTGCCAATGTCACTGACATGTGACATATCCATGTGGAAATTTCAGCGTCAGCCCAACAGACGGCCATTCTATAAACAACATTCTCCACTGCCTTGTCTCTTTATCCCAGGAGCACGGAGCATGTTTTCAGCAGATGAGGATGAGGTGATTCAGGCCACTGCTCAAATGAACGAGGTGGAATTCCACAGCCCAGGGTCAACAATTTTAGCAATTTCAGATATGCAGAGAACCCAAAGCAACAGGATAAAATAGACAATTGGAGTGTGATCCCGTGGAATTAGACTGCTTAATCAGAAAGTGATTGTTCATTTGACAAAATACGTGGGGGGGCACAACAACATCCACCTGCAAAGTCATGCAGAAAAAACCCCGTCGGGACACAAAGCCTCCAGAAATGCGCAGCCACCGATGTATTGTGATGCACCTGGGAGTTATTTTGGGCTGTGGAAAAAACTTGCAATGTTACACCAGCTATTTGTGCCTCTGGATTTTTTACTATATACGGTACAGTGCTGTGATCTTTTGAAAAACAAGTCACAGCAGCACATTTTGTATGCCGTGTATGTGCATGAGCTAGGCGGGGGTAAGAAAGGGCATGCCATGCCTTACAAATGCAAATCTCAACCCCAAAACCTCAGCTAACAGCTAAAAAGACACTGATTTAATAACGCTCAAATTGCATCACATTAAAAATGTATGATTCCTCTCTTGGAGACTTTGTAAGACTATCCCCAGTATTTCAGTGGCAGAGTTTAATTCAACTGGCTTCCTTTGTTTGTGACCTTGTGCGGCCAAATTAGAAAGTCCAGACAAAGGACTGTGCAGCAAGCCTTGCCAACACCCCAGATGAAGTTTATCTTTGGTCAGAGCTATTGACCACAGCACTCCACTTACCCAGCGCAGAGCAGGCATCAAGTCGCCTGGCAACTGCCCCATCCGCAAAGTCCAGCAGGTAGCCAATCAGAACCAGCCAACACGCAGCATGATGGTGCCTGAGCAGAACGAGTGAGCGTTAGGTTTAGCTATTTGATGACAGCAACCCGTTTCCAAGGGTCAAATATTTGCACATTCTCACAACTGGAAAAGGGCTGAAACTAGTGCTAACGCAACTAGAAAGACAACACACTGAACAGCGACGTCAAAGTGATGTTGTCTTGTTGAACGCTCACCGAAACGGAAAACCTTGAAGAACCGGTCCCGTGTAACAATTAGCTCACAAAACTGACTAACTCTCTTTTCATATAACTTCAGTTGTCAATACGGTCAGATTGATTGTGCGTTTCTCCTTTTTTAGTCCTTTTTTCTGAGGCAAGGTGACAGCCATCGGTGTTGGTGACGTATATTGAGGAGACGATGGAGTTTTACACAAAACTAAATGGGATCAAAAATTCTTCTCTCGCCATTGCCTACTGTACAAATATTTTCCAAAATAAGGTCCTCTATATCAACATTACTGATTGTCTGGCGGCCCTGAGGGGCAAAATACAACACCTGATGAAAAAAAGATCATTTTTTTCCTTTATTTAAATGTTTCGTTAACTTTTTTTTACTGTCTTTTCTATTTTGTAAATATGTTTTCTGAAATGATGTCTTTTTTAACAGGGATGCGTAATGTGAAAAGTTTTGTGCGTGTTTTTTCATCCAGCTTTGTTGTGTTTTGTCCCTAAATTATTATACTCATTTTGGATTTATTGTTTGTTTGTTCTTTACGTAAAAAAAAAAAAAAGATTACAATGATTACAAACAATCTACTTTGTCCATCCCATAATGATGTGTTCGCTCACCCATTAAGACTGCTGAGAATGGAGGCCATGCCCATGACCATGTTGGCAACTGACAGAGCATTAGCTGCATTTTTACGTGCAAACTCCTTGATCTGCAGTCCCGTGGCGTGATCACTCAGAAAAAGCTTGTTGGTGCACTGAAAGAGACCTGAGACCACAAAATAACAGCAGTTAGTAGTTGTCTGTGTTACGTCAAGAAACCTATGCTGAGATTTAAGAAGCAAAAGCAAAAGCTAAATCCCTACTGTGATCCGGTGACCATACCAGCTTTTGATGAATATGTCTGAAGTTTCAGTTAAACCTCAGTTGGACTGAGAGTAAAAATGTGCACAAAAAAAAAATCATAACCTTAATGTTTTACCAGTCATATGTGAACAATACTACTTTTTATACCATCTAATGGAAATCCATATTGCAGTATATTGTAGCATATGTTTGCATATGTTTCTTTTTTTTCCTTTTTTTAAAGCATAATATTACTTTAAAATTGATTCCCCCGTCTTATGTAAAAGAAGCATCACTTACCAAGACGTATGTTTATTGGATGGAGACAGACCTTACGATACATTCATCCATTTTCAGATCAGTAAAATGCATTTGTTACTGTACATTTCATTCATTTGCAGCCTACAGCATGCAACATTAGCTTGCCTCAATAGCTACTCATTATATGATCAGTTATATCTCTACGCTAGACATATTATACATTTTTTTAGCTGTTACAAAAAATGGCCACAATGACATGTAGTAAACTTTAATATCAATAGATAAAAATTGGAAAAGAAATATATTTCAAAAGGATACAATGTCTGAAGAGGATGCATATGAAGTGTTAGCACGCAATTGTGATCTTAGCAGGGGGGAAGATATGCACAAATACTGGTGTGGGGAACAGTATGAATACAGGGGACTACCACATACAGTCGTGGTCCAAAGTTTACATAGACTTGTAAGGAACGTGTATATCATGGCAGTCTTCAGTACTAATCATTTCTGCAGCTCTCATTTATCTGTGATGGAATGAGTGCAACAAATACTACGTTTTCACAAAAAAACATTCATGAAGTTTGGTTCAATAATGACTTTATTATAGGTCTTCTGAAAATGTGACCAAATCTGCAGGGTCAAAAATATACAAAGTAATTCTAATATTTGGTTAAATGCCCCTTGGCCAGTTTTACCTTTATTTTTAACCACTCCTCTTGACAGAATCGGTGGAGGTCAACTAAATTTGTTAGCTTCCTGCCACGGACTTGTTTCTTCAGCATAGTCTACATGTTCTCGATGGGGTTCAATTCAGGACTTGGGAAGGTCACTACAAAACCTCAATTCTGGCCTGATTTAGCCATTCATTTACCACTTTTGATGTGTGTTTGGGATCGTGGTCCTGCTGGAACACACAACTGCACACAAGACCCAATCTTCTGGCTGATGCTTTTAGGTTTTCCGGAGATAATCCTCCTTTTTCATTATTTCATTTACTTTCTTTAGAGCACCAGATCCACTGGCAGCAAAGCAGCCCCACAGCAATATACTACTACCACCACCATGTTTGACAGCAGGTATGGTGTTCTTGGGGTGAAAGAGCCTAAAATCAATGCTGAGCTCTTTCCCATTGTAGTGCTTGTGGCCGAGTCTAGTGGGTGTATCAAACCAGCCCAATTAAAATGGGCCCAGAAAAGTCATCAGCTGTTATCAATCAGAATCACTCAGAAGAAGTGAAGAGGCCATGCTACAAAGAACATTTGATCCACACAACTTTGTATAATCACCTAAATTAATCCGTCAAGTTGCTGTGTGTTTACTTTTCTATCCAGCAGATTTGGTCATATTTTCAGAAGACCTACGATAAATTCATTATTGAACCAAACTTCATGAATGTTTTTGGTGACAAAGTAGTTTGTGTTCCACTCTTTCCATCACAGAAACACGAGAGCTGTAGTAAATCACTGGAACTGAACACTGCCATGATAAACATGTTCTTTACAAGTGTATGTAAACTTTTGACCACAGCTGTACACCACTGGCTATAGTGAGAGTGAGTTGGACCTACTGCTTTGACACATACCAGACGTGAGATCAATGAGCCTGTTAACTCTGATCAAGCCTAGTGACCTGAGACAGGCACATGGCAGCAGCACTTACAGAGCAAACTGTTCAAATCTACGAATAACACTAAAGCCTGGGCTATAGCAGAGATTGTGGCGTAAAGATGAATCTACAACCTCTCCTGATTGACTTGTTTTTAAGACAGGCAGTTCATCATTTAAATACTAAACTGCATTATGGCCAATAGTCATAGTTTTATTGAGCCATGTTTGCTTGAAGTGCAGTTAGAAAAACTCAAAACTTGATTAGTTTGAAGACAAAAATTTGCAGTATGAACCAAAGTTAAAGCTACATCTTTGTCAGCAAGATGGAAAGACTGCTGACAGTGCCTCACTCCAGCCAAAAACTGCCTCTGCCCCCACAAAGAGCTGTGAAGTTTTTTTTAATGAAGTCAAACAAAGAAAATCTTTGTTTTCTGTCGGCCTCCTCTCTTGTGAGCTTATCACTTTCTCTCAAGTCATAGTACTGTCCAAGACAGGATGCACAAAATTTTAAGATTTCTTTTTTAAATGTTGCAGTAGCAACCCTGAAAGTGTTTTTCACCCTGAACTTCCTGTGATTCCAAAGCCAGGCGAGTTCAAGAGACTCTTCATCTGAAAGAAAACAGCGTATGAGACACAGCAAAAAGCCAACAATAACTCACACTTCAACTTGACAGCATGCTTTTTACTTATTAGTTTAGTTTCTTAATTTTAACACAAGTTACAACCTAGTATCTAAACTTTTCATGGATAAACACATCAGTTAATTTCTCTGAAAATCATATAAATGCCAAGTTTGCTAGATGAATAGTCAGGTTCATTCACTTCTGTCACAGTAAACACGATTAGAGAGCCACACAGCAGCTCCGTGTGAATAAAAAGTCTGTGGGGTCGCAGCTCCTACGCTTCAGTTTGACTCAAACTACTTAATGCATTGTCTTGGTTACTAATAAAAAAAGAGGATAAAGGCCAGAGCCAAACACATTGTCAATTTCAAGCAAGTGTTTATTTCTGGATTGCTGCCTAATGAGCGCAAAGCATGATGGGAAGGCCCCTTGTTATGTAACACCCTGCTATGTTACCTGGTAACGACTAAAAGGGAGTAAACAAAAAGCAGCAAAACAATAATCTGAGGTGAACCAACTGAACAATACAAACTATTTTGCTTTTAAATGTGTTGACTGTGTTTTGTGATATGCAGATGTAGTAAAAAAGTATTATAAGAACATATAACAGTCGTATAACTTTTATTTCTTCCACTCCTATTAGGTGTGGTTTGTGAATCTGTGATGTAATTTCACAATAAAACGAGTGACCAACAATTAAACAATCAACATCCTCAAACTGTATAATCTATGTACAGTGTACATTGATGTATGTGTGCTGTGATAATGAATTATTTCTCACATTAAAAATTGATGTGCAGGTTTTTATAATAACTGCACATTACCGCTGTATCATCTACCCTATTCTGTCAGCCCAAGAACCTTCCAGCACATTGGCGGCTGTTTTCCTTCCCTAATTTGATCCAGGATAACTTCGGATTTAATCTCTGGCACCCACATGCCCATGCAGGTGTGCATTAATCCAGATTACGGGATGAGATTGAGAAACAAGTACGTACCAGAGGAAGGAGTCAGGAGGATCATGATTGTCTCTGGCTCACAACAGCTGTAAAATAAATATTGAAAGTGCTTACATGACATTGAACTGTGTGTTAAAAACATGTTTATAACACACATGTTTACCATTTAATATCAGTTTGATTATCTGAAAATTACAATGAAATTTTAAATAAATTTAAAAAATAAGTACATCATCTACAAACTCTTAATAAGATTAGTGATTATTTTTTGCAACTTTAAAATGTCCATCCAGATGAATTAATAGATTAACTACACAGTATTTATCAAACATTTACAAATTATTAAACATTCCTACCCTCAATCCTATTTACAACTATTTCATAGGATCCAGCACCTCCTTGGTCACTATCAAATACATGTTGAATAATTTTTTATGTTATACATCCTTTTATTTTCCACTGAAGTTTCTCAAAAATTGCTTGTTTGTCTATTTTGCAGGCATTTCAAATCAGAGATAAAAAGAGATAAAGGGAGCGGTCATGTCACGCAGTAACGCCCGAAGTGTAATTATAGCTGTGATTTTTGTGCACGACATGCGAGCTAAGCTGGCATGTGCTTCATGCTTTTTTAGTTTCTAAATATTTGGGCATATGGTCACTGTGAATCCCAAAAGTAAGTGGGCGTTTGTGCTGTGAAATGATGACATGAGTGTGAAGGTTAATTTAAGACGTGTGTGCGTGACTGTCCACAGTATTTAAATGGAGGGGAGACGATCAATCAGACGGACAGACAGACAGAACATGTCACTTACAGAGGGGAGACGAGTAAACGTGGGAGTGAAGGGACAGTCAAGGAGAGGGAGAAAAAAGGGGGGAGGGAGCATGCAAACAGAAACATAAATCAGCTGTTACTAAAATATGATGCAAAATACTTTATTAATCTCCCAAAGGGGAAACTGAGTATCACGGTACCTTTAAGACAACAAGTAGGATGATAAAAAAGACATACACATCTCAAGGCAGTACAAGAAAAGGTGAGAGCACAGCACCATAAATAACAACTAGTGTAAACGTCTAAATGACTGCACTCTAACATATTCAACTTCAGGGCTCGCATCATTACGCAGGACTTAGTTTGGTCACAGACTACTTCTACTACGCACCTCTCAGTGGTTCTGAGTGATTAATGTGAAGTCTCTGATGTAAATAAATAATGCTCAGTGTGTGACAACAGTTTTGGTTTTGTTCAGTGCCAGACATTGTCCGATGTGTTCCAGGCAGTGTGGATTTCTGATGCGTCCCCTGACTTTTTCACTCCCCCTGACCTGCCAGAACAGCGCCCTGTCTGTGCGCCAGGACCTTTGGATTTACAAATTAAGCACTGCCTGGCAACCAAAGGCATTTCAATTTGGCCTACTGTTCCACAGTGGTGGAAAGTTACCATAAGCACATTTACCCAGGAGCTGTACTGGGTTGGAGATACGTCCTACACGTTCTACACTGCCGTGAGCTACATGGCTTTATAGAGTATTTAAAACCTGCTGCAACATTAAAGTGATGTACACTGAATGCACAGTTATAATCAAGTAATACATTACAGCTTATTCTGAAACTTTTTGGTACTTTTGGTACTTCTACATTTTGCATGCAGGGTTATTCTGAGTTATTCTACAGTGTGATATTGGCACTTTTAGTAGATGTTACACCTGTTTTGTTTGATAGCTGGACAATCACATTATTGCTGAGTCGAGATTTAATGTTTGGATGTGGCGGTGCAGGTCGTCTGCGCAACAACAACTCGTGTCTTGTTTGTCTTTAATTCCAGAACGCGTGCAGGTAAAACCTCAAATCAGGCCACATAATTCAGCCTGGTTCTCAGGCACTGTCCCCGCTAAGCTTAAATGCTCCTCAAATCCTTCTTATAGTCTGTGACTCTGCTTCCAAAACCACCTGCTGCTTTTGCCCTTTCGCAGCTGCTCAGAGGGGGCTTCAGTGTGCAGCGCTCCATCCTCAGCACCAGCTCTAGGAGGGCCGACATCCCTCTGCACGAACACATCACCACAGCCATGAAAATAACCAGGGGGTTTGAGTTACATGGGAGCCAGTGGGACTCCCATTAAAGCAGTAAAATCACTGATCTGTGGGGGTCTCTAATACATTCTTCAATACAATCTTTATTTGTATAGGCCAATTCACAACAAAAGTCATCTCATGACACTTTCCAAATTGAGCAGGTCTAAACCATACTCCTTGATTGATTGATTTACAGAGACCCAACCTTTTACCCCATGAGCAAGCACATGGCGACAGTGGCAAGAAAGAAAACTGCCTTTTAACAGGCAGAACCCTCGGAGAAGAACTGGATGCCTTGACCGGTAACTCGACTAATCCCTTTTCTTATTTGAACTAAATAACTGCTGATGTGATCTACTTTACAAAACTGTTGCAAGAAGAGGGATGCTCTGCGTGTGTGTGTGTGTGTGTGTGTGTGTGAAAGTCATGGATATGGACCACATAATGAATTGATGAATGTCACTAGCAAAGGCAATATTCCAGACTCCCTTACAAATCGAGTGATTTTATGAGTTGTTGGAGAATTTAATCAACTTTGTTGAACGACTATGGAAATGTTTAACTCACTGGTGCCTTCTTGTAAATTCGGCATTAAGTACAATACATTCAGATGCTTCTTTCCTTGTAAAAAGTGTCAGTTTCTTCGCGGCATCGCTGTAAAAGCCTGTCACTTCTTCGTCGGACTCCCTTTAAAAAACACTCAATTTTGACACTTGTTGCGTTAGGAGAAACTACACATGCTGTGAAACGCTTTCTGCAACATATTCTTAACTATGTGGGTCTGCTTGTTAATTCGGCAAACGTTATACGTGAAGAAATTGTTTCTTTGTGTTAAAAACGTGCAGCCCCGTATTTTCACAAAGAGGGGGGCGCGACGCGTTTAATGTCAGCCATTGTCTGCGACATCATAACATTTCTCCATTCCTGTCCTAACGTTGGTTAGTGTTACTTATGATAGAGACCCCCACAAAGCTCATATTACAACTCGAACAGTGAATATAACAGTCAGTTAGTCTGATGCGGACAGGTGCATGTGTGGGGCTCTCTAACATCACTGCATGTCAGGCTGGAGAAAGAGGCGCAACTGCGTCACAACCAAATCATCCATGTTTTCTCTTTAAAATACGTGTTCGCTGTAGATGTGAGGATGAATGTACCACACATACAAAGTGCGTCTCATCTTACCTGCAGGGACCTCCACAGATTACAAATTCTAGATTATTCCAGTGAAGACGTCTAAATGCGCAAGAATACACGTTTCTGTCTCTCTTTTTCTTTTTTTTTTCACGCAGACTGATTAAATCTCTGTTTGGTTTTGATTTGCTGTTAACTAACTCGTGTGTTCAAAGATGCTACGCTGTCAATAAAACACTAACACCTCATCAGGACGTTTACCTGTCAGCTTCACAGCCGCTCTCTCAGCGCGTCCTTTTTAAGACCAAGGATAAACCCGCTGGAATATTCCACCGGAAGTGACGCTCCCGGTGATTGTAGTTCTTTTTTTCTCCCCCAAATTGGACTACAGTGAAAGTAACAGTGGGGCAGAAAGTAGAGTGTGTGAACTGAATGAATAACACAAGTATGGAGGACTTTTTGTGACCAATCAACTTTCTTATTTTAATGCAAAAGCTGTGAAGCACCTGTCAAAGGACAACAGTAAACCTCTATTTCACAATAGCCTCTATTTTAGCAAAAGGCATAATTATTATTATCATTATTATTAGTAGTAGTAGTAGTATTATTATTTGAAAGTTCAGACCATTCAGGCAGCTGTAGCCGAGCATCATTGTGAGTCCCTGTCCCTGCACGATGTTGTTCAGCCTCAGTATGGTTTATTTTGTGTTCTCATGCCAGCAACATTTCTTCATATCCATGAATAATCTACAAATTACAGTACATTGTATTTATGCACCAATGATAAGCCCTCTTCAACTACTATGGAGGATGATGATAAATCACAACTGACTGACATTTGTTCTTGTATAAGTCCCAAATGCACATAGGTGTCATTTGCACTTGTCCCCGTCACTTTTTATGAAGCATAATTAGTTAAAAATGTGCCAAATAATATCTTGCACCAGAAAATGTTAACTACCAAATTAGATTAAATGAATTTCAATGCATTATGCTCTTTTTTTTTTCTTGAAATCATAGCACTTTGTATGGTTTCTGGGTATTGGGTGTATAATGAAGGAACATATGGAGGCTCCTTAACAAACTGTCAGCAATAAATTAAAGACAATTCATGAAAATCAACCCAAGAAATGCTGGTAACGGAAACACAACCTGTGATTACAAATCTAAACATTTTAATAGAGTCTCTGCTGCTGTCAGCACCATCTACATGGAGTTTGCTTTTGATAATCATTCATGATGATCACATAATTTTATTTTATCCTTGTTTTGGAGAGAGGGAGAGAGAGAGAGAGAGAGAGCAAAATTGTTGCGGCCCACATCCGGCCCACATACCACGTGCAATGATGCCACTTTCACAGGACTGATCTGCAGAAGAGAGGTTTATTTTGTCCACAAGTAGAGACTCCTCTGGATGAGTCTCATGACCTGAAGCTTACAGTAACCACATTAATCCTTGTTTTTTCTTGTGTTATAATTGTTGATACTCAATTATTCAATAACATTTCTGCTCTCTGAAGTATCTGGAAATGTAGGCTACTGATCCCCTACTCATTCCTCTTCTATGCCCATCCCAGTCCAACCCAAAGTAGATTCAAAGCTGTTGTTGCAGGCATGGTTTTGGGCTCTTTTGAAAGGTTATAAGCTGAATCATTTATTTATTTTACCCTCACCTAAATTGTTTACTGCAAAAATAAGCTGACCTTTATCTGCCCCTATTAGCTGGAAAACACACTGACAATGAACAAGTAACACATGTTTTTCTGAGGAATTATCAGGCACCTGGCAAAAAAATGCCATCTGGTGATCTCAAAATACACCTGCTTGACAGTAACAAGGGCAAAAACTTGATATAGCTCTTATTTAGCCCTTATTTACATTAACTTTGGACATATCAAATACTCAGAAATAAGTGCTTAGGTGGAAACACAACCTGTTCAAAGAACGAAATGAATAAAACTACACAAACTTGCATCATTTCCAAGTTTCTGGCCTTAAGAACTGATATAAACTATGTATTGCTGGATTTGATATCTCATTGGGTACATGATGCATCAATCATCTGGAGACTGGCTTGTAAGTGGCTCAGGAAGAAGAGAGAATGGATCACTTGTCAATATGATCACTCATTGGCTGTTGCAGGTTCTAGGGCGGGCATAGACGCTCATATCTGCTCAAATAAGCTGTCAATCAAACGTCTGCCATCTCAGGTCTCACATCATAAAGATACATGATGCAACCATATTTGTATTTAAACCAGACTTTCCTGTTTGTAAGAAAGTGGCTCTCTCATCCACAGGTGGCTGGAGGCTGAAATTGCATTAAATTACTAAATATATGTGTTAACATTGTAAAGACATACCACGAGAAGACCCTGCTGCAAGAAAATGTGTGTGTTTGCTCTCTTCTCCAAGTCCTGAGAAGGAAACTGGCGCTTATTTGGAATGAGACTCAATTGTTCCACTAAATGAGACATTTACAAGAGACAGCACACTATACAGCAACAGATACTAAGAATGATACAGGTTGAAGATTTCACATACTGTCTTAGCGGTTAATACACATCCTGCACTAACAGTTAATCCCCTTAAACATGTCGACCGCTGAGTCTTCACACTGAGCAGAAAGCCAGCGGGCATGTGAAGCGGACCTTGTAGTCTTGACAGCGATTTCCGGCAGGCTGCTCAGCATTCACACAGGCAAAGCCACGAGCGGCGTCATATCTGCAAAATATAACAAGCAAACATTAAAGGGACGCTACACCAATTTAACACATGAATGTCAGTTTATGTGTCATGAGGAGAACTACTGAGCTTGTGAAAATGTCAGTGCAATACTAAATCACTGGAGTGCCATTTAAAGGAATAGTTCAACATTCTTGGAACATACCATTCTCATGTCTGTGCGGTAGGATGAAGCCACTTTCAGCTTATCCCAGCATAAAGACTAGAAACAGCTTGCCTGGCTCTGTCCAAAGGTGACAAAATCTGCACAGCACTTCTAAATCTCTTAAATTATAAGAGCCAACTGTCCTTTAACACTCTAACCAAGAACATTGGATTGATGCAGTGCCTCTTGTAATTACCATTCATGTCGTTTGATGTAATTAATATCTAGAGAATGGCTAGAATTCATATTTAATGTTATTTAATGGACCCAAAAAGGAAAATTTGGTCATTATCTTTTAAATCCCATGCTGATGGAAAGTCGGGGGAAGTGTTGTAGTCCAAAAATCAGCTTCACAGCAAAACAGTGTTGCAGCATTCTCCTAAACAACTGAAGTAGATGGGGACTTGTAGTATTTTAAAACACACAGAGAGAGAAGCCCAGAGAGCCCAAATTTATTTCTTTTTATATTTATATATTTCTAATTTTTATGTGCCTCTGCAGAGACGCTTTGTTTGTTTGATATCACCGTACTACTCTGTTACATTCTTGTCTGTCCTCACACTCACACTTGAAAGACGTCGCCCGTCTGGTGTGCAGGGACACCAGACACTGTCATGGCTTCGATGGCCACAGGCTGGGAGCAGACCTGACTGGGATACAGCGTCTGCAGCCGGAGGAGGGTCTCATAGTCCCCCCGCCTTGTGGGGTCATCCAGGTCGAACCAGCGTGTCCTGCAACCTGCCAAACAGAGAGAAAACATTGTGATTTTCATCATTTTAGACATCTCTGTGTTCCACATTTGTAGTAAGTTGTAACGCAATGATTCCTTCATGAAAACTCACCCTGACAGAAATCTGAGGGACAGGTCAGTTTCACTTGATAATCCTCACACTGCTTGCTCTTCTGTTTTGCATTGATGCATGCAAACCCAAAAGTGACATCATAGCTGGAAAACAATAAAGAGCAGGATGAAGCACTCATGATGCAGGGTTGTGTAACTGTGTAACAAAAGCCACATCGAACCTGCATGATAACAAAATAATGTGTTTACGAGAGGTAGGTGTCTCCGGTGTGCTTGGCAGATATTCCACTGGCCGTCTGGGCTTCGATGCTGATCGGGTTTCTACAGACTTGACCCGGGAAAGTTTTCAGCAACTGAAGTATGGACTCCACGTCGCCCTCATCTGACGGGGTATCACCGTTCAGCCACCCTGTCCGACACTGCTCCGACACTGAGTGGAGATTACAAATGATTATGTGTTGGTTAAAAATGGATTTCAGCAAAAGCAAGATTTTTTTTGTTTTAGGAACTGTTTGAAAAGTCTGAGGAGAGAGGGACATTGTTCTTATCCCATGTTTATATTATATTTTTGCCATAAGGAAGTAAGTAAGTCAATGAGTAACTCATCAAGTACAAAAGTATAGGCATCAAAAATATACTTGAAGTACCTAAAGTAAAAGTATTCATTAAGCACATGGTCATTTCAGAATCAAATATATTCTTGTATTATAATAAATATAAGTTATTATTATTGATGTATTAATGTGTTCATTACTTAAGATTTTGCAGCTTTTTAGCTTGTGAAAAACATCATACTTTATTTGTTGATTATATTTATGGATATAGGATTAAAGATATTATATATAACGATTAAATAACGATTAACACTAATAATCATCATTAATAATGGTAAGTTACTTGTTAAATAAAATACTTTATAAACCATTTATTAAGCAATTGTTTATTGTAACTGATGATGATAATACTGTGTAAATTGTTAGTAAATACTGTGTATTTGACCATTGAACATTATTTTGATGACTATTATGAAGTTGCAGCTGATGTTTTTAAACCTTTGTATTTGCTTAATAGCTTGTTAATAAATGTTTTTTAAAGCATTTTCATTATTTGATAACTATTGATTAAGGTTTATTAACTATAAATTTACCATTCATTAATGATTTTAATCATAAAGTGTTACACTACATTGAATTTGTGCTCTACTTGAATAAACACTTCACGCTGCAAATATAGAAAATATGTAAACTTTCTTTACACACGTCACCACTTCTACCAATTTAACCTGCATGTTAATGTGAATATTTGGAAAACAGATGATTAAATTATTTACTTGGGAATCAGAAAACAAATTATTTTCACTGGAGCAAGTTCGGTCCAAAGAAAACGAAGATATTTACCTTGACAGAACTCTTTCGGACACGTAAATCTGACTCTGTAATCTTCACAGCTCCTGCCCCCCTGATCTGCATTCGCACAGGCAAACCCATAGGTGGCGTCATAGCTGCATCAAAGAGGAGAGGAGGGTGATGAGATGAAGCCTAACATCCTCCTCCTCTTCATGTGATTAGACGGAGGTTGTTAAACTCACTTTAAGAAGGTGTCAGAGGTGTTGGAGGCAGGCTCCCCAGAGACGGTCTGGACCTCGATGGCTATCGGCTGAGGGCAGATTTCCCCCGGGTGTATTTTTTGGAGGTCACTGAGGACCTCATAGTCTCCGTTTCTTGTTGGGTCATCGTGATCAAACCAACGAGTCCTGCACTCTGAGGAACCAAAGAAACCCACATTTGAAAGCTCAACTCTGAATGTTTTTCCCCTCGAAATAAATTAAGTTTGTGTCATGTTGTGTTACGATAGGCTACATACCTGAGCAGAACTGTCCGGTGCAGGTGAACTTGACCTTGTAGTCGTCGCACTGTCTCAATTTCTGCTCTGAGTTGAGGCATAAAAGGCCCTCTGATGCACTGAAACTGCAAAACATAAGCATCCCAACCTATTACACTTGGCTTGAGAACACTTCAGTGATATAGTCATTTAGTACAGTGGCCATTTTTCAAAACTCTGTAGACTCTAAAAAAGATTTGTTTCAGCGGTAAAACATGATGATTAAACCTGTGTCATACATAGAAGGAGGAAAAGAAACAGTGTCATCTTTACGTGTGGAAGGTGTTCCTGGTGTACTGCGACTTGACTCCAGAAACCGTCTGAGCCTCCATGTCCACAGGGTTCGAGCAGATCCTCGTCCAGTGTTTCCTCCTCAGGTCACTCAAGAGCTCCGAGTCCCCGTCTCTGGAAACATCCCCCTCATCAAACCAGGCCGTCTTACAGGCTGCAGAAAGGGAGGTTCAATCTTAACAATGTGTTTTTTTTTTGTTAATGTTTCATTTCTCAAAAGATTCAGGCAAAAAATAATAATGCAGATCTTACTTTCCAGTGCAGTGGAAAATAACTGAAGGTCTGGAAAAAGAAAAAGTCTCTGATCAGTTATAGATGTTGTTTTTGTTTCTCATAAATAATAATACATGTATGAAAAAGAAGACATACATATGTAATTTTAATTATATTACCTGATGCTAGAAGACACCAAGCTGCAAAGCTCTAAAAACAAAGTTCAAGAGAAACAAATAACAAATACACAACTTTAATTGGTTGAAAATACACTAAATTATAATCAAATATAAATGTATTTTAATTATTGATGTTGAATATGATAATTATTATGGTATGTTCTTTGTTTTATTTATATGTATGACAAGGCAAGTTTGTATCAAGGAGAAGAAATTACGTGCATGGATGACATTAGTTAAATTAAAAGTATATAAAAAAAGTATACAATCACAGTACCTGAAAGACCAGCATGATTTTTTATCCAGTAATCTTCAGGAGAGAAAATATAAATATCCACTCAAGTTCCTCATTCAAGCTGAAATAAAATGTCCTTTGAATGTCACTCACGAAGTCGGTTCATGTGAAGAGGAGTCTGCTTATTGGAGGTATATGTATATCCAGTAGGTTTGGACATCCTGTGGTGTATCAGTATCTGTATATTCCTGCCCCTCCCACAGAGGCTGAGCCTACACTGCTCCTCAGTAATCATTGCATGTAATGGAGCAGTAAGCAGGACCACAAACCCACTGCTCCTCTAACTGTTTATGTTGTCAACTATTAAAAATGGGTTTCCATCAAAATGCGTCATATCTTTTATGAGATATTTTTTTCAATAGCTTCCAGGTCATGTGACCTTTTTGCAAAATGATGAGGACCCAAACATAAATCACTACAGCAGGCAGGTTAAAGGTGTAATATGTACGAATTCTAGTTTAAATCATTCAAAAAGTTTCAGCATTAAGTGAGGAAGTACAAGTTTTGACATTTTGTCGGAGACATCTATGTATTGTGTTGAAGAGATATCTACTGAAGTTAGCATGGTAACCATTGAGGTGATTGTTCAATAATTAACACCTGCTCTGAGCTCCAATTAGCAGTCAGCTAATATGACCCCTACCTGCACTAACTGACAAAGACTGAGGAAAAAAAAACCCAGGTTTAAATACACAGGGACTAATTAACAAATGAAACACAGGTGATCACACCGAGAGGGGCGGGAACAAGACAAAAGGCAGGAAGTGGAAAGACACAACAAGACACATGAGGATGAATCCTACAAAATAAAACTTTATTCATTTCTGTCTTTAAAAACAATATTCAGGGTCACATGTTTACTGCAGCAATTTCTGCTTCCTGTAATCTCATTCTGCCGTCATAATGGGGATTATAATAGAAGCATATTAGGAGATGCATTTAAAATAGGTTATCCTACTTCATTTCCATGAAGCGTCTCACTTGTCATCGATGCTCGATGTCTGACAAAAATACCTGTACTGGATTCCCCTGCTCAGCAGTGTGTAGTGTTCAGCGAACATGTGATCCATCCGTCTGTAAGTGTAGACTCCATCATGGTTTAAGGGCAGGAGGATTCAATCACAATCACTGAGGCTCAGAAAGCGAGAGAAACTTGACCACGCTCTTCCTGTGTGAGCTTGACAACCATGTTTATGATTATCTAATATCTATATCTATAATGCCTAAAGAAACTAAATAAACAAACTCTCCTTTTTGTTGTGACTGAATAAACTGAATAAACTAACTGACCTTGAAGGACAACACAATGTCAGACTGTTTTACTTGGTTTATATTTGGCGGACCCTGCCACCTTTCTAACTTCAGACAGTGTTCTGCGGACCTTATTTTCCCCTGAGTACAGCGTGTTTATTCAGTTAAAGAAAAAATGAATCATTCTTCTCACTGATATTGTAAATATTATTATTCTTAGTTTGAATTTCTTCACCAGAAACTATTAATGGCCTTTTAATCTATTAGATCACCTGATAGATTCAGCCCTGTGTGCTAAAAATAAAAATAGACATGTAAACTTATTTCCGATTTCTGTCTGAAGACTTGTGTCTCACTGCCATTCACTGGAAAAGGTCAGAGTGTCAAAGCCAGTCTGCCTTTATTATCCTTGGGATGGGTGTACTGTAACTTGCACAGTGAGGGTGAAAGCTTATCTGTGGAAAGTGACTATTGAGTGTGTATAGATAACAATTGAGGTGTTGACCAAATAGCGAGGCCCCGGGCCCTGCAGTTAAATGTCGCAGAGAGACAGGTGTAAAATAACCTGGACTGGTGTAGAATAACTGCTACCTGCGTGACACTGTGACACAACACACCCAGAGGCAGGAAAGTGATGCATCTGTGACAAGAAGTGACCGCAGGGCTTCACTGTGACGGAGATTTGATATCAGGCTGCATAACTGAATGATTCAGATTGTGTTTATTTGCAATTATGGACTGAATGTTGGCAGCGTATCTCATGAGATCTTATTTCTACTGTGAATTTAATGTTGTAATGACACAGCATCCCAGACATATGAGGGACAGTGCAAACATTCACACTGCTGTTCAGGAAAGGAGGTCACAGTGAGATGATCTTGGTTCAGTCTGTCATGTAAAGGTTTCAGAAATGCCAGAATCAGGCCAGGTGCTGCGATGCTCTCAGTCTAGATGTGCTTGAAAAGTCAGGATTGAATTTTGTGAGAGAGTACTGAAGAGATTTAGTGTACCTCAGAGGTCGGAAGTAATCAAGTACAAATGCTTCTTTTACTTATTTATTTAAGGCAACTTTTTACTTTTAATCCCAACATGTTAACACAAATATCTGCACTTTCCACTGTGTACATTTTCAAACAAAACACACAAATCCTACTGTTTCTGCCTTCTTTAAGTTGAATATTTTTTAAATTATATTAACATGACGTGAGGTTCCTGTAGAAATGTCCATGCGAAATTACTTCATGAGTACATTTCAGAGCCTGTTCTCTCTTACTTGAGTTAAGAAGATGAATCAGTACTTCTGCTTTTACCAGATTCTGTTTTTATACAAGCATCTCTACTTCAACTTGAGTAAAGACTGTTTGTACTTTTTCCACCTCTGTTGATCCAGTTTAATTTGTTGGACTTGCAGGATACAGATTACCAAATAATGGACCAAAAGGAAGTGGTAGAGAACATGATATTCTCACTTTTACTCTCTAGTATGGGTGTAGCTATAAAATTGCTGGATCCTGCACTTCCGTTAATGCAATTTTTCCATACCTTTAAAAACACCACAGTCCAAGTTTGTAACACAGATCAGTTAAAAGTTGCCTCGAGAGCCATTAAAGACATTTTACAATTATTTCGCTAGATGAATAACAAGAAAACTCATAGTGTAATGGTCCTTTAAAGCCCACTTTGCAGTATCTTAAAATTATTATGGTCATTTTATATAAGTCACTGGCACAGAGGAAAAACACAAGACACGACATGACAACAGGAGATGTTATGTTTTATTTTTAGAGACATTGAACATCTACTAAACAGAGACTCTTCTTTCTAGGAAGCTTTCCAGTATTCATCTGCATCTAATAGTGTCTTAAAGGTTAATTATTTATTTAGTAATATAAGTACTAAAATAATTCAGAGTGAGGAATTTCTTAGATATATAATTGTGTAAATTCTGACTGAAGGAGGGTGATGATTTATTTATTTGCTAATGAGAACAATTTACCAAAAATAAAAACTATAGTAAATTGGCCTCACCTGTCTGATGTACATGTATGACTGTGAGGCCACGTGTATAAGATCATCATCCACTGTTTATAATGAAGTAACATTCTGTTACGTAAAACCATAATGTGAGTGTGAAAACCAAGCCACCACGAACCCACCTGTCTCGCCGTCCCCTGGAAGAAGATTAGCTGTCACGTTTATGTGCAGGTTTCCCCCTCTGGCTCTGAGGGGGTCCCTGTAATCTGGTTACATAACTGCAACATGTTGACGGCGCTGACATTGTTCATGTTGCTTCAGGATGAAAGTGTCAACAGCAGCTCAGGAACTCTTAAACTAGATCCTTTTGTATTATGAAGTTATGTGAACCTCTTGTACAGAATAATCATAGTGTACATGAATGTGCAGTACTGTTATTCACTTGTACTGTGTATAATCAGTACTGACAACATACTTTAACATGCTGTAACCAAAAAATGTGAGTAGTTACCAAGTTAAGGAGCGAGTGAGGCATTATTCAGGAAAGACCTGATTTACAGCAAGTCCTCATCAGAAATACGGCCGCATAGGTCGACTGTGAAAGCAGCTTATTACAGCTCATATTAATGTTATACTGTAGTTAGGCAAAGAGTGAGTTAGTTACTCATTGTAATCTAATATATAGTCTTTGAATCATTGTTATTCAGGAATCAGTCATTAATGCTTCATTCCTCACTCGTTCATTAGTAATTACTCACATTTCGTGTAACATATTGGTGTTAAGTGTTACTAACCAGCACTGCTTCATATGATGCACTGTGTATTCTTCCACTGCCGAGGCAATTTAACTAATAAATACAGTAGACTCTGTAAGATGAGAGCACTGGACCCATGGGCCAGGTTTATTTAGAAACCTGATTTGGGTGTAGCCTCTACAAGGCAACATTTGGGTCTAAACTTTCTTAATAGGCCGTGTAATCGGACCGTGTGTAAGGCTTACCTGTACAATGGACCATGTGGGAACAATGAAGTGATTTGGTTTTTAAAAGTCACCATCTGGAAAAAACATCCCAGCAGAGAGCAGTGCACAAGCAAAAGAAAACTCACGAGATTACAAATAGCACATGAATTTTGTCTTTAATTAAGAAACACCAAGGGGCAGGGGGAGCGTTTTTCAACACTGGAAATGGATGTCAGGTCCTCCTGACATGGACAATATTTCATCTGGTACAATTTCATTCATTTTAACCGAGTTATCCGCTTTTTCTGCCGGTCATAGGTGAAACAGTAAAATGTAAAAAAAAAAAAAAAAAAATCTAAATAAAACTTTCCATCATTACTAAAAGTGCACCTTTCATGTTTTGCAATGACAACTTTGCATTGGGCGTGAGTGTACAGTGTATAAATGAAAATCCAGTTTAAGAGCAGGTACACCCAACAAGGTGCAGCACACACCATCATTCTCTGCTTCAGTGTCCTCAACGTGGACCACAGCAGTGGCCCCCCGTCATGTTCATAACTCATAAACACGAGGATACCTTTCTGTGGAAATAAAGAAATGTGTTGGTTGCATTTGGAGTCTAAGACTTTTTTTCATCGCGTGAATAATAAGACCAGTTTCCAACCGTTTCACCAGGCAGTTCCAGTCCAGGCAAATATTAACCTTTGCTGGAACTTCATTGATGATTTCTGAAGACCTTACCAGGAGGAGGGGGCCGTTTTCAAAACATGAAGGGGAAAAACAAAGGGGGGTGTGGGAGGCAATACACAATAACCAGAGGAGAGAGAATAGCAAGCTTCTGTGATTGCTCTAAAACAGCAGAATAAAGCCTCGAAAACAAAAGCCATGAAAAAAAAAGAGGAGAACAAAAAAAAAAAAACATAAAATAAATAAAAATGAAGCAACTCTAAGAGAGAAAGGATAGTGCTCATTTTTAGGATATTAATACAAATATTTTAAGCTTACAAAAGAAAAAAAAAATGTGAAAAAGGTTTTGTGAACCCCAAAGTGATCGTGCCGTCGTGGTTTTTTTTTTTTTTTGTGGTGTGGTATGATTTAAGGTGGAGCGAGCATGCTTTTATTAGAGCAACACGACTGGTCACAGCACCTGCAGGAGGCTTTCCACTGCATGACCAAACACTGTCCCGACTGTGTCCTACTGCTGTATGATGAGTCTCCCTCTGCAGAGAAAACAACCCACAGAGCCACAGAGCCTTCAGAGTTTTATAGCTTACTGAATGGTCACTAAAGCTACCAAACCTGAAAATTAAGTAACATCTTGAGGCAGTTCTGGGTTGACCCTCCTGAGGAAATTGGATAATGACACACGCAAGCACACACACACGCACACACACACACACACACACCTGACTCCATGCTGGGGCTGAGAGAAGAGTGACCGTTATGAAATGGAAGTGGCGGAGACGAGCATAACCAACAGATTTACAAGCATACACGCACGCATTCTCAACTGATAGAGATATCTACCTGACTGGCAGATAGTTTTTACACGTAAAACATTATCTTCAACAACCACACATAAAAAAATTACACCCTTTTCAGTTCACTGTTTTTTTTTTTGAGATCTACTCAATCAAATAAGGCTGTGAAGGCAACAGATCGTGCCGTATTCTTATAAAATCAACCTCAAATGCCATGCATATCGACAAAATGTGACACGAGCGTGCACTGTTTTTAGATTTATCTAAGTCACCAGATTACTAAAAAGCACTTCTACGTGTGACAGACAGGAAACCGTATGACTACGTGCTGTATCTTCATGTCTGACTGTAGCACCAAGGTTTCTTTCTTTTTCATAAAAAAAGAACGACGACAGACACGGAAGACACAACAGCGCTGTGAATGACTTGCGGAGCACAAAAAAAAAATCAGCCGAGTCGAAAGCGGCAGCACATGGAAACATCTGTGGTTGTTTGATTTGTATCTGACGACCTGAGTTGTGTACTGAAGCTGCATGTGACCGTGACCGTGTGCGCTCCTCTCCCATCGATTTTGCAAAAAAGACTGCAAGCATGCTCGCACGCGCAAAAAAAAAAAGAAGGTTCCTCTACAGAAGTGAAGAAAGAAAGGCCTAAACATCTTCAAGTATTAATACAGTTAGGCCTATAAAAAGCCCTGGACACACAGTATTAGAACCCAGAATAAACTCTAGGAAAGTTGAAGAGCAGTTATGGTTAGTTTGCATGTTTTCCCCCACAAATATAATATATATATATTCATATGTATATAAATAAAAATTCAGTGCTGTAAAAACATCTCCAACTCCATAGGATCTGACCCATCGTAGAAGGCCTAATATGTTTAACTCTTACTCTTCTCATGGCTAAAAACTACTGCTGGAAGTATGTAAACTGTATTGGTTCTCCGGTGTTAATAGTCCTTCATTGAGAATACAACACTGAAGAAGAGAAGACTTGTTAATATCATTTTTTCTTTCTTTTTTGGTTTTACTGCACACAGAGAAACATATCCTGTTGTGTCATCTTGTTTTTGTTTTTTTTTTGGTAGCAGCAAAGCACCAAGTTTGTGTCAGCCTCTTTGTGTGTAGGTCTCTCTGTGTGAGTCTGCTGTGTGTGTGTGTGTGTGTGTGTATGACATCACTCCATAGTCTCTGTGTGTGTAGGTGTGTGTGTTCGTGTTATGTGCGTTCGTGTTATGTGCTGCGATCTATGAAGAGCACGGCTGCACGTTGATGCCGTGGGCTGCGTGGGCTTGCAGGTCGATGGCCTGGGCTGGCTGCTGTCCCGGCCGGGCGTTCATCAGTGTCAGGTTCCTCACGCAGCCCGTCATTCCCGCTGAAAACTTCCCTCCTGTCATGGCAGTCATGTCTGGGGCGCCACCTGTCACAGGAAAACACACACACATAATAAGCAACCATTGGTAAACTTCCTCTTTGGAGATTTGGTCCCACAAAACTATTCTCTGATACAGTTTGAAGGAAATTAATCAGATAAATGAGACGGATCAAATAAAAGATACAATGTGCAGCATTGGTGCTCCTGTTAAGAGGACTGTAGACTGCTAACTACACTGAAAACACTGGAAGCAAACTGACATAAGCACCTTCTGTGTTCAATGAAGAGAAAAGACATCGGACATGAACATGAAGATAATGTTATTAATAGAAAAAAGATAGCTAGAAAAGTTAGAAAGTGATTCAACAGCAGTGTGCAGCGAGCTAAAAAGGCTGTTACTTAGTGTGTTTCACCACTCGCGTTTTCATCTAAATTAGCTAGCTGCACAGTCCTCTTGACGGCTCAGCACACACACAAACCCTGGACTAATCGCTGCCATGTACATGCACATATAATTATCATATGAGCATGAGTAAAATAGGGAATTTGGTGAGAAAAACAGGGAACAGATAAATGGTAAATGTGTCTGAAGACTACATTAGACTAACTAAATAAAACTACATTGTCTGATAATCTGTCATACTTTCCATCCACTCACCCAGGTATATACTGCCTTTGGTGTTGACCATGAGGCTTCTGCCCTTAGACTGTCCATGAAGCGCAGCTCCTCCATCAACCTGGATGTATCCATCTTTTCCAGTTCTGTGAGAAAAGAGAAAGGTGAGGAACAGGGAACACTGAACATGCACAGACAAATCTGAAAAATGTTTTACCAACCAAAATACAGCAATTACCTTAAATAAAGTCACAAACAGTGTATAGGATACCTGATTTCCTCTCAGTTTGCAGAGGTTTAGTCAGACACACCTGTCATTAAGACTTTAATGGTGTACAAGAACTTCTAATGGTTAGTTCACACATGTATATACAGTGTGAGACCAAAAGGCTACAAGATACAATATCTAATCATACCTGACTGCAGTGATCTTATGCCATCTCCCGTCGTTTATGGACTTTCGGGACAGGATCTCTGCCTCTCCGCTGCCCAACTGGTAACTGATAATCATACAAATCATCTGCATTACTACAACATGTATATGAGGATATGAAAATAATAATAATACTACTCATCCAGATGTCAAAAGAATTACGGGGGTTAAAAAGCTGAGGCACCTGAAAACAAGGTGTCCGTTCTGTAGACCGAGGCTGATGAAGTCCTTGCCTTTGCCGTGTGCTCCAAGTTCCTGAAAGTAAAATGTGTTCAGTCGGCAGAGGAAGAAGACGTGACTGAAAAACTGTGAACCACCACTGTTATAATAGCAAACATGAGGCAATGCATACAGATTGCTCAGAACACTGTATTGTATAGGTGAGACATAAAAGCTGACAACAGAGGCTGTCATGCACATACCTTTTAATTGTTCAATATACATATTTTGCATGGAAAGCACACGTCATGAAAACATGCCAAATAAATAAGGAGTGTCTTGTGTTTGAGTGGATACCTTTTTACTAGCATGCACCTTTCGCAAATTGCGTGCACCACTGGTCTCCTGAGGAAAATGGAGGGTGAGTTAGAGAAAGCAACATGCATTTATTTAGTGGTGTCAGATAGAGCCGGGCTGGCAGCCAACATGCCCGACAAAGTTACAGCCTCAGTGGCACGAGTATGAATTAAGACAGTGTGAAGATGAATGCTGCTCAACAGCCAGTGAAACACTGAAATGAAAGAAAATGCAGTTTTGTGTCAGTGATGTATTACCGATGACGTGTGAGTTAAAACTCACTGAGTGTTATGAGAACATTAATGAGTGTCACTTCTTTACTGATGAGGTAATGGTGATGATTAAGAGGGCTGAATTGCAGCAGCGAAGTTATGGTGAGGATGAAAAAAAGGTGGAAGGGAAGGATGTGAGTGTCAGGATTAAAAAAACGTGGCTCAGTCCATGAGAGATGAGTCTCAGTCAGGACCGGGACTCACCACTCCCTGCCACAGGATCAGGCCCTCCGAGGAGCCGGTGTTGATCTCCAGCTCAATGGTCTCTGGCGAGTCATGGGCGCTGAAACAGAAAAAATAACAAATGTACCCTCGATGGATCGTTCATCGTTAACTCCTAATAAGTAAAACAGAGTAGAAAAGCAAACTAAAGTTACCTTCTTGGGAAAATGGATTTAGGAAGGGCAATGTATCCATCGTTGTGGAAATGAGCTGCGTACTGGTAGGGTGAATCTACAAAGAATAAAGAAAAAACAAATCAAAAAGACAAAAGGTTGCTGTGAACCTTAATCCTCACTGTTATGGTGCCCTCCAGAGGTGAAAGCATGGAAGAAACCCTGTTAATACAAGCTTGTTACATGGAACAGTAGAAAGAATATTCTTCACTGAACTCCCCCAGAAAGGTATTTGTTGGTGATAAAAATAAAAAAGTGAGTAACTTTTAAAAGACAAAATAAGACATCATTTCTCCTACTTGTGAAAGGCTGAGTTCATAAACAATAAAACATACTTATGCTCAGTTAAATACCATCAGAGGGTTTGCTGCTGCAGCCTGACTGGTCTTTTATGAAGCATATGGTAGCTTATGTAAGCTAATGTTAGCAAACTTCAGATAGATATGCAACTATGCAGATTTTGCAACTGTTAAGCTAAGCTTAGCTTGTTAAATATAAATACCTTATATTTACTACTCCTACTTTTACTTGATACAACAATTTGTAACATGCTAAACATAGAGTAGCACAAGTGAACAAAGATTATAAAGTGGACAAACTGACTTATGTCAGTTACAGAACTGTCTATAAAATTTGCTAGCATTAGCTAACATTAGTCATAAGTTACATACCGGCTTCAAGCAGGCTAAGTCTGTACAGTTGGGTGTTTTATTGCTTCTAAACTCAACTTTTAGCTCATAAGAGGAAGATGATGCCATTTCTTCTCTCAAAAGCTATTCTGACTTAAAGGAGCTACAGGTAAGAATTGTAGCTAATTTTAGCTTAATTTAATGAAAATGTTGATTTTATGCCAAAGACATGTATTTTGTTGTAACGCATCAGCTGAAGTCAGCATGCTAACGTAACGTAACGTAACGTAACGTAACGTCATGCCATTTTGTACCACAAAAGGTGATACTGTGTCTTTGTAGCATCCAGTCTGCCCCCAGACCAACATGAGGGGGATGAAGAAGTAGCGCTGGTACCGCGGTGTTGGCGCTGCCCCAGTCAGTCAGTGGAATAGTAAATGCAACGATGGCTAAAGCTTTTGGTAAGCGACCATCACCACCACTACCACCACCACCACCCGCTCCCAGCAAGAAACCATGTTTGGTGGCAAATCAAATAACTGAAATTTAAGCAAAACAAGACTTTACATAAAGTTTGATGCTTAACATGCAACCTTTCTTATAGGCTGGTAAGTAAACAGCTGTTCATGCTAATGTTGGCTCGCGAATGTATATTTCCTTTTATCCTACAATAAGGAGTGGACAGCCCAAATTTCTGGTGATACGCTGCCCCCAATTTGATTGGCGTACTGTTTTATAGCGACAGGTGGCTAATTCTTACATATAGCACCTTTAAAACACATGAAATAAAATATCATAATCCTAAATTTCATTATATGCCCATAATGCATATGAACATACTGCAATTAAAAAACAACATACATCTTGAGTACGACCAAACAAGACTCCATGATGCAAAACTCATACGACAAATCTCACCAACACATGAGTGCGTTATTTGCCATTCCTCACACACATTCCCCGACACCATCTCTGACCTTTCGCAGGGATCAAACTGAACTCACCACGGGTCCATGCACAAATACCACATTAAGGTACAGCATATGCTTTACAGACATCTCAACTCTCCCAAACACCACCACACTGTGCTTTCAACAGACGGTTGAAGTTGTTAGTAACAGCGGATTTAATGTTTCCGACAGTTTCAGAGAGAAAAACGAGTATTGTTTTGTGTGTTTTCTTGTTTTATACAGGACAGGCATTCCTCGAGTAGACAGAAACAGGATTTTATGTTGTGAGTAGCCACCTTACAGGCATCGACACGACGGTAGAGGAAAAACAAAAACAAGGGGAATTCCACATTTCACAAGGGTCCAAAAGCAGGGAACACAAATCAGCTGATGTCCCGACTACAGTCTAACATCCTTCTACCTTTTAATAAAGATGCAGAATTCCCCTCTCCCAACTTTCCAGTGGGGATAAGAGCCTCAGTTGAGTACAGACGGCATGTTTGGTTTGTTTTTATGCGCGAACATGTGTTAGGTAATAGACATCTCAGGTTGAGCTTGGAAGGGACAAGGGGGGCCCCCCTCGAGCTCAGACGGGCCCCTGTTAGTCACGGTCGGGTCAGGCAGGCTGAGTATTGAGATACTGTACCATTTGCCTCGCTAACTTCCACATTCCTCTGGGGCTCCGGGAAGCTGGAGACCTGGCCTGTGTGTGCAGGATATAGCCACGAGAGTGCAGGGGTAAGAAAAATACGTAATCACTTGGGGTTAAACCCTCCCAGCATGCAGTGCAATGCTGGGAGTGAGCTGTCTGATGTTAGGAGGGCTTCATACTGTGGAGAATGTGGGTCACATGGGCTCATTTCTGGATGTATGTCGAGCCTTTCTGCTTTGATGATACATATCTTTGTCATATACAGTAAGTGACATTCAGAACTGCTTTTATTGCTTCCAAAAATCTATGCCTATAATGAACAATGCAGTCAAACCATTTCCCCCACATGTTTTGCTCTTTCTGCTTTGATTGATGTAATTAATCGGTGTAATTGGCGATGCAGCGGGTCACTTACTTTCTTCACAGTTCAGGCCCGTGTAGCTGGGTGAGCACACACACTGGCCGTCGACACAGCTGCCGCCGTTCTGGCACTGAAGGTCGCTCTGGCACGCGTCTTTAATCACCTCGCAACGCTCACCTGCAGGGTCATACCGGTTATGGGTCAGGGCTGCAAAGGATTCTGGTCAGATCTGTGTTAAAATGACTTCAAGCATGAGCACTAACCTTCAGATCCGTCCTTACAGAGGCACTGGTACTCATATTCGCCATGCGACATGCAGAGACCGCCGTTCAGGCAGGGCCGGCGGTCACAGGGGCTGTTGTCCACACACTTGCGGATAGATCTGCTTTCTGTGAAGCTGTAGGACAGATCCACCTTCTTGTTGTTGATGGAAACCTGAGCAGGCGATTGCAGACAAGTTTAAGCCACCACATACAGGAAAATATCTATTCATTTTGGTTATGTTTCTGAGCACAGAGAGACCTCACCTCTCCTATACATCCCTCAAACATTTCGCTGACGTTTGCGGGCTTAGGCAGGAGATCCATGTTGGGGACTCCTCCCAGGTACATGGGGGTGTGGATGTTGAGGCCCTGGGCTTTTCCTGGAGACGTCTTCCTCTCCACCGGGCCTTGGTCCACCCTCAGGTGGCCGGCCCTCTTGTTTCGCTCAGCCACGACTCTGTGCCACTGACCCAGAGTGACGGGCTCTGGACTGCGGAGGATGGCCTGGCCTGAAAACCAAAGAAGGAACACAGAGATTTAATATTTATAACTTTTTTGCAACTCTTTCAGTGTTAATCGGATATATACATGAAAAGGGTATCATTCTGAAACTATAATAGATTTGTGGGGATACTTTACCTGTGCCCAGTTCATATCTGAACTCTACATGTCCCTCCACCATGGAGATGGCCACAAAGTCCTCCACCTTCATTTTCTTCCCTCCACAGAAGAACATCAGACCGTCTCTTTCCAGGGGCTTGAACTCCACCTCAACACGCAGGTCATCGTGGATGTTGGTGAGGGGAGGATAAGCTATGTACGATTCCTCGCCATCAAACAGCGGAGTGGTCACCAATTCACCTAGAGGAAGTGAATGAGGATAATTCATTGCATATGTGTAACACATTTATACAAATATTGCATTTCTTCCTTAAAACATTGTGATGATGAGAGGAGCTTCCTGTCTTACCATCCATGCACTTGTTTCCAAACTTGCCAAGATGGCAGCGGCAGTCGTAGCCCAGGCCGTTTGGCCGGTTGATGCAAGTGGCGTCTGGTCCGCAGGCCTCTGTGGGAGTTCAGGTCACAAACAGAAAATACTTATTTTACTATGTTATTATTCGGTGTGTCTTCAGGTGTCAAACACAAAATTATTTTTAACAAAACTTAGGAATGTTTTTTTGATTAAATTATGTAGGAATATAGTTATTAGAGTGAGTTAGAGGAGTGACTTTACATTTTGCCAACAGGTAAAATGCAAATATACAGTAGGAAGAGAGTATCGGGTTAAGTGGTAGGTTGAAAGATTTCAGACAAATGTGAACTTTCACACAGAGGAGCTTGACTCATTTTGACAAAAAGAAATTAAAAAATGGAAAATGGATAAATAACATTTGTTATCAGTGCATACTGAGTTAACAGCAACATCCAGGGTGATTTATTTGTGCGGTCAGGTGGAGCTTGTACCTGAGTGGCAGTGCAGGGATGAGTGGTGCTGGCAGTTGCTGCCTGTGAATCCTCTGGGGCAGCTGCACTTATACAAGCTGGCCTCTGAGTCCTCACAAGCCCCTCCGTTCTGAATAACGGCAGGTAAAAATATTAACTGGCTGTTAAAGAATTACACACAGGCCAAATACATTAAGTGGATGGATGCAGCTAACCTGGCATGGTTGGTCTTTGCAGGTGGGACAGTTTGTGACACCAGTGGAGCTGCGGTCGAGGTCTTTGAAGATGACTTCATCGCCTTGGATGATCAGCTGACGGATACAGCCTGCAGGAGTAGCATTATCGAATAAGTACACAGCTTTTTCTCCATCCAAAACTTCCTGTCTTGGTGTAAACAAAGCGAGGTCTTACCAACAAAACCAGTCTTAATGCCAGCAGTTTTGGCGAGGGCTGTGTAGTTGGGATAACCGCCCACATGCAGCTCCTCGTTGAGATCCAGGCCCTGGAACTTGCCCTGAGGAAAGGAAGGATGTGTTGAACATACTAACCGACATCACTAAATTGAAATGCACATGTGATAGTTACATTCACATTGATAGAAGTACCTGTGAGCTGCCGTTGATGGGCTCCCCTCCATCTACGATGATGTAGCCCAAGGTGTGGTTGCGATACAGCTCGACAGTGTGGAACTCCCCCAGTTTGATGGGGTTGGGGTCGCGTATGGTGGCCATGCCGGATCCCACGTCAAACCTGAGTCAACATCACAGGTGATTAAAAACGAGATCATCACGCTGTGCTTCTTAAAGGAGAAAGAGTTTAAACTGACCTGAACTCTAAGCGGCCGCCCACAAGTCCCAGAGAGATGAAGTCTGCTCCCGTGGTCCTTCTCTGGCCGTTGTAGAGGATCATACCTATGCCACGAAAACAAAATGAGTGAGTACAAGTACAATCTTTATCCTAGAAGGATTTCCTACAGTAATATCCATCTTAATAAGTCAATACTTCAAGCAATTGTATTTAAATAGGTGGAATCTTAGTGGAACAATATCATTTATTCGGTTTAGTGTCAAGATATTATTTTTGCAACTTCCCTAAATCGGCTAAATCTGAGAGTAAGTGACTTGTTAGGATGGACATTATTTTAGATACACAAGCTCAACCCTTTGAAAGCTGGATGGGAAAGCAGCATGCTATGGTGAGGCAGGTTTAAAGCCAACCAAAGCCAGGTTATAAACCTCGTCGTCTCATCTGGGCGCCACTGGGCTGCCAGTCACACCACACTACCAGTCCTCCTTTTTACTGTCTCCACATGCTGGGAACACATGCTTTACATGAGCCACAGAGGGAAGTGGGGAACATGCCCTCTCACAAGTCTTATCTCTATCATGGGTGATGAAGAGGGAGAGTAGATTGCATAAATGTGCAACACAAACTTGATTGCAAGTTAACACACAATGTGCTGTGGATGTTTGTATCACACATTTAAAACAGAAAGAGTGAAGCGTTTTCAAACAGCATAAGCTGCCATTCAATATGAAGAGTAAGAGTCACATATTATCTATTCATCTATTATCTTTGGCTAGCTCTCTTTTTTACTGTTTTAGCATACAAGGACTGTGTTGCTATGGAGGCAGTGTACAAGCTGATGAAGTAGACTGGGATGTAAAAGTAGGGTAACACTTCATTTTGCAGGTCTTCAAATTTTATGGCAAGTAGGCAGTAATTACCAAGAAACATTTCTGAAATTTCTTTGAAATGACCCACAAATAATTACCTCAAGAATGATTGAAAATGACCCGTAGTGTTTAATAATAACATTCTGCTATTTTTCCAACAAGCAGTTAATAAATATCTGGTATAATTTAATAGATTTCCAGGAGAACTTCCGACTGGTTGCTGCTTAACATTTTATTTTCTGACTAGTTTCAGTCGAGCTTCCCCTCAGTAGGCCGCTAAAGTGAGTCGTTGCAGTTTAATTTACAACTTGTAAACTGAAGTGCATCTTTTAAACACTTACTTTCTCAACAATCAGTCAATTGAGTCTTGATTATGATTTGTATCTGTTGTTCATTAGCATTTACTATTGAAAAAAAAAGACATTTAGGAACATTGTTTCAAAGTTAGACTGATCTGCTGAAGTGATAAAAATGGGTGAAAATGCCAATGACAAAAAAATGTATTTAAACTGTTTTTTGTTGAAGTTTGATAGAAACTAACTGAAAATGAAGCTGCAATAACTCACAACTTAAAAGTTTCCTGAAAATGTATGAAATAATACCAGCTGGAAAATGGCAGAAAATATTATTAAATTATGTCGGTGTAATTTCCAATAAATCTTGAGGTAATAAATTACAAATATTGTGAGAAAAAAGAAATTTCAAATATTTTACCGCTTACCATAAAATTTGCAGCGTTATAAAATGAAGTGTAACCAAAAGTAGATTTGTAATAAAGCTACTACAGTGTTGTTGACTGATACTAAAGTGCTTTTGTGATCATGACCGAAAAAAAAGCCTGTATGGAAACAAAGGCCATGCACCGTCTCGCATCTCTTTCACAGCCCCTAAATAATCATCAGCTCTGAGCTGGATGCATCACGTGAAAGTCTGATGGAGCCATAAAAGCAGAACTGCCAACGTCACTCTTGAGTTCCTGTGGTTTCTCAAGCACTGAGACTCACCGGCGTACAATATGAGACCTTCCCACCACACGGGTGAGAGGGAGAGGTGAGGGAGAGAGGGAAGGGACAGAAGACGCAGTGAGATTATACATGAAGAAATATGACAAACATAGAACACAACATAGTACAAAAAGCATCAAGAGTCAACAGCAAAAAAGGTGTAAAATAATCAACTATATCATTTAACAGTCAGGCTAATTTGAGGCTCCTTACCATCAACATTATCAGGTCTGAAGTTGATCTTAATGCTGAAAGCCTTGTAGGCATTTTTGATGGTGGGCAGGGTGAGGTAGGACAGCGGCTCCTGGGCAAAGTACGGCATCACTCTCTCTGAAAAAGGCAAAGATCTCATAGTTAGATACCTGTGCAGTTCAGAATCAAAACCTTTCTTTCATTTATTAGCATCACTCTTCGGTCTGCAGAACTAACCGTGAACTTGAAGCGTAGTAAAGGCTTCCACTTTGCCCTGTTTGTTAGAGGCGGTGCAGACGTACGTCCCAGAATCATCGTGGGTGACCCGAGGAACCGTCAGCACGTTGACTTCCTGGACACACTTCGGAGGAAGCTCGCCTTCCAGCTGAATACAGAAGAGGACAGAAACAACATCAGTATCATAAATAATATCAGCATCAACAAACACTCCATCTTGAAAAATAAAGTTTATCGAGATGATCTCAGTTACCTTGGACCATTTAATCTCAGGTACAGGGTATCCTGAAGCCACGCAGGGAAGGACTGCATCCGACCCGACTGTCACCTCCTTCGCCTCAGGCAGTGCAGCGATTTGAGGAAGGGCTGTGCAAACAGAAAAAGGATTTAAATGAAGGTGGAAGGGTAGATAATAGATAAGTGTGTGTGTTTTTGTATCTGTGATGTTTTTTTCTCTTGTGTACTCACACTGGACATTAAGGACCACCTGGGACTGCACTGAGCCGACGTCGTTGGTGGCCGTACAGCGGTACTGCCCTGCATCGGCCTCCTTCACCTGCTCGATCTTCAGCATGCCGCCCTTCACCATGATGTGAGCGGGCAGAGACCCACCGACTTTACTCCACTGAACCGTGGGCTCCGGGTCTCCAACGGCTTGGCACTCAAACTCCACAGAGTTGCCGATCATCACCGTCTGCACCGAGGTGCGCACGTTGATCATCACCTTCGGCAGGGCTGTGGAAAATAAAATAAAATAAAATGTGACATTTGGCTTTGATGAAGCTGTGTATATACTCATGTGCATGCAGTGAATGCAACAGACCTTGGATGGTCAACCTGGCGGTGTCCTGAGCCTGACCGTACACACCGCTGGCTCTGCAGATGTAAACACCTTCATTGCTCTGCTCAAGGTTCTCAATCCTGCAGAGAAACATTAAATTACATGTATGGAAACAAGCTATGGTTAAGTTTTTACTTCACATATTAGTGAATATAACATTCATCTTTTAACATATGGTGTGTATGAGTCACCTGAGCACACCGTCCTTGACGTGGTGGTTCGGTGGCAGGGCTCCTCCTTCCTTCAGCCACTCAATTTTGGTTTCTATACCACCTGCAGCTGAACAGGTGAACTCCACAGCGCTGCCCTGGGCCTTAACTTCAACCTGGGGTGACACGCGCACTGCCAAGGGGGCTACAGAGGGGACGGATGGGGGCATGAATTAGGTCATGCTGTGGTAAAGGAATGGCAATATTGCGTTTGTGCTGCATGTCTGTCTTTAAGTTCCCATTTTGAGCTATTCATTATTTATAACATGTCAAACTTACATCTGACCGTGACTTTAGCGACCACTTCGCTGTTGCCCACTTTGTTAGTGGCCACACACTTGTAGGTGCCAGCATCCTCAGCGGTAGCCAGGTTGATCTGAAGATCCCCTCCACTAATCTCAGCCCTCGGGGGCAGGTTTCCATCCAGCTTGGTCCAAATGTACGTCAGAGGAGGGGTGCCATGGGCCAGGCACTGCAACCTGATCACCTCCCCGACCCGCACAGCCACATCATCAGGCACAGAGGTGGCATAAGGAAGTGCTAGAGAAAGGAAAACAAAGTTTACTGGGAATTTCTACTGAATATGAAGCGAATGATGCATTTTAATTTTATTTTCCACTGCACTCACTCTCTACATCGAGCATGATGGTGACTTCAGTGGTGCCCATGTTGTTGGTGGCAGTGCAGATGTATTCTCCAGAGTCTTGGCGGCCCACGTTGGGCAGCACCAGGGTGTTGTTCACCACCTTGTGTCTCCAAGGCAGAGGAGAGCGCAGCTTGGACCAGGTGATTATCGGGGATGGGAAACCTACAAAGGCAAATTGGAGAACAAAACTTAAGTTATATGCTACATTTTTGTAGCATTCACATACGTTGAATCGTGCCACAGAAAGACATGACATATTAAAATTTTTCAAGGGAATTCCAGCTGTATAACTTCGATATTTTGGCCGTCATTACCGTGGGCGTCACAGCGCAGCATTGTAGTCTGTCCCTCCACCACGATCATCAGCGGCTCGGGAACAGAGGCCCTGGGCACTGAGGGCACCTGAGAGCTTCCCTCAACCATGACCTCCACCCTGGTCTCAGTAGTGCCCTCGTTGTTGCGAGCCGTGCAGACATATGTACCACTGTCTTCTGATCGTGCAACTAGTATCTGCAAAATATGAAATAATGGATACACCTCAGCATAAAAAACAAACACGATTTCAAAACAGAACAGAGCAAAGCTGTTTTCAAACATCAGCTTCACTCTCGAATCTTTAAATAGTAACACCGTGCTGGATACTGGACCTGTAATGGATAACTTAAACTGTTCTCCAGACGCTGACGGTGTTATAAGATGTATCAGTACCTGCATGACCGCGTTGGACTCCATGGGAACAGGGCTGCTCAGCATGGTCTTGCGGTTGCTGTCCAGCCTGTGCCATGACACTGAGGGGCGGGGCTCTCCCGACGCCTGGCATTCCAGGTTTATGGGTTCACCCACCCTGATACGAACGGGCCCAGCAGGGGTGACGGTGGCCACAGGAGACTCTGAGGGGTACAGGTACAAAATACTCTTGTTGCTCTGTATCTGATCAGCCACTAGAGGGAACACTTCACTGAGAGGTTTGTAAAATGATCCATGTGTACATGCTGATATGTATGCGGCTTACCTTTGACAATCAAAGACACGATGGTGTGGGTGATGCCGAACGGGTTGCTGGCCACACAACGGTAGGCGCCGTGGTTCACAGAGCGAGCAGTGTTGATGGTTATAACAGAGCCGTCAGGGCTGACTTTAACATTATCTGCAGAAGGAAAAGAACAAATTAAACATCTGATCTGCTGAAAAATCTGCAATATAAAGGGGCAGTCCACCTATTTCAGTCATGAAATACTCAGCTTGGACGAACAGCAGTATAATGTATTTTGTGGCCCTGAAGGGAGCTTTCTAAAGATAATAAATAACCTGAATGATGCCGTGAGGGTTGCTTCAAAATGTGCTTAACTTTTTTTTGCATTTCAAACTAGAGATGTGAGTTTTAAAAGAAGATGGCAGGCGTCTAATGAAAGATGCTGTTTAGCTGCATTATGGGAAATGTGTACGGTCCAGTGTTTCTGTCTGTTTTCAGCCAACAAAATTAAATCACTGGAGAAGCTCTTTAAGAAATATTGAGTAGCTCTCAGTCTTGAGTCTCTGACAACAATTAAAGATATTCATAATAAGGGGTGTGAAGTGGAAGAAAAATGGTCTTCAACAGGTTGCCTTGTGTAGTCAAATTTCCCTCTGTTACAAAAAATCTAAGTTTAGGTCAGATGAGATTGGAAGAAATGACTGGATACAACACACACACTTCATTTATTTACTGAACACCCCAAAGCACTGACATGTCACGGCAGACTTCTAAATTAGTCAATAAATGAAGTAACAGAGGAGTAGTTCATGGGTGGATTGCAGCTGCAATTGCTTGTAAATAATGACATCATAAAATCAGAACTCATTAAGCAGCTTTACTCCTCAGTGTGTGTGTGTGTGTGTGTGTGTGTGTGTGGTTATTACCTGGCAGCGGCTGGTTGCTGGCCAGTTTCCACTCCAGTCTGACAGGCTGGGCTCCGCTGTACACCCTGCACCTGAAGCTGGCCGACTCCCCCACACGCACTGCAGCACTGTGGGGCTCGATGGCGATGATTGGACTCTGAAGACCTGCGGGCAGAAACCAGCGGTTTGGGCTCCGCACAGGCTCTATTTGAACATTTCTGTTCACCATCTCACTTCATTTAGCGGACTTATTCTTCACAGAAACATGAAGTAACAAATTGCTATTCAATGTGGCTGTGAGCTTCATTGGCAGGAACTCAAACATCGACGAAGTCCAGAAAGGAGCGAATGAGGATGAGATCATGGGACAGTAGCGAGGAAAATCGTTCAATCTGAGGTCACACTGGGCTCCGCTGGAAAGTACGACTGGAAAGTTCATTCATGAAGTGAGGCAGTGTTAGTCTGACAACAACACCCTGCCATGTAATGCCTCTCGCTGATGCTGCCAAGTGTAATTTCCTCTGTGAGAAAGTATGACTGTCAAGTAATCAGACAGACATCAAACACATCTAAGTCCACGGGAAAATTTGAAGAAGGAGTAAATGTCAAAATGGGCTATTTGTTATTATTCTGTTCCGATATGAAAATAAACTTTATTTATTTGTCTACAAAGACAGTAGCTATACCACCTGTATGAGGCCTGCAGGTGTTGACTAACTTACGCGAAGAAGATGAAGTCACAGACACAGAGACAGAGGCCTGGTGGACATGAAATCCTGGGTTTCCTGGGTTGCCCTGCACCCGACAGATATACTCTCCGGAGTCCTCTGGAGAGGCTGACAGGATACGCAGCTGACTGCCCAGAACCTGCAGACAGCAGACAAGAAGTCACTACAGCGCAGCTTACAGGACAACCTATCATTCAGTCATTTTAATACTGATACATCTGATTCTTCTTGTTTTTTTTCAAACATCTTTTGGGTTGTTTTTGTACCTTTGTTGGATAGAACAGCTGCAGATCTTTGAAAAGGGAAAAGGGGAGAGAGAGGGGACTTCATGCAGCAAAGGGCCACAGGTTGGAATCAAACCCAGGCTGCTGCGCTGAGGATTCAGCCTGTTACACGAGGGGTACACGCTCTTTTCCTCTTCTAATGCTACTCCACTTTTACTGGCAAGTAATATTATGTAATGTAAGACTACAGTAATGCTCCCAATATTGCCAATAAAAAATAATATGAATATAGCATTAAAAGCAACAATATGAAACTTCCTGGGGAAATATAGTCGATTGTAAAGTCTCATTCCCATATCGTCAAATGCTGGCGCTTTGTTGGCAGCTCAGGTTGAGACTCAACTTTATTTCTCCAGGAGGTTACATTTTGTTGCTTTAACATTTTTCCCTCTCAATCATCACTTATGACCCACTAGACGTGTGAGGCAGTGTCTTCTGTCTGCAAGGCCCATGCCCTCTGCCTGTACTTTCTTATTTTTTTACTATTTTTGCTGCAGAAAGAGTTTTGATGGAAGGGTTAGGGTTAGCATTAGCATTGGTATTTGACAATATGAAAACAAGACTCCCTTACACTTGCACTTTTGAATGATGTATCTGCAAATAGCAACCGACAGAGTTTGCCTTTGAGAACTAGCGTCTGTATCTTTATTTGATTACCTGGTGGTTAGAGGACAGGCGGCCACTGGCTCTCGTCCAGGTGACTTGGGGAGGAGGATTTCCAGGGGCGAAGCAGTTGAGCTCCAGACTTTGGCCTTCCTGGACATCAGCTATGGATGGCTGGATGCTGACCACTGAAGAGCTATGGTCCGCTGCAAGAACACAGACAGATGCACCACATATGGCCTTACAGGAAGTACTGATTGTTGACTGTTGACTGGTGTCTGATCAATCCATGTTCAAATATGGGAGAGATTTTTAGTTTTTTTCTTTCAATGTGCTTTCTGATTAGTGAGGTTTGATGATTTCTTGGTTTTTAGCTTTAACGAAAACAAAAGGTTTTACCTGATTTGACCTTTGTTGTCATAGTGCCAAGCTTGTCCAGGAAAGTAACACAACTCTGTATATTTGTTATTGTATATGAAGTGGTATTTATTGTATAAATGCATATATATCTGCTCTATTTTTTATGTCTTGTATTTATTACTATGATTATTATAATAACAATAATAATGTAACTAGGACACAATAAATGCTCCAAGGTCAGTACATCCCCCAGAACAGAAATTATCCAAGAAACTTGGTCACAAAAGAGACAAATACAAAACAAAACAACAAAATCAAACACTTTGTCCTCTGAATCAATTAGCACATAATTCCTGAGCTGATTCTCACCTTTGAACACAGTGACTTTAATGGGAGCACTATTTGAGCCAATGTTGTTGCTACCAACACACATGTAGGTGCCCGAGTCGGACATCTTGATGTTGGGGATGAGCAGAGTGCCGATATCGGTGCGGTCCATGCGGGCCTGAAGGAGACACACCAATAAGTGAGGAGATTAAAAACAAATCTCTGTGAGACCACCTTACGACTGCCATGATATACAGTAAAGTCTGACATTTGCAGAGATATGATTTTAATATTTACACCATAAAAACACACATAACTCATACAGTATACTGAAGACAAATACATCACTTACCTGTCTCACGTCCCTTGATACAACACAAATATGACATTGCCGACATAATGACATCACTAGCTAATAGCGACACAAAAGCACTACAGCGCAGATCTTTAGGACAAGACAAGGGTTGTTATTGCTACAGTTCAGTCTTTCTGTAAATTCATGATCTCCATGACACTCTACTTTGTACCTACAACTGTGTACAAAGTAGTGCCAACATCTCTACAATGATTGATGGGGTTATAAGTTGTTAATATAAATCATGATCAGTGAAAATTAAATCACTACACTATCAAATTTATTCTACGTGAAGATTAATGATTGATGATTTAAAAAATGATAGATGATGTTAGAATTGACAGCTTGTGACACATTGAATGGATTGGATGGAGAATTACCAAGCAGTTCTTAACTGTAAAATCAGGGAATGATCCCTAACCAGTACCCTGGAGGTCAAAATATAATAATGATATACTTCAGAGCAAATATCAAGTAAGAACCAAAACCCTACATCACTTTCATCACCCGTATTTAAGACCTCTCATGACTGTCTGGCTCACGAGGAATCAACAACTTGACTTGTTTGTACACTACTCCACATGGCAGTCAGGGGCCCAGCAAGGCTGAAAATGAGCTTTCATAAAGTTTGGAAACACCTCAGAGGGGAGGGGAATCAGGAGGGGAGGGTCTGGGGAGGGATTACTGTATCCGGGGGGTGTCAGGGCATCCATGGACAAAGCTGCTTAGCTCCGGCCCAGTCAACCGTAAGGGAGGCTAAACCGAGCAGTGGCTGAGGCGGGCCCTGGCTCAATGTGTGTCTGAACCCATTGACGAGTTTTCAAAGCAAGCCGTTTGCTAGAGCATACAGAATTTCTGCGTGGTCGCACGGCAGAGCCCAGCTCCCCCTGGGAAAGGCTGACACAACGCAGTGGCTCTCTGAGGCAGAACTAAACAGGCCCCGGAGCCCTCATCGAGCCGAGGAGGGCTGTGCAGAAACCAGACTAACACAATACCACTTTGGGCAGGGGAGGGGGCAGCCGGCCGCGCCTGGCACGGAGCAAAATATGTCTGAAATACCTACAGTACCTACTGTATACTCAGTCCTGTTAATACACTCAATGGAATGATGAGGGTCAACTGGGTGCTGAGAGCACAAACACGTCAGGGATGGCATGATGTGGACAATACAAGACAAAAGACTATGGAACACTTTAATTTAACGCAACATAAAAACATGTACCGCATGCAAGTACACTGAGAAGTCAACTAGACCCAGCTAGTTGGTTTTAATGTGTTTGGCATCAGCTCTAAAGGGACTTAGTGAGCAGCTGTGGTAAATTAATGGGATTTACAGGGTGTGAATCAAGGACACGTTTGATCATGCACTTAGTCGACAATATGTGAAGACGAGGTCAGTAGAGGACAAGTGATGTGAACTACGAGACAGGACAGACAGACAGTGGACAGATGGACAGACCTGCAGCTCCTCAATACGTCTCTGTAACACATCGACACTGTTGCTTTTAAACTGATGGAAACCGTGAGAGGGAATGGCCTGAGCAAACGTCAGAACAGGGTGGGATCAAAAAACAAAAAAGGGGGGGAAGGAGACAAACAGAAGGGAGGGAAAAATAAAGGTAAATGTCAAAATGCGGAAACAGTCATAAAAACTGACACAGTATGATGAAATACCATCAGCACCGGACACACCTTGGAGTTCAAGATGAAGATACAGCACAGCAGAATGTGAATACAGTTTTAATCGATCCATGTTAAAGTCATCATTCAGACGCTGACACGGCAGGAGGTCTCACCTGTGGAGGGACCTGTCCTCCGTTTTTCAGCCAGGTGAGCTTCGGGGTGGGCGATCCTGACGCCCGGCAGTACAACCTCAAAGTGTCACCTTCGTGGACTCCAATATTTTGGGGGCTGACTTGGACTTGGGGCTGGCTGCCTATGCCACTCGGGTTAGTCTCTGACCAAAAGAATGCATTGTGATCATTCAAATGCAAAATATATATTGTTTACTTATATATATTATATATATATATACATTTAAACAACACATTGACAACTGTTTCCAATATTTTAGTAACAAGGAGGGGCAAAGGACACGATACAATGACAATACAATACATGACTTTGTTAAAAGTTTCTTAACATCAACCAAATCTTTACTTTGTCTGCCATGTTTCAATGTCAACTAGTGTACCAAAATTTTCTCCAACTTTCTGAGTTTTGTTGCGACTTGAGAAAGAATTAATGTAAATTTTCCCAGTCTGGACTTTTTTTTTTACCATGATTCCGACAGCACATTAACACACAGTGAGATGCTTCCGTTTTTTTAAGCTAGTTGCTTCGGAAAATAAATCTGTGCGACTCAAAACAGGGGTAACACATTCATCTCTTGTTTCCATGACTGAATTCTGCAGGGCAGGACTTTTACATGTAAGTGAACTTCCGTTATATTTAATCCCAAGTTCACACAATGCTGATTAATCATAGGCAGGTAAATCTTTCTATATTTCGCAGTATATCAGAGTTTTAAAATCTGGAGTCTACGGCAATCTCCCAGCAATGATGGGTTGGCCAGGGCTGAAGGGGGGAGCAACCATAGCGACGTAGTAGGCTACAGCAACTAGGAGCATGGCGGAGGCTATGTCGACAGTATTTGTGTAATTACTTTCATTGTCAGAAGAGGGAGACAAAGTTCAATAACTCTCTGAAGACTCCCTAAGCTTAACCATAATCACTACATGCTAACTCCGACACTTGTCCTAACCTAAACCGAACCCAAACCATAAACCATAAACCATTACATCGAATCATTTGCATTGTGGGGACATGCATTTTGTCCCCATAAGGGAAGGGGGTCCCCATAAGGGAACGGGGTCCCCGCAACGCAGGTGTGTTAACAGATTTCTCTTTCCATAATGTGTAATATATGTTCACACACACATAAACACAAAACGTACTTTGGATAAAGAGGGAAACCCGTGCTGTGTGCTCCCCATGAGTGTTCAGGGCTTTGCAGGTGTAATCTCCCTCATCTGCCGGGTCCACTGCTGTGAAGGTCAATACGCCACCTCGTATCACAGCTCTGGGACTCATTCTGTTCCCTGGACCTCCTGTAAGGGTGAATTTTTGTATACCAGCTGGTAAATTCAAGCAGCTTTGTACCGGACTACAAATTATACAACAGAATACAGAGACACTGGTCATACCGATCCATTCAATGGCGGGGGTTGGGTTTCCAGTCACTGTACAGCGGAACTCAGCCCGCTGGCCCTGCTGGACATTCAGCACTGAGGGAGTGATGGTGGCCACAGGCTGGGCCCCCTCTGCAGCTACAGAAGGAGACACATCAGTCAAACACAACTCAAAACGGAGAGTGAGACGTCTCAGAGGCAGGTGGAGAAATAAAGCATGATAAAGCAGACCAGCGTGGTGGGGAAGTGGAATATGAAACCTTGTCTGGTGTCTACAACCCCAGCTTGGTCATTATATGAAGCTGTGGGAATGCTTCTGATTACAATGAATTGATCAGACTGAGAGAGAGAGAGAGAGAGAGAGAGAGAGAGAGAGAGAGGGAGAGAGAGAGAGTGATGGCCTCTGCCCGTGCCCCCACCCTCACCCTTGGCAGTCTAGATCCTCAGAGCAGACGAAACAGATGAGATGTGGCAGGCAGACCTTGGCATGGCCTCTGGGCACATTGCTGTGCCAGTTTGGCTGGCTGCTAGATCAATCCTGTATGATTCCAGAGTGACAGAGCAATAGAAAGGCCTCTTTCAGTGAGGAGGGAGGAGTATGAGGCTGTCTAAGCAGGCGGAAAACCCCTGGGACAGTTGTAGCCCGGGCAGAGCGTTGACTCTCTGACCTTGGTGACACTAGTACTCCAGAGCAGAGAAGTTTCATTGGACTGACTTTAATGGGTTTTGTAAAGATCTATGGTAGAATCGGTGTATCAGAAGATAAAACTTCAAGGGCAGATTCACCCACATTAAGAAAAAAACATAATTTCTCACTTTACTACCTCCAGTGGTATCTGTCCGATTTTATAGTTTTGGTTTTATCTGTGCAGGTCTTCACATATATGTTTGCCTCCAGCCCAGTAAAATAGAGGAAAGTCTACAGCCTGGCTTGCTGCTCCATGCGGCTGTACCCACGAGTGCCATGAATGAGAAATGACCAACATTTAGCACAGTACTGCACTGAGAGAAATATGTGCACATTAAATAAAATACTATATTTTGGATTATTTTGGAGAAAAAAGTTGCAAAAAAACAAAAGCTGGAGAAGGCGTTGATGTCTGAAAACAAGCGTCTCTTAGCCTTCAGTCATTTCTGAAACTGACCAATCGCAGGTTGCACAGCAACGTGCATAACTTTTCACTGTTTTATTTCTTTGCTAATTTGAAGCAAACAAAACACTTCATATGTTGCATTAGCAGTAAAAATAGACAGACTATGACGGCACACTTCACTTTGGACAGAAATGTCTGTCTGTAGGTGGAGCTCTTGCATCCTTGTGTACTGCGCTGCTACTTTGAGCTAAATGCTAATGACAATGCTAAGATGCTAATGTGTAGCAGGTAATGTTTACCAGGTTCATTATCCTAGTTTAGCATGTTAGCATGCTACACAACGTGCAGCTAAGGTTGATAGGAATGTTTTGCAAGCATCAAAATCTCCACATTACGGAACTAGATAAAAGTTAAGTGGTCAACAAAGTTAATGACGTTATTCCTCTCTCCTACAGCGTCCATTACAACTAAATGCACATTGCCAGTTATGCAAATTGGGTGATGATGTCATTTAGAGACTTCTGGCGACTTTTAGGATAGCCAATAGCCAATAGTGACTTTCTGTACTGAGGAATTGGCAACAGTGGATACCACTCGAGGTAAGGAGAAAAAATATGTATTCTTTGACTTTGGATGTATGGAATCATCTGACATATTCATTATAGTCGACTTCCATCCATTTATATCACATTAACTGCTACTTAAGAGCTCACTTTCATCTGTGTGACGCACTGAAACTAGGCCTCTCACACCGGACACGAGTCTGCTACCCACATTCAGCTCTGATGTAATGAGGTTGTGATGGGATGTATTAAGCACAGTATGATGTTTGAAGCCCAGATGACCGCTACTTCCCAAGTATAGCATGTTTCCTGAGGAGAAAAAGGAAAGTGCAAAGAGATATAGAAATAGAAGGGACATCTCTAGTCTCTGAATGTGGAGACAATGTCACCCAGGAAATAGAATTTAGTACGGAGGTCCAGATTATGAATAACTTACAGACTAAATCATTCAGCTTTATTGATTAAAAGATCACCTTTTAGGATTAAAGAGCAATTAAATCTATGTTAATTTCTAATTTAAAGGGACATTTTCCAAAATTAACCCATAGTCCTGGGTTTAATCAATGGGTTTGTCATGTACAATATCAGCTTCTTGAGGAAATTTTTACAGTAAGGCCTATTCTTACTGTACAACACTGATTGTGATGTTTTTAACGATGGAAACTTGACTCGACATTCACGAGGAGTTGCCCAAAAGAATGAACATGCACTTATTCCTGCAGGGATGGACCCCAATGAACCCAAAGAGCCAGGTAGTGCTAGTAAGGCTCATGTACAATCCAAGCATTGGACTCTTAACAAGGACAGGAACGTGATAACATAGATAAACTGAAAACAGATATTCATCTTTAGATCTAAATCAAGCTAAAGATGCTTATAAGACAGCACAGATGCTCTGGGCCATCATGTGTGAAAGTGAGCGTGTGACCGCTGCTTGGTTGATTGTACATGGGCGCTACCAGGCCACCAGCATATCCATGCTGCTGAAGATGAGTGCATGCATGACAAAGAGAGGGAGAGGCCGGTCCCTCCAAGGAGCCCGGCAGAGAGGAAACCATGCCCATGCGGACTTACGCTTTCTGTGTCCTTCAAACATTTCATAGGCTGTGTAAAACATCTGAGTCTTTGAGGCCTCTGGAGTTGCGGGAGGAAGGAAGGGAGGAGGGAGGAGGGGACAGGTAAACTGACAAGTCAGGTTACAGGGTAACAGCCGTTTACCTCCCAACTCCCCAGAGACACTTATCCATCTCCGAACGTGGGCCGCCGTTGTTTTGTCCAATTGATTTCAAAAAAGCAGCACACACGTAAAAAAGAACTTGAATTAAACTGGCACCAACTTTTATTTTCAATTCAGCTAATGATTCGTTTTCCTACTTTCTTCATTATTTATTTGAATCCCGATTGTTGGTGCCATTTAATTCATACTGCAGTTCTGAGCATTCAGTTCTCACACTTACCTGAGAAGAAGAACACCATGAATTGAAGTGTGTCGCTTCGAATGACCGTTTGTTTGTATCAATTCATGCTTATCTCACACCAAAACACCAAAAAACAACAACAATTCTCCAAAATGCTTTGAATTTCAAATCAAGATACACAAAAACACACATACACTGTAATATCATGACTGTTCAGTAGCACATGGAGCGATGAAGTTATGCAGGGTAGCCACACATGAGACATGCAGGTTAGTAGCGAGAAGCAGTTTAAAACATTGCAACACTATCTGCTAAAAAAGCTGCCATACAGCTTGTGGTTATCCTGCACTGGTCAAGATAATATATTTAAATCAGCCCCATCCATGAATTAGCAAATCACTTTGATCAATTATTGTTATTTTAATCAATTTTCTCTTTTTCACAAAATATTTTCACAGTTAAGATAAATACATTACAATGTGACATGTGTACATTACATCAGTTACGTATTCTTAATAAAGAAATGTTTAAAAAAAAAAAGAATAAAATCTTTACAGAAGCACCTTTGGGTATAATCTTTTGCAATCATATAGCCTTTGAGTCGTGAATGAACAAATAAAAAAATAATGCAGCCATTGTAAAGTAATTCAGGGTAAAAAAAAAAAAGTGTGACCTGTGACTGTTGAGTTGTAAGATGTTCTCAGAGATGTATAAAAATACTTTTCTTATAAAAACACACAATTGCCTAAATGTAAACACACAACATGCAAGGTAATCGCATTCACATGGCCAATTCCTTTGAAAAATATTACAAAAAAAGAAGTTCTAATAATTCTGATATATTTGATTTCATGGAGACATTTCAGGTTAACATATTTCAGTCGATCAAACAAGAAGATGTGCCAACAACATTGACAGGATGTGAATAAAAAAGACCATAATATACAATCGTAGATGATTATTGACAAAATTATGATTAAAAACAACATTTTCCCCCTTTTTCTTCTGCATTTCAAGTCAGATCTTGAATTATTTTTACCAACTGGGTCTGATAAGAGACAATCGATACAAACAAAACCGACTTTTGCCAACACTAAAGGAATGAAGGAGTGATATTACAGCAGTATAACAGCATGTAACCAACTGCATGGCCGATAGCACCGTTTTTTTTTGTTCATTGACATTCATCATCATCAGGATGATGAGTTACACAGCAGACAGTGATTTAAGGAGGGAATACTGTATGGAGTGGAACAACACAAAACAATCAGTGGTAGCGGGAGCTCGTCCTACTTCTCCTCTCTTCCAGATACACTGAAGTCCTCTTTGAACGCCAGTCGCAGAGCCACTAAGCACCAATCGTGGCATCCACATTCCTCCTCATCATTAAAACACTACAGCTCAGGCGGGAAGGGGCACCCCGGGAGCCCAAAGACACCAGAATCCATCACCCTGCTTGTGAAATCTCTAACAGCAGAAACCAGAGACTCCACCAGTGATCGAGAAACAACCGCACCACCACCGATTAATTCAAAAAAAAAATTTAAAAAAGGAAAGAAACATCTGCAGTAGCTTTAATAGTGTTGGCAGGAAGCATTACCCCAAAAAATCACTGATCCAAAAGAGGATCCTTTGGCCCAAGTGTAGTGAATGCGTCATGAATTTGAGTGCCCGTTAGTTAAATCTAAAACTGCATACTTGACCCCACATGTTATCTGGAAAATTTGTACCCACAAGCTGTATTTCTTCATATAAAGTCCAGGAAAAACCACTGAGCAGAGACGTACAAGACAGCGAGGCAGTAAGAAGAGCTGGAGTGGCAGTATGATAATGAGACATGTTGATATCTAGCAGCAGAGGGCAAAAGCGTTGGGAGTTAGATCTGCAAGCTTATTATGCTGTTAACCAGGAGCTGAGTGTTTACAGTGCATGATGAGAGATGCAGTAAAACAGAGAAGCATGCGCCACTGCAAGCCGGAAGGGTGGTAGGGGGTTGGGGATGGGGGGACGGACTACAGGAGCCAGAGCTGGTCGGGTAGCAGGGAGTGATGGGTAATGGAATGCGGTGCCGAGGATCACGAACCTGGCACGTAGAGGATGGCGTTGCCCTCGTCCATGGCAAACATGTTGGAGCCCGTGCAAACATAGACGCCCGCGTCCTCGGGCTGGACGTTCTGAATTGTCAGGATGCCGTTAAAGTCCATGGCCCGGTTGGGCAGCTTCCCGTTACCCATGCGGGTCCAAACGAGGGTGTAGGCTGGTGACTGTGGAGGCAGGGAGCAGATAAACACAAAGAAATGACAACGAAGCATGCAAACTCTTTGTTGTTGGGCTGCAGACCAAATATAAATGTACTGATCTGTGTGTCTCCACCTAGCAGTGAGTTTTAGAGGTTATGTTGAGATTTTTCCCTTTAAACAGAGCCAGGCTAGCTGTTTCCCCTTGTTTCCAGTCTTTACGCTAAGCCAAGCTAGTTTCTGGCACCATCTCCAAATTTAACAGATGTGAATGGTAGCAGCCTTCTCCTCTAGAAGAATAGTGAATAGGAGATTTTTGCCAAAATGGTTTTTATATTTTTTCTATGAGTGTACACGTATTCCTAATTAAAAATAATAAAGTAAGTCAACAAGGATCGTTGTGGCCGGTGTTACCTTGCTCTTTGCAGTACAGATGAAGCTGACAGTAGACCCCACCCTGACAGTCTGGGCTTTGGGCTCCTCGACTGTCACCTCAATGGGCTTGGATTGGACATCTGATGAAATGCAGAGACACAGTTTATATAAGGGAAACTGATCAACAGGATGCTGTAAAGAAAATCTAAAACTGCAATGTAAGTTGTTATGTTGGCATAACCAGTGAACCATCTGCGCTGGTGTTATTTTTGCCAGCTTTTTTTTTTCCCCCACAGATGAAGACAGGCATGGAGTGTAAATGTAAAGCTGATTAACTGCTGATGAACGTTTTAAATGAAGCTGCTAATCAATCCTGGTCTGCTAAACATCAACTTCAATAATTAGTGACATCACAGAAGAAACTTTTTCAAATTCACTATAAAAGCTATAATAACCTTCATGCAACATGAGGACATGCCTGACTTGTTATCAGAATGTTTTGCTGGCTCTGTTACACACATCTTATCCAAGAACCTTCAAAACTCCAAAATACCAGGAATGAACCACACACACACACACACACACACACACACACAGTCAGCTAAACTAAAGAATGACGTCTTACATAATCTGTTCATAAGCAAACCCATGTGTGGACCCATGGATGGTTTCTATTTTGTGTTCTGCAATAAGCTTCATGAAGGGAAAACTTGTTTGCGTATACAGCAGTGAGATGATACACACTTGTCACAACAATCTCAGCGCGGCTCCTGTTGGTGCTGCGCTGGTCTCTGCAGGTACAGACGTAGACGCCGGCATCGCTCGACTGGACGTTGGGGAAGTACAGCTCTGCTCCTGAAGGCACAGATAAACATAAGGTGTCGTATTCACACTTGACATGTGATCCTACATGCGCATCAATATATGCAATTTTTTGTATTCAGATCAGTTAAATCAGAACTTTTTAAACTGAGTGCATAAGACATACTTTGATATGTGTTTCAAATGTGTGATGTACCTTGTCTGCGTCTGTCAGCGCTGCTGGAGATGGGCCGTCCGTCCTCTCTGGACCAGTGGAAATAGTGCGGAGGGCTGCCGGACACCTGACACCGGAGAGTCACAGAGCCTCCCTGGGATGCCAGGACCCTCTCTGGATAAACCTTTACCACGAGGGAGGCTGCAGCTGCAAAGTGGAAAGGTCATAACAAACCCATCAGGGATACTCTCAGAACATCAAAACAAATAGCATCAGAGCAGTATTTCACAAAGACAGCTCAGTAAGTTTGAATCTTTTTTTTTTATTGGACCTGGACACGACCCAATGGTGACATGGTTTTAGCTGAACCTGGTCAGGGGTTTAAGTTTAAAGGAATAATTAGACATTTTGGAAAATATGCTTACTCACTGTCTACCTGAGAGTTAAATTACAAGATCCATACCACTCTCATATCTGTCAATGAAATATGAAGCTGTGACTAGATTAGCATTAAGATGGGGAATGAGAAAGCTGACTAATACGTATTTTATATCTTGTTTGTTGAATTCAGACAAAAACAAAGTGTAAAAATGACAAGATGTGCTTTTATGGAGGGTAATTTGCTATTTCTTGGCCAGGCAGAGTGACTTTCCTGGAGTCTCTGCTGGCTGGCAGAAATACTCACTGTGGTCAAGAGGTTGTCAGGCTGCATTTCTGGATTTACAGCCTGTCATGAAATTGCATTGTCATTTAGCTTGATGCTAGCTGTTTACTGCCTGTAATTCTCTTTGTGTATACCTGCAATAAGTCTGCCTTTATTTTGCAGGGACATGGGTGTAGCTCAACGTTCAACTTAAGGCCAGACTCAAACAATTATACCAGGAGGAGTCACAGAACTGTTTACTCATATTTCTAACGCCTAGTGTAGCCTTACCGTCGTATGGACGACACTTCTCTCTCTCCTGAGGGTTGCCAACATATCCAGGAGCACAACTGAAGACGGTATAAACAGATGTAGAAATGACATTAAGTAAAACTTATAAATTTTTTAAAAACTTTTTCTACCCTCATCAAGAGAGGATGTTATACTAGGTGATCTTACCGTTCACAGTACTGGCCGGTGTACCCAGGCTGACAGGCAGTACACTGGTAGCCTCCATTTCCAAGGCTCTCACAGGTGGGGGAGAACCTGTGTGAAAACACACACAGACAGGAAGCTAGGTTTAAGGGCACAAACACGGTCTGTTACCAACCGAACCTAACAAGTAATTCAGTGTGACATTCATCTTTCATCAATCTTTCAAAGGCAATTTCATGCGTATCTGGAGTTTCCAGTATTGAATATTTTGAAGCTTGGCAAAGAATCCTAAATATGACGCTTGATTAAAAAACTAGCGGATCTGCACTGGAAATGTCTTCACTGTTTCTTCAATATACTGTAGCTTTTTACTAAACCCTGACTTGAAGCAAGCGAGGATACAAAATCAGATGGTTTCAGTGGGAAAGTGAATACACAATATTCCATGTCGGTTGGCAGAAAAACGGAAATGGATCAAACTCCAGAATTTGCTGTAAACAGGATAGAGTGGGCTGAACACAGAGTTGTCTTGAGCTATAAATGGAGGTGGAATGTGAAGTCTTGCTATCTGTGCCAGGACTCACTGGTTGTCTGGGTCAGTGTGAGGGCAGGCGCAGGGTTGGCAGTCCTCCGGAGTGCCAACAGTGGGGTCACCGAAGAAGCCGGGAGCGCACTGCTCACAGAGCTCCCCCTGGGTGTTATGCAGGCAGCTCTGGGAGGGAAGAACATATCGTGTTTAGAGATCTGTCCGTCTCATCAGGGTGCTATATATCTATCACAACAAGAGCCTAGTGCTTCATACCGTGCAGATGCCAGTCTCGGGGTGGCAGGAGTCAGAGTGGCCGTTGCACTCACAGAGCTCACAGTGGCCCAGGTATAAACCTCCTCCCGTGCGAGTATATCCAGATGCACAGTCCTGAAAGAGACATTATGATTTTGACGATGATACATTAATTAGCGTTTAAATTAAGCACAGTCAGCCTGAAATGCTTCCAGTTGAGAGGCTCAGTATGAGTTATTACCTGGCAAGAGAGTCCCTTGTATCCAGGTGGGCATAGGCACTGCTCCACCTCGAGGGCCTGTGCCAAGCCGCTGTAGTTCGGCACCGCAACTTCCATGCTGATGTCAAAGATGCTGGAGGACCGCATCTCAGTGGAGTAGGATGCTCGAATCAGGATGTCATCCAGATCAGCCAGAACCATCATCAGGTGCTCTCGGGTGGCGGGCATGCCATCAGGACGACGCCAGTTTTCCTGAGAAACAAAATGAAAGCTTAGCGTTGAATTGATGTATTTTTAAGGACCCGTGTGTAGGATTTTGCAGCATCTAGCAGTGCGGTCACAGATCGTGGAAGAGCCCCTGCCACAGGCAGACGCTTGCTTTCTGTTCCACTCACCTCTTTAAAGACAACCTCAAACTGGTGAGTCTCTCTGCTGCCCTGCTGCCTCCTCTGCCAGGGCTGACGAGCCACCAGAGTGATGTCGTTACCCTGCAGGAACAATACTGACATGTCAGTATGTCGCTACGAATACATTTAACCATGGCAGGAAACTGTGAATCAGTAGTTACTCACAATAATCTGCACGTCGCCATCATCGAGAAGCGTTCCTCTTGGACCAGCCACATAGGAGATGGTGTATTTAAGCTTCCCGCCGTAAGAACCCACCTAAAACACGGTCAGTAAGGAAGAGGCTTTAGATCATTTGGCAGTTCAAACACTGCTGCGAACATTAATACCAGATGGTTACTGAGAGCACCATAGTGTGCAGCTGCATCAAATCCGTTGCACTAGAGGGATGTGAAGGGATCAAACTTCTCTTAAACATGTGAGAGTTACCATGTTAACAGGATTTAGTCCACTTGTCATGGGGTGAACTACTAAGCCTGTGAAAACAGCTCTGTAATGTCTTCTGTGCCTCTGGAGAGAAGTTTTCTTAAGTCTGAAAAAACAAAACCTCAATGATGTCATGGGTGGGTTGGCGGACTATCGTTTTGAAGCCTTGAGTTTGGCAGTACAGCCGTGGAAATCTTTGGACAAGAGGGTGAAGCTAAGATAAGATCTGACTGAGAATCTGAAGACACGCTATGTCAATCACAAGGTAGCAGCCGCTGTTTTACTCTAAATGAGACCATCATTTATAAAATGAACATCATGCTGTAGTAAAGAAGACTTGACACTATTGATTGGCACCATAAACTCATTAGGAAACTGTTCACTGAGGTGGGAATTCAAGTGAGAAGTAGGGTCATTTTCTCATAGGCTTATATACAATCATACTTTTTTTGCAACCAGTTTAGTCACCCCCCTGCTGGCTATTAGAAGAATGCAGGTTGAAGGCACCTAAGTTGTCTTCACTTCCGTTGTTATTTTTGCAGTCAGTGGTTCTAATGAGATACACTATCCAGCTGAATTATGGGAATTGTAGGAGCTTGGAGCTCGAGACTAAAAGTCAGGATATCTAAGCTTCTGCTGCTTCGATTTCTTTCTTTATTGTTCAATTGTATACTAAATCACTGAAGAAGCCCTTTAATTACACAGAAGACAAGTTTGTATTTTGAACTCTTTTCAAATTGAATGTTAAAAGTGAAAAAGATGAAAACTGAAAGTAGTGAGGAATGTTTGTAGTTTCTATTTCTTATTTTAATGTAGCAGATGGAGTGTGTGTGGATCATGAACCAAAGAAATTACACTTGTCAACATGGTAACATGGCACAGGCCTCACTTAGGAGGCAGGGGACAGACTTAAAAGGGAATAGGGAGTGTGGACTGGATTAAAGGGAGGATGAGGATAAGGGCTGAGGGGCAGTGGGGAGGATGGAGGATATGAAAGGTGCCGCGTTTTCTGTGACCTCGGAGGGGTTGACTCGAGGTCAGGAAAGGACGTCACCCCAAACTTTCCACAGTTACCTTATCCCCTGTGAACTGCGCTGGGAGCTGCCAGTAGAGCAGATCATCCTGGTGCAAGCTGAAACCTTTGTAGACCAGAGCGTACTGAGAGGCAGAGGAGGAAGGAGAGGCATAAGAAAATAAGCCACAGATGGAGCGAGAGAGGCTGCGAGACTAAATCATAAGCAGGCAGAAAAGCAAGTACAAGCAAGCAGGCGTGCCAAAGAGTAAAACCTAACAAGAATCTCAGGACTAATGTGTCACATACAGTTAAACTCTTTAAACTACATGTGCTAAAGTAGGAGAGCTATTAAAGGCACCGCTGACAGTTTGATAACAGCATAAAAGTCCCACTGTGACTTGTCTGACAAGCAAAACAACAACTTCCACTGTCAATAATGAAAAAATGACAGCTTCAGATGTGCTTCAGTGAGAGGCTGTTTAAACCAGACAACTGTATAATGACAGGCTATTGTAAAACCAAAGTTTCTCTCAAATGGACAATTGCAGTGACAGTGACAGCACTGAGTGGGAGCTACTTGCTCAACAATGGAAAATATACCACCCAGCGAAGGACAGGAACTGTGAATCATTTATTCTTTGGTGACTGTAAAGAAAGCATATTCTGTATTAATTCAGTAGATTATAATTGGGTCATTCCATGCCAACTCACCCAGAACTAAGAACTTTTCCCATATTCCCGATTCATATCAAAACATAGGTACAGTACAGGTCAGTACATTGTTGATTTCTATCTTCGTGTGATACCTATTGAGTCAGGTTTTTCATCAGTTTCACAAAATGTGCAAGTTACAGCTTGTAATGGAGTGTGTGCTATGTATTATGTGTTACGTGTAGCTTGTTCCATATTCTTCATCTTTTTCGGCCTTAGCATATATTATTTCACAATTTAAAAAACTCCTTACAAAAAAAGTATTTGGGGTTCAGCTATAAGATTATGCAAGGTCCCATGAATTTGATATAAGTTTTCATATGATTTTTTTTTAAGACAATCCATGACGTGAACTGGATGGTCCTAGGTGAGTTGTATGGAATGATCCAGTTTTAATCTGTGAGTTGCTGCTACAAGTTTCTGGACTACACATTAACTGCCCTCGACAGTCGGTTGTTTATTAACTTTTAAAGCTTTACTATCAAAGACAGCATTACGGTTTCCTATGAGCAAGAGGCGAGACACAAACTCAACCAGTCAATCATGCCACCGTCTACCTTGCTGCTCTCCCCAGAAGCACTAGAGGCAGTCTTGCTCAATGTGTTCTTGCTCTGTTGATCAGGGCCAGACCCCCCAAAGAAAAATACAAGTCACCACAGGATCAAGAAACAAAAAAAGGGATTGTAAACTTCTTGAAATTTGTGACTGAGTGTACCTGCAGACGAGGGTTGTGGCCGGGGGAATAGGATTGGGGTCTGGTTGGTCTAACTGAAGAGGAGATACCAGACGGAAGAGATGGGGGGCTCAGATTACGCAAAGACCATCGAGAAGAGGAGGAGAAAGAGGAGGTTGGTACCCGAGAGGACGAAGAGGAGGAAGAAGAAGAGGAAGAGAAAGAGGAGGAGGAGGGAAAGAATGGAGGGGAACCAGCTCGTCCATTGGAGAAGTTAGAGAAGAGCGCCCAGACGTCATCATCCAGCTTTCTGACATCACCCTGGGGAGGTGGAAAAAGTGGAGTACCGGAGATACAGAAGATTTGTAACCATGAAAACAGTCAAAATGACCGAGGCGGGGTTTAGAATTTAGTTCTTCCACAAAGTATACTAAGAAGGTGATCATGCTGGGTCATGCCTTTTAGTCTCTGGCACTTGGATGTGCTGTACAACAATGCTCTGGTGAATTATGTTCAGATCGCGCAGATAAAACACATAAATCAACAACTTCAACTTCTTGCACTTTCCTAAGACTATTCACACCAATTCAGACCTCATTGTGACTCACACACATGCAAACGCAAACACAGAGTCTGACAACATGCTCCTGCGCACTTCATCAAAACCGAGGTGATTCTCCATGCTGCTACATCTACGAACCCGAGGGGGATTCATCTCCACAGATGCCCACAATCTCTGTGTGTTAGCTTATAATGACAGAAACACTCCGCATCAAGTGCTCTCATTAGACGTGTGAGTGTTGCCTCTGCTACAACAGCCTACAGTGCCGTTCATAACAAATACCTGTCGAGCTCTTTTCGATCTGTGGGCGACTTTTCGTTCGGAGGCCATTAGGTTCCAAACAGAAGCATCCTTCCTTAGCTGCTCCTCTGGCAAGTGCGAGTCACTCTATTGGCGTGGAGAAAGCAAGCTCTTTGATCACTTTCCTTATCACTGAGCTGATGGTATTTGGGAGTGTTATGGCAGTGTTATTCGAGCAAAGTTAAACTGTATGAAGCTCTTTAACGGACCATCAATGATAAATCCATTTACATGGCTCATGTGATGTGAAGCAGAAAGCAATTTCTGTGTGCAATATGCACTGCGATGTAAACGCTCTGCAGCGACCGCCAGCTACAAACTGCATACACGGCTGTAAAACGCCATCCAGGAAACATCAAAGAAATTATTGAAAACCATTAAACATTATATGCAGCCATAACGTATGAATATGCACCACATGAAAAAGTACAACACAATGCCACAACAGTTATTTTAATCATGCCAGACAACACTGTACTTCAAAACTACAGTCACAACATGACACCCACTGACTGGCATTACTGTACCTGCTGTGCTCGTTTCATACGAGAAGAGAACGGATTTTTCTATGAAGTGGAAAGGCAAACACACAAAAAAATAGACACCTATGTTATAAGTGATTACTGGGGAAAATAAAGCTCTGACACTACTGGAAAATCCTACGAACACAGATTTAAGAAGATGAAAGAAAATGGAGAAAAAAAAGGCTGAAGCAAACAGAATGAAAAAAGAATCCGCTTGAAAAGAAAGCTTGGTTGATTTTTGAAAGAAAGAGTAAAGAGTGGTCTACAGGTTTTCTGATGCGTGCTGCTCAGCCCCTTACATACATCATTAAGGGTTCATTGTCGTGCTTGGGCTACTTCCACTGACTCAGCCTTTGTGTGTGCTCTTTGATACTAACCTTGTCCCCCTGGTAAACCCCTGGAAGCTGCCAGTAATGAGGCTCCTGTCCCAGGTAGTCAAAGTTGCTGTAGGACAGCTGAGTGCCTTCAGTGGAAACCTCCACGGTGAAACCAGTGGAGATACGGTTGGTGCGTTGGCGGTTCACCAGAGCGAATCCCTGGAAGTTCCCTGGAGTAAAGACTGAGGACACCTGCGAGAGCACATTTGAATATACAATCAAGCTCCAATAGAGGAAAATGAGAAATTGTGATTGGACACAAAGTCAGTTTAATTGGCAGCTGACTTAATAAGCAAAATAAACTATACTCTAGTCTTTGAACTTATCTTTACCCTCAGAGATGAAGTCCAAGAGTCAAAACTTTGGACTGACTGTGGCACTAGAAAGATGAAGTATTAAAATGTCCACTTAAATTTCTTGGACCTCTATCAATGAGCACATTTTCATAATGTCTGACTATCATCAATTCTATGGGCTATCGTTGACTATCGCTGCCATAAATGTGAGAAAAAAAGGCCTCCAAAACAACAGGGTAGTAATGCAACACCAAGGATTGGTAAAAGAGAATTTAACTGGAATTACCGCCTCCAGTCAAGTAACAACAAAGGTTGAAATACTTATTCCGTTACGATTTTTTGAAATTGTGAAATAATATATGCGTGTTGTAACTTGACTGGTGCTCGAAGGCATACAACTGTGGGGAGGTAATTCTAGTTAAATTCTCTTAACAATCCTTGGTGTTGCATTACTACCCTGTTGTTTTGGATGTGTAGTTCAGAAACTCCATGGATGGACATACGGACATGCAAACAGATGGACAACAGATGCTGTACTTAGTTGGTTTCCAATCAAACTTCAAAAATAGGGACTACTTTGTGTCAACTGGTAATCAAGACAGCTTGTGGAGTTCCCCAAGGGTCTATTCTCGGGTCACTACTATTCAACATCTACGCGCTCCCCCCTTCCTCAGATTACTGAATATTATTAACATCTTACTCAACTCTAACTCTCTGAAGTCTACATGTGACCTTATAGGCTTCATATAGATGTCAAAGGTTATCCTTGCAGTTATTCATTTAGCAGAAATGAATGGGGGATATTTGTCAATCGTTGGCCAGTGATCTCACTGGCTTGGAACCACTGAAGGCTGGTGTGATTGGGCCAGATTTAGCCGACACACATCTTGTCTCTCTGAAGTAAATGTTTAACCCACTTGCTGATACAATCTTCACTACTGCATAGCCGCTTTATCCAGCACAAAGATACTTTTGGTTTGGTTGTTCAGAGGTTTAAATGGCCTTTTCAACCACGTTACTTTGCTGTGTCATTCAGGTACCACTTAAAGGCCTCACCAGGTCTCTGTAGTAGGTAGAACTGGAGCACTGCTGAGTGACGCCCATACAGAAACAGGACAGGCAGCCATCTTTGTTTTCCTGGCTGAGATGGAAGGTTCCAGACTTACAGCTGGAGCAGGACGGGCCTTCAACGTTCATCTGCAACACAGGATCAAGAAAATGAGATAGGAGGCAATCAGCCCATTCTAGTACACAAAATGCACGTATTTGTGATGGATCACCTTGCAGCTGCACACGGGACCACTGCAGCCTTCACTTCCTCTTTGGTCACAGTTATAGCAGTTACCTGTAATGGTAGAGGAGATAGTTACAGAATGTATTTGCCCTTTAAGACACATTGTCACATAAAAAGGAACCTTTACAACTTGAACTAGAACAAGCCAGATGACGGAAGAATATTTGTCATGTGCCTGAATCAGAAAAACAGTAAGTACCATTGACTTCATTGCCGCCAACACTACATCTCTGTCCAAGCAGTGGGTTGCCGTTGTATCCTGCGGCACATCTGAAATAGAAATAGACAATGTGTTGAGGCAAATATTTCCAGTCTAGGAGGATACAAGTTTTAACCCGAAGCACAATGAGGCAGGAAGCTGGGAAGTCTGCAAGAGGTGATACATCTGATGAGTCGTGTCCTTTTGGGTGTCTTCTTAACCCCCAAGGCAGGCATCAACCGAGAACAAAGGACTGAGTCATTCAGACAGGCGTCATACAAACAATTCTGTTTTTCCATCCACTAAGTAGACATACAAACACTAAGCACTAGACTTGCACTAAACATCAGACACCCAGCTTTTGCATTGAATACAAACAGTTTTCCCAGACAAACACTGGAGATGGATGAAGCATAGCCGCCACTAAAACACTCAACATGTCTCAGATGTTGATTCCATCTCTCATACGAGCGTGATACAGCTGAAACTGAGGAACACCTTTGCACAGAAACAGATACGAGATAGTTTCACCACAAAATAAAAGTTTCCGAACTTGAGAAAAAAGCAGATATGAAGATAAAGATAAAAAGAAGATGCTAAGCTTCTAAAGAGGAGAGTTATTTCTGACACTGTGACACAGCAAAGCAATACGCCGTCAACCCAAGCAAACAACGCGACTGCCACCGGAGCAAAGGCCAATCCAACCAAAGATCCGTGCAGGCTGCCCTGAGGGCAGCTGCTGTCAGTCTTACCTCACCTGTCCTCTGGCAGGTCCGCAGGTCAACAGCCAACAAGAGGACTTCCATGCTACGAACTTGATTTGGAAAACCCTATTCATACTAACTTGTTTCTAAAGTGTGGTTAATTCAGTCTTTCCAGTTAGTGTTGATTTGGAATAAACATCAAAATAGATATGGTCATGTGAAAATACTAAGAGTTCATAACTAAAGGCTTTGAAGAAAGGACATACAGCTCATGATAAGCACAGCATGACAAACAATAGGGTCTCACATCACATTCAAACTAAACTCAACAATCTCACAAACAAAAAATGAAATACAGTAGATATGACCGTGAAAACCTGGTCTATGCATTCCCAACATTTCTATAAATGGTTATAATGATATGACAGTTGTTCAGTGACCAAACCATGCTGACTGCTGGCCAGATGAAACTGACTAGTGACATTCATGGTCATCCAATTGTTTTCAGGTGCATCTTTTCATCTAGTACCAATAAGTACCAAAATATCAACAGCTTAATAGATAATTTTATGTAGCATTTGCAGTAAAATGTCAGGTTTCACAGAGGATAATCCTCTCCACCTACCATGAGCTTTCTGGTTGCATAGCACTCATGATTAAACATTTCTATGATGGTGAACCCATGACCTTTTGTCTACAGCCAACATCAGTCCTTAATGAACTGAAGCACATTCAAACTCCTCAGAGGCTCAATCCATCAGGACGAGCATGCAGCAATGCTAGCAGCGATGCTGTTCTTTGGGGTGCAGTTGCGCTTTGGACTAAATGCTAATGTATGACCGTGGCTACCATATCAGTTTGGCAGGCTAAATATATGTACATTAAATCTGCTAATTTGCACTAAAAACAAAGTTCAGCAAAGGGAGATAGGACTGTCATTAGTTTACAAGTAATTCAAATTCTGACCCACTGGAGTTGCTCAGTCAAAAGTCAGGGAGTTTAAATCCTCTGGGGACCATAAATGTCTGTAACAAATTTCATGGCAATCCATCAGTCTCGACTAAAGTGGTTGTGGACAGAATGACATTTATGTAACAAGATAAGAACGTTGTTTTATCTTTAAACCTTTTCATATTGATGCATATAATTACTTATGGCCACCAGCGGGATGTTAGACTTTTAGTCTCGTCTGTAATATGTATGGGCTCTAAATGTAGCATTTTAACTAACCTTTAATGACAATATAAAACAAAATAAAACCTTAAAATGTAGATCATGTTAGGGCTCTTTGATTCAAAACATTCAGCACAGAAATCAAGCACTGCTAATGACACGCAATGTTGTCCTCAAATGACAGGGTGACATGGAGGATTAAGGCTTTTCTAGGACACCAGCACATATTTAAAACACCATTACAAATGTGAACGCAGCAAGCAAGAATGAGCATGAAATGCTGGGGGGATGACACTTGTAACACTTGAGGTAGTCCGGCCAGAACACAATGGACAAATGTATAAACACGAGGTACTAATGCTAAGCTGTCTCTTCATAGCAGGATTTTGTGCAATAGTTTTGATTATAATAAAAATACAGGTTGGAAGCCATTAGTATCAAAATCATAATACCACATCAGGATGGCATTAAACATCTGGATAGTCCCTCTAAAAATAACACAATGTCAAATAATCAGTCCCTTCATAATGTTCCATTGCAGTAACAGACATAAATATCAGGATCAGAGCCTTGGCATATAAAAAATATTAAAATAATAATGAAACAAAACATATTTTCCCTAGTAATCGGGGATAATTTTGATAGGAATGGCCAGCCTTCCCAAGACAACATGAAAAGAGCCGTCTTGACTCTTTTTCTGCTTTGCAGACTTGTGATCTCTTTGTAAGAGCTGCAGTAGGTCCAACACACCAGAACGAGAGCTCGTCTTCTTTCTCTGCTGCGGTTTTTTAGTAACTTTCTTCGCTGTGGTAGCCTTGGTTTTAGGGGGCGTTGATTTCCTTTTTACTGTTGTGTTGGACTTCTTCTTTGCAGCTGTAGCCTTGGTTTTAGTAGGAGTCGTTTTCCTTTTTACTGTTGTGTTAGGCTTTTTGGCAATAGTAGTCTTGGTGGGTTTTGTGGTCGTGTCTGTGGTCTTTGAGGAATTCTTTGTTTTATGAGAGTTGCGCTCTATCTTTTTCTCATTTTGGTTAGAGCTAGCCTTGTGGGGCTTTGATGATTTCTTTGAATCCCCTTCTGAAGATTCTCCGGCCTCTTGAACTTTTGTTGAAACTGGTGCATCTGATCTAAACGCCTTGTTACGTCCATTGTTTTTGTCAGGTGATGAAGAATCCTTCTTCTTGGCCCGGTCAACCTTTGCAGGGTCCGATTTGTGAGATGGTGGCTCCAGTTGAAATTTAGTAATTGTTGCTTCCTTTTTGGCCTGGTTTGGTTTCTTGTTGCCTGGCTGTGAAACACGTTTAGCTGCCACAGTGGACCTCCTTCCTCCTGGCCTTTTTGTTCCAGGATTCGCGGTAGCTCGAGACTTAGATTTGGAAGTAGTCCCAGGTTTATTCACGGTGGTCTTCAACTTGGTTGCTGTACTTGTTGAGACTTGTCTTTTGGATGATCTAGTGACTGACTGACTCTTTGTAGTGTTTTTTGCTGATGTAGTGGTGGCTGCTGATTTGAGTTTCCCCCCTCTCCGAGGAGCAGAGGTGGGTTTCTTCGCGGGGAGGCCTGGGGTAGGTATGCTTTTGGGAACGGTGGCTCTACTTGTCATTGGTGTTTCAGTTGATATAGTTCTAATTGGGGGCTGAGGTGTTGAGTAAGATGGTCGTTCGAGGACTGTCGCGAGTGAAGGCAGTGCCCTCTTTTCTTGGAGTGAACGGGAAGAGTGTTTACTACGTTTCATCTTGTTCATCTCCTGAGCCAGGGCAGTGAAGCCATCGATCAGGATCTCCAACCGTCCCTCCAGTCTGCTCAGGCGGGCCTCCATGTCTGTGTAGCTCTTCTCCAGATCGTTAACCTTCTTGTTCTTCTCCCCAGCCGACTGGATAGCGATAAGCTCCTTCAGCTGAGAGTTGAGATGATTCTGCTGGTCCTCCATGTTGTGAATGCTCTCCTTCATGTCAAGCGTGTTTCTTTCTAGCATGCTCAGACGCTGGTTGAAGGTGTTCAAGTGGAGCCGGAGCAGGTGCTGGAAGGCGGAGTGTCTGCTCTCTGGGCTGGGTGTGAAGCGTGGTGGGTGTCTGGTTATTGATCTGTTGGGGGTGATGGAGACAATGCCCACCACAGCTGCTGTCGTGGCACGGGTGGTGCGATGGTGAGCTGGAGTAGACAGCAAAGCCCTAGTAGGGATGATGATCGTTCCTTCTGTGGTCGGCCACTGGTAGTCATCATCATCATCATCATCTCCACTGCCATACTCTATCTGTTTCTCCCAGCTGAAATTGAATACTGCATCAGCTCCACATCCAACGGGCAGGAGGCCGTCTATCGGCTTCTCCAGGAACAGGTCCCCACAACTGTCTGCAGACGGCTTCTCTTCTCTTAATGTCAAAACAGCAGAATCAGGCAAGATGAACAATCAATTATATGTACGTTGCGTCTTTCACCCAAGTCACCTTGTCATCTTTGCCCTCGGAGCGGCAAAGATTGATCAGACAGGAGTCCTCATAAATGCCACTTCTACATTTATGTCGTAGAGACCCAGAAAATACATTCGGTCTGTGCACAGACAGAGATCACCTTAACATTTCGCTACCAGCAAAGCGCAAAGCAGAAGCAGAAAGCGTCCTATGAGAAGGCTTTTGTGGGCAAAGGACAGAAGAAAGCATAAGATCTACAGCCATCTAAAGGTTTCCTCAAGACATACAGCCCTGTTTTGTCTCATTTGGAAAATTTCCAACAACAATAAAAATCTGGGTGATGACATTCTCAGTACCACCGAAAGATACATAACTCTACCACAGCAGAAATGACCTAACATTTTGCAAATCAATAAATCCAAGAAAAAACAAAATCCACCAGCAGATCTGCAAAAACAAGACGGACTACTAAACCACAGGCACATCAGAATGGGTGGCACCAGTTTGCATCGCCCATCCCTCGACTGACACCAATCAATCACAACTGGTGGGAAAAACAAGAGAGATGCGAACCACAGACATGCTTATAACCCTCTCCTGTGAATGAAACCACTTGGTGCGACTGCCAGCCCCTGCTAACCTCGCCGCCCGGTCCACCCAGTAACCCCAAACACTGAGCAGTGTCCACAGGACCGTGAGAGGAAGAAGGAAGAAAAGCAGGAGGATAAGGAAGGTGGGTTGGGCGTACCTTTCACAGCGTCGGCCAGTGTATCCAGGGGGACAGTTGTCACAGGTCGGCTGGCCATCAGACTCCAGATAGCAGGTGGAGGAGAATCTGTGCCGACAGAGGGCCACGCACATTATGCAATGGTTGTTTTGGCCGGTTATTAATGTGATTAAAGTAGTTTATCAGCTCCTGCAACTGCACACAGTTTACTTTGCCTAATTTACCATTAAATAGAATAGTTCGGAGTAATTTACACTGACTGAATCAAACTGACACGAACTGAAAAGACTTTTTAAGACATGAACTCACTGGTTGCTGGAAGCCGTTCCAGGGCAGGGGCAGGGTTGGCAGGCATGAAACCCGCCCGTTACAGGGTTTCCATAGTAACCAGTCTGACAGCGCTCACACCTCGGCCCGGCGGTGTAATGGAGACATGCCTTTTGGTCAGGACACACACATAAAAAAGGGTGAGATCGGCGGAACAGTTGAATAAACAGTATTCTACAATGACTGTGTGTTTCCACACGTTGAGATTTGCCAAGAAACCATTAGTGCATTCCACTTCAGAGATCAAGCAGGTTCAACGTTGGCAGAGAGTCGAGAGAGAAGAAGAAGAGCAGCGTAAAAAAAAACCTACCAGACACCTGCCGGACTCGGGGTCACAGCTGCTGGCGTGACCGTTACAGTCGCACCTCTCACAAGTGCCCAGGTAGAGGCCGGAGCTGGACCGAGTGTAACCTTCATCACACTCCTGCAAAGACATGGAAAAACACCTCAGGTGAGAGACAAGTGATGACACAGAGAGATAAGTCTTTGTTCCACTGCAGCAGGGAGACAGACTGCAATTATGATCAAGGACTGTAATGGAAAAAAGACAGAGACTTTACTGTGAACAAGCTCAGGCAGATCTGTGCCTTTATTTGTTATTCAAACTAAAACTAAATTTATCCAACTAATACAGAGCATGAATGCTCATCATTGACCTCGGAAATAGTACTCAGATGTCATGATCAGCTCATCAGACCATGAGATGCAGATGAAAGCTTCAAAAATGCTGGTAAGTGGACCTTAAGTTGGGATGGTCTCTTCTTAAATTAAAGGTTAAATATATGAGATTTTGAACATAAATATAGCAGCAAAAAAACGACTTGCTATGTTAGGTTATGGTGGAGTAAAGGTATCCTTAACAGGAAATAATGTCACTCTCTGTGTGTGTGTGTGTGTGTTGGGATCTGAGCTTCTCTGTTCTTTGTTTTGCGTCTGGCCACGTGCGAATGTTAGTGCATGTGAGTCCTTCTCTTTCTGTTATTAACATGGTGGTCCTGTAAAAACTTTATCAAATCACAGCTACACTACAGTAGCTCACTAAAACATGTTTCCAAAAACATTTGAGAAATAGGTTACGCAGTAACAGAATCTTGATTTATATTTAATCCGCACTGCCTCTTCTGATGTGAGTTTGGTAAGCTCTGTTTTTGTGCAAAACACAACATGGGGGCCGACTGGTGACAAACTTTCTCATATTACAGCTAAACAACACACTAATATATGGTTCTGAAATCACTTTAAGAAAGAAATAGGCTGCGCAGTAACAAAATCTTGATTAATACTTGATCAGCACTGCCTCATTTTAAAGTTTCATGAGCTTTTGTTTTGGTCTGAGGTGCTCTAGTGCAATATCTAGTGGGTCGTATATTTCACCTTTGAACTTGACTTCTATGAAATCTCCATGTGTACCTGACAAGAAGGTCCTCTGTATCCCTGAGGGCAGGAGCACTCTTCCACCTCCAGAGCGCGTTCATTACCAGTGGGCTGAGGAACGGCAATGTCCATCTTGATGTCTGAGATACTATTAAACACAAAAAAACACAATTAACAACACACTTCAGTGAAATTGGGGTCTTGGAGCTATTAAAAGGAATATGAATGAGCTGTACAGTGACAGAGGATCTCCCACCATACCTGCTTTCAGCCATTTTGTCTGCGTAGGTGGCCCTGATCATGAAGACGGTAACGTCAGCCAGAGCCATCAGCAGGTGCTCACGAGTGCACGGCTGCCCATCAGCACGACGCCATGAAGACTACGAGCCAGAGAGATGGAGAACAGAGAAAATTAAGTCAAGTTCAGATTTAACTGAATGAGACTCCCCCTATGAACAATGAAACACACCTCTCTGAAGGTCACAGTGATGGTTTGTGGGACTCGTGCGAGAGGCTTGGGTGCGTAGTGTTCCAGGAAGATGCCGTTGCCCTGGAGAACCACATCTGGCTTACCGTCGATAACATTTGAGCGCTGAAGCGGTTCAAAGCGCACTGTGTAGCTGAGCTCTCCGCCATAGGCCGTCACCTGGTAGCAAGAAGAGGAAAAGAGTGAATAGTGGAAAGGTATTTCAGTCCATATGATACTGTGGGGGAAGTCACAAGACACCCATGTTGACTGTGAGTTCAAAGGAGGCTCTCTGTGTGGATAAGTGCAGCCTTTTCACTTGACAACATGTTGAGGCATGACTGAGTGGGACAGAGAGGGCAGAGAAATCTAGCTCGACTAACACTTCACGGATTATTTTCCTCTCCTCCCCTTTAGTCTTCTCTCTACCTTGTTGTTTTCCCTCTCACCTTATCTCCTCTGAAGCCCTCAGGCAGGACCCAGTAGTAGACGTCGATGGGGACGCTGGTGAAGGAGCGGTACACAACTTCAGAGGAGCCCCTCTGGGAGATGCCTTCAGAGATAGTTTTAGTGTTGGCACTGTTGGAGAGGGAGAAGAGCTGCCCGTTCACCCCTCCTAGCACCTGAGAGACACACAAACGATTGTCTGAATGAGATGCGAGCTGAGATTCAAGTGTGGTCCCACCCGAGGAACAATCACTGTTTGCACACTGCTTCTCCACCGTTCAGCATCTGAAAGGATCTGCTGATACAGCAAGGCTGCACAAACACTGAGTCAAACCTTGATACCAAAAATATTCACCCCTCCTTTTACCATTAGTAGCTTGGCAACCTGCCTGATCTCTATTCCAAGTGGAGCTGGCGCACTGCTTGGTGACGCCCATACAGAAACAGCGGAGACAGCCCTCGGGGTTGGCCTCTGATAGGTGGAAGAACCCGGCCTTACACTCGTCACACAGGGCGCCTGCCACGTTGTTCTGCGCGCACACACACACAGAAACAAACACACGCACACATGTAATCCATCTGCCTGTCAAGCTCTTTTTCTTTCTTTCAAAACAGACACATCAGCCTCATGAGCCACAAATGAACAACAGATCACACTAAATGGTTATAATATAATCCTCATATTTCATTCATATATACCTTGCAGCTGCACGGTCTGCTGTTGGAGCTGATAACTCCTCTGTTATCACACTTGGAGTTTTCTGCAGGGAGAGAGATGATGACATACGGGGGAAAGGAAAGGAAAGTGCACCTGGGAGTGTTCCAGCCATCCTGCATACCTGTGCCATGACCACATACTACAGGCTACTACTGTAGCACCAGGGGGAAAAAACCTATGGTAATCATTACACAGGGTTAAGACCTCGGTGTAGACATATCGCTGGATGACTGAAGAGTACAACAGGTAAAACAATCCAGGTGCAGCGTCTGCCGATTTCACGCCTTGAAATGAGAATTTGAAAAATGTCGGTGCATTTGTTGAAGGTGTACTCACGGTTGGGAACACATTTTCCATTAGGGAGGAGGGGGTTGCCCTGGTAACCAGCTGCACACCTGAAATAAAACAAGAGATATGATCGAACTATTTAAAACAAGTATTTGTTAAAGCTCGTTCTGTTCTTGTTACAATCAATCTGTAGTCACCATTTTTTGGTGATTCCATTAATCTGCAAATTATTTTTGATTAAAAAAAAAAGTGAAAAAACTCTTCCAGACCCCAAATTGATGTCTTCAAACCGCTATTTCTGTCCAGTCAAATTGTCCAAAACCCAAAGACTCTTTATTTACGGTCATAAACAATAAAGAAAGCTGCAGATGCTTAGGTCATGAAGCTAAAAACAGCAAACTATGGACATTTTTACTAGTCCTGCTGTCCTGCATAGCCAGACCTTTCTCCATGTGCTGGAGAAAGGTCTGGCTGCACCAAAAACCATTCTGCTATCGGGGAAACAAAATCACTCCGGCATCATAATTGTCTTGTCACAGCACCCAGGTTAGAGCCTGAAATAGCCGCCCAATGGCAGGCCTATACCAACAGTCTACATCTGCGAAGTCGGACTGTGAAAAATGTAACTGCTCTACAAAAAATTCCACCTCAAAGAACCATAAATTAAATGTTAAAAGTAAAAACAAAGTTAATTTTATGTCACTTAGATGCCGCTTTATGGCTTTTTCTGTCTTATATTAAGCATGATAAATATATTCCGTGAGATTCTCAGTGTTGGCAGTGTGTAATTTAAAAGTCACAGTTGGTTTCCTCACTTTTCACAGCGTCTTCCTGTGTAGCCAGGCCTGCAAGCGTCACACGTTGGCTGTTGGTCGACATCCAGGAAGCAGGTGTCAGAAAACCTACAGAGCCCGATGAAAAAGCAATTCATTACTGATTAAAACAGCGGTTTAATGCCAAGTTAAACGAATAAACCAGTGCTCAAAGATCTGAATGAGCTCAGCTTTTGAGAAACAAAAAAAAAACGCAGAGCGAACCAGCTCATTCTGTTCCCACTGATGCCTTGTGTGTGGTATGTGGGTGTGTACGTGTCAGCCTATATCCATACAGCAGATGTATGTGTGGTCTGCACGGGTCGGTGACCTTACCGTCGTGAGGTCTCGTAGTACGGGCAGGGGCAGGGCTTGCAGTCATCGGGTCGACCTCGGCTTGGGTCACCAAAGTAGCCAGAGCGACACTTGTCACACTGAGGGCCCTCTGTGTTGTGCTGGCAGCTCTGTGGCGTGAAGAACACACTGGTGATTCTCTCACGTGAAGGTCACTCAGAAAAGGACCAGCAACAGTTTGACATTTTGGGAAATACACTCATTCAGTTTTTTTCCCCCATTAGACGAGATGAGCAACACCACTTTTGTGTCCGTACAGCTGGGCGTTAATTAGCTTAGCTTAGCATAAAGACTGGAAGCGAGGGGAAACAGCTAGCCTTTAAAGGTAGCTTCCCCAATTTTTTGTATTAAAGTGTATTTACAGGTCTTGGGGAGTAGTACTTCATATTGCTGCATGTAATCTCTTAAACTGCCTCTAGTGATGTCACTCAATGGGTAAGTTGCATTGTGGGTGATGTAGGCACCAGGTTCAATTTTGAAAGTGTACATCACGAGTCCAACAGTGTTCCAGGAGTACAATGCTAGACCAGTGGACTACATTCCAGAGCCTGGTGCCTACATTACCCACAATGCAACTGACTGGAAGAAATTTTATCAAATTACATGCAGCTTCTTCTGAAGCCACAAAAGGCTTTATACTACTTTTTCACATATGCTGTAGCACGTCCAAAGACCTGTTAACAGACTAAATCTGTAAAACTGGTGGAGTGTTTTTTTTATCTTTGAGAGAGTCAGACTAGGACAATCGTGTGCTGACTCTAGCTTCATAATTAGCACACACACCAAAACCACACTATTAATTATCTCAACTAACTCTTGGCAGGAAAGTAAATAAGAGAATAATTTCCTGTTAGCAAAAACATCTGTTAAAATCAACGAGCTTAACTCCTCACTAAGGAAGTGATTATCTGCAAAGTGACTGACGGCTCATTCTTGCCAAAAAACAGAGCGAGCCATTACCAGACAGTGTCCGCTGATGGGATCGCAGGCGCTGGCGTGTCCGTTACAGTTGCAACCAGCACAGGTGCCGAGGTAGGAACCGCCGGGGACGCGCTCGAAACCAGAGGAACACATCTCACAGGACAGGCCCGAATATCCAGGAGGACATCTGGGAATGATAAATGTGGGTGGCGTTGAGAAGGGTTTCGAACCAACACCACAAATTATAAACATTCGTAATGTTGTAAATAAAAACAGCTGAGTTAAGCCTAACTTAAGACTTATTTTTACATTCAGGATACTGTAGCGAGAGAGAAAGGAACTTCTCGCTCTTAAATATGCCCACACTAGACACGTCCCAACAGGCTGTTTGATTGGAGATTAATAACTGACAGCTCTAAAGGATCTTTCCATCTCAAGCACTATTTTTTTTTCTTACCTGCACTCTTCAACAGTCTTGGCATGACCCATGGTGCTGAACTCCACGGTGGTGGTGTCCATGACGATGTCACTGATGGCCACGCTGACCATGTGGTTGTCGTAGATAGTGCGGATGTTGATGCTGTCCAGGTTGGCCAGCGTCATCATCATATCCTCCCGGCTCACGGGGAGACCGTTGGAGTGCTGCCAGTTATCCTAAAACAATTAAAAAAAACAGGTTTATTGATGTGTGTACATCTACTTCAGATTTATTGATCTACAATATTTTGTTTTGTTTTTCTGCATGTTTTTCTCTTAACCAAAGACCTACTTCAGTGAATTTGATCTCCTTCTGGTTGATCACCCGGGAAGGGGTGGCGCCGCCTCTGCGGTACACAAGCCTGCGTCCATTTCCAACCAGCATCACATCCGGCTTCTCCACAACCTCAGACAGACCGCGGGCCAACGTGTACCGCACCTTGTACTTCAGGGATCCTCCATAGGAGTCGATCTAAAAAAAAAAAACAGACATGATTTTCATGTGTACATCCGATTCTAAGTAAAACACATTTTGTAAATAATTCTATGCTTTACCTTGTTGCCCAGGAACTGGCGAGGCAAGGTCCAGAAGGAGTCGAGGTTGAGGAAACGGCGCGACAGGTCGACGAGCTGGAACTCTTCCATCTCAGGGTTAATGAGGAGCTGAGTGGAGGAGAGAGGAGGGATGCCCGGTCTGGAGGGGTAGGTGACGTTCACTCCTGGAAATAAGAATAACACATCGACTCAGCATGATTTATGCTCTGAAGTGTATTAGCTCTGTCAGCTCTCTATCAGTTTCATGAGGATTTATGGTTTCAGTGCCTTTGAAATCTTCCTCGTCAGTGAATCGCAGGCTCATCTGGTTGCGGTAGCGACCGGTGCCCTTGCAGTTCTTGGTGATTCCAGCACAGAAGCAGGACACACAGCGGCCCTCCACACTGAAGTGACCATCAGGACAGTTGCCTGAGGACAGCAAGGAAAGACACTTCAATTTGTTGTTGTGTTTCCGATGTGTAAAAAGACAGTAAAAGTGAGGGGTCATTACCTGGATTTGGGTTCGATGTGAGAGTTAGCACTCCGTCGGGGATACCAAACACCAGGCCTTTAGCATTGATGGCCTCACAGGTGTACGCCCCCTGATCCGCCTCCTTCACATCACGAATGGTCAGGGTGCCACGGCCATTCTCGCTGGTCATGGAAATCCTGCGAAGACAGAAATGCAACCCATATGATCGCTTTAACAGTTTTCACCTCAGTGGAGAGTCTGTACCAGCTGAACAGGCTCTCACTTTAAAAAATCTGCAGAAAAGTGAGACAGAAATCCATAAAATTCAACCGTGATTGCCTAACGGTGCACACAGCGGGCTACGCCCAGCATGAACATCCTGAAACAGCAACATTTGGTGTCGGAGAACACCGCAAATATCTCAGTCATTAAAATCACAGGTCTATTACGAGTCAGCATGGAAAGACTGATCTTTACAGGCCTGTCGGCAGTTATACTGTGGTCTCGAAGAACATTCATGTTATGTCAGGTGAGGAAAGTGGAGAGAAGATAAATTGGAAACCATTTTCAAATCATCACGGTCTGTTGCTGATCAATTAGCAGGACTGGCTCTCACCAGATGTAGATGTTTGTTGGCAGCAGCTTGCCCAAACAGTGCAACACGTGTTTTTTATAATAGTAGCAATAATAAAATTATTTTTTTTTACATTCAGAGCAGTTTCAAACACATTAAAAATGTGTGTCATAAAACCCAATTAATCTGTAACGTTGCCAAAACGAGTTAGGTTAGATTTAATTACAGTACAGTCAGCAGGGTGGAGGATGTCTCATCAAACCCACCTGCCGCTGACAGGGATGTGTCCCCAGTTGAGTCTCCAGGTGATGATGGGTGTCGGCACTCCGACAGCCTGACAGGTGAACGTCACCGTCGCCCCCCGCGCCGCCTGAACGGACTCTTCTGGCGGGCTTGTCACAGAGGGAGGGGCTGCGAAGTGTCGAGAGGATGAGAACTGTTTTAACCACACAATAAATGCACATGTACAAAAAAGGCTGGCGTGTGACTGGAATTTGACGATCCAGTGGAGCTCGTAAATGCCTGACAGTCAAAGGAAACATAATTCTCTGGCCATGGACGGACAATTCCCTTTCAGTTCTCAAGGAATAGATGGTTCACAAAAAGCTCTGTGTCTCAGTCACACAACACATGTGTGAAAAGAGGCTGGTTCACAGCAAATTAGTCACAGAGCACAAAAGAACTCAGAGTGTGACCGCAGAGGAGAGTCAAAGAAGCATGGAGAGAGAAAAAAGAGTGAAATGTGTATGAGAAAGCGAGGGAAAGATTGTAGGAGCTTTGGATGATTGTTGGTGCGAGACTTACTGCAGCCGTACTCGTCAGAGCGGTCGGGGCAGTCCGGCTCTTCATCGCACTGATAACTTGCCGGGATGCAGGTGCGATCGCTCCGGCATTCAAACTGCTCAGGTGCACACCTGTCATCAGGACCCTTGGTGGCTGCAGAGATTTAACACAACTTTTAGTCACTTGTCAACAGTAGCATCAATATAAGGATGACAAGAAGTACCTGTATGCTAAATATGAAGCTACAGTCGGTAGTCAATTAGCTTAGCATAAAGAGAAGAAGGCGAGAGTCAAAAAGCTTCCCTGGCTCTGTTCAAAGGTAACAAAATCCTCCTAACAGCACGTCTGAACCTACTAATTATCAGGTTATATGTTCTTTGACATATTATGGTTTTATTAAGGCTCTGTGCAGAGACATTAAACTGGCAATAGCTTCATTATTATATGGATTTAACTTCTCATTCTGAAGTAAATACTGCACAGTGTAACGGCTGGAGAAAAATGACACCATCCACAGATAGTTTGGTTCCCTAGCCCGTCTGCCATTGTGCAACCAAAACAGGAAGAGTCATTGTAGCCGTCCCCAGGTAACGGGGGGAACAACCAAAATAACTGTGGAAAAGAAAAAGAAACCCTGCTGATGGAGGAGGCAAAGGAGGTGAAGAGGGAGAGCGATAGAAGCCGAGGTAAAACAAATGTGAACAGATGGGCATTCACTTCAATGTGTTCCCCAGTTGATACGTGTCTCTCACTGGGACTTGAGACGGTATAAAACCACCTTTCTTTCTTCTAGATCAGTGAGTTACAAAACCATAGGGATATGCTCAAAAGAGGAAGATGAAACGGTGCCTATGTCCGCTTTAAGTATTGAAAATGTTTTTTTTTATACTGTATTGACTCTTAAAAGTGCTGTATCGACTTTTAATAGTTTACATGCAAAGTTTTGTGGTAGCGATTCATCTGGTGTTTTGTTTAAATCCTTGAATGCTAGCTTATGCTAACTGTCACCTGGCGTAGCTTCACATTTATTGAACAGATATGAGAGTGGTACTGATCTTCTCATCTCGCTCTCTGCAATAAAGCAAAATAAGCACATTTCCCAAACTGTTGACCTTTTCCTTCATGGGAGACCTTTAAAGCAACACCTGACCTGACTTTTACAGCGATTCTGAAGAAAGACAGTTAATTATTAAGTCTCATCCCCAGGCTGTCAGATACTGACACTTTGGGTTGTCGATGAGACTCAACAATCAACTGTCATCATCCAGAAAGTTACTGGTTAAAGAATTAAGTCAATGTGACTTACGGCAGTCTGTTTCATCTGAGTTGTCCTCACAGTCGTTGTCTCCGTCACAACGCCAAAGCTTGAGGGCACAGCGGCCATTTTTACACTTGAACTCGTTGGGTTCACAGGGAGATGGAGTACCTGTGAGGAGACGGGGGATAATTAGAGCATATGTCGTTATCTGAGAGCGTGCGCATGGCACAAGGCTAAGTGTCTTACCGCATCTGAACTCGTCGCTTCCGTCCGAGCAGTCCCTCTCTCCGTCACAGATGTAGTCTCGTGGGATGCACTCTCCGCTCTGGCACGTGGCTTGATCGGCTCTGCAGGGTCCAGGTGGGCTGGGGGGCAGCGGGGGCTTCTTGATGGTGGTGGTTGTGGTGGGAGGGGTGGTGATCACTGCAGGACCTTTTATGTCTAAAACAAATCTCTGGTTAATCTTAGCAATTCATCTTAGTGCCTACTTAGAGCAGTTACAGTACGGGAACATATCACATTCAGCCAGTCTTCCATGCTACAGCAGACTGTGTTACAACTTGCAGGCCAAGCTGAAGCCACTCACCACAATTGGTCTCATCACTCATGTCTCTGCAGTCTGGTCTGTTGTCACACAGGTATTCCATCAGGATACATGTCCCATCACCACACCTGTGCTCATCTGGCATGCAGGGTCTGATGCTGGGGGTTACTAAGAGAGATGCAGAGGGGAACAGGAGGGAGGGAAGCGGTGTTGAGCGATCAAAGACATGCAAGCCAAGCCTACAGTACGGCCAACACACTACAACACACCGATTACTAGAGCCAGTGTGACACTTAGGCATGTTGGTAAGACTACCATACATTTTCTGTCAGGTGTAAACCCTGGGCTTAAACTAACAAAACCTGACAGACAGACAGACGCATAGACTACACTAGACAGACTAGACAGACAGAAAAATTTAGACAGTCTAAACTAGATGCACAGACTAGATAAAACACAGACAAGACTAGACAGACTTAACTAGACAGACTAGATTAGAAACCGACTAGGCTAGACAGACTAGACTAGACACATAGACTGCACTAGACAGACTAGACTAGACACAAAGACTAAACTTCACAGATTAGACTGGACACATAGACTAGACTAGACACACAGACTAGACAGACTAGATTAGACACAGACTAGACAGACTAGACACAAAGACTAAACTTGACAGACTAGACTAGACACAAAGACTAAACTTGACAGACTAGACTAGACACAAAGACTAAACTTCACAGATTAGACTGGACACATAGACTAGACTAGACACATAGACTAGACTAGGCAGACTAGACTAGACACACAGACTAGACAGACTAGATTAGACACAGACTAGACAGACTAGACACAAAGACTAAACTTGACAGACTAGACTAGACACAAAGACTAAACTTGACAGACTAGACTAGACACATAGATTAGACTAGACAATAAGGGATGGGTGGACAGACAGACAGACAGACAGACAGACAGATAGATAGATAGATAGATAGATAGATAGATAGATAGATAGATAGATAGGCTGGAACCCATCATCTTGAGTAATAACACAGAAAATAAAGTCACCATGATCCTAACCTACCAGTTGCCATGCCTGTGTAAAGTGTCGTAAGCTGGTTGAGATCGCAGTGAACAGCAGCATTCCTAATCAAACTCATGCCATGCAAAAGTCCGTCTTATTCCCTGCACACTACTGAACTTCATGGACCGAACTCACGAGTCTATTTTACATCAGTTCCTCCATGCAAAACATTCTTTAGACCACATGACCTTTGCTTGTACGCGTCAAAGTGAAGGTCATCGTCAAACTTCAACATCATAAAGAAGGAAATGCTCAACTTCTTTCGAAAGACACTACAGTTCTCCTACAGTTTCTACACTACAGTCAGCTCAGTCGCCATGCAGCACACATGGCACAGTACAAACCTGGCGCTGCTATAGGCTCCACTTGAGGCTGAGGGTGAACTAGAAACCAAAGGGAAATGTTAAGGACGCCGCCGCCTGCTCTCGCGAACCTCTTCTTGATCAAAAGAGTCGGTCACATCACGGCTGTGATAAGCGGCGTTCCCCTTTTGTTGACATCTTACCTTCACCGAGCCGTCTGAACTGGAAGCCCTCGACTGATGTGACGTAGGAAGCGATGGCTCCCTCCTTCACCACGTTGTACAGCACGCTGCGGATCTGCTCGTCGTTGGTGTTGTAGTCAGAACCCACGTCCAACTCCACGAATACGTCCACGCCATCCTCTCTGATCATCTTCCTGCAAAAAAGCAAGAAAAAATTAACAATTTTGCAAGACCAAGCTGTACGTTCCTGAGTGAATGCAAACATGTACGTCGGTGTTAACGTTCTAAGCTAGGCTAGCTCTTGAGTGTTGGTGAGGATAACTGACCGTGAGCAACCGATAGATATAATCCGATTGGTACCCTGGCTTAAAAACTAGCATATGGAGGTATTTTGGCTTTTATGAAGTTGAGGCGACGAAGAACCTGGACAAGTTGTGTTCAACTAAGCGTATTACAGATCATTGCAAAAAGGAATCCTGTGTAGTAAGAAATCCTCAGTCGCAGGTAGTCTCAACACACCATCAGAGTCTGTAGTATGCACTTCAGAAGGTTAAACGGGAAATTTATTTTGAGGTAAGGTTCCTCTTTGGACGTTCCTTGGAGAAATTAGTCACCGCTGACGAATTTCTGACTGCAGGCCGACACTGTTGGCCTTGCGCAGCGTGGAAAAAGGAAAAGAAATATCACCTGGCCAGAGTGAGACAACCAGGCAGCAGCAGCAGCAGCAGCACACAGCTGCAGGGTATCTACTTTGAGTGTCACAGGGCTTGATTTAAAGGATTTGGGTTCTTACTTAATGAGGACCACGCTGACTGTCTGGACACCTGGAATCCTGTTGTAGTCCGACTCCAGCTGTGGAGGGAAAAACCAGACTAGGTTAGGTTCAAATAAACAAGCCTGGGCTTTTTTTCTCAGATGTAAGGTCACACATAGTTGAATATTAAACTCATAAATAACACGCCTGAACCTTAAAAGGCAGTCTTAGAGTACTGTACATGATTTTATCTTCTGAGAACAAGACATACCGTGTCCACAACTGCTTCGGAGATCTCATTAAAGGCGGGTGAGAAGATGTCCTCGAGCTCGGGGCCGTAGACCAGGGAGTCGGTGAAGTTGACGAGAGCTCTGTAATAAACTATAAACACAGAGAGGCGAGGGGGAATCTGTCAGATAAACCACACAATAACAGACAGAGACCACAGGCTCAGCATTAATATCCATCTGCTGCCGGGTTTAGATATCATAAGCCAGATTCAAGCTGGTAAGTTTATGAAAGAGACAATGTGATACGGGATACTGTTTAGGAATGATTTCCCTCAGGAGAGTCTTCGGTTAAATGTTACAGAAAGTAAAAACTGGAAAGCATGACTGTGGCTTAAATCAGAGCCACATACAAATTATGGCGTCTATTTCCATATCTCAATTGTGGTCGGGTGTGTGCTGAAGCCGACCGCTGCCACACATAGACTCTAACGAGACACACGCTCTCGCCCCAACACACACAAATATAACCATGAAATTACAATATCAAGGCTCGTCTTCCTCTCTGTATGCGTCACGGACATGTAGACACAAATCCGACATACTTACAAACAGCGGGCGGACGGACGCTGATAAAGCCCCCTTTGATGTAAAGACAGAAGTGAGTTCACTCTCTGAAACTCAATCAACGCAAACATTCAAATACACAGGCTGGATATCAGCCGTGGCAGCAGGGCCGCGGGTTTTTGCATCAGACTGATTGAGCGCCGATGATATCAGAGAGTTGGAAGGCGAGTGGGAGTTTGAGACGGCGTCACTACTGTGCCAGCGGGCGCAGGGGAAGATGAAGAAAATCCTCTGTGATTGACCCTGTGGAAGGGGGGCTGCAAACTTCCCTCCACATGCACAAAGTCAAACACATCAGGTAGCAGAGCGGCGGAGGGGGCTGAGGTTTATCAATGGTCTACAGAGAGACGTCAGACGTTAACTGGTCTGACTGGTCATTAAACATGTAGGTCAACTGGTGGAATGTAAGGCTGGGTTTTCCCCTACCGTTGCTTTGGGCACCAACCATCGTGATGACTTTCCTCAGATCTAATGGTTGTAGTTAGGGCCCAGTGGATGTCTTTAACATGTTTTATCATTGAGATCTGTGTGTAGTTTATTAATCAGCTCTAGCTCTTCCAATATTTTGAACACAGATATAATAACGGTCCACAAATATTACGAAATTGCATTTTTTTAATCGTAAAAAGACAAAAAAAAAAATCTTGGGCGAGGAGCACAAATCCCCCGCCAAATATGCGCACGTGCCACATCTTCCACAAACCAAGGGAAAACACTGTGTAGCACACTCTGTGGTCAGGCATGAATCATACAGTAGCTGCAATTAGTTCCCTTTGTTGTAACTTGCTCGGAGTGCCAGGTGAAATGGGGTTAGTCCATCAGCACAATCCTGGTATTTCCAACTGAGTCACAAACCTCAGAAGCAGCTGGTTGATTTTTACATCTATTGTATGGCTGCAACTGACAATTATTTTCATTGATTAATCTGCCAATAATTTATCAATTAAATTATAAGTTATTAGGGCTATATATTGTCAGAAAATTGTGAAAAATCAGTGTCTACAACGCCCGAGATGACGTCCTTAAATCTCTTGTTTTGTCCTCAACCCAAAGATCATCACTTTACTGTCACAGAGGAGTAAAGAAAACAGAAAATACTCACATTTAAGAAGCTGGAATCAGATAGGTTTTTACTTCTTTTCCTTAAAATATTACTCAGACTATCTAAATAGTTGGTCATTAATTTATTTTTTTGACAACTGATACATTAATTCATTGGGATGATAATGTCAGATTTGGGGCAAATAGAGCTGCAATGACTGGTCAATTGACAGAAAGATGATTTCTGGCCTTCTGCGTGTAGAAATTTCCTGCTTTCTTCTGTTTTATTCAAATGACTGAACGATTAAGTTGGAGAGTGTTTGCTAGAGTGATTAATGTTGAAGACAATCGGTAGCTACAACCCCAACGGTCACTGGAAAACTTCTTGGCATCGTCATCGTTATATTTGTTATGTCTTGTGGATTGTTGCTGTGAAACAAGAGCTCTTAGCTATTGTGTCAACTGCTCAAGTGTCCTTGATGAAGGCAGCGAACCCAAAAAGCTGCTACACTGTGCTCGACCTTGTCCCCTAATCTCTCCGAGGGAACGCAGGGAGGCAAAGTTACATTTCTTTTCCTAATTCTCATCTTCCTCTCTTCTTGCAGCACTCATATGGCCCCTGCATACACACACCCCACCCATCTGCCACATTTGTGGGTTAGGACAGGACACGAATCATGATGTCATGATGATTTATTTATATGCAACCAGTGAGACAAACTCCTCCTCTTGTATATCAAGGCCATTCTCAATTGCACATCTCCAAAAGTTTGGCATTTCATAGGATTAACTGTTTCCTAAGTTGTGTTGACTTTTGAGCTTTATGGTTCTTATATCCAAATCTTCCACAGAACAATGCCAAGAAGATTAACTCAGCTAATCAATTTTCCCACTCCAGTTATAGATTTCTGAAACACTGTCCAGCTCTTAATATAACTACCTGTATAAAACATCTCGATTAGCTATATGAATAACTTATTACAAACAAAAAATGTCAGCTCTATTATTATAATTCCAATGTCACAGGCTTAGCTTGTGAAACTTAAAATAGCCCAGGCCCGCAGGGTGCCCCGTTCTCACACTCCTGCCAACGCTTTGTTAGGACGGGCCTGCCAGCCTCCGATTTCAGACTGGCAGTGTGAGTTTAGGGAGGAAGTCAATATTTGCACTGTTTCTTGCAGTCAGATGCAACTCGCCATGCCAAAAGCAAAGAGTCATGTTCTAAGTCGGCATCTGCTGAGCCTCTAGTCGCAAACATACATGCCCAAATATGTGCAAAAAGAGAAATGTGCACACGTACAGTGTGCCGAGAAAGAGCCAACACTCTTCATGTGTATGGTTTCCTCCCTTTCCCTTCTGCTTTGATAATTACATATCAGCAGACATGTGGACACTGACAGCGGATATTAATCATGCTTACCAGGAGCTACTTAATTAAAAGTGTTAGATTTTCTGTCTCACACTCAGGTTGTGTGTGTGTTAGAGGCCTGTGGGGAGCCTTACTGCTTTTTTTCTCCACTGCCTGAGCTTTGGCTGGTAAACATCTGTCCTCTCTAAACACTGCTAAATTCTCTTTCCTTACACACAGCGTTGGCACTTCAAGACATCCCATTCGCGGTGAGGAAAGGCCTCATTTATGAAAAAGTAAACTGAGCGCTGCCTATGAAAACACGCAGCGAGGGGGTTGAACATGTAACGACAAAACTGCAGGGTTTAGCGCAGCCTGGCAGGGTGCCTGCGTGCTCGCTTTGCAGATTGTTACTGTCAGACTTATAGGAATGATCGTTCGGCCTGAATGTGGAACTCAGAAGACATCAAAGTTAGTCATCAAAGCGCCTCATTTGACCCGCATATAATCTAATCACTTGAGTGGGTACTCGCCACCGGGTCAACAGCAGCTCGTAGCCCCAACTCTCTCTGAGCTCGCCGCTTTGACGTTACGGCCTGGCGAGTGTGGGACCGCCGCCGCTCAAGATCCTTTGATTAGAGTGCCGGGTTGTGCCCTGCTGCTAACGAGCGGCTCCTTTACTCCCAAGACCCATTCTCCTGTGCATCGCTCACTGTTTCCAGCAGCGGGGGGTGGGTGGGGGGGAATCCCCTCATCAAGCACGGCTACCATCAAGAGTGATGAAACTGTCAAGAGTGCAGACATGACGGGTGGGATGAAAAAAAAAAAAAATTCCACACTCTTAATTCACAAACTTATTTCGCTATTAAAGCTGTTCAGTGGAACTGTGGCGGCTTTGTGCGCCGGGCCCCCTCTGAACACATAGAGGCCTATGCAGAAGACAAAGACTTGATTGAGCAGTGAGCCCAGCCTGGCCTTTAAAGCCAAGCCGCATTGGGTTTGACCTTCAACCCCCAAGGCAGCGCCCACGGCATCGACCCAGCACCGAGCAGGGAGCGAGGGACAGCCAGAACGTATATGAACAAGGCCCAAACCACATACATCAAAAATCTTTAATAATACACGACTTTGGCTTTTCCCTCGTTCCTTCTCTCACCTCCATCTCTTTCTATCTCACTCTCACTGTAATATATTCATATGCCAGCTGCCCGTTTCTCAGCTTAACTCGTGTAGACAGGACCCCTGCTACTTAACCCTTTTCCTGGTGGCCTGCCAAACAACTCTGTCTCCAAGTCGACTCATTGCCCTCTGGGGAACTCTTCAGAATAACTTCTGGCTTCACTACTAAGCTTGACCTGTTGTGCTCTCCCACGGTTTGCTATGTAAGCATCAAAACCCACCATTGTGTATAAAGAAGGCACTTTTTTTTTTTTACACTCATGTAGTAGTGCTTCTGCGAAACAGATGGTTCGTATCATTGGGATGAGCCATCTGCATGAGGTTGAAATTACCAAAACCACTTTTCAAATTAAATCGCGGAACACATTTCTGAAAGTGTTGGCTGTCGACGACGAACGCCGTGTGTGTTTCCAACATATCTTTTACGGAGATGTTTTCAGCTGGATGTGAAAGTGTCGTCACTCGGGTGCGATGAATTACAGTATTACTCGATGGAACAACCCAATCATTTTCCACTGGCACCAGGAAACACTGAGGAGACGCCTGCAAGACACTTGGAAAAACAGACTCGCTTGGTCTTAAACACTGCATGCCCGAGCCGAGTCTTCCTTGGAATGTGATCTGAGCGTGTGTTTGGAAACGAGAGTGCATAACTGAGCGGAGCAGGTGACAGGAGAGTGAGCCAAAGACAAGAGTGGAGAGAAACCGCAGCATATAAAAAGAAGAAAGAAGTGCTCGAGGACTTACTGGGGTCTGGTTCAACCGGGCTCTGTAAGTTCCTCATATGTGACGAGTTCAGCCATTGTGCTGTGGCAAGCAATGAGGGGTGAGGAGCTGGGAGCAAGCGACAGGGTGGGGAAGAGACGTGGCGCAGAGGTCGACGGGGCACAAACAGGAGCCAGAGGCCAAGGATCACACAAGAAAAAGCGACACAAGGACCGGGGAGAAGGATCGAGTTAGCCAGGCAGGTGCAGAGAGGTTAAAGTTTCAGGAGAGTTAGAAAGGAAATGGTTGGAAGCGAGGAGAGAAAAATAGAAAGTGACATTTAGAAAAAGAGAATAAGAGTTGTCACAGAAACAGGAAATCAGGAAAAAGTCAGCTTGTCAGAATTTAAATATACAACAAACAGAACACATCTTTTCAAATGTGCTGAAAGACAAACGTGAGAGCAAACACAAGGAAACAGCCAAGATGTCAGGAAGACATGAAAGGAAAGCTAGGATTGTCAACATCACTTTTGTTTTAGCATCACTAAACTGTCCCCCTAATCATTACCATCCACATGCTGCGGATGGTCGTGCTCAATGAGACGCTGGATCCTGTGGTTTTTTGTCTGCTAATGAGTCCAAGCAGTGTCTGTCTGGAAACACAACAAAGTCTGCTCGCATGACAGCGTCAAGGAGAAAAGGTCACAGGGCATCTCGTTAGAATTGACTCCTCTTCTTCGCCTCAACGGGACAAAGAGGATATCCTACAAACCAAACAAAACGCCCGCTGCCCCTCACATGTCTCCACATCCACCCTGGGGCTTTCGAAGCGACACAGGGAGGAGCTGCTTCCTGTTTTCCCTCCGAAATGGAAAGAACTGAGCACCATTATAACCACTTATTCTACCAAAAAGTTGAGCCCTCTGCACTGGCACGGGCTACAATGACCATGTTCTGTTTTGTGGTGACTCATTCATTCTTCCGCTGCGTTTGGATGCAGTCACGCCGGGGGGCATGATCCGAAATGTCAACTGAGGAGGCCTCTCGGTCACTCTGAAACACTAGCAGGTTTTGACACGGCCTCACAAAGTATCTATTCACTGTCTTTCAGTAGAAAAGACCATGATCTCTTTTAGATAAATACATATTTGGATTTTTTGTGTTTCTTCTTTACTAGCACTTTGCTGACAAGACAGTTTCATACTCAGATCCAGATTCTGTAAGAGTTCACTCCACAAACCTCTACAGACAGCAGCAAACAACAGGTCCTTCAGACCCAGAGTGTGGAGGATCCAGCTGTTTTACAGCTGCACACACAAAAAACATTTGGCTTCTGATACGTCAAAACTGTGGTTGTGGTGGTCTTTCAGAGGACACGGTACATTGTTTTTGCTGATTTGTGCATGACTCTCCTGCATTTTCACATATTTCAGTGCTACATCCCCCCCTTTCATGCAATAGCATGCCTGAAATTTTCTTAAATTCCTGATATGTAACTAAATTTCATTCGTAACGCACCGCTCCGAGTGCAGACTGGCAGGGTGGGAGCTAATGTTATCTTACAACGAACTGCTAGTGACCAGGTAAAGAAGCAGTGTTGTTTTTTGATTGGACGACTTGATTGAGCATCCATTCTATCTCCATTAGATAAAAGGCCAACTGCATTGTGATAATACCAGGATTGCCATCAACGAGAACTTATGGCATACGAGGGTCTTGAAAGGCTGTCCCGTCTCACAGGGAAACATTTCAACCACTACCCTTTGTAACTCTGCTCCGAGGGGCCAGAGGGCACTCGAAAACGAGGGGCAATACTGCAAAATGATCAAACAATTCAAAGTCTACAGAGTCCGGACGGGAAACGGTTGACAGAAAACTTGCCCTACCCAAACCATCTGAGGACTCCCCCAAGAATACTGACCCAGTCTAATTAAAGCTAATGAAACATCCGCTACTTCAAAGGCTGCTGATCTGTTAGTGATCCTTGTCAGAGTCGGAACGGGAGTGAGAGCCACAGAGGGGGGTAAACGCTTCATTATTAGTCTCCGCTCTTTTATGTGCAGATGAGGCCGTGATCACCGACTGAAACAAAGGAACAGACAGGAACTTTACAGTTATGGACCTCTTAAGCACATGTGCTGAATGTATTATCCGACAGAAGGAAAACAGTTAAGATCCCAGGGGAGGTATTACTTGATAAGGATAGTCTCTAGTGTTCAACAAGGAAGCCGCTGATCAAGTCAAACAACTGAATACTCTGGCAGTAATCACAATCTAAATCTGTATCTGTTTTGTAACACAACATCCCATTTTTATTTCTTACGATTAAAGCTTCTCTTCTGTCGCGGCATCAAAATAAACAGCTGTATTAGTTGCAGTGCCCCCGATACTGCCGTGAGGAAAAAGAGGTCGTCCAAACAGCCTTTCAACGAAACCCTCAACATCTCTTTCCTAAAGAGGAGCGGCATAAGCCAGTTCTCCAAGGCAACACGTTTGTTTTTGGTACAACAGAGTGTAGCATCATGGGGCTCTGAGCAGCAGTGAGGCTTCGAGTCAGCGACGAGGACTTATCAGCAGTAGTCTTCCAGAACAACGCCCGTCCCTGAGTGCTTTGTACACGGTCGCATTGACAGCTAACTGTTTGAAAATGGGGCTTTTTAACAGCACAGGCCTTGTGTTTTGTCTGCCTTGTCCACAAAAGTGTGGGAGTGAGCCGTCCGATTATAACGTGAGGAAAGTTTTCTCCTGTCCTCCAGGGTCAGTGTGTGTGTGTGTGTGTGTGTGTGACCACCTTGAGGGCCCCCAGCAGTGCAACAACAAAGACCTCCCCAAAATAACTGCAGCTGCCAGCACCCGTCCCCCTGCGTAACTACCCAAGAGTGTGTGACACACAGGGACACAGACACACACGGAGGCAGTGCAATCGAAACGGCCCATGACAAACTGCAGAAACACTGAGTGGGTGGCCTGACCTGGCCGCAGCCTGCCCATGCCCAGGCCAAACTGACGGACAGGCTACATTACCCTGATCTATTGTCCACTTAGGCTGCAACATCTGTTCTCCTCTAGAGACAAGAAGAATATGAACCTGGATTGTGTTTTTCCAGCAGTCACCCACTGGCAATTGATGCAATTGAGCCAGCTGAGGCAAGAATGTAGCGACCTGTCTGTGAGTCATCCTGGTGGATCAAGGACAGCCTGACCCTCAGGTTGAAGACACAAAACTTATCTCTCTGCTCGTCCCTCTGCGAATCGACTGAGAAACTCCAAACTACACGTTTAATCTCAGATCAACATGTCACAGAGCACCGAGTGAATTGAAGTTTATTTGACAAGAGACGCAGTTCAGTTCTATTCTCGGCTACATTGAGTCCAGTTTGGGTTCTGACCACATCAGCAGTGTTTGGAGTTTAAATGATTTCTGCTCATTAAAAAGTTGCAGTTCTTTTTTTTTTAAAATCTTTCTATAGGTCGCTCTGGTGGTCACTATTTCTGACTGCTGCATACCTGGAAAACTATGGAGCTGCAAAGGGGTTTTGTCCTACTGCCTAAACTGATCCATCCTGCTGATTTCTTCTGTTGTGATATGTCTAAAAAAATAACGCAGGGTGTCCTTGGGGTCTTAATCGGCGACCCAAAGCGTCAGTACTTGATGACCTAGGAATAAGACTCTATCATCAACTAGTTGAAAGTAGATATGGGACACTATGAAGAAGTGATTATCGTAAAAAATTTTTTGAATGGGTTAGGGTGAACCCCAACCCTTAAAGCAACTAAAATGGCATGAAAACATACTTGAATCACTTACTACATTTTGTAAAAGGACGAGTAAATGGTCACTTCCCCGTCATCCATAGTGTTCCCACACATCTGACTGAACTCTTTTTTTGTTGGGGACACCATGGGCAAGCCTGAGCCTTTAGCCGTGGTGACAGGCTTAGGATTTTGGGATTACTTGTACAAAGCAGGCTGCCCCTTGTGGCTGTCAAAATAGGTCAGGAAATCAATCAACTCTTGTGAAGATATTCGTGATTGTCCTGATTCAGATTTATCCAATAACAGAAATTTGGATAATTATCAAATAACTGAAACCCGTTTTCTTTTAGCTAAACCCTCGCTGGTCTTCCACTGGGAACCACCAGTGTAGAAATATGAATTCTCAAGCTTTCGTCCAAAATTAGCACTGGGAAATTTTTAAGCCCCAGCGGACCCTCAACAACGACCATCCCTATTATTTTTAAGTGGACATAGTAACCTTTGTTTCCTTGGTTTCTAAACAAAGTGGCTAATATCCTTGGTGTAGTGGGGCCGTCTGTAACGGAGCCTGTGGAACAAGAAAAAAGCTCTCACAAATGAGATAAACTGGATTTTGTCTCCCAGAAATCTCTTTGGGGATCTGAGTGTGTAGGTCAAGACAAAAGGTTAGGAGGACATGGGACGCAACTTCTGTATCTCCAGAGAAGAGATTGCAGACTCTGATTAGGGGAGATAGAAGGACAACAATGGACAAAAGAGGTTCAAAATAGCCTCATCTCAACAGCAGATTAGGCACCAGATGTTTTTTCGCAGCCTCAGCGTGCAGGGCTGAGACATCAGGAAATGTGAAATTCCTTCACCATCGGCAAACTGTAACACAACAGGATACAAGCCATAATGGGGGCAACCGTGCCACCTACGTCTCCCACTTTAAAGTAATGGAGAGGGAAGGAAGGACAGAGGCTCGGGTGAACTGTCTGGACAGCCGACAGGACAGAGACACTCAGAAAAGTATTCGGCATTCAGCACAGGAAACCAGATTTCCTTCCTACCGCTGTCCTGCTCAGATCTATGTGTGGAAATAGACTACCTTCTCCAATCACAGACCGCGGTCACACAGAGCAGAATGCAAATGTCCAGCCACCTCTGAGATAAAGACATTATATTAAAGAAAGTTCTGCATAATCTCAGCCTCCTATTTAATTGTCACATTAAAGCAGCGCTGACCTTTATGTGGTTAGAAAAGCCGGGAAGTTTATGGAAACAGAAGCAATAAACCAAAGTAATGAGGAATGTTTGTAGGCTCGTGTCGCACCACAAAATGTGAGAACATTTACAGAAAATATTCTTCCCACCCTGCTGCTGCAAACAAAGCACAAACTGGCTTTGTTTTCTAAGGACTTTTTGGACATTTGCATCTGCAAAATAGACTCTGACTGAGCACCACAGTGATCTACAGGAAAAAAACTCCTTGAAACAACCTCATCTTTGCCCACAGGAGGCAGAAATAAAACACCCAACTACCAAAATGATCTGTTAAGTTGTGTTTACAAGAAAAAAATACACTTTCTTACAACTGTGCCTCTTTGTCGATAATATCTTAATAACATATTTCAGTTAAAGTCGACTCCACCTTCAGTTAAGCCTCATTAATCCGTCACAATCACATGCTGTCAGCGCCACACACATCAGCATCAACTGTGTTAAAAGCTCCTCTGGCTACTTTGACTTCCCAAAATTCGGCGAGGCCTCGCAGCAGAGCTATTTCTGTGAGCGGGGCACATGATGCTATGTGCCGCAGCTCTGATGTCAGCTCGCAATGCTGCTACCAAAACAATTATTCTGCCATGATGTAATCGGCTGCACTGACCTGAGTGCCAGCGTCTGGCACCAAGGACAAAATAAGGAGCAGCAGCTATGAGCAGACAGTTTGTCTTTAATGAGAAGGGAAATGATGTGACCTGTCAGGATGTAAGAGTCCCCCTCCGGTCAGATATGAGTCTCTACAGTTGAATGTTTAGGTTTGATGTATGTGCAGAGTCTGACACCAGAGGGCTGTTTTTTACATTCATTGCTGAAAGTGTAAATCTTCTCTGTGCTCAATGAAAAACTGATTTTAAGAGGCGGGGCTATGAGCGTGATTTGTGACATCACAATAGTGATGTGAAAACTTGAAGCCTCTAGGGCACACACACTGAGAACGGACTTTACAGTGAAGTAGGAGACATCTTGTGTCCAGCAGTTAAACGTGTAAAAAGAAAAATGTTTGCAAATTCATATATTCTGGGATTTTTAATGAGAGAGAGGGAAAAGGTGCCGTATTAATCAGACGCACGCCTCATACATATGTGGAGGGGATCTTTAACAATAAATTGCTATGGTAAGGATAGGTATAACAGCCCGGACTGAAAATCTGCTGATGATCACAGATACATTGAAATTGCCGTACATGTTGTCCAATATAACTTTATTTAGAGATTACAATGCAGTAACAAACATCCCAGCAAAGCCGTCTGATCTCCACACCTTCAGCTCGACATGAAGTGAATGACATGATGTTAAAGTGGCGACTTGACGTCCATCAACAGGTGAAATCTGATGCTGAACTATAAATCAGAACCGAGGCTGTGGACATCTAATGCAGGACTTCTGTTAACACTTGTGTCAGGCATAAATCCAGCTGTAGATGAACGTCAGCATTGGTCGCTGAGGTGAAGTAGCATGCTGACATACTGAGTGAAAAAAATCACCTGACAGAAACTCTTAGCTGTTTTGCTGTCTGCTATAAAATGTAATGGCAAATGGCAAAAAACAAGACGAATGGAGCAAGAACAGAAGCGTAACAAGCCGCAGCAAAACCACAGGCATGATTAAAGAGTTGGACCCTGCGTGCAAAGTTTAACACGTTATTTAAATATTCCCCCCCCCCGGTTCCTGTGCGGTGTGATATAGTGGGGTGCCTGCATGTAACTACTGTGCAAGTCTGAAAAAAAATACAGGGAGGGGGGCTGGAAAAAAGCGCATCAGTGATTGGAACGCAAAACAGAGGTGCAGCTTTTATTGTTCGTCGGGGCTTTCATGTATCTGATTGTGCTGTCACCTCAGCCGCCGGTTAAAAAAGATGAAAGAGGAGAGGAGATGTTTATGTCTCGGAGACAAAGCTGAAGCCGTGTGTTATGACCAGACGGGCAGAGCTGGCGAGGAGAAGAGGGTATAGCAGGATGTGAAGGCATCATCATTCAGGCACAGACAGAAATCCTGCACAAACACACACACACGCACACACAGACGCTGCATGCAGCCAGTGAACTGAAGTCAGAGTCACAGATGGGGGAGCTTTACAGGGCTGAGTGATCTACCACACATAAACAAAATCTGTCGCCGAGAATTGTTAGATTCACTAGATGTTCTGGTCCCTTACTTGTGCTCTCGGAGACTGGAGGCCATGGTGTGCTTCCGTCATCCTCTCCACTGGGCAGATCTTTGAGGACACAAACACAAGTACAGGGAGATATGGTCAATGTGCAGGTTTCAGGGCCAGAAAACAATCACGTGCTTAGAACGTAAAATCTGCACGAGCACTCTTGAAAACTGCAAGTTAGTGTTTTAATGTCGGATGAAATCATCAAAACTACGCAGCAACATTCCCTCGTTTTCGGGTGAGGGACGGGTTAACAATCCAAGGAATGCATAATGAAAAACATGTCCCATGAATCAAGGGCAGCTGTTGCTGTGGTTTGTGGTCGCCAAGCTTCTATCGAGCCCACCTCCTGAAGCCTCATCGGCAGCGAAGTCCTCGTCGTCGTCTAGCAAGCTCTGAGACGCCTGGACATCTTTCTCAGCCTCCAGGTCTTCTGGCAGAGGAACCTCTCCCCACACCTTGGAGGCCTGAGTCACCTGCGGCAAACACAAGAGAGATTTATAGGGGTTGAAGTCTCAGCGCAGAAAGGTTACACCCAGTGCTATACATGGACCCTGGAAGGGCGGAGAGAAAACAAAAGCAGAGACGGGAAACGGGGCATTGTGATGTGTTTACTTTTGCCATTCATTATCTCTTAGAGGCCTTCTGGAGAGTTTGCATGCAAATAAAAGTCTGTGACGCCCGTACGGACCGAGCTCATTCAGAGATTTCATTGTTTCGCGGCACAAATGTCCGAAGAAATCCGACTATCTGCTGTTTATGTCTTTCTAATCTTAATGGTGGAATTTGGCAGTAGATATTCACAGCTGACTGCAATGACCCACATATGGATACACACACAAGTCCAAGCAAACAATCACACACACACACACACACACACACACACACACACACACACACACACACACACACACTCCACAAAACTCTGAAAGCCAGAGGGAAGCTCAGATCAGAAGGACTGGATGACACAAATCTGTTTAAGTATGCGCTAAACTCTGTCGCCCCTGGGTGAAAAACATCCAGCATACCACAGCTTGTCCTTTACGAACAGCTCTGCACTCTGGAAAAGGGGAAGGAGTCGATCACGGAAACATTATGTCACAGCAGTAAAAACACCTCAGATGGATGCAGCACCGCAGAGGACGAGTTGCTCCAAAATCTGCCATCATAACGTCATTCAGCGTGTTATATGAATGGAACGACATCAGGGGTTTAACTGAGGGATGGGAGTGAAACTGAAAACGCAGCCAGCGCCTGTCTCCGGGCCGCAGTAAGGTAAAATCTCATTCAGCGTGAGCATACACAGCTCCGAGGCTGGAACACAAACCTAAACCAACTGAAAGCAACTGTCAGGTACTGTGAGCTGACATCGGCTGCTAACTCAGGTTCATACACTTCAAAATGCAAAATCTAAATCTCGTACTGTTTTGCCTAACCAAAGTTCTGGCAATGCAACTTCTGTTTTTTTACACCTTTTTTTAAAAACTGAAAGCTTTACTATAACTGCTAAGCTAACTATTGTTAGCACGCACCCTGTCTGTAGTGGGTGCACAAGCTCAGCCATGCATCTATGGTGTAAAAAACATCTTTTCTAATAAGTTTGGGATCTTTGGGCTTCCAGACACTGTATATAGCCATTTTAAATATATTTTTCCATTGTTTTTTTATGTTTTAAAACAAGTCCCCTTCTGTACAGCTCCAGAAATACATTGTGGAAACTTCACCTGACTTTTCATTGACATTAGGGCGAGTAGATAATGTCTGAATTTTCATTTTTGGGTGAACTTATTCTTTAACCTTTTAGATTTTTGGCTTCTTTTGTAAATGTTCCAAATCTACAGAAACATAAATGCTAATATCAGCATGTTAACATGCTCACAATGACAATTTTAATATGCTAATATATTGAAGGTATAATGTTCTCTGTGTTCGCATCTGAGTTTAAGCATGCTAACATTTGCAATTTAGCATTGAACACAAAGTACAGCTGAGGCTGATGGAAATGTCAGTACTTTTGAAGTACAAATTCAAAGTTGGACCTAATAATGGCACAAAATGAATCATTGAAATGATTAATATTCACCAAATTCGAACTCATGTGAGGGACATGAATGTCTGTGCCAAAGTTCATGGAAATCCATCAAGCAGATGTTGAGACATTTTACTTAAAACTTCATCTTGTTGGGACCATCACTAGTTTTACAAAATTCCCAATCAACCCAAGAAAATATTCCTCAGGGTTCCAAGATTGCACCAAAATTCTGGTACTGTACCAGAAGTAGTCAAAACAAAATCACGCCTATTGCTACTCAGCACATCTCAGAGTGAAATGCATGAAATTGTTTTCCACATTTCCTTTTAACTTCACAACATTTTCATTACATTACTAGCAGTCCCCGACAAAGCCGCTTAAAAGGCAGAACGTCCTCTTCTCTCGTACACCTGACAATACACATTCTCAATGAGGAGACACAAAGCTTAGCCAGCCACTCTCATATCTGATCATCTTGATAAAGTTCAGTGTGCCAGCCCCACTGGAGCACGGTGATGGTGTGGGTCTATTATCTCTGCTCTCACCATCTCAGCATCCAGACTGCCCAGACTCCGGCTATAAGTTTAGATACGACTCTGGCAGGATGCCATCCCTGGCATTTCCAGTTGGCATGGCCCGCCAGTTCGTATTTCCACCCAACTCTGTCATGGTAGTTTTCCCATTTAAATGGTTCCAGCTAATAAATAACTCGATCTATCCCCCCAAATCCTCTCTCGCCTGACTGAACACCCTTACAACAACAATCCCGGGACATTTTCAAAAGGAAACTGCTGACTACCCAAATTCTTTTCAGTGGTGCCGACCAGCCAACCATTGGTGTGATCATCTCCTGCTTCCCACTCCCTTGGGATGGGGGTATCATCTGGACACGCTGGATGCCATCTGGCCAAAAAACCCACCACAAACTTACAGAGGAGCCGTTGACGGACAAGTCCATATTTGCACCTGGACTTAAAGCTAACGTGTTAAGCTACCCTTGTTTGAGAACGCCGATTCGCCCTCGTCTTAGGGAGAGTTGGGAACTACATATTTGCTTTCTCACTCTGCTACTGCATTCTAGTTGAAAAAGCTGCTGCGACCTTTACTCTCAGTCTAGGCGTTGAGACACGTCTGTGGTGTTAAAAGTTATCTCTCCCCCGAGATAAAGGTCTTGACCGACTCTGTAATTCTTTGAACTCCACCCCACCCAGAGGACAACAGCCTCAGCAGCTCTCCACGCTCTAGTAACTTGTTGCAATTTCCACTGGCACATATGGCAACCAGGTACACGCCTGAAAAACAAAAGGACGGCAGGCACATACACATAAATATTGTGCACGGACGAGCACACGCATTCCAGCCAAAAGGAATTCCACTGTTTACTTATGAGTTAGCCTGCTCACAATGAACAATGTTTGCCTTGCGAGACAAAGTAGTAGTAGCTCTATAAAACGGGATCAACAGAATCAGTGGGTAATGAGTGACAGGTGACACTATACAGAAGCCTGTGGACGAGCCTTCAGTTTGCCCAGCTGTTCTTTAGGAGGGCCAAAAGTAACAACTGCAGTTCGGGTCCATGAAGAATTAATTAGCGATGGGACAGAAGCAGCACATCCTGGAAAAAAGATCGGTCGAACTGGAAATAACTGAACCGAGATGCTTTAAAGAGGCTGCAACCATCAGTTGTCTATAAATCCTGCAGCTGGAAATGAGATGTCGTCTCGACTACTTAACCGAGCTCCTCAACGTGCACATTTACACTGCAAGCTCACTTATTTCATTTCACAGTCACTGGTCATTAACAGCCAGTCAGATTTTCACGCTTCTTTGTTTCCTGAAAGGGATAAGAAACCGATAACAGCCATTCAAAGCCTCCGGATTCTCCACAGCGTTTATTTTGTAAGACCAGAAGAACAAATGTCTCATAATCGCCATGAGAATGGCTCTGTTGTCCATTTCTCTTGTTATCTGACTTGGTGGGAAAAACTACGCTGAGTTCAACGTTTTATCATTAAACTTCCTATAAATTCTTGGCAATAAAAGTTGCCCATTATTTTGTTTTTTGAAAAGGTTTTACGATGAAGCAGCAAAATCAGGAAATGTTGTGTTTTCAACAGTGAACATGATGAAACAGTAAAATAAGGCAGATGTCTGACAGTACAAACAGGTACACAGGAGAGGAACTAAACCTCAACCTGCAGAGATTCAGTCAGAAGCTGACTTTCCGTCAGTCTTGCACACCCTACACAGACTTGTTTGAAGGGTGCTTGGAGTCAGGGCAGGCGCACCCTGGCCACACTCCAAATGGGATCCATCCTGGGATCGGCTGAGTTAAAGTGGTACTCAAAAAATAAATCAGCGCAGCATGATTTGACTCGCTCAGCCAAATGTGCTAATGGAAAAGCCCCATAATGCTCCCTGACTGGTGCTTGCTTTCTACCTACTGTATGTTGAGATAACATGCACACAATTGACCATATTGATAAAAAAAACTTCACTATTGCTCCAACCTGTCTGTGTCATTTGTCCCAGAGTCCATTTTTTCCAGACTACTTCGACATTAATCTTTTGAAAAAGGATCACAAATATATAGTTTCATGAACTAAATAATATCCTTCAACAGCTGGGAACTGTAGTTTTTTAGCAAACATTCCTCAAACAAGAGGAAATTACATATTAATTGGGACTATTTTCTCACAGATTTGATGCCCTGGTCAATATTAGAACAGTGCATGTGGGATCAAGTTCCTACATTTATTGGAATGAAGAAGCATTTCCCAGTGAATGGTGTGGTTCATTAATGTGTTTTTACAGTGGCCTCTATGGCACTGAGGAATAAGCTATATCAGGCACTGAAAGCTGATGAAACCAAGTGAACTTAAAGTGAGTTTAAAGACTGGAGTGTGGTCAGTAGGGCTGCAACTGACGATTATTTTATAATATTAATCAATAAAATGTCAAAATATTATGAAAAATCTATCGCTTTTTTCGAAGTGATGTCTTAAACTTGCTTCTTTTGTCCAACCAGCAGCCCAAAACCTCCAAAAACTCTTCATTTACCACGATAAATGACAAAGAAAAGCAGAAAATTGAAACTGGAACCAGCTAAAGTTTGACATTTTTGCTTGAAAAATGAAATTTCTTCCAATTGAGGTATTGATAACCAACTAATTCCTGCAGCTTTAACGGCCAGCAGGACTATAAAGCACACCTGATTTGCAGGTGATGGAACCAAACATCCAAAACCACTGGAATCTCTCAAACATATATAAAAATGAAAGTGACCATAAAACACACGCCCACGCTCTCATGCACCAGATGCACGAATAGTTAGACATTATCAAACACCCCCACGCCAGCATTCCCACCCTGGTTACATCTACGTGACAGCCAGAGCCTGTCAGAAGGCAGTGTGAGAGGAATTCTTCGGGGGGCTCGATTCGCCCACTCTGCTAATAAACCCACTGCTGCAGCTGCAGGACGATCTGTGAGAAACATCTCAAAGGCATAACCGACGTGTTACAGACAAAGAGAAGCTGGGCCGAGCTCACACCGGACAAGAGTCTCTCTCTGGAGGGACGCTCGCTCGTGTAAAAATATGTAATGCTGTTTTTCTGATGGGTTTTAGCATTTAAAGGTTTTAGCATTTAAAGCATCGCCCGAGCTCACACGACTTATCTGCTTTAGTTCCCACCAGAGCGTGTGATAGGCAAACATAGAAAGATGAAAGCTGAAAAAAAAAAAAAAAAGGCAGCGGCGCACCGTACTGCTCGTTCCAATCAGTCGATTCAGTTGTGACCTTTCAAGCAAGCAGCGCACGGGCACTCGAGGAAAAAACCTTCGCAAGATGAATCCCTGACCTCCTTGACCCTCCCCCAATCCCCGCTACGCTCTCTTTTACTCGCGCCCCTTAAAGACCAACAATATCTGCTTAGACTTGAAGCAGCAGCATGTACTAAACAGGAAAGGAATGTAAACTGCAGAGGGGCATTAAGTGGATGAAAGCTTGACACGTACTCTTCTCTTTAGGTAGAGCAGGCTGAAAAAAAAAGAAGGAGCTCGCCATGCACTACCAGGCACCAACGAGGACCGAGCTAGCAGAGCCCCAGCACTCCCTTAACTTGACCCGGCCGCTATCTGTGGAGTAGGTGCGGGAGTGTCGGCAGGGGTTGCATTAAATCAAGTCCATTACAGCACCTTGATAATGCTAAAAATGAATTATGTGTGCACACGTACACACAAGAGATTTGGATGCCAAAGGCGTAGGAGGTTTTTCTGAGGGAAAATAAAGATTCCCCTTGTCAAGATAATGCCGACTCTTAACTGATACCACAACCTGATTTAGAGTTGAAAAACACATAAGCTGGATGTGTTGTGAAAGGGTGCTGAAAGAGGAGGAGGAAAAAGGATAATCCCAGGAGAAATGTTCCTTTTTCATACAGGTACAGGAGACGCAGACGTCTGAGATTTTTCACAACAAAACCGTGTCAACAGGACAGCTTTGTGTGTGTTTGTGTGAGAGAGGGACAGAGCCTCCTATGTGTTTAACCCTTGCTTGAGGTGACAAACTGCCACGTCTGACACTAAAACCTCCGCCTGGGCCCCCTGCTGCATAAAGGGCCCCGATGAGTGAGGCTCTTCTGCTCTCTGCAGCTCTTTGACATTTCCACAGGGGTTTAATCCAAATTGATGGGTCGGGGAGGAAGTGGAAGGAGGCTCTCCATTCAGCGGACAAACACTCTTTGACAACATGCGTGGATTGTCTCCTCAGAGCGTTCCATGACGAATACTGTGGGTGCAACAAACATGTCAGGCTTTCTCGGAAAAAAAAGGGGACACGCATAGAGGAGGGCGGGAGGAGTGAAAAAGTGAAGGATAAGCTCGCATTTCTGAGCGCATGCTTGGAGTGCCTGCCTCACCATCTTCCCCCAGGTCATTCATTCCCTCTCCCACGGAACGGCCATGCCATGCATTTTGCAATTAGATTGGTCTCCCACTGGAAACAGGCGCTGGCAGCCGCACTTTCTTGACACGCATGATGTCTTTTAAGATATATTCTGGTAGTGCAAGGTGGTGCAGAAGGGAGCGGTGGGCCGAGGCCATTAAATGTGTTTAACGGGAACCTGCAGCAGCAGCACAGAGCGGCGGGAGCTTTTCTTCTCCGCGGTGCGTGTTATAAAGAGCCAGTTAAATGACTTCAAATAAGATTTTAAGAGCACTCCTACAGTTTAACGCTGTCAGACTGGTGTTTGACAGTTTAAACAAAAGGTCAAAATTTATCAGGAGAAACAGATCCCAAGAAGCAGAATAAATGTTTCTGCAATCCACGGATATGTTCTTGGAGAAAGAGATTTATGTTTCTTTGGGTTTACTTTTCAATCGTATGTTGTGACAGTGGACAGCATGGCGGCACAGTGGTTAGCGCTGTTGCCCCACAGCAAGAAGGACCTGGGTTTGAGCCGGGGCATGGCCTTTGTGTGCCGTGTTCTCCCCGTGGCTGCATGGTTTCTCTTCAGGTACTCCGGCTTCCTCCCACAATCCAAAGAAATCGGTTACTCTAAATTGTCCTTAGGTATGAATGTGAGCCTATTGACCCTATGTGTCAGCCCTATGATGAACTGGCGACTTATCCAGGGTGTTCCCCGCCGTCGCCCAATGCCAGCTGCGGTTTCAGATCATGGATGGATGTTGTGACAGTGCTGTGCTGATGCTTTAATTGGGTTAAGTCACCTGGTTAGGGTGAGGAAAAGTTCATATTTGGCTTAAAAAAACCTGCTTTGGTTGCTATAAAAAACTGGAGATGTTCCAACTTGCCATCAAAATATCTGTTTTTTGTCACCACATACACTTCAGTAGTTTCACACTTACAAATGTTGAACACAGTCTCGAACAGCGGTCACTGTGACATGGCACATTTTGTAGAAATGTCAACATGACACTTACATGTCAGTGGTTTGCAGAAACATCTACTGAACAGACATCATCTTTTTTATTCCACGCATTCGTCTTTCATGTCAATGCCTGGATCATAAATTACCCACAATGCAACCTCACCACTGACAGTTCAGTTGGAGATTCTGATTTGCTATGCTAGCAGCAGGGAGCGTAGCCTCGAGCCGCCAGCTGCCAGCCTCCAGCAGAGACGAGGAGCAGCTACAGAGGTCATGTAAGCTCACTTTTTTTTCTGACTCCACACCATCGAAATCTTATTTCCGAGCTCGTAGACTTCAGCACTAACTGATGCCGACTCAAATGACATCACTTGAGGCAATTAGTCAGGTTTTTCACAGCTTCTTCTGGAGCCACAAAAGGCCTGATACAACTTTTTTTTTCACACATGCAGTCGTACTCCCAACGAGCCGTAAACAGACTTTGATATGTAGATCAGCCTATCAGTGGAGTTCCCCTTTAATTGGTCAAAGTTGAAACAATGAGAGATGGAAACCGTCACTACGCGAGCGTGGAAAAATCAAACCCACCACGCCTTGATGTGATCAAACAAAAAGCTTTATGGTCTGTTGTGTTTTTGTGTCGGGCCGCTCTCTCCATGTGAGGTACAACCAGATTTTAAAAAAGCTCTCTGTGGAAAGAAAGCAGCGCCTCCAGCTACGCAGCCTCTGCCACACACTCCTCTCCCTTTAAACCAACACTCGCTGTTTAGGGAGGCATGTCAAAATAAGCATCCAGCCTGTGCGGACTTGTGTATGCGGTGCAGCTACACGGGGCGAGAAGGGGAGGATGGATGTCTGCAGAGCCACAATTAGATTTTTTCTTTTTTTTTTCTTTATAAATGCAATATGGTGAGCTTTTTCTTCCTCGCTCTGCTGCTGGGATCAGCAGAACGGGAGGGGGGAACTAATGAATCCCCACCATGTACACACATTTACAGTTGCTACATGCTTGCAGAGCCAACAGGTTGCAATTTTGAGTTAATACCACGCCGGAGCCTTTAGCTTTTACTTCTGCATGCTTAATGTATCAGATGCGTTTACACATTCACACTTCCTGCAAGTTGAAATCGTCACAGTAAAAGTATTCGCGGAACAACTGAGCACACATTTTCTGTGACTGTGAACTCATTTCTCCTGATGCACCAACTAAGCCTCTTTCACATGAAATAAGAGAGTCATTATTAAGGAACTATCTGTACTTCAATTTATGTGTGTCATCGCTGCCTCCTGTTTGAATCAGCTCCAAATAGCACAATTTGCAAACCTGTGGTGAGTCACGATATTTGTATTTCAGGCCAAAGGTCACAGCCTGGCGACACCACGACCAGACAGACGGCAGAGCTCGTAAGCGGGCTGTGAAACCAGACACCCCGGCCTAACACCAACCGTAAGGCTATCTCCGATGAGCTTTTTTCAGCCTTGATGATAGCAGAAGCTCGAGACTTATGGGAAAGTGAGTGCCTTTCTACACTTTCATAACTCTAGAAGTTTGAAAGAAAGTGAAGGACTTTATCTATCTATGTTTTATTTTCCAGCTGGGCATGGATAAAGTGATATTCCTCAGGCTCTTTAACAGGTAGCTGAAGGTGTTTTTCAGAAGCTATACTGTATTACATTTTCACTGTGGGTGGGATAATAGAGCGTGAACACATTCCACCCAAACGTCCCAAGGCGTGAAGCCCCAGTTGACACCTACAGGAGCCCCGTCTTTTCAATTATCACCCCAGCAGGGGCCCAAGCAGGACCCTGCGTCAACAGACCACCAAGAATCACTACTGCCACAGCTCGTCCACCACCAGCGAACAAAAAGTCCTGAAACCAGCCCCCTCATTTACACATGCAGGTATTAAGAATGCACACACACACACACACGGATGGATGCACACGTGAACACAAACACTGGAAACACACCTTGTTAACGGGCACACAGTTATCAGCCGACTGTTTCAGCCTATTCTACTTTTTAATAGGGCTCTGTGGTTTGTGGGGAAGGCCAATTTACTGGATTGGCGGTTAAGCTCTTAAAACTACTGTCGCTCTTAGTGTGAGAAAAATATCCCAATGAATGTAAATGCTGGAATGGGGAAAAAACAAAGCAGGGCTAAAATGTTTCACTGGAAAATTCAACCAAATCCTGTCTCACCTGAACTGCATGTCACATCAAACATAAACACTGTGAGAGTATTTCGTAGGAGCTATAAATAGCGTTTGTGTTTCCGGTAACATTTCTGAGAGAGTGACCTGCCGGGAGGAGGGGACTGAGGGGGGCCCAGCTCCAGTTCCCCCAGACGACAGCTGACAGGCGAGGTGCGGACACCGGTGGCAGCTCGGAGGGGAAGAGCAGCTCCGGGGTTGGCCAGCCCCGGCCCGTTTATTTATAACAGAAAGGGACCCTTTCAAAGCACTGCTGTGTCACTTAAGATGTCTGCTTTTCTTCCCACAGGAGATCTCAGAGGGATCAGGCATCTGAGGTGCTCTAACATTAAGCTGACACTGCACTACAGAAACACCTCAGGACAAAGATCGACTTGAGCTTCAGCTGCAGCAAATTAATGCATAAGAACTGTGAGTTTCTGTGGACAAGAGGAGCGGTTGACTTTTTGTTATACGTACAGTTTATACAATAAAGAGCTCCCAGCACTGAGGTAAAACCTACTGCAACTTTAAGCTTAAGTGTTTTATGTTTACATGAAAATGACATTTCTTTAGTTTTTCCAAAGCCACATTGGAAAAAGACTAAGAGGATACAGTCAGACTATTGACACGATAAGGTTGTACTTGTGTACTAGAGGGCCAAGTTGTTGAGCATACGTGGCCCTAGTTTTTGCTGCTGGGCATGAATGAACCAAATTATAATCCAATTAATCTTGTAGATGTCGAGACACTTCATAAAAATCACAAATGTCAACCTCACGGTTAAAGGAAAAGTCAGGGGATCTCCAAAGTCATTATGATTCATCCTCTTGGTACCATGAATGTCTGTGCAAACTACCATTTCAATCCAGCCATATTTCAGTTTGGAAGTGGTGGAGACCAAACCGACATACATTTCTATTCCTAGAACAATGTCGCTAGGGTGGCTAATCAATCTAGTAGATGTTAGATTTTGGCCTGCTAGTCAGGGAAGCAGCAAAGTCTTTAGGATTCATCCTCTGGACACTATGGGTATCTGTAGCCAATTTCATGGTAATCCATCCAACAACTGTCAAGAAATTTGACTAAACAAACAATAAAGTTAACCTCATGGAAGCCCTGGAGGAAACAATCAGGGGAAAACTAATGGCTTCATTCTCTGGGGACTATAAATCTGTATAAAAATTCCCAGCAGTCCATCCCATAGTTTTTGAGATATTACAGTCTGCACCATGGTGGTGAACCAACGGACTGACATTACCGTCCCCAGAGCCATGCTGGCAGTTAAAAAATGATGTGTTTGTGAAATGCAATTTTTTTTTAACAATCTTTTTATAAACATAACGACAGATTCTGCTGAGTTGATTTAAAGGTTTGCGGGAAGTTCAGCTTTAGAGAGGATGTAGCGGCAGCAGCTGTGTGATGACTCTGTGATTAAGCTCCGGTTTCCCAACTCTGATGGCAGCGGCAGTGTTAGATTTACCCTCCACTCTTCCTCTCTCGCTCATTCTCGCCTCAGGACCAACTAATCTGACACCACCTGTTGACTTGGCCACACTCATATTGTCCTACATAATCACAGGCCAGAACCAGCTCAGTCTGTCAACTCACTCCCCCCCCATGTGTATCATACTCGATTAGTTCACGGTTAGACTGTGTGGGAAAAGTAGACTAAGTAGACACAAATCTTCCTGAGTGCGCAGCTTATGCAACCATTTCTGGAACTAATTGGATCCTTGGAGCGGCAACGTATGTCAAGTTTCACACTGAGGTGCAGAAATGAAATCATTTGCATCTTTACAATAATAGATGGCTCATGAGCTGAAAAAGCTTTGGTCAGGGAGAGAATACCCTCCAGGCATCCTGGCCGGAGGGAGCGATTTCACGTTGGTGAAGCCACTTTTCACCCGTTCCCAAGGTCATGCTATCTGGGATGGCGATCTCACAATTAACTAGGATTTGGCAGGGTACCATGGTGAAGCTTTTGGAACGCAGAGCAGCTCCAACATGTCGAGCATCTCAAACCATGAGTTTTTGAGCGGGTCTTTGTCTGGTAACCCAAGATGCACTTTGAGCTTATAACATCACAACAAAACCTGCTGTTAGCTGAACAGAACTCTTTGTTGGGCGCCATCTGCACATCAAAGTCCTTTTTTCTTTTTCTTTCTTCCCCAAACTTTTTCAGTAATACTCTGTTAGCTCTGCCAAGACTAAAAAGACAGCAGCGATGGGGACGTGAGAATACAAATATTCTCTCAGCTGTTTATGCCATTAATACAAACATAATGGGGCTGTAAGAGAAAAAGATGGCTGTGCTCCTCTCCAGATGTTCTCCCTGCAAAGCAAACAAGCCAATGTAGTCTGATGTTGACAAAATCATCAAAGCGAGGAAGGAGAGATGGTATTCAGAGGTTATCCTCGTCTTTCAAGCGCCCCCTCCGTCCTCCTCCCCGTTGGAAATTACCTGACAGCTGTTTTTTGCTAACCTGTGCACCATGAGAAAGCCAGAAGTGGGAGTAGAGTGGGAGAAATCAGATCTGGCCCGGCCTCGCTTCTGAAGAACAGCACAAAATATCCACGGGCAACAAGGAAAGGTCGACTTTCATCACAGCCCACACAGACGAGGATAAAAAGGGTTCTCTAATCAATCTCAAATAACCAGAATAAAATATAAACCCATGTGAGAATCACGGGTTAGGTGCCGACAGCTAACAATTAAGAACTACGCACCACACAGAGCCATTTACAGCGCGTACTTTGCACTGATGGGTCAGCTGAAAAAGATGATGGACTCTTCAGGCATGAAAAACAGCATTCACTGCTGCTGAAGTTCAACTTTTTCAGATTTGAATAATGCTTTGGAGGGTACTCCTGCTTTCTGAGTATGCATGAGGTCACTAAAGCCTCTTTCACACATAGCTACTGGTAAAATACTGGGATAACCTTTGAGGCACCACTAGTGATTTTCACTGCTCACACATGCAGCTACATCCAGGAATGTTTCCATCTTGCACCTTATCGCACATGCCATGGCAACGGGGTTCAGGTTGGATGGGGCAAGGGATAGTCCATCAGATCACACCAGATCTTACCGTTCGGCGGGGGAGGAGCTGTTTCTGTCCAGTGCCAATGGTCTTGTAAGATATTTAATATTCAACAAGGGCGATAGCGTCAAGTGAAAGGGCGATAGCGTCGAGTGAAAGCATTGGCAAGGCAACGGTAAACAAGTCAAGAAACAAGAACCAAATACGTCCTCAGCAGAGACCTGTGATTGGTTCAGTCGGATCACGTGAAAGGGTCTTTCGTCAGACATACGTGACCCTTTACGTGCAATGTTACTGCCTCCGTTGACAATACAGCTATGCCAGCATCTTCCCTGAAATGTTACTAGATCTTGATGGAGGAAACTGGCGTGAAGATTTCAATTCACACATGACCACATGCAGGACATGTTCCTGAACATTTCAGGAATAGGCTGCATGTGGGAAAGGGGCTCGATTCAAGTAGGGAAACAAGCCTTTCAGATCAAAAAGAGTCTGGTAAATTATTCCTTCTGTTTCATGTTTATTTTAAACTCCTACAATAGACAATTTACAGCATGTACAGCTAGAAAACAATGCCACGACCTTTGAAACAACACAAAATGGAATGTATGAGCACTTTATTAACTGCAAAGGCCTGCAGTGCTACAGGAGGGGATGAGGTTACCCCCCGCACACCGGCTCGTCTTTCTCTTGCAGGAAGAAGAATTTAGTCGCAACAGACATGGGAAAGTACTGTGGCCGAACCATTTAAAGTAGTCACAGTTATGGGTCATTACAAATAACTAATATCATGAATGCCCTCAGCTGTTTCCACATTACGTACATAATGTTTTTGCCGAACAATGGCAGTTTACCAGCAACAAACACAAAGCCATTTAGGCATTTGCCATTTCCGTTCCAAATGCCAGCATATTTTCCAAGTCATACAGTGGAATTTGTTCTGGACAAGGCTTGGGAAGAGCGCGCTGTCCGTGCCTTCTGGGAGAACCGGTGAAGGCTGAAAAATTCACCCAGAGGCCTGTTTGCCTCCGCAGTTCAACAGCTGCTGGCGGCTTACATCATCCTGAAATCCTGCTCTCATTTTGATCATGGAAAGTTGTGTATAAGCTTTTTTTTTTTTACATATATTACAATTCTCAAAGGCAGCAGTGGGTCCAACAAAGATTTAATGCAGCAAGACATCAGCGGGAAGGAAGGAAATGTTGAGAGGCAGGTGAAATCTGTGTCAAGGACCACCGCCGACTGAGTTTCAAATGCATTTAGACAGGAGATCTGTGAGGAGAACAGAGGTGGAATTCCAGGGGGAGATAAAAATACCTCAGGAGCTGCGTAGCTGCAGGTATTATGACACCCTCCTCAAGAGGCCCCGCACAGGCGTGGGTACAGGATAGGTCATGGAGTGTGGTCCAGTGATGAGACGTCTTAAGACCTCTCAGGAAAGTCATGTTAACTCATAACTTTACTCGCAAACTGAAAAAACTACTGTAATAACTTGTTACCTGGCACAAACAGTGTTCTTGCCTTGCTAGTCCCTGCAGAACAGAAGGAGCTATGAATTTAATGGCTGTGCGTAGCAGGCTGAATTAAATCCGGCCACCGTGTTCAAAGATGCTTTTGTGCAGGGCTCTCCTCGATGTAAAACTCTGCACATGCATTTTCCAAATCAGTTCAGTACAGTAGGCTGTCTGCTGCAGTGGTTGGCGGCCTCCCCCCTCCCTCACCTCCCCCGTTTGAGGTTAGGCCTGGACAAGAACCAATAAACATTGAAGAAAGCCATGTTTCAGAAAACGCTGTGAGTGGTGGCAGGCACAGCCAACTACTGCGCAGCATTCTGGCACACCCACATCTGTGCAGCGCACGACTCGAGATCTCCTCAAACTGGGTATGAGCATGCAGAGACTCTGAGGATGTGATTATCTGAGAAGATTTACACAAAGAAGAGCTGTTTCTGTTTATGCTTTGCTTTCAGAAAAGAGCTATTTAGCACTTTTGTTTTGACAGCGTCCAATTTTAATGACCAAAAATAGACATGAATGTTTTGGAGCAAATCCGCCCACACTCTCGCTTGATGTGAAGTGACCTTAAACTTCAGCCTAACAAGGGGACTTTCCTGTAGGTTTGTCTTCCATGTTTGGTGAAGGAAGTCATTTATTCCCCCCCCCCCCCGATCCGAGGATCAAGGAGGATCTTAACCACCCTCCAAGAAGCCGATGAGCTTTGCTTCTTTAACGATACCCTAAAGCAGAGAAATGTGAACATTCCTGAAGCCAATTATTAGGTTCGGCATGTGAGAGGGGATCAGGTGCCCACTTTGTCTGCATAAAATTCCTTCACTCTGACTGGCTCTCACCTTCTCCATTCACAGTTTTAAACCCTCGATTCAGACTCCCTCTGTCACCCCTTGACAAAGGATCAAGGGGGCAGGACACTTGCAAAGAACCGGATTACGTTCTGGAGGCCGGTTCAAGGAGAAGGATCTGGGATATCCGAGCGACGTGGAGGTTGGATTTCTCCTGGTGTAAAGCGCTTTTGTTTAGGGCCGGTCAGAAGACCCCCAACCCTATAAATAGGATTAGTTTACCTGTATTCCTCAGGTTAACCACTGGTCATTCCAATAGGATCTCATTTTAGATTCATTTTTTCCAGCTTGTATCTGTTTTACAACCTCTGTATCTATATCAGGACAGAAGCAGGCAGTCACTCCCTTGTTAATGCGAAGGATTTATGAGAGAAATCACTTGGCTAAAAAGTTTAACAAGTTTTGCCAGCTGTTGTTATAACAGTTAAACACTCGCACAAGACGTTCCTTATACTGCTGCACCGCCTCCAACTTTAGAAACAAGTATGGAAATCCAGGCCAGCCGAAACATATCCAAAGTCTCAGAGCAGACTTTGGATAAGCAAACTGAGAGAGTGCAGGATGAAGATATGGTCATAAACGGGAGCCAGGGGGAAAAGCTGTTGGATGGGAGATAAACAGCAGTCCCGTCATTACTTTTGTCCAAGGTCAACAAGGGGCTCAACAAGAGCCTCTTGAGACGTCTCTGACTTTTCCTGCAACATTTACAATTTCGCCGACCTGACGTCTCGCACAGTTTCTTACCATACATGAGAAAACATGCAAAAACATTCAAACGCATCAAAAAAGTCGCAGGCATTTTTAATTTTACACCTTTATCCCTATATTTAGATTGGATATATGCCCATCTAATGCAGCGGCTGCAGGCCCTCACACTGCCCTTAATGGTTTTTCCATTAATAATCACCACTCATCCTGATAAAACATTTCAATATGACTCATGCTTAAAAGCTATGACTGTATTCTGTATTTAGTTACCGACTGTATCAGCCAAATGACATACAGTATATTAACCCACCTAGACTGTGAATCTTCCTGTCTAGACTGTTTCCCTGCAGGGATCATTCACCACTCTGTCACACAGACTGAATAGCAGGTTGTGATGTGGTTTCAGCTGCTATGCTTCACAGATTGATTAAAAAAACAAACAAAAAAACAATAAATAATATAAATATTGAAACCTCCAGCTCGTCTGGTTTAATTGCTCCTCAAACAGCAGGCAGCATTTTTTGGCTATGCTGAAAAAATCACCAGCATGTATATCTGGATATAAGCGAGATAAAGGAGCACTTCAGTAAAGCCTGACAGCTATCCCATTCTCCTTGATGAACTTGGGGGAAGGAATTCCCCCAGACAGGACCACGCCTGCAGGATCTTACGCTTTGAGAGCCAGATAAAATCCCTAAGCTAAATTAAACACTTCCTTTACTTCACGTAACCTTCCTCCAAAAGATACTCCCCAAAATAAACTGCCGGCGTGTTCGGAGCAGAACAATAACTACATGCAAACACAGTGGTCACCACAGTGTAAACAGACAAAAACACAAGACCGTAGTGAATAATTGCGAGTTTACAGGACGTAAGCAAATAAGTAGGGACGGGCGAAAAATAGCTTTTATATGCATCATAATTCTCACTTGAAGGATTATCTTGACTCGGTCTCGGTGCAGAAAAGTCAATAATTGGACATTTTAAAACAAATTCTCAACTGGATGCTCGCCTGTAACAATTTTATAAAACTGTGCTGTAGATCTGAACCCAGTGGATCAACGTAACAGACGTAAATGTTAGCAGTTAGCGTACCCTCTAGCCCTGTGAGATGCCCCTACATCTCCAAGCCCATTTTATTTTCGTTATCTTAATCAAAAAATAAATGTGGCTCTTAAATGAATCTTTATCAAAGTGACTGAAATGGAAACACCCCCATTACATTCACTTACATCTCAGTCTGAACTAATGAGGAACAATCCCACTATCGGGTCGCTAATTGGACCCACAAACCTCTAATAAGGCCTCCCTTTGCAGACATTTACCTTTACCTTTAATTTACCAGAGGACGTTTAACGATCCTGGTCCTGTGCTTTGTTGTAAAAGGCTCCCATTACAATTAGCCAGGAGCGGGACATAAAGTCAGACGTTAACCTGAAAAAGGTGTGTCAATAAAACAGCAGCGCTTGTTCCATTAATTTGACTTCTATCATATTTCAGCATTTATGTCATAAACTTTTATGTCACAGCGTCTGCATTCCTACTGCAACCCGCGTCGTTGATTTACACGGCGGAGGGACACTATTAAACGGACTATAATGTAATCAGGACCATGGATTTTTGTGTTTTGATTTTTCCTGAGTGACCAGTTTTAGTGCTGCAGGGGGGAACAAACCTCAGCCAGATAATTAACTTTAATAACACTCTATATTCACGTACATAGGGACTTAAGAGAGTGTCTTTGGCTTTGTACCAACTACACAACAAACCCGAGGGGCCGACATCTGACAACCATAAACAAAGTCTGGGAGTATCTTCCTCCCTGTAGTTGACAGACAAATTTCACCTGTCCTCATAATTCAACAACAGGCCTTAATTTGAAGGTGTGCTCACACCTACAAAGACATCTGTTTGCCAGGAGTTTATGCAATAATACAAGAAGCCAGGAGGGTTAACCTGGCTATTCATTGAAAGCAGATGTGAAGGATCCATTTCCTACTATAATAAGAGGTAATTATAGGCAAGGGGCCTCTGTGTGTTCGTGTGAAAATACGCCGAGCTCCGGTGGTTAATCAGCGAAGTGAACCAGTCAGGTATACGAGGGGAGGCAGTGAAACTAACTGCAGTCGGCTCTACGTGTGACTCATCGCTGTGCTAATGCACAAGCCAGCACAAGCCAGTTCATGACCTCTGAAGGAAAAAAGAGCAGAAAGAGGATCGTTGAAGAGTCAGCTTTCACCAGTCAGGTTACATCACTCCGTCTGACCTCGCTGACAGGTTTTTATGGTAAAACTTTGCTGTGTCAGACAATGAGCAATAACATTGCTTCCCTTTTTGTATACATGAATAAAAGTGTTGTAATAAATTACATTATAATTTCTTTTGCTTGCGTTTTTTTCATGTGAACTTGAAGGTATTCACATCAGCCAACTCTCATTCCTCAGCTTATTTCCCAGGTATTCCTGCCCAGGGGGGCTGAATTAGAGCAGGATGAGCCATGACCGACTGCAAGTAAAAGAAATGCTTATGTTTTTGATTCCACCAACAATCTTTTGCCACGTATCAATGCAGCTTCCACATTAGAGGACATAAAAGATTCTGCACTGATGCCGCAGCAGAGCATAATCAGGAGTGTGCATCCTACACAAAATGACAGTCTACTGATGTTAATTGTGGATTTTTTCAGTCTTGGCTGGACAAAAAATGTTAGTTATTTTGCTAACATCACTCTCCTGAATTGTGGAGGAACATTAAGCTAAAGTTAGTTTTTACATGTCGAGAGATATGATGATGGGAGGAGGCGGATTTTATGAACTTACTGGGAAACACAAACTGGGCAAATGTCTGCAACCATAAAGAATACAGCAAGCATACTGAACCGTTCTGCATTTGAATCGTTGGCAGGTGAATCCGAGCCGAATCTAATCGTCAAGATTCCCATATGCATATTTTACCTAAAGCGTGTGTTGATTCAGGGTGCTTTGAAAAGAAAGGTTCAACAGTCTTTCTGTCTCTGAAAGAGGCCTTTGATCAGCAACAGGCAACAAGACAGAACAGATCTGCAGCAGGATATTTACAATGCTTATATTTAAATTGTTGTGTACAGTAAGCCTTATGTTATGGGATGGTAAATGATATCAGGGGGAACAAGCGCCACCTCAGGGCTGCAGCACTAGACACAGCACCCAGGGCCGATCAGACCCTAATCTCTGCCTGTCTGGTCGGCCTGTTCTAAACAACAAATAGCCATAAAACTCTCCTTTCATTCTTCTATTATCTCCTGCAGATCTTGTTTTCCATTATCCCAGCACCAGGAAAGCCTTGGTGAAACAACAGCCTGAACTTAGCCATGTGGTCAAAAGGCAAGACTGATGTCTGTGCCAGAGAATCTGACTGCAGTCTGAAGTCGAGTGTTTGTGCCAAACTTTAGCCCCAGCGTGCCCCCCCCCCACCTACACCCCTTGTACCCATGACAGGGTCATAATAGAGCCTCGGCAGGTGGAGCCTGGTAGGGAAGACTGGGCCTCTTCGTCTTGGCACAGCTGATAGAGCCTCCTCTATGCGCTCATAGTCCACATAAATCACACAGGCCCTCGGTTCAGGGGAAGAACCATTTAATTATCCCTTTTAAAGCAATAATTGCCTGACTTGGCTGGAGGTGCTGCCTGCATGAAGATGAACAGAAAGGCAAGGCCTTCACTGTCTCCGACGAACATCAAGGTCACGTCAAGATCTGTAATTTAGATTAGTAACTCCCATATGTGTACCTATAAAAAGAGATCAAAGAATGCGATCTTGAATGGACAAGTGTCAAAATTCGACCAATATCGTAACAGCTGTGCGCTGAAAATCTGCAGCGCTCGACAGCTGCTGTTCCCATCGCTCGGTCTCGAGTGATGTGGTGTTGTAAAGGCACTGTTGGTGGTCACCAGCTACTTACTGTAAACTGTATGTCTTCACTGAGAATACAAGGTGACTCATGTTTCCACAGAAGTTCAACAATGCAAAGTGTGAGACACACGGTGATGAACTTTCGATTGGATTTCAAAACTGCCTTTTTCCCAATAAGTCTGCACATCCGTTGGCGTCTCTCTCTCCGTGTGCCATCTCTGATCCAACAGTAAGCTGTAACTTTCAGAAAGTATATAAACAAGCCTTTAAGCTAAGTATTTAGATGAGTCCTCATTCCGAGGGATCAACAGATGGTTTGGGCGGAGAGAAAATTATATGCAGCCACTTTAGTCTGAAACCACAGAAATTCCCCTCGCCTTACCAACTGTTTTACAAGGCCTGCCTTCAGCTTCAATAGGCCTGCCAGGTAGTGGGGTAGACGTGCATAATGTCAAGCCTCCGGGCACATGATGGATGCTAAGCTACTTTAGTCTGCTTTAGGTGGGGTGGTTAAGGAGTGTTTGAAATTCTTTGTATTGAGCTGGCAATACTCTACAAGAATAAAGATAGAAATCTGAAATCCTTCTCAGCTTGTCCCTGACGGTGATCTGGATCAGCCTCGAGAGGAGTGTATTTGAAAATGATCCGTAGGCTCAATTGTGATGACTGTTTCGAGCAGCATACAAGAAGCTGTGATTTTAATCTAGCGAAACGCTCAAACCACCAACAGGGTTCACATTCCTCTCCTATCAGTGGCTTCGGGGTTTTTTTTCAGTCCCACAACTTCTCACACAGAAGTGACTGTTTGCTGCTGCTGCTGCAACTTCCAAACCTATTCACCACCTATACACCACATCAGCTGTGAGACGCATCCAGTATGTATAAAAAATACTAGAAACTAAAGCACTGGGCGACCGACCGTTCTCTAAACCCTTCCCCCGTGGAGACATTGTCCAATCATAGCTTAGCAACCATAACTGAGTACGGCAGGCCTGTCAAACTTTAGATGAACTGGTGTGCCCGGAGCCGTAGTAAGAGCAATAAATAGAGTTTGGAGAGCGGTGTCATTTTTTTTAGACACAAGAGCAAATAAAAAAGGATTTTACAGAGTTTGTTGGCTGCAATCATTAGCATGTCCGGCTAGCTTGTGAACTAGCTACAGTAGAGTTATTTCCAAGGCCAAGAAAATCATCAAACTACAGTCGTTTGTGTGTTTCACGGTTATATTGTAATAAAAACCCCATTTACATGTTGTTTGTGAAGCCTGTCCTGGATGCTATCAGGATTTTGGCTAACGTTACAAATAGGTATTCAAGCTAAACAGACAAACTTTAGGATTAAATCTTAAACAAAGGTTGGTTCTTTCATTTTTTCTTGATCATATTTACAGTGTGCTGACTTTTTGCCTGGGTCATGCAGCTTTAGCATCAGTCTTTTAGCACAATAAGTATGTAGCTATTAATGGCAGGCCTATATTTAAGAACCTCTATATTTAAAACAAAAGTCAGCTGGACCATTTAAAGGTCAGCTGGAGACGGGAGCGTTTTAGACCAACTCGTAAAACCAACCATGATTTCAGCTGGAAAATTCAACGATCGCGAACGAGAGAAGAAGCCTGCTTTTGTTTGCCTTTGTCGGATATCCTTTATCAAAAAAGGGTCCATTGTTTAAAAAAAATTACAATGAATTAGTCGTAACAAACGTTGGCCACCGTTATGTGTGCCATGTGAGAAGTGGGAGTGGCCTAGCAAACAGCCAATTACAAAGTTTCAGTCGTAGCAACAGGTCAGGCTTATGGTATGTTTGTTTTTTTTGGTTTAAAGTCATAAAAAAATATCATATTCCATGATTTAATGAATCAAAAATAACCAAATATGGTGTATTAGTGTGTCACGTCTGATGCATCCAAAGAGCCACATATGCAGAACCCTGGTGATGAATGTTCTGCCTCATTTATACGGGTCTCTTTGATTTGGTGTGAGTAATATTTACTTTTCATTAAAAATACAGTATGTGAATGAGTGTGTGGCTTTGTGTGTCTGAATCAAAGACTTTTTTTTTTCCATGACAACACAGTTTGGCTCTTGGCGTGGAACACTGCATCTTCAAAAAGCAGCAAACCTGGATGGAAAATATTTCCAACCAAGCACGTCTGCTCGGTCGAAACACACTGTGAGGGAAATTCGAAATATCACATTCTAGCTGAGAGAGGAAAATAAAAACAAGGGCTTGTACTTTGCCGTAATTAAGTCCAGGGGAATTCATTAATCCTTAGTTCCAGCTTGTTTCTTGCCAAGTTATACAAACTTCTGTGCAGCTTTGCAACCAGCTGACTGACGCCCCGAATTAAGTAAGTCTCGCTGTGCATGATATAAAAACCCTGCGATAAAAGCCTTCATTACTTCACTGCAAGAAAAGAAAGCCTGCATGGGGGATGTTTGAAGATTGTATTGTTGAGATATGAACACAGAAAAAACAAGAGTGACTACAGATTATGGGGATTTTCGAATATAAACATAAAAGATTGAAGTAGGGAAAAGTGAGTGTGGGGGTTGGAAAAACAACACAATACACTGGGGTATTTCTTTCAGCATATATAGAGCAGGACATCTGACATGCACACAGGAAAGCCTGAATAAACTTTGCTTCAGGGGGAAGTGGGGTCCTCTTGTCCTGCAGATAATTCCAGGTTTCATTTCCCCGACAGGATGGTGACTCAGCAAGGGACAAAAGTTTTTAAACCATCACAACCCGCCGCACCAAAACAATGGGCTGCCGGCAAACCTCTTAAACCACGAACTCGTTTGCTTTCAGCTCTAAAAATATCTCATCGCGGAGCCAATCACTTGTCTTGGATTTGTAACTGGAGAAGGAGACAATCAGGTGTGTAGGAATACGATCTGAATGCCAGTTTACCACCTGTGCAAGGACTCCGACGAGCTGTAAGCGACCGAGCAGATAGAGGAAAAGGACAACGACAAAGAGAGAAAATTCCTGTGAGAACTCAAAGCGTCTAAGTGTGTGAGTGAGGATGTGTGTTTAACAAAGTAAAAGACTTGTTATGTCTCGTGGGACGGCAGCTGACATGATAACACAGACCAGACCGGCGCAGCTCTCCTGAGGGCCTCTGCAGCCTCGGTGAGGGGCACGGTGAACTGAGAACTTCCCAAAAACCAGAGGCAGTATGGCTCATATGTTAACAGTGGCTCTGAAGGATGACATTTTCTAGCAGTTCACCTGTTGCTATATTGTGCGTTATGTCTGTAATGGTCAACTTGGAGCTCAAAGGGACAATGGAACGATTTTAACTGGAACGTAGCATTAAAAACCCAAAAAAGACGCTCACTACGCTCTACGCCCCTTATAAGACGGCTGTCACGTGTTTGTTTCAGTAGCTGTAGATAGCTTGCTAATAAAGCTAACGTCAGCTTAATGAATCAGACGAAAACACTGTCTTCAGGCTGGCTTTTTCATGTTTCTTGTCTCGAACTCGATCTTAAAAACAAGACTCGTGTAGAAGGGGTCTTGAATATACACTTGGTGGCTAACAACACAATATTGTGCTAAAAAGACAGAGGCTAAAGCTAACAGAGTCACAGACACAGAGTCAGCACCCTCATAAGTTGATGATCCATGTTAAAGAGAAAAAAAAGCACATACAGCTAGTTAGTCCTCTGAGTGTGACTATTATTTCCTTTTCCATTTGCTGTGTGTTTCTACTTTTAGGATGATGAGTTCGGCAATATCTATTTCAGATAATGACTTTAGCTGATGCGAGCTTGTGTAAACCGCATGTTTTGGTCTTATGCCAAAATATTGTTTATGCATTGCACATTTAATTGCATACAGTCAGCAGGCAAGTTGAGGTGGGGGGGATCAGGGGGGATGCCACCTCCCTCGTTAGCAAATTGCAAACCTCTCCATACCTAGTATGAAGAAGAGCAGGGGCTGATGGGTTGTGTAGTTCGATGTAAGTCCAGTCTGCCTGACTTTTTGCGCTCATTCCTGCCCTACTTTCATTTTCATCTGGGATCTGTAATATTGTCTAAACTTTAATCCATTAATACTCAATTATATACTTTACTGTAGCCTTTATATTCTGTAGAGTGGTGTCGTCTTAATGATCAAAGTAAGAAGAAGCAACACATAGTCGCTGAAGTGTGTGAGGATCATAGAGGGACACTGATGCCTGTTATATTCCTATAATATGTCTAAAAACTATATATTTTAGGGGAGACATGACTACAGATATGGTTTTTACAATAAGGTTGGGGTTATATAAGGGTTAGGCCCCTTCCCCTGTTAAAAAATAACAAATCACCTACTACATCATAAGAAGAAACAACATTCAGCTCTTGCTCCTCAGCTCTGGTGTTCAAACCTTTCATTTGTGAAGTCATCTAATTAGAGTCCTGAAGAGCAGCAATCTTGTACGACTGCCCTCAGAACAAGCCCATGAATTAAATAAAGGTTAGCAGAAAGGGGAAGTCAGTGTTTTCCCCCCGTATTTACTTTTCACTGAGCCATTACACCCATAAGCCTGCGAAATTCCACTTTGCCGACCTCCCTCTGTGAACATTAAGGGTTTAACAACAGCTTAGGCAAATTTGCATCTTCTTAAGGTTACAATAAAGTCTCGCAGAGACAGAAAAGCCTTAGTCTGACACAGGTAGAGACTTGTTGTACAGTAGGGAGGAAGCGGAGGCAGGGAGTGAGAAATCATCAGCTCTGATAAGACACCAGGGTGGGATTTCTTATAAACACTTCACGGGATGTGAGGGTCAAACCTGCTTTCAAAAGACAATGGAGGAGAAAAAAAAGAATGATAGCATTCCTTTAGCAAACTTAAGTACCCTGGAAAAAAAAAAAATCTGTTCACAACACACAAAAACGTCTTTGGTTGAAAAGGGCAGCAACCTCCCCCATCAGAGCAGCTGTATAAGTTGGGAGGAGACCATACAAGACAATGCAGCAGAATGCCCAAGTGACTTCACATCAATGCCGCCTAGCAAAGACAATGGCAGACTCAATAGGGGCACAGACAACTATGGAGCACCTTCAAAGGGGAAAATGCAATACAGTTAACTTAGCATTTCAATGAATCTCTAATGAGCGCGAGTCGGGGTGCAGCCTGGGAAAAGAGCCTGGTGGTACAATGTGAAAAAAGATTGAGGAAAGGCTGTTAAAGATGAGGAAATCAGTCAGAGCCTGTGCCAGTCTATTACAGGCTTTTGTTCCTCTTATCAAGCTGAGAGCGAGTGTTAGATTTAAAGCTCACTGTTTCCAGAGGAGCCGGTGTTGAAGTGCTTCCAATGAACGACCTGCTCGCCGCTCATTAATACAAAAATAAGTAAAATCCCCAAATGACATTAAGAAAAATGCTTTTTTTTCTCCGAACTGAACCACTTTTCCAAATAATGATCATTAATTTTCCCGACTTAACATCGTGAGGGAGAAATATTGGAGGACTGTGATTTGTGGCGCCACAAATAGTTTCTGACGATTAGCTGTTTTTTATTGCTTGCGGTGTAGACTGCCGTGTGTCCTCGAGACATCCTGTGACCTCAACATGAACTCTGTTGGATTTATTGCATCTTTTAGCTGCACAGCGCAGGAATGAAGAGTGAAATATATACTCAGAAAAGGCGCCAAAGGGGTAACTGACATCGTACGACATGGACAATGAACGTGCTATTCTAGTGAAACTTGCCAGGAGATCCTTTCTGTACGTGGACGACTACAAAGAGAGTTTACTAAAAGGCAAAAATCCAGATATTTGGTAGTAATTTACTTTATTCTTGCCCACAGGCACTGCAGTAAGTGAGCGATTGGGCCTCACTGGGCCTGTTCAGTTAAAGGATGTCCACTTTGATCACTGGACCACACCGGCTTCCTGCCACACAGTCATATTTAACAAGCATCGTAGAATAAAAAGAAAGAAAAAACATTTTATCTCATTCCGTGTTTGAGGTGTGTTGAATGCGCTGTGTTATCAAAGCCGAAATGAATGACAGGTGTGTTAATCAGAGCGGTTTCATGGCTTAAAAAGAGGGAAATACTAAATGAAACATTTCTTCCACATAAAGCTCATAAACTGCGGTCTGAAACAAAAGCCATCCACTGGCATACACTTCAGAGCGAGGGAACGTAAATGTGCGAGGAGCTGTGAATGGAAAGAGTGGGACTCTAGTTACAACAGGCACTACTTAAGAGTATGTGTGCTCATGTCAGCACATGCACAGCGTTGCTGCTGTACCAGCTGAGGCGCAGCTGTGTTTGGAGTCGGCTCTCCTGTCCGACACGGACACGCCGGGCATGAAAGAGCGAAGCTGCCGCTGCAGCCGCGGAGCGCAGTGTCTATTGTGAGAAGAGATTTCTTTGTGCATGTGTGTGTCTGTGTGTGTGTGAGGGTGTGTCCGAGGCGAGTGTGATGAATATATTGTGTCCATCTTTAAGGCTTTGATGCATCTCTGCCACCTGAACATATCACACCGATCTCTGAGGTTTCAATAAAATACAATTCCCTCATTGAATACATAATAATCAAGTAATACAGACTCTGGCATTCACTGCAGTCTGCATGGGAGCCAAGGACAAAAAAAGGAAAGGCATTCTAGCTTGGGTGTGAGGGCGCACTGTGGATATTTAAAGGACCATGCCAATATATTTGGCTTTCAGTCTGTTTATATCTTCAGTTAAATGAATGAAAGCATATGGCTGCCTGGAGGGGAGCAAGTGGCACAGGCACAAGAGGATTTTTGTCACTAAACTTACATTTCTGACATTGTTACAATATCAATATTCAGTACCACGTTCGATACCACAGGGAAAAAACTGACACTACATTGAGGACATACAATTTAAGGTTTTTAGTAAAATATACATATGATAAGACTGGAGGAAGTGAGGCTATGTGGGCCCTAAAGAGGTGCATGTGTCAACTCGCTTTCGGAGAGGAGAGTGAAAAAAGGCGGCTCGTATTGGTGTAACAATACTGTATATTTACTACACTGCTTCTAAATATACTCAGCAACAGGCTGAAATAAAGCCAAACTTGGGCTCTGTAGAAAAGCAAAAATGCACAAACTGAAAAGGAATATTTTCAGTGTAACAGTAGAGGAACAAAAAATAAAGACAGTGGGTAGCAAGTGTTGAACAAACGCTTGTACTGGAGTGCCAGACTTTATTGGAATAGCTGCTCTGTACACAAGGACATGTTCAACTGCACTCACAAATTAAAAGTGAAAAGTTTGGGAAACTGTGCAGTGGGAGCTAATCCGGGCTGTGAATAAATCACCAGGAACCCCCTGCTGAACTGAGAAACAGAGTCAGGTTCAGAGTCCTCACCTCTCTGACCTCTATACCGGCCCAAGTCACACCTCACTGCAGAGTCAACAAATGCCAGCCTTCCGGCCTGCGCTCCATATGTGCCAATGTGCTCGAGGAGGGGGCGAGCCACTTCAGTGCTGCATTGTCCCATCAGCCAGGATGGCCTCTCTCCTGGGGCTATAATTCAACAATGCAATGTTTACTGAACCCAGTCTTCAAGCAATTATGTGAATGGGACTGGCGGGGGCAGACCTTCCCTACTGTTCAAACTTTGGAGTGGAGCTGGTGTTTGCGCTGCTGTGCTCTGCAGCTCCACAGAGTCCTCATCGACTCTCAATGGGAATTAAGCACCAGGTAGCCGGGGCGCCACACAGAGGGACGGACCGCCTCGCCTGGTCTATACATCACCCATGACAAACTAAATAAATAACCAGATCAAGCTGTTGCTGCAGAACACTTAGCATCCGATGAATGACACACGCTCTGCAGACTATATAGTCATAGGAATCCAGGCCGCCCTTCCCCCAACCCCAGTCCAACCCCCCCCAATGAAGTCAAGGGACACTTATGACAGTCTATACTGGGACGGATCTCCGTGCCAAAATTGTCTGTGGTGGTGCTCACAGTTGGTCTGATGTCATACATCAGAAAACAAAGTGGCCTCACTCTCATAAGTAAGACCAGAAGTGCAGACCACTGGCCTCATCAGTCCATTTCTGTACTTGTAAATCACGACTATGAGAAGACGTTTCTGCAGGTTTTTACTGAATATCAAGCTGTAAAAACAGTCCACCTGGATAATTTCTCACACTTGTACTGCTGGTGGTTCACAGCAGGTTACGGGGGAACTCATTTGTGATGGAGAGCTCTTACCCACCGTGAGATTTTATTGGCTTTGATTGTTTGAGTTGATGCGCATGACCCTGACATTCCAGCGGGCGAGAGAGGAGGGCCCGTAGTAACACCAGTACGTGTGCTTAATTGAATCAAGGGTCAGTCCGCCTGTTGCAGTTCAATGTCATAATGCAAGAAACAGATGCTTGCGGTTCCAGATAATTCAATTACGTCTGTATTGTTGGCCCGGTAGTCAATCAACGCTGGGGGTTATAGCGTAGAGGCCATCTCCTGTTACCTTCCAGGGTCGGGACACCAGGGATGAAGATAGCACTCTGGGGAACTGGGTAGCTCTTGTGGATCGATGATATTAAAGATACATAACTCGGCTTTGAGGATGCAGGTAATACAGCGTCGGTCTCGACTCTGCGGAGTGATCGATCATGTCATCCACAGGAAAGGGCTCGGCGCTCGATAGCATGTCACCGCTGGATGTTAGATATACCTCGGAGCCGTCAACACTATAGCTTTTCAAAACGTCGGGGAATATTACGGCTCATACGCTCCGCATCCAGCAGGTGAGAGATTTATGTCTGCTGGCCACCGCGACTATGCCCCCATCATTCAAAAAAGGCTTCGCTCCAGATCAAATCAACACAGAGGAGTCACAGATATCTCAGCCACGACAGCTCTGTTTATTGGAGGGCATAAAGGTGAGAGAGCAGACGGGATCTCTAGCTGGTGGGAGGGAGGGGGAGTCTATTCTCAGCAGGGAGGCGACGCTCATCCTCTATATGATTCATACAGCAGATATAGCTGAGCACATATACTTAAGACTGGAGTATTATTAATTACAGAAGAGTGAAGACCTTACAGTGCATGGGCAGAACTCTAGAGCTGAAGTTAGTGGACAGAAGGTTAATTTGCAACGATTTTGATGACTCAATTAAGTCACTCATGAAGCAGAAATGTGATGTGAAGTTAAATATATGGGGTTTGGGATATTGGTTGGACAAAATGAGCAGTTTGAAGACATAATCTTGCGCCCCCTAAGCATTTTGTGGACTAAATTATGAATTGATTTATGGAAAAAATAATCAGCAGTGAAAATAAAGATAGTGACAGTCCTGCAGTATACTAAACATTAGTCTGCAGGCATCAGAAACTTAACTTCATTAATTTTTTTTTAGACCTTTTCGAGATCATTTTTAACCAAAAACCAAACACAAATCATATTTTTCTTATTCAGTCATTGCAGGTGAGTACAAAGGTAAGTAGTGGTCCCGTGCAGGGGTGAGACAGGTTTATCTACAAGTGCAAGTATAAGGTAAAAAGAAAGTGTAATGTTGACTGTCACACAGAAGAGCTTGACTCATTTGGACATAAAAAGATGGATAATTGAAATTAGATTAAATGTGTGTGGTTATAACAACCTCATAAACTCAAATGTAAGACTATTTAATGACGTTTAAGCCTCATATTTGCTTATAAAACTGAATTTAAGGCGTTTCCAGACTTTTTAAGGACCTGCAGACACGTTGTAATAAAACCGGAGGATGCAACTTAGGAAGAAATCCCTAATATGGTGCATTCTCCCAACTGCAGGAGGATGAGGGCTGTGATTTTGGTTAATAATCTAAAGCGCCGTCCCTTTTGTTCTCATCTTTCTTTCTTTCTTCATCTTTCTCTTATTCAATCATCGCAGGTGAGTACAAAGGTAAGTCGTGGTCCCATGCAGAGGTTGGGTTTGGTTAATCTTGGTTTTGCCGACAGGTAAGTGCAAGTATGAAGTAAAGAGACAGTATGAGGTTCAGTGATCGGAAAAACGCAGAAGAGCTTGACTCGTTTTTACAAAAAAAAGCAAAAGATGGAAAAAATTTAATGAGATTAGATGTTTGTGTAAATTAAGACTTCATAAATTCACATTTCTGACCACTTAATGACTTTTAAGGCATCACATTTGTTTATAAAGCTGAATTCAAAGCATGCTGAGACCTTTTAAGGACCTGCAATAAAACAAGAGGATGCAGCTTAGAAAGAAATCCCCAATATGGTGCTTCTCCCAACTGCTTTTGTCCCCAGATACTTTTATTCTGAAGGACTGATTCATTAATAAGAAAGAAGTCAGTCTGAGGACACAAGACACAGAAAGTAATACATGCACGTTTTCATATACAGTACTCTTTGCACCTCCGTGCATGTGTAATGACAAAACAGTCAGTGTGTGCAGTGAGAAGTGCAGCCTGGCTAAGTTTTGAGCAGCTTTGGGGCTGTACAGGACTGCAGGGAGACTATGAATAGCTTTGTTTCTATGGACAAACTTAGCTTGAGCTTCACTCAACAGCAGGATCTAGTTTGTCATATTACTTCTAAAAGCATCTTTACGGTGCATGCTGATATGACTGTGTGGGGCAGGAATCTGTTCCGCAGCCACCGCTTTGCATGTGCACCAGCGGACCCGCACTATTTACTGAGCATAAATAGCAACATAAACACATGCCTCTGTCTTCTGCCTGTAATAGGACATAAAAAGCAATGATTTGTTACTTTGACTTGACCTCTGGGGGGCGAATAAGTGCGGCTGAATGAAAGATTTTTTTTTTTTAAAAAGTAAGAGAGAAAGTTTGACTTACAGTCACCAGCTGGCATGTGAGTATCAAAGAGAGGATAAGTCCACAGATCGAAGTGGCCGGAGTGCCCATTTTTCCTCCAACCCAGCGCCGGCTGCCAATGCTGGGGGAAAAGGAACCACACAAAAAAAAAAAAAAAAAAAAAAAACAGAGCCGAGGTCCTTCACTCCTCCTGGCCACTGGAGCGGTGTGATGTCTGCACCTTTTTCACACTTTTCTTCTCTGTGAAGGAACCCGACTGCTCCTCTGCGTCCCGCGCCCGGTGGGACTTCATCAACAGGTAAAGCGGATCCTTTTACGCGCTCGTTTTTCTCGTTAAAAGCGTCGGAGAGAGGCTCCAAAAACTCGCTTCTTCTTCTTCTTCTTCTTCTTTCCCTCCCCGTAGCGCACCGAAACTTGGGACTTGGTGTGGGCTAAACGCAGTCTTGTAAAGTCACTGGGAAGTCCTGAGCTGGGATAGAGAGGGGGAGAGGAGGGAGGGAGAGAGAGAGAGAGAGAGAGAGAGAGAGAGCTGCAGGAAAAGTAAAAGGCGGAATGGAATTCAGGGAGTGCTGAAAGAGAAGACAGCTAATCCCGGTGTGGGGAGACGCCACCGCGCAGACCCATGATGGCTCCACGCATGAACACACACTGCTCACGTGCGCCCACTGCGCAGAAAACACCATTATTCTCCTCATGTTGTAAATAAAGTCTGTGTGTGGTGCAGGAGACACTGAGGTGTACTCAGTTACTCCACTACAAGTAAAAGTACTCCATTTGTAATTTCAGAGTAAAGGTGTTCAAAGTAGGTCATTTAGACAGAATGACCCTTTTAAAAGTTTTAATATTTACTATAAGTATAGGAAGTGATTGAATGTAACTAAGTACTTTTACTCAAGCTACTTTATACTCCACTACACTACACTCTGGAGGCAAATATTGTACTTTTTACTATTTGATGACTTTAGTTACAGCTACTTTTGGGTACTTTTTACAATACTGGACCTAAGTATAGAAAGTAACTAAATACATTTGCCAGGTATTGTATGTAAGTACAGTTTTTGTCTGGCTATGGTACTAAATATTGAACTTATCACAGTGGTGGGAGTATTGACACCTTTTACCTTTTTATTAAATATACTCCGGTACAAGTTAAAGTACTCCGTTCATTATTTCAGAATCAAGGTACGTAAAGTAGGTAAGTGTTCAAAATAGGTCATATTTTGGTATTTGCTTTAAGTATAGGAAGTGATGGAATGTAACTAAATACTTTTACTCAGGTACTGTACTGAAATACAAATTTGAGATACTTCACTTGAGTATTTCCATTTTCTGCTACTTCATACTTCCACTCCACTTCATTCTGGAGGCAAATATTGTAATTTTACTCACTACAGTTACTAGTTACTTTTCAGATTGCATGCTGATTATTTGAACACAATATCTGTACATTTACTCAAGAATGTACATTTGCTAAGGTATTGTATGTGAGTACAGTTTCAGCCAGTCTATGGAATGAATTGTTGATTACTTTTACTTTCATTTGTTACTGTACTACATTTGTGTTTTTACTTTAGTATTATTATTTTTTTAACGCAGGACTTTTTACTTGTACGCAAGTATTTGTAATCTGGTATTGCTACTTTTTACTTAAGTTCTTAGTACTTTTCCCACTGTATACTGTATATTTAGGCCATTATTGGAGCATAACTTGTGATGTATCAACCTAAAATGCATTCATTGTTGCCATGGTTGAGCTGATTACACAACGCATCATATTTTTATAAACAAAGCAGGAAGTTAATGTGCAATACCTTTATCTGGAAAGTAATCAGTAACTATCTCTGTCAAGATAAGGTCATGGTTTATCTGAAAGATCCAGCTCAACAAACTTTATAAGTCAACCAAAGAAGAGGAGATGTGATCCTCAGAGATCTGTCCTTTTCATTTGCCTGCTTCATGCCTGTAGAGTACTTTTCATGCCCTCGAGGCCCATTTCTTTCAAAGTCCTGCCTCACATTCCCTGAAACACAGTCCCACTTCACTCAGTGTTTTACTTAACAAAATTAATGGCAATTAAATGTTTTTATGGTCAGCTCATGGTCATTAACAGACTGAGATCCCTTTATTTTGGCTGAAAATAGAAGTGTTCTTGCAGACTTCATTAAAAAGGTATCGCCCCAGCGAGACACAGTATACTTGAGCATTAAGTGCCCTCTACTGGTGTTAGAAGAGGCACTACACCGAAGACTGAACTGACTTCTTCATGCAGTCGATACAAAGGGCCAACTCAAGAATCAACTAAAATTAGAAACACAATTAACTTTCCAAAAATAAAGCCACATGCAGAAACATGTGTCAGGACTGAAGTCAGGAGCTGTGTGGAGGCCTGTTTGTCTGTGTCCATTCATTGTGTAAAGAGCGGACTGTAACACTCAGAGATGTGAGAGAGCAGCTGTTTGCTAATTAAAAGCTCAACCCTGAATAGAAATAGCGAGGAGCTGGTCTTATTTGCTCACCAAAATAGGCTCAACAGGAGACGACCACAATGGGCTTATCACGATGGATGGTGTGGGATGAACGTAGCACCTGTGAGGTCTAATTAGACGACAAAGGATGTGTCATTTAAATTTTGATATAACTGATTGGATATGTAACACATATATAATGATAATGTCCATGTATGTCTCACACACGTATGCTTATAGATTTGTTGTAGCTAAAAGCAACAATGGAATGTAACTTATTACATTTATTCAACTGCTGCACTTAAGTATAATTTTGATGTGCTTGTATTTTACTGGAGTATTTCCATTTTCTGCTACTTTATACTCCACTCCACTACATTTTGATTGATAAGTTTAGTTACTAGGTACTTTGCAGATTACATGCTGCATCAGAGCCAACAAACCACTGATTTCAATAATCGGCCGACCCATAGTGTAGATTATGTACCAACATGTAAATATATGTATAACTTTACAGGACAAAGGATGTCGTTCACTGTACAGATTGTAAACTGAGGCAATGTGATTGTGATTTTAGGCTATATAAATAAAATTGATTTGATTTTGATTTGATTTTACATTTGCTTGTACTTTCAATCCATGCATAAGGGGCAGCTGTGGCTCAGGGGTGCTGCCAACGTCTTGTTATTGGAAGGTTGCTGGTTCGATTCCCCTGGTCTGCATGTTGAAGTGTCCTTGGGCAAGATACTGAACCCCAAAACTGCTCCTGACGTGCTGGTCCGCACCTTGCATGGCAGCCACTGCCATCAGTGTGTCAATTACTGTAAGTCGCTTTGGACAAAAGTGTCTGCTAAATGTGAATTAAGAAAATTACTTTTGATACTGAAGCATATTTAATATCAGATACTTGCTTTTACCTATACTTAAGTATAACTTTGGGTACTTTTTACAACCCTGCATATAAACTCACCAACATCATACACATTGTTATTTTTACTGCATTCTCGTCACTTGATTCAAAGCTTTCAAATAGGCTGATGAAAACATGTGACCCAGCTACACTTCCTGGTTTTAAAATCTGGCACAATTGATTTGTTTTTTTTAACCTGTGTTTATTCAGGGAGGGTTCACTGAGAGCAATGCTCTCATTGTCAGGAACGCCCTGATCACATTCAGACCTGGAAGCTGCTCAGTACAACCGCAGTCTGATCTGCCCGGCCACTGGGCTGCTGCACTGAACGGTTGGGGTTGGTCAAGGGCACCTCAGTGGTGAAGATGAGGGAGGGGGGAGCACCTCCTTTCACTTTCTACCACCCAGATTCATCCTTCCAGTCCAGGGAATTGAACCGGCAACCCTCTGGTTACATGCTCGCATTTCTTACCTTTAGGCTTTAATTGCTTTAAAAGCACTGACATCGGGGAATAGATGGATACCCGACTGGCTAATAGTAGGAAAATGGTTACCAAAATGGGGTTTGGACCTCTGTAACTGTTCACAAGATAAATCTTGGGGGTCACAAGATGGATAATAAGAGATTAAGACAAACAAAAGTCTAACTTTGCTTGATTCTTGCGAATGAGTTGATCATTTTACGCCTTTTATTATTGACATTTTCATGCTGAGCTGGTCACAATTGGTAACAGTATACAGGGGATGACAAGGTATTAAAAGTTTTTTTATTTTTAGAGGTCACAAGCCAAAACATTTTGAGAACCATGCCCTTATTTCAGAGTCTGAATCACAAATAAACTGCAGGCCTCAGAGCAGCTGTTTGTTCCTCTGTTCTTTTGCCTCTTCTCAAACACCGCACAGAAATCATTTCTGCTCTTTGACTGCGAAATGCATACTGGAGGCATCTCACTGACCACAGTGGTGTGATTTAGGGACTCCTCCCTTGTCTCCTGTCAGCAGAAAAGTCCTGGAAAAACTGTGTCAAACATGTTTAGTATAAACTGTCTCAACCCATTATTATAGGTCCCGAAACCAAGGCAGCATTCAACAAAATGTCGAGGATACCGCGGCATCCTCGAGTCCCGCGGACACTGGCCATTTCCTGTGTGACTCACAAACACCATCTATAGTGTTTGGAGTTTTTGGAGCTGTTTAACTAGCATGCCTGCAGTACATGTTGCCCCCAAAAAGTCTTGATTAATCCTGTGAAGAACACAATGTAATAAAAAAAAGTCCTATTTTCTCTTTGTCTGAAGTTCTCTGGCTTCAACACATGTTGGGTAGGGAGAGTTGGATAAACTAGAGGAGCAAATAATCAAATCCAGATATCAAAGTCAAGCTTATCGAAGAGCTTTATGTCACTACTGAGAGACGACTTCATCCATCAGGGATGATCCATCATTATATAAAGTTTAGGAGCGGTCTACAAGCACAAGCCAAATCTGATTGACTGGTCATATTCCCACATATTCAGCCATCAGCTATGACGATTAACATGTCAGATGACTCACTCTAGCTCTGTGTTTTACATGAGAATAGCTGAAGCACAGTACGTGTTGCCAAATAGAGCTGGACAGCTGGAGGAAACAGCTGTGAATATGAGCGACACATCAGCCAAAGAATATGAAATGCTTCCGCTCTCAGTGGGGTTCAACGCCCTCGGACTCTCACACACATGAAGTTATACTGGAGGCGGACAGGCAGGAGTTTCTTCCCCGTCTTTTATTCAGCTGATGTATATGATTCATATCTGTCCTAGTCTCCACCCTCAACTTGAGCAAATAATTAGAGGAGTTTATTGACGAAAACACGTCTGAAAATCTCCCAATGTTAAAGGTGCCTTTATCTGGATCTTTATCCTATTTTAAATTAACAGTATGTTCACTGTTAGCTACCTCCTCCACTGAACTGGGTTCTCCCTGCAAATGTTGTTGAGCTAAAGTCACTTTACTTTTTTCAAATTTTTTTGAATATTATATACCCAATAATATTGATTGTACATCTCATAGTTTTGATTTAGCATGGGAATATTTCTTCTAGGCTGAATGTCAATGTTTTTTTTCTCTCTAAACGGCATCAGTGGGCTTCCATAACATCCTCCCCGTTTGAACTGCCCAAGTGTGTGATGGTCCCACATTCAGCAGCATCAGGTTTGATATGTTTTGATACTAACGTTAGCCATTTTAGAGACCTCCGCAAAGCTAAGGTTAGAACTTGAACCCAGCTTAAGACTCATCTGGATCTGAACTTGAGGAGGTCAGAGAGTGGATTTTACATTAACACACAAAAACTGATGTTATATCAAATAGGTTTTCTCATTGGTCAGTAAACCAGCTTCATGCCTGTAGAGTACTTTTCCCCTTACTGGCATTTCTGAAACTTAGTTCCACACCACTCAACTTTTCTCTTAATAAATTAAAGGCAATCAAATCTTTTAATAAACAGCTCCTGGTCATCAGAGGACTGAGATACCCTTGTTCTGGAATAAAAGAGAACTGCTGTTCCCGACTTCATTAAAATTGACCTCTTTAGCTCAACTCACTGAGACTGAGCATTGAGTGCCCTCTGCTGGAGTTAGAAGGGGGATTACAGACTAAAATGAATTATCTATGCAGTGGATACAAAGGATACAAATCAAGCATCAAATATCAACAGAAACACAACAAACTGTGTTTCTGCTGAAATATGTAATGTAAACTCCTCAGAGCACACCTTAAACACAAATTTCAAAACAAATGTTCCTTATGAAGCTGAGATATCCTTACATTTAGTCCCTGATATGTGTCCAGAACACTAGATCCTACATTTCCCATAATGCCGTGTCTTTAAACTGTGTCTTTTGTCTGATAAATGCCTGTGTATTTCACTTCCTGCTTGTCCCCAGTTTTTATAGCAGACTTTTCATTATAAATTCTCCAATCTAAAGCCGAGATAACCACGATGCATTAGACTTTGGAACGATCCGACTGAGGCAAGAGCTTTTATTGTGAATGGCTTTCTTTATTGCAGTCATTATGGAAAGTAAAAAATTACCGGGCCTGTCTTATCTCAACAGAATGACACAGCATGATAACCCACAGCACGCATATTGGAAATAATCCTTCTTAGGTGGAGCTGCCAGTTCATGTTTGATTTGCTGAAATGTGAAGACAAGAGTTTGCTGAACAAACATGAGCTCAGAGTTTCAGATGGTTTAACTAATTAATAGAGAAGTAATGAGTCTACTTTTTAGTTCTTCTTGACTGTCAAAACAATTCAAAAAGAAAAGTTTTAATTTGGTTTGTCAATGCTCATAGACACATTGTGTAAAAAAGCTATTCTGTGTGAGCAACACACACACACACACACACACACACACACACACACACACAGATCAATTCAACTGACTTCCTGTAAATGGAGATGGGAGGAGACAACACTGACCATGTGATCCAGGCGCATGAAAACAAGGAAGCTGAAGAGGTTTAGTGAGTCAGTTCAGACTCTGTTGAGTCAACTGAAGACTGAGGCAGAGTGAGTGTTAACATTTTTATAATTTTACTGTCAAAATCTCTGAGTCTGTTTCCTCCGTGTGGACTGTTGTGGAAGGAAATGTTAGAATGAAGTGTTATTCATTTGTAGCTACAAAGTCATGATTGACATTAAAGAAAAGAAAAGAGTGTGGCCAGGTTTCATGACTGCATAGTGTGACTTGAACCTGTGACACCACTGTGTCGTAGTCTCCTGGTGTGCCACAATTATTTGTACCAATTCTAAACTCTTAAAAACCTTAAATAACCCAATCTAAACTGGCCAAAGTGACTGCTAAACAGTAAATCACATCATCAGCTCGCTTTAATGGAAGGATTTATTGTGAAGTAGTTGCAGGAAGTGTGAGTTTGTATGAACGACAAACTACAGGCACATCAGTTCATGTTTAATAAGACAGAATATTTATGAAAGCATTATTTTTTACTACAAACTGAATGTTGAATTCAAACAGAAAGGTATCAAACATTTCACAGTTCTCTGTGACCAGCTGAGGCTCTAGACAGTGTTTGCCTAATTTGGATGTTTAATAATCAATTTGTTTCTGTAGAGGAGCAGCTGTCCTGCTTCGGATAAGGACATCCTGATGGATCCAGTTGGTTGTACAGACAGTGCATCACCTCAAACTGGGACCAGTCTGCTTCATCAGAAGACTCCTTCTGTCCCCAGTGAACAAGAACTGGACTGCAGACAGCACTGTAAAGGTAAGACTGTACATCTAGCCTGCTACATTTCATTACATGTTGTTTATAAGTGTCATCAACCATGTGGCATACATCAGCCTCATCAAATTAGCTGAACGGCTCGTGCTACATTAAGTTTTCCAGCAAACAGCCGTGACTTTTTTGAGTGACAGCTGTGCCCCCATCATGGTTTGAACCATTCTCATTGTTAGTACCATTGACTTGAATTGGTTTCAAGAGTCTTCAGTAGCCAGTGAAGGGCACAGAGGGGCGGTGTAGAGGCTGTCGGTAAGGTTGGCTGGCAGATGCAAGCTGACCAGCCAGTAGTGAGTTGCAGTAGTGTAGCCACAAGTTGACAAGCTCTTCCTCGGGGAGGAAACAGTTCTGAGCTGTTACCAGGGCCGTAGCCAGGTTTTTAGAAACACTGAGGTGAAGTTATGCTAGGGGGGCCAAGGAAAAATTTGAAGACTGTAGTATAAATCTATGCATTTTAATGCATTTTGAGAGCAATGATAATCACTAAGGAAATAATGTAAGATCAGGAAAAATTGGACTAGAATTCAATTCAAGTCACAAATATGGCCAATTTTGGTAAAAATTGATTGAAATCTCCTCCACTGTCAAACAAATTGAGTAGAGGAGCACAACTTCAGTAACTGTGCTTTTTGGAGCCAGGAACACTTCTTACCATATGCCCTGGAGCCGACTGTCCGTTTTGTAATTTATTTCTTTTTTTACTTTTGGGCCTGGCTGTTACAGAGATTTCCAGCACTTTGTGAATTGTACTGTTGAAAGAAAACTGGTCTACTTCTAAAGTCTATCAGGTATCGCCAAGACCTGAACATATTTTGTATTATTTGATCAGTAGATCAGTGTTGAATATTGCTGGGAGGAAGAAACAGTCACAGAGAGCTGCCTCTGCTGTCAATTGAACATGTACAGCAACAACTGAACTTCATAACCTGGACTTCGTCATATATTCTTAAAATGATCGCCTTGTACTGGTAATGAAAATACTCACCAGATTGTCAAATTTCCTTTCTTTTTTCTTGCAATTTTTTCCCTTTTTTAGTGAGTCATGCTCTGCAGGAGGTTTTTGAAGAACATAAGCTCAGTCTGAGGAGGAGGTATGAATGTGTGACTGAAGGAACTGATGAAACAGGAAGTGGATCCCTCTTCAACAGCATCTACACTGAGCTCCTCATCACAGAGGGACACAGCAAAGTGGTTAATACCCAACATGAGACGAGGCAGCTTGAGACAGCTTCCGAAACACCTTCCGAGACACCTTCCGAGACAGCTTCCAAGACTGCTTCTGAGACACTTTCCGAGACACCTTCTGAGACACCTTCCGAGACAGCTTCCAAGACAGCTTCCGAGACAGCTTCCAAGACAGCTTCCGAGACACCTTCCGAGACACCTTCCAAGACAGCTTCCGAGACACCTTCCGAGACACCTTCCGAGACAGCTTCCAAGACAGCTTCCAAGACAGCTTCCAAGACAGCTTCCGAGACACCTTCTGAGACACCTTCCGAGACAGCTTCCAAGACACCTTCCGAGACACCTTCCGAGACAGCTTCCGAAACACCTACCGAGACACCTTCCGAGACAGCTCCCGAGACTCTCCATGACACTCCAATCAAGTGCCATGACATCTTTAAAGCCCAGCCTGACCAACAGAAACGCATCAGAGTCGTTCTAACAAACGGTGTTGCTGGCGTTGGAAAAACCTTCTCAGTGCAGAAGTACGCTCTGGACTGGGCAGAGGGCTTGGAAAACAAAGAAGTCAGTCTGGTGGTTCCGCTTTCGTTCAGGGAGTTGAACTTGATCAGAGATGAGCAGTACAGTCTTCTCATGCTGCTCCATGTTTTCTACCCAACATTGCAGAAGGTCACAGCAGAGCAGCTCGCTGTCTGTAAACCTTTGTTCATCTTTGACGGCCTGGAAGAAAGCAAATTTTCACTGGATTTCCACAACAATGAGGTTGTGTCTGATGTCACACAGAAGTCATCAGTCAACGTGCTGTTGACCAACCTTATCAAAGGGGATCTGCTTCCCTCGGCTCTGGTCTGGATAACTTCCAGACCTGAAGCAAGCAGTCAGATCCCTCCAACATGCGTTGACAGGGTAACTGAAGTGCAAGGCTTTACTGATGCCCAGAAGGAGGAGTACTTCAGGAGACGATTTAGTGATGAAGAGCTGTCCAGCAGTATCATCTCACATGTCAAGGCATCTAAGAGCCTCAACATCATGTGTCTAACCCCAGTCTTCTGCTGGATCACTGCCACAGTTCTGGAGCACATGTTGGCTACAGACCAGAGAGGAGAGCTGCCCAAGACCATGACTGACCTGTACTCACACTTCCTACTGGTTCAGACAAAGAGGAAGAAGCAGAAGTATGATGATGGACATGAGACGAGTCCACAGGAGCTGACGAAGGTTGATAAGGAAGTTCTTCTGAAGCTGGGGAGGCTGGCGTTTGAACATCTGAAGAAAGGAAACATCATGTTCTACCAAGAAGACCTGGAACAGTTTGGTCCTGATGTCACAGAGGCCTTGGTGCACACAAGAGAGTGTCTGATCTTCCAGAAACCAGTCTACTGGTTTGTTCATGGAGTTCAGGAGTTTCTGGCTGCAGTCTACATGTTCTACTGTTACACAAATGGAAACACAACAACACTGAAGGATTTCTTGAAAGATTGGGATGATGATAATAATGACAGGGACAATGACCATTATTTAGCCCTGGATAACTTCCTGTATAGCAACTTGGAGAAGTCTCTCAAAAGCAAAAATGGCCACTTGGACCTGTTTGTCCGCTTCCTTTATGGCCTCTCTCTGAAGTCCAGCCAGAGGCTCTTAGGAGGCATTCTGGTTCGGACAGAGGAGAGTCCAGAAATCATCCAGAGAGCCACCAACAACCTGAAAAACAAGAAGTCAAGCACTTCTCCTGACAGAAGCATCAACATCTTCCACTGTCTGATGGAGATGAATGACCACTCAGTTCATGTGGGGATCCAAGAGTTCCTGAAGTCAGAGAACAGACCAGAGAAGCAGCTCTCCGAGATCCACTGCTCAGCTCTGGCCGACATGCTGCAGATGTCAGCGGAGGTTCTGGATGAGTTCCACCTGGGAGAGTGCAAAACAACAATGGAGGGACGATGGAGACTGATTCCAGCAGTGAAGAACTGCAGAAAGGCTGTGTTAGTCCAGATGTGGTTATTATCATTATGTAATTTAAGCAAGTTTTGGCATTTGGACAGGAAGAGCTCAAGTTTCAAACCACAAAACCTGTAATCAGTGGCTGACCAAATCATGCTGACTAGCTGAGCTACAGCCTCTCATGTAAAAGGATAAGTTCACCAAAAATGAAGAAAAACATTGGTCATTATCTACTCACCCCAATGCCAATGATGGGTTTCATAGTCAACAAAACGTATCAGGAGCTTCACAGTAAAACTGTTTCTCAGCTACAGCCATTAACTTTTGGTGTAGATCAAGATAAAGGGATGTAGTGTTTTCAATATTTCTTCTTGATGTAAAATGGTGGCTCATTTCTTTGAGTGAGTACAATTTGATGCAGATCCAAATAAAAAACTAAATATGGATCTAGTGGATTTAAATATGCTTTATTTGATGTTGGACTAGGCTTGATTGAATTACAGGACTGTACTACTGAGTGCCATTCTTGTTTTTTATGAATATTTTATGGACTATGAACCGTCATCCTATTTTTCACTGGCATAAGGGTGCATATTTTTAATTTTCATCTTGGGTGAACTAATCCTTTAATATGACTTTTGGTGCAAAATGAAGAATCAATTTTTTATACAGAAGTGTCAGATTTTGTCATATTTTAAGTTTTCTATTCTCTCTCATTACAGACTTAGTTCCTGTGAACTGTCAGAGACTCATTGTGAAATCATTGCCTCAGCTCTGAAGTCCAACCCCTCCCACCTGAGAGTGCTGGACCTGTCTGGCAACAAGCTAGAGGACTCAGAAGTGAAGCTGTTGTCTGGTGGACTGGAGAGTCCAAACTGTAAACTTGAGAATCTGGAGTTAGTTCATGTATTTTGCTTTCACACAATTTGCATATAATACTTACATACTATTGCATAGGTAAAGTTTTGAATACAGGACTTTTACTTGTCCAGGAGAATTTTAAGTGTTTTATTAGAGCCCTCACTGAAGTAAATGATCTGAATACATCTTCCAACAACAAACTACACATTTACAACCTAAACACTTCTGATTAGATCATAGATGGATTTTTATTGACATCCTTTACTCTTTATACAGATTGACTCTCTGCAGTGTGTCAGAGATCGGCTGTGCTTCTCTGGCCTCAGCTCTGAAGTCCAACCACTCCCATCTGAGAGTGCTGAACCTGGGTAACAACCAGCTGCAGGACTCAGGAGTGAAGCTGTTGTCAGGTGGACTGGAGAGTCCAAACTGTAAACTTGAGAATCTGAGGTCAGTTTATGTATTTTGCTTTCATACAATGTGTATATAATACTTAATACTTTTAGTATATTTTACTTTTATATATGTGTATATTTACCACAGTAAAGTGCACCATATGCATCAATGCACCGGTAATTAAACCACACACATCAAATATAACAGTTAAACAATGAGAGGGAACATTTTATGAGAGTACTTTTACCTTTTTTTTTTATGACTGTTATGGATGCCATTGTTCCGATTAAGACCAAAGACTGACAAATTAAGACCAAAGACTGAAAAAATTAAGACCAAAGACTGACAAATCCCTCAGTATCTGTTCCTCCTGAACCACTGTCCAACAAGTCATGCAATGACTTTGCAGCCTTTTTTACAGATAAAATTCAGAGGATAAGACAAACAGTAAGTGGCTCCTTCTCAGGAAACTTGGTTATGTCACCAGTTCCTCCTCAATCTTCTAGACATCTAGAAAAGTTTCAACTCGTAGACCATGCATCTCTGACAGTAACGGTTAAGAATTTAAAATCCACGACCTGCTGCCTTGATATGCTGCCTACAAATTTGTTGAAAAATGTTTTTAATTGTGTTGCACCAGAAATATTGAGGATAGTAAATACTTCTCTTTTATCAGGACAATTTCCCAAGGCCTTGAAAGCTGCAGTAATCAAACCTATTTTAAAGAAGCCTAACCTGGATGCTTCAGTATTAAGTAACTACAGACCCATATCAAACCTTGCATTTTTGTCAAAGATCATTGAGAGAGTTGTTTATCAAAAAATTAACTCTTTCTTGACCCAAAACAATCTCTTCAACGCTTTCCAGTCTGTTTTTCGACCACACCACAGCACTGAAACTGCACTTATTAAGGTGTTAAATGACATACGCCTTAATACTGATGCATCAAAAACTTCAGTGTTGGTATTACTGGATCTGAGTGCTGCATTCGACACAGTTGATCACAACATGTTGCTCGATAGACTGGAGAAGTGGGTCGGAGTTTCTGGTACGGTGCTAAATTGGCTCAAATCTTATTTAGAAGATCAAGACTTCTTTGTGTCGCTAGGCAATTGTGAATCTGAGCGAACAAAGATGACACGTGGAGTCCCCCAAGGCTCTATTCTTGGGCCACTTTTGTTTAATATCTATATGCTCTGGCCCAGATCATGGAGTATCATAACATCTCTTACCACTCATATGCTGATGACACACAGCTCTACATCACAGTCTCACCATATGACTACAGGTCTCAGTAAAAAATCAATCAAGCAGCTGCAGCTCATCCAGAATGCTGCTGCCAGAGTCCTGACCAACAGCAGGAAAATGGACCATATCACACCTGTCCTTAAATCCCTGCACTGGCTCCCTGTGAGCCAAAGGATAGAGTTTGAAATCCTGTTACTGGTCTACAAATCACTAAATGGTCTTGGACCTAAATACATGTCAGAGCTGCTGGTGGGATATGAAGCATCCAGAGCCCTCAGGTCATCAGGGACAGGTCTACTCAGTGTCCCCAGGGTCAGAACCAAGCAGGGTGAAGCTGCATTTAGCTTCCATGGTCCTCACCTATGGAACAAACTCCCTGAACGCCTGAGGTGTGCACAAACTGTCAGCTCATTTAAATCAGGGGTGAAAACATTACTGTTTACTGCAGCTTTCGTATAGTGTAAGACCTTTCTTTTGCCACTGCCTTTCACCGAAGCAATTTTAAGGCTTTGAACTGCACTGTAACTTTTATTTTCTCTGTGACTTTTGTTTTATGTTATTGTGCTTAACTTGTTTTAATGTTTTATTTTAATGTCTATTTCTTAACTTGTTTTAATGTTTTGTTTTAATGTCTATTTCTTAACTTGTTTTAATGTTTTGTTTTAATGTATTTTAAATGCTTTTACTGTGATTGTATGCGCCTGTAAAGCACTTTGAGTTGCCTTGTGTCTGAATTGTGCTATACAAATAAACTTGCCTTGCCTTTTATATTTAAAGCACAGTTTGCATATCATACTTACATACTTTACATTGGTACATTTTTGAATGCAGGACTTTTAACTGTCCAAGAGCATTTTCCCAGTTTGTTATTAGAGCCCTTACTGAAGTGAAGGATCTGAATATCTCCCAACAATAAGCTACACATTTACAACCTAAGCACTTGTGATTAGATAATAGGTGGATATTTATCTACATAATTTATACTTTATACAGATTGGCGGTCTGCGGTTTTTCCGACATTGGCTGTGCTTCTCTGGGCTCGGCTCTGAAGTCCAACCCCTCCCATCTGAGAGTGCTGGACCTGGGTAACAATGACCTGCTGGATTCAGGAGTGAAGCAGCTGTGTGGTTTTCTGGAGAGTCCTCACTGCAGGCTTGAGACACTTATGTGAGACATTAGGAGAGGGTGGACAGTAGGGGAGGATGGGACGTTGTCTTCTAAAGTTACATCATTTATTCTTCATTCAGATTTCAGAGCTGCGATTTGACAGAGATTGGCTGTGCTTCTCTGGGCTCTGCTCTTCAGTCCAACCCCTCCCATTTGAGAGAGCTGGTCCTGTGTAGTAACGAGCTGCAGGATTCAGGAGTGAAGCTGCTGTGTGATTTTCTGGCGAGTCAACACTGTAGACTGGAGAAACTGGGGTTAGTTCACTTACTTTCTGTTACTATTGTATGTCTTATATGTTTAATTAACTCCTTATTAAACCGAATTTATGTTCAATTATGTTGAATTTCCGTTGTTCATGTTTTTGTATTTCTTGTACAAAATTTTGTCCATAGTATTAATAGACTGTAAAAATGTTACTAGTTTGAGTATATTAATGGTTAGAATTTTTGGTAAATGCAAACATCTGTATACAGAATCTCCTCTGATATTTGTTTTTAAATTGATAAGATACGTTGCTGAAGTAGGCTACAAATATTTCTTTGGTTTCTGTCCATTTCGATGTGTTTTCACAATGAGTGTCTGATTACAAGCTAACAAACTTGACTGTGATCAGCAGCATGATATTAATCTGTGTTGGCATGATTTGTTTTATGAAGGTTGTGGTGACATTTGTCAGATATCTGTAGAAGGCTGACATAACGATGGTCCATGTTAACGGAACGAAAAATTGACACTTTAATGATTAGGACATATTAATGTTAGGCTAACATTTAAATTCTGATCACATCTGAGTGGATGATAGATTGATTTTTATCTTCATCATTTATTCAGGTTGAGTTCTTGCAGTTTGTCAGAGATGTGCTGTGCTCCTCTGGCCTCAGCGCTCAAGTCAAACCCATCCCATCTGAAAGAGCTGAACCTGAGTAACAATGAGCTGCTGGATTCAGGAGTAGAGCTGTTGTGTGGTTTTCTGGAGAGTCCACACTGTAGACTGGAGAAACTGAGGTCAGACATCCTTTTATTTCACATCTGTGCTGAGACTAGTATGACATGGAAGTTGTGGTTAGACTAAACTGAAGACATTGGGCTGATATTACACTAAAAATCCTTTAGGCTCTTTGGAAACTTTCTGATCTTTATTTGAAACTTAAATCAGTCTATCTGGGTTCTTTATTTGTGTTTGGCTGCACAACATGAGTTGGTATAGAGGGGCAAAGCCCCCTCCCCCTTTCTGGTGGACCACCATGGGACCTTTTTTCAGAAAAAAATGTACACTAGTGACAATTATTTTTGATCCTGTTTGAATTGACTTTATTCATGTGGCGGCCATTTTCTAAACCTTCTTTAGTTCTGAACAGAATATTAAACAAGAATGATTTTAAGCAAGAACACTGTCTTCTAAAGTGTTTTTAAAAATGTTTTATTCAGATTGTGGCGCACCGGTATGTCACAGAATGGCTTTGCTTCTCTGGCCATTGCATTGAAGTTCAACCCCTTCCATCTGAAAGAGCTGCTGCTGAGTAACCACGAGATGCAGGATTCAGGAGTGGAGCACCTGTGTGATTTTCTGGCGAGTCCAGACTGCAGACTGGAAACTCTTGAGTCAGTTCAAAGAACATCTGTTATTTTCACTCTTTTTTAACTTTTTGTGTTTTACATTTTTTAATCTGCATCCTATCGGGTTCAGGTGTTTTGAGTTGCCATTTCTCAACTTCTGCATTTTAAATACACTGGATGATTTCAAGCAGAAAGGTGTCTAACGTTACATAATTTATTCTTTATTCAGTCTGTCCTCCTGCAGTTTGTCAGAGATCAGCTGTGCTTCTCTGGCCTCAGCTTTTAAGTCCAACCCCTCTCATCTGAAGTACCTGGACCTGGATTGCAATGACCTGTCGGATACAAGCGTGGAGCTGCTGTGTGGTTTTCTGGAGAGTCCACAGTGTCGACTGGAGAATCTTACGTCAGTTAAAAGTCTTATGTTTTATTACCAATTTAAACTTACTCCTCACCAAACTAAACTTTGGCTACAAATATATATAAGATAAAATTTACTTTTGTTCATACTTTCATGTTTCTTGTGCTAAATGCAGTGTGCAGTCACAAAAGATTTCTGCTTCTCTAATAAACTGTAGAAAATGGCCACTGTCAGTTGTATACAGAAGATCCTCTGAACTAATATTTATTTAAAAGGTGATAAACCCATGTTATTAACGATGACAGTGTCCATTATAGGCAGTCAGCACCCTGTTGCTCACGCTTGTACTCCATTGGCAAAAACAAGCAGCTGGGCATTGGTCAAAACAGTGACAGGTAGATGCATGGAGAAACAAACTAAAACCCAAAATATCTTTGTCGCATGACTTCTGATGGAGAAATGCCTCCAGAAAATGAGAGAACACACTTAAGAGTGTAGTATTAGGACATCTTAGTAGAAGGCAGACATGATAACAGAATGACAAAGTTACTCTACTAAGTTTAAGGAGAAGCTTGTTGATGAAGATGTTGAACTACTTTAAAACCAGAACACCTGTGATTGACTTATAAATAGTTTTTTTATCTGCATTATTTCTTTGTTCAGACTGATGTATTGCAGTTTGTCAGAGAACTGCTATGCCCACCTGGCCTCAGCTCTGAAGATCAACCCCTCCTGTCTGGGAACCCTGGACCTGAGTGGAAACGACATCATTTATTCTGATGTAAAGCTGCTGCGGGATCATTTGCAGAATCCAAACTGTAGACTGAAGGAACTGAGGTCAGTAATGAGTTGGTTCACGCTGGTTTCAGCAGTAGTGTACTGAACACAGTCTCACAATTTTTTTTCTAGTTTTCTATGTCGCGATGATATCATGAATTCAATAATCGTCCAGTGAAAACATGATCCGGTGACAGCCCTAGCTGCATCACTGACCAACAGCTGATGAAGGGACCCTGTGTAAACACTAATTTATGATTTCTCTTGTCTCTCTTCTCTCATCAGATGGGATCCATGTACATATATGATTGAATAAACACGCTGGCTGTGTTGATTAAAGATCAGTTGTTCTGCTGATGATGCAGAGAGGTTGAAACAGCAGCATCAGCCTGTCAGTGATGTATGTATAATTATGTGCTACAGGTTATCAAATATGTTGCTTTTCTTTTAAATATGGCCTGAAGTCCCTCCAGATTTTTCACTTTCCACTGTTTTTGTCCGATTCCCGACTTTTAAATGACTCGCAACCTTGAACATGACAGTATGATATTTGAACTTCCCATCCTGAGTGTGATGGCAGAGGAAAATGGCCGCCATGTGATTGCGCTATCAATCAATCAATCAATCAGTCAATCAAGTCATCAAGTTAAGAAGAGCACTGCTTAATTATCTGGCCACCCTACTGCTAGATGTGCATGCAGAAAATGGAGGGGTAGATGCAAGGGTTGTATTAGGATCGCGCCTCCCCACCACCTGTAGTTCATTCATTCACCTCCTCCACCTGAAATCTGCATATTATTTTATTTAGCCTTTTTAAATGTATTCAGATATTCTGAACCCACAAATGCTTCAGCAGTATAGCTCTACTTATGACAACATAACGCCACAATAACACTAATTAAAATGATTTGTCTATTATGCTTTCTGCTGCAGCTCCACCTTGTGGAATGATGGAGAATTTCAGTCATTTTCCACAATCTATTTCTAACTAATTTTACAAGTTTGTAGCAGTCCCATTGCTTAAGACTTGCTATCTTCCTTTTTTTTGGGCTGTTTTTTGGTGTTTATATTTTTATGTAGGTTGGGCTGGCTTGTAAGCATGCCAGTATTGCCACAAGTTGATGTGGAAAAGCAGTGTCCAGCATGCATGCTTGAAGACCTCTCTAAAGCTCCAGCTATTACCTCCAATATCAGACTGTGTCACATTGTCGTTCTATCAATACCAAAGAAGTTTTGAGATTTTCCTGTGAGCGCCAACAGCATCCTTATGCAGAACAAGGACAGTGGAATAACTCATACATGTCAGCTACTCCACTGGGTTAGCCATAAATGTTTACAACTTTTATAATATATATGTACGTATATGTTTGACATACTGGATGTAACAAACAGGCCTCCACTTCAACTTGTGAGTGTTTTCCAAATGGAAAGCATTATGTGTGATGACAAATACATAGAAAAGAAGTCAAACTTGATTTATTCATTTGTTTTTTTCAACATGAACTGTAAAATGTCTTGGCACAGTGAGTTGAAAACATTGCACATAGTTGTGTTCTTGAGAGTATCTAATATGTTTTTTGATAAAAAAAACATTCAACTGAAATTGTAGAGGAATTGCCTTCTTTACTGGTTCATTCAGCAGGACATCCTGCTCATTTGGCACTGATATACCTGTATTCATTGTAAACAAGGTTCTGTTCTGTGTCGTCTGTATTGATTTAGTATTTCACTTTTGGGAGGATGCACAACATTTCATAAAGGAGGTTGGCACCAGTCAGGGCGGTGTTCCCTGTTGAGGAAAGAAATATTTATAAATAATGGTTGGATTTTAACAAAATAAAAATAATTTGACGACAAAGTGTGAAAAATAAGCACCTGTGGTGTCGTAGGGAGGAGACACCTCCACTAGATCACATCCAACCAGGTTCAGACCACGGCAGCCACGAATAATCTCGACCCCCTAGATCCAACCGAGAATAAAAGAAGTATATTAGTATTCATACTGAACTTGAGGCGGTCAGAGAGTGGATTTTACATTAATACACAAAAACTGATATTATATCAAATAGGTTTTCTCATTGGCCAGTAAACCCGCTTCATGCCTGTAGATACCCTTGTTCTGGAAGAAAAGAGAACTGCTGTTCCCGACTTCATTAAAATTGACCTCTTTAGCTCAACCCGCTGAGGCTGTGCATTGAGTGCCCTCTGCTGGAGTTAGAAGGGGAATTACAGACTAAAATGAATTCTCTATGCAGTGGATACAAAGGATACAAATCAAGCATCAAATATCAACAGAAACACAACAAACTGTGCTGCTGCTGAAATATATAATGTCAGAGCACACCTTAAACACAAATTTCCAAACAAATGTTCCTTATGAAGCTGAGATATCCTGTCATTTAATCCCTGATATGTGTCCAGAACACTAGATCCTACATTTCCCATAATGCAGTGTCTTTAAACTGTGTCTTTTGTCTAATAACCACGATGCATTAGACTTTGGAACGATCCGACTGACGCAAGAGCTTTTATTGTGAATGGCTTTCTTTATTGCAGTCATTATGGAAAGTAAAAAATTAGCAGGCCTGTCTTATATCAATACAATGACACAGCATGATAACTCACAGCACGCATATTGGAAATAATCCTTCTTAGGTGGACAAGACAAGACAAGAGTTTGCTTAACAAACATGAGCTCAGAGTTTCAGATGGTTCAACTAGTTAATAGAGAAGTGATGAGTCTACTTTTTAGTTCTTCTTGACTGTCACAACAATTCAAAATTAATAGTTTTTTATTTTGGTTTGTCAATGCTAATAGACACATTGTGTAAAAAAGCTACACACACACACACACACACACACACACACACACACACACACAGATAAATTCAGCTGACTTCCTGTAAATGGAGATGGGAGGAGACAACACTGACCATGTGATCCAGGCGCATGAAAACAAGGAAGCTGAAGAGGTTCAGTGAGTCAGTTCAGACTCCGTTGAGTCAACTGAAGACTGAGGCAGAGTGAGTGTTCACATTTTTAGAATTTTACTGTCAAAATCTCTGAGTCTGTTTCCTCCGTGTGGACTGTTGTGGAAGGAAATGTTAGAATGAAGTGTGATTCATTTGTAGCTACAAAGTCATGATTGACATTAAAGAAAAGAAAAGAAAAAAGTGTGGCCAGGTTTCATGACTGCATCCTTACAACTGAAATAACCCAATCTAAACTGGCGAAAGTGACTGCAAAACAGTAAAATACATCATCAGCTTTCTTAAATGCAAGGCTTTTATTGTGAAGTGGCTGCAGGAAGGAAGACAAACTACAGGTAGGTAGGTAAGACTCTTGTTTATTCCATTTCTTGAAACACGTGTAAATAAATAACACCACAAATAAAGTATACCTTTCATCGTTTAGACAATATACAGTAGAATTAGCATAAACAACTATATCACCGCTGGTGATGAGAAGTGTGGCTGTAGTTTCTCTGCCATTCTTGTTGTAAACAGTCTGCCATAGCTCTAGTGTTTTATGAAAGCATAATTTTTATTACAAACTGAATGTTGAATTCAGACAGAAAAGTATCAACAATTTCACAGTTCTCTGTGACCAGCTGAGGCTCTAGACAGTGTTCGCCCAATCCGGATGTTTAATAATCAATTTGTTTCTGTAGAGGAGCAGCTGTCCTGCTGTGTTTTGGGTAAAGACGTCCTGAGGGATCCAGTGTCTACCAGCTGCAGCCAGCGGTTGTGCAGATAGTACATCACCTCAAACTGGAACCAGTCTGCTTCATCAGAAGACTCCTTCTGCCCCCAGTGAACAAGAACTGGACTGCAGACAGCACTGTAAAAGTAAGACTGTACATCTCGCCTGCTACATTTCATTACATGTTGTTTATAAGTGTCATCAACCATGTGGCATACATCAGCCTCATCAAATTAGCTGAACGGCTCGTGCTACATTAAGTTTTCCAGCAAACAGCCGTGACTTTGCTGTGCCCACATCATGGTTTGAACCATTCTCATTGGTAGGCAAGTACAAGTGACTTGAATTGGTTTCAAGAGTCTTCAGTAGCCAGTGAAGGGCACAGAGGGGCGGTGTAGAGACTGTGGGTAAGGTGGGCTGAGCTGTTACCAGGGCCGTAGCAAGGTTTTAGAAACACTGAGGTGACTGTCCGTTTTGTAATTTATTTCTTTTTTACTTTTGGGCCTGGCTGTTACAGAGATTTCCAGGACTTTGTGAGTTGTACTGTTGAAAGAAAACTGGTCTACTTCTAAAGTCTATCAGATATCATATTTTGTATTATTTGATCAGTAGATCAGTGTTGAATGTTGCTGGGAGGAAGAAACAGTCACAGAGAGCTGCCTCTGCTGTCAATCGAACATGTACAGCAACAACTGAACTTCATAACCTGGACTTTGTCATATATTCTTAAAATGATCACCTTGTACTGGTAATGAAAATACTCACCAGATTGTCCGTTCTTTTTTTTCTCACAATTTTTCCCCTTTTTTAGTGAGTCGTGCTCTGCAGGAGGTTTTTGAAGAACATAAGCTCAGTCTGAGGAGGAGGTATGAATGTGTGACTGAAGGAACTGATGAAACAGGAAGTGGATCCCTCCTCAACAGCATCTACACTGAGCTCCTCATCACAGAGGGACACAGCAAAGTGGTTAATACCCAACATGACACGAGGCAGCTTGAGACGCCTTCCGAGACAGTTTCAGAGACAGTTTCAGAGACAGATCCCGAGACTCTCCATGATACTCCAATCAAGTGCCACAACATCTTTAAAGCCCAGCCTGACCAACAGAAACGCATCAGAGTCGTTCTAACGAAAGGCGTTGCTGGCGTTGGAAAAACCTTCTCAGTGCAGAAGTACGCTCTGGACTGGGCAGAGGGCTTGGAAAACAAAGAAGTCAGTCTGGTGGTTCCGCTTTCGTTCAGGGAGTTGAACTTGATCAGAGATGAGCTGTACAGTCTTCTCATGCTGCTCCATGTTTTCCACCCAACATTGCAGAAGGTCACAGCAGAGCAGCTCGCTGTCTGTGAACCTTTGTTCATCTTTGACGGCCTGGAAGAAAGCATATTTTCACTGGATTTCCACAACAATGAGGTCGTGTCTGATGTCACACAGAAGTCATCAGTCAACGTGCTGTTGACCAACCTTATCAAAGGGGATCTGCTTCCCTCGGCTCTGGTCTGGATAACTTCCAGACCCGCAGCAGCCAGTCAGATCCCTCCTACATGTGTTGACAGGGTAACTGAAGTGCAAGGCTTTACTGATGCCCAGAAGGAGGAGTACTTCAGGAGACGATTTAGTGATGAAGAGCAGTCCAGCAGTATCATCTCACATGTCAAGGCATCTAAGAGCCTCAACATCATGTGTCTGATCCCAGTCTTCTGCTGGATCACTGCCACAGTTCTGGAGCACATGTTGGCTACAGACCAGAGAGGAGAGCTGCCCAAGACCACGACTGACCTGTACTCACACTTCCTGTTGGTTTTGACAAAGAGGAAGAAGCAGAAGTATGATGATGGACATGAGATGAGTCCACAGGAGCTGACGAAGGTTGATAAGGAAGTTCTTCTGAAGCTGGGGAGGCTGGCGTTTGAACATCTGAAGAAAGGAAACCTCATGTTCTACCAAGAAGACCTGGAACAGTTTGATGTCACAGAGGCCTTGGTGCACACAAGAGAGTGTCTGATCTTCCAGAAACAAGTCTACTGGTTTGTTCATGGAGTTCAGGAGTTTCTGGCTGCAGTCTACATGTTCCACTGTTACACAAATGGAAACACAACAACACTGAAGGATTTCTTGAAAGATTGGGATGATGATAATAATGACAGGGACGATGACCATTATTTAGCCCTGGATAACTTCCTGTATAGCAACTTGGAGAAGTCTCTCAAAAGCAAAAATGGCCACTTGGACCTGTTTGTCCGCTTCCTTTATGGCCTCTCTCTGAAGTCCAGCCAGAGGCTCTTTGGAGGCCTTCTGGTTCGGACAGAGGAGAGTCCAGAAATCATCCAGAGAGCCACCAACAACCTAAAAAAAAAGATGTCAAGCACTTCTCCTGACAGAAGCATCAACATCTTCCACTGTCTGATGGAGATGAATGACCACTCAGTTCATGTGGGGATCCAAGAGTTCCTGAAGTCAGAGAACAGATCAGAGAAACAGCTCTCCGAGATCCACTGCTCAGCTCTGGCCGACATGCTGCAGATGTCAGCGGAGGTTCTGGATGAGTTCCACCTGGGAGAGTGCAAAACAACAATGGAGGGACGATGGAGACTGATTCCAGCAGTGAAGAACTGCAGAAAGGCTGTGTTAGTCCAGATGTGGTTATTGTCATTATGTTATTTAAACATGCTTTGGCATTTGGACAGGAGGAGCTCAAGTTTCAAACCACAAAACCTGAGCTAAGCTACAGCCTCTCACATAAAAGGACAAGTTCACCAATAATTAAGAAAAACATTGGTCATTATCTACTCAACCCAATGCCAATGACTGGTTTCATAGTCAACAAAACATATCAGGAGTTTCACAGTAAAACAGTGTTTCTCAGCTACAGCCATTAACTTTTGGTGTAGATCAAGATAAAGGGACGTAGTGTTTTCAATATTTCTTCTTGATGTAAAATGGTGGCTGGTTTCTTTGAGTGAATACAATTTGATGCAGATCCAAATTTAAAAAAATGGATCTAGTGGATTTAAATATGCTTTCTTTGATATTGGACTAGGCTTGATTGACTGAGTGCCATTCTTGTTTTTTATGACTGTTTTATGGACTATGAAACTTCATCCTGTTTTTCACTGGCATAAGGGTGCATATTTTGAATTTTCATCTTGGGTGAACTAATCCTTTAATGTGACTTTCGGTGCAAAATGAACAATCAATCTTTTATATAGAAGTGTCAGATTTTATCATATTTTAAGTTTTCTATTCTCTCTCATTACAGACTTAGTTCCTGTGAACTGTCAGAGACTCATTGTGAAATCATTGTCTCAGCTCTGAAGTCCAACCCCTCCCACCTGAGAGTGCTGGACCTGACTGACAACAAGCTGCAGGACTCAGGAGTGAAGCTGTTGTCAGGCGGACTGGAGAGTCCAAACTGTAAACTTGAGAATCTGGAGTCAGTTCATGTATTTTGCTTGCACACGACAATTTGCATATAACACTTACATACTTTTGCATGGGTAAAGTTTTGATTACAGGACTTTTACTTGTCCAGGAGAATTTTAAGTGTTTTATTAGAGCCCTTACTGAAGTAAATGATCTGAATACATCTTCCAACAACAAGCTTCACATTTACAACCTAAACACTTCTGATTAGATCATAGATGGATTTTTATTGACATCATTTACTCTTTATACAGATTGACTCTCTGCAGTGTGTCAGAGATCGGCTGTGCTTCTCTGGGCTCGGCTCTGAAGTCCAATCACTCCCATCTGAGAGTGCTGGACCTGAGTAGCAACAAGCTGCAGGACTCAGGAGTGAAGCTGCTGTCAGGTGGACTGGAGAGTCCAAACTGTAAACTTGAGAATCTGAGGTCAGTTTATGTATTTTGCTTTCACACAATTTGCATATAATACTTAATACTTTTAGTATATTTTACTTTTAGTGTATATTAACCACAGTAAAATACAACATATGCATCAATGCACCGGTAATTAAACCACACACATCAAATATAACAGTTAAACAATGAGAGGGATCTTTTTATGAGAGTACTTTTACCTTTTATATTTAAAGCACAGTTTGCATATCATACTTACATACTTTTACATAGGTAAAGTTTTGAATGCAGGACTTTTACTTGTCCAGGAGCATTTTCCCAGATTGTTATTAGAGCCCTTACTGAAGTAAAGGATCTGAATACATCTCCCAATAATAAGCTACACTTTTACAACCTAAGCAGTTGTGATTAGATCATAGATGGATTTTTATCTACATAATTTATACTTTATACAGATTGATTGCCTGCGGTTTGTCCGACATCGGCTGTGCTTCTCTGGGCTCAGCTCTGAAGTCCAACCCCTCCCATCTGAGAGTGCTGGACCTGTCTTTCAATGACCTGGATTCAGGAGTGAAGCAGCTGTGTGGTTTTCTGGAGAGTCCTCACTGCAGGCTTGAGACACTGATGTGAGACAGCAGGGGAGGGTGGACAGTAGGGGAGGATGGGACGTTGTCTTCTAAAGTTACATCATTTATTCTTTATTCAGATTTCAGGGCTGCGATTTGACAGAGATCGGCTGTGCTTCCCTGGGCTCTGCTCTTCAGTCCAACCCCTCCCATTTGAGAGAGCTGGTCCTGTGTAATAACGAGCTGCAGGATTCAGGAGTGAAGCTGCTGTGTGATTTTCTGGCGAGTCAACACTGTAGACTGAAGAAACTGGGGTTAGTTCACTTACTTTCTGTTACTCTTTCATGTCTTATATGTTTAATTAACTCCTTATTAAACCTAATTTATGTTCAATTATGTTGAATTACAGTTGCTCATGCTTTTGTATTTATTGTACTAAATTTTGTCCATAGTCTTTATAGACTTCTATTTCTTAAAATTTGTAAAAAAAAAAAAAATGTTACTAGTTTAAGGATATTAATGGTAAGAATTTATGGTAAATGCTCACATCTGTATACAGAATCTCCTCTGATATTTGTTTTAAATTGATAAGATATGTTGCTGAAGTAGGCTACAAATATTTCTTTGGTCTCTGTTCATTTCGATGTGTTTTCACAATTAGTGTCTGATTACAAACTTACATACTTGACTGAGATCACCAGCATGATATGAATCTGTGTTGGCATGAATTGTTATATGAAGGTTGTGGTGACATTTGTCAGATATCTGTAGAAGGCTGACATAACGATGGTCCATGTTAACAGAACAACAAAATGACACTAATGATCAGGACATATTAATGTTAAGCTCACATTTCAATTCTGATCACATCTGAGTGGATGATAGATTGATTTTTATCTTCATCATTTATTCAGGTTGAGTTCTAGCAGTTTGTCAGAGATGTGCTGTGCTCCTCTGGCCTCAGCGCTTAAGTCAAACCCATCCCATCTGAAGGTGCTGGACATCGGTGGCAATGAGCTGCTGGATTCAGGAGTAGAGCTGCTGTGTGGTTTTCTGGAGAGTCCACACTGTAGACTGGAGAGACTGAGGTCAGACATCCTTTTATTTCACATCTGTGCTGAGACTAGTATGACATGGAAGTTGTGGTCAGACTAAACTGAAGACATTGGGCTGATATTACACTTAAGATCCTTTGTTATCAGGACTCCACTATCCTGAAAGAAATATTGTAGATGTGTTTTGTTCACATTCGCCCAGGCATCTTTGGAAACTTTTTGATCTTTATTTGAATCTTAAGCAAGAACATTGTCTTCTAAAGTGTTTTTAAAAAAACATTTATTCAGATTGTGGCGCTCCGGTATGTCACAGAACGGCTGTGCTTCTCTGGCCTCTGCATTGAAGTTCAACCCCTCCCATCTGAGAGAGCTGCTGCTGAGTAACCATGAGATGCAGGATTCAGGAGTGGAGCACCTGTGTGATTTTCTGGAGAGTCCAGACTGCAGACTGGATACTCTTGAGTCAGTTCAAAGAACGTCTGTTATGTTCACTCTTTTTTAACTTTTTGCATTTTACAGTTTTTAACCTGCATCCTATCGGGTTCAGGTGTTTAGAGTTTCCATTTCTGAACTTCTGCATTTTAAATACACTGAATTATTTCAAGCAGAAAGGTGTCTGAAGTTACATAATTTATTCTTTATTCAGTCTGTCCTACTGCAGTTTGTCAGAGATCAGCTGTGCTTCTCTGGCCTCAGCTTTAAAGTCCAACCCCTCTTATCTGAAGTACCTGGACCTGAGTATCAATGACCTGTCGGATGCAAGCGTGAAGCTGCTGTGTGGTTTTCTGGAGAGTCCAAACTGTAAACTTGAGAAGATGAGGTCAGTTCATGTATTTTGCTTCCACACAATTTGCATATTATACTTACATACATACTTACTCTACTAAGTTTAAAGAGAAGCTTGTTGATGAAGATGTTGAGCTACATGTTTAAAACCAGAACACCTGTGATTGGCTTACAAATTGTTTTTTATCTACATCATTTCCTTGTTCAGACTGATGTATTGCAGTTTGTCAGAGAACTGCTATGCCCACCTGGCCTCAGCTCTGAAGACCAACCCCTCCTGTCTGGCAGACCTGGAGCTGAGAGGAAACAACATCATTTATTCTGATGTAAAGCTGCTGCGGGATCATTTGCAGAATCCAAACTGTAGCCTGAAGAATCTGAGGTCAGTAATGAGTCGGTTCACGCTGGTTTCAGCAGTAGTGAACTGAACACAGTCTCAGAATTTTTTTTTCTAGATTTCTATATCGTAATGATATCATGAATTCTTTAATCATCCAGTGAAAACATGATCCGGTGACAGCCCTAGCTGCATCACTGACCAACAGCTGACCCTCTGTAAACACTAATTTATGATTTCTCTTGTCTCTCTTCTTCTCTCATTAGTTTGGATCCATGTACATATATGATTGAATAAACAGGACACCGTGGCTGTGTTGAGAAAAGATCAGCTGTTTTGCTGATGATGCAGAGAGGTTGAAACAGCAGCATCAGCTTGTCAGTGCTGCAGTGAAATGACCACCACAGGTGCACTCATACATGTCAGCTACTCCACTGGGTTAGCCATAAATGTTTACAACCTTTTTAATATATATGTACGTATATGCTTCACATACTAGATGTAGCAAACAGGCCTCCACTTCAACTTGTGAGTGTTTTCCAAATGGAAAGCATTATGTGTAATGCCAAATACATGGAAAAGAAGTCAAACTTTGGATGCTTGATTTATTCATTTTTTGTCAACATGAACTGTAAAATGTCTTGGCACAGTGAGTTGAAAACATTGCACATAATTTTTTGGTAAAAACATTCAACTGAAATTGTAGAGGAATTGCCTTCTTTACTGGTTCATTCAGCAGGACATCCTGCTCATTTGGCACTTGTATTCATTGTAAACAAGGTTCTGTTCTGTGTCGTCTGTATTGATTAGAAGTATTTCACTTTTGGGAGGACGCACAACATTTCATAAAGGAGGTTGGCACCGGTCAGGGCGGTGTTCCCTGTTGAGGAAAGAAATGTATATAAATAATGGTTGGATTTTAACAAAATAAAAATAATTTGACGACAAAGTGTGAAAAATAAGCACCTGTGGTGTCGTAGGGAGGAGACACCTCCACTAGATCACATCCAACCAGGTTCAGACCACGGCAGCCACGAATAATCTCGACTCCCTAGATCCAACCGAGAATAAAAGAAGTTTATTAGTATTCATACAACTGAGAAGATAAGTGCAGAAAATTCACTCCTCCTACATGTTATATGTGTGGAACGAGTGCAGTATATTCTTAAAATGAAGACAGAAGATAATTCAGAAGGATTAAAGTCTGTTTCAGCGTGTTTACCTGTATGGGAGTGAGCCCTGCTATCTCTGGCGTGCCTGTTCCGGGGGCGAAGCCGGGGTCGAGAGCATCGATGTCAAAACTGAGATACACTGGACCGCTGCCCATCTGAGCCCTGACCTCAGCCATCAGAGGAGCCAGAGATTTGAACCAACACTCTTCCACTTGTACCACACGGAAACCCTGCACATTGTAAACATCTGGGTTGTTCATTGACAGACAATCATTCTTTTTTTGCTTGACACATTTAAATGGACTAACACCGTCTCATCGCACAAAACACACCTTGCTTACCCAGGTGTTTTAATTGTAACCTTAAATAGTTCGACATTTTTGGAAATACAATTATTCAATTTCTTGCTGAGAGTTAGTTAAGCTTAAGCCAGCAGTCTTATCTTAACCAGAACCACAGGGCGTCAAGTCACTGCATTTGGTCAAGTCATCGCCTTATATCATCTACAATACCTCCCAGTTTTCTAGCAGAGGTACCTGTGCACGGTTCCATTCATACGAATCTGGAGAGTAGCCCGTACCACGCAGGCCGATCTGGACTACTCTCTTACAGTCGAGCAGCCCCTCCTCCACACAACGTCTGAATGGAGTCCCGTGTCCGATTTTCTCCCCCAAGACCACGTCACTGGTGTCGGCGTGAGCATCCACATGGACCAGACCCACCGGGCCATGCCTGACAAATTATTACAGAATGAATACTGAATGAGGCACCAGAGCACAGTATATGAAATGTTTCCTGTCATGAGTCTGCACTCAACTACAAACAATACACAGTCATACAGAGGTGTGGCACTTTGTTTTGCTCTGGTGTTTTTTCACCGTATTCAAAAACAGTGATCCAGTTATAAAAACTTGTGCAGATTGTTGACATTTTAAGGCCTCAAATTCAGATTATTGGATTTAAGACTTTTTAAGGACCCACAGCAGCCCGGTGAAGCATGGCCTACTTACTTCTCAGCAACAGCTTGCAGGATTGGATATGCGATAGTGTGATCGCCACCTGCAGACAACAAAAACTCCCTTTATATCTGACCGTTTTATAAGGCTTTCAACAGGGGTAATAATTGAACAGACGTTGCACAGCTTGCTTTCAGTGTTATAAAAACAATTACTGATTTATCTTGACTATCTGTCTAGAAGGTAAAAAAATATCTAGACATGTTTTCATCCCGTCACTCTCACCCATAGTCAGAGGAATACAGCCGGTGGCCAGGATCTTCCTGTAGGCCTCCCGGATGCGTTTGCAGGTGTCCTTCAGGTCGTACACATTCACATTGACGTCCCCGATATCAGCCACCATGATTGAATCATACGGTCCTGCCCTGGTGCCACCGTTGTAAGATCTCAGCAGGGCAGACTCCACTCTGATCTGCCTCGGACCAAACCTGCGGCGAAGGAGGGAATATATTTCATTTCAGTGTTGCAGCGATTTGAACCTGAAGCTGTGAATTCAGTTTTGGACTTTACTTTAACTTTAATCCTATAAGTACATTTTCCTGCCTACAGGCGTATTACATACTTTTACTTCAGCAAGATTTTAAATGCAGGATCTTAACTTGTAATTAAGTATTTTATGGTGTGGCAGTAGTACTTGAACACTGAAGTACTCTGCTACAATTTAAAGTAAAATAAAGTATTAGCACTACAATATACTTCTTTGGTAATTTAAAGAACCAAAAGAAAAATCTCTTATTATGCAGAATGGCCCATTTCAGAATCATATGTATTATATTGCTGGATTATAATCCGTGATGCATTAACTTGTTTATCTCCTTGAAGGAAAAATTCGACCAATATTGAAAATTCTGTCAAGTTTTAAAGTCCACAAATCATTTTCGGAGCTTCACATCAAAACAGCGTCGCAGCATTCACTTTAACAACTGAAGGAGATGGGGATGTGTTTTAAATTGTAAATAAAGAGAAAAATATTAAAATTGATGACCCTTGATGTGTGGTCGAACTTGTGCTCCCACTTCACTAACACTCTTATCTTAGCAGCTACAGTGAAGATTATGGCTTTAAAAATGGTGCAAGTATCGCCTTTCAAATCAATTTGGGATCTTGGGGCTTCTGCAAAGTTGGATTACGCTGGACGAGCTGTATGGAGCCATTTCTTGTTTACTTCTTTCCGTTTTAAAACAAGTCCCCATCTACTTCTGCTGTTTAGGGCAATGCTGCAACTCTGTTTTGCTGTGAAGCTCCAGAAATGTTTTGTGGACTATAAAACTTCACGTAACTTTCTGTCGACATGGGGGTGAGTAGATGGTGACTGGAATTGTCATTTTTGGGCGGACCTTTCCTTTAACGTTGCAGCTGGTAAAGAAGATGGAGATAATTTCAACTACTTCATATATTTAATCAGTAATATACATCATGTTTAGTGTGTTGATTTATATTTTGTAATAAAAATCTGAATAAGGTAAGAACAAAGTAACTAAAGCCATCAAATAATATGTTGCTGGAGTAAGAAAGAATAATACTGGCATCCAAAATATAGTGGAGTGGATATGAATCCTTAATAAAATGAAATATGTTGAACATTTTTTCCCAAGCAAATTGTTTTAACCTGAACCATGATCTATGTGTGATGTCAGAGTCGGTTACATTAAACTTGAACTTTCAGTGAAATAACTCAAAATAATGACTTCAATTCTCTTGAGGAGCTCCCGTCTGTCGCTCTTCAACAACTGGCAACAAAACCCAGCCGATACTGAGGCGACTAAACGGCTAAAATGTGATTTCAGTCTGTGTCAAATGTCTTTTTATATTTTTTAAATGACAAATCACTTGTATTTAAATAAAAACACATTTTCTCACACCAGTATGTTGTGTTTTTATTCGGATATATTTGAAAAAATATATTGTATATTGTATTTGTGCCTGACTGTCGATTAAAACATTTTTAATCAGTTAAATTCTCAATGGCGATTAATCGATTAATGATCCACATCCCTATACTGCACAATATTAACTCTTCTTGCAGGTACATTTAGGTCTACTTATCCCCAGCATCAACAGGCCTATACTCTTTCCATCAGCAGCTGCCACGGAGGGAAACAGCACCTGGCTCCGGGGCGGTTGGAGGTCCCGGTGTCTATCGGGACGCCGACGAACGCCGCATCGAGCCCGTCCGCCGTCTCCTGGAAGGGCAGCTTGGCCATGGTGGGGATCCCCGACACCCTCGCAACGAACTCGGCGCTCGGTGGCACATTGAAGCGTTTACCTGAAGACTTTCTGTTGGGATTCACGCACACAGACAAAGAAGTGTGTGGTGGCCGGAGAGAGAGGAAGGCCGCTGCAGGCGGAGAAATAACCCGGCGGGTTACAGAGTTCAAGTGTCTCCACAGTGGAAACATGTTGGCTAGTTTCAATGTGGAGCTGTGCGACCACAGAGACTTCTGCTGCTGCCTTCGCTGTCTCCTGCACAGCTCGTAACATTCAACACTGTGTTAAAGTCCACACATTTCTGATTAAGTGGTCGTACGTTGCCGTGTTGAATGCAGTGTCTTTAATCGAGATATAAATGCTTACAGGTATCACAACACCTCCAGTATGCATTTGGCACTTTTCATGTCGGGTCGGACTTGTGGTTTTTAAAGTTCGGACCCGGTTGTGAGCGTGAAGGCAGCAGAGCATGAGTCCACTTCAGGTCAGGTGGGCGGGGCCGGCAGCTCTGCGGAAGATCGGTCCTGCCAAGAGAGGAAACCAATAGGCCCACATCAGAGTGAGTGTCAGGGTCAGGGTCAGGGGTGACGAAACAACGGGGAGGAGGAAGTTTGTTTGTTTTTTTATCATGCACTTCAAGAATGAAGTTGAAATGTCGAGAAAAAAGTTAAATGTCAAGAATTAAGTCAATGTCGAGGAAAAAAATCCAAATGTCAAGAGTAAAGTCAATGTCGAGAAAAAAATTTAAATGTCAAGAGTAAAGTCAATGTTGAGAAAAAAATTTAAATGTCAAGAATAAAGTCGAAATGTTGAGGAAAAAAGTAAAAATGTCGACAAAAAAGTCGAAATGTTGAGGAAAAAAATCAAAATATAGAGGAAAAAATTCAAAATGTTGAGGAAAAAAGTCGAAATGTTGAGGAAAAAAAGCAAAATATAGAGGAAAAAAATCAAAATGTTGAGAAAAAAAATCAAAATATCGAGGAAAAAATCAAAATATCGAGGAAAAAAGTTAAAATGTTGAGGAAAAAATTCAAAATGTTGAGGAAAAAATCAAAATGTTGAGAAAAAAAATCAAAATGTTGAGAAAAAAAATCAAAATATCGAGGAAAAAATCAAAATATCGAGGAAAAAAATCAAAATATCGAGGAAAAAATTCAAAATGTTGAGGAAAAAAGTCAAAATGTCGACGAAAAAGTCAAAATGTCGACGAAAAAAATCAAAATATTGAGGGAAAAAATCAAAATGTTGAGGAAAAAAGTCGAAATGTCGAGGAAAAAAAACAAAATGTTGAGAAAAAAAATCTAAATGTTGAGGAAAAAAAACAAAATGTTGAGAAAAAAATCTAAATGTTGAGGAAAAAAATCAAAATGTCGAGGAAAAAGTCAAAATGTCAAGGAAAAAAGTTGAAATGTTGAGGAAAAAAATCTAAATATCGAGGAAAAAAATTCAAAATGTCGAGGAAAAAAGTTGAAATGTTGAGGAAAAAATTCAAAATGTCGAGGAAAAAAATCTAAATGTTGAGGAAAAAAGTCAAAATGTTGAGGAAAAAAGTCAAAATGTTGAGGAAAAAAATCAACAAAGGCTCCTTCAGTTCTCACTAACTGGAGGGGAGCTGCAGGCTTTTAAACCCTGTGTCGGACACTCAGAGCTCACACGTCCTTAACTGAGGAAGCCTCTTGGATGAGAAGTGAAATGTCTTCGATACAGCACCTAGATACACATACAACGTTTCACTCCAAGAAAGCAGTAAGAAGTAGAGACCATAGGCTCGGGCAGCTCGCATAGCTGTCAGTCGCTCCCCTAGCTGGAGCTGATGGACCAGAAGACTGTCGAAAAAAGTCAAAACGTCAACAGTAAAGTTTGTATTATTACCTTATTAATATTATAAATATTGAAGTTCTGAGTTTAAATGTCTTCTCCAAAACTACTCAGTGCCCCTTTAAGCCACATTTACCCAGAGCACGGTGGTTTAAACTCCCTTCAATCTATGAATGAACCACATCACTTACCCCCTTTTACATTCCCACATTTCAGTGCACCCATCCTCCGCATTTTGGAGGGTTCTGGCTCGTATCGGAGCTCGAGTGGTTCTGGGTGTGAAACAGTTACTGCGACTGACGGAGGAGGCCTTTTAAATGCGCGCACTTCACCTGTCCTCCTCCAGAGGCAGAGTGTGTGGCGCACCAGCAGATCCGCCCCACACAGAAAGACAGCCGCACACCTCAGACGCAGACGCTCTCCAGGCTTGTCTCATTACATTGCATAATATCGACAAGCCATCATGGTAAGTGATGATTTTTTTTTTTTTTAACAAACTCTTCACATTTTGCATCCAGATTGTTTCTTGCATTGAGAGTCTGATCTCGTTCAGAAGCGAAGGGGAGGAAAGTAGGTCGCGCTTGGGAGGTTTCTCCATCGTTGCACTGCTCTATTGTCTTGCCATATTCTGCAGCCTCTCATGACGATACAGCCTGTTAGTTTTAATCCTAATATTCCTGTTGTGAGACCAAAAACACTTGGTTTTTCTTTTATTCCATCGCATTCCTGCACCGCAAAACGCCCCAAATCCTCTTCCCACACAGCTCCGTTACAATCAGCTTAGACGCCGTCACTTGACCACCGGGTTTTTACGCTGATATTGTCAACCCAGTGTTCTCAGCAGCTATGCAGCCATTTTGTCTAATTATATATTACATCAATTTAATGCTCCGTGTTCTGGAAAAATCAATTTATGAAATGATGAATCTCTCTTGACTGTGCCAGATTTGCGCGCTACGTGAGACAAAGCCACCTCCTCGCAGCCCACATATAATGGGGAAGAATACATTAAAATGAAATAAAATAAAAAATAAAATATAAATTGGCACATCTCTTCAGTGAGGATGACAAAGTGGCTCTTTAAAGAGGCAGCACACTGCGAAATGTCTGACCTAGATAATCCTCTCTCTACAGTAATCCTGTGCGCAAGAGACACAGTCTTATGTCGCAGCTGAAAATGCATGGCCTCCCCTTTAACAATGCAACAATGGTGTGCCCATGCAGGCCCTTTCATGCAAGATGGAGAGAATCAGGCTATTTTGAAGCGGTTTGTGCTGATCCATAGCATTTCATCTAAAGGTCATCTAGAAATAAAAAGCTTATTTTGGATTCTTGGCACTCAGGTTTGAAAGGCCCAATTGTTTTAAATTTGGCCCCTGTCTAAGTCCTCCATTCTAATTAGCAGCAGTCCTTGTGGAAAATCTGCTTCCTTCGTCTGATTCAGCTCCTGTAATCCAAATCTTCTTTGTCCACACCCCAGCGTGAGTGTATCTCCATCCACGTGGGTCAGGCCGGTGTCCAGATTGGCAACGCCTGCTGGGAGCTTTACTGCCTGGAACATGGCATCCAGCCGGACGGTCAGATGCCCAGCGACAAAGCCATCGGAGGCGGAGATGATTCCTTCAACACCTTCTTCAGTGAGACGGGAGCTGGGAAGCACGTCCCCAGAGCTGTTTTCGTGGACCTGGAGCCCACTGTCATCGGTAAACTCTCGTTAAATATAGATATAATATTTTTCTCTTGATTTAATTTGGTCAAACCCTCAAGTCATTTGTGATTGTCTCCTTTAGATGAGGTGCGCACTGGTACCTACCGCCAGCTCTTCCACCCTGAGCAGCTGATCACTGGCAAGGAGGATGCTGCCAACAACTACGCCCGCGGACACTACACCATCGGCAAAGAGATCATCGACCTGGTGCTGGACAGGATCCGCAAACTGGTGGGTAACTCCCTTCCCAATTTTGATCGAATATCAAACAATATCATTGTATTTTATGTGATAATCATCTTTCCCTCTCTGTCCTCAGGCTGACCAGTGCACTGGCCTTCAGGGCTTCCTGGTTTTCCACAGCTTCGGCGGTGGCACCGGCTCTGGTTTCACCTCCCTGCTGATGGAGCGTCTGTCTGTCGACTACGGCAAGAAGTCCAAGCTGGAGTTCTCCATCTACCCCGCTCCCCAGGTGTCCACCGCTGTGGTGGAGCCCTACAACTCCATCCTGACCACCCACACCACCCTGGAGCACTCTGACTGTGCCTTCATGGTAGATAACGAGGCCATCTACGATATCTGCCGCAGGAACCTCGATATCGAGCGTCCCACTTACACTAACCTGAACAGGTTGATCAGTCAGATTGTGTCCTCCATCACTGCTTCCCTTCGTTTCGATGGTGCCCTCAATGTTGATCTGACAGAGTTCCAGACCAACTTGGTGCCATATCCCCGTATCCACTTCCCTCTGGCCACCTATGCCCCCGTCATCTCTGCTGAGAAGGCTTACCATGAGCAGCTCTCAGTGGCTGAGATCACCAACGCCTGCTTCGAGCCAGCCAATCAGATGGTGAAATGCGACCCTCGCCACGGCAAGTACATGGCTTGCTGCCTCTTGTACCGTGGTGATGTGGTGCCCAAAGATGTGAATGCCGCCATTGCCACCATCAAAACCAAGCGCTCCATCCAGTTTGTGGACTGGTGCCCCACTGGTTTCAAGGTTGGCATCAACTACCAGCCGCCCACTGTAGTTCCTGGTGGAGACCTGGCCAAGGTCCAGAGGGCCGTGTGCATGCTGAGCAACACCACCGCTATTGCCGAGGCCTGGGCTCGGCTCGACCACAAGTTCGATCTGATGTACGCTAAGCGTGCTTTTGTGCACTGGTATGTGGGTGAGGGTATGGAGGAGGGAGAGTTCTCTGAGGCCAGAGAGGACATGGCAGCTCTGGAGAAGGATTATGAGGAGGTTGGCGTCGACTCCATTGAGGGTGAGGGAGAGGAGGAAGGAGAGGAATATTAAAAGGGACACAAAAGCACAAGTCAAACTGTAAACAAATGGTTTCATTTGTCTTAAAATCATTTCAAACAGAAATGTTTGTCTAATAAAAAACAGTTTGGCTGCTCAGAGTAATAATCTTTAAATTGCCAGCTTTGCTCTGTCTTAAATAAAATTCTTGCAATGTGAAATTGTTTGAGTTTTTTTATTGAACCTTGTGGGGATTTTTTTGTGAATGCTGATGAATTAACTTTCAGTTGCAGGTGATTTGTAGTTTATAATCTTGCCATGCTAACTTGTATACCTATAAGTGTTATATTATAAATGAGGAAATTGAAGATACAGGTCTGACAAATATCTATACAACGTAAAACACCATGTCAAGGTTTGCACAGTGTCTACAGCAAGTGTTTGTCTTTTTAAAAGAATATTTAAAATATATTTGTAATTAAAAAAGTCAGCTGATTTGAGCTATGGCTTCTCTTGGCCAGATACTTTTCCCCCTCCTGATCTTTGCTTTAAACAGCAAACTAAGCTCTGGTTTATAAACCTAAGGTTTTAATTTATGAAAAATCATGGATGTAAGTGTCTCTACTGTAATTTTCTGAGTGTATAAGCTTCTCCCATGGTACAGAGTTCAGATTATCAGTAACAATTATCTTTGAACAAAGTTAAAATGTGTAAAATGAGTGTTTTTAAGTGTGCATATTAGAAACAAGACGCATTAAATACACAAGGAAAGGTGCACAGCTGTTTTTGAGCTCTTTTCAGACACACTTTTATTCTGAAACACAGCAGAAAAATCTATATCCAAAATATTTCTCACCATCTCTAGTAGGAAAACGTACACACTTGTATATCCCGAATGCTTAACTGCCCACATGATTAAGATATTTATTTATTTATGTATGTTATGATGCCAAAATTGTAGGCTAAACATCACTAGTTTGGATAACAGATTATAGTGTGAAGTCTCGCTATTCAACTCATGGATTTGGCGTCATTTTCTTAAATAATCGACCATAATTACAACGAGCTGGCAACAAACACCAGTCAGCCATAACAATGGCTTTGTGCGAGTGCAAACATGGACATAAAGTGCAAACCGTAGCAACAAACACAAAACAATCACATCCTGGAGGTCGGTCAATAATCTGCATGATCCATGCCATCTACCATCATCATTATGACAACTGTGTAGTAACATGTTGGAGAGGTTTTACATGCGTTATTGGATCTGAATGGGTTGATAAGCGGTTGGCTCACAACCTCACACAGACGCCTGCTGGCAAGCTGTGTTATGATGACAGATTGATGGATGAAGTTAAACTTTAAAAAGTCTGAAAGGCTGGATACTACCTGTGAATATGTAAGTTAATGTCCTCCTACACAGTAGGTTCTGACAAGTGCAGTGTCATTTTTCTCTAATGTAAAATATATTTTTGTTGGCCTTCATTTTTTTATCACTCCAAAACTTCTACACAGACCTTTTTTTTTTTTTAAATCAACTTATAACAACTACTGTATGAGCGTGGGGGTCTTGCCTAGCAAGTATCTAAAAAGTGCATCAGAGCTTGTAAAAGGAAGTATCTGCTCCTAACACAGAAAAACCAGTAGCTAGCCACGATAATTGCATTTTCGAGGCCAGTTTAGCTATTTGGTGCTGATGAACAACAATCATTTAAGGAGAAATTGATTATAGAAAACACAGATACCAGAGCTTTTTCTGATGATGATGCAATGCTCCTACAAGACCTGTTACATTTTGCATAAAACACCACCGCTAGCATTTTGTTTTCACCCCTGCGGATAATGTAGTGATGCTGAGTTTGCGAGAACAAATTCTGGGAAATGCAGGTCAGTAATTTCGGCATTAATGGACAGGACTGGTTTAGGTGGGATCAGGCAATCTAAAAAGGTGAATCACACCATTAGATAATTAACCAGAACTGCTGGAATACACTAACGGTCACAGATGATGTAGTGGAAGAGTAGCCATTAGGTGAAAAGGCTAAGACTATAAATATGAAGAACATGAATTAACTCTAGGCTCCCAGTTTATCCATATCAATGACTCTTAAACTATGTGTTTCAATGAGTGGATCTATGCAGACAGGATGCAGGCCTGACGCTGCTCTCGCCCATACAGGAGGAAGCCCACAGCGGTGCGCAGGTCCTCAAGGTCCAGGTTAGACAGGAAGCTCCTCTGAAGTTCTGCCTCCACTGTGTTCCCACTGGGTCCACTGCAGCCCCTCAGGAGAACCACAGCAGACTGGCACAGCAGCCAATCGATCAGCTTCCTCATGCCGACGCTGTCCTGATTGGCCAGGGCCTTCCGTCCCCAGAGGCTGAGATGCAGCATGTCAGCGGCCACACGGGCACTGGGGCGCTGTAGAGGAACAACATGCATGAGAGTTGTAGCGTGAAAGAGTTGGTTAATTGTTAATGTTACCAGACGGCTTCACAGACAGAAGACCTGATCAATTATTAAATGTGCCCACATCCAATTACTTACATTTAAAGATGCATTTATAGATGCCCTGTCTGACCATATCAATCAGTGACTGAGCATGTGGTATTCCTAACACACCCTTCACAACCCCTGCTATACCTTGCTTGGGTTCCTCCTGAGGAGCAGTCCGATCACTAACTGCACATCAGCGGGAACGCTGGAGGGCAGAGGAGGAAGCTGCTTCTCCTGGTAACTCCTGCTCTCCAGTCCCACTGCTCGATAGAACGGGTTCTGCTGGCCGAAGATCTCATAGGAGATGGCACCCACGGCCCAGGCATCCGCCTTACTGTAGTCAATCACCACACCACTCCCTGGAACTGCAGTGGTCACCTTTAGGCAGACACATCATGAAAACTCCTTATTAATTACATTGATCTTCTGCTGTCTACCGGTAATGGCCTGCTTGTTTATTAAATGGCAACAATAAAAAGCTACTTAGCCAACCTCAGGGGCCATAAGGGAGGCATTCCCTCCTCTGTTGACCCACATGCTGTTGAAGGGCAACTGTAGGCTGGAGTCACTCTGTGCCAGGCAGCAGCCAAAGTCAGTGATAACCAAACGAGGGCAACCATCTGCAAAACAAGTAAAATCACATTAAATTTTAATACAGAATTGATGAGATTTGATCTTTTAATGATTGAATATTTCACTGACCAGAGTCAAACTCCAACAGCACGTTGTCTGATTTGAGATCCCTGTGAGCGATGCCCTGTCCGCACAGATGGTCGACGCCCTCGAGGAGCTGCAGCACCATCAGAGAGCCCAGCCTGCGGCCTGGCGTGGATGCTTCCAGGTACTGACGCAGCGTGCAGGGGTAGCTTTAACACAGAAGAGGACGGGATTAGAGTGCCACTGAACTGGATGCCCTCAGATGTCTTGTATAGACCCTTTACAGTTATAATCCTTGAGATCTTTACGAAGTCAAAGCCTGTTTTTCATACTATTTCAGCAACAGGCACTAAATATATTTACATTATTATTACATAATTAGCTCTATACAGTACTTTATTGTTAGTGGAGGGGCCCACCATTCACAGATGCTATCCATATCGCATGCACAGTCACAGAAAGCAGCATGTATGTACAGTGTTTAATCTCACTGTCTTCACTCTACTAACTTGAACTGATCAACAATGTGAAAAATGGCTCGTCTTACTTTTTCATGACCAGGAAAAGAGTGCGATTGTTGCCCAGACCAGCAGGGTTAAGCCTGGCTGGCAGTACGTCTGGATACTCTTCCTGGGCACCTGGCAGCAGCGGGACATCTGCTGTGAAAGCCCGGTGCACTCTGATCACATTAGGGTGCGCTGGCACTCTTTTGGGCAGAACTCCAAATTCTCTGTAAGTGGAGAGACCAGAGTCGTTAATGGACACCTGTCCTACAATGAACATACTGCAGAACTATGAATGCAGTGATGGTATAGGACTTACCCATCCAGAGTGATTTGTTCTTTTTCCTGCTTTAAGGCCAGAGGACCTGCAGGCACCAGCTCCTGTGACATGGATTTTAAAATGGACTCGCTTGACGACCCTGCCTGCAAAGAAACGGCATCAAAAAATGGCATCAGTACCGACTCAGACACAAGACTGACACCTAAAAGGTGTTGAATATTGTAGATAACCTACCCCAAAGTTCCACATCATCTTGATAGCCAGAGGGAAGGTTTTAAGCGAGCAGCACGTCAGAGATCGAGCAGTTCGCCCTTCCTCTTCATCTTCTCTCAGCTCCACCAGGGAGCTCTTACTCTCCTTCGGTGGGGCGAACGGAGCCGCAGCCTCGTACACAGCAGCATTGGAGCCTTTCCCGATCTGATTCCCAATAATGTAATCCTCCAGTTTATATCCAGACGAGAACGGCTTGAGAGGGCTCTGAAATCTTTTCTTGCGAAACACAGCCTACAGAGAAAAATGTTATTGTTATATTGTATTCTGTACTGAAATACAGATTCATTCATCCACACACGATTAAAGCTCCAACATTTTTTTCTGGCTTTTGTATCAGATATTCTGTCAATGCAATTTGTAAATTGTGATTTTGTTGTTCTAGTTCTGTACATTCGACGTCTATTGCATGTCTGACGGCCTGGGAGAAGGATCCCTCCTGCGGCTCTTCCTGAGGTTTAACATCACTCGAATCGAGGGTCTAAGGACAGCTTTATTCTAGAAATATTTCCTAAAACATAGTAACACGTTTAAGATAACTTAATAACACATTATTACATGGTTGTACAGCTATGCACCCCATGTCTGACATTTCTTAACAAACAAATGCATCATGTTTTGCAAGCTTAGCCATGTCAAGTGGCCATGACCACAGTGCCATCTTCCTCCTGCTGGTAGTAATAGCAGTATAAAATGGGAAATAGACAGGATTAGTTTAAAGCAGGTGGAAAACTTTTATATAGTAATAGGTACACACAAAACCCATCATACTGTACAATAAGGAAAGTGCCAGTGGTGGATACAGTTCTTAAATCCTTCGCTAAAATAAAATTATTACCACAGTAAATAGCATTTCATGACAATAACTATAATATTAATTAATACTATAAGCATTGTTATTACTGATAGCAGCATTTTAGTGCTGTGGTTGGTGCCACATTCAAATACACTTAGTTAATTTGAGCTCCTGTGTTGAGTAGTTTACACAGTAACAATGTATAATATTCAATAAGCAGTCATGTTTTTTATAATCTTAATTAGCACATACGTTAACTGTAGTGGAGTAAAGGTAAGTAGCTGTGCTGGTATCGTACCTGGATCTCCTGACAGGTCGCAGCACTGTTTCTGTCATCTTCAAGCTGCTGTTCAATGAGCCCCACGCCGAGACCGAAAGCCAGAAACACGGCCCTGTTCCGCGGGGACCCACCGCCAAACCTTCTCCTGAAGCCGGCGGACTGAAGCTGGGCTGCCAGGCCCTTCAGAGAGGTGCGGTAGTAGCGGTACCGAGACGGCAGGAAAGCCTGAGGCTGAACGGTGCGGACCGACGGGCCTACACGCAAACGGTCAGCTCGGAGCTTTGCTACGACTCGGCCACCGGATTTGAGGAGACCCAGCTGAAAGACCGACCGGCCCAGCTCGAGCCCCCGGCTAATGGCGTGTTTCACAGACATAATTTACCCGGAGAGGTAAGTTAAGCTGCTGGTTCAGGACGCTGTCAGGTAGTCCGCGGCTCTCTGGCAAGGACGGTGTGATGTAAACAAAACAGCTGCTACTGAGCATGCGCGAAAATGACTGACGACCTACATATGTTGTATCTATGGAAGCCCGTGTAGGCCAGTTATAGATAAAAAATTACCAACTTAGCCTTGATTAAATAAATTAAATAAATAATAAAGAGATAAAAAGCTGGAATTATTAGATGAAAATTTAAAATCATGAGCCAGAAAATCATAATTATGGGATAGAAAGTGAGAATTATGATATAGAAAGGGATGATTATGAGATATAACAAAGTCATAATTGTGTGATAAGGTCATAATTATGAGATCAAAAGTCATGATTATGAGATAAAAGTCATAATTATGCAATAAAGTTATAATTATTAGATAGAAATGTATACATTTGACATAAAAATCATGTTTATGAGATAAAATATCATAATTATGAGACAAAAAGTCATGATTATTAAATAAAAATTCATAGTTATGATACAGAAAGTGATGATTATAAGATAAAAAAGTCATAATTATGAAATAGAAATGTATAAATTTGTCAAAAATCATGTTTATGAGATAAAATATCATAATTATGAGACAAAAAGTCATAATTATTAAATAAAAATTCATAGTTATGATACAAAAAGTGATGATTATAAGATAAAAAAGTCATAATTATGAAATAGAAATGTATACATTTGTCAAAAATCATGTTTATGAGATAAAATATCATGATTATGAGATAGAAAGTCATAATTATGAGATAGAAAGGGATGATCATGAGATTTTAAAAAAGGCATAATTGTGCATTAAGGTCATAATCATTATATAAAAAGTCACAATTATGAGGTAGAAAGTCATGATTATGAGATACACAACATACAACACAAAATAGATCATATTTTGCTGTTTGTCCCTTATAAACTATTTATAATGTTTTGTTTCCCCAACAAGTAGCCATGCACTTCCACTGTATTGAGAAATTGTAAATTAAAAAAAATCTTTGTACAGTTTGTTTTTGGTTTTATATTTGTCTTAAAACCACTTACATTATATCATGGGAAACGTTTCCTGACAGCTGAAAATGTGACTGTCAGATACTGTTCATTCATACTCCACTCTAGTGTCATTACAACAGGTAAATCCTGTGATTTATTATTATGCCTAAGCTATTTTTTCCTTTACAGCAGAGGGAACGCTCCCTGACATCTAAAAATGTGATTGTCAGATACTGTTCCTTATCTTCTACATGAAAGGAAGCTCACACGTATTTCAAATTCATACGCTACTATGGTGATGAATTCAATGAGCAGTATGAATCTGACAGATGTGTGAGCTTCATTTCATGTGAATCACTGGGGGGAAAGTTGCTTTGTCAGTCAAGTGGGAAATATCTATTGGATTTGACTACTACCTCTTTTAAATGAAGTTATAAGTAGGGTAGCTCATTCTGTCAGGTAGAAAATGTTTGTTTTATTCTTATAAATCTATGACCTGAATCAATCACTTACTGTGCTGATGTAACTCACATATCTGTATGCATTTGCACGACACAGAATGGTAATATTACAATACACCAGGGACAGATTACAACCAAACTAAATAACAGTCAACACAGTCAATATCAATAAACATCGATTACTTTCCAGTGCCAGCATGACCCAGTGAACGAAAAGGCCAACTGTATTCTGTCAGATTATCTGGGGCTGGTTTATTTATATTTAATAGACAGGAGATTACACAGCCCAGAGATCCAGATTATTTGGGGTTGTAGTTTTTGAGTGATGCTGTCATGCATTTAATTTACTAGAAGATAAAGCGCCGTGGACACATTGTGCACACCCACAATCTGCCAGAAGGGGGAGACATGTAACTCAAAATAACTTGATTTGGATCTCGTGTGAATATTACTTGTATTTTCAGTATGTTTGTTCTTGTTTACAGCTCAATATGTTATCATGGTGTTTAAACTATTCACTGGAAACTGAAGCTATAACAACTTCCACTCTGTAGGTTAAAGATTAATGGTTTGAACAGTCTTGTAAACTGTAATTATTGATGAACAATGTCATGCCTGTAAATGTTTTCGCAGAACATTCATTCTTTGCGTGCGTCTATAAATGACAAACAAAATCATGATTGGAGTACTTAATTTATCAATGAAGTAAAATCAATGAATTATGAGCACATTAACATATTTCCAGGAAACCTTGAATCTAGAAATGACTGCCTCTATAAAGCACAGCTGAACATTATACACTCAAAATAAACTTAGTGTGTAAAGTTGACATTTAGAAATGAAACAAAAACACAAAGAAAGTTATGAGCAATACAAATAAAGCCTCTGAAAAGAATGTAGTGATGGCGTCTCATCAAGGATTGTGTTCATGGCGTGTTAGTTTTGATAATCCAGTTGATCCACGAAACGTAGTTCCTCACTTTGGTGTAGACTCCAGGGAAGTACGGGTTTGCGCAGCTGATACCCCAGGAGACGATGCCCTCCAGACGGCCGTTGCACATCAGAGGACCACCGGAGTCACCCTGCAGATCGACAAGACAAATTAGGGATGATGAACAAACTTTTTTGGTATATGAAGTTGTTGCTAGAGGTAGCCAAAAAGGCTGCTTTTAGCCTGCGAGTGGCTGAATTTAGGGATGGTCTTGTCAGTCATTCAGTTAATCTACTACTTTGGTCCAAACTGAAATATCTCACCAACTAGATTTATCATGAAGTTTTATTCAGACATTCATAGTCCTGAGAGGATGAATCCTACTAGCTATCTATCCTGGGAGTTTTCCTGTGGCACCACAAGGGTGACATTTTTGTTTTCTTCGTGAAATGTCTGAATAACTGCTGGATGGATTCACATTCATGTCCCGCTCCGGATGAAATCACTGTCACTCATTTGGTCAAAATGTATAAAATAACATAAATGACTAATTACCTGCACAACACATTCCCAACAGCACTGCTAAAAACCAAATGTCAGAGCGCTAACACGTCCCCCTCCAGTCAAAAATAAGTTTCTTCTTGTTCATACAATAGAACGTTTGAGCCTCACCGTGTATGAATGACTCTAGTGCTCACGGAAAATGTGTTTTTTAAGGGGCGGGGCCTACGAGCATGATTTGTGACATCACAAATAGTTTGGGAGCCAATCGAGATCGATCAATCTAGTCTAGAAGACATCTTGTGTCCAGCAGGAATTTTTAATGAAACAGTAAAACTTAGCAATATATAATACTTTTTTCTGAAAAACACAATTTCAGAAGCACATTAGAGAGCTTTATGGATGCCTCATACAGGTACTACATGCACACTTTAATATTATAACTGTTAAACATCATCGTGTTCATATTCACATCACGAACTTGTTGGTATACAAATGCAACGTTTAGCTCATAGCACTGCTGTGTAGCCTCACAGAGCTGTGAGCTGCAAACTCTTGATCTGATCCCTGGACAGATGTTAGTCACTCTTAAAAAAATAATACAGAAATTGAGATGGTGACTGAAATAAGAGACACACGCAGAGCAATAAGGAAAAAGGTGATGTGATAACATGTCTGACACACATTATGCTGCATTTTCAGGTGTTAATTATAACATGCAACATAGAAACAATTCAAAACACCACTGGGCAACATTTTTATGCACTTATCCAGGTTTTCATCACTGTTTTCACACACAGAGCATGCACCACATGCATTAGGGAAAGTAAAAAGTGTACCTGGCAGGAATCTTTGCCACCCATCCGAGATCCAGCACACAGCATGTTTTGAGTGATTTTCCCCCAGTAGTAATAACTGCAGTAACCCATTATTCTCACGTCCACAGCACGTAGCACAGGGGAGAGGTAGGCACTGTAAATCTGCGTCACACCCCAGCCGCTCACTGTGCAGACGTCAAAATTAAGTGAGGGGGTGTTGTCATCGGGCAGCTCAGCTGGCTGGACGTAGGCATTCAGCACCACCGGCGCACTCAGCTGTAACACAGGCCCCAAAGTTAGACGTGTTGATCAGGACAGCCACACTGTCCCTCCATTAAGAATGAGAAGACGAAAATGACGAGCGTATGTGTATTGTTTCAGCTTGCTCTGCCTACCTCGATGAGCATGATGTCATTGTTGAATGTCTTGTAGTTGTAGTTGTGGACAAATGTCCTTTTGACACTACGGACCTGTTCAAAACCCTCAGTTTTCTTCAGGTTGTGTTCACTTAGCACCACCTTCATCAAACTGCTCCTGATGACCAAAACGTACAAATGCTTCAGAGATTCTCCTTTTAATGTGAAATGCAGTAAAATGGCAGTTTCACACCTGTTCGTTCTTTCCACTTAAAACAGTAACAAATATAATTCTGACAATAATATGACCCTTTTTACTCCACTACATTTATCAGTCAGTCTCAGATACTAGAGACTTTACAAGACGTTTGCACACACAACATATGAACATGCACAGGTACAGCTGGAACAATCAGCCCCTTCTCGCTATTTTCTGATTTTTTTCATTTATACTTTAGGTTTATTTTCCTGATTATACTTACAAACTCTTACTTATGATTTTCAAAGTTCAGTCTGTCCTTGTAATGGCTTATTTTAAAATGGCATTTGTGATTTACACAGGTAAAGGATCAGAGTGCTTCTTTCACTGCTGCTCAGAACATCAGTGTTCAGTACTGTGTCAGTACTTACGGTATCCAGCAGTGGGCAGCAGACACCACCCACTTATCCCGCACCAAGGTTCCTCCACAGTAATGTTTCCCTTTATCATTCTGCAAGGACACCTGATATTTGATAGAGTAGGGCCTGACCTCCTGACCCCCAATGATCCTTGCTGCGTACGTCTCTGTAGACAGCGAGAACAGTTGCACTTTGATTCTCTTGGTTTACAGAAAAAAGTCAAATGTATTACATTTTTCCACCCTTTGTTCTTATTAATCTCGATGCACTCCCGAAGTGTGGTTGAAGGCCACGTCAACAGAGTTTGTGTATCCGTTGTCGTGATCCAGGAGCTTACCTGATACTGACAAAGCCAAAAGCAGCAGCGCAGTCGACGTTTGCAGTGGAGACATATTTTTACTTTTCACCTGTAATGCAGAAACAAAACGATTCCAGACACAGAATTAATGCGCCAGTTTATTCAGTTACTATCCTGATCTTTATTGATTATACTTAAGTGCTGTCTTATGTAAAACACATAGTAGAATTGCACTTTTTATCCGTAGGGACATGAGACCTAAAAAAATATATGGTAACACTATTGCAATTCTGTTTTTTGCCAGAATACACGCTGAAGAAGCGCGTGTTGCCTGAAACAAGAATAAGCAGTTTGATGGGAGGGCTGTTCCTCTATTTTTCTTTTGTTTATTCACTACAAGAGGGATCCAGCACCCCGTACTGAAGCTAGATATGTGAGTTGAGCGTGTTGTTTCGTATTTGTATGAACACTAATATAACAGAATTCAGTACCGCATATAAGCAAGTGTACAATGGATGATTACCATGTAGTTTACCTTGAAAACGGTATATCGCTGCGACCTTTAGTGTGAGGTGTGTCTCAGTTTAACCCTTTCCGAACTAGGGATGACACCTGAAAGTATTCTGTAGATGAAGTACAACTAATTACTAACAAAAAGTTAACTTCTTCAACTGTAGTCAGTGGCTAGGTCTTGTTACTGACTGGTTACAGTCTGTTAATGAGCTTAAATTCATCACGAGTATCGGCACCTTGCTTGAAATGTTAATGTTACACAGAAATCTTACCCTGGAATCTGGCCAGACCCCTGATTATTGATCATTAATCATTAATTTCTGAACAAAAGGAGTTAGTATCACCGTCTACTCACCTGTCAGCCCAAACACAAGCAATCTTCAGAGTTTCTCCTTCTGGTTGGACCAATGCTCCCCTGTTTGACTTTTATAGTGTAACTGTATCCCTTGTTCATATCTTTTGTTGACATTATCTCTTCGTCCGGTTTTGTACTGAGACCATCTCACGCCGCAACAAAGCAACTGACCTACAACATGACAAAGCTAAAGTGTTCTCCTGTATTATGTTTGTCTCTCAGCTCTAGTTTTCTGCCTGTACCTGGGGATATGAGGGGATGGGAACGCCTTTTGCACCGTCATCACCACCACCACCAGGTTGTCGACATCACAAATGTCTGATGGGAGGAAATTCACTTGGAATAATTTGCCATGATTCAACTTTTCTTGCATGTCTTTGCAAACATTTTCTTATAAAGAACACTGATCAAAAACAGGTAAAAGATCATATCTCATCTCCCTGTTTTCCCACTTTTAATCTATGAATTGCGTAGACTAGAAGGATATTTAAGACGGATTACTCTCCAGCTGTTTACCCTCTGGCTGTACCTTCTGTTCTCCACATTACAAAAGGCAAACAACAACTCACACGTCATCGTCTGCTGTCCTACACGTCCTGGGTTTTGTTGTACACATGGGTGCAGAATCTCACAGATTTATCACACTATTAGTCAGAGAAATAGTCTGACTGTGGACTAAAACTAAAACATTTAAACGAAATGTGAAAAATTATTTTTAAAAAAACAGAGCAGAGAAAAGAAAAGCAGCAGATCCTCAGTTTTGAGAGGCTCGAACCAGCGAAAATGTATTTACTCACAATTGACAACTCCGTTAATGGACTCATTTCTCCAGCTCTAAATAAAATAATAATAGTTGGCCAAAGCAAACGGTGTCGAAAAACACCTGATAAAGTGTGGGACTAAAAGGAGGACTTTATGCACAACCTTCGTGGTGGATTTCTTGACTTGCTGATGCAACTCCATCCTGGCTCCCTGCCACCGAAGAGCTTTTGTGCTCCCCCACACAGACGGATGATGGCTTCAGATTCACCAGGCAGCCAGAAACACAACTGCAAATGAATCCGGACATCACTTGGTGTCTGACGGATGTGGAAATGAGCGTTTGCTAACACATTTGTGGTTACAGCTACAGAACGTTAAGTGATAAAATCTTAATGTTATATTTGCAGCTTGTTGCGCTGCTCAAAGTGGACAAATGTATTCATGCAGGTTAAAACCTGTACTGTAAAACTGGATCGCTCACAATACTTGTACCTATACAATATAAGTACTTGTACTTTAATCCAGTACATTTTCTCCTCTTGCAACTACTTTATTCTTCTTCTCTACATTTGAGAGACATTTTGTTCTTTTTACTCGACTACATTTACTTCTACTTCTACTTTAAGTACTTTGCTTACAGACCCACTTTGATAATTGGCAACCCAGTCGCCAGAATAGTAAATAACGGGATATGTGATAATGTGAAATGGGATAATTAAATCAATTAGGAAAAAATTATGTTTTTGCTTTTCTGATTCTGTCACCACGGACACAGCTGGAAACTGTCCTGTCATGATGTTCAAAATGTCCAATGGTTTCACGCTTACCAGTGCTGATGATGTAAGTCAGCTCATATACACGTAATGTCCTATGAAAGTACAACAAATGTTGATATATAAGTTTGACACGTACAAATTTGAATGCAACTGTGGTTTTTCAGAAAGTTGAATGGGCTGTACTAGTACTTTGTTTACCTTTTACTGTATTCACACTTGAATCCATTACTTTATTCACATTGCTACACTGCTGTATTACTACTTTCAGCTAAGTAAAAGAGTATTACTGTACTGTAAATGGTGGGCTGTGAAAGTACTGCAGGTAGGCCGCAAGAGGTCAAAGTTACATTTTGTAATTGCCATAAAATATTCATGACTAAATATTTACATTTATAAAAGAAATTGGAACTAATAAAACATGGTATGTGTTATTCTTCGTTTATCTGACCTATTTTTATCCGTGTTTTTACACCCAGCTGTGGAGATTAAGTTCAGCAGGCGGCGCTGCGGGAAAACATAAATCAACATTATTTGATTGGGTAACAGACTTCCACACAACATTGACACCTATCTTATATCGCGTCGATGATGGGAACTGAGCTGTGATTAAAAGTTTGGCTGGGTCCCAGAACAATTTCAAATCGGGCCGCGTCATTCTCGTCAAGTTTGGGATGATTGTCTAACATTCGATAATTTGAGAAACGTTTCTCATTAGACATTATTCAATTTCTCCTCAGCCAGTCAAAGGAAAATTCCCCTAAAGTTTGAACGGGAAGCCTCTGCTGAGTCACTGGTGCTGTTAGGAAGGTGATACTGGCACAGATAAGACATCAGTGCAACCTCGGTCCAATCACTGTAAACCAAGATTATCTCAGGATCTACACGTCTCCTCTCCAGTGAAACATTTTGTTACAGCATCATGAATTAGTCATTTTTTAAGTGACTTCAGTTTTATCCTTCTAATGTCATTAATTGAAAATAAACCACAGAGCACTTTCAATCCTCATGTGCGGACGCTGATGAGCAATAAGTGTGTGTATAAAAACAGAGAGGAGGTTTTAGGGATTAGAGAGCTGTAGTTTGTGATGCACAGATGACTTGTCATTCCAGCGTCTGACAGATGAATGTGAGAGCTGGCCGCCATGCGCAGCGATGACAGCTCTTGGATAGAGGAGCGGGTCATGCGGAAAAAAGCCAGTGGTCAGCACTCAGGGGGATGTGAGAGGTACCAAGAGCGTGGCTAGAGCTATCAGTAGCACGGAGGGCAAACAGAGAGGGCTATTAGCCGGCCGAGGTCAGGAACTCCGCAGAGGGATGGTAGCAGCGATGAGACCTGCCTGAGCCGTGCTCCATTTTTAATGACACCCGGGCCTGAGAATAGATGTGGAGCAGCAGCAGTGCTGGCTCGACCTGGCCGAGTACAACGAGATCCTGCTGCTTGTCATCAGTCAAACACCCTCATTAATCCTTCCTGGGGAAAATCAGTGAGGGGAGACTGAGCAGTGATGAAGAGCTACAGATCTCCTCGCTGAACCTTCTTTCATTCAGCCCCATTTGATCCACACGAGTGGGTACAATCACAAGGTTGAAGATGTCAGATATTAGACAGAGCTGACAGGCCCTGACATCAGAGTAGCTGTGCAATTAACATGGAGGTCCTGACGTGCAGAAGGAAGACAACACAATACATGCCTCACCTTTAATGTGACAGTAAATGCTCCTTAAGTCTTCAACTAGGTAATTATGTAAACAATGATATAGGGCAGTGTGAATAGGTCATAGAAAAGGGTGGCACGAGGGGCCGTGCTGAGGAATCTTCAATTATATATTGGTCCAGGACAAGGAGGTGACCATGGAAACTGAAATAGGAACTATAAGTAACCCGAGAGTGCAGGTGCAATCCTTCCCGTTAAAATTAGACGAGAAGCACACAGGTAAAGCTCTCTCTGTGTGTGGACTGCTGCTTTCCTATTGCTTCGTTATGGACCTGCTGTCTTTATTATGTTGCATGCTGTTGGAAGTCCTGGCTGTGAACTGTAAGTTAGCCTCTTTAATGTTGAATTTACAATTTTCTTTTTTGATGCATGAAAGGGCTTTAAGTGCAGTTGAGCCTCTGGGGGATACATCGGCAAGGGAAAGTTGGGGATGCAGACTCTGCATGTACTAGCATCCTGATAAAACAACATATTCTCAGTGTTTAAAATGGGCTGAATATCTTATTAGCATCTCTTTTATCAATGTTTTAGAAGATCCCTTTTAAGGCTGTGCTCTGGGGCATATTAAAGTCCTGATGCTCCCTCCTGAGATGATCTTTTGATAAAAAAAAGTGTGACTCAGAGCCATTTTCATCCGGGCATGACTGAGCTTCTGACTGTTTTAAATCATAAATCAGATGAGTGGAGAAAATTTAAAGGGCAGATTGTACTGAAAAGTTAATGAAATATATCAGAAGTACATCAGACGGAGCATCATTTTGTTTTTGAATAGTTTTCTGTACTGCCATAAACTCACCTGTTGAATCTGCTGATGTTCTTGTTTACATTGTGAAGTTGAATTCAAAATTCAGTTTCGAGGCTCCGTAACACGCTACTTAGTACAACAAGGATATCTTTTCGAGATATCTGAAGAGCTTTTGAAATGGAAAGGTCAGTAAAAGTGTGCTTTTCTTTCACCAAAAGAATTTGAAACCTCAGAAAACAACAGATGAAGACCAACGGCGACATAATTGCGGCCAACACCCCCTTTTGTGCCAGGAAATTATGTGGCTAAGAAAAAAAGGGAAAGGAGACTCTGATAAACATCATAAACAGGTCCAGGATCTGGGACAATGTTGGAGGCTGTTAAACGTTTACAGATGAGCGTGTTTTGAAAATATAATAATAATAATAATAATAATAATAATAATAATAATAATTGCATTGTTACCATGTACAGTTTAGCAGAGTGTAACCAAATTCAGTTCTGCCCACAGGACACAATAGGAGGCCCATTATTCAAGGCTCAGTTCCCAGGTCATTACATAACCTTTTCCGATGTACTCGTATGTGTGTGTGTGATTACCTCACACACACACAATCCCTACTCTATAGTACACTGTATAGAGTTACCATTTAGCTTTTTGACACGCACACATGCTGCTAATTATAGCTCAGGATCAATATCTAGGCAGTAATGAGAGGCTATTGTTTCATCCCTGGTGGCTCTCAGTCACTGTGATGTTGACTTTCAGTGTATGAGTTTCAGATGTTTACAGTGTGCTGTAGACACTCTCAGAGATGTTGTATGGATTTTTAGAAATACTGAGTCCAAGCGCTCCGAAGTTCCCGAAGCATACAGTACACTTGCCAATCTTGAGACCTCAAAAACAGGGAGGGGGTTTCCAAGCCAGAGCAGGGAACTAAGGGTCCCCCCTGCAAAATCTTGAGATCCAGAGACAACAGCATTTTTATGTTCGATACTGTTAATTTTACCTTTAATTCTCAGAAAGCAATACAGAACATTTCACCCCTCTGACATGAACTTACATGAATCTATGGCATAAAGTAATATTCATCACTTTTTAAAATGTTTTCCCCCTGATTATTAGCATTTATGCATTAACGTTTAAGTAGTACTACTTATGTAGTTGAGGTATTTATAACTATTTAACTTGATAGTTTCTTCTGTAACATATTTTATAACTTTAGATATGTTACGGTTACCTGGAGAAAATGTGAAGATGAGAAAACAAGCTCTTTATCAAGATAAACTGTAGGTTTGTTTTTCAGTGTGCAGTTCATCTGAAACGTATTATTTCAAATGTGTTTTGTAAAGAATATAGTAATACTTGATGTAGTAATTAGAAACTAAAAGCTCATTTAGATTTAAAGTTTGAATCTACACATAAAGCTTGCGTGTCACGGTATCACTCCAAGTTGTGTAGAAGTACAGCAAGAAAACAGTACATATTTGTGCTCAAGCAGCAATTATTTAGTAAATGTAGGCTACTTAGTTAGTTTCCTCCACTACAGGAAGAGAGGAGGTCCAAATCATGTCATGGTGTTGTCTCCAAACTGTGTGTTCCCATCAGATAGACACTCATGGTCAGACTCATCCTCGCTGTGGCTCAGAGCAGGATTGCTTTTCATTGATCTGCTAAGCCAGCAGCGTCTGTGCACTGAAGTCCTTCTTTATGACTTGTGTTGTTCCTGCTGATGCTGCAGTAATAATGTTACAACTCTGTCTGCTCTCCTCTGTGTGGGTTTGTTCACAAAAGAAACCTTACGGACGCTTTTATTTGTTCCTCCCTAAATCAAGTCTTTATTTCCCTGTGTGCGTGTGTCGCAGGTATAGGGGTGGCCCAGGAGCGCATAGTGGGAGGATACGCACCGGTCCCACATTCAATCAAGTACATTGTGTCGATACAGACGACCCAGCGTCAGCACTTCTGCGGGGGCTCCCTGATAAATAAGTATTGGGTGCTCACGGCAGCTCACTGTAACGTCGGGTGAGTTCATTCTTCTTTTGATTTGAGTATAAAAGTTAACCTGAGGCAGAACCCACCGGTCACAGTACACTGCACACCTTTGTGTCCTGATTAAGTTTTTGTATAGGCAGCGATAAAAGGCCTATTGACATATGATGACCTCAACTTGACTTCTCTGCGTGTTAATGTGTGTATACATGATTACCATCGCAGATCCAGTCATTTGGAGCCATATCAGATGGTCACTTCTGATAGTTATGGAGACTATTGAGAGAAAGCACATGAAAGTGACACCAGCAGTAACAAAAGGAGCTCTCTACCGCTGGAATCTGACACAAGTATAGGAAAGTTTCAAGGCTTAATGACAATACATTTTTGCTCGTAAGGAAGCAATAACCTCTGACGGTTTAGTCCAGATAACAACAAACTGGTACTGGTCTTTCATTCGATTACAGAAACTGGATTGTCGGTGAAGTGTCAATAGCGCCAACTTCCCGAACAGTGAACAAACAACAGCTTCAGTCCTTCACTGTTATAACAGTAGTCAGCAGTCCAGTGACAGGGCTGAGTTATTATGTTTGATTCATTAGTGGACAGAAGATGTCTTCTACTTCACTGGACAGTCCAGTCTCAGTGTCTGTGCACTTGAGGCTGTGAAGTTTTCCACATCACACTTGATTATTTGGTCAGGATTGGCTAACAAACTATTTGTGATGTCACAAATCATGCTCATAGCCCCACCTCTTAAAATCAGATTTTCAAAAATGTTTTTTTACAGTATACTCACACATGGGTCAACAACTGTGAAAGGTGTCTCGTATGATGAACCCACAGAGAATTACCATACGCTCAGTGCAGCTTTTTAGCGTCTTTCATCTCATCATTTGGTTTTATATTAAAGAGTTCATATAATACTAATTATCAGGTTCATACTTTTAATCGGGGGTCCTAGCAGAATAGGTTTACATACTTTAATTTAAAAAAAAAAACATAATTATTCTCATATGGTGATTTGCTGCAGCACCCCTTTTCACACTGCGTCTCGAACGCTCTGTTTTAGCTACGGAGTGAGACATCTTGCCCTTGTTCAATCTTTGGTGCGAGTTGCACATGCGCATTACTTAAAGAGCAGAATGTAGCAAATCAGAAGCAGAGCAGGGCGGGTCATGCCTAGCAAGGTAGTGTGATCCAAAATAACGCCGCTACAGCTGGTAACCAAGGCTGCGGAACAGCCGTATATATTTTATAATATATATGTAAATATATATATTTATATTATATTATATTTACTATTCATCCCTTTGGCATGGACACAAAAATGCTACATAACACAATAAAGGAAAGGCAAAAACCCAAAAGGCAGAATATGACCTCTGTAATGTTGCTCCGTCAGTGGTGGATGTGTCAATGAGGTCATAACATGTCGAGATGAGGTTTTTTAACAGCTGTTCCATTGAGAGGTACGATACCAAGTTACATACCAGTGGGTGTTTTTCTTGGCAGACATTTTGATGTCAAACCAGGAAGAGCAGGTTTAATTAATGACTTTAACAATAGTTGAATTCCAGTTCAAGCTCTCAGTTTTCAGGAACCTGGTATTTTTGCATACTTGTCATTGTCACAACTTGCTGGAACAGATCCATCATTAATGATATTACTTACACTTGTGCTTTTACAGCTGACACAGTGATAGACAGTGGCAAAGTTGCATTGTGGGTAATGTAGGCACCAGGTTTGTATCACTGAGTGACATCAACAGAGGAAATTTATAAGATTACATCGAGCCACAAAAGGCTTTATATTACTTTTTTCCACATAGGCCTATTTTCTGTGTAAAATTGGTGGAGTTACCCTTTAAAAGGAACATAAAACATGTTGAATAGTCCACTTCTATAGATCCCACAATGTCAACCCATTCCTTCAATATTCACGACACATACTATCTTCACAACACGGTGTCTCCAAATCGCTTCTCCTCTCTGCAGGGTAGAGAAGATGATGATCGTGGCAGGGGACTACTCTCTGGCCATCTATGAGGGAACAGAGCAAGAAATCCTGCCCCAACTTTTGGTTCCCCACCCTGAGTACAACAGCACCACCAACAACAACGACATCATGCTTATAAAGGTGCAGTCCGCAAACTATCGGACTCTATGTTCGACTGAATTCATTTTCTCTCTTCACTGATCACACTGTCTATCATCATCTCTGCAGCTGAAGGCCCCGGTCTATCTGAACAGCTACGTGTCCATCGCTCTGCTGCCCCGGCACGGCGCCTCCATAGCGGAGGGGAGAGTGTGCCGAGTGTCAGGCTGGGGATACACCAGCCCGAGCGGAGGCCAGATCCCCTCCACCCTCCGCACTGTCAAGATCCCCATTGTCTCCACTGAAAAATGCAACAGCAGCGAGTCCTTCGACGGCAGGATCACAGAAAACATGCTCTGTGCTGGTTACAGCATCGGTGGAAAAGATGCCTGTCAGGTAAGAGGAGTATTTTACATAGTGATATTGCTAATTTGACCACAGTACTGTGAAGGATCTGAATATTTCTCCCACCACTGGTCTCAGAAATGTGGTGTCATTTGCTGTACTTTGTACTTTCCACAAACGTTACTACAGGAGTAAACTGTGCATTTGTTGGGCATTGTTTCCACCTGCAGATTAAGAAGCATTTAGTGCACAGTTGAACGTGAGATTGAGTCGAAATGAACTGCAGCGAACACAACAGTGGAGGTCTACGGCACAAATGAAGCTATTTCAGGCTGTGACTACACAAACAATATTTGTAAGTCAGTCCAGTTCGGTGCTGGTTTTGGTCGTTTCATTGGAAGAAAAATATAGAACATCACCCGACCTTTCCTTTAAGTTTCTTTGGTAAAATGTGACTCTAAGAAGCGCTGCAGAACATCAAGTCACCCCTGACGTTTCCTCCTCTCCTGCTGTTTCAGGGGGACTCCGGGGGTCCGCTCGTATGCGAGGGCCGGGTCTACGGCGTGGTGTCCTGGGGGAGCGGATGTGCCGATGCCCGGTTTCCTGGAGTCTACAGCACCGTGTCCAAGTTCCGCAGGTGGATAGACAACACCATCTTTAACTACTACAGCAAGTGCAAGAAGGATTAAAACCGAGTGCTGCGGAGATAACACTTAAACACTCAGTGAAGACTTCATTTCAATTTCACTCCTCTATTTGATCTTTTGAACCATTTGTGCACATTATATTATATATTGAAGGAATTGTTTGACGCTTTGGGAAACCCTCTTATTTGTATTCCTGCTGAGACTTGGAAAAATAGATAAATAAGCGTTATCAATCTGAAAATCGAAGTCTCGGCACAGATTTGAATAATAGCATTCCCCAAAATGACGCACTATTCCTTTAAGTTTTCAAGCTTGAATATTTATCATGTCTGTTGTTGATCTGTTTAAAGCATTTCAGAAACAAAAACAAATGATGGCTAATACACCTCAAACACCCCTCTGTTACAAAGAAAAGGATATTTTGATCACATTTCCACAAACTGACAAGACTGAGGTGCCAAATCACTGCTGAAGGAGCAGAACATCAAAGCCTCATGGGGAACTATTTGAAATGCCTCGAATCAGTGAATCCACAGAAAATCAGGTCACACATGGCATGACTATTCAATACTCATGCACAGGCAACACAATGACAGCTGACACAATGACAGCAAGGCAATCCAATACGGTAGATCTGCAAAAACAACACAGTCTCACTCCCAACTCGACAAAAACTGCAGCTTGGTAAGCGGCCTTGAGCTTCAAACTATGACTTTTAAGGGCCAGTTAGCAACAAGCACAAAAGCCAGATGTTGGCGGGTGTAAGTAGGTTTTTTGGGCCGGTGCGAAAGGGTTATAAGACTCACCCAACCACCCTGACCACCCACTAACTCAGACATTGCCAGCTGATTATACTACTGCACGAGAGGGGTGTTTTAATAAGTGATGCTCGAGTGGTATTTACTGCGTCAAACTTTGAGGCGCAGGGCCGCTGACCAGCCTGCTGTATTCGACACACTCGGAGTGAGAACAGGCTGCAAAAAACACTTCCTCTGTGGAAAACATGCAATGTTTAGTTTGGTGAGACTGAAACTGATGAATGATGAGAGAAGTCCCCCTCCCCTCAAAGATATGTTTCTCTTCTTGATGTATATGCAGAGTCAGTCTGGTCCAGTAATTAGTGTGATGTGGGAACTTCAAGCCTCAGTGGACTGGACTTCACAGTAAAGGAGAAGATCTTGTGTCCAGCGGTTAAAATTACATCTGTTCTCCCAAAATCTATGAATATAAGTCGAGTATTTTCTAAACATCTGAAACATGTCCGGAGGGGATGTTTAAGTAATTTATCAAGCAAAACATTTGACGGTTGCAGCCTCTGAAATATGAGGATTTGCTTATTTCCCTTATAAATAGAGGAGTTTGAATTTGAAGATGTTATCTTGGTGGACATCTTTCACTTTTTTGTGATGTGACAATCAAAAAAAAATCATAAGATTGATTGATAATAAAAACAGCCATTATATGCAGGAAATTGTCAATTGAAATGTTGTTTTGTTTGCGGGTTTGTTGCATTGGATTGCAAGAAACAAACATCAAAATGGTAAAATTAAGCTCATTTAATATTGAACGCAGCCGTAAATAATACACAAATGGGTTGATTCATTCCCTTACAGTAAAATGTAATCAATTACAGACCATTAAGGCAAAAACTTCTGTCAACCTGGATGTGAATGATCAAGAATCTATACGTTGTGTGTGCGTGTGTGTGTGTGTGTGCGTGTGTGTGTGTGTGTGTGTGTGTGTGTGTGTGTGGTGGGGGAAGACAAAGCAGCTGCCTTTTCCTGAGCGTGTCCTCAGTTTAATTAGTAAGTCAATGATTACTGCCAATTTCATGTGGTTTATTGATGGACTAGCGGTGTTATAAACCTGGCACTACGCATGAAGCACCTTCTGAGAGAGAGCGAGTCGAGCAAATGCATGGAACAAGGTTTTAAAAGAAATAGAGAGAGAGAGAGACTGAAACTGAGTGTGTGTTATAAAACAATGACATTAACTGTAGTGTTTTCTTGTTTTATACACTTTAATAAAATACCGATCATCCCACTCCGGCTTTCTTTATTCGCAATTAGAGGCTTCCCTGCCGCTCTTGGCTCCTGAGTGGAGACTTTTAACGGGCGGATTACACAAGCTGTTTGGATTGATAACTCGCAAAAGTCCTCCTCATGCTGTGTCATTTATACAACGAGTCTGTTAAGCGACTACGGGGGGGACAATTAATAAGTCAGTGTGCTGATTAATTTTTAAAAACTACAGCAATCCCTTTTGGTTTCGGAGCGTAACTCTTTGTCGCCTGTCGGAAAAAAACAGCTGAAGGAACTATCCCAGGACTGGACTGGCTTCATTAAATATGCATGCGGCCGGCCGGTCCCTCTGAACAATCTGTGTAATGGCTCTGAGGCGTCGCTTCCTCGGCCGGGCAGTGATTCCAGTAAAGACGAGCAGGGGGGGAGCCTCCGCCAGGTGGAATCAGTACCGCCTGCTTCACACCTGATAGGTGTAGGTGTATCACAACAGCATGAATAGTTGATGGCCTACTTTATAGGCCTCTCTGGTTTCACCGCTCTGTGATGATGGGTGTGTCAGTGCCCCATGTGATTGATGGCTTTCAGGTCCTTTATGCCTCTGATTTTACAGGCTTGGTTACATAAAGGACGGCTCCTTTTGTTTCCGGCATGAGAAGGCCTCTCAGGAGACCGTTGGAGTATATCTCCTGACACGGTTGATCCACAGTTCTTCTATATGTTCTCCGGCTCACAAAAGGAAAATGTCCCCGTCTGGGTTTGTGGGTTTCATGTTGGAAAAGTATTGATTGAAGCGTATGGATTGTGACACTGTCCCACACAGCTTCTCCCAGAGGACTCTGCTTTGTGGCGGCTGGGAAGACAAAACATGTTTTACTATCATAATGGCTTCTTTTCCCCAAAACTAGGCCACCAGAATCCATTATTTTCAATATGTGTTATTCATGAAAGGAACAAAGATTGCTTTAATGCCTCAGGCGGACATTTGTGGTATCGGGGATGGATTGGTATAGTATATACACATGAATAGACATTTAGGCGATGGTGGAAGAATTTCTCAGATGTTTTACTTAAAGTGGAACAGACAACTTTTCCCACCCATCGACTCCAAGTGCTGTTTTTTGGTGATGCAGCCAGAAAGACGGTTGGATAGTTTCCATCTTCCTTAGAGAAGCAACTACCGACAAACAAAACACAAGTTTATTCATCAAGTTCAGCGCTGCCAGATGGGAAATGTTAAACTATTGGACCAGAGGCTTAAAATGATCATATTTTGGATCATATACATGTCATTACCGTGAGACAAAAATAGGCGTAAATGTGTAATTTTACAGACCCACACATTTAAAATCAATTACTAGTTTTACTGATGCATTCAAAACACAGCATACCTTGGTGAGGAAGTTCAAGCTCCACCTACAAGTCCAGTGTTCGGCAGTGAGGATCCATGTTTTGCTGTCCAGGTCATGTCAGGAAATGAATTAAAAGGAGACTAAAACCAACTACATTTAAGCATCACAAAACAATCAGATTCTTATTGATCGTACATCATACAGAGGGCAAAATTATTGCACAAATATGATAAATATCATACCTCTGGCAACACTGATTGATTTAGTCTGTAATGGAGACGTGAGAGCAGATAGAAAAGCTGCCAGGTCAGCAGTTTGCCTTCATTTCCCTGAGAGACTTTTGTTCCTGGTGGCAGAATAAATTGTTCGGTGAAAACATGGTTTTACAGAGAACTGACCTAAATGCAGATGGTGACATTATTCTAAGCCAATCAACATTTACATCATGATACATTAAAGCAAAAAAAAAAAAAAGCCAGTTTATATAAAAGGTCCAGTACAACAATGTAAAAATGATGCATTACAAGAAAAGATTAAATCCTGCTTAAAGGGGGAAGAAATTCAAACTCAGAATTTTAATATTTACAGTATGAACACAACTCGTTTGCATTTATTTTCTCAATAACGGAATAAACAAGCTGTTCTCAGAGGAAAATAAGGTCCTCACAACACAGTTTAAAGCTAGAAAGGTGTCAGGGTCCGCCAAATAAACAAAGTGAAACAGTAAAATTGTGTTGTCCTTTTAAAGTTGAGTTTGTTCACGCACACAAATCAGTCAATGAACTCTCTTATGATTAAAATTTCTTCCTCAATGCTACATAATGCACCTTTAAGTAAAAGTACAGAAATATTAAAAGACTCTACCAAAAGCATCCCGAGTAAAAGTTGAAGTTTTGCAGGAAAATGCTCCTGACAGATTGATGCATGTAGCATTTTAACTGTTGAAGCTAAATAATGCACAAACCTTTCTGAAACTAAAATTGTTTGTTGTTGTTTGTTGTGAAATGTTGGCTAACTTTACACACTTGTTTCAACTAATTATTTAAATGAAACCATCTGAGAGGTTCAGAGGCGATCAGCTGACAGCTCAGACATCTGAAACCTGGCGAGGCGCTACACGTAGCTGTTTGTAAGAGGTCACAAGCCACAAGGTTAAATATGAAACGATCCAGTGTATTTGGTGGAGTCAAAACTAAGTACAGAATCCTCCCAGGATATTTATATTAAAAAAACTACATCATTTTAGCCTTTAGATAACCTTTCTACTTTCCCTTCAGCTCTCCTTCATATGCCGTTTGTCTGGCAACTTATTTTAAGTTTTGCAGCCAGAAGTCGAGGAAGGAGCCCCGCTGTTCTGATGTTTTACATCATGGGGGGAAAAAAAGAGAAAGAAAAACACAGTGGAGTAGAAGCTTAAAGTAAAATGACCTCAAAATTGTACTTAAAAATATACCGCTTGCTTAACACGCTGTAATAATCAGGCTTCTGCTGGTGCCTGGGCTGAATCCCCCTGTCGCAGTTTTTCATATCAGGCACCTTTTTGAAGACGAAGGCTTTGTTAATAGACAAGAAACAAACAAAAAGTGGAGGCTGTTAGAAGAAGATGAAAATGCACATGACTTATTTGAACCACCAGGGGGCATTTGATCATTAAAGCATGAGGAGGAGGAGGAGGAAAACAACAGATGAGATGCTGGGCCTGCTGGCACTTCCTCCTCTTTGATTATAATAAGCCCTTCCTCTGAAGTGTTGTGTCTGCACATGAAAACGTTACATCACGCTGTTGAATCCAAATGATTGTGATCGTTCGAAAATGTAAAACAAAGTAACGAGTGTGTTGTGACTCTGCTGGAGAGGCTTCATTAGACTGACAATGAGACAGAGGGAGGGATGAGAGGAGAGAGAAGTCCCTGCATGGTCCTCTTTACTTATTATAGCCGAGGTGGAGAGACTTGGAGGCCGGACAACTGTTTGAGTTCAGAGGGATGCCAGGAAGCTCCGAGGCATGACAGAAGCTGAGATGAAAACGTGACCAGATTTGTGTGCAGCCCCTCTCTCTCTCTCCAAAAAACCAAAGTGCCATTCAACTTCACAAACAGCCTTCCTTTCTTTCTCTCCGGACCCTCCAGAGATTCAAGCACTTTATTCTTTTTTTTTAAAACATTTTTTTTCTCCTTAAGTCTTTGACATGGCTCCAGCCAGGAGGCTTTTTTTCATGAATCTGGGACAACATGCATGTTTAAAATATGCAGGGGATGGAATAATTGGCTCAGAGGCAAAGACTGAATTATGATGTTTCTTTTCTTTCTTCAAAATTAGATTCTGCGATTGATTTTTTTTTGCTTTTAAAGAGAAATATTCAGAGGGGGAATGGCAGAAAATAGATCCTCTGTGATTCTCTGTCTCGTGTTTCATTGTTACCGTGCAGCCAGGCTTCCTTTCAGTTGTAAAAGCATCCTCGACGGCTGTATTAGACACCGAAAATAGACGCAGGAGGGCAGATTCATGTCATAATGAGTAGGCCGAGTGACTGAATCAGCCACTCCAGTTCAGACTACTTCCAGGCTTCAAATAACAGCACTCAGAGTCAATTGTCTTGGCAAGCTTCGAACCTGACAAAGCGAACCATTAGCTAATACAGAAAATAAGCTGCCGATACTCATAGAAGACAGAATCCTCAATTTAAAAGTTATCTTATCTCATATTCGGCCGACACCCTGTGAGGTCAGTCGGCTCTAAAACCCATCACAACTTAAATGGGGCCATTAGTTTCCTCCTGTCCATCGAGGAGAGTTTGCGGCTAAACGGAGACGAACAGCTCAAGTGTTGCATCCTGACAGTTTTGGCAGCGCACACCTGGGAGAGCACAGCTGAATATTAAAAACCACTCGCGTTTGTGGAGTCAGGAATGTGTCAGGACTGGATGGCAAGAGCGGGAAATCCATCCTCCACAGCAGCGGGGCCTCATATACATATAGTGTAATACATCAGCTACATGTATCGAGCTTGCCACTGCCCATTTCCCCTCCTGAATAATGAATGTTGGGTTTTAAAAAGGAGCACGTTTTTAAGATGTGGCCAGAATTTAAGTGTCAGACATTCAAAAAATTATCTAACATTATCAACAGTGTTCAGAAACGTTAGGTCAAATTTGTCTATGTGTTGTGCAGAATTGTAGACTGAACTTAGCATGCTAACCAGCTAGCCCCAACCTGTAGCACAAGAGGTGGTAGTCCGTGTGTTTCAGCTGCAGCAGTGCATGGGAGATGTAAGTGGTGAGTTTGCTACTTAGTCTAATAAGTAAACAAAATAAACTCGTAAAATATCAAGAAAGGAGGTTTTCTAACCAGAAACGATCCAGGACGAGGTTAATTGCTTAAAAACACACTTCATCCAAAATGGACATCAAGGAAATAAAACTCATCAAAACAATCTCGGTTTTAGTTTAGTTTAGTTTAGTTTTGAGTAAGATGTGAAATTATTCCATCTCTCGCTGTTTTTGCTGCCTGACTCTCGGTATTCTGCCACATCATGCCTCTCTATCCCAGCCTGCTTGTGTCTTTCCATCCCAAAGACATATGGTGCATTCAATTTGAACTGGAAAGTCGGAATGTCCAATTTCCCAGCTGGCAATTTCAACAGAAAGACAACTTGTGTCTCACTAAAACACATACTGTCCAACTTCTATCTGTGGACATGTTGCTTCAATGTTTGTACGACCAAAATATTATAGCATTACAACGTTAGCAATGGTACTAACGATGGCTAACCTGACTGAAACAGGTTTTCCGACTCGTTTTACTGGGAAGCAGTCAAGTCATTAAAAAAGGTCATTCTCAGCTCTGACTTTCGAGGTAAATGAGGTAAAATCCCGGTCAGAGCTGGTGTAAATCACCTCTGTACTGTTCCCCTGTTTTCAAACATTGGAGGTTGCGGTGCAGGCAGACTCCAGTCAGCTAATAGGGCCACTTAGCTAGCAACTAGCATGGCAGCTAGTTGCCATAGTTAAAGATTACTACAGCAAAGAGAAGCAAGTCCAGTGTATTAAGTAGCAGTAAGCCGTTATGCTGCCCCCTGCAGTTTGGGAGCTCCCCTCGAATTCTTGCCATTTCTTACAAATTGCACCTGAAAAGTGAGCCACCGTGTCGGGCTAGTGTCTTACGTTACTACGTTGAAGGGCCCCCTTGTGATCTGGGGTGTATCTCATTAAAGTTGTCGAACACCCAGATATGGGAGATTATCTTGGTTACATAACATGCAAATCCTTAGACAAAGAGACATCTGCTAAGCTGCAACTCAAGTGGTAAACAATTAGATAACAGAGTTTGAGGCTTAAGTTCAATGTAAAAAAAAAAAAAAATGTCAGCCTGAAATGGTTCGAGGCGCAGGGAAAATAGAGAGTGATTAGTATTTGGAAGCAGGATGGGGATGATAATTGCAAGTAACTGCGCTTCAGTTTCCATGAAAGACATTTTTACCACGGAGGATGAGAGAGATGTGAAGTGTGTCATCTCTTTTCATCCCCCTCGACAGCGACGGGAGAGAGTCTGGGAGGAAACTCTCCGGGTGCACGGTTGAAAACATTGAGGTTATTTGTTCATTAATTACTGAATGCAGGCCAGAAAAATGCACCTATGGTTTTGGTCTTTAAGACGTAAAGACTGACTGACAAGACACGCTTTTGAAATACTCCTTCCACCCTCCCCCCCCTCTTTATGCCTGCGCTCTCTTCCATGTCCTTTTTGCTGCTCGGTAGATTTATCAAGTTTCCCCTCAGAGGATTAGCAGAAAGTAGAGCACTTTAATCATGTTTCCTAACTTAGGGCTGCCATCAAAGGCAGGCAGTGCTTTGTTCTGTTAGGAAGATATTGCTGATAACCCCCTCGAAGCCTCAGATCAGAAACCTCCTGACATTATTCCCCCACCTCTTTACCGACAAAACAAGACTCGCTTGTGAAAACCCGTGTAACATCACGGCTGATTGAATTATTAATGTTCTCTAAAGTTTCTTCAGTGGTGGAAAGTGATGAAGTAGATTTAAGTACTGTAACCAAGAACAATTTCGAGGTACTTTTCCAAGGTGAAGAGACAGGAGAGACGGCTGCCAAGCCAGTGACCACAGTTCAGGACTGCGTTTCAACATTTGTAAGTATGAAACCACTGGATATGTTTGATGAGGGACAACAATGTTTCAGCATTTGTAAGCAGGACACTACTGGATAGTTTTAAGAAGACCTTAGGACAATTTCCGCTTGTCTGGTCACAAAATATAATTTTTAACAGGAAGTCAGGAAATCTAAAGCCATGTTTGTGACGACCAAGACAGGTATTTTAAGCCAAAACATGATCTTTTTCTAACCCTAAACAAGTGGTTTTTGTGCCTAAACCTAACCAGATCATAAGCACAGTATTGTCACAGGGTACAAGAGAATTAAAGCTAAAGAGACATAAAGTTTGAAAATAAAAATGTAAGGCATCAACATATCTGGTTTGCACAAACGTACATTGCATTTACTCTTAACGAATGGATTGCAGAAAATGTATGTAAAAGTACAAATATGCATATGGAAAACAATTGTATTTGAAGAGATGTAACTAAAGAAAACAAACCTCCATACAAAAAAAATGCTTTAAATGACACATCAAACACAAAAACACTACAAAATACACAATTTTAATATATGACAGTTCTTTCAGTTTCATTTTTTAGGAAAAAATGAAACTGAAAGATACCTTTACTTTCTAACGTCCCCAGTGAAATGAAATGGAGCAAACTGAAGGTGTACAGAGGGGCTCTGCTATCAAAGGCTTCCGTTAAGACAACAAAGAAAACCTGCAGGCTTCAGGCTGTTTGAAAGGCAAGCAAGCACAGCCCTGATGCAGGTAGCCTAGTTTAATGGCGACCTTTGATGGTCACTCAACTAGGTTGTAGAACGTCCCTCAACTAGGAAGAACAAGGGCAGCAAAGAAATCTCAACAGAGCAGAGTTTCCAGCTGACAATCAGTTTGAATGAGGTCTGCAGTGTGTCAAGGACAGAATCAGAATGAGACTCGGATTGACCTGGTGCCATTCAGCACCTCTCTGAAGCCTTCGCCAAAGGGCATCGTCACACCCTGAGTGGCTCGGAGGGGGGGATGCACCAAGCTGCTCTCACTCATTGATTTCAGAGCCAGTCTCCAAACCCCCTGCACACAGGTGACCTGAATCCACTGCAGTCAGTCCAGAGGGATTTGGACATTCAGCCAGAATAAAGAAAGATAGCAAGTACTACACGATGGGACTGCTATAATTCAACCACTTGTAAGTGGTTACAGTCCAGTTCACATTACCAGTCATTCGATAAAACTGATTCTGAACGCAGGACAGACAGTCAATGATAATTATAAGTAAGCCGCTGCGCTAATTAAGAACTTGACGAAGCAGAAGTGACACTCGTCGTCTTGCTTGTGTTGCACGTCCCTGTCAGATGGTTTGAGAACATTTGGGGTGCGAGTGGAGGGGTGGAGGATGTGTGAGCGAGACTACCGGAGTGACAGAGGGGGCGATGTGAGGGGATTAAACTCAATATCTGATCCCATCAGAGCTGACAGAGTGTTTCAAACTCGCCATGAGCCGTGTTGTGCTCGGATGTGAATAACTGTCACTCTCTTTATTTTTATAATACGCATCCGCTGTCACCCGTCTAACCGTCTCAAAAGACGCAGTTTTACGTAACAACAAACTACAGAGGCCACATCATTGTTGAACATCTTGCGCTCAGCGTGTACCTCGCATGCCTCCAGCATACATGCCGTACTGCGCAGTATGAGAGAAAACACCCGTCCACACTGAATAATGCACGACAGTCAAGTGTTCAGACAGCTTCCGACATGTTTTGATCAGATGAGTTATTAACGCAGCGGCAACATTGTGCAAAGGCTGGAGATGTACTCGCTTCTTAAAGGAGCAATTTGTAAGATATGGCCAGAATTTTGGTTTCAAACACCCAAAACATGAACAGTATCAGCAGGATGTAAAGAAACTTCAGTGTTGGTGTTATGTCAAAGATGTCTATGTACTGTGTTGAAGAGAAGTTAGCATGCTAACCAGCTAGCCCTGGTCCGGCTAGTGTGTAATGCCACTTTGTACCACAAGAGGCGAGTTTCAGGTAGGAGATCTATGCTCTCTTAGCTTTTAGTCTAATACAATGAACATAAGAAACTCACAAGCTAAGCACAGTTAGCCGTAGTCGTGACTCCCCTGTGACCCCTGTGGTCTTGGTCCAGGCAATCTCTAGCATGACTGAATCCAACCAATTAGCTAACCGTAGCTAGCTAAGAGCAGCAGTTGTCGGTGATCTGGTCTCAACAGACCAGCTCGTCCTAATCAGTACTACGACCATATAGGTCAACTGAAAGCAGTGTAACACAGCCCATATTTACATTTCTTGTTAGGCGACAACCTCTAGTGGCTGTTGGAAGTATTACAGCAGCAAAGGAGGAAGTCAAGTTGAGTAGTATAAAGACCGGTCAGCACTGGGAGGAGGTCCAGAATGGATGGTCTGGTTAAACAAGGACAGGACTTTCACACCGCTGATTGTGTCTAATGTGAAAGCAAAAGTCAACAGTGAGTCCTTTTAACGTATTAACATAGTGCAGTACTGTGACATACGTAACTTAACTCAGGTTTTGTATGTAACATGGGTATTTTTAGTCACACCGCAATGTTGTCCTCGACCTAATCAAGTAGTTTTCTTGTCTAAATCTAACCAAACTGCTATCCAATGAAGACGATCCGGCACGCTTGTCGCTTGCATAATATATGCAGTCACTGGCAACTGACCTTTAGTCCTTTACGTATGTGTTGAAAAGGACAGGATAAACGAGGAAGTTATCATGGGAATATGTTGTTAAAAGCAAGTCTCCATCTTAAAAGAGAAAAAAAGTCCTGCCTTAAAAGTGCCAATATTGGTTTTGACGTCTATGAAACTCGACAAAGTTGAAATTGCGCAAGCCAAAGGTAGCAAGAGGGCAGCGAGGAGCAATTAATCTTCCTGTGCTCTGAAGCTCTGCTGTGTAAAATTGATGCTGCCGCTCAGAGGAGCCCATAATCACACTTCCATCCAAATCTAGGAGAAAGACAGAGAAGAGATCTCCAAAGCTGTCGTGCAAAGAGAAGCAAGAGAAGCTTTGACAGTGATTGGTGGCCGTTCTGTGGATTGGCTCTGAATGTCTTTTTGAAGTTGAACCATTCAGACAGAATCTTAAATGTACTTTGCAAACAGTCTGAATCTTCAATTGATTCTCCCCCCACAGAAAAGCTACTTCAACAAGCTTCTTTAGTCTCGCTGGAAAGAAATACATTCGATCCCGTGTCAGAGTGCACGAGAGATGTCACATCAAAGTCGGAGCCGCTTTCATCTGGCGACTCTCTGCAGATTACCAACCTGAAAGAGGACGTCTAGCTTCGCTTTCTGCAGAACTGCAATGTCAGGGGCGATCCAGGGAACCTGAAACTTTTAAGAAATCATCTCCGTCACTGACAAAATAAAGCAGAACCAGACACGGACACCAAGAGGTCAGTGGTCACGGAGACTGTCGCCTTGAAACTATATCGTGTAAGTGGATACGGCTCCTCAGAAGGAACAGCCTCCTCTGTGTGTGCGTGAAAGCAAAATCTTGTAGCTCTCAGCTACGTCCACAAGACCCAGTTCGAGGGAGAACAATGATTGAAGAGAACAGAGTCATTTCCGCTCCTGTGCCCCGCGGACGCCTGATAGCACTTCCAGCTGGAGATGGCAGACAGATTACATCTCATCCGTATGCAGAATGCACGAACCCCTGTCATCCTCCCTTCGCTCCCAGCCGGTGATTACTCGCAGAAGAGAAGGAAGGGGCTGCGATCAATATTGAGAAAGAGAGAGTGATGGGATATCGGAGTACACGGGCCTGATCTAAAAGAGATCCACGGTACCGCCTGGCCAATTCCAAACAGAGACAGGTGTTATGAGGCTGCAGAGCCCTCTGGGCGATGCACAAGCTCTAACTTGATGGAGTTTCTTTGAACGCCAGGGCAGAGAAGAGAGCAATCTCTGCGCAAGATAGTGAAGTCATGATACTACTTGTGAGACCTCCGCGTCAAAATAGTTGAGAGGAGGTGTCAAAGTGGATCTGCGGTCTGGTTTGAACAAGTCCATAAATGAGTGAAAGGCTTCACAGGCTGGTCCTGAGAGCTCGATGCTCAACGCGCTGCAGCTGGAAAGTACACAAGCAAATAGACAAAGTGTAAGCAAAGAAATCATCTGTATGCAGCAAATTGAAAGTGCTGCAAATACAGGAGACTCTTGAGAAAATGTACATGCTACGAATACATGAAACAATCAAGCAACACGCAGAAACACAACCGAGTACAAAAGTGTGCCGCAAGTACAGAAAACACAAGCAAATACATTAATAAGTGACAAAAAAACCAAAAATGTTTTACGAATACATAATGAATAACCCAAAACATGAAAGACAGAAGAACATAATTCATGTAGGATAGGAACTTCCGATGACTCCAATGATCAGTATTTAATGTTTTATTTGGTTATAACTGAATAAAACTCTTGTTTAGTTTAACTTTCGGGACAATTACAACCACTGCTTGTAATTTGGGACTGTCTGGTCACCCTATCGCTGCCCGTGATCCGAGGTCTTGGTCCAGGCAAACTCTAGCGGGAGTGGCTCCACGGCTAACTGAGCCAAAAGCTTATTAGCTAACGGTAGGTAAGTTACTTTTAATTTGTTAAATTTGACTAGTGCTGACTGACTACCAGTTACTACCATAGCTTTCTACCACGGTCTCCTGACCTGTATCGTTTGGAGCGCTGCACACTGTGTTAAATGCTCGTTACTTCAGCTCAGCTTTAGTTTCCATCATTCTCCGCCTAAACCCTATGAGGCATCTGCAGGCTGCACAGATGGAGACAGGTTAGTCAGCACTTTAACCCACATTTGTGCGGTTCAGTTGGCATAAAACAAAACACATCCACGTGATGACAGAGGGGCAGGGCTGTTCTCTCTTCACAACCGCTGGATAAAAGCCAGATTTTAGGAAAGTGTGTCTGTCCTGCAGTGATGTGAGTTTTGAGTTTTTGGACATTATCTCAATAAATAGGACAAGGGACAAGGGATAAAAAGGATGTGCAGATCACCTGTGTGCAGGGGTGTGGAGACCGGCTCCTAATTAATGAGTGAGAGCAGCTTGAGTCGTTCGTCCTCCTCGCTAATCAGGGTGTGACAACGCCTTTGTGAAGGCTTCAGAGAGATGGGTAACGGCTGCCAGGTCGGTCTGACTCTCATTCTGATTCTGTCCTTGACACGCTGCAGACCTCATCCACACAGATCGTCAGCCAGAAACTCTGCTCCGTTTAGGCCCCGCTGACATTTATTTGCTGCCCTTGTACTTTCTAGTTACTTTCTAGTGAGCTTTTGAACAACCGAGCTGAAAGCATCGAAAGTCACCATTCAACTACAGCCTAACCTTGATAGCCAAGCTCCCTTTATACACCTTTAGTTTGTTCCATTTCATTTCATTTAATGTGGGACTTAAGAGGCGGTAAACGTATATTTCACTCATTATTATCAAAGTATTTGTGACTATTAGCATTCCCCATGAATGAATCCATGTATATTTGTGTGTGGTTTTGGGCTGGTTTATTAACTTTATTTATATAGCACTTTTTAAAAACACAGTTTACAAAGTGATTTGACAAAACAAAGCAAAATTGCAGAGGACAAATGAATTTAAGTCCGTCATTATCCGTCTCTCCTTATCAGTTAATCTGTTTGCCCCTCATGTTTCTTGCCTGTCATCCTAGTTTAGAGGTCATTTCATTTTGTATTTCTCTTTGTTTTGTTTTTTATTTGCCTCAGCCTGCTTTTTAGTTTTGTTGCATGCCTTTTATTGTCTTTCTTTAGTTTTCTAGATTAAGCTTAGATAAAGTTACATTTTTGTTGTCTTCCTGCCTTAGTGTCTTGCGTTTGGGTCCTTTGTTTTGATAACCGTACCAACATTTGGTTGTGTTTTAATGCAGCAGTAGTTTCCTCTGCAGTGCAGATGCAGGGACACTGATAACAGAGATAGCACTTTACAAGCTTTTTATTGAAGAGCAGTGGGAACATCATAAATGACAAGGTTGCATAAAAACTCATTGACTTGATGTTGTGCTCTTTGATTCAGCAACACTCACTGCCACTTCATGATGATGTTTGATCACCAGGTAATTCGTTCACGGACTTTCCGGCAACATGAAGAATGGGCAGATTCACTGCCAAGACAGGTCTTTTTTTTAAAATCATTTACATTGTGGGTTCCCCATAGATTAAATCTAAAGGTATTCAGCCTTCGGGCCAACTCTCGCCCTTAAACAAACGTCCTTGCAAACCTCAGCTACAAAAGTTGCTATTCAGAGGTATCGCCTAATTCAAGAATCAATTTGTAGCTTTGGGATGCAATTTATATAGGAAGCACAGGCTGCAGTGGGCGTATGAGAAATTTCATCAGTTGAAGTGGCTCAGCCTTTGTGACTGAAATAAAACTGAATGTGCCTCTAACAAGCCTTTATTTGCTTGGTCAAAGTTCACGGCACTGAGATTTATTTTCAGTTAGAGACAACTTGTGAAGGTAAAACAGAACAAGATAACAAGTGCATGTGTTGAAGCAGCAGCAGCAGCAGCAGCAGCAGCAGGGCCATCCTGCCTCTGGCTCAACAACAGGGCTAATGGCTTCATTCGAGATGGGCGCTAATTAGAATTAACGAGCCTTTCCGCCACAACAAGCTGACATCCCTGCACTTAAAACCTAAACCTCCATCTGTGTCAGCTGTCAGTATTGTTGTGAGTGGACTTGACATGGCTGGTTTCATTAGACTGGAGTAAATTCTGGTTTTTGTTCATTTTCTATTTGGTTAAAGTGATCAGTTATATTTTAAAGTAGCTGTTTTAGTCCTTTCTGTTTGCCATTGGTGCAATTTCAAGGCTTTGAACTGCACTGGGACTTTTACTTTTTAGTCTCTTTTAAAACTATTTTAGCGCACTTCCCTATTTCTTAAATTGTGCTTATGTTTTGTTTCTTGATGTCTTCCTACTCGTTTTTAATGTCTTTTAATGTAGTTTTATGCCCCTGAATTTGACAAAATGATAAACAACTCTTAACGTTTCTCCTGGTGCCACCATCAGGTCAAAATTTCAATTTGTGCTATACTTTGGTTCATAAACAACTACCTGCTAATCTAATGACTTTCAACCTTCGTGTTTTGTAATTTGTGCTAATTAGCATATGCTAGCATGCTAACTCTCTAAACTACGGTGAATATGAGGCATTATGAGTTTGTGACTATGCTCATGTTAGAGCAGAAGCGTTTCCCTGTGGTAGTATCGTCGATGCTGCTGTTGCAAAAACGGTGTGTGCAACATTGCTACCGCTAGCAGCCTAGCTACTGTCCAAAGCAAAAAACAGCCGCATGAATACCAACCTAGAAACCCTGAGCTCAGTCCTCAGAACGCATACAAGTGGGGGAACAGATTTTGACACAACACCGGCACTCTCCATCGAGTGAACGCCCGTCCGTTAATTGTTTTACCCCGGTTTCTCTCCGTCTTCACCTTCTTTGCCTCCTCCATCAGTGCGGTTCTTTCTCCTATTGCAGTGGAGAGTTTCCACAGTTATTCCAGTCATTCCACCTTCATTACCTGGGGATAGTGACCGGGGAAAACGATACCTCTTCCTGCATTGGTCTGAAATGTCAAACGCCCTTTGCGCTGTAATTCAACTTTAATTTTTCTGCGAAAAATCGAGTCCAGTGGCAGAAGGAACAGCCTCGTGAAAGCGAGGTTTATAGGGAACCAATCTACACTTGAATGGGGTCATTTTTCTTCCGCCATTACACTGCGTGATCAGCATTTACTTCAGAATAATGAGATAAAGCTAAAAAGTTGGTTATTGCCAATAATACTAAAATATAAAATAACTTTTAATCATCAAATATACGTTAGGCTCCAGACCCCAGGTACAAAATCGTTTGTGTTTTATCTGCTGTGGCTGTTGTAACTCATGCCAAGGCTTTACCGCCAGCTGCTATAACACCATCATTAAGTGGGAAAACTGTGGCCCCCTTGGGGAGCAGCCATGAATCCATCACATCCTTTCATCATAGCTGTGAAGATGCTGTGTTTGCTATGGTCTTTCTTCACATCATGTGTTTCATCAGAGCCCGGGGAGAAAAAGCAGCATCTGTTACTACAGTCAAACGTCCTGTGAAACTATGAATCACGCGGAGTCGCCGCCGGCAAACACAATTCATCCAGTCCTGGAGCAAACCAACTCATGCTGGTCTCAGTCTTTTTAATTTGAGAAGCTGTCTGACTGGCCAGAGTTACAGGAGTCTTTATAAATGCCGCACACTGTGCAGATATATGAAGTTGCAAGTGGAATATTGCTACTTCAGCTTAAAGTCCCCGGTGAATTTCCTTGAAAAGCCTTGATAGTCTCAATATCTGCTGTCGTATAAATGTGCTGAAACCGAACAAAGGGTATGGATGGAGTGTAAATTAAATGAAAGGGCTTACTGTCTCCAGAAAATATCTTCTTCCGTGAGATAAGCTGCTGATCTCCCCCAAGAAACATGTTTTCTGATGCTTGTTCTCGATACACTACCAGGACATTTACACTGATTTTTATTCATGGGAAAAAAAGGTCTGTTGTCAGAGCTCAAAATGAGTCTGACTGTGTTGTCCAAATCTTCCCAGATCGATGTTTCATTTCCTCCGACGGATGTTTTCTGGCAGTAACAACAGTTCATGTCCTCAGCACTGAAAGGAGACGGTTGGTTTTCCGCTCCATCATTGTTCAAAGTAACCTTCTGTTTCTCCTCTTTGCTCTCTGCTCGATTTTATTCTTTTCAAAGTTTTCTTTTTGTCCGCGTGACCTTCCTCGCATTTCAGACGAAATCCACAGAAAATATTACCCTCGGAAAGATAAAGGAGCCTCTTCTGGCCGTGTTCCCGATCTCCATTATAATTATCCTCTATCACCGGGGTTACACAGGCTAAAAATCATCACATACATCATCACTACAACCTGAAGTACATCACGAAGACACAGTGTTAACCTGTTATTTTTACTTTTTAATTTATAAGAACTAGCAAGACGTGTTTGCATCAGCGGCAGCGGCATTTATCTCTCTTGGATTCCTGATTTGTTGCCAGGCTTTTATTCCCTGTCTTGTTTGTGTGTGTGTGTATATAAGCTTTATTTCATTAAAGCTCGTATTTTGTTTTTCGACCCACCGTCCCTGGTGTCTTGGGTCCAAACTCCTGCTGTTTATAATGAGCTAGGCCACCTCCCAATCCTTTCAGGAGTGGTATTTTGATGCGTCTGTTTTACCACAAAGTCTAATGGGAATGATCGGGGTATCACTTGCACACAACATTTGTATTTTGAAGCATGCTCTACACACACTATGTAAACCTCAGGTCATGTTATTTGTATGCAGATTGAAGCAACTGGGCTGCCGGTCAACATAATGGCACAAGTGAGTCACTTTCTTCTAAGCCGTGTCCCAATGTCATACTACATGCTGATTGTATTCTGGCCCTTGGGGACCCCTGCCCTGCATGTTTTAGAGGTTTTCCCTGCCCCAACACAACCTGATTCAAATGATCAGCTCATTATCAAGCTCTGATAACAACCCATTCATTTGAATCACGTGTGCTGGAGCAGGGAAACGTCTAAAACATGCAGGACAGGACTCCCCAGGACCAGGGTTTAAGTTTATTACAGTGTACTGTTATGGAAATCAATATATCTATAACAGGAAATTATAAAACTCCTTGCACTGCCAGTTAAACTTAACTATTTCCCAAAAATGTAATAGTTATTTTTCGCCTTGTTCAGAGCTGATTCTGATTCTGTGTGAGACCAGGTGTCCGACCGCCCCTCCATAATCAACTGTGTGACGCTCGAGGTCGCACGGCCAGGTGTGCTGAGACCTTCACCTCCAGACAGCTGCTCCAAAGAGTGCAGCAGTGAATATCGAAAAACCCTGTCCAGTGACGGGGGACAAGAGAGTGATGGCTGTGTGCTGAATAAATGAAAGCGGACGCTGCTGAAAAATGATTTTCAAACGCTCAAAACAAGATTCACGTTTCCTCTCTATTGAAATATGATGCATTTGTCCTTCCTGCAAGTCGCAGCCCTCAAACAGAGACATGATTACTGACTCACTTGTTATGACCAGTGACAAACGCCACCTCTTCATCTTTTCTTACAATAAATCTCAACTATAAATGTCTGATTATCCTCGGTAATTTCTATGCAGTCCATAAATTAGCTCACCGGTTGTAATCACTTCACTAAGTAGCATTAACTAATATAGAAATTGTACCTCATCCATCCAAATATATATAAATGATCTATAGTGACAAAGCTAATGACACAAATGTCAAAAAGTTTGTGAAGTACCTCACCCACTCTGTAAGCCGAGTATCTTTTTTTAATAGTTGTCGTATTTATGTGACATCTTTACGGTTCAACCGGTGTAGATTGAGTTTATGTGCCGAGAGATTGATGTGTGTGTTTTTTGCGTACGTGTGTGTGTCTTTTGGTGGGAGAGGAAAATTGCAAACGATTTCTCTTCCCCACCCTCCAAATTAATGTCTCACTTGGGCTCCCTCGCTCAGATTGCTCATTTTCCAGCTGCTGCCTTTTAATAGGAAGTCTATCCTGTGAAACTGGACAATTGGTGGAGGCCCCTCAGAGGGTCATTTAACAGCAGGATCAGTGCTCCACTTAGGCTTGTGCACCAATCAAAGTGAAAGAGTGTGATCGACATCAAGTTTTTTTACTGTTTGGTTGCAGCTATTGACCTCATTAAACCATCTATATCATAAAAAGTGTATTAATGTTACATTGCAAGATCATGTGAGTTTGCAAATCCACCCTGTCAGACTGAGCTGTGCACTTGTGACAGAAGAACCAATCAGCGTCCGGCTGTATGAGGAACTTATGGCGTCTGTATGTAGAACGGATGCTTCTAAAGAGGTTAGCGTAGCTGCTATAGCATCTATTATATCATAACTAGAGAGTATATTTCATTGAAAGAAAGAGCAAAGAACTGTGAGACTGAGTTTAAACTCTGGAAAGTTATTGACAAATTAATATTTTTTTGTTTTGGTGCATCGATCACAAGGTACACAGCCTGAATTCAGTGTCATGTTGCTAAATAATCTACCAGGGTTGCAGACTTGCACATATTTGGCCATTGCTTTCCGGATGATTGTGTTCCAGCAAAATCTGAGCCATGTTCAACTTTTTGCCAGAGGACTCTGCATTTCTTGCCAGAGCTCTCTCCGTCAGCAGACCCACTGAGCCAACAACAGCAGTGTTTTTTCTCGCAGTGCTGCTGCCTATGTGAACTCAGCCTTCGGCACTCCAGTGCTCTGAGCCAAGTGATGAATAAGAATGTTAAACGCTCACAGAGGCAATCTGAAACATGCTGATCTTTATCAGGTATAATGTTTGCTATTCAAATCCATCTTAAAGTGTTAGCATGCTAATATTTGTTAATTAGCTCTGAACACAAAGCAGAGCTGAGGCTGATGGGGATGTGATGAGCTTTGCAGGTTTTTAATCATAAACCAAAGTATTGAATCACTGATTTTATCCACCTGATGACAGCCCTATAAGGGAAACGTTAAGGGATTACCAGAGTTGGTACAATTATCCTGAAGTGGACATACGTGACTGGAGCATAATTTAAGGCGATCTAGTCATGTCACTAAAAGCCAAAGATGTCAACCTGCTGACATCAGAGGAAAAGGCAGATTATGCTTGCTGCGGTAGTCAGTGTTACTGGTGTTACACGGTGGTTGGACATGCACTGATTACATTACATGCCCACTGCCCCACTGACATTTTGCTTTATTAAAAAATCCACACCTATTTGGATGATGGACACTAAAACGAAGCTGAAAGTGTCTGCTCCATGCAACAGCAGCATGGGTAGCAGGTGTCACATTTCACGTATCATGTAGCAGAGTACTCTGAGAGTTGACCAACGAGATGATGGCAGAGGATTTGTTGTCAAAGTGAAAAGCAAAAGCGCCTGTTTGGCAATATTTTAGATTGAAACCTAATCTAAATAGGGAACCTGATAAGTGACTACGAGGAACTTTCAAGTGATGATTATAAATGACCTGTAACAGCAAACGAGACCATCAGTGAAAAGTCTGCTATTGTTATATAGTTGTTATTAATGCCTGTGCTCTGGTCTGATCACATATATCACATATAAGATCACATATAAACATCCTGCGGCCTCTCTGTCACTCGCTTTCAAAACAAATGCACACGCCGCAGCCGCTAGCAAAGAACTTTACAACAGCAGGCGCTTGTGTCGTACCACTTTGGTCAAAAGGGAAAAGGAAAAGGAGTTGGTTACCTCACTGAGAAGTTGGAGGTGTGCGGCTGTTCAGACTGTGTAAAACTACTTCCTGACACATTTCAAACTGAAAATGATTGTTGTGATTGTGATTTTTGCTCTGTAGGCGTGTTTTTGATGTGTGCTAAACTCGCTGAACACATTGCGTTTCCTGTGATTAGCCAACTTCAAAATAAATGTCAGCTTGTGTTTTGCGAGTTAAATGTTTTTAATGTGAAGCTGCAGCTGTAGGAAATGTTGTGTTGTGTGCCCCACAGTTGACAAGTGTCTTTTCTTGCAAAAAGATCACCGTGGCAACCCTAAAGTGGATCACCAAAGTCATACTACTCTTTTATTAAGGGACACTCGATGCCTGAACCAAACTTCACTGTATCTCAGACAACAGACCACTTGGATGTATAGTATCTGTATTTCTTTCACTTTTTGTATATACTTAGATTTTTTTTTTGTTCTATTCTGTACATATGACTTCTGCTGCATGTCATGCAATTATTTTTGACACATGCTGCGATTGCAATCACACTTTCAGTGGAAAAGACTTTTAAAAAATTGATGATTTGATTCTGCTGGCGTCTGTAACAAACAAGCATGTTTCCTTACGTCTGGAGAATATGTTTCGTAGGCGGGCATCTCTGCATCACAATGCTTTATTTATGACGTTGTGACACATTTTACCTTTTTTATGAAAAAGCTCCTGCATATTGGATATTGTACTTCTATAATATTTTGAGTTGTGCAGCCCTGCTGTCCATCCGACTTCTCCTCTGCTACTCTTCCCGAGGTTTCTTCCCCTGTTAAAGGGGTCTTTGGGGAAGATTTTCCTTTGTGTATAAGGACATTGTGGTATGTTGTACAGGTTGCACAGCCCACTGAGGCAAAGCTAGATACATAAATAAATAAATACATACATACATAAATACATACATTAGTTTCTGATTCAGCACTCCGTGGCACTGGCATTGCAGGAAGGAAGCAGGCGGAAAACCACTCCAGTCAGTTTAATGACGCACCGCACTGTGTTTAGAAGACTAATGATCATGAAAATTAGATCCTGAGTCATTTAAATGAATAAATACATTATCATCAACCTGCATGAGTGTTCATCAAGAGAAATGATTGGATGTACAGGATTCATCACAGACAAAAACTCTTGGTCGTGCAGCTGATTTCACTTCTCGACTTCGGGGCTGCAGCTCACTGAACCAACAAAAAGCACCAGGAGGAGGAGGAGGAGGAGGAGGAGGATGCTTTCTGAACATCAAATCAGTGCTGATATTAATATTTAAGCATCAACTCTCTCCCTCTTTTGGCATGTCAGGACTGAAACGCGGGCACTTTTATTTTTAATCTGCTATTAGCTCGAGTCAGACGTTACGGAGGGAGCTTTTGCTGTGTGGCTTAATTACCAGCTGCTAAATTGAAATGTAAATTTGCTCTTTCTTCTCCCACTGAGTCAGAGCACTTCAACAGTTTGCAATAGGAGCAAAAGACTAACGAACTTCAAGGGTGCGTAGCGTTACAGTCAGAGCACATCCACATTACAAAGCACACTTCAAATCACAGCAATACAACAAGATGCCCGTATTCATCTCCGATGAGACTGAGGGGAAATACAAAAGGCTGCACGAGGTTTATTAGCATGCAGCACCCAGTGAACAAAGCAAAGCAGGTTGTATGAGATTATTTATTATTTTCTGTTTTGGCTGATGGGACTACATTTGAATATTTAATGCAATTAAAGACCTGCTCTGTGCTTCTGGCTGGGTTCTCACAGTTATTAGCTGTGAATGTGGCGTCAAGTTAGCTGCAGCCGTCCTGTTCTGCTTCGTCTAAACTATGAGGTTCATAAATTCATAATTCTGCTTTGGGATTCTTGTGTTTGATATTCCCGTATGCACACTGAGGAGAGATTTTCATTACTGATTTCACTTTTCCCGACCTATTTCCTTTTTTTATGTAACACGGCGGCCGTTTAAGCCCCTTTCCATAAATCTGCTCTTGTTTTGTCAGTTCGTTTCTGTCCTTTTCACCGTCGCCATTATTCAGCAGATGAGTGCTATTATTGTTTCCTTCATACCATCAGTGAGATTTAGACCCCATTCAGTCAAAAATATAGAGGAGAGGAAAGGAGGCTTATCCCCAAATGCTTTTTTTCCCCTGCTCTTTCATTCTTCGCTCCTCCATCAGGGGCACTTCTGATTCATGCATCCTGGTGGTACTTGCATAAATATTTGGCGGTTGAAAAATGTAAAAAAGAAGCAAAGTCAGCTGAGCTTTTGTTTCCTCAGGGAGCTGCATTGTGTTAACTCAGGTCGTTCTGTCATTTTCTCTCATCATGAGCTGGACTGTTACATGGCAACGCTACATTTCCCCCTTTTGAAATAAAAAGAATGAAAGACTTCAGTCTTTTTAATAGTCATGAGTCATTGGAGGGAGAAAGTTACATTATATAACACTTTCTACCCCATGTGGTTAATTACATTTTACTAACTGAATGTCAGATATTACCACAATGCTGGAACACTTAGTTTAGAAATAGAGCTGAGCGAGCCCAGATGAATCATTTGGAGTACAGACACAGTTTTGGGATCTTTTGAAAGGTTATAAGCTGATTTCCCCCCCCCCCCCCCCAAGCTCTGTAAGTGCATCTGACACTAATCTATAGGAGTTTAAACACATTAATTATGTTTTTCTGGTCCAAATTCATTTAATGAATCATTAAAAATAAGCAGATGACCTGTAATGGTCCACTTTAGCTGGAAAATACAAAGGATTATTATTGTTATTACATGGCACAAGTTCAAATATCACTGAAAATCACTAAAAAATGACATTTGTTTTAACCTTGAAATGCCCCTTATTGAGTGTTACAGGGGCATAAAACTCATTATAATTCTTTAAGTCCTTATCCACACTAACTTTATGCATCTGAAATAGTCAAAAAACATGTGCTTGGATGGAAAAGCAGCTCCTATACAAAGACACAAAAAACTACATAAACTTGCATAATTTCCAAGTTTACAGCTGGATCAGTGTAAATATATGTGGCTCAGGAGAGAGGAGAAAGAGAAGTGAGCGGGTCACTGGTCTACATGATCGCTCATTAGTTGTTGTAGGCTCTGGGACGGGCATAGAAGCTCCAATCTGCTTGTGACAGGACAGGAACAGGTTAAAGTAAAACTACGTATCTGTCAGAAGAAGAACTATGATTATTACTCTTCTTTTCTTATGCGACTGTCCCTGAAATGTGTCTTATGAGGCAATAAAACTCGTCTTAGTTCACTTAAAAAGAGGAACTTGAATTCAGAATGTGTAGGGTTGGATTTTTCTGATTAGTAAGGATAATAGTTGCCAGAGTATTTACTGTCTTGGCATTTTTTGAGGAGTATTAGGAGACAGAATGGGCAGGGGGTAGCTGTATTGCATGCAAACTTTAGTAGCCTATTTCTGCAACACAATACAAAGACATCTTTAATATAACGTAAATACTTTTGATATTCTGCTCATAATTCATTTTTTGAATGTTTTAAACTAAAATTCAGGCCATAACTTACAAATGGCTCCTTTTTAATAGGTTTTAATAAGTTGGTGATGTTGTATTTAACAGCAGCATTGGCGAACAAGTTATTACAAGCTATATATTGCATATTACATGTGTATTTAATGTCAGATTGTACCAAAAATGATCAAAATCTTTGTCAGAACATTTTGTTTCCATGCAGGATCCTTCTCCTCACACTAAGAAGCCCAGTGAATAAATAGATTTCCAGAGCCTTAAAGTACTGCAGAGGTTGTATGTAAATTCTGGGGTTAAAGTGGCTTAGTGTACAAAGCTTTATTATAATATATGAAGCCAAGAAACACTCTGTCATATATTATTCAAAGCCCTCAGTGCATGAGAAACGCCGCAGCTGTGCCCCAACTGGAGCTCTGATCTTGACTCAGAGAGGTTTAAGATGCGTTTTGTGGAGGCAGATTTTTAATGAACGGCACACTCTGGGGTTTGAGCGGCTCCGAGGTGGGAAGGGTTCATAAAACTCGACTATATATGAAACAATTAGAGCTTTGCTTACTTGTTATTTTCCAGCCCAGACTGCCCCACGAGGACTCCTGCTCTGTGAGGAGAGCTGGAGAGGACAATCTTCTTTCCCGGCTCTGACGGGCAAGATCTAATTGACATTTGCGCAGCGACTCTGTCCTCTCTCAGGTGATTACTGTACCTCGACTCCAAAAGGCGACTCTGACACTCAGTGGAAAACTGACTGACATTATATAATTACCCGTGACAGATTATTATCAAGACCAGGTGTAAGCCTGGAGGGGATAACACATTTTGTCGTGTCTGTCTGCAGCTCGCACAACATCAGCTTAGTAGTTTTTGTTTTTTGTATATTCACGACTGTTAGAGGAGCTGCTGTAATGTAGTTATTCACAATTTTTGAACGTTTTTCTTTTATTGCTCTGTTTCATACTGCATTAACTGCTGACTCGTCACTTATCTTAACCAGCAGGTCGGGGCTGCAGGTGATCAATACCTGCTACAGTTTGGCCCCACGCACACCTAGTACAGATGCTTTAATTCTGAAATCGTAACAGCGCGTTTTCCAAATAAATAAAGATGAAAAAAGGTCTTTGCTGCAGTCAATGATGCTGCTTTCAAATGGTTCAATGGTTTTAAGATGCGGTTGTGATCACACAACATACGTGAATGACTGTATGTGGGCTGTGTGTGTTTGTGTGAATAGTTCATTACATGCGCAGCGCCTCGGCAGTGCATCATGTGTTGAGTCATGAAATGTTCAATCTCGTCTTCTTCATGATGGTATGAGGTTGTTTTTGGCCTCCTCAACAGTCAGCTGTCATGTTATGGCTTGAAATACCGGTTCTGGTTGCCACAAATGGCTTCTCAACAAGAAGATCCAGCTTTTGTTGCCACACGAGGTTGAAAATTGTCTTTGAGATCTCCTTTTAAAATATCCGGCGGGGTCACGTTTACAAATGTCGAAATGCAGACTGTGATCACCGGCTTGACCGCCTCTCCGTCTGTAACTCCATCATCAGCGTCCCCTCCACCTCCCTGATATGAAAGTCGGATCATGAACATATTATGTGATTTGGTGTGACACAACATTTCATCCTGGCGAGTCGGCTGCCTCCTCTAAAACACTGTTGGACTCATAACAGAGGGTTGAAAACAAGAAGGGTCGAACCTGATGCAGCAGCACAACCAAAAGACATCTCTTGTTTTATTTTACACATCCGTCTTCCTTGTCAAAACATGGCTACCTACTTTACCCTCAATGCAACTTGACTGCCAACAGTTCAGTCAGATTCTGGTGTGTTATGCTAGCAGCAGCTAATGTAGCCTCAAGCAGAGATAAGAAGCAGGCTGGAGTGTTCTGGTAAGCTCACTTCTTTATTTTTTTCAGTCTTCAGCTCCAACCGACTCTCACTTGAGGCAACATATACAATTTTTCACACAGCTCACAGCCAAATAAAGATTATCCAACTTTTTTTTCACATATGCAGTAAAACTAACCCAAGAACTGAAAAACAAACTTAGGTTGGTAAAAAATAGGTGGAGTTCCCCTTTAAGAGGATGGATGGGTTGAATTTAAAGTTTAAAATTAAGTTTGAAAGATGATTGAAAAATGCCAATTACCAATTCAAAGGTTAAAATGAAAGACTTGCTTGAGAAAGGTGTTTGAAAAGTTCCCTGTAATATTGTGTATTTGTATTAAGATCATTCATATTCATACTGTTAATGTCTCTTTGTTTTAATTATTTTAAAGTGATAGTAATTTTGTATCTATGGTGAATAAAACAAGCCGAACTTGAGAAGAGTTGAGTTTAATTCTGACGGACTTCCTCTGAAACACTTGTCTTCACTTGTGCTCAAAGTTGGAGATTTGCTGGAATAAAAACATGATCTTAATCATCTCCGAATATTCCCCCCTTTGCCTGTATATCCCTGAGGAATATTCAGCCGGAGCCAAACTTTCATCCCATTAGCCAAATTTCATTTCCTCCTCAAAGGCTCAGGATGCGAGGCAGTCCTCTACAGCAGCACTTCATAAATAGAATATTTCTAATGGCCTTCAGTGTGTGGACACAACTCCTACTTTTTGTGATGGAGTCACAGCGGTGTCATCCACGCGTCTCACGCAGAACGCCGAGGCGGTGTGAACTGACTAATCTGGGGCTATTTATGGACGTCACTGAGAGCTTCATGATTAACCATGTCAAGTGTGGGAGGCAATGCTTTCACACACTGGGAAATTTACACCATAGCCCTTCCTCTCCACTGATTCTGCCCATCTGATTTATCTAATGGCTTTGGTATCTCATCTGCAGCCTGCCTCCCCAGTGCCCTTCACTGTGTTATTATAATATACGAGGAAGGAGGGGGGGGGAAACATATGCTGCGTATTCAAGGAGGGAAATATATGAATTACAGCGTGGCCTGATAAACACATGCATACATTTTGAAAGTCCACAGCCAATGCACAGAGGCTCTTTAGGCTCAATGTTTAACTGGAAATGGACACCCTTTGTTGTTTTAACTTGTCATTCTGAAGTAAATATTGAGTGCACAGTTCAATGGTTGTAGAAAATCACATCGTCAACATATAGATTTGTTCCCTCTAAACCTCACGTTCACCATGCTGGTCTGCCACTGGCTTGATTTTACCCTGAATTTTACAAGTGAAGTCCCAGCAGCTAAGTCAGAGCTTTAAGATCTGAACATTAAATGCAATTGTATAAATCACTGGCTTTACATCTTTGATCAAGATTTTGACCCATATCATTTTAGAAACGTCATATTTTACCTTTTAGAATTATCTATCCCAGCTATTGATCATTAAACGAGCCTTGGCATGTGGCCCATTTAAACACTGTATCCTTAACAAGTTAAATTTAATTTCATTTAGATTTGAATACAGTTCCTAAAATTGAACAGTGTATCTCCATCTTCGGGATAGTAGTTGTTAATAACTTCCTTAAGTTACATAGCTACTGCTGCTAGCCGCTGCTGCTAGCCGCTGCCGCTGCTACTACTGCAGCAGCCGCAGCCGCAGTGAAGACAGTAGTCGCTTTCTGTAACTTGGAGATCAGCTTTCTGTTTTCCTCCTTCTTTCTCCTCCTTTCAGCACGGCTGGGGTAGCTTCTTTTCCAATGTAGTGGAGACTGAAGGGGGGGCCCCGACACACACATAATACGATTAGCATTCTGCTGGCAGAGGATTTTAATCAAAAACATAATTAATGTGCGCAAATAAGCAATAACTGTATTAACCATAAGTGTATGAGGATTTTTATGGGGCCCTCAGGAAATTGGGGCCCTAGCCAACCGCCTAGTTTTGCCTAATGGTAAGTCCGCCCCTGACCAAACCGGCAACGTTAATAACAGTACAAAAAACATAATATGGAGAAATATGTCAACTTCTTGTCAGCAATCATCATTGTGAAAGTTACAATACAATATATTACTGCTGACTTGACTGTGAAGCCCTTCAAATGCAAAACTGTTACTTAAGCTTAGAAGCTTAAAGCCACAGACCAAGCTGCAGTATTTGACAAGTTGGGAGTGACAGTGTGTTGGCCATCCCTACAGCCACACAGCTACTGTGGCTAAAACATGATGGAATGAGGTTTGCTCTGTAGTAGCTGATTTGCTTCAAGCAGTCATGCATTTCCCCACGTTTCTGCACTCCACATCTGGCTGCAGCACAGCACGGCGGAGCAGAGAGACGAGTGTTGCTGGGGATCATTTGCCACTTGGAGACCCGGCTTAGCTGAGGGGCTTGGCAGGCCCTGCCTCTGACAATCACATTGTTTAAAGCTTCAGGAGATTAGCTGAGCCACAGCCCGCTGCCAGGCACTGATATGGCAGCTTCCGAAATGTACAGCGGGCCTGCGGAGTGGAAGTTGGGTTCCGGTTTCTCTGGTGGCCATGACAGGCAGGTGCGCTTATTTCAGCAGAATGGCGGGAGCAGCAGGAGGTGGTGACTGGAAAACGTCTGCAGTGTTGTTAGAGATGCATGGGGGATGGGGGCAGAGGTTAGGGTCCTCCGGCGATGCCCCCACCCACAGGCAATCTTATTTTAAAAGGTTCTCATTACCCCCCGAGCCGCTGCAATCAGGTATGCCGTAAATCCTTTCGGATCCAATTTATTCTGGAGTGGGCTGACACGGAGACTCCAGACCGACTAATAGCCTTCCAGGACTTCTAACCTCCGACCAGCACATACAGGGCTAATCCTCTGATTACAAGAGCTGACAGAAGTATTGTTAATCAAATTACAAAATATTAACCGGGTGTCATATTCATTATCTTGACAGTTAATTGATTTCTCTCACAGCCGCCAACGTCCGTGTCACATCTCTGGGTGTGTTTTCAAGGCTGGGGTATATTTTTTGACTACCAATATCCATTAAAGTGTTATTGTCTGTGAAATTAAGGTAGACTTAAAGTGTCTCCCCGCTCGTCTATCTCCTTTGTAAATGATCACTTTTATAGGTTTGTATCTACAGTATTAGAGAGTTTGGCACTCTTAAGTATTTCTATGTATATTCAGCTGACGTCAGTGTTGAGACTAAAAGGAAAAGCTGATTCAGTTTCTCGATTTTTGAGCAGCTCCCTCCAACTTCTGCTCCGTGCATATTTTACAGCCAGTAAATTTCCTTCAAGGAAGAACTGCCTTAGTCGCTGATCCCCTGCGGGAAAGGCCGAACCTCTAACTCAGATTAGCAGCTAATCTCACAAACTATAACCGCAGGAGTCCCTAAAAATTTCACAGCATATGCTCGGAGAGCTCAGCATATGGCACGGAGGCTCACAGCTGTGTTGCCTGGCTGGTGAGTAAGCCTTACGTTTTTTTCTTAGCAGGGACGAAAAGTACAATGAAATTAAATATTGATGCTGGATGCACATTCAACTTACTGAAAGTGGTGGAAAAATACAACGATAAAATTCATGGAGAGTATCTTGTTTCTTATTGTTTGTCGACGGTGAGGATTTGTGGGTTTTTTTGAACATTTAAACTTCCTTCAAGCGAGAGACAAAAAAGTCGAGTCTGTCTGCTGCTCCACCGACAATCTTTTGGAGATAACAAGCTTCTAGCACACTACGGTGAAAAAGAATAAAATGAAAGCTAATTTGGAGCTTAGACACTCAGCAAAGTCCCCAAAAAATCCTTCTCGCCATTAATTATTACCAAGTTTGGTCTCTTGATGCTTTAACAGATGGAGGCTTGGCTTTTTCGTTTCCAGCTTTTTTTAAGATTCAAATAAAAAATTCAGAAAATATTCTGCCTGTGTCCGAAACCATAGGAAGTATATATATGTAAAGCTTATTTATGTATCTGTGTCATGAGTATGGCTCACACCTCATCCACAGGTGTCTAGATGAGTTGTTCCTCTGGTCATTACGGAGGCTGAACCACGCCACGCTATTCCCTCCACTTTTAGACGAACAGTGTACATGGATGAGTAATGACTTGAGGTGTCTCGCGGTGTGCACTGCAGCGTTCATATTTCTGCTGCTAAATACCTTGTTAGCGGTCCATCCTGCTACTCTCTCCCTCCCTAGTATGAATGGAGGTAATTGTTTTCAGTACGCATCACTGAAATACTCCCAGAAAGCAATAAAGTGCCAGAAAAGACACAGCAGCACGACAGCGGAGACAACGGCGTCTCGGCCTATCTCTCTCCGTCAGATTTGTTGTTCCTAACAATTAGTGGGGTCATTATCGCAGAGTTGTTTTCTCTCCTTATATGTTAATGTGAAGGTTTCCAGTCACTGTGCCGTGCTCGACTGGCGTCCTTCACCAGGAGGAGGATGTGGTGGAGATTTTTAGCATCAATTTAGATTTTTCTCCAGGCAGAGCTGCTGTTGAATACATTATGAACAGATGTTACTATGTCCTGTTTTTCGCGCAAATGAGATGTTTTCCCACATGGCAAGTTTCCAGTCGTTTCCAAGAAACTTTCTGCATAGCTTTACCCTATTTTCTACATATGCAGAGCCAGACAGTATGTTCAGTGGTGCTAAAATTGATGTCCATGTAATCAGACATAACTTCCTCCCAAAAGTAGAGTCATGGAACGGATGATCCGAATTATTTTGCAATTTTAATATTCAGCCTTGACAGTGTACAGATGGATATTTCAGTCAGTAGGTCAGTTGGTGCACCAGTTAGGTCGAGACTGAAATCGCACATAAATGATTGAGTGGCTTGTTCTGTTTCCCTCCTGTGTTTCTGTGCTTCTCGTCCAGTCTGCTTTCCCTCCACACCTGCCCTGCATCACCTTCGTTAGCCCAGCCCTGTTCCCAGTGTTCTTCCCAGCCAATCAGCTCCTTCCCTGCTCTCTTGGCTCCTTCACTCATCCCCCTCACCTGTGTTTTCTCCGCCCTTTATCCACTTGCATCCCATCCCCTCATTAGTTTAGTTTGTATTTAAGTCAGTTACCTCTCCCTGATGTTTTAATGCGGAAATAAAGTTCTGCCTGCTGTCTCGTGCATTTAGGTCCAAATCTTCAATCCTAGCAGGACAGTCAGCGGACAAGTGGTCAAAACTAACGACACACAAGAGATTTTTACATTTTGTTCAATGAGATAAAATACATCAGCAAATTCCCAACTTGTGAATTTTAAAGCATTTAGAGCGTCTAACTAATAACTGATGAGTGGCCAAATGAGACTACAGATGTATGGAGGACCACAAGAGTCACAGGAATGGTGAAAAAGCATTTTATTTAAAAAATTACTAATTGTAAAATAAAAATGGGCATTAATAAATTGGTTTACAAATTGATTTATTGAGTTATTTATTAATGAAATGCTTTATTGCTATTATATTTTTGCTATCTGAGATTTCTTTTAAGTGTTCATGTCTGAAGATTATCCAGCTGAGCAACATATCTAAGTTTCATAAACTTGTGTTTCCCACATAACTTATTTTCTGCAATAATCCAAAACCCAGTTGTAAAAATCCCACAGGCTTTTCATCGAGGGAACCAGAGCGATGCTAACTTCCGGGGTAGCCCGGAAAAAATACATCATCCCTGCTGCTTTCTCTATTCACACTTCTTGCATTGACTGACCGGCTGTGTGGAGGCGAGTTTCCAACATCTCTCTCCGGCTCTTTGTTCAATCTTCTCACGATTATGCCAAAAAAAGTGCAGTGTTATGAAACACTTACAGGAGACTAGTAAAACATAGCCATTGCATAAATAGCAGCATGTCGTTGTGAACGTGTCGTTGCCATTATCTCACAGCAGCACTGAGTACAGCCTCTCTGAGCTGCTGTTGTGGCTGAGGCACTCTGTGTTTCCTGCATGAGTAAGTAGTTTGGGTAACAGAACATCCTGTTTTGTTCCCTCTAAAAAAATCTAACTCTCCCTTTAAATGAGACTCTGAATGTGTGTCTCTGTCATTAGACACTGATATTTCTGTCTGGTACAGGCTGTGAGGCTTCAGCTCTGTTGTGCTGCTCAGGGCCACAGCTCTGGTGCATGCTGAGCGCAGAGCGGCAGCTGTCTCTGCCCTGAAGAGGCTCTGGAAAAGCTAAAAAAGGACCCCGCAGAGCAAAGCCTGGTTCATGGCAAAATGGAGCTGATCCTTTGGACCATGCTAAAGTTCCTCACAAACCTGTCTGGCCTACAGGGTTTCCTGCTTGTCTGCATATACAGATGGCATTTCATCCGTGTCCGCTGGGAAGCTGAGCGGAGAGGAATGTGCCAGATTGGGAGTTATGTAAGAGATATACAAAAAAAAAAAATGCAAAAATCAAGACTGAGGCAGAGGTTTTAATCTTTTACTTCAGGCAACTTATACGATTATTGATGGTAAGATGCTCAAAATATGGCATTTGTCTGATTTCTGTTAATTATATTTTTATAAAAAAAATATTCAGAGTCACAGCAGACAGCTCTTTCCAGTAAAACAGCTCTAAAACCCAGCTGCACACTACAACCTGCTCAGCGCCTACAAAACCGACAGTTTTCAAAAGTGGCAGGTGTTCGCCTCAGGGGTCGGTGAAATGAGAGTGAAAATTGGACTTACAGTCATCAGGTGGACAGAAACACGACTCCCAGTGAATAACGATGTTGCTTCGTAACTGCTGGATGAAAACAGGAAAATGTTTGCTGACCGGTTCATCATATCAACCGTGAAGGTTTATAATAGCTTAATTCTGCTGCTCCACAGCAACCAAAATATCTGTCACTGCAGGTGTGAAGATAAAATATGGAGCAATTCTGCCATGAAATGTTTAAAAACAACTCGACATTTGCTGTTTATGTTTTCTTTTTACGACAACTCCCATGATCCCACGCTGCTGACCTATTTTCTTTCAAATGACAGACCCCCAGTGGCAAAAATGACGACCGTGTATTTAAGGTGTAATTTGTAAAATACAGCTAGAATTCAAAGGTAACTCCAAAGATAAAGGTCGGCAGCATATCACCAACAACTGCCGCTCTTTGCTAACTTAGCTATCGGTTACATGCTGGCATTCCGACATCCCAAAATTCCGACATCCCAAAATTCCGACATACCGCCATTCCGACGTGTCACCATTCCGACATACCGCTATTCCGACATGCGAACGTTCCGCCATTCCGACAAAGTTTCGTCCCGGCATTCCGACAAGACTAATACTAACCCAACCCATAACCCTAACCCTAACCTTAACCCTTTTAAAAGATGTGTCGGAATGGCAACACGTTTAAAAAACGAAAAAATATCGCCATTCCGACCTTAGGAGGAAAAATTTGTCGGAATGGTGGGACGTTTTCAATCAATGGAAGTGCCGCCATTACGACAACTAGACGTCAACGTCGGAGTGGCGGTATGTCGGAATGACCCGCGGATACCCTTAGCTATCGTTGGCTTTTGTAGTGACCAAACAGTTTTTGACAACATCACGTGTTGCACTGTAGCCCAAAAAGACTTTTCCCCATAAGATAACATTGTAAAAGTAGCAGCTTAAAAAACAGTGAATACATTTTTTTTTTTTTTTTTTGGATCCAATCCAACTTGTTTGACTGTCATAATTTCAGCCATTTGGTCCAATAACATTTGTAAAGTGTAGAAGAAAGTAATGTAATGTAAGCCCCCAAAGACAGTGCATACAAGGCAGGTCAGGGCTAGCTGGTTAGCATGCTAACGCCAGTAGACATGTCCGCAACACAATACATAGACGTCTGTGGCATGACGTCAACACTGTTGTTTCACACTGTTAGTAATGTCAAAGTTCATTTCTTTTTTTATTGCTGCCACATCTAAAGTAAAAGCGTGTACAGATGTTTTGTGTCTTTGCAGTGTAACATTTCTCCAGCACCGCTTTAATAAAGTGTTTTTGAATATCTCTTCCTTCACCAGAATGACACAACACGAAGGCAAACCCAGAGGCAACAAAACTTGACTTGCCTTTTTATGCTCAGCAGTTTTGAAGTTCAGTATCCACTTCTTATAATTCATCCATGGAGCTACTGAGTGCTAGAGGTTATTACCGTGCTCTTATTTGGATAACACTGAAATATATCGAGCACAGAACATTTTTTCCTCCCTCAAATTAAATTATTATTTGCGATTTAAACAGTTGAGTCACAAATATAATTCCACGCGAGGAGATTGTCTTGTTCCGCTGCATTTACTGTAAGTGTACTCGCTGTGCATGATACAGACGTCCGCACAAAGTGAACCTCTGTCGCTGACGAACGTTACGTAAGTCAACCGTCTTATCCTTTTGATTTGATTAGCCGTGATAAATCGCCATAAAATCCCCCTTCATCAATCTGTTTACCATACAGCCAGCGTGCAGGCAGAGAGAGCGCTGATGCAGCGGGGCAGAGATACACCAGACTGCACATACAGTAGATCAGCACTCGCAGATCAAAGGCCAGAAACCAGTCTGCCAGAGAGAAAGCGTAGCCTGAGGACAGAGTCTGCGTCTGGGGAGCACTGTGTGGGCTTCAGATTAAACAGAAATGTGATTTAAATGTGATAAGGAAATTAATGTTGAGCTGCGTTTTTTAAAATTTTTTAATTTTCCTTTTTTCCTTGCTTGTCTCCTTCATCATTCTTATGCTTTTACCGCCTCTCACACACAAAACACATCTGACACGACCTGTTTCATGTCTCGTAGAATATTAAGCACTCACGGCTCCAATATGCGCCCAGCTGTGCACTTCGGTTCCCGTCCGACTCATTTGTCTTTCGTCTTCAAAGCTGATAAAACTGACAAGTATGAGGGGCGAAGGAACTGTCCCCCTGTGAAATTAAAACCGGCACAGGGTGCAGGATTATCTTCTGGTGTCAAAGAAAATTTTAAGTTGAGGGAAAAGAGAGAGTTTCGGCTTTAAAGTCAAAACAAAAGGGTTCATTTTGTCCATAAATAACAAAAAACTGCAACCCAAAATTGCTATAATTGCAAAATTTGACAGATAAACAATGTGAAATGGAAATAAATCAACGCTGCAGTGTGACTGTATCCTGTCTTTCTCTTATTGTTCAGCCCGGTCACCAGGATATTTTGCAGGCAGTTAACATTTCTGCAAACCACAGTTAAATCCCAGCTTGACATTTGTCCCAAATGTGGCATATCACGTTCACATTAAATATGCTTATTAGCCACCTGCCCCACCATGAAACAAGGCTGCCAAATGGGCGACTTGAGTTTGTGTCACACCACTGGATAACTTTAAGGCGACCTTGAGACATTTCATCCGTTTTTGTAGCGGCTATTTTTCAGGGGAAGTCGGACCGTCTCCATCTGTGAGTGTGGCAACCAAAAATAGGTATTTTAAGCCAAACCACGATGCTTTGTTTGATCTGTGGTTTTGCAGGAACGTACTCATCTAACATTTATCCTGTCGATGGGTTGAATTGTTCATAAATACACCGGTGGCAGTATACGCCAGGTTTCCAAGAACAGCCAGGCGGCGGCTCTGGATATTTCTCTTTTTGTCACTTGGACAAAATCTCACCTTATGTTTGTTGCACATCACTGTTCAATATTTCACTTGATATTTTGTACCAAAGCCAGGATATTTTCCACCGTGTGCTGCTGTAATTATCATGGCCTCCAGTTTATGTCTCTTTGAAAGTTGCTATTAATTTACCCCAAAAAGGACAGTAGCATCCCATGATGGTGATGCAATATGCACTATATGCACCCTGCCTCATAACCAGGACATACATTTTCCTTCTTGCTGTGTTTGAAATGTGAGGAGCGGCTCTGAATTGTCAAGACGACATATTCATTCCCCTCATTTATCACTTTTCAAAGCAGAGTCTGGCCTTTTTGAGTTGTTATTTTGATGCATCTCACTTTACCTGTGAAGATGAGACGTCTTTGCGGATGTTACTTTGAGGTTTGAGGCTCCACTTAGACAGCCTTCTCGCCATTATACATTCATATATCTAGGATCTTCAGCTCAGCGGGGATACAGCGAGTTCAGCACCGTCTTCCTGCCGTACTAAAGCTGTCTAATGTTAACATCCTATAGGGTCTGACAGAGGAAGTTGAACTGAAGATAATTTTTCCTGAGAAAAATCTGTTATTTACTGTTTTTATATGTATGTAGCCTCCTTAGTCCAAACTGCAATTACTAGAAAATAAGTAGCACAAATTCATTTAACAAGCTGATATTGTGATTATGGTACATGTCCTCATGATCCGTCCTTTCTACTCCAATTCACTGTCTATGTAAGCGGCTGTGTGTCTCGGTGGAGTTGCATCATGTTTTAAGAGACGGGGCGTCGCCTTGCCTGCTCTGCGAATTGCCGGCTATCAGTGCAGCCTCTATAAAAAAAACCTTTATCAAGTTAAAATGAAGATAGATCAAGCAACTGCATGGCGTATTTCTCATGTAAAAGTGTTCAGAAACATATTTCAGTTTGACCTATTTTGTATTAAGAGACCTGAGGGTGTAGCCTGCATTGGTCAGGCATGTAAGCACGTACCATTAGTCCCTTCTGTGAGTTTAATAGTCCCTTACTTTACTCGAGTGCTGAGGTTACATGACAGTGAACGCTAGCTCATGAAAGTCGCCGCAGTTTGTCGCTTAGAGAACTACATCTCTTGTCTGGCACAACATGCAGCACCAGTGCCGTCTTCTTGGCTCAGAAAAAGTTGAACTTGACAACCTCCCACTTGTTTATAGTTGTTATAGTACAACCGGCACAACTTCACTTCACTTGAAGGTGCACGGAGAAGGGAAAAAGAGGTCAAAACTCCTGTAACACTGGTAGTATATAGCTTTTCAGCTTGTGGCGTTCATTAAGGTCCTCCTGATAGTTGTTAAAGGACATCGCATTAGTAGATCTTTGTGTGTGTTTGTGCTGCTGCTCAGAACTCACCAGACACCCTCACCCTTCAGTTTTGCTGATTTTTACATCACATCTCCGTCATCATATTTCAAATATTTGCTCACGTTGAAAGATTTTGTATCCAGTCACCTTTTTCTCCAGACTTTGTCTGCAGTGTTCAAAAAACACATTAAGACTCTTTTTTCCCCAAAACAGTTTTATCATCTTTTGAAAAATAAGCAGAACCAAAATTCTGCAGTATCATCACAGTTTACATTTCCTCACACAGTAAGTGAGGAGAATTCGAATCTCTTGATCTTCGAGTTAAGATACTTATCAAGCTAACAGCTGGAGCCAGCACACACAGTTTCTACCTGTGAAAGCTAATGAAGGCGCTTGATGAAAGAAATCAAGCACAGCATGCGTGCGAGGTAGGAGGATATTCAGAGAGCATTTCTTGAGTGATCCGTGTCGATTGGCTGTCTGTTTTCCTAACCGAGACACAAGAGACGATGAGTTTTAAAAGTAATTAGCATTACAATGTGTGTGTGTGTGTGTGTGTGTGTGTGTGTGTGGTGGGGCTTTCCGGGACCACATCAGTATTCCCCTCCAGCTCTTGTCAACATTTCCAGAGTTGGCGTGTCATGCGGTGCTGGGGAGATAACAGACAAAACGGATACAAGGACACTCACCTCAAACTGGAGCGACGAGGAAAACCTTGGCTGTGAATAAATGAGTGTGTGAGCTCACGGAGCAGCTAAGTGCAGACACGGAAAATTTACAGACGCCTGGATGTTCCAGCGGTTATGTGTCATGCGCTGCTGTTTAAAAAATAAACAAAGCTAACGTTGTACGTCTCTTAGCTTTTCATGAATCTTATCGTGATGTAACGTGTTGCATATTTGATCTATCTTATCCTTTATTGAAGCACGTCTCAGATGACGATGACGGCGACGACCCCCTTAACCTCAGCTTCAAGGCTGCACCCTGCGGAGATTGGCAGGTTTTATAATGACTTCCCGCTGATCCCAGATGAACGGCGGGGCGCTATCTGAGAGAGCAAGAGGGATTTGCCATGCATGTAAATCGCAAATGGGTTAATCCAAGTGGAACACAATAACCCAAAGTTAGGGACACATTAGACTGATGAAACATCCAAAGAAAAATAGAAAATTCCTGAATTCTCTCATGAGTGGTTGTTAATATCCTTTTGTGGGGGGTTAATTTAATTAACTCTGAAAAAAAAGAAAGCACAGATTTGCTAAATTTACCCCGAGTTCAAAAAAAGGTTCAGCCTTACTTAATTTTCTTGAGACGCTTCACACCAGATATGTTCGTCAGGTCATCTGTCGGTCCTGCCACTTTGGTCCAGACTAAAATATCTCAATATTTATTTATTTTGTTTTTTTCTACAGACAGTCATGGTGGCCATAGATGATGCGCACTGACTGATCGCCTGGCTTTTCCTTGAGTGCCCCCGTGAGATTTAATAGCACCCTCGAAAACAATGCATTATGACAACCTCCTCTGATCATGACGCCTAAAGTTGCTCTACAGTTCTCTGGCTAATCAGGCAAGTGTATGAACTGCAGTGACAAGTGACAAACAGCTAGATCCATGTATTTCTCCTCTATTAAACCTCTGTATCGTCAATGCGCTGCATCATTATATGAGGCTCTTTATACCTGGCACCTCGACATGCGTCTCGAGTGACCACTTGTGATCGGATCTCACTTTCCTGCTGCATATGCAATTAAATATGTACATCACTGGTACAAAGGGACGTACTGTTGTTTTTACACAAGGAAAGAAATAACTGAATGTATAACATTTGCCGAATTTACAAGAAGGCCCAAATTGTTAAGAATAAGTCATAGACAGCATTGTATAACATTAATTAAGCTCCTCCCAGAACAACAACCCACACAATTGAGTGATTTTATCAGGGAGTCTGGGGAATTTCTCTCCTTTTACAGTTCCTTGCTGTTGACTGTGTAGTTGCTGTGGCTGCTTTGACCGATAGTATGATGGTATTCAAGTTCTTGTTTATAACTATTAGCTATAAGTCATCCTGGCCTTTCAAATTATTTTATTTACCATGACATCATTATAGAGACTGACCTCTCTGCATCCCTTAATGTGACAACTTCAAGCGTCCCTGTTTAAAATTGTGGTTTTGGGTCAAAAGTCTCAACAGCTGATTTAATTGCAAAAACTACGGTGATCCACTTTTCATTCACTAGGTTTTATGATGATATAGTTATATTACAACATTATGTGATATTATTCAACACATAACTCTTCCAAGAATGGTAAATATTAAAGATGTATGGGAACAAGACCATAATACGACTATCCCTGACACCACAGAGACTCATTATTGATTGCATTAACTATTAACTAATTAATTTAATTCTGGTGCCAGCTGTCCTAGATGTCACCAGCAACAGCGTGCCTTATGTTCTGGTAATGCATCACTTCCCTTCTAAAGAAATTTTTTGGACACCATTGAAGCGTTCTTGTATCTCCCAACTATTATAGTGCTTCTTTGTTAGCTCGCCAATTAAGCCTCAACAGGGCCTGCCCTCTCTCTTTCATGCGGTGGAAATAAAAGGAACTGAGGTCAAGTTTAAATAAGCTAAGAGAGCTTTCCTTCCTGTCAGCATGGAGAGTTTCATATTGTGCTTTCCTGCAACGTGATCGCTAATGTAACAGACATTTTAACCTCTTTTCCGTCCTCTTGTGTGTGTCAACAATTTATGCATTAATACGTTGCCTTGATGCTTGAATCATTTGCACTTCACTCCTACACCCTGAAAAATGATCTGTTGTTCTGGCATTGAAATGCATGACTTAGCTTTTTATTATTACACCTACACCCCAAACATGTGGAGTCTGCAATTGTGTAACCTTCTTGTATATTCATATTTTTTTTTTTATTTTCTTGTCTTGTCACTGTCCATTGAAAAGAACAATTCAATTTAGGGGAAGTAAAGATTAAATCAACCGTAAATCACAGACAGTGATGGTCAGCAGTGCACAGAGGGAAATAAAGCTGTCGTAGCTAAAAATGTACCCTGGCGTGTCGCCCTTAATAGTCCGCGGAGGGCCAGCCCTGTTTGTTTTTGGTGCATCCTTGTTTATTCAGGTACTGTGGCCGTGGCTCGTGTCCATGCACGGCCTCCTCCTGTGGCATGTGCCAACCCACTCACATGCCGGCCAAGTCCGCCCACTCCCACTGCCCTCCTTTATCCACCTGCCACTCTCTGTAGCTCATCAAAGACAGAAAAAAAAAAAAGCCTTATCTTATCTTCAAACGCAGTCTACCTAAATGAAATGCCCCGAGCCTTGTGCGTGCATTTGTGTGTTTTTTGGCCCAGTTTCTTTCATGACTGTGTGTGTGTGTGTGTGTGTGTGTGTGTGTGTCTAAGTGGTTGCTCCCTGCTTCCCTTGTTTCACCGTTCTCCAGGTAATAGGAAACTTGGAAACAAACGGATGCTGGGCTGATTGCCTCTTCGCTGTCCAACAAAATGCTTCAGGGGTAAATAGGGAAGTTGTTTTTTTTCTCCTTTCTGATGGAGCCTTGCTCTCTTCTACTTCACGATGCTTATTCCAGAGTGCTTCCGTTTCTTCGTGATATTAGTCATGCCTTTTTACTAAGACATCAAAGAGCTAGAAACGCTTCATCAGACTCAACCCGGAGACCCACAGGTATAATGACAAGTACACCTCCACTGTTACTGCAAATAGCAGCCAATGTGATGATAATTGCAGCCAATTACTTTCCTGTTGCCCCCTGGTGCTTTTGTAAGAGCTAAACACGCAGAGCCCTTTCGCAAAGAGGCAAATGACGTGACTCTAATGTTGCTTGTCTCTCCATGTGAAGCAGACAGTTTGAAAGAAAGACAAAGAAGATATTTAAAGGGTACATTATCTTTATTGCAACCCAGAGGCTGTTATTAATCTAAGATAGCTGCCTTATAAAAAGGGGGAGAAGGTGAAAGGAAAGGCATTTGAGAAATATAACACTGATCTCATTGCACTTGTGTCTCATGTTTGTTAAAGGAACAGTCACGCATTTAATACTTTTATCCTCTTTGTTGCAGAGAGCTCGATGAGAAGTCTTTTTATTATTCATGGAAAAACATCATTTTTGATTTGGTATTATTATGGATTATGTGCACAGTGACATCTGGATGGGTACACTTTCAATATTGGAACCCAGTGATGTGTTATTAATGTGAGATGCTACAAGTAGGTGGAGGAGGTGAAAAGAAAAGCAGATGAGAGATACGTGTGAGATTTATTGCCAAGAGTTGCAGAAGGATTGACACCATTCACATGTGTCCCTTAAATATTGCGATATATCAGCGTATCGAGTTTTTAGCACAGCTTTATATTTGTTATTGCAATATACTACATCGATATCCAGCTCCAAAACTCGATAGTTTTAAGGAAATTATTCATGTTTAAACGGGCTCTTGTAGATGTCGCAGTACGGCTAGTTGCCTGTAATTGCCGGTTGCCATTTCCGGCGGAGTGAATGAGTCAGCAGGAAGCAGCATTGCCGACACAGCTGACAAAAAAGGGTACATTTTGATATAACTAAACGTCCTTGGTACATTCACGCCGCAGGCTTGTGCAGCGGTGTGGGGGTGTCACTCTGTGGTCCGTGTGTGTGACGTGTTGAGGACCCCCGCTGACCAGTTTGCCCCGAAAGGCGAAGCTGCTATGTTGTTATGTTACTAGCATGCTGCCGGTCCTGCTTGTGATCTTTGTTTGTCCACATCAACAGATTAAAAACAACAGTAAACAACCAGGATGCCAGGCATATAATTACTGTCTGTTTTAAACTGGGGCACAAAACCAAACAGAGTGATCTCAAGTGAATCATCACGCCACACAGAGAAATGCTGTATTCCCTCTGGAGCATTTAGCCATGCTAAATAACATGCCCCGGTACTGACCCGTTCTGCTCTGCCTCTGAGTCAGTGGTGCATTTTATTTCTCTTGATTTGCGTCCCTGTAGTCTGGTTGATTAGTATGCTTCAGGCATATGGTTATGACACAATAGTGACTATAAGGAGCCCTTGTCCCTATGTACTTTATTTTCATAGGTCTACATTTCAGTTCAGTGTGTTCACTGTTCACACAGCGACATAATAAATTAATACAAGCACTTTATTTTCATACGATGTTTACAGTGTGTTCAGGGACACAGTAAGAATACTTAATGCGCTTGTTTTTTTCAATTTCAGTGTGTCCAGTTAAAATGCAAGAGTGCACTTAATGTGTTATGGCAGCTACATCAGTGTGTTTGGTAACACAGTCTGTAAATGTGCCAACACTGTTCAAATACATTGGAAAGGACATTTTGAATTAAATTGTTTTGACTCAATTTGTCTGCTGAATACTCAGTATAATGTGATGCGATGTAATAAGACTGCCTCGATCGTACAAAGGAACTTGTATTTCAGCTATTTTTACATTTTCAGTGAACTATGTGGATTATCAAAATATATCACAATATGCATCGTATCGCAATGTATCGTGGTATAATCGTATTGTGACCCATGTGGCGTACAGTACAGTGAAGTCCTTGCCAATACCCAGAACATATTTAAACATGAAGCTACAGCCAGGAGCCGGGTGAAAAACAATCTGCCTTCCCGCACCTTTTAAAGCTCATTAAAACTCATAGCTTTAAGTGAGCTTTAGATGTTTTTGTAGCTGTTTACCCGTCTTTTTAGCCTTTATTCTAAGCTAAGCTAACTGTAGCCTGGCTGTAGCTTCTAGCCTGATGTCACGTCCATGCTAGCCTCTCCGACGACCTGCTGCAAATCACTGCAATCTGTCATCAAGAGTCCATCGACTGATTTCTGTTCCAGACCTTGGAAAACCTTACCAATGGAAAGAGCCTTTGCAAATACATAATGTATCGTATATATTAAGTATAAATTAATGCATGAACAAAAAATCTCAATTGATTTCCATCTGGTTTTTCCGTATGTTTTTCTAGTCACAGTTTCATTTAGCAAAGGTTTGACTTGGGCTCTTTTAATTATCTCCTCCTGTTGTGGCCTCTTCTGCAATAATTTAATGGCATCTGACTGGAGAATAAGCTGCAATACCTAATATTTGCATAATAGTAGTGGATGGAGCTCATTTATAACCATTTTTTGGGTGTACTTATTATCAATTTGTGTTACATTTGGATAGAAACTAGCCTTGAGTCACTAACTACCCCTCATCCCCACAATCAGTTTGCTTCCCATAGTCTCTCTGCCTGATCCTGAGCGGCCCAGACATTTTTTCTTCCTATTAATTTTGTCTGTCAGCCTACATCCTGACCACACTTTGTTTTGAAACCTGTCTTTTGCTTCGCCCTCTTGCTTGCCTGATTTGGACTGACTGAATGGGCTCCTGTGAGCCCGCCCGCTCACCTGATTCCTCTTGTCGAGTTTGTCGCAAGTATTGATCTTCTCGTCTAACCCTCAGCAGGAAGCGGGAAGCAGCACTAAGCGGATTAGCGAACTTTTAGAAATATCGAACTATTCCTTTGAAGTCGAAATGTAATTATCAGTGGTGAATGTAACAAAGTGCAATGACTCACGTGTGGTATTTAAACCAGCGTTAGAAAACTTTTTTGATTCAGCTTATTCTGAAGGAAATACTGACTGCACAGAAAAATTACATCATCAACATCATCGGATTGTTTCCCTATAAGTCTAGCTTTCCCGCCTGCCACGAGGCATTGATTTCCCCCGGTCACTATCCTCAGGTAAAGGTGGAACAACTGGAAAAACTGTGAAACTCAACACTGCAAAAGAAACCGAGGTAAAAAAAGGAGTGAACTGACGGTTATTCACTCAATGGAGAGTGTCCAGTGTTGTGTTAAAGTCCATTCCCTCGTTGATCTGTGTTTTGTCTTGGCACCAGGACTTGAGGCGGTTCAAAACGGCCGTTATTTCTACCGGATCAGTAAGTTGCAAAACCTGCCTACATATTAACACAACCCAGTGTTTTATTCTGCCTTTTCATAGCACTGAGATCTGGGTTTCGAGGTCGAATTGGGATTCTTACAGTTGTTTTTGCTTTGGACATCAGCCAGGCTGCTAGCAGTAGCCATGTTGCTACTTTAACCCTAACCCTTTCCAAACGTCCAGACTTTATATTTGATTTTTTTTTTTTTTTATGATAAACTGCAGGATGAAGTTTGTCTTTATCGGTTGAAGAAAATCTCCCACTTCTTATACTCCATAAAATATTAAAAACCCTCTCGGATTATCTTGAAAAAACGCATCATCAGAAAGCAGGGCTGTTTTTTCTGAGGCCATGAAAAGTTGACTTTCTAGAGATCTAACAGGACAGCAGCACACTAACATCTGATGATTTTAGATAAATATGCAGTAGATTAAACTATCAAACAGTAATTAAGATTGTTAAAATGAGCCCATCTTTAAACAACAACAGCAGTAACATTCAACATACTCAGCGGTAGTATTAAACCAAAAACATCAGATGTAAAAATAAAACACTGACAGTGAACATTTTACTACCCAACAAATACATGTACTCTTGATATCTATGTACATTTTGCTGTATTTGAGTATTTTTACTGTGTGGTATTTGCACTTTTACTATTTCAAGCATCTGAATGCTTCCATATCTGTGTTTTCCTGTGAGCACTGCTGATGCGAGCGTGTAATGACAGCGGTCAGCGTTCATCACGGGGAGTCAGACGCGGTCGATGCGGCGTGAAAACCACATCTCACCATTACAGTCATTAAAGCAGCTGACGCACAAGCACAACAATCCCCAAACAATTTAAGCAGGGACCCCACAAGGACATAAGCAGCACCGTGTCCAATTGGGTGCCGTAAAAAGGGAACACTAGCACAAACCTGTGCTCCAAGTTTATTGATTTCATAATTAGTCTGTGTAATGGCTCTCTGCGTGACGTGCACCCTTTCCTGCAAGCCTCCCCTGTTGTAGCCTGTGGGAGAAAGACATCAGCTGGTGTGTGACAGGGTTATTAGATCTCCCTACGTGGGTTTTATAAAATTACCTGTTCTCGTTTGCGTCACGTTATCGCCGAAAGAACCTTTTATCCAATTTGGCTAAAGGTGATTTAAACAGCTGTAATAGTGGAATCGTGATGGAAAAGGGCAGGGGATATATTCTGCAGCTCATTTTCAATAAACTGCAGCTGAAGGGGAGCGCAGGGATGTGCGGTGAAGCCGACTTAAAACGCTATTCAAGACTGTTGGATTCAGTTGTTTCACCCACCATAAATGTATCCGCAGCCCTTTTTGCCTCGCTACAAAAAAGCACACACCAGAGTAGAAAAGAGACAACAGAGATATTATTCACTTTTTCTGAATTTCATTATTGAACAAATTGCACGCACGTATTTCCTCGGGCAAGATTTTTCATCTCAGACTTCTTCCCCTCGACAATTTTGGCATTACTTATTATGTTTTTATGGGATAAAACCATAAATGTTTTATGGCAGTAACTAATCCTTGATTCTCATGAATTAGTCAGCCGTATAGTTGTGCTCACTTGCACTGAAGGGTTTGGGTTTTTTTTCTTCTTCTTATTTCTTTTTTTTTTTGTTGTTGCAGGAGCCTGGACTGCGCTCACGCTCGACGGGAACAGTTGTGGCCCCAGGAGATTATTTGACAACTTAGTCTAATGAGTTTCTCACTCACTTTCAGCCTATGTGGTGAAGCTGTGTTGTATAATATATTAATACTTCAGTCAAGCTAATGGAAATCATGAATGTGCGTCTTACAGTTAGAGTGCAGTTTTGTTGTTTTGTACCAGAGCATCCGCTGTCTCGGTGCGATTTGCTGAGCAGCAAAAAAAAACAAAAAAAAAAACACAGGGCATCTCATTTGCAAAATTGCCAGGTGTGCAAGTCTTTCCACAGGAATCTGCTGTAAGATATGCATGAGATGGAAAGTGATACATGTTAGCTTTGATAGTCTGATCATTTGAACCTGTAACTCTAACTCTAAGTTTTCTCTTTCTGGACTGTAAAATGATAGGCACATCAAATATTGTAAGAAAGGACTGGGGGGGTAGACTGTCCTCTGAAGGAGAACAACACCGTCAGACAATAATGACAAAACCCTCCTGGTGGCCGGGGAAAATTATGACGAGACCGCAGGAGGAGGTCTGGTGATGGTATTATATGGCCCCATTTGAGACGGTCTCATCTACTGTGTGGGAGAAAGTCCCAGAAGGTCGCACAGAAAAGGTCATAGAAGTGGTTGTGAGTGTTAACTAGAGGTACATTTGCAAAACCGACCACTTTGTCTTCATCCTTGAACTCCTCTCTTTTTCTTTCCACCTCTATTAAACAGCAAGTGCACGGCTGCTTCCCCGAGTTTCATCCACTGTAGAGGAGACAGTCGGCATAGATGGATCAGACTTAAACAGAGAAAACTATTTTCAGTTTCCAGTTGTTTCCTCTCAGATTCCCCAGATTTAAAGGTGCAATGTGTAAGATGTGGCTTGAATTTTAAAAAAAGATTAAAAAAGATTAACCAAGATAATCAACAGAATGTGAAAAAACATTGCTGACGTTATGTCAAAGATGTCTCATGCAGAAAGCAGACTAACCAGCTAACCCCGACCCATCCTCTCTCGTATTTACACGGCAGCCATTTTCCTCTGACGCCACCCTCAGGGCAGGAAGCTTGAATGTCCTTCTGCTGTCTTTCAGGTTGAAAGTTGCACAAATTCACTGCCTCCTAATTGAATAGCAACTGAAAAGGTGATCAACAGTGACAAAGAAGTGGTTACGTTAGCTAATGGTTTATCAAATATGTCGTTTTGCCTTTCCTCTGAATTTTCACTTTGCATTGTTTTTTCAGGCGCTGATCATTCAGGAAGCTGTGAGATTAAACATTTTTTGTCAGATTCCTGACGTACAGACTACCTGACACCTGAAAGGCAGCGGTACGACATTCAAACTGCCCACATTGAAGACATCAGAGGAAAATTGACGCCGTGTGAACATGGTCCATACCGCTTTGCATCTCGAGAGGTGTTCGTCTGATAGTATAGCCACTTTAGTTCCAGCTCGGAGATGCATATGGGCAGCGAGTTCACAATGTTTCACAAGCTCTCTTTTTTTGTGAAGTAAATAAACAAAAAAAAACTGCCAAATGCCAAGAAAAGAAATGTTCTTACACCCATTTTCCTTAGTCAACAGATAAATACAACTGTACATCTTCTGAATTTTCACCGAGCTTAATTGCCTAGTTAACTTAGCAAAAAACAAACTTCATTCAAACTTGACAAACCGTCATGTTTTCCCACTTTTTGTACAATCATTGAATTCGGTCAGAGCCGCTGTAAATCGCCTCCATACTCTATACCGTGTAGTCAAACTGGTATCCGTGTGCACTGAAAGGCTGCTGAGCCGCTGCTGTAAACCAGTCAGCTAATAGCTCCATTAGCTGCAGTTACTAGCCAATGGCAGCTAGTAGCTAACTTTTGTAAAACACATTTATATTCAGCAGCAGCAGTGATTGTGGTGGGCTCTGACATATATAGTGTCTCCCAGAGGGGATGCAGAAAGCCTATATTGTTGATTCTTGTGAACGGAGAAATAAGGTCAATAATATGTGGAATAAAATATCTGCAGAGTCAGCAAGAGAAACTTCAAAACACACACATACACAACCACTTTTGTTTCTACAAGGTCTCATTACTATTCGTCTCTCTGTTACCGAGCAGTCTCATTGATCCAGTGTGTCCTTCCTTCTCTTTCATGGACTGTTCCTCCGTCCTCCTGCAGGAGCGGCTTAACACTTTTTTTTTTCTTTCTTGTACAATTCTCTGGAACAAAACAGACTGCCACCCGCTGCCAGCTGCTCTAGGACACAACATTTTGTTCCTCCACCGCTCCTCGTCGCGATGGAGACGAGCCGGCCTGCCGTGCTGTCAGTCAGCAGCCAGCGTTTGCCTCACAGGCTCTGCGTGGGGATGAGAAAGCCTTTGAACAGCTGTGTGCAAGCAGAAGCAGCTTTTTTGGTTTCTCCAAAGACGCCCTGCTGTAAAAGTGGCACAACACAGTTATACGCGATGCCTGACAGGCCGGTGTCTGCCATGTTTGATTTAGATCTGGGTGAACTTTAAGAGGCTCCTCAGAGACTGACTGGTGTGACAAAACACAACGAGCTTTGGATCTTGGGCTTGAGCCCTTGTTATTCTGGAGGATGGCTGTGATAAAGCCCAGCGTGCACCTTGCTGCTGCCATCTGCTCCCTCTATTCTGCTTGCCTGACAAGAGTTATGTTTACATAAAAAGCACCATGGTTCCTCTGCAAACCACTCCATGTTAACATAACACCGGCAGCATGTCAGACACAATGCGTTTCTGCATGACTGTCAGCGAGCAAACAATCTGACTTTATCACACCGTGCGTGTGAGTACGAGTTTTTTTTTATGCATGCAGGACGGGAGTCTGTCAAAACTGGCTGGAGATTACAACGCAGGGAAAATTTAATAAAGCAATAAAAGCAGAAATTGGTTTTCTCTTAGTATTCAGGTTCTGCAGTTGTGTCCCTGATATGAGTGGATTTGTGTGCAAGGGCACGAGAATCCTTTATTATCTATCTCCTGAAATTAGATCCTGTTCTTCCTCAGAGGTAGTTTGTTCAAGGGAAAGGAAAATATTGATCTTAAAGGTTCCAGCTGAAAGTATCTCCCCCCACGTACGTACGATCCATCTCAGTAATTCAAAGCAACTCAAAATGATTCTGTTTTCATCAACAGGGCCACAGCAGCACCTATTCCTCTTCAAAAGCAGCTTTCTAATGAGGACGCGCCGCCGTCAAAATCAAACAGCTTTTGATGTCGTTATGTAAGAGTATTAAACCGAATTCATGAACAGTTTTGACATCAATAATTTCCCCGTTAATTAATATATTAATCGCGCCGCATCACTTTATTGTGATGACATAAAATAGAATAAATGAGTCGTTTGAAGGCAGATCAAACTTCCACAACTCAAACATGCTTTCGCTGACGTTTCCCCCTTTGCTGATGTTTGTGTGATTCCAGTTTCACATTTTCCACATCCACATTTTAACAGTCCCTCAGTTAGTCATCACTAAAATGGCTGAAGTTTGCAGTAAAATGGTTGATGGTGGGTGAGTCAACTTCCCGGTACCCGTTTTGGATCACTCGCTCCTGTCAGAGCCTGACAGCTGTCCTGCCGAGGCGAGAGCTTTATGTTCACTTCCTGAACAATTCAATCCTCTGATTAATTGCTCCCCTCAGAGTAAAAAGGCTGAGAAGCCAGTGCGAGGCCTGCAGAAAATGTATCAACCCACATTAACGTCTAATAGCACTGAAAGGCACGTTTAAAAGTTGCCACTGTGTTTGTCTTTTCTTTCTTTGTCGGGAAGCAGATCGTGCTACCGTAAATATGCAGTTTTTGGTCTTTGAAAAGTAGGTTACACATATTTTCACATCAGAAACATGCAAATGCTCACAAGTGGAATGCAAAGTTGTCGAATTCATTTGAATAATCTCTTGGAAAACATCTAGAAACATCCTCCCTCCGAGATTCAAGAAGGAAAACCCAAGTGAGGGTAATTTTTATTCATCGTATTCAGAAAATAAATAGCTTCATCTCAGAATTAGAATAATAGTAATAATCACAATGCATCTTTTAGATAGTAGCACAGATATTATCAACAGGAAATTAGCTAAAGTCATATTCAAAACAGTTTGTTTGTGTTTAAATTGTCCATCTGCATTTTTGCAAGGGCTCGTGTGGAAACTCGGCTAAAAAAAGAGCGTAACAATGACGAAATCAGATTTGTTTGTTGTTGTTCTTTGTGTTGGGAAAACCAGGTGACACAGAAACAGGCGTGTAAAAGAAAATGCATGGCATAAATCAGACTCTGCGTGGTCAGTATGTCGCCCCCGGTCACACATTTATCACAGTGTTCATTTTAAAAAGCCGAAAGATCAAAGATGTCACATGAGAAAAGACGAAAAGCTCAGCATGGAAAAGGTTACTGCCGGCGCGTCATGCATAAATGATAAGGACGGCAACAAATGACGGCAATAAACACGTCGACTGAATGGCTTTCTTCCTAAATTACAGCCTTATTCATTAGTCGGCTGTGATCGTTAGTAAAACCGTAATAAACTCCTTCTCGTGATTGTAAGCTCTCGGAAAAGGTCAGTGAACGATATCGGTGAGGATTGTCATATTAGAAAAATTACACAAATTTACAAAGAGCCTCCCTGAAAAAATATTACAAGTCGATTCTGGAAAAAAAATGTCCCTGCTGGCGAACACGGCGTCTAATATCACTCACAAAGAAACAAGAGCTAGGAGACTAATAAACACATCCTGCTCGGTGCTGCGATCAATATGTGACCCGCGTGTCGGTGATCTCAGCGTCAGCGCCCTCGTGTTTTTCTCAGAGCATTGTCCTCGTTCGTCATTGTGCTATCGTTAGTCAGTGCATCACCGGCCCTCTTTGTAAACACGCAGTTGTTTTTTTCTTTTTACCAAACTGCTACAGTCAAACCAGCCTCTGAGCCATCTGGCCAGAAAATAGAAATTACTCCCACAGAAATGTCTTTTTGCCTTTTCTGGCGAGGAGAAGTTTCTGGTAAACACTTCACATCATCACATGGACGGGGCAGGAGGGAGCCTGAGTGGGGTACCGGTGAAGGAGAGGAATGTGTTACTGCAGAGGTCCCGTCGTTACCGTCACACCAGAGAGGTTATGAATGTAAACGTGTTGTTGTTGCTGTCACTGACAAAGTTGATTTGGCACTGCTCCAGCGTGGCGATATCCCCAATGTCCAACTCTGATAATAACTGAGTCGGGTCTGTGTTTGTTGTTAAAACCTTCTGCCGCTGCTTCTCTACATCCCCCTCTGGTTCTTCTGCCTCCAGCTCCTCCTCCTCCTCCTCCTCCTCCTCTTCCTCTTCCTCCTCCGTGATGGAGCAGAGGCGGGTGGCACTCCCGGGGTTTTCGGCGGGCGGTTTGTAGTGGCACTGCCCGTTCAGCAGCCTCCTCAGCGGCATCAGGGGAACCGCCTCCTCGCCCAGCAGCTGCTGCTGGCAGTGCCGGAAATCACTCTGACGCTTCAGACGTTTGAACTCGCTGAAGGAGGACGTGGCGTTCTGGTAGAGGCTGTGGGCGATGGCCTGGGCCTTCTCCGACTTGCTGACCAGGACGGCGTGACACCGGAGCACCACGGCCATGTTCTTGACCTGGTGCCTGTAGATCCAAGCCAGGATCTTGGGCCGGCACGGGTCAGCGTTGCAGTAGGTGATTCTGTTCAGAGAGTAAAGATGGATGGGTTTCTTTTTCCCAGATTTGTCAGCGCTCATTCGGATTCCCTGCGGTCCCACTGTTAACCTCATCTTGACACTCTGCTCCCCGTAGTTGCTCCTCGCCCAGATCTTGGCCACCGCCTCCTGGGTGCAGCCGTCTCCCTTCGCCGTGATGGTGACCACGCTCCCCAGGTATCGCACGTTGTAAACGGGCTCCTCTTTGTTCAGTTCCACCTTTTGCCGTTTGGTATGGAAGATGCTGCCCACCCAGTCGAAGGGGCAGTCGGGCAGCAAGTCAGGACAGGAGCGCAGCAGAGAGGAGAGGATGGAGTGGTAGGTCAGCCCGGTCCCCAGACTCTTGGGTTTACTCTTTGCCTCATCCTCCACCAGAACAAACTTATTCCTTCTCCAGGGCAGCATGGTGCAGGAGGAGTTCGGAGCGAGTGAGCTCCTCGGCCGACGCGTTCGCTCTTTATCAGCTCAGGCAAGAGTGTCGGAAAGCCGGAGTGTGTGAGCGAGAGAGAGGAAAAGCAGAGAGAAGCTGCTTCTCGAAGCTCAGAGGAGAGACTGAGAGCTGCGAGCCTCAGCCAGTCTGTTCCCCCGCTCGCTCCTCCTTCCTCTCCTCCTCCTCCTCCTCCTCCTTCTCCTGTGTTGTCTGCATCATGCAGCGCTGATCAGTGCAGGAGCCCGAGCCCCGGCGCTCAAGCACCCTCAACCCTCCTCCCCGCTTCGTTGTTTTGCTTCCAAATGGCTCCCGACCAAAGCGTTATTTATCCTTCCAGCTTCGCACCGAGGTATCACTGTGTTTATGTTTCTTGTAAAACCTGAGGAAGAGGGTACATCGCACAGTCATTCTCTCTCCGGGGACTTCTATGACTTTGTTAATTCTGGTGTAAAAGTCACTCAAGTACGTAGGACGCAATTAATCCACCGTGTTTAGCGAGATGCTCTAACGAGCACAACAACAGAGTGATCTCATCGCATTGTTAGCCTGAGGATAAAAGAGGTTCGGATCCAAAAACAACAAAATCACAACCCTGTTTAATCTCAGTCCTTTAACACGTGAACGAACACTGAATAACAACTACGTTTATCCTCCATTGTCATAAAAAGGTGTCTTTACATCAACAGCCTACTTGAGAAACACAAAAATAGACACATTTCCATCTTTAACACAAACTTTAATATGCAGGTGAAAAAATATATATGAGATATGGAAACAACTTGGAGTGATATTAATGAAAAATTCAAGAGCAACTCGACGGCAGAGCAAGTTTCGGGAATTAAGAATAGTTTGCGAGCGCCTGCATGTAAAGATTGAGAGGATGAGGCATAAATTATGCATCTAAAAATATGGAGTCCCAGTATATTTGTAACTGATGATGAAATAGACTAGACAGAACATGTCTTCAAATGAGGCAGCGAAGCAAAATAATGTGTAAACTCTGAACCCTGTCTCTGTCAAATTATTATTATAGTTTTGAAGTTTAAAAGCACTGCAGCTGAGGTTCAGGAAGCAGGTAAATGTCTCTCATGCATCACAGCTGAGTCCTGTTTACTGACGGGAGAGCTCAGAGATTTATTTTATAACTTTTGGGATAAAAAAGTGGATTTATCTTTACTCCTGTTTATCAACTTGACTGTAACAGCGATCTGCACTGGTGACCTCCATTGTCGGGAGTAAATGTCCTGTAATGCTGACTGGAGCTCTTTTGAGAGTCAGTCTCTGGTGAGTGGTGAGTTTAGTGAGAGTTGAACTGAATTTAAATACAAACACACCACCGATGTGTGCTGCCGCTCGCTATCTTACAGCTTACGTACAGAAAAGTAATCTGGCTGTTTGAGGCGAATAAACACAAATGATCCCGCAATCAAACTCTCTTTACTGGCGGTGAACACATCATTAAACAGCCGTCGTTGCTGAGGAAAATCAATGAGACTAAGGCACAAATGTTCACAGATGAGGTAATGTTTTAAAGTCTCTTTCACTGACTTCCCTTCTCACTTGATCCTGGAAGATAAAGCGACAGGCAACCGAGTGAAACACACCATTATCTTAAGAAAACATCTGGATTTCTCTGGTTCAAACAATGTCGGACACATTTAGGATAATGTAAGAACACAACTCGACAAATTATATGACATATAATATCTTTAACTTCAGCGTGTTAGCATGATTGCAGACTCTAAATCTCTCCTCATATTCAACAAAGACCATCTTAGTCCAAACATAACCAGGTGCTGCAGATGTCTAAACATCACCATTTTTTTAAAAAAAACACAATTTTGTCGCTTTAAGTATAAAAGTTTCCTTCTCATGCTGATGAAAAAATCTATATGGCATAATCTTTCCCCTAAAAACATTAACTGGTATAAATAATTCCCACCAGATTGGGTAGAAATTGAATGCAACATACAAAGAGTCATGTGGGTAAACATCTGTCCTGTATTAATACTGCGTGTCCAAACATCTGGCTGGCTGGCCGACACTGTATAAAGAGGGCAGTTATTCTGGCGAAATGAATCAAAATAAGCATCATCTGTCTGTCTGAGCTGTGCCAGGCAGCTCGGACTGAGACGGACTGTGTGTGGATGAAGTCTTCTGCTGAGAGGCTCGTTACTGTGGCAACACTGGAAAAATAAGTGTGTCCTTTTTCTACCTCTGCTTGTGTGCTGTGAATTAAAGAAAAGCATGAATGGAAAAAAAAAATAAACTGCTTTGAAGGCACTATTTCATACGTGACTGTGATTTATTACAATTATTCAAAGAGGTGAGCGAGTTTCGGTGCAGAACTATTTTGAATTTCTTTTTCCGCTCTTATCTTTTCAAGACTTTTTTTTAAAAATCCCTGTTATTGTCAGAGGCTGAGGAAGAGCTTCTTTTGTAAACCACACGCATAGCCAGAGGATATACAGCCAAACTTAAGGCTGTTTGGAAGTGCTGGAAACTGATTTAATGATCGGGGAATAGTCTGGGCAGTCGCCATAAAAGGAGACACAACCCTGTAGAGATGATTAAAGGACTTTTGCTCTCAGTCTAGTTGGATGTTTAGTGAATAAAGCGTGTGGCCGTGATCTGATCCAGGATGAGCCCGGTACACTATCTTCTTGATACCTCCAACGACAGTGAGATTGAGGGGTCTTATATAAACAGCTGTAATCCCATAAATCACTTGTGTGATGCGAGGTAGCTGATCTCTAAGGACGGACGATTAACGCAGACCCTGGTTTGCTAAATTAAAGAAATCCATCATGATTTGGCCTTTACAGAAACGAGTATTCAGTATTGACTTACATGCCGCTCCAGTTACCGTCCTGTGTAAGAAGGTTGTCGCCTCGACTCTCTGCGAGAGACTCGCCGTGTTACCTGTCCAGCCTCTTTTATTTCCTGACTGGTAGCCTTGTTCGTAACAAATGCTGTACCTGTGTTTAAAACCTTTATAATGTTTCTGTGCGTGTCCTTTGAACGGTGAGGGCTGAGCAAGAATGATCTCTGAGAATTTGTTGAAAACAGTGTGGTGCATCTTAATAAAATCAAATTAACATCTTCTTATATCATCAACGTGTACAGTAAACATGTTCAATCTCATCCGGAGAGCAGCGGTTCCTCCTGGCATGCTGAAAGATTATACAGTTTCCATGCTGTGAAGTATTTCTGGCTCGTGTTCATTAGCCTTTTCCACTGGAACTAATGTCAATTTAAAACACTCGGTCTTGTTTCATAACAGATGAGCTCATGGCGAAGCAGAGTCTGCAGTCTACATGCTAATGTCTCAGTGAGGCTGCAGTGCTGTCTGATGCTCAGCAGGATCATAACCATTGATCTGAAGCTCAACTCTGAGGCTGTTCTGCAAATAGTTTTTCTGGTTAATAATAAATACAGCCACTATATATATATCAAGTATTTAGCGGCAGTTAGCGATAGGTTCACTCCCTCGCTCACCCCACCCTTTTTCCGAAGATGTTGGAGGAGCTCCAGAAGCTACGGTGGCCCTCACGGACAAGAAACCTACTTTCTAAGTATGGACTCGTCATTACTTTGACTGTCTTTAGCACATTCCCGGCCTTAAATATCTTAGGGCGCGCTCACAGTTGGCCCAGTTGCTCCGTACCGCTCCTCCCCACTGGCCTGCACTCACATTGCTCAGGCCCCGACCGGGCTACTGTAGAAACATGGCGGTGCAACATGGCGAAGTCGGTGGACAGGGACCCGCTTCCTTTGTAGATGTAAACGGTTCGTTCTAAGTCAATGATTAAAACATTACTTATGAATATTATATTCCATTTCCGCCAAGTCTGTTCTGCTAGATGCTGCTACATATTACACACTGTTTTTAAATTAACAACATCCCATTGTTTGTCCCACTGACTTCTAGTTTAAGCCCCATTCTGAGTGCAGATAAAGATACAGATAGTTTTATTCTCATGGATTCAGATAATGTCGGGCTGTCATCCCTGTTTAGCACGTTTAAAGGCTGACGGGTATACCTGCCAACCCTCCTGAGAGTCTCCTGTTTTTAATTGCCCTCTCCCAGTTTCTTCCTGGGGTCACTATACTCCTGTTTTCTGCCAATTTCTGGCACATTTTCACACCTTTCCCCCCCTTTTAATTATCACAACCTGTTCCTGGCACAGTACAGCATGTAGTCTGCTGCACTGTTCGTCCTCGGTGAGAGAGAGAGAGACACAGACATGGAGCGGAGGAAGAAATACTCAAGCAAATTTCTGACATTCTGGAAAGAAGAATTTCTCATTTTAATTTGAAAAAGGAAAGGGGCATGCATTTTGTAAAATCTGCTTCATCAAGTTTTCAGTTTATCGTGCGGGTTGCAGTGACGTCAATCACCATCGAGAGGCTGACAAACATCGGGCAGTGACGTGCACAGGACCCAAGACTCCAGCACTGGTTTGAAATCTCACTATTTTTTAGGTCTTGGTCTTCATCCTCTGGCGGCCATAACTGTCTGTAAAGCATTTCATGGCAATCCACCCAACAGCTGTTTAGACAAGGACAAAGCTGTCACTGCGGTCGCTGCAGCCTTCCTGTTATCACAACTAAAAAACTGCCCATTTCAAAATGGTTGCAAATTGATCTCCAGCTCAGCACCTGGCTCCCGAGTCGTCCTCATTTCCTGTAACTCTGCCTCGCTCTCCTCCGGTCCAACACACGCATCCTTTATCAACTCGCACAAGCAACCCCAGAGTGCAGACTGTTATCATCGCAATCCAATTACTTTTATCTGCGCGACACCCTCTCCTCACCTCCCAAATTCTCTTTTCTTACCCTCAGTTTCTTTTTTGTCACTCCTGAAGACATCCTTTTTATCCAGGGCAGCGTGCGCTACATATTTCTGTCTAGCACGGCAGCCCCTAATTGAATTGGACTCTCTCTTCATCACGCTACACTTACTGAGCGCGGTGTAATCAATGAGAGGGGGGCCTCGCAGAGAAGGTCCCGGCTCTTAGATGGTTGATTTATGGCCGTACGTGAGGGCGGCAGCGAGGCACAGTAAAGAACGAGAGAGCGAGAGAGCGAAGGAATGATGACAGAACGGGCTGCCGGGCTCTTCATACATCAGACCGCTGCGACAGATAACACGCCTACACCCAATCACAAAAAAAAAAAAAGAAGATACAAGTCTCACCAAAATGATAAGGGAGCGCCATAAACACTAGAGCCGGAGTCATTTCTGTGTTTACAATAAAAGGAAGGATTCGTCTCAAGGGATGGAAACCGGCACAATCTCATTCCCACGCTATAGATCCCCACGAGGCCCGGCTGAATACATAATGCAGTTTGAGTGAATCATAGTTTAATGAACAGCGAGAGTGCAGAGCGTTAGATACAGGAGGCTCATTCCCTTCTTTAATCAGGAGAGCGGTGCTGTTACAGGAGACCTGCGGGTCAAACCACTCCTGTACTATACCATAGGGAGAGCGCTGCTACAGGGGGTGATTTGCTAGTTTGCATGTAAGGTCAAAGGAAAAATATAAGAGCCAATTAGCCCGGAGTGACTACAAATAAGAGCCAATTAGTGCACGTTAAGTTGAATCATAGTAGGCTACACCTTCAGTGTTGTAGAGCTCAAGACTGGTCTTGGTGAAGGTCTCGTTCTTGAACTTCAACTGGTTTTATGTGCCCATCTTGTCTCAGCGTTTCTCATAAGTTAACGAGACCCTGGCGGCCCAACGTAGTGTAATTTGCTGCGCCGCGGTCTCGTATTGATCCCAAAATGTTTTTCGCCTCTCGTGATAGCGCTGAAGATCTCTAACGTTTTGTGTCCTCGCAATTCATGGATACATTTATACAAACAAACTGTATATACATGGTAATAAAAGAGAGGAATAAAGGAGAATCTTCATTTGTCTGGTGTTTTTTATGGGACTGTGGGTGTATGAGATCAATCTGAAGACGGCCTTTGGTTTGTTTGGTTTGGTCTTGTCTTGGTCCCGATACACTCTTGGTCTTGGCCACGACTGGTCTTGGTTGAGGTAGTCTTGACAACAACACTGAATACGAGGCTACATTCAGAAGTCGGTCAACTTATCTTGGCATAAAGACAGAAACAGCCTCTGAAATGTGCTTCAAAATAAAAACAGGAATAGCTGCCACACACAACTCCTCTGGCTGAATCACTCTGACATAATCAAGCTGACATGTGAATGATTAGCCTACGAGAATCTGCATCTCGCTTCTGACGGGAAAAAGGTGCAACCTGTTTTTTTCTGACCCCGGCAAAAGAACAGAAATGTCCTCAGGGCCTCTGTTCAGCATTAGTCACCTAGTTCAGCGACAGAGTCTACCTTTGCACATCCAGTGCTCCCCGCCGCACACGTAGACCTCCCACTTTTCTTTGTGTCCGTCACATAATGGCCTCCTGATTAAATGCCGGCCTGACACACATTCACGTGGACCTCAGACGGACGGAAATAGCGGCGGCAGACGGAGGGAACAGCTTTCTGGGAGGAGTACAGGAGGCGAGAAGAACATCATATGTGCCCTCTTGATGCTGAGGTGCTGAAAGGAGATTTGCTGTGACTGGTTCAGATTAGCTCGGCACCTCTCAGACACACTCCTCTCCCTGTAGGGTCCACACACGTACACACTGAGAGGCCAAACACACGACACTCACCCACGCTTCATGTGATAACGTGACAGATTGGCAGCTCAGGTGCTGGAACAACAAAACGTTAGATGTTTTTAACATGCCACGATAATAAAGAACAGTTCAAACAAAACATGATGTTATTATGCAGCCAAAGAACTCATTGTTGATTTTTTTAAAATGACTTAGCTGCTGAATGAAGGAAGTTGGTCTCAAAGTTTTTGCACAGTTTTAACTTTTATGTCATTCAGACTTGACAAATATTGGATGCATATAAAGTAATACAGTTTTTAACATCATTCAGGTGCCTTTAATGGACTCAAACACCAATATCAAGTCTAGACATTTGTACAAACGCCTCTCGTAAAAAACCCTTTCTCACACTTTCTCACTGTATTGCAGGTTTTAGCTCTAAACCTGGCTCACGATCGACTTACTTAAATCCAGACACGCTGCCTTGTGTTGTTAAATTATTGAAGACGCTTTTCTTCTTTTGCTTGTGTTTTGTTTATTTTTCTGTGTTTTCTTAAGTTGCAGTGCGTTGAGGTCTCAGGGCCACAGCAGATTACATGTTGTGTAACCGTCCTCCAAAACCTAAAAGGCAGTTTTTAGTGAGTAACTGCAGCTAATGATTCTTGCAAAGCTGTCGCACTTTAAAGTTATTCTAAAACGATACTTAATGTTTGTGCCTTTACTCAGAATAAGCTTCTCAGTAAAGGAGATGTTATTTTTAATGCAGCTGATTCAATGCAGACACTAGAATAAAATTAAAAGGCCCACATGGATGTTTTGGATTGGCTGAAACACTTCTTTCCATTAAGCGATCTTACCTTATTTTTCTGGATGGTTCTGTATCAGCTGCGTGTCTGTCCCAGTAGATTTTTAACCTTTTTTTTCACATGCACATTTTTAATTTGTGCCAGAAAAACAAGTGTAAACACCAAAAAGAAATATAGGCAAGGCTGCGGTTCAAAAGTTGACATATGGAAAAAGGAAAACATTCAATAAAGATTCAAATGAAACTAAAGAAACAGAAAAATCTTCTATTATTTTGCATGTTTTCACACTTTATCTTCATCATCATGTTTGCATGACTCTACACTAAAACAATGTCTCTAAATCATTGTAACATATAGTCACTGGTAATTATAACATATAATCTCATCCCTATAAGGTTATATCAGATGGAAGGTTGTTAATGAAATGGATTTGGAGAGTCTGCACTGACACAGTGAAGTGACTGAAACTAGCTGCAGGTTGTTTGCTCCAAAGTTCACTTTCGAGTTATCCGCTCAGAACACTGTGCACCGCCGGTGTTTTAATGGATTGCATTGGGGTGTTTTTGACAGCTGCAGAACCCGGAGCAAAGAATCACAAATGGTTTGGGACATGCATCCAATTTTTTAAAAAAAATAACTGAAGTAGATTGTAGTTTCTCCGTAACTGGATCGATTTTGCACGTAACTCGATATCAAAAAGTCTGCAGGACGCACCAAAGGTACGCTCTCTATGCTCACATCTTCATTCAGAACAAATGTTTGCTTGTCGAGAACGGTGAAGAAATACAGCGTACACATGATGCAATGGGAATGTGCAGAAAAGCAATATATAAAAAGGCAAATTCAGTTATTCCACTGAATTATGGCTCCTGTCAGACATGAGGCGCGATCCATCAATATGAAAGGCCTTCGACTGACTCACCGTTATAAATCCACTGACTCATGCTCTGCCTTATGTTGTCTGACAACATCCAATCTATTCCTCAGATTTTGTTTTTTATGTAACTGTGAGCATGTGTGTACACTGGTGGGAATAATAAATAGACTCAAAGTCATAGTTGAGGCTGGTGGAGTGAATCTGTATGCAGCCTGAGATGAACCGGGGTCGACTGAGGGCAAGACGGCCCCTCGTACCCTCCAGGTGGCCTGTGGGCGCCCACTCACACTTTTATGGGTCGCCTGGAATCTATATTAATTTCTCTAAAGTCCTGACTTTATGTCCTCTGCAGGGACACAGGAGGAACGAGCAAATGGTGCAAGGGGCGAATAAAATGTGAGATGGAAATGAGGAGAATTCTCCATTTAAATCTCCAGGAGACAATGATTTATTACGTAGACACAATGACGATATTTGATTACTGAAATGATTGAGTATTTCTCTAATTACTTGATGAATAACTGGACAATCCAGTTACAATAATCTGTGATCAAAGAAGCAAATATGTGACAGGCCTGGCTTGCACATTAATAATACATGTATGGCTGAATTAACCTCCTAACGGCAACAAAACCACCATTAACCTCAGTTTTTTACACCTGTATCTTCAACCAAGAGTAAATGTAAAGGAAAAGATCATGTTTAGGCTTAAAATACCTGCGTTGGTGCCACGAAACACAGCTGGAAATTGTCCTCAGGTCTTACAAATTGTCCTCCTACTTATAAATGTTGAAACGCAGTCTTGAACTGCTGTCACTGGCTTCTCGTCTGTACCTCCACCACCATCCGCTCCACCTCTGGATCTCACCGTCAGGTCATAAACATGTAATGTGAATGTGACGTAGCGGTGGTTAGCAGAAATGTTAACTGCCAATGTTTTATCCTGGTAACTGGGCTGCTATTTTAAAAACATACAGTTTGTGTTATGTACAAACTATCACAGAACAGTTGGCAGTAAGTATTCAGCTTTGTACAAACAGGAAATGATAAAGTGAGCGCGCCAACATCAACCAAAACTGCGACCGTGGAATAACACCGCCAATTAAACCTCCCAGATGAAGCACAGTGATCCTCTAGAGATTTAATACTTTTCTTCCTGGATCCTTCTGCAATTGTCAGCGCATGAAAAGAGCCACATTCAGAGAGAAAACACCAGCCGACACGGCAAACAAATGGGACGTGGTTGCACCATCTACCCAGAGAGACGTTTATTTTGGCTTGGAGTCTGCAGACAGTCCTAGCTGATAAACAACTTGCAAATAGTGGCGCTCTGTTCTGTAACAGCGCAGTTAAAGAGTATTAGTTATACCCTCATGCTCGACTCCTACAATGTCAATTCAGCAAGTGTTAAATGCACAGTTACTTTCTACCAGAGGGCCCCAGGAGCTCCCTTTCATTACACAGCTAACCATAAATAGATAATGATGATCGTAGCTGTTCCTGCTGTGAAGCTTTGTGAAATGTGTCAGCTTTGGTGCTAATATTGGAAAGTGATGGAGCATTTGTATGGGCTGCAGTGTGTGGGAAGGTTGCAACTACTGTTGTGGCGTACTGAATCTCTCTCCGCTCCTATATTTGATAATGCTTTGTACGGATTTTTTTTTTGCTTGTGAATAAATTTTGCTCTGTCGTCTAAACGCTGATGATCTGATTACATTTCAGCGATACTCTTGTGACTGGCTGTGTTTGTTTGTTGTCTGTCTTATCTCTGTTGTGTTATTTCTTTTCCTGTAATCAAGTCTTTCCTGCAAAAGAGGGTTTAATCCTAATGAGACTACCTGATTAAACAAAGGTTATACTAATAAGTGCAAGTGATTACTGCCAAATATCACCCGGTGCTCGCTGTTTTAATTATTTTACAGCCGTACTGTGACTCAGAACATTATGAGATCCTCACGCCTTCGACAGGACTGAGGACGCTGAACCACAAAGTTTTTTTGAACCTATATCGTGTGTCTGTAAATGTACCTTCATAAATTGTGTGCACAGCTGTGTAATCATCCATTGTTCATACTGTTCCTGCGTGTTTGTCTTTCACACAACACTGATTTCCACACAGTCCGAAAAGGTGACATTCCCCTCGCTCGTCTCGCCATTCGCAATTTTATATTTTTACTTTTTGCAGCTGTAAGCAGTTTGTCCATTTCCTTTGTGCATTGCATTGAGAAACATCGGTGTGCAAAAACCAAACACGCTTAAAAATCAAATGTTTAATGTGAACACTGACTTTTATGAGTTATTAAGTTTAGTTTAGCTTGAAGTTTTAGGGTTTTTTCAATATTAAAAGTGGAAAGAAGAACAGAAAATAAAAATTTGCCTACTGGCCTTTTGTATTTAAAGTGACTATGAGAAACTTTCAGCTTTTGTTGATTCTAGCAGCACGACACATAAACAAACAACTTTTCAAATGCTTGTTCCCTGAATGGAGTTAATGGAAGAGCTATGCTGTGCTGAGACGTATTTCCAGAACTTACCAGGTAGTCTGACTTTCTCGCTCACTTCCCTCCATGGCAGCTCCTTATCTATCCTGTAGTAGATGTGTTATTAGACAGCTCTGGGTGTCCACAAATGGCCACGATTACTGACAATTATCCTCTGTCCATTGCTGTTCATGTTCAATGTCCTGACATCAGCGATGTAAATGTCACGGCGTCAGTATGAGCGCCAACGCCGACAGGCTTTCGCAAAACACAGCGTTGTATAGCCTGATGACTATACATCGAACCTAGTTAGAAAAAATGATGATTTTTCATTAAAATAAGAATAAAAAATATGACAAAGTCTAAAAATCCAATAAAAAGAGGTGGGTCTAATTCGACCAGTACAGGGAGACATTTCGGCATTGATTTTGAGTGAATGCATCACATGACCTGAAAGCTATTGAAGAAAAACTGATGACTATACAGCGAACCTAGTTAGAAAAAATATGATTTTTCATTAAAATATGAATATAAAATATGACAAAGTCTAAAATCCAAAGGGAAGAGCACTTTGTAAACTCTGTTTTTTAATGTCTCTATAAATAGTTATTATTATAAAATGTAATTAATCATATCATTATTCATATTCTTATTATTATCATCATCATCTGTATGATTTACACCTGTGCTTTTCTTTTGAAAGGTCTCTCTCTGCCATAAATGATTCTGCAGCGACACCTGCTGGCGGGGAGGAGTACTGCACTTCCCTGACATTTATTTTGAACTGTGGAGACCTGCAGCTGTTGTTGAAGCCCTGTTGACAAGGGGACCAACATAAATACAGGTTTGTCACCAAACTCCTACACGTTATTCCTGAATACATCGCTTAGTATCATTACAGCTTCAGTTTCTTTAAAACTGCTGGTTAAATCATGTGAACGTAGCTTGAGCCTGGCTAGCTAGCAAACGGCTAAAAACTGCTAGCTAGTGAGCTCAATTTGGAAGTGGGTGACACTGCGAGCTAGTTTGCTCGCTAACAAGCGTTTTAGGGATTTAAAGACAAAGATATACACAAAGCATGATGTAAGAGAGGATAATACAATAGTCAAAGTCGTGATATAAATAGCTGTTAGCTGTTATTTTGGGTTAACGTGGCGTCTAATCGTGTCACAAGGAGGTAATCAAACCCTGTCAGTATAGATGTAGAAGAAGGTCGTGGCTGATATCACAGAAGCCATATCCAGCAAAATGGTGGCTGTTTTATCACACAGGCTTCAAGCTAACTGCTGTGTTTTGGGATTCAGTCTAATTAGTCTTTTCCCGTCATTGAGCTGAAAACAACAGCCAGCTCAGTCCCTCTGGGCTCATTTACAGTCTGTCTGAAATCACTTTGTGTTGTCACAAATGTTTGTTCAGTGGTGGAAGAAACGTCCAAACCATTTATTAAAGTGAAAGTATGAATACCACAATGAAAAACCACCATTATTGTCATTATTATTATTATTATTATTATTTGCTAAGGTTAAAAGTAGAGAAGTATCAGCGAAATATACCTCAAGAATCAAAAGCGAAAGTACTAATCATGTAGACTTGGATTACTATAATTATTATTTGAATGTTTCGTTTATTAACATACATTTCTCAAAAGTAGTTTGGGATATTAGGATATTTTAGTGTTTCACTTGATTGTTTATTTTGTGACATATCAGAATTTTTTCATTTTGTGTTTTGTGAATATTTTTGGTCCCCAAAAATGATGCGACACATTTCATTTGACTTTTGTTGCATATCCATGCACGTAAACATCAGGGGTGTAAATGGCAAGTTTCATCACGATTCGATATTATATCGATTCTTTGGACAGCGATACGATATTTGCAGATGTCACAAAGTCTGCCACGATTCGATTTCGATTGGATACAGGGGCCTGCGATCGATATGAGATGATGTCATATGCCTGTTTAACACAATCGGTAACATTTATATCAACTCACAAAAAGCAACTAAAATACGATTTGACTCTCTTATTGCTGAACTCTTCAGTGGAAATATTATTGTAACAATGGTTCCAGACCTTTAAATGGAAAACAATCTGTTATTTTCAATAAAAAGAAAGCACTGTTGAGACAGGAGTTGCGCATGGATGGAAACGGTGACGCAGACGTGCCATGGGACTTTCAAAATAAAGACGTATCTTAACGATGGCGGCAATATGAATTGATGTTTTGCTCTTTGCATCAATGCTATTGGATTGTTGATCATCGAATCGATATATCGATCCGCATCGATGTATCATTACTCCCCTAATGCATATATGCACCCATATCACTGTATCCCATAACTAATTTCAAGTAGTACACGTTTAAGGGGTTTTATCATCAACAGTGTATCGTGTTTTACAAGCTAATATTATGTAAAATTCTTAATTCATGATTTGATGATCAATTTTTATGTAGCTCACTAAAATGTACAATATTTCCCTGGGAAGTAATCTTTTTAGCCATTGTTTTCAACAGTGAACAAAATCCAGGTGCCACTTGTATAATGACCACCATCAATAATTGGTAAATATATAGTCAATTAAATTTTGTTGCAACTGATGTTAATGAACCCTTACAATTGCTTAATGAATGATTTACGATGCATTTAATTGTTCAACAGTCAAATAATTATGAACAAAAGCTTGATTAGCGATTATATTTAACATTTATATTAAGAGTTTATTGTAAAGTGTTACCAAAACCCAGACATTTTCTGGTTCCAGCTTCTCAGATGTGAGGATTTGCTTCTTTTCTCTGTTCTATATCGTTTTACTGTGTGTCTGTGTTTGTCTGTCGTCTCTGTGTTTCAAAGACCACCAATCAGATTAAACTAATGAAAGTAATTCAGCTCTCGAGTGGAAGTAGAACGTTGCAGAAAACGACAATATTAAAGCAAAGCATCCTAACGTTGTACACCACAACAAACATACAGTTTCAAGGGAAATGCAGCCTCTTAATCTGTGCTCATAATTGTCACAACAGCTCTGGATGCTGCACATCACAGGATGGACTCCAGTGGGAAACCCTCAACAGCCCAGCTTGTGGTTTTAGCCACCAGCTCGGCCCTGACGGCACTCTTCTACTCCATTTACCGGAGCAGAGCGACGACAGTTGCCAGATTAAAGGTCAGACTCATTTCAGCACAGGCTCGCTGTCATGTGAATGTCAGTGGCGTGTGAATTTATTACCTGTAATGTTCCATTTGTTAATCTGATGTACGTGTTTCCACAGGAAGCCAAGAAAGTCTCAATCGACCAGGAGCTGAAAAACATACTGTCTGAAACTCCCGGACGATGCGTCCCATATGCCGTCATAGAAGGTGTGATGCTACCTCGGAAGCCTTTAATGAAGTTACTGGGGTTTTGAGTATATTTTTACACAGCGTCTCTTTCATTGCTCTCTGCAGGTGTGGTAAGATCTGTGAAGGAAACTCTGAGCAGCCAATTTGTGGATAACTGCAAAGGTGTGATTGAAAGACTGACCCTGAAGGAAGAAAAGATGGTGTGGAATCGCACCACTCATCTCTGGTAAGTCACAGAGAGGACTTAGGAAGTGAAATATCATATTCTCAGTAAAGTATACTTTAAGGAGGCATGTGGAAACTTAAGCTTACCCAACTGAAATTGATCCGTCGTCTGCAGCAGCATAAATACAGAATCTGCTCTGTAAGTCACATCCTGTGATTTGGTAAACAACAGAAGAGCCACAGACTTTGAACAGAACCCACTTAAGCCTCCGTTCTCCTTCGTATCCATCTTACTAACATGAACAGGTCTCGGTCTGCAACTGAGCTTGTTTAACAAACAACCAAACAAATATTCGCAGGTGATAAGTGCACTGCAGGATTTGTCACTTTGCCAGCAAAATAACTAATTAGCTGCTGAGCTGTTGCACATTAAACACAATGTAAACATCCTCGCATGTGTCACTCCTGTTTGTTTAGATGCTGGTGTGATTATTTGTTTTAAGTCAGACAGCGACACGCCCCTCCAGCTGCTGAGGAGTGGAGTGTTATTTACATTTCACCAAGACTGTCTTCCTTTTTAAAATAAAATGCAATTAGAGACGACTATGTGTGACTTCAGTTGGTCTTAAAAGTGACAGACGTAATCTAACAGAACTAGAGCTGAAAAGATCAACAGAAAACTGATCAGCCATTATTTTTTATAACAATTTAACAATTTTCTTAACAAAAATGCCAAATGATGATTGTTCCCGCTCCTTTAAATATGAGGATTTTCAGGTTTTATCCATTTTTATACCGTTGCAAACTGAATATAACATTATTTTGGACTGATGGTCGGACAAAACCAAACATTTGAAGATGTTATCTTAAAGTCATGAAAGCTGCGATGGGCATTATATTGACCAAGCTAGTACTAAAAAACTACAATGGCTCTCAGTAGATTGCATACCTCCACCAAAGCCCAACCGTCCCCTTTAATTCAATCAAGCCAATCTAATATATATATTTATACTCACTCACGCCACCTAAATCCACCAGATTTGTTTTTCCATCTAGATTCATGCATCATTCCTTTGCAAGTGAATGAAAACATTATTTTCAGCCCTAAACAAAACATTAATATCTGTGACATTTTATAAACAGGAACAACACAGAGAAAGTCATCCACCAGCGCACCAACACCGTTCCATTCTCCCTCGGGTCTCATGATGACGACATCGCTGTCGCAGTGCGGGTCATACGTCCACTAGACGCCGCCGAGTTGGACCTGGAGACCACTTATGAGAACTTCCACCCCACGGTCCAGTCCTTGTCCAACGTCATCGGCCACTTCATCAGCGGTGAGCGACCCAAGGGCATCCACGAGACTGAGGAGATGCTGCGGCTGGGGGACAGCATCACGGGTGTGGGAGAGCTGGTCCTGGACAACAACCTGATCAAGATCCAACCTCCCAAACAGGGCTTCCAGTACTTCCTCACTCGGCTGGACTACGACGCTCTTCTCAGGAAGCAGGGGAACAGCGTCAGACTGTGGCGGATCCTGACGGTCGTCTTCGGCGTCGCCGCCTGCTCCATGCTCATCTTCATCCTGTGGAAGCGATACGTTCACCACAGACAGAGCAAGAGGGAGAGGAGCATGCTGGAGGAGTTCAAGGAGCAGCAGAAGAAACGCATGCGTGAACTCAACCTGGAGGAGAGCAGCGTGTCGCCCACCAGCTGTACTGTGTGCCTGAGCCGGGAGCGCTCCTGCGTGTTTCTAGAGTGCGGTCACGTGTGTGCCTGCGGTCCGTGCTACGACGCCCTGCCAGAGCCAAAGAAATGCCCCATCTGCAGGGCGACTATAGACCGGGTGGTGCCTCTTTACAACAGCTAATGTGGAAATACACATCAGTCACAGTAACACTGGATTTATGTCAGTCAAAAGCTGCCTGTTCAGACTTGAAAAGGGTATTGTCGGTACATTTTGTTGCACTTTTTTTGGCTTTTACTCACTCTAATAGATAAATAGAAGATATTTGTGCTGGATCATTCTGCAGTTAAATCAAAATTCCCATTTTTTTTGTGAAAGAAAACACAAATATTTTCTGGCTCCAGATTCTCAGATGTGAAAGGATTTGCTGTTTTTCTCTGTTTTGTTTTTTTATCATTGTAAACTGATTATCTTTGTGTTTGAACACATTTGAGGACGCCACCTTTGGATGTGGGAAGGTACGATCGACATTGCACAGGTCAAAGGATCAATCAGAAACATTATTTCCAGATTTATCGCTAACAAAAATAGTTCTGCTTTAGAGTCGAAAATGACAACAACAAAAAAATGTGACTGATAATTTTAAGTGAAAGACGGCTTCGTAATCTGCGCTTATCATCGCTGTCACAACAGTGTTGAATGCTGCAAATCACCTGGACTCGAGTGGGAAACCCTCAGCTTTCTGCTTTCAGTCACTCTTACAGATGAATAGCAGGTTTCTGTGCTGAATCACGATGCTGTCAAATCAAATTTGAACCTGTATAAACAGACAAAATGAAATCCCTTCTTTCATCTTGACAGAGAAAATTAGATTCCTCCCGACTCAGACGCCGACAAATATCGGTCCTGTATCCCAACGACGATCAATCTTCAAACTTACGAGCATTTACCAAGAATATTTATTACATTTTTACACGCTCAGAGCAGCAATTACATGTTTTCACGTAATGTAACACGATGCATTTAAGTGTCACTAAGTGTTGGTATATTTTAAGAATATTGTACATCAGTTACTTTACAAAGCTGCTGTAAATGACGTGATTAGAAATGGATTACACTCGGCATCATTCAGTATGAAGGCAGAGATTAATGTGCAGCTTTTATCTTGTTGTCGTCTGGATGGAAATAAGTTAAGGAAAGTAAAAATTTGATCAGTGTTGCTCCTGTTTGAATTAAGATTATTTGTCAGGAATGTCACTCAGTCATAATTGCTATATGTAAGCATGTGGCAAACAACATATGCCCCATAATTATAACAGCAACAACAAGGGATGGAAACTGAACATTTGACAGCAGAAAATGTCAGCTAGAAGAGATATAACAGGCAAAACAGAGAAGAGGAGGAGGATAAAGATAGAAACTGTCAAATGAGCACTCATTTTGTGTCAAATGTCACCTCACAGAAAGTGTCAGCTGTCAGGATTTAATTTAGTTAATTACATTTATGGTCTAGGACCGTGTACACATCCATGAACCTCATACAAAGACAAGAGAAGCATTTATCTTCTCCTGCAGTTGCTGTCGTCCCTCAGCAAGTCGTATATGAAACCTCAATGAAACATCCTTTTCAGTCCTCCCTGTACGTTGTGCAGCTTCTTACACTAACACACTCTCGGCCTTCACTCTTTACGATAATTTCTAAGAACGTCTTCAGTCACAAGACTTTAGGGGAAACTCGTAAGCTAAGATGGATTTTAAACCCAAGATGCCTTTTTGAAATGGAGTCCATCTTGTTCTCAGTCTTTATCAGCCTGTTCAGTCTCCCTGAAGATCCTTTGTTGTCTTAAGTTTGGATTTAGCTGCGGTGAAACCTTGCGGTTCATTTAAGGTTGTGTTTGAGGTGCCTGTGTGAGGCGGAGGAGGGGATGATTGTACAAGATTTTGGCGGGTTGTCCTGGAGAGAGGGAGCACGCCGACCTTGCCCTGTTTTTTGTTTTGTTTTTTATTTTTCCTCCGGGTGCCTGATCTGCAGCAGCTGCTCACACTGTACAGACATTCAGCTAGAGGACACACGGGGGAGCGGCAAAAACATGTTTAAGAGTCACCTCTGCACCACCACAGCCGCCGAGTGTTGCACTTTGAACCTGCTGATCCTGGGACATCAATGAAAACAAATCAGCTCATTGTCTGTTTGCAACTGAAACTTCAATAAAGACAAATGCAATGTGGAGAAACTGAATTACTTAAAGATGTTTTAAGACACAAAAGAGAGCTTGATTTGTAGACGATGGAGGTTTCTGCCAGGAGAGGGAGATGTCTGCCTGTGAGGAAAATCAGGATTCAGGAATCGGAGAGCGTGAAAATAGGAGCTGTTTTTTAAACACCTGTTGTTGTTTTTTTTAATTGAAAAAGAAAAATTCAAGGCCCTGAATGAAAAGCTCGGTTTTGCTTTGTTTCAGTGGCATAAAAATCAATAAATTGATTCAAGATTCTTTATTGTCATTGTGCAAGACAGCGAAATAGCGAAGCATTTTCTATAAGAAAGATTAATCATGTTAATTTCCTCCACCATCCAGCGAGTACACATAATGTATATGTAATGATGAAAGAGTTCACATACAACATATATATTGTAGTATTCTAAATAAGTGTGTAGTCATTCACATACATGAACAACGTAGCTTAAACGTATACATTCATTAAATGTATTCATAATAAAAGACTCATTTTCCATGGTGGCTTTGGCCAGGAAGTAATATTTTATGTTCTGGCATAATCTTTTGTTTCACTTTTCATTTTAAGCCAGTGAGCAAAGAATGAAACCTTTTTCTTTCTTTTCTTTTTTTTTTAGGAAATCGATCTCATTTTTAGTGTGACAAGTGAAAAGCAAACGATGGAGCCAGAGTAGAGGCTTGAAAAATGCTCCGGCACGATTCAATTTAAAGTCAGCGGGGATGCATATCTGTCTCCAGAGGAGGTCGTATTAAAACGGTGTGAGCACACAAGAATGTCCTTTATACTTTCAAATTATTCTCACAAAGAAAAAAGTCCCCATTTTATCAGCCCACATTATGCCACAACACCCCAGATGTATTATTTAACATTACATTGGGACTTTGGCATTACCATGACATTAGTATTCAGCAGCTTGCCCTGCAGAGCTCTGTTTCTCCAGGAGTGAGTTGATTCGGGTCAGCCTCTGAAGGAACCTGAGCTAAATGTCAAATATACAGTGTAATCAAGCAGAGAGAGTATTTTCACACTCCTGTCTGTTGGAAGAAGTGAATTGATGGCACTAAAAGCCTCATCATGGACACCCTGAAGTACATCCACTTGCTGCTTTTCTTTGGTTTGGGATCCATTATTCTGTCATTCAGCAATCCTCTACCACACGATGAAGCCTGTTCTTGGATTTAGCATCAATCACAGAAAGTGTTACGAGAAATTGAAACCTTTTACTGAAGAAATGTGCAGCATGGGTCTCATAACACTCCTCTAATGTTTGCTGTTGTAACTCTCATCTGCCTCAGCTGTACTTTGTGCTGATTAGCAAATGTTAGCATGCTAAACTAAGATATTTAACTTTGTACACATACCTGCTAAAGATAGACTTTGTTATTTATAGATTGAGACTTTTTCACAACACCGTACCCGTCAGACGAGACAGTATTCCAGAAACAGCACCCAGTAAAAACATACAATACCAAACTGCCATTATAATCCACACTAAGGCCTGTTCATTGAGGCCTATTGTTTAGGAGCAGCTATGGCCACGGGGGGAATCAGGCTTTTTCCCCACAGCGAGCTCTCCTGCACTTCTCAGTGCAGCACGGTGACAATGTAATTGTGAGCATGTTTGCAAGCTGATTAGCAGTCGCTCAAAGCCCCGGGGCCTTAACTGCGCTTGATGCCAAACTCGTGCCATATCGGCGTTATCGGGAGCCCGAGATTCCATCTTGTAAATAACGTTCATGTCAACATCTAACTCATAATGACAACCGTGAAGAAAGCTCCAAATGAATCGAAGTTAAACCAAACAAATATGAAGGTCTGGACAGCCAAAGCCCGTCATTCAATAAGATTAAATGCGGCATTTTATTGTCAGTGCACTCACACAACCAACTCTGCAACCATGAAACACTCAGCTGTGCTTGAACATTCATTCACGGTGACTCTTGTCTTGTTTTAACATTTTTTTTTTCCATTTTGTTGGAACGCCTCATCTTTCAACTCTTTGTTACCAGATGTTCACCGTGCACTTTGACTTAAGCGACGTTAGCAGAAGATCTCACTTGTCCAACCGCTCGTCAGGCTTTAACAAAACTCTTTCTCATTGTGCACCGAACATGAAAGCAGCAGCTCCGGTCCAACACCATGGAAACCCTTGAATCTAGTCCAGCAGTGCTTTCATCAGCAGGAGCTGTCACTGTATTGCCAGTGAGTGAACCATCAAAGACATTCCCTCTATTATTCCCCCACTTAAGAGTTTTGAATTTCAATGCCGCACAAGGACTACGCAAGAACTGCTCAGTAAGAGCCATACGCCAGGCTCAATGACGGCGCTGAGATGTTTACCGTGCAGGATTTACTCTCCAGTGATCGCAGTTTGCAAATTAGAAAGAAATGATGCACCACGTTTTACTGCAAAGGCACCAATTGGCCCTTGATTAAAATCCTCACAATTCAAACAGCAATCTGTCGTGACGCTCGAGGCAACTTGAACATCAGATATGCACTCGCAAAGATAAGATTGAAGAGGCTAATAACACCTCAGACGAGACATTGATCTGAAGAGCACATGGGAATACCGCGTAATCTGCTCCCACAAACAAACCATGGAGACTGGCTGCTAAATCTGCAAATGAATGATAATGTAATTGTAAATGTGAGGAATATATACATTGTTGGTTTCATTTTGGTCAAAATGCACCGATATAAATGTATGATTCACTCCAATTCAGCGCTGTAATTTAATTAACTGCGATGGGAAAGGCACCGGAGGCGGCTTATACGGATTAAACGTCTTTATCCCGACTAATTCTTCATATTGTATTTCATTTTCCGCTGCGCTCAAAGCTCACGAGAGTTATTTTATTCTGTAAGAAACGCTGGAATTGGTGCCTGCTCGCTAATAAAGCTCTGTAAAGGTTGCCTTATTAGAGAGTGGCACCCTTGAATCCTTTTCGGTTGTTCTCTTCTTTATCGCAGAATTGGTTTTAGATGACAATGTGGTGGATTGATTTTTTTTCGATTCAATTAGGCTCCAGGCGCTGCAGCAGCACTCTGTTCAAAAGAAACATCTGAGTGTCTCTCAATAAAAGGAATACAGTTCTGGTCCATGTGAGCTCGGCACACAGCAATGTTGCAGTGAAAAAGGACACACGGTTAATGAAGTAATTCCACTTCAACATGAGAGTCCTCGGGAGGGCACCCATACTTCCTCTTTGTAGCCGATGTTGGATGAATCTTTTATTTAGTGAGAATTGCCACGAATACCACAGTGGACCCTCTCAGTGTTATCTTATATCATACTACTAATGCATTAAAGGGGCTCTATGTAACAATTTGTAGACGTTCACATGCAGAAATCACTTTTTTATTGGCCTTATGTGAACGGATTCTTTCCACGTCTCTCTCGGTTGCCTACACAAGCCTGTGTCAGGTTTGTTGAAGTTGTTTAATGCTGCTGGACTGTGGACTTCTTTGTGAAGGGTCTGATTATTTGCAACAGTCTGAAGGATTTGACTTTCCCTCTGCTCAGCTAACAGAGAGCAACAGTAGCTAACGTTACGACACAAAAGTGCCACAGAGCCCCTTTTAACGTGTATATTGTTGGGTATATAGCGTAGCTTTCAAATATATGCATTTCCCTCTGAAATGTAGTGAAGCAGAAGTTTCATCGAGTGGAAACATGCAGGATGTAACGACACGATGAGTCCGACCAAAAGTGATGATTCAGTCCTGATCTGCTCCCCTCCCCCATGCTGATGGAAAGTCGGGTGAAGTTTCGTAGTCATTTCTGGAGCTTCACAGCAAAACTGCATCGCGGCATTCTCCTAAACAACTGAATGATGGGGACACCTGATCTTCTTTATTTGAAAAGACATTAGTTACCCCCTTTGTAAAGCTGAAATCGTCACTGTAGCTGCTAAACTAAAAGTCTAAAGTAGTTGCATGGCCGTTGCAGCATTATCCGAAACAGCTGAAGTAAATAAATACAACCGAAACCAATCTCATCCTGTGTGATCCAAGTCTCCGGAAGCGCAGCTCATTCAACCACATTTAGCTTAGCAGCTACAGTGAAGGTTGTAAATAATGACTTTTCAAATGAATAGATCTCCGAGCTTCGGCCAAACGAGCTGTATGGAGCCACTTTACATTTAGTTTAGTTTTTTTTTCATCTACTTTAGTTATTTTAGGAGAATGCTGCAATGTTGTTTTGCTGTGAGGCTTCAGAAATGATTTATGAAACTTCACTTGACTTTCCATCGGCATGAGGCTTAAAAGACAATGACTGAATTTGCATTTTTCGGTGATTGTTTAGCAGGTGTAATGTTCACAAAGTGTGCCATCATCGTGTTGGCACATTGATCACTAACAGACACCGTTCAGCTTCCTGCAACGGCCTGCACACACCCAGACACAGGACGAATACTGACTTTTTATATTTCATATGTTGTGTTAATGTGCCTCATGTGAAACAACCCATTATCCATTGTAAAGCTATTGTTAAACAAACACAGTCAGTGAGCCAGTAATAACAGTAACACATTAAAACATATTAGGGGACACTTTGGACCAAAGCAAAATATAGATCACCGTTGAGATCGTTTTCCCCTGCAGCACTTCAGATGTTGGATGAAACACTGATGGGTTTCCATGGGAACTGCTAATCATCCTACACCCCAAACTTGAGACGTGATTCATTCATTGTACCCCGCGACCTTCCTCCAGACTAGATTTGAACCAGACAGTGTAATTACTTATGTTTGCTCTGTGCGCTATTTATGTGCACATTAAAACTGCTGTGATATAGTGGCCCGGATCAAATTAGACAACAGCCTCCGTTTCTGCGAGCCAGAGGAGTTTAAGTAGCTGAGATGTGAGAGAATAATTGGCACTGAAGAGTCACTGTTGGACAGATGTGGGGGGGAGGAAAAGAAACCTGATGACAGTTGTGAAGTTTGATGTTTTCTCAAACTAAATCTAAATTAAAATACCTTGTTTTTGCTTCAGGTAGTGGGAATGTAAGTTAATCAGATATCATACTTTACTAAATAATGTTCATGTAGAGAATAACCTGTAACTGAACGCCTTATCATAGTCAGTAGCTTAGCAACAGTATATGCTTCTTATGTTTACTGTTCCTTATGTTCTTATAGGGTAATTTTCCTTCGTTTCTGATTTGGGAAAATAAACAGACGTGCTATTTTTGTTCTTTCTATATGCACTTGAATAAACTGCCAGAAAATATCATGTGTCTTTTGTGCGTGTGCTCTTCAAAGCACATGTCAGGTCCTGTTTGAGTGTTGTTTGATCCATGCAGCAGGGGTGAAGCATTGTTAATAGCGCCGCAGTAATGAGCTATCATCTTTCTCAGACCGCCGCCTGTTTTCTGTCCCTCTCTTCCCTCTGTTCCTCCTTCACTCACCCTTTACAAATCTCTGTATCTCGTGCTGTGCATGTTTTACCTCGCTAAAAAGCTGGATGATATTAATTGTGTCTTGTCATCTTAATTACTAGTGCCCTCTTTGATTTCACAGAGCCATATTATGGCAGCTTTGGTTGTAAATGAGGCACGCTCTGTGTCGGTCTGTGAAGAAAATACACCCAGCGCAGTTGAAGTCACCTTGACATCACATCAGCTACTGAGCCAGGTGGAATTATACAGCATGTGTCACTGTGAGTCCTGCTAAAGAAGACGGTGTTAGTGAAGTGAATTACATGATTGGATATATTATGTTCTGTACGAAGTGTGAGGCAAAAAGTGTTTCTTCATAATTGGTTGTTCATTTTTACATTTAGCCATTTGGCAGACGCTCTTCGTCCAAAGCGATGTACTAATGAGGTACAGCCCAAGCCTCAGTGGATGAAGGAAAAGCCATCAAGAATAAGAGACACAGCACTCAGCTTCATACTCCACAACAGTGCCAAGGATTTATGGCTCAAATGACAAAATGCGAGCATCAACAGGGAACCAGTGGACGGCAGCAACCCAATCACCAGAATAAATGTTGGCAAAATGTGTTTCTGCAAAACCACGTAAAAGTTAAAACTTTGCATTTCTTTAGGTTCAGTTAGGCTTGTCACAATGATGGTGCTTCAGCACAGAAACGACTTGGTTATGGTTAGGAAAAAATCATGGTTGGCATCCACTGCAAACTCGATCTGCGGTCACCGGCTTGGCAGCCTTGTCGTGTCGCCTGCAGCTGCACAGCCGTCCCCTCCGACTCCCGTTATGACAGTCAGATAATAAACATGTAATGTGATATGAAATGTTTTGTACAAATGTCATTATGGTACATATCTTCTATGACTCGTACCTATGGACGTGTCTGTAGTTTGCAGAAACTGCTAACATTTATTGTCGACTGGGGCCGACAGCAGTGAAAAGCTGTTTTTGTGCTGTTTTTGGCTGAATGACAAACAGGCATGCCGCCATGATTTTGACCATAGGAGGAGGTTTTACTTTGTATGCTGGCAGTGTTCATCATCATCAGAACATATTATTTGCATGAATAAAATGACTTCATTCAAATCAACGTAAACATTGTTGTATCATGATCAGATGATCACGAATGTGGTTGGAACCAAGGTCATCTTTCTATGCAGAACCAGGGAGGTTAGTTGAGAAAGTCCTGTTTCTCAGTGTATCTTTGTGTCCGAAGTCTCCTCTGACATGAATTGAGGGTTAAAGTTTTAGGCAGACAGGTGAGTCCTGTGATTCTGTATCAGAACGTTTCCCGCAATGGCATACATCTTCAATTCATAACCAATCTGAAATGTCTCAGCCTGTGAGGAAGATCATACAGTTAGGTTTTAAAAATTGATGCCAAGAGAAATATTGATATCTTGCATTCTGAATCCAAACCCTTCATTTTCTAGACTTTCCTATTGTATTGTACTTTTCTGCAATGCAAAGAATAAACTACTTTGAATAGACGAGGCGGAGAGTTTCATCCTTCTGTGTCTCAGTGTTTTTGTTCCTACGAGCCTGTTAGTGGTTATTTATTTAAAGTTACCTAAGGCCGATCAAAGTAAGAAAGAAAACAACAGCAGCCCTGCCAGAAAGGCATTTCGAGTAATCAAGACATGAGACTTCCAGGGAGATAAGGGGCATATTCAGCCAGATAAGACCTGATCTTTCTGGTGTTTAATAGTGCAAAGCGACACCTCAGAGTGACAGAGGCTACTTGAGAGTGGTTTATGAATTAGACACAGATTTCTTGCAGACTTTGTCGGCTGATTTGTCCCCCATGGCATTTTGTTCGAAGCGTTGTGAACGATTTGATTAAATACGCAGTTGTTGAAGGGAGGCAAACAGCTCAAGCTAATGAGATCTTAACTCATTCACTTATTGTTAACAGCACCAGGGTGTTCACCGCACACCATATTTAAAAGATGTATTTGCACCATAGACTCCCGTCTGAAGTCGATAAATCAACAGAGGATGGTGACACACAGCCAAGAAAACTAAAGTAGCTCCCTCCATTTTGGACCCCCTGGATCTCAAAGGTTAGCGCTGTCGAGACGACCTGCTAACAATCAACGCTACAAATGAGAATTTTGAATTTGGCACGAACATTTGCACTTGATTGCAGAAGCTCCACCAACTTTACATCAAAATGGTGAAGTTTGAAATGCCGGTGGGACCAGACCTTTGGAGAGGTTGAGTTGAAGGTGGCAGCATCCATTTTGAGATATCAGTAACGAAGACCAAGATCCACTTTGAGACAGTCTGGCCATCTGATGGGAATGGTAAAGCTGGGTATCATCAGCGTAGCAACAATGAAAAAAAAAATATCTGTGAGTGGACACCAAGAAAGAGGGTCCAAGTATCGATCCTTGAGGTACACCTTGTCAGTAGAAGTGGAGCAATAATCACTAAAGAACCTAAACCTTTGGTTGTAGTTATTTTATTACATGCACCTGCAGAGCAGATCATAGCATCGACAGTTATAAAGACACTACAGACTCTTCAACAGCCTCAAACAGTCAACAACCATTGTAAAGGCACACACAGCAAGTTGAAAGATACTGCACTATACAGCTGACTCAGTACATAAAAATACAACAATTACAGCTGCACCTACTACTGCAATTACAGCACTATATGACATCTACTGTTTTTCTCATTTCAGAGAGCAAAGTAGTGCGCTACTGGCTCCAATGTGGCAATTCAGCCATTAAACATCATAACATAAACACCTGTGTTCATGCAGAAGGATTCATGCAACTCAGCCTGAGTGAAAAAATTAATAAATACCTGAGTAAAGCAACAACTGTGATGGGAAAATGAGGAAAATAAATACTGAAAGATGTCTACATAGGCCAAACACAGATTCAAGAAAAAAGAAAAGATCGGGTACCTACTATATATTTAAGAAAAAGTAACAATCATTACCCACACTGATTAAACTGCAGTGAACAGATCTACATTTTCTGCTGACTTTAAACCTTGGTTAGGCACTTGCGGTAAATGAGCTGTGAGAATGACTGAACAAGCAGGGCTCCCTCTTCTTTGATTCCCAGAGTAGGACTGTTGATCGCTGCCCATATGCCTTTAGGAATGGGTTGCACCAGCAAGATTGTGTTATTTTGAGATTGTGTTTCAAACTAATTTATTTAATTATTAAAGGTAATATTTGTAATGTTTTTATGTCGATAAAACATTCTTAAAAGTAATACATCGACAGAGCTTCTAGAAAGGTGCAGAATTAAAGTATCACTTTCCCTTAAAAACATCATTATGATTGTGAATTAATCATTTAAAAAATGTTGTCTGGTCCAACATGATTGTTTTGTTTATTTCTGTGTTATGATTCTGACAGTTGGTTTCAGCTTCTGACGACATTTGTGAGCCAATCGTATAACGCCATTGGTATCATGTGGTGTTCACGACTGGGCTTCGTCCACACCAAGCTAGCGTTAGCAACGTTAACATTTGCTAGCTTGTGTTAGCAACGTTAGCCAACTGGCAACCATTTTTATGGTAGCAGATGATTTGAACAACAGCGATGTTGTCAATAACACCTTTAAATCAGGTTTCACCATTAAAACCTGAACAATGTCTTTGTCAGTAAAGACTTAAGTAATGTGTAAATTGGTTGTTTGGAAACATCGTTAATTCCATCCAATTAACAAATTATGTTTACAGGAAGCCACTGAGTGCCGCAGGAATGAGTACTAAGACCTAGAAATTAGTTACTTACTTCCATTTCTCTTGTCTCGAAGTGAATGAGTTTTCGGTTAAATGGCTGAAATGAGGTTAACACAAGCTTAAAAGACTTTCAGGTTTTGTTCTACAACATAAAGTACGTCAATAAATACTCCATGATTGAATTAAAAGGCGTTTACGTGTCTTAAAAATGCAAAATTCGTTGGGGATACATGATAATACAAAGATTCTTCTTCTACTCTGTAAGAACTAGTTTCTAAGGTGCAACCCTATATACTTAGCTTACATCTAGACTGATATTGAGCTTGCAAACAGTTGGTGCAACCGACTCCAGGTCTGTTACTCCCTCTGAATGTAATGCATGATCAAAAACTCTCAGACAGGTATACTCAGATAAGTGAAAAAATATAAACTGTATGTATCATTAAATAATTAACAGTAAATAACATGCTAGTGGGATACACATTTATAGATTCCCACCAAAGCCACGTATTTTTTAACCAAATGTCAGCAGATATTTTCTATTTTCTTTAGCGTTTTGCATATTTTTCTGTCTTCTGCTATAATCAAAAAGCAAAAAATGGCAAACACTATAATGGTAACGGGCATTAGAAAAGACAGGCAGAACTGCTTCCACGTATGCAGATGTCTTGTAACATTTTTCCACGATACAATCAATTCAGGAAATGCTGTAGAGATGTAAAAACAGTCTGTGACAAAGGAACAGTATTCTCTTAATGTTTTGCAGCATTCTCCCCATAACATCAATATGATGGCAATAAGAGCTTTTCTCAGATGTTGATGACATTGATCCAGCATGCTACTAATTTAACACTGACTTTCTTCCCCATGAAACTCAAATCTGTGGCATAACTCAGATTAGGTCCCGCGTTAATCCAGCTACAGTATATGGCACCAGCGAGGTAAGAGCTTGCACAAAGTGCCTCTGAGGAGCCTGATATGTTTGGAGGGAACAGCACACGGACAGAAGAAGAAGAAGATACACATTGTTCACAACTGCAACAGCAATATCAGACTCCAGAGGACATACTGCTGAAGAGAGAATAGCACAGCCTCGGTTAGCATAGTATCATAATGGAATTGAGTTCTTTCAGCCTCAGACGCTGTTCGGGTTGTAACAGAGCATGTTCAGTTGCAGGTTTTCATCCCAGTGTCTGAGGATGATGAAGAGCTGGTTGGCAGCAGACTTGATGGAGGCTAAGTCTCGGCCCTCTGGGATGTCCTGCGCACTCAACCACATGCTGGCTTTGGCGGCTACCATTTCCCATTCGATGAAGTAACTGGCGGAGCTGTGTTCCAGCCAGGCGAGGGCTACAGCTGTGGCCCACACCATGCTCTCCGGATCCAGCATCCTCTTCAGGGGGCTGGGCGATGCTGTTTCCAAGCCCCCTGAACCAGAACCCCGTCCACTGTCCACCTGGGAGTGTGGGGAGAGCTGCGGGTCAGCAGGGGTGGACGGACTGACTAATGGGGAACGACCAGCATCCACCATCCCGGCGCTCAGATAAGAAGTGCCTGCAGTGTGCTCTGCAGGTTGATGATGTGTTTCGGGCTCGCATTGGGATCTGTGTCCGTCATCGGCGCTCTCAGCCCGGCGGCTGCTGGAGTGAGACAGGTGGCCCAGGCTGCTGCGATGGCTGTTGAAGGGGGAGGTCCACTTTAGCTTGTCCATGGGCACGTTAATGGCTTCACACAGAGCTGTGTCCAGGGGAAATGCACCGCTAGCCAACTGCAACAACACCTGTGCACAAGTTAAAAGGTTGACTTACAGTACTGTTTTTTTTTTTGCATATTTTGGTACTTTGGTACTTGTAGAGGAGGAGGGGTATGGGTCAAAAGGTTGCACACACAGTTCAGGTTCTTACAGTAAAATAATTGAGAATGATGAATCCTGAGCTCCATCAGAGCCGTTTAAAAAAATGTATTTCTGAAGATAAAAGTTTAATTCTGTTTCCTCTGGAGAGTTTTTACAGCTTTTAGTTTTGCTGTCTAACTGTGTCACGATATTTGCTGCAGTGACAGTACTGCGCACATTAAATAAAAAATCATTAAAGTAGAGTGTACGCGCTTTGTGAAGCCACCTTAGTATCTGAATAATGTGCCCTTTAAATAGCAGGAAAAACACTGCACCATTGACTTTAGATTGATAGCAATGCGCCAAAGCACACCTCATTTTACAACCAACTCGCCCAGAGATGCACAGGTGGGCGCAAGAACATTTGCTATTTACACGACATGGGCGCTGGGCGTGAAAATAAGGCATGCGTAAGATAGAGCCCTGTGTTTTCAACAATTAAAAATCACTAACAGTATAAAAATATCTAACTAAAATAAAATAATTTTGACTTTGTTTTGTTATTCAGTAGAATGATTTAGTACCAAATATTTGTTTCAGTGCCAGCGTTTCCCGTTACAGGTCAGGTTTTGTTGTCGATGCCAAACTTTGTTTTCAATGCCAAGCCCCACAGAGTTGGGTGTATTTATTCCCCTGCAATTCATGTTTTTTTAATACTTGACAAGCAATAAAACAAGAGGTGAGTGGTTCTGCACTGCACTGCATTTTGTAACAAGAGTCTTCTATGGCTCATTACTTCCTCCTCCAATCAGGTGCAGGACGTGAGGTGCTTTGCAATAACATACCTGTTTGGTAGTTGTTAAAGGAAGGTAAATCACTTTGAGGGTAGCATTTGTGATTATTTTTGACAGACATATTCTTTTCACTGAAATTGAAAAGTGATGAATAAAACATGAACCAGCTGGCAGGCACAGAATAATTAGAGTCTTCTTCAAGGTCATGGTGGTTTCAGAGAAGGCCTCACAATATTACAGTTAAGTCCAGACGGTGCTTCTGGCCTCTAAGCAGAGGTCAAATTACACAGGATATTTCTATCACAGGCAATTACTTTTGCTGGACAGAAAAAAAGGCATTACTCAGAAAAAGTTTCTTAAAACACCAATTTTTTTTTTTTACTGTTTGCAAAGTTTAGTTGGCTAAGATTTATATGAGTCCTTCCACGGTCAGTCATGGATACAGTCTATTGTGAAATATAAAGTGCACAGTGAGTATAGTAATTTCAGCCCCTGAAGGTCTCTCAATCAAAACAAAACAGAAGATATAAGTAGCGTGGGATCATGGGAGTTGTTGTCTACATTTAGATAACCACCACTGCTGATGAAAATCTATCTAGAGTTTTATTAATCTTAAGTTTAGTCATATTTAGCGACCTCCTTCCTCGATCTCTGACTCTCTCTCGGAGGTTATAGCGACCAAATGAAATGGACCGTTACCTTGAATTAAATTGCAATTCAAAGTTTTCTGAGATTGAACATTGTCTGAAAGTTTTTGTAATACAAAAGTACACAACTCAACATGACAAAGGTCTCGTCGTTTTCAGACATTTTAAAGGTGCCAAACAGCAAATGTGGAGAAAGACAGTTAATTACCTTAACAATGAATTCTCCCTTTTTAAGTAAGAGTATAAACTGTATATATCTGATTAAATTGCTGGTATCCAACAATGACTTCCTCTTTTTATCACCTCCGTATTTTTAAATGTTATCCTTTGTTTCCTTCTTTCAGAGCGATGGGATGAATTGGGGATGTATTTCCTTCCCTTTCCTTTCTTTTACTGGCTCAACAGATTTTGACAAATCTACCTTCTGTTCAAATTAGCTTCCATCACAACACATCCAGGTTGACAGAGCATTCACACGTCTGGATTTAGCTACCCACCAGAGGAATGTAGTCTTTGTTCTCGTTGTCGCTCTCTCCAATTGAATCACCGGACTTGCTGTGAGATCGACACATAAATCCTTTGGCAGCTCGAGTCAGGAGACGCGTCCTGCTGAGGGCCAACCTTAAACAGGAGAGTGGGAGAAGCACGTTTAAATCTCAGTGTATGTGAAACACACATCACTATTAGATTTAATCTCCATCACGACAGGGAAAGCAATTTCTTTTGGTTATCTGGTACATCTGTAGTTTTACATATCATTGGAATCCAGTAAATTGAGTGTAATGAGGATTAAGTCACCTTGTTTCAGACTGAACTGTTCGATGTATTATAATAACCTTTTGTATTTACATGCATGGTATTCAGAGGATGAATCCTAATGACTTTGGTGATCCCCTGACTTTTCCTCCAGCACCACAGTGAGGTTTTATGTAAAATGTCTCTAAGATGGATTGCCATGAAATTTCCTGCAGACATTCACGTCCCCCGCAGGATGACTTATATGAACTTTGGTGATCCTTTTACCTTCCTCTAGCGCCAGCCCAGTCACCTGGATAAAATGTTGGCAGTTAACATTTCTGCAAACCGCTGATTCGTTCAAATTTGTACTCAAACAAAACGTGTCATATCACATATCGTGGCCATATTACATGTTTTTGTTCTGACTTCCATAGTAAGTAGTACCACACTGTTTCAAAATTTAAAAGCGTGATACCAACAAATGTTTATATCTGTTGTATATCTAACCCTATTTGTGGTGACAAAAACAGATATTTTAAGCCTAAACATGATGTTTAGCGGACACTTTGTCCAAAACGTCCAGCACATTTGTCACAAGAAAGAAACCACAAACTTTCACCGTCGATAAAGTAAGAATGAAAAATATAAACAATTTTCAAGCCCTCGTCTGAGCATGGTAGCTGCTATTTATCAAGGATACCTTAAGCACATAAGTGCTATGATTTAAGTGCTAAGGGTAAGAACATACAAGTGCACACACTGCTGTGATTAAAGAGGCCAGTGACACACACACTCACATACACACAAACACACCTGTCTGCCACCAGCACAGCGTTAAACAATTTCTAGAGCCTTCTGAACCTGACAATCACACAATCGCACTCTCCATGCAGCAATTTGTCGGCTGTGTGGAGGTGAGAAAGGAGTCAGGGCTTGAACACCGTCTTTCTAAGCTTTCTCTTTTCTTTCCTTACGCAACTATTTCTGTCACTTTTGTCGGCCTCCGAGTGCGACACTATGAATGCCTTGCAGGAGAGACTGTCTGCAAATGCGTGCCATTATTCTCTTACATAATGGCGCCTGGCCCCTTTTCTTTTCAAGGCCAGCTTTCCAACCAGCCTTCGCCGTCTGAGTACAGCGCTGCAAGCGTGGCTATAGACTCTCTGTATTGACTTCAAGACAACATGAGCTAAAAGTCTAAATCAGCTGACAGAAATGGATAAAGATGAAAACGTCAGGTAGCTTCTCTTCCTTGTAATGCAATAGTTATAAATAATTATAGTGCTGATGTCCCTGTGTGCACTCATGCTGTGGTGCCACAGCTGTATATAGCCAGCCAGTCTCCAAACACCCACCTGGCAGAAAACAGGCTCTCCACTGATTTCTGCGACTGGTCAGAGGTCACAGACGGACTCCTTTGGGAGACTTGGAGACAGAAAGGCAGAGTTAGTCGAGGGAAGGAGACAGAGAAAGAAGCAGTGGCATTTTCTGTGACTTCTCAACATGAGTCTCACACAATAAAGGAGTGAAACACACCCACTGAGATGTGACAGTGACAGTGGAGGACTTACAGTCCAGCTCTCCTCTGCAGGTGAAACGCTTCTCATTGTGTTTTTGAAAAAGGTCCAGACAGCGTGTGTCAATACAAGCCACTAAATTGTACCTTCTTCTACAGTCACTTAGAAAAAGAGGGGACTAAAATGTCAATAATCTCATGTTTCACATTTGGAGCAATACAATAGTGTTGCCCCAGAAAATAACAAGAGACTGCCGGGCAAGTTTTTTTGTATATTGAAGGTCTTTGCGGAGGTAAATTGATGACATACAGCAAATTTACTGACCGGTTGATGTGATGCTCTTACCCTCTGTGAAGCTACATCTCTCCCAGCCGGAGGAGGAGGGGGTGCTGCACGGAGAGACACCCTCCTCTGCATCTAAGACAGTCAGAAAAAGATTGATTTTCACAAAACCTAACTGGATGTTGTCGTCTTTAAACAAGAGGCAATTACCAGGCAACACTGATGCAATTCGTCTGCATCTGTGCCCACTGTGCGCCTCTTTTTTTAACTGGCATCGCCAAGCAGATGTTGAAGCAGAGTGCTAGTCTTAGCTCCTGCTGTTGCCATGCCACCACTGAAAACCAATTTAAAGTGTCGTGCCCTTTTCCTGAAGTTGAAGTATTTTTAATGTAAAGCACCACTCAGCTGTCTGAAGGGCTCAGTACCTTACAGCTCCTGGTGCTGGAGATGCAAGGCTGCAATCTTCTCATTTCCAATGAGGTCGTATTAGAATAAATAAACATAAACTTTGGGAGATCTCATATCAAATCCGCCCCAGAAGATAGATGTTCCTTTGACTCACAACCTTCACTGAATAAAATATTTATACCTTTTCTCTGCAGCTCTTTTCTTATTTCTTTCTGCTGTATTTATTCGTTAGCCATCAAGTTTGGATCGAAAGGGGACCTGATTATATGAAATGCAGCCTACTGTTGGGCAGAAGGACTTCTTCAGCTTCCTCGGACATGCCGCCAGACTGAGAGCGACCAAGTCCGATGGAGTACCCTCTGTTCTTCCTGCTCCCTGAGCGAGAGCTGGAGTGTGAGCCCCTCTTCAGACCTTCACCTGAAAACAAAAGTAGTATCTTTTTTAATGTAGGGAGACACAATTTGAAAGTGTTTATAGATTAATACGATTTTGAATCGATCCTTGTTTTCCTGAACCAGAATCACAGTATAGTCTCAGTACGGGTACACCAGGTGAAGGAATAGTTCGATATTTTGGGAAATATGCTTATTTTCTGTCTCCACTGGTTGTCTGGCAACCTCAAAAAAATTCCTCATGAAATAAAAGCATAGCAACAGACATGAATTAAATGCAGTCACTTCCTGACTGACAGCTGGCGGTCCATTAACATTACAGAGATATGTGAAATCGACAAATGTGTTTATTTTTGTTGTCATCTTGAGCTGTGACTTAAATAAATAAACATATAAATAGTTAAACACGGTGGTCCAGCCTATCATACGTTTCTGTTGTGCTCCTTTTATATACTTTGTTGCCAGTTTGGGAGTTGTTATTATTGAGATACGTATGACAGCATCAAACATTAGATGTTTACACTTTGAGACAACATCATGAAAAAAGGGAAAGCAGTGTTTTTTTTATCCAAGTTACTGCAAACAAACGTTGTTGTTGGTTCTATGTATATTTTCTTGCATAGGTTCCTTGCAGAACTTCAGGAAGTCGTTGAAGCCAAGAAACAACCCAGCACACATAAGTAGATATAACCCCTGATGAAAATACTAACAACTAGACATTTTTAGGGCTGCAGTTAATGAAATTTTGATTGTCAGTCTATCTGTTGGTTATTTTCTCATTTACTCGATTAATCGTCTGTGAAATGTCACAAAGAGTTGTGAATAATGTCCATCACCAGTTTTAACAGCCCGAGGCAAAACATGTGAAAGTGTGCCCAGCAAATATTCAAATTCAAGAGACTAGAACCAGAGAATATTTGCAAACTTGAAAATGTTGCCAGTTGGCTTTCTGATGACTCACAAATAGATGAACTGATTTATTGTGTCGGCTCTAATCATGTTAATTAGAAAGCTGTAGCACTGCTCGCTGCTGGCTTTTTTTTTTTTTTTTTTACCTTTGTAGCTTTTTATGTTTAGATAAACGACTCTACCTGTTTGCCGGCTGTAGCTTCTGATTTAATGAGAGTACTATTAATCTTCTTATCTCGCTTTTGGCAAGAAAGCCGATAAGCATATTTCCCAAATGAGAGAATAATTTACTTGACAAGATGATTCATTTTAGCACACACAAGTCAGCTTTATAGTGCCACACTTCCTGGCTCAACTAAGCAATCTAAAAACAGAAGAAGAAGGAAAACTTGTTCCCGTTTGTGGACACTCTGTTCAAATATGTGGTGAGGACCGAACAATCTGTGCTATAAGGACTTCTCCACATTAAATCCCTCAAGACTTACTGGGGTTTATGTATTCAATACATGTCTGCAAATACTCATTAGTGTCCAGGTCGATGGGGATGAACGCTGTGTATTTGCTCAGTATATTGCAGGCCTTGCTGGTGTGAATAGCGTATAGCTGATACTTCCTCCCAGAGCCTGTGAATGATAATAAACACAAATGATTACATGACATATAATACAATTACATCATATTATATAACATTACACTGTATTACATAATATTGAATAATGTAAACCATTGATTACACATACATGAAATGCGTAAAAGGAATAATTCGACATTTTTGGAAACATGTTTATTTGCTTCCTTGTGGACTCTCATATCTGTCCTTTAAATATGAAGCTGACCTAAGCTAGATTAGCAGATCACTTTTGGGTGAACTTATCCTTTAAATGCCCCTGGAGCTCACCGTGCTCGATCTCGCACTCCTTATCCGCCATGTGCTCGAAGTCGTGTATGATGGAGCGTCCGGCCAGGTGGTGGAAGGTCTCGTTCCACAGCTCCTCGTGAACCTTCTCCTCGCGTTCCCGGCCGTTCAGGAAGGGCCGGATGTCAAAGACGACCTCCCACTTCGCCGGTTTCCCACACAGCAGTCCGGACACCACGGCCTTGCAGTCGCCTTTGTGCTGGTTGGCTGCACCCAGATCTGACATGTGGGTCTCCTGCGGGGTTTCTGCTTGACATAGCTGGTGTCCGTATCCATCTGAAAATATCACAGGAGCGAGGTTTGATTCCTGAGTTTGTTGGTCGACATGTATTCAATCTATCTAAAGCTCGTCACCTGCTGCTGCTCACTTGTTTCATCACGTTTCCTGCTTGAATGGACCTCCAGTTGTTGTTTCCTAAAGCGCTACTTCATTTCTTCCTTATTCATCTCCTGATTAATTTTCTGTTTTGTTCCTATATTTAAAGAAAACATTTCCTGTCTTCCTCAAGAGACTCTTTGCTCGATTCTGCCAAGACTAAAGTGTCGGCCTTGCTCATTTTAGATTTGGGATGTTTGCCTTTAAAATCCATTTTTTTCCACATCAGGCTGAATAAAAACCGCTGCGGTCTCGGCTCGAATTCAAGGGCTCGTAGTCGTATTACTCTATAATTGCTTCCAAAGCAGCTTTTGTTTGAATTTTTCATTTATTCATTCATTCAAACTTTAAGAGATCATTGAGGACATGTCCTCATTTTCAATGTCGACAGCACACGAGTACTGAATAAATACACACAAATCATTAACAAGAAAACAAACAGAACACAGGGATTAGTATTGAACGCTCTGATAGGCTTCTCTGTTTTATTGCGCTGAGTTCGATAAGGAAATTGATACCACTCTGTACTGTCACTTTTAAGATGAAGCCAGCAGCCAATTATCTTAGTTTAGCTTGGACACAGGGGGAGCAGATCACCTGCTTTGTCAAACCATCACCTCTAAAGATCAGAAAATAACAGGTTATAACTTCTTTGTTTAATTTGTACAAAAAATAAAGATACAAGGGGGTTATGTATTGGAGTATATCATGATATCATGTTAGCTTAGCATTAAGACTGCGGCAGACAGCATGCCTGCCTCTGTCCAACAGCTCAATAGCTAACATATTATATCTCATTACTTTCATTTGTACAGACTCCAGTAGGTCACTGGTCCGAGCCAAGAAATAGTCCCGTGCATAGCTGCCCGTAGAAAAAGCCACTTTTTTATACTTTTTCATTTTCATACTTTTATACTAACAAACATATTTAACAAGAAAAACAAACAAAAACACAGATTCAACCCAACATAAACTATGGACATCCAGACGTATTCAATAAATCATTTTTCTGTGAAACAGATTTCTCGTGTTTGTGGTCTCACCTGTATCTCCGACGCTGCCTACAGATGGGCTGTCAGTGGATGATTTGGATCCGCCGTCCCCAGCGGTGTTGCGAGCTGCTGGCGGTGCGCCGCCGCCGCTGAGCTGAGGATTGTCCTCAGGCTGGGGATGGAAATGAAGCTCTGAGTCGGCTTCCTGCTGCAGAATGGGCTCCTGCTGAGGGAGCGGCCGGTGACAGCTGGCAGGACGCCCTCTGGAAGATGTGGCGCACAGGCTTGCCAGCTGTGGCTGAAAACAAAACGTTTTTTTTTTGGTTTTAAATACCCTGATGCAATCATCTGCAAATTGTATTTCTGGGCATTGTAGTGTGTTCACCCAGGGCTTTTATCTCATAGTGCTTTTAAAGGTGCAATACGTACGAATTTTAGTTGGAAACAGTCAAAATTTAACAGAAATTATCAACAGGATTCAAAGAAATAACATCATGATGTCTATGTATTGTGTTGCAGAGATATCTACTGAGGTTAGCATGCTAACCGGCTAGCCCCTTCCCATACCAGTCCAAGGCTCCTGTCCAAGACGTGTGCACCAACACTTCCCCAGTGCTCCGGGCTCCCAGTTCGGACCACTAGCCACACGGTAACTGAGCTAACTAGCCAGCGGTAGCTTCAGTTAGTAACAGTAAGTGTTTACTCTGGCGATATGCTGCCCCCTATTTGCTTGGAGTATAATTTCAACTGGTGACCAATTCATACATATGGCACCTTTAAGTGATAAGTGACATACAGACTTTTGACTATGTGCTCAAAAGAAATATCACATAAAGTCGTTCAAAAATACGCCAGGAAAAGACATCTGTTGCGTGATGGAACTGAAACTGGGCTGCAACTAAGAATTATTTTTATTCCTGATGAATGTGGCGATTTTCTCATTTTTAAGCCTGGTGTGTTTTATAAAATGTCAGAAAATTGTACAGAAATGTCAAACTTGGGATCGAGCTTCTCATTTTATCAGACCAAAAGACCAAAAACATTAGGCCGAGCTAAGGGTGACCTTCTGTAGCTACAAAATACGTGCATGTTTACAAAATGATGAATAAATCCTGGGAGAAGAGTTTTGACTTCTGACTATAAAAATCACATCGTCGCCATCTGGGGTAATGACTGGTACTTGTGAGTCTACTACCACAAAGACGAAGCCTTTAAAATGTGGGAGAGAGCTTGATTATTATAAGTGGAAGGATTGTTTTATCCTGTTTTGAGTTTCGTCTTCTCAACCCTCTCGCAGAAGGTTAAATTAACGCCTTAGTTTATATTTCTTTCACTTATGTGGCAATAACAAACAAACAAATAAATAGGAAGTCACTATATTGTTGTTTCATCATTGGATCTCGCTTAATCATGGCATGAGCGCAGTGAAGAGAAGAAGTAATTTCTCCATAGCTTGATGAACTCATTCTAGTGTTACTAAGATGCCCCCTGAGGAATATTGAAAAGTAATTACCAGTCCTACATTTCGCCCCTTAATTACTGAGGAGAGCACATTAGTCTGTTCTTTATTATACCCCAGTCCAGACATGGGTCAGATAGCTGTTCAATTTGTCAACACTGTCTGAATACTGATTTAAAATGTGTATTATTGTTATTATTAAAGAAAAGCTCAGTTTGGAGTCACTGGTTTGAGTTTTGAGTTAAATCACAAACTGAATCAGAAACAACCGCTGAACCATTTTTCCAAACTGAACCACAGCAGGTTATTTTTTTTGAAGCGATCATTACTTCTCTTCCCAGCGTGGGATCACACCTGGTAGTCGTTCCTCCACTGCGTCTCGTGCTCGGGGCTCATCTGGCCGATCAGCTCCTGGACTTTGGCTCTCCTCAGCGGGTTCTTCGCCGCCACAGAGCTGGGATCGCTGGGAGTGTACACCTTCTTCGCCGGGTTGTAGTCTGTTATCTGGTTGGTGCTGTACGCTCGCCTTCTCGGAGACGTCTTCGAATCAAACCCTGATGTTTCGTTCAAAAAATAGAAATAGGGATCACCGCATTTATTACAGGTCATCCTGAGGGAGACATGAATATCTGCACTAAAAGGTGGTGACAATCTGTGTGATGCACTGACTGGGATCCCTGAGTATCTGTACAAAATTGTATGTCACATAAACACTTTTTATTTACTCAAGTACTGTACTTTTGAGTAATTTTGAGGTACTTTAAAGACGTTTTTTCCATTTTCTGATCTAGCGCTAATATCTACCTCCACTGCGATTACATACATCAGCTGGCCCCTTCAGCTTAACAGGTTATTTCATCTGAATGTCATCAGTAGTTCACGCACGTAGTTTCTTACCCATGGCATCTTGCTCTGCGGTGGCAGGGCTGCTGTCTGTCATGGAGTCCTGGTATGAGTCATACAGAGGTCCAGACAGTGTGTCCCTGTAGGACCCCTGGCTGTCCACACCTGTCTTCACCGGGTCCTCTTCTTGGGAGTGGTAAAACACAGAGCTGGCTGACTCAACGGAGCGCATCATGCTGTACCGCCTCCTTTTATCCTGTTGGGGTTATTAATCGGTGACACATCCAGGACAAGTGCTCGCACAAAGACCCATTCACAAGGCTTGATTAAAAAGCTTCTTCATAGTTAGCCTCGGCCCTTCATTGTATCTCCCTGGGAACACCTTTCAGATAATTAGATTCAATGAAACAAACGATTTAAACAGACTCATGGTGGATTTTAAAGTTCTCGCATGTCATTTGTCTCCTTTCAGCAGCTGTCTTGCACTTACAGATTTGGGGTTGGCGTGGTAGCGCGTGGTGTCGCAAGCCACGCTGTAGCCAATCAGACTGTCCCCTGGAAACAGGAAGGTGTTGCCCACAGGTGACAGCAGCACTTCTTTGGTCTCGGGAAACAGCCATTCGATGGAAATGTCACTGAGTACCGGAGACATGGTTTTCTTCAGGGACTTTATCATCTGTGCGAGAAAAAAAAAAAAGGCTTTAAGATATAAAACATAGCTTCTGGACGACTAGTGCATCAACTGAAAGCATCTCCGAGATATGATTTCCTAATTGGCAGACACTTGTTGCTTGGAAAGCACCAGAATAATGGCTCTCCAGTGGTCTGAAGAATAGCTGGCTGTCATTTGGAGTGATTCACAAAGCTGGAAATGAGTACCTTGGGCTGCAGCCTCTCTCCGTCGGTCAGGAACTCCGCCGTTCCTCTGGAAACTGTCGCCAGTCCCTGCACCAGCCTCCTGCAGGCGTTCTGCCCAATGCCGAACGTGAAACATCTGCACAAACACATTAAACACCGCAGCTCCATGGACGGATCGACCTTTATGTGCGCACGACAACAGGTGTCTTCACAGAGATCAATATAGATGGCTCGGCGATAGATGAACTATAAACAATCTAATTTGTGAAACACGGATTTGAAATAAAAAACGAGACAATTAGAGAATTATATGAGGCATCCTGCTGCTTCTACAGGTCTCCTGGGAGGTGGGTTGATGCTTTCTTTTACTATTTTCCTTCCTTATTTCTCACTGAGGGATGAGCTGGCTAATTTCATCTCACCAGCTACCTCCCTCCGCATTTTTAATGAGATCACAGACTTCAGATTAAAAAGGAAACGTCTTCTCCATATAGTGAAAAAACCTAAACATGGATTTTTACAGAACAGATCTGGTCTCTGACTGGCTGCGCTGATTTGTAAACACAGTGCGATAATGATGCAGGAAGTGCCGATGAGTTGGCCAAGCTCTGTGTACCTAATGCAATCATCTGGGGGCAGTCATCCATTAAAAGGGGGGGAAGACAAAAGTCAATTATTTTCCGGAGTGACTCAGGAGAGGGATCTACAGTGTGAGACGTATATGCGAGCTGCAAAATGAAGTGATTTCCCTGTGTACCGCGGATCTACGGTGCCACCGGCGCTCGCTCTCAGCTGGTGCTCGCAGCCTTCAGGGAGAATTACTGTTTCCTTCCTCTAGATGCAGCTTTTAAGCAATTTTATTCTTTTAAATCTAAAATCAAGGCTTCACATATTTCTCCGTGTCATGATCACATGGCTGACCAATGCATTCATATTCCAAGATTTCATTTCGAGGGGATTACAGCTCCATAACCAGGTGTTAAATCCCTGGATGTGATTTTTGGATGTTTGCTTAGCTTTGACACTACATGTAGCTTCTCTGCCAGTGCTGTTAATACTACAATGGTTTCTAACACGCTTACTTAAAAAAAAAAAAACAAGCAGCTACCAAACATATTGAGCGTCACTGTGAGTGGTACATCATGTGCTGCACTGTCTGCGATCACACCTAGAAACAACCGGGTAATTCTGTAATGTGTTCAGAGGCCACAGCAGCTTAGACAACAAAGGCTCCACTTAGACAACATCCCCAAAATGTCACTCAGTATTGATTTCTAACATTCAGAGTGAAGCTCAGAGTGCGGAAGTAATACTTGCCTGATGTGACGTGCATGGCTGCGGACCAGCTCGATAACTTTGCCCGTGTTGCTGACGGCCCCGTCGGTGAGCAGAAAGAGCAGGCGGGGGTGTCCGCTGAACATCGGCTGCCTCAGGATCCAGTTGAGCGGATCCAGGATGTTGGTCCCTCCCATGTCAGCTCTGATCTTTCTGATATACTCACAAGCCAGAGCCAGGGCATCCTGGGTGGTGGAAATAAGGAAGATAGAATGGTTTATGCGGTTTAATGGTTTAACATTAATTTTCACTGCTGCACGGCCGATGCTCTGCTTTATGTCCCCCTCGGAGCCAATGATTCAGACGACCTGGGGATTGTTTTAGTCTGAGAACTTCCTCAACTTAGAAATCCTGTTGTCTGCCCCCCCGTCGATATCACCGCTGATATTCAGTCACATCTTGGTGGCCTAACATCAAATGTGAATCTGCTGCCATGACGTGCTGAGACATGATTTTTGATTCAGAAGTTGTCCTCAAAAACTCGAACTTGAAAAGCTCATTCATGCTTTTGATACATCACACTGAGAGTATTGCACTGGCCTTCATGCTGGTCTTACTCAGAAAAGCCTCCAGCTTGTTCAAAGGGAGACTGTAAGCCTTTTAGCTCATTCAAAAAAAAGAAACTCCAGTTCTTGCTTCTCTTCACTGGTTGCCTGTCGGTTTTAGAAATGATCTGCAGCTTTTATTGACAACTTTTAAAGCAGTGTCTGGGTAACGACACTTCTAACTTTGAGCCTGTATGTAACCGTTGATCCTCAGCTGTGTCCCTCAGTGTCCTCTTTTAAATCTCGTCTGGAAACCTATTTTTACTTAAAACCCCTCTCATAGTGATCATTTGATTTATGTCTTATTCTCATAAATAAAAATTTCTGTGTAATTCTATCACACAAGTGAAAAGTACATCATTTAATGCAAAATATTCACGTTGAGTTGATATGAATAAATAAAAGAAATAATAAAATATAAATTAAATAAAAGTTATCTGTATATACTCAAGTTAAGCAAACTAAGTTTTTTAATTTATTCACATCGACTCAACATGACAGAAATACTTTGCGAAGAACTTATATCATATAATTAAATGGACATTTTATATGTAATTAAAATACTTAAAGTCAATGTTTCAAGGAAATTATACTGTATTATCTACCTGTTCATACATATGTACCATGTAACCCTGCTTTCTTTTACTGTTTCAACTGTATACCCTGTTTGTAAAGCACCATATAAATCAAGTTATTATCATTATTCATTCTTGAGTAACAGTCGAGTATATACTGTGTAGTTAACACAGATTCTTCCATCACATCTGCATCAAGTTAGGTCACATATCTTGCAGTGATATCTTGCAGGACTGCTTTACCTCGTCATAGTTCTGGCTGCTGGTGAACAGGGATTTGAACGTAGAGCCGAAGCCTATGATGTTAAAAAGGCAGCCGGGCACCAGGCTCTTGAGAATCACCACCATGGCGTCCTGAGGGAGAGAGAGGCAGAGAGCAGATTAAGTTCATGTCCAGAAAAAATAGAACAAAGACTGTGAAGAATAAAAAAAAGGCAAAACTCTTCTGCTCATTAGGTGCTTAGTGTCCTGTTGAACTGTTTGATGGTTTCCAGTGTAATACAGCTACGACTACTGAATGTCTGGTTGAATGGCAGCACAGTGCTCTGCACAGCTGTCACCGCTGCACAGCAGACTTTCTCAAGGAGAGGAGAGAGCGGCGTCACGCAGTGTCATTTCATCCATCACTGCCTCTTCTACAGTGAAAGAGCAGTTGAGCTGGATGAATAGCACTCAACCTTCACTCATGTGAAATGCACAAAGACCACATTGGCCAGACAAGTCTGCTCAGGTGCATCAACAAAGAAAAAAATTCAGTATGTAATGCTGTAATGTTCATATCGTATTCTGCAGGATTTCTCAAAAGATCAGTGGTAAACAGTCGTTACATCATCACCCTGGCCTTGGGCCCAGACTCATCCTGTAAAAAGCTGAGTCACAAGTCAACACCAGTCAGCATCACATCATTAAGCAGCATCAGTGCACAAGCTGCCAAATAAAATTTAAATAGAAAATACTGTCTGTGTAGGTATTGAAGAAACGTCACACGAAGTCTGATAAGGCCTCAAAGACCGCTGCTGTCTAAAACCTAGCAACTGGGAGACATTTGGTGAATAATGAATGATTTGTCTGATCAATATCCGTGTGTACATGCCCTTCACACAGTTGGCTAACCACATCTATAATCTCCAAAGACTGCAGAATCAGGACGGCCAGAATCACAGCCTCTGATGACATATCGTGTTTATAATGTGTTTGATACACCGGCGTTTAATTTGATCTCTTAAAAAAACGTGCATGTCTGATGTCGACTATAATACACTTGAACAAATTCCCTGTAATCGGCAAATATCATTTTTTAGAGGGGAAGAATTTATCTTTAAACTGGTGATGATGTGGGATATATTTCAATTTATATGTAAATCAGCGTCTGCCTGAATGTATATTCAAGAAATATAAGACCTCAGGCCAAACTGAGGACGAAATACCTTCACACGGTTGATGTTAACCCCGCTCATGCTGCCGCTGCGGTCAATGAGGAAGATAAACTCGCCGTGAACCTTCCTCAGGTCTGAGCTGATGGACTTGAGGTCGGGGCAGAAGTTCAACATGACCACAGGGTTGTGGAGGATGTCCTTATGGAGCCGCCTGTGAATGATATCTACCTGGAAAAAGGCAGAAGAAGCATCAGTAATGGAGGGATTTCTGCCCCGTGAGATAAGTGGACCTATTGTGAATTTTTGCGCAGGCTTTAATTTAACACTTGAAAGAAGGCATGAAAGAGAGACGAGCGATCAGGTCAATAAGATAGAGCTCGTCAATTATTGTAGATGTGCCGGAAATTCCTGGCTGAATGAGGTAAGCCTCTGGAGTGTTTCCATAGAAACACATTTTTATGGCTCTCTGTCTCTCTTCTCCTGTTTCGGTCTGCTGGTCACTTAACAACCTCATCATGGCGGAGATGTGAAAGGACACACACAGGACCCTCATCAGTGAATAAACAAAGCAGATTGAAAATTGTAATGTTGAGCTGGAATAAGATAAACATTAACTTACAAAACACAGTAACTGTACTGTAAATAATCTCCATGAAAACAGCATGAGACAGCCACAGCTAGCTTTAGCTAAAGCTAAAATAAGATTAGCCGCCGTTATCTGAAATTAAAAAGATTACATAATGGTAGTTTGTTATTCCACGTAAATTATTTAAGTAGCTAAATCTTGTCCTGATGTAGAACAAAAACGAGGCTAGTTAAACTCCTGCTAATGCTAACCAAGTAGCTAAAGTAGCTAAGCAGCAGTAGGCTAACTGCCACCTGAGCTTCTGATAAATAGATTTCATGTTATTTTTCTGAGCTCATGTCTACATGTACTGACTTGTACACATATTCATTATATTATTTCAGTATAAATATTGCAATATATGTCTTATTAAAGAAAGAAAGGTAAAGAGATTGGTCTAAACCTGCTCTAGCTATATATTCCGTGTCTTAGCTTTGATATAAATAAAATTGACCGCTTGCAAAACAGATAAACATATATTTAATTGCTTGTGGATTATAAATAGCTAATCATTTCACACGCAAAATAGCAAGAAAGATACAAGGACATTTAGTTTGTAGATACTTGCATTCTTTCAAGATTATCCAAGTTTGAGTGCAGTATCTGCAATTTTGGGTAAAATTTGACTGAAATTTAAAAAAGAAAATAGGTTAAATGATAATTAAGACATAACTTTAAACCCTTTTTCTTAAATCAACTGATTCTATAGACCTACAGAGGGTGAACACAGGTCATAAACTCTGAAGCCTTTGTTGCATGGCATTGTTCATGATATTGCAGTGTAGTCTCCACCACGCTCCCCCATAATAATACCAGCATGACTGTGTTGCCATCAGTTCAGGTACGTGTTGCTGATGTCGATGTCACACTCACTTTCCTCTCGTTGCTGGAGTCCTTCTTGGTGGCCTTGATGAAATCGCTCCGGCCGTGAAGATACTCATCGTACTCCTCCTGCGTCATGTCTCCGTTCTCGATGAGCACATGTGGCAGATGAGGCTCTGAAGTGACACAGTTGGTTCAGGACATAAAACATGGCTATAAATATTACAGGCAGATTATAAAGCAGATGGACAATGCCCAAAATTGACACCCAAGTGCTGTAGCAGTAGCAGCTCATGGTGGGGGAAGAGTGGAAATCTGTGGTGCTGAATTATCCCCATAATGATGAAAGAATCAAGAGGTGATTGCAAATAAAGATGCTGCACCACAGCTGGGTCTCAGGACTGCAGAATTAGCTCAGAGGGTTGAGTGAATCCTGGGGATTTGGACCGTTGTTTCTCTGCAGGTTCTGAAAAACATTGTTTCGAGCTTCCTCATAAGAAAAGCTTCAGTTTAAAAGTCTTGCAAGAAGCGGCCCGTAACTTTAGGTATAGAAATGTTTTGTATGTAATTTTAGCAAAACCTGGCTGGAAAATCTCAATTCATATGTGCATCTTTAATTAATTAATCGCTTTTTAATTGCTTAATCCATTCATCCATCCAGTGTCCCAGGTCTTGTGTAATGTGTACTGATTCATTATTGATACTATTGTACTTTAGTGTTATAAATGTGTCAAAAATATGTATAAATGCAAATAAATTCACGCACGTGCTGATCAAACTGCTGGTTTTCATCGATATATTTCTTACTTTGGCTGTGGAGACAATGACACCGACACAATTGCCTTCTATGTGATATTGAAAAATGTCTTTAAATGTCTTAACCCCTAAAACCTGTAGTAATTAAATAACACACAGCCTGTGTTTCTGCCATTAATCAACATATAATTTGTAATGCATTTCAGTTTTCCTCCATCTCTCCTCCCCAGCTGAGCATCCGTGTTGTGATTGAACCCGCAGCACCGGTCTGAGCTGGATTAAATTGCCGAGCGCAGGCAGCCGGTCTGTTTGTGAACAAAACCTTCATAAGAAGCCTATTGGATCAGCGAGGCCATGGCTCAATTCCTGCCTCTGGGAGACAACTGGCCCGCACATACTATAGGTCAAGACGGCAGCGAGAGAGGGAGAGACGAGCGCTGACACTGCACTCCCACACAATGGAGTCTGACTCCGCTGGCATGTCATGCATTAACAACAGGAGTAGGACCTTTTTTTTCCCTGATGAGGCACTTGAGCGCACACACAAAGTGAGGCAGTGAATCACCTCGAATCTGATCTGATTACAAGCTTAACACAAGAAATGCTGTAGCAGAGCTGAAATGAACAATTTAAAAAAAAAATTGCACCAGAGAGGGGAGGAGAGGGTGAGGAGAGCCGGGAGGCTGTTGACCTACCGCTGGGGTAGATGAGGATTTCGACAGGACAGTCGTAAGTGTACTTGTCGGCCAGAGTGATGACGACGCTGGTGGCAGAGCGGGCCAGAGGGTCCGCGTCGGCTCGGATGGCATGAGACGGGCTCTCCACACCTACACAGAGCAGCAACCACAGCAGATCAAATAACCAGCGGCGCCGCTTCCAGTAATAACAACAATAACAGAGCACTGAAATGACTCACATTTATAAGAGCACGAATTTCAAAAAAAGATTTAAAGATACAATGCGAGAATCTTCACGATGTGCAAAATCACAACTTTTGTTAAGTTTTAAAGGAATAGGTCGACATTTTGAAAGCTATATCTCTTTTCTGTAAGATAAATATGAAGCTACTTAGCTTAGCTTAGCTTAAACACTGCAAACAAGTGGAAACAGCTAGTCTGGCTCCGTCTAAAGGTGAGAAAATCCACCTCTGAAGCTATTTCATGGCTGGTGCCGCCTAAGACAAGACTTTAAATCTCTGCTCTCAACTCAAGAAGTAGTCCAGCAGCAGAGTGTTTCCCACATGGTGTGATGAGGCAAATTATAAACCCAAGGAGAAATCCTTTTAAAAACCTTTTTTCAGGGGACCCCAGTATTTCGCTTTTCACACGAATCAATTGTCAGGTGGTGGGAATTATCCGAGCGTGACACTTCAAAGGTCGCGACTCACTGCCAGTGTGCAGGAGGATAACCTGGAGGGAAAATGGATCGCTGTCTTGTGCGGAGAAGTTCACTTCATTTTCAATTCGGTGACCTTTCAGTGAATTCTTGAATTTTATTTGCCATTAGTAGATGAAGATTAGAGAGGCCATTTTGCACTGATATGGATACAGGTGTGCCTTGGGTCCAGCCTATAACCTTCTTAAAACCGCAGCTTGTTGTTTCGTACCCTTTGAATTTTGCACAGATTAAACAAATTAGATACAAAGTGTGATTTAGTGAGTTTAGAGGTGGTGGTACATCTGGACGGAGACAGATTCACTGTTTGTGCCTGTTTCCTGTCTTCATGCTGAGCTCAGCTAACACCTCCTGTCGTATCAGATCAATAAATATGAGAGCGTTCTCAATCTTCTCATCTAAAACAGATTCCCAGAGCAAAACACACACACATCAGTATAAATACATACTATTTCTGCACAGCTTTCAGGGAGCACTGAAATGCAGTTCATGATAACAGGATATCTGAAGTGATCGGGCCTGTTGTGCCGTTACACACACTGACAAACTCTAGTTTTATTTCTCAATAGCTCATGGGTGCAAAATCCACACTTGACAGGTGGATTTGCCCCGAAGAGAAACACGAATCCTCTGACCTGCGAGGAGATAGGGAGCCCGTATCTCCAGCTGGAAGTTAAACTCGTAGTCCATGGAGTTGATGACCTCCTCCTGTAACAGCGAAGCCAACCACAGCTGAGGGGAGTTGGGAGTTTGATCGTGAGGACTTGAGGCACCTGTATGCCTGTCCCGCCTAAAAAACAACATTAAAATGGGGCCATCTTGAATGAACACATGAAATATTAGTGTGTGACTGAAGGAACGAATAAATTCATGTATTTTCTTACGTTCTGGAGAAGTTTGGGGATAGTCCCTGCTCCTCATTGATGGTCCTCTGTACCCGAGGCGTGCACACCGGTGGAGATGAGACCCGGATGCCTCCGCTTGGAAGGGTGGAGAGCTCAGAGGAGGTACTGACCAGAACATGGACCGTCTCCATAGGAGGGATGACCCCGAGGTTAACCACCAACACTGTCTTCTCCAGGTCCTCATCCATCACTATGTGTCCTGAAACACCCAGACTAGATTAGTAATCTTCTGAGGCCTTAAACATCATTCAGACTCATTTAAGCTCTGTAAGTCTTGATGAATTTCGTCTTTGATTCCCTTCTTGATTCTTCTCTTTAATCTGGTCTAAAGTAAATGTCACTGCTGCTGCTCTGATTAGGAGCTTGGTACAAAACGCAGCTGCATCTTAAGAAAGAGCTCGGGCTCATATATTGATAGTGCTGTCTTTCAAAGGCTTGTCCTCAGAGTTAATTATACAGGAGTTATTTCTACATCTTTGTTTGAGTGAAGTACGATACTATGATGTTATTATTATACCATGTACTGTATCCACCTACTGTACTGTAAACCTAACCCATAATTATATCTCTAAATACTATCTATCTTCCATAAAACTGGGGGACTCGTGAGGCACACATCTAAGTACCAGAGGCAGACTCTTAGTCTTTTGTAGTAGTCAAGCTTAAAAATGATGCCATTCCTACATATCCCATAATGCAACCTGTCTTTCCTTAGACCCTCTCTTTCAAAGCAGGTTGTGTATAGTTTATTTGATGTTTTTCACTGAAAACATCTGCATGTTGCTGCTGCTGGAAAAGGGATTGATGGGAGCGGTGAGAGTAAATCAAATTAAAGTTGCAGGACAGAAAACCAAAACAATGAGCTAACGTTATAAGAGAGGAGATTTTCAATAGAGAACTGCAAAGATGGTTGTCGTGTGACACGTATCCCACCCCTTCTCCCTAAAAGCCAATCATCTGCTTTATCACAGCCAAACCAGGAAACATAACAGCCATTTGTGTTGTTGTACTGACTCGAGCGCGCAGTTGAGATTCACGACAGCTTCAATCAATGTGGTGCGGCTGTAGATGGACTTCTAATAGGGACTGAAGATGGAGGGTATCATGCTAATGCACAGGATTACCAAGACAGGTTATAGGTTATAAGTGGTTATATAATCAGATTTGACTGGTGATCCTACGTGCTTCTCTACATGCAGTTTTTTATGTCCCAGTGACCACTGGACATAAAGTTAGGGCTCATTTAGATAGGGCGTTGCCAAGATGGCTGCCAGGTGGCAAGACAAAGGTCATTTTGGTCCTCCAGTCTTGCTTTGGTGCCAGCTGTATTGAAGTATATAGGAGATGCATGGAGAAACACACTAAAACCCAGTCTTTAGCCTACTTTTAAGTGTGTTCTTTCATTTTTTCTGGAGGCATTTCTTCATCAGATATCATACGACGTAGATATGTTGGCAAGATTCGGTAACGTAATGACCCTTCCTTCTTTTTGAAGTTCCTTGTTGCCTAAAAAAAGTCTTTGTTGACGCTACATAGGTTATAATTCTCTGTGGGCTTCATCACTACAAGCCTTTCACATTTCATATGGTAATATCATTCATTGATTAAATAACAAAAATTGATTAGAGCAGCTTTAACCTTACCGCTGCCACTCTGGAGGGCCCCATTAGACGTGTTGCAGTAATCCAGATAACAGTCTTCAATTTTTGCCTTGTCTTTGACTTGCAGCGTTATAATCTGACTGGATATCATGGACTCAAACCCCACGACGATGGAATTTTCCTCCAGCGGATAAATGAAGATCCCTGGCAGGCAGTAGGAGGAGGAATAATAACAACAAACAGGAATAATAACAAACCTGAGGCAGTAGACAAGCATATTCAGTCGATAACAGTGTTTCAGAGCATAAGGTGGCTTTTAAATTAGTTGAGCTAGTGTTCACATCGACCGAGCCCCGGCTGAAGTAAACAAATTAATCTCCTGTAGTGTACATACTCACCCTCAATTGCATGATCCTCGATATTTTCATAGGTCATAGAGGCTGTCATGGCCAGAGTGTAACCCCGGACACAGGAAGTGATGTCAGAGACACTGAGGGGCAGAGCGCCCCGGTTCTCCTTGTTAATGAGTCCAGGCATGGTGCTGCTTTTAGGATTCTGGTTAGTTTGGATAAAAAGAGACTCATCATGTAAATGTACTTGTCAGAAACAAATGCTATCACCAGTAGTGTTCAATAATAAATACATATGAACAGGACAATCATACGAATTGTGTAAAATATTATTTTAATTGTGTAAAATACATTTTTAGACCAAATTTAGCCTGTTATGGCTAGCTCCTTTTAGCTAAATATGCCAAAGTTATTCAGCAAAACTTAAGCGGTTATTCTGAATCAACCAACTCGCTAAAACTGTAAATAAACACAGTGCATGGACGTAGAAACAAGCTAGCATCACTATTTTTTTCATGTAACATAACAAAGTTAGGCTGGCTTTTGAGCTTTGATCAGCCTATTACTCAGCATCTCAGTGTTAGCATTGTTAGCTACCTCCTGTTGCAACCACAGAAGCCAGAGTTGTGTGTCTTTCTCTTCTGAAGAAAGAAAACCAAACACTGCGGAGGTAGCTTGAATTTAGCTAACGTTAGCCACTGCTGTTGACACTGGTAAAATAAACCAAGCACACACGACCTCGCCTAGCTAATTAGTTAGCCAGCTAGGTAGACCTACAATTATCTTGTTAAACTAACGTTAAATGGATTAAAAGGTGATATTAGGCTCGAGGCTACTTCAGATTGTTAACTACAATCAATTTAGCATGATTGTTGCTTTAGCTAGCAGGTGCTAAACGGCTAAATCAGATAGCAGTTGTTGAGTTTGCTTGCTTCAGCGAGATTTAGCCATGTAGCTGTAATGAAAAGTAATATTATGGAATGAAAAGTATCACTAAATTGAATTGTTAATTGGAAAAAATGCCATTATCAAATTAAAACAGACATTTGTAAAAGGGCATTTTGAAATACATGTTTAAAACGGTGTGAAATAGGCTTTGAATGTAATCCCAGTTAAACCAGAGCATTTAATAATGTTAAGTTAAAATTATTTCTTTCGTTTATGCATTTTCTACTGTTCATTCACTCAATAGCAGCTAATAGCCTTTCTTTTTTTCTGCTTTTATACCGCTTTTGTTCCCTAGCAATGATATAAAACACCCAGCGTGGCCCCATTCAATTCTCTGAAACTAAATGAAGCAGTTATCTAGATGTCAGCTCGGTGCATAAGGTTTATTGCAACCTCAATAATCTACAACAAAATGATGTACAAACCAAGGAGCATCGTGTGTGACACGGGCACTTTAAGCATTCGAGATAAATGTCAAAGCTAGAAAAACACATTCAGCTGTAAACCAACAATGTTTCAGTGTCATGTGAGGTGAAAAACAGAAACTTGAGATAGATTAAGATAAATGCTCAGGGAGGAATGCAGCATCGTTAATTGTGTAAGTTATAAAATAAGATTATCTGGTAGCTTCGGGGCTGTGTTTCATTCTTAATGTCGTCTCCTCCGCCAGCAATCTTGGTTATGCGCTGTCAAGGGTCTGTGTCTGCTGCACGACCAGAGCCACAGCACAGGCTTGATAGGAAGCGTTATGACGAAAGCAATTTCCATAGAGACAGCTCTGCTTGCTGGCTGGCTTGCTGGCTTGCTGGCTGGCTTGCTTGCCTGCTGATTGACCAGTAGCATCACTCAAGTGTGCCTTTTATTTTGGATACCGTGACTGATTGCAATTAATGCACCAGGCAATCTGTTTCATTCAGACGAACCACAAAATCATTCTGCCACTTAGAAGAATTCAAAATGTGGTTCAACTGGTCTGACACAACTTCCCAACACCGCTGGCTACATAAGAAGTCCTTCAGAATCAATAACAAATTCAATCAGTCTTTCTAATAGTCACCGTCGGCACATATGGTTATCTACAGCGAGGAAAAGGTCATACAGATGTAATTACAGACCATTTAGTTGTCTGTCTCAACAGTGCCATCATGTGTCCAGCCGGCTTGAGAAAGCAAATGGGAATAAAGCCTCTTATCTCTCTAGAAAGATGGATCTCCTCGTAACAGGTGGATAAAAGAAAGACTTCATAAAAGAAAAACTGCCAATGCTCGCACCAAAAGTGATGAGAAACAGACCCTGAACACAAATGTATGCAAAACTACAAAGATCTACCTGATACAAAAGGTGAAAGGGATCGAAACTGCTTGAAAAAACTACGTTTCAGTTAGTTGCATTCAGTTGTTTTCCAACACATCCCTTTCTTTACAGCCTTTTGGCTTATAGTAATTAGTGTTAAAAGTGGCAGTCCCATGATGCTTCTCTTCCGATTTGGCTCAGTCACATGAATCACCCCGCTTCCCCTCCAGGGTTTTTTAAAAAAAAGACCACCAAAACCATCAACACTCAACGTTTCCTGCCGGCGCTGCCACACTCCTCTGCACTCATTAGTGTCAAAACAGTGAGCAGATGCTCTGCTAACCACCTGTTGGGACACGGTGTCTGGATTTTCTGTTTACAGTAAATCAAGGATGCATCGCTGCTCGACCTTTTCATCCTTTCAACAAAAAAAAACAACAACAAATGACAGGGATGTTTAATTTATGCATCATCTAAAAGGACACGCTGCCGCATTAAAAAAAGCATCTGATGTGATCAGCTCGATTATCTTACCTCTCATTTGTGTCAGCGAGGATCTCTCTCTGTCAAAAGTCCACTTATCATGAAAGATATCCTCCTCCTCCTCTCCGACCTCTCTCAGTTCCCCCCTTTTATTGTTCTCTCTCTGTGGCGTAGAGGGAAATACGAGTGCTGCCACAGGTGGCAGAAGCTACAGATGCAGCGGCCACATCGTTAGTTTTAGACGTACAATGCAAAGAAAGAGGAAAGGTAGGCAGGTTGGAGCTGCAGCAGCAGCAGCAGCTCAATCAGGCTCAGCAACATGTGGTTGCAAAAACTGTTTCATATATTCTCCTCCCCCTCTTCTTCCTCCACCTCCTCCTCCTCCTCCTCCTCCCTGTGGATGCTGGAGTTGGAGGGCTTTGAGAGAGAGAGAGGATGAGACAGAGGGTCCAGTCTTTCCAATAAACATCCCCCCCTTTGCATCAGATGCGCATTCAGGGCATCAGCACCACCCACTCAGTCCAACCCTCCCTGACAATCGATGGGAAGCATTCAGGTATCCTTTTTTTTTAATATCAAGGGATCAGGGTAAATGACATGTACTGTGACACCAAGAGCGAGAAAAGAAAAAAAAACAAGAGGCTTGAATGAGCAGATGGGGAGGTGAGGGAGCACTGCACGTCCCCCCCTCCTCACACCACCTATAATCTCCCCCCTTCATCCTCCCTCGGGTGTGACTGGCCAGCTCTTAATGTTTTAAATCCAACGTGGGTGTTTCGGCCGTCTCCGTGTTTGTGATCACTCGGTTTGATCCATCTGTTTTTCTTGCGAGGTTACCATGACAATTAATGTGTGTTGTTTAATAGGCAAGTCATTTTGGTAGTCACGAAAATGTACATGGTGTCTGTGTGTGTGTGTGTGTGTGTGTGTGTATACCTGTGTTTGGATGTGTGTGTGTGTGTGTGTGTGTGTGGAGGGGTTGGCTGAAACTCAACATCCGCCTACAAATTGAATCAACGTGCAGCCAATAAAACTCTGTGCACCCCCCCTCCTCTCCCTTCTTCCCCCCTCGCTATCTGTTACCCAAGCTCTCAGACACGGTCGCACGCCAGCACGACACACACACACACACACACACACACACACACACACACTCGCTTTCCTTCTCATAACAATCAAATACATATTAATTTCCACTTGAATGGCTTTGATTAGGTGAGCTTGACGGAGGGCTGTAACCAAAGATTTATCATGTGCAGATTTTTCTTCCAAAAATATATTATATTTTTTCTTTATAAATTTATATGATGATCGTCATATCGCTTGTTTTGTCCAACATACAGTCCAAACCCCAGTAGAGTCAGTAAACAATAATATAAGACTGATAAAACAAGCAAAATCCTTGTGAAGCTGTTTTTTTTACTTGATTGATCCATCAATTAGTCATCTAATTGGAAGTATTAAACATTTCTGTTCCAGTTGTCAAGCACTGACTTTACCCTCTGGGTATAAGAGCTGAAAAAATGTGTCAGTTACTCAATGAAAACCAATTTCAGACCCTAAAACCTTAAAATGTAATGAATTCATTATAGTAAATTAAATATATTAAAGGATTTGGAGTGTTTGTCAACAAATCAAGCAATGTGAAGATGCTGCCTTAGGCTCTGGTTGAAATTTTTCATTATTACTTTTTTATATTTTATGGACAAAACAATTAAACATTTAATTAACAGCCTTAGGTCAACACCTAACATAAACAATAAGTGGAATTTGTAATAATAGATAATAAATAATAATTATTAGTTGCAGCTCCACTATAAAATAAGCTAATGATACAAATAAACTCAAAATATGAACTTGAAAATACTTGTGCAAGTGGAACCACATCAAGATTAAAACAGTAGTTTTTGTGAGGAAACTGAATAAACAAAGCCATCAGATGACATAAATAGAGTAAGATTATTGAAATACTGAGCAAATTCAGAATAAAACAATGTTATAGTTGGTAAAATACCTCATCACCATGCAGCTGTCCTGTGTGGATAATGTGTGATGGGTGTGTCAGCAGGTTCACTGGTACAAACAGGGTGGGAGTAGCCGGTGCCTTCACGTGTTCCTCGAAAATATAAGATCGCATGGCATTAAGTGGTTGATATATCGTTGTGTAAACCACCAAACAGACATAAACAGAACAGAAAAACATATTCCAGCTCACATCATACAAAGAAAGAGACATGCACATAATAGTAGCTTTTAAATAGTTATAAAATGGTGTAATCCGCTGTGAATATGGACACCCTAAAACTTTTCCCTCAGTTTTTAACGCAAGATATGCATACATTACATTAACTCATGTTGTGATGATGTTACAGAAGCGTTAAAGGTGATTTGTAGGGTCATATCCTATATAATTGCCACTTTGATTGGTTGACCGGTGTTAAAGTTGCGCTGTTTTCCGACGCTCATGAAAGCAGCATCAGTGGTGTGGTCCAGCGGGTAGCCGTTGGTTCCAGGTCAGGACAACGGCACGTCGTCGCCTCGCGCTCTCACGCACATCATTCACGCTGACATCAAACTTTTTAGATAAAAGTGCTGTTTGTCTCGATAAAAAACACCCAGTTAATGTTTGAAAATGTCCAAGGACTCGTGGGCGGTTGCTGTCGATGTTCAAGAAGCTACAACTTCATCCATACAGGTGGGTTTTTTAAAAGGTGGACCGACCGGACCCGAACGTTACATCAAACTATCTTACTCATCGTTTGTTAGCAGGTTAGCTGACGATGCTACCTAGCTGCCGTGCTGTCAGTGCTTCCAATATGGCTTTGCTAACTTTACACACGCAGTTTCTTTCAGCTAATGAACTTTTATTTTCTCTGACAAGTGTGACTGCTCAAAAAAAGTGGACCGACTTCGAGGTCTGCGTAACCCGAGAGGAGATGTTAATGGTAATGAAATGTTTTTTTTTCTTCTTTTTATTAACACATCTGCTCTCCTGATTTTTGCCGCTCAGCTGTCATGGTGTTTTTTTTTTGTTTGGTTGTTCCCAACTGCAGGCAACACTGCGCCGGAGACGACTGAAAATGGAGGCTGGAGGAAAGAAGGGGACAAGGTGGACCTGGCCGAGCAGTCCCTGCTGAATAAAATGATCCGCCGCTCTCTGGTGCGGAACAGGAACCAGGTGGAGGTCCTGCAGAGGGACCCCAGCTCTCCTCTGTACTCCGTGAAGACCTTCGAGGAGCTCAGGCTGTGAGTTTAGACAGAGATATCTCATACAGATGAGCACATGTGTGTATGTTATTTATTTTTCTCCATCCTCCTCATGCACTTTATTCTTGTTATTTTGACATGATGATCAATAGGAAACCTGAGCTGCTGAAGGGTGTGTACAACATGGGTTTCAACAGACCATCCAGAATCCAGGAGAACGCTTTGCCCATGATGTTGGCACAGCCGTGAGTTCAAGTTTATGCTTTTAAAGTAGAGATGACACAAGTGATCGCATCATCAATTAATCTACTATTTCATAGCTAAATCACTTCTCAAATGTATTTATAATGATTTGTTGGTCTCTTCTGATTTATGTCATTAAAATGTCATGGTTTTTTTGCATTTTGCAGTATTCATACCAACTTGACTATCACCTCAGACAAGGGGTGGACAATATGGCCGTAAACTGAGGTTGCAAAAGTTTACACATTCATTACTCAAGTAGAAGTACAGATACTTGTATATAAAAGTAGCCTCTGGTAAAAGTGGAAGTACTAATTCAGCTTCTTTACTCAAGTGATGGTAATAAAGTACAGGCTCTGAAATGTACTCAAAGTAAGAAAAAGTATCCCTCTGAAGGACATTTCTATGCAAAGCTAACCGGACCTCACATCACATTAATGTAATTCAAAGACTATTAAACCTAAAGGTAGAATCAGGAGGATGTGTCCTTGACCTTGATAGCTGATCGTTGAGACTCATTCCCTGGACTTAAGATACCATAATTTGGGTTGTATGGCAATTATTATATGGCAATATTTCAGGGTATTTCTGCGCTTATGATATTCTTGACCGTTTGACAAATTACTTAAAATATCTCTGGTCTGGAACTCAGTAGCTGTTGAGCTCTCCCTCTGGGATGTTTGGTTCCCCACGTACTCAGGTGGATGCTGGTATTATCATGAACAGAAATAACACACATCCCTAACTTGGACTGTGAGAAATTACTTGTAACAATTTTTAATTAGTTAGCAAATATTTCATATGTTTATCAAGGAAAAATGCCAAATATTTTCATGTTCCAGCCTCTCAAATGTTAGGATTTGCTGCTCTGCTCTCTGCAAATTTCTGCATTTTGGACAATTGGTTCGACAAAATGATTTGGAAAGTGTTTTTCTACAAAAAACTGAAGATACCCACATCACTGCTTCTCTCCTGGGTGCAGCTGGCACAGGGTAAACCACAGTGGACCAAAGACATCAATATTCAAGCGCACAGCAGGATACAATTGACAATATAAACAACAAGGAGCAAACTACGCGTTTCACATGCTGCTTCATCAGATTCATTCTGTGCTTGATTGCCAACAGGTGTTTCTCTCCATAATCAGCTGCTGATTAGCCGAGAATCAAGCAAGGTCTTTTTCCCCAATACAATTACTACCACAACTCACTGTACAGGACCATAAACATACATTTCCATTTTGCAAGGTAATGAGACACGAAAAAATATACATCAGAGCGCAAAGTCTGGCTGATCCGGCTCTGATACTACAAAGGACGACTAGATACAGAATGCACATAATTCCACAGGGTTGTGTGTTTTTCTACATTTGCAGAACTTTTATAAACTAAATGATTATTCAATTAATCAAAAAGAAATAGTGGATTATGAAAATAATAATTAGTTGGGCCACTATTTTGAAGGAATGTTTTTTTCACTCATGAATTAACAGCACGTAATTAGTATTCAATTGTAAAATTATAATATGAAGTATGAAATTATTCATGTAAGCTGTTTCAATTAAAAGTTATTTAAATTCTATTAAGTCAGAAAATAATTTCAAAATCTGAATTTTTCAATTTGCTTGTTTTTCAACATTCCAAAACTCAAAGATAAAACTGGAGAAAAGCGATTTATAGCAGCAAACATTTGGTATTTTTCTAAATTACTTTAGAAGATTATTTTAACATTGACATTTTTGAGATTTTCTTTTACAAAACAAATTGTTTGTTGTTTGTGCTTTCCAGATCATTTTTATATTCATGGTTTTACTTGTCTGGATCATTACAATAATGAGAAAGTAAGTGCAAATTAAAAAAACAAATTTGGAATCAAACAAATGGCCAAGGGACCATTTTGACAATTATTTTAACTCTGAAATGGACTTTTAACTGTTGTTGTTTGATTTAATGACAAAAACTCATTGCAGTACTTTACTGTACGTGTGTGTGTTTCTCTGGCTCCAGACCTCAGAATCTGATCGCCCAGTCGCAGTCTGGCACCGGTAAGACTGCTGCTTTTTCTCTGGCCATGCTCAGCCATGTAAACACAGCCAATAAGTGGACTCAGGTAAGCATGACATGTAATCTGCAGGGCCGACCAGTGTCCACACGCAGTTGTAGAAGCTGAAATATACTCCCCCATTAAAAACTGTTTGCTTCTCTCAGTGCCTTTGCATCGTGCCAACATACGAGCTCGCTCTGCAGATTGGTCAGGTCATCGAGCAAATGGGGAAATTTTGTCCTGATGCGAAAATGGCCTACGCCATTCGGGGCAACAGAAGTAAGATTGTAATTATATCTGATGGATTGAAGTGGTATTTAGAGTAATTATGAAGCCAGTGTTGGTTTTGTCACTGCATGAATTTCTGCGTTCTGTTCAGTGGAGCGAGGCATCAAGCTGCAGGAGCAGATTGTCATTGGAACACCAGGCACAGTCCTCGACTGGTGCACCAAGTACAGGCACATCGACCCCAAGAAGATTACCATGTTTGTGCTGGATGAGGCCGATGTGATGATCGCCACACAAGGTCATCGTGACCAGAGCATTCGTATCCATAGGTGGGTTCCTTTCAGAGAAACCCTTCAGATGATGATGATAATAAAAAGAGTTTTCTTTGTCATGTCAGTCAACAAGCTTCTTTCTCTCCTTTTCTCTGCACCAATCCAGAATGCTCACAAAGGACTGTCAGATGCTCCTGTTCTCTGCGACCTTCGAGGACTCGGTGTGGAGGTTTGCGGAGCAGGTGGTCCCCGATCCCAACATCATCAGGCTGAAGCGCGAAGAGGAGACGCTGGACACCATCAAGCAGTTCTATGTGCTCTGTAAGGAGAAGGAGGACAAGTTCACAGCACTCTGTGACCTGTATGGCTGCCTTACCATCGCACAGGCCATGATCTTCTGCCACGTAAGTCACCTGTTGGTACACACTTCATAATGATTGGAAATGGATATTTTTCCTTCACTGTTGGACCCTGTTTATACCTCGGCAACTAGGGCTGGGCGATATGGCCTCAAATCAATATCACGATATATTGAGCAACTCACCTCGATAACGATAAATGAATGATAAGTAACACTTTTTTCTTTGTTCTGAAGCAACTTGTTTGTAATGATGACACCAAGGACAGGAAACATTGCTGGGTGATGCTTTATTTTACAACATCATCAGATATTTAACCAAAAGTACTAACATAATACCACATCCTAGAAGTCAAACCAAAAGAACTTCATCACTTTAAGACTGTCCTGTAGGCTGTGTTAAAAAAATGTTATAATAAAGTTTTCAGATTCCAGGAAAATGACATAAAATGAGCAATTCAGTTTAGGTGATACTTTCTCTTTAGACTCGCAAGATGGCTTCTTGGCTGACCACAAACCTGACTAAAGAGGGCCACCAGGTGGCTTTGCTGAGTGGGGAAATGACCGTGGAGCAGAGAGCTGCTGTCATCGAGCGCTACAGGAACGGCAAGGAGAAGGTGCTCGTGACCACGAATGTGTGCTCCAGAGGTGAGAGATTAAAGCCCTCTAGTGTTGCTTCTCTGCAACATAACAAAATTCTCCAGGTGTGCGACCTGAAAGGAAATTTCAAGCAACACAGAATACAAAATTTCAAAAGTGTAGAGCACACTACCATAAATCAGGTTTAAGATTGAGTCGGATTTAAATAGTCAAACGTCTTTTTGGGAGGTGAGTGTAAAATAAATAAAAATTGTATCTCATTCTGGTGTTTACAGGTATCGATGTGGAACAGGTGTCACTAGTGGTCAACTTTGACCTCCCGACAGACATGGATGGGAATGCCGACAATGAAACGTACCTCCACCGGATCGGCCGCACAGGACGTTTTGGCAAAAGAGGATTTGCTGTCAACATGGTCGACAGCAAGCACAGCATGGATATAATCAACCAAATCGAGATGCACTTCAGTATGTTACTTTTCTATGACTTTATTCAAGCGAAATGGCAAATATAAGAATCCTAACATGACTTTTATCTTTCTTTCTCTCACAGACAGGAGAATCAAGAAACTTGACATGAGCAATCTCGACGAAATTGAGATCCTGCAGAGCTGAACGCTTCGCTACATGCTCGACCCGATACTGAATCAGTTAGACGTGTTACCTCAAATGTGACTTGAGTTCTTTCAAGCATTCATTGTTTGCATTTTATTGTTTACAGAAGAGAGATGCATGCTGACGTTAACTATGCAAAGTTATTTCAAGGCAGCGGTTTGTGCCAAAGTTTACACTTAAATTTAATTTGACTGGCCACTGAAGTCACCTTAAGCCTTAAAGCAGTCTCGCAGACTATAAAGCAACCACTGGCTGTTAAAACAGCATTTAAGATGGGTGGTGATTATTATACATTGTGTGCAGTGTTGTGTGTTTTTTTTTTTTTTTTGGATTATCTGAAGTGGGTTATTTTGTAGGATTGGTGGGATATAAGGTCTCATCTTTAGACGTTTGCATGGCTTGATCAAGTGTGAGTGCCAAAAAAATATCCTCGAGTGACTTGAAGCATTTTAAGGATTGAATGCCTGTTTCAGCCTAGTGGAAGCTGACAATTAGTTTCCTCCTAACTTAATTTGATTGTTCTATCAGACTGTGAATCTGGAGGTGTTGCCCAGTGTTTGTGTGGATAAAAAAAATAAATATACTGTTGCATGTCAAACCGCTTACAGTTGAAATGTTTGGTTTTTGTGTGTGACGGCTTTAGGCGCCTTTTTCAAGTTGGACCGTTTTTATATCAGGTCTTTTTAATGTACCTTTTTAATCCTCTGCACTTTAGTTTTATTAGTTTTCCAGTGTTACCCACATTTATGTTAAACCATTTGATTATTCATTTCTTGGTTCATACTTGGAGCTTTTATCATGAACACTTGGCTCTCAACCATCCAGGAGTAATTTTCTGGCTGCATTCAGTAGGAAGGAATATAAAAGGAGTACTTAACCAGAGCAGAGTGAAGTGTTTTAAATGGGCCTTTTTCACAGCAGACATTATAACTCAAAAGGAAAAGCACAGGGGTTTCCAGGTTGCTTTTCATCCTGCGATGTGAAAAAGAAAAACGCCTGTAGTTTTTTCTTCACACATTTTGAAAGCAGGGCAGTCATTGAAGTATAAAAGTACAGTGTGATGAATTCTCCTTTTATTAACAACCTAGTGATGTACTTTAGTGCCTCTGCATTCTGAAAAAGACTAAATTTGGCATCAACCAAAAAAGACCATGTTGAAAATGGCAACAAATGAAACTAGAAACAGGTTTTGTTGCTGTTTGTCTGCAGCATCTGATGACGCTTTGAAATTAAACGCTTTAACGACTGCAAGCCGACCAGATTTTCTTCATGCGACAGCAGATCGAAGCTCTTAACTTGCTAATTATCTGCAGTTTTAAATAAAACACTATGTAGTCTAACTCAAAAAAGGACATGCATGTCATTTTAAATCCTAATAGGAAAAATGTGACTACATAAAGCCAGACAGGATACATTTTACTGAACCGGTCTGGAGTTTTCTGTGCAATAGTACAACAAAACAAATTATCACTTGGATCCACACATGTTTTAAGATTTGCTAATACAATTAAATGAGACTAATATGATTCTTCAACCAATTTAATTAGTAATAAACTCTTAAAAATACGATACATCTGCTCCTTATGGAGGCTCTACATTCCTGAGAGATTTTTTTTGATTGTGTGAACAACACACACAAAAACTAAGGTGGCTCTGTAATTCCTCCCTTATTGAGCAATCTAATATATACAAAATGTCTTCTAATGTCAGTGTATGTGTCCTGGAGATTTTAAGTTTCCAAACTTTTTGTTGCGCGTAAGACTTTTAAGCTCTTATGTGCACGTCTTGAACTTTTAGATTTGAAGGATAACTTCACCCAAAAATGGAAATTCAGTTTCGTAGTCCACAAAACATTTCTTAAGTTTCAACATCAAAACAGGAGTGCAGCATTCTCCTAAACACCTGAAGTAGATGGGGACTTGTTTTGAAAATGGCTCCAGCATAATCAGTCTCTAAAAGCCCCGAGATCAGTTTGATTTAAAAATATGTTATTAGCATCCTCATACATTTGAGCTTGTGCACGCCCTTCAGTCTCTAGAGACTCAGACAAGCTGTATGGAGCATTTTAAGCAGTTTTCTTTAACATTACAAGTAGTCCCCATCTACTTCAGGTGTTTAGAAATGTTTTGCTGACCACGAAACTTCAGCTGACTTTCCATCTACATGGAATTTTCATTTTGGGGTGAACTCATCCTTTAAGGTGAGCAGAGAGAAACACTTTCCTCCTTCAGCAGGCGAATGTGAAAACAGTCTTCGAGCATTAAACGCTGATATTTCCAACAGGATTAGACAGATGATTACCTGGAATTGCATCACAATTTTCATTTTTACTGGGAAAAAAGTATTTTAAATCATGAGGATGTGACATTTGCTGGGTTCTGCACCAAACAAACATGTTTTCTTACATCTGGAGAACAAGTTTTGTAGTCGGGCATCTCTGGAGCACTACATTAATTCACCATCATGCTGTTTTGTCACACGTTTTACCTTTAACAAAAAAAAACTGTACCTTCTTTCTATTGAATATTGCACTTTTGATTTATTGTGACGTCCTTATAATCATCCTTCTGCACAGTGAAGCATTAACATCTGCGTGTAGAATCAATAAGCAAAACATTTTTATGTGGAGGGAGACTTTACATCCCACCATGAAGCCAGACTTCACCTCACCAACAAACATCTTGTGTGCTCACTGGTGCTCCACCACACTGTCACTGTGAGAGATGCACAGCACCGATCTGTTCACGATGCCACACTGGGCCAAAGTCATATCCATGTCTGTGAAGGTCCTGCGTGGCACATCCATGGTCTCGATGCAAGCGTCTCCATACTTGGCTCCAAACTTGACCTCTGCGCTGGCCCTCACTGTCAGCAGAGTGTCTGTGGGGTCAAAGTGCTGCTGAAACCTCCCACCACATGGAGCTCGGATGGCTAGGAGCAAACTCCAAGTGGCACCAGGTCCTTTGGTCATTGCTGGTGCTGAACCAGGGGGCTTGGGTCTGCTGTCCACCTCAGGGCTGCTGGGGACACCTGGCTCCTCACGCCTGCACCTTTGCTGCAGGATGGCACCATGAGACAGGCTGAGCTTAGTCATCTGATGGTCCAGGCTTCTCCCCTCTGACTGCCTCCTCTCTATGGAGGGGAGAACCTTGTACTTGTTCAGGGACTGTGGTGGAGCAGCAGGGGCGTGCTGCAGCATCTGCAGGACCTCATGCTGGCTCAGCTGGCTGCTCTGCCACATTATGGGCTGGGACTGGGAGCGCAGGTTTCTGTCCGGCCTGCGGCTGTGCACAGGAGAGTCTGGAGACACGGGTGTCCTCTGGATGCCGTCTGTATCACCTGGAGAGTTCAGGGCGGGTCTGCTTCGACCTTTGGAGGACTTCGGCCTTGTTAAATGCATCGATAACCAGCTGTTAAGACCGGAGAAGACTCCTGGTTGCTTCTTGGCGTCAGTCCTCCACAAAAAGCGTGGAAAAAAAAGAAGTGATATGAGTGAATACTGCTCCTCCTAGAAGCTGTTTTACGACATGGAAGAAGAGATTCGTACAGCTGAAGATAAAACGTTAAAACGCCGTTTGTTCGCGTTACTTTTGAGCCGCTTTCCCAAGTTTTTAACCAGCTCCAGCAGGAAGTACCTCTTTAAAGCGTCACCGTGGTTGCCATGACAGCGCAGTTGCCTTGATGACGACATGCGGTTGGAGGGCGGGGGAGACCCCTGGTGGCGGGAGTCCGCAACTGCAGCTCAATTCATCAGGTTTAAACAGAATTGTTCTGGGATGTTCTGGCCTCCTGTAGCAGGTCCACAAACACATTTAAAGGGGCACTATTTCATTTGGAGAGGAAGTTCAAACACAGGATTTTAATATTTACAACATTAATGACGTAATAATACAAACTCAGAGATATTTGCTTTTTCCATAAGTGAATAGGTTGGAAAATAAGGTCCAGAACACTGTTTGAAGGTAGGAGGTGGCAGGGTCCGCCACATATAAACAAAGTAAAACAGTAGGAAATTGTGTTCTCCTTTAAGGTTTAAGGTTGGTTGGTTTCTTTAGTCTATTCAGTCATGAAACAGAAGAGTTTGTTTATTTAAGCATAAAAAACAATATTTCTCTTCTGATTCAAATTTTTCATTCCCAGAACTACAAAGTGCACCTTTAACAGCGTTATATCACCTTCATACTTCACGTCTTATGTATCACGTCTCACATTGAGACATATATTTCTGAGAATTCACTCATAAACATAATTTTATACCGAATTCTGCTGTAAAAAACACACATTTGTTCTGTTTGGGATCTTTCACAGACCCCAGGAAGAAAAACTCAGATCCTGTACTTGATTAAAAGTAGTATATTCATTGAATAGAAATGCTCTGTTACATAAAGTCATGCATTCAACTATAATTATAATATAATAATGGTGCCAGGATCAGAAGTTCCCTTCATCAACTCAGGTAAAAATCCATTTGACAAAATGTGTAGATCAATAATCAGTTGAGATTAAGAAAACACAAGTCTACAACCATCAACCAACTTTTTTTTATTAAGCTACACTGTTTAAAAAATTCAGTTAAATTAATGACAATATATATATAAAAACATATATAGTACATACAGTACATTCCTGTAAAACAATACACAAATCACTTTGAATAAAGAATTACACAGCATACTTCATCATTTATAAATTAAATGATAACTTGCATTGAAGCCAGACACAGTGGGGTTAACAACCCTGAGTTCACTTCTAAAGGCTTTTGTTTCATAAATTACCAAGAAAAACAAGTTCTTGAGCAAAAACATAGTACTTGGTTCTGATCATTGAACAGCAAATGATTTTATGTTATTGTTCTGCCTCAGTTTGTCTGTGTTTTTTATCTTTACTTTTTACAACAAGTGCAAAGTATTTTATACAGTACTATCTGGCATAATCCGATCTGAGATGATCTTCTAGATGAAAGCAATTCTCGCCGTGTAACAGGAGCATAAATATGTATTTCAATGGAATATGGCGAAAATCGAACCTAATGGCCCTATTATTACATGATTTCATACAAATATTTCATTAATACATGAATATCATGATTAGTATCAGTATATTTTCAGTATTGACTATTTTCGTAAATGATCACATCACTCACAACCCCCAAAACATTCCACTTACGATGATGTAAGACCAAGAAAATTGCCAAATTTCTGACATTTGAGACCATGAAACCATCAAATATTTGGTGTTTTGAAAACAAACGGCTGTCAGCAGTGAGCAAAGACTTCTGGGCCCCACTGTACTGTAATTATGTAAATCTACAAACCAAAACTGGATTTAAAAGGTCATTCAGAGTTGCACTATAAAGAGTTACGATGATCATGCATCATTATAATCTCATATATGTAACACTGTTACTGTAGCTTAAGTTTAGGGTCAGTGTATTGATGCTGACACGACACAGAGAAATGCACAACACGTAGATATTTACTCATATAGCGTATAAAGTGGCAGATAGTAGCACTTGTTGCTCTCTATGGTAGGTCAAGCATGTTGTGCTGGGCGTAAAGTTCCTCTGTGATCTGGTACACTTCAGAGATTAGAGGCAGTGCCTCCCCCAGCATGGCCACGACCTGCTCCGGAGGGCCTACATTCATCACTTCAAAGAAAGCTGGACGCCCTGGGAGCACGCAGAAAGCCATGCCCGCCGCCTTACGGACCATCCAGGGGTGGTGCTGGGCGAGAGACTCGTTGTAAGACTCTGAGCACATGACAGAGGTCTTGCCGTCCTCGTTGCTGGTACGGAGGCGCTCCAGAAAGAGCTCCAGCCACCTCAGAGCCCGGTGGAGCCTCAGCAGAGTGCGGCAGCCTGACTCTGGGTGGCCGCCTCTCTTGGTCAGGTCAACTAGTTCATTGGCCAGCTCATATTTAAGCATTGACTGGACTGTGACATACTGGGGCCCATTCTCACCATCCATGTGGGTGACCAGGATCTTGACCTTGTTGACAGCATCCTTGGAAATGAAGCCAAAGACACTTCCCAAGCAGTTCAGAAACCTAGAAAAGGGATAAACAAAACAGTCTGTCAGCACTTAACTTGTACTTTGTACACTGTTGAAGCTGGGTGTAGTGGATACAGTACAACCAGGCTGTAAGCTCACACAGGAGAGGCCACACACTTGCCAAAAGATTAGGACTTGTTCAAATGAACTTACTTGACGAGACCACGCCACCCAGCCACGTAGTGTTCAAGATAGACTTCTTTATTCTCCGACAAACACAACTTGAAGGTGTCGAGCACCTCCTGTAAACTGAATTTCTGCTCTTCTGAAGCCACGGGAGCAGCCATGGTGTTTCTTATGAGGAAGCGCTGTCGAGAAAAGGCGACATGTGAGTGAACAAACGTAGCTAACGGCTAACGGCAAAGTGGAGGTGGTGATGAATATAAGTACGGAGGTAAAGCCTGAAAGGTTGGGCACGTTACCTGCGAGAAAACTTAGAAGTGGAGGGAAAATTCAGCATCTCTCTTCGTGTCAAAAGATCGACAGGTCCTTCCTGCTCTAATCCGCCTCTACTGCGCAGACTCGAGCCGGACAATACAGGAAATTGGTGACCTTGCCTTCAAAATAAAAGCACGGTGGTCAGGAGATCTGTGCTTTATCAAGAATATTGAGTTTAGTGGCTATTATTGATCAATCATGGCAGCCCCTATTGTGATTACTTAAAGCAGATTTATATTTTAAATAATAGAATAATGTTTATTTAATTCGTACATTGTTAATGATTTTCCTGCTGCTTTAAACAAATCTGCTATAACAGCCCCGTGATTTTAAAAATTGAGACTCCCAGACTCCAGAAATAAAGGTTAAAACATTTTTTTCTGCTTCATGATGTCCTCAAATTAAGGTCTAAATTTTGTTTTAAAACCTTGTCAACATTACAAGGGATGCAATTTGGGTGTGGAAAGATTGAATTCTTTATTTCAATATATATGCAGTCAAATTTAAATGTAATGAGTGGGAATCCGCTCTTTTTCTCTTTCCTTTGTCAATTTCGGTACATCAAATCAACAGTGATGTGGCCTGCCATGTCTGAATGAATGTAACTGATGCTGAAATAATGCTGGATTTTCATAACAACATTCAAATGAAATAACAGAAAAGAAACACCTGTGTGATGTTGTCATGCCCTGGTACCTACTAAATACGGTCTGATCATTATCCATCATCAAATAAGACCTTTGCATCCCTGATATTGATCCGGAAAACACTGGAATCAGCCTGTAAGATACATACACTGTTTATATAAATGCACAGCTTCACACAAACTCTCCCAGGGTCTCTTAACACCCCAAACTTGAAGAAAAACAAAGGACATGGCCTCAACAAAATCTTTGCACCGTGGTTTTATTTTGAAGACGCGGACCGGAAGTTCTAACGTTTGACGGCGGGTGTGTTGACAGTGGAAACCCGGCGGTACTTCGCTCGAAATGACCCACATGTACACAAGTTAGACAAAAGACATTTCTCTATAAACAAGCTGTTATTCACCGGGAGCAGTCAGACCTGCTCGGTTGACGTCTTGGTGTTCAGCTAGCTTCAAAACTCGGCTGAAAACATGCCTGAAATAAAAGTAACACCGCTGGGTGAGTAACGTTACAGGAGCTAGCTAGCATCGGTTATGCTAGTTCCGTCAACAACTATATGCGTCTATAACTTTGACGTTAACTGTTCGCTAAATGTCTGGCTCTATTTTAACAGCAACAATGTGTGTATTATCTGTTATGATGGTCTGAAAGTGTTTGTAACCGTCACCCTTTACTGTTTGTAGCTGTTGTTAGCTGGTGAAGCTAACTTAAGGTGCGTTTACTGTCTGTTTTTTAAGCCTTCTCCTCAACTTTTCCCTCTCCAAGGTGCTGGACAGGATGTCGGCCGCAGCTGCATCCTTGTCTCTATTGGAGGCAAAAACATAATGCTTGACTGTGGGATGCACATGGGATATAATGATGATGTGAGTAAAGTAGTTTATCATTCAACAAGTAGGGATGCACGATACGATAACCGATAACTACCTTACTGTCATGGCCGATACCGATAAAATAACCGATAATGGAAACCAACATATTTATGCAGACCTGAGTGCAAGAAAGGCTGAGCAGAGATGGTTTATTTGATAATCCACAGCTGTGCTAAGATTTTATGGTTAAACTTGAAGACTTTTCCCCTCGCGTTGTGTTCAAAAACGTCCACACCAGTGCTGACATGTGTGGCTCTCGTCTACATTGCGTGGCTCTACACAGGTGCAGCAGTTTGTAGTCATGAGCTCGACAACAGGTGTTTGTTGTTCTTCTTCTCTGTGTTTATTAGCTGCTCACAATACAACTCTAAAGGTGCATACCACCACCTCCTGTGTGTAGATCCTGCATAAGACGGTATGCACAACATGATATCGACATATTGTCCAGCCCTATCAATTAGTCAAACTATAGGAAATAGCAGCAACTGTCCTAAGTGACTTTTTTAAGTTAAAAAATACCAAATGTTCTTGAGTTGAAGCTTCTTAAATGTGAGGATTTGCTGCTTTATGTTACTGTAAAATGTGATGTTTCGCCATTTAGTGACATTTCAAAGACTTAACACTTAATAATTAAAATAATCAGCAGATTAACCGATGATGAAGTCAATCAGTACTTGCATTTCAAAGTGTAATTCCTCCTTCATACTCTTTCAAAGTGCAATGACAGTTTTGATGTTTTGTCAAATACATCTGTTTATTGTGTTGCACAGATAGATACTGAAATTGGCATTATAACCAGCAAGCCCAATGCCAAAGCTTGCAGTAAAAACAAGACCAAAACTCCCCTGGTGCTCCAACCTCCTAGTCTGGACTTCTAGCCGCACAGCTAACCGAACTAACTAGCTAACAGCAGCAGCAGTTAGCAGTTAGCAGTTTCTCTGGTGTTATGCTGTGTCCATATTCGTTTGGAGTATGAATTCGCCACCTGGCCCGTTCTTACATATTACACCTTTAACTACATCACTAGTGGCTTTAGCTGAGTACCTGCAAAAGTTTTGTTAGAAAATGGGGGTTTATTCTGAATGTGTTGCACTTTTAAAAAAAAACTAAATTCTGTATTGTCTTTGCAGAGACGTTTCCCAGACTTTTCTTACATAACCCAAAATGGTCGTCTGACAGAGTTTTTGGACTGTGTGATCATCAGGTTTGTTTGTTAATATTTACATAGTGCCATCTCTCTCTCGCTGATGAATTATATATATATATATGGAATAGATAAACAATCCTGTGTTTTTACTCAACTATTTCTTGTCTTTCTCTTTTAGCCATTTCCACTTAGACCACTGTGGCGCTCTGCCCTTCATGAGTGAGATGGTGGGCTACGATGGCCCCATCTACATGACCCATCCCACCAAGGCTATCTGTCCCATTTTGCTGGAAGACTTCCGGAAGATCACCGTAGACAAAAAGGGAGAAACCAACTTCTTCACCTCGCAGATGATCAAGGACTGCATGAAGAAAGTGGTCCCTTTGAACCTCCACCAAACTGTCCAGGTGCGACGCTGAAATCAATTTTGACGTGCCCAGATATTAATCATTTCTGCGCCAGCTGCTCGTCCCTTTTGATGGCAAATCAAGCTGTTTCTGTTGTGCTGCTTGCAGGTGGATGATGAGCTGGAGATCAAGGCGTACTATGCAGGCCATGTCCTGGGAGCTGCCATGGTGCACATCAAAGTGGGATCAGAGTCTGTGGTCTACACTGTGAGTATAACACGTCTGCACTGTATCAGATTCAGAGTTTGAATTTGATAACCAAGATCTCAGAATAATGTATTTTTCATTTATAGGGAGACTATAACATGACACCTGACAGACATTTAGGGTGAGTGGCTTTTTACTCTATTTTTTCATCTTATGTTGGACTTTATGCATATGCACAACACAGTCCTTATCCTTATCCTTGTATTCGACATTTGCAGTGCTGCATGGATCGATAAGTGCCGCCCAGACATCCTCATCTCAGAATCTACATATGCCACCACCATCCGTGACTCAAAGAGATGCAGAGAGAGGGACTTTTTGAAGAAAGTGCACGAAAGCATAGAAAGAGGAGGAAAGGTAAGAGTTAAATTAGTCGAATGTTTTTTGTGATGGAGGTTTTTGTCTTCTCTCCTTTTTAATTGAGTGTCATGGAGAGGAAATTTAATTTTTCTTTTTTTTAAGATATTTGATTTCCTGTCATCTTTTCAGGTTCTCATCCCAGTCTTCGCCCTCGGAAGAGCACAAGAACTCTGCATCCTGTTGGAAACTTTTTGGTACGGTTGTTACTCAGTTTTTAAAACAAACCCCAGAAGCAAATTCATATAACCCTTTTATGTTTTCAGTATGGGTTTGTGAATGTAAATAAGGCCTTGTCCATATGTATGCAGATATTTTTCTAAACAGATATCTTTCCACAGGACCTTTGTTTTACATTTTTTTACTTCTTTTACTTTCTCTGTACACACGAGTACAGAGAAACCTGTTAAAAGTTTTTTTTTTCTCAGTATGGCTGATTTTTACTCACTTGAATCAAAGGTCTAAGGACAGAGGATGTCGCTGAGATTGTAAAGCCCACTGAGGCAATGTGATTGTGATTTTGGTGCTATATAAAAAAGATTGATTTGATTTGATTTGTTGGGCCTCTAGGTGGCGATAAAGTCTATGTTGACAACACGTCGATATCAGCAAAGAACATTTTAAGAAATTCAGCTAAGTAAAGATGTAAACTTATATTTAGACCTAGCATTGCTTGCAAAAAACTTACATTGGTTCTTATAAAACATGAAAAACTGTTGTTGTTGTTGTTACATCAGGCATCCGCTCATTACATTCAAGAACAATGGCGATGTGCAAACATGAGGTGATGACCTTCATCATTTCCCAAATGCTCCATTTTACACGTCCTCATGATACACAGAAAAAAAATCTCTGTTCTAGTGACCTTAAACACCTTTGTGTGCGAACAGAGGAAAATGTTTGTTTTGCAATGTATCTGTATTCATGTGGACGAGGTCAGGCCTCTGTAGAAGAACAGAAATAAGAGGGCCGAGACAGTGATGCATGGAGATAATCATCAGTCCTGGGCTAAGTGATTTTAAATAAAAGCCAGTTTTTCTGGTTCATAACTTTTTGCATTCAAATTAAATTTAATAACGTGTCATAATAATAATTATGATAATGTGCTGTAATTGCACATTATTATAATACACAAAAGCCTCAATTTGTCTCTGGCCTAAAAACTCTGCTCCTTAAAATAGCTGTATTTTTGTTTTGATAGAATAATGGTGGTGTGTGAACTTTGTCATATTAAGTGGCGCCTCATCGGGCAGACACGCTAATTACCTCTTCTCCACGTCCAGGGAGAGAATGAACCTAAAGGCCCCAATCTACTTCTCCACTGGGCTGACGGAGAAAGCAAATCATTATTACAAGCTTTTCATAACATGGACCAACCAGAAGATTCGAAAAACCTTTGTACAGAGAAACATGTTTGAATTTAAGCACATCAAGCCCTTTGATCGCTCCTACGCTGATAACCCCGGTCCTATGGTAAGTGAAGTCTTTCCTCCTAAGCGTTAAAAAAAGTGTCAGGACGAAAATGTAAGTGATCTACAGCAACAATGTACTTTTTCAGGTGGTGTTTGCCACACCAGGTATGCTGCATGCTGGTCAGTCTTTGCAGATCTTCAAGAAATGGGCTGGTAATGAGAAGAACATGGTGAGTGTGGAAGATGGAAGGAAATGGAAGATGTTTTTTAAAAAGTGACCATACTCGATAAACAGCTAGTTCTGCTTTTTCTAGGTAATCATGCCTGGGTATTGTGTGCAAGGAACAATCGGTCACAAGATCCTAAACGGGCAGAGGAAACTGGAGATGGAAGGGAGAGCAACAGTAAGACTTAAATGTCACCTTAAGTTCAATGACTAATATACTGTATGTGTGGGACTATTTATTTTCTAGGCAGTGTAAAGTAGTCCATATCTCTCTATAAAACCGCGATCAGTCACCTTTTGACAACCTTTTTTAAATAAAGAAACAAGTTACAACATGCTCAAGGTTTAGATGTGTCCAGGCTAGCTTTCCCCAGGCTAACTTTTGCTAAGCTAAACTAGCTTTCTCCTGGCTCTAGCTTCATATTTAATAAAACAGATTTTACAGGGCTATTCATCTCCTCGTCTGACTCTCAGCAACAAAGCCAATATGATTATTTCTTTAATTATCAAACTATGCCTTTACAAATTTACCCCAAAAACGTTGTAATTATGATCCATGTGGAAAAACAACTCTGGTATAATGATCGACTCTTTTTTCTGTGATTCTTACAGTTGGATGTGAAGCTACAGGTGGAGTACATGTCCTTCAGTGCCCATGCAGACGCCAAGGGCATCATGCAGCTCATTCGCATGGCAGAGCCTCGAAACATGCTGCTGGTACACGGAGAGGCTGTGAAAATGGAGTTCCTCAAGGGCAAGATCGAACAGGAGTTCAGTAAGTGCATCAACATCCACAGCGCAGACGGATTAGGAAAATAGACACACCACTAATGTTAGTAGGGATGCAAGATATATATCGAACAGATAAATTAAGTTATTGTTTATCGTATCGGCTGAAAAAAATCCACATCGTGCATCTCTAAATGTTAGACTTATTAAGAGTTAGTGGTCAATGTATGCATGTTAACAGTGGGAGGAGAGGGTGTCGACAGTCGAGTGAACGTTTCTGTTTTTTAATGGCAGGCATCGACTGCTACATGCCAGCCAACGGAGAGACGGCGACTATGACAACGAACCCCAGCGTGCCGGTGGACATCTCACTCAACCTGCTCAAGAGGGAGATGGCGCTCGGAGGTATGTTTCGCTGACGGTATTGAAACTTTGGGAATTTGCTGTTTAGTTAACACCCTAAGGCGTAATGTAGTGGCCCATAATGTCTTGGTGGTTAAGGTACAGGGTGCCTACACAGTTTCATTTCCAGTACATTGTTGGTCATGACATTTTGACATCTGTTTTATTTGATTGAAGTTTGTTTGTGACCATGCTTTGGCAATCTTCCCCCGTGCCACCTAAATGTCACGGCACAAATTAGTTGTCACAATGACAAATGTCACGCACTGTACTTTACTGTAAGTTTCATGTCCATAACACAATGACCCCCGACCTCCTTATCGGCTCGTAAAAAGGTGGAGGACTGGGGATGTTTTAGTTACTGTTCTTAGTGTCAAAGACGATAATATTTGGACAGACTACAGCGCAGCCACACTTCAGTTTTTCTTAAAAATGATGATCTTGATTTGCATTTTCGGGGGAATTTTTGCCGAGTAATAAAGTTGGCATGTCTGAGCAATGATAAGAAGTTAGCCAACACTGTATGCGTAAAGTTTAAATGTAATGTCTGTTGACTGATGTTAGCTGCATCCAGCGAAATGTTTTTAATTCTGGAGCGTTTTACATTTCTGAAGTATTGTACAAATTGCTGCTACCACTGTCAGACAGAGATGTGGACTGAGTCATTGTGACTCGTACTTAAATTGACTCAAGTCACTGTTTTGACCACTTGCAGCCTGACTTGACAGAAGACTAATGACTTGCCTTGAGACATGATGACCCCAATGAATTGTCTGTGTTTATTTTAGACGAAGGAATTAATAAAATAATAAGGTTTTAAAGTTTGTTTTTGTTTGATTACATTTATTTCAATGAAAATTAATAATAATAGTAGAAATTCAGTTACTAGTCATTACTACTCATAATGCCAATAATATCATTATTAGACAGGTAGTTATACTTTTCTCTTTTTAAAGACCGGATACTGCCTGCTAGGAGTGGTAGTGACTTGACCTGGGCTTTGACTTACATTAACTAAGGACTCGACCTGTGACTTGACTCGAGAACAGTGGGTTGCCAGATCGTAAGGTCCGGTATCCCCCATGTCTCAAACTTTCGCACTTGCACTTTACAGAAAACACACAAATCTGGCAGCCCTATCTGGATCATAACACGTTGTGGAGTTAAATTAAGACTGTTTGTCTGATATCTACATCTGTGTTTTCATATAATTTATTTCTATACTTTCTTGTGTTGAAGGTCCTCTTCCTGATCCTAAAAAGCCTCGCGCCATGCATGGAACTCTGATCATGAAAGAAAACGTAAGTACGGCGTTATCACACTAAAGAGGGGATTTGCTCAGTTGTCAACCGATCGACAGTCGATGATGTGCCTCCTTCTTGTCTTCTCCTGAGCACAGAGTCTGAAGCTGGTGTCGTCGGAGCAGGCCCTGAAGGAACTGGGCCTCAACGAGCATCAGTTACGCTTCACCTGCCGCGTGCAGCTCCAGGACCCGCACAGCGACACCGACACACTTCACAGAATCTACACACACCTCAAGAGGTGAGATACGGGTTACTGAGTTATCTACTTAAGAATCTGAATTATATCACAATTCACCTGCATCATCCACCTTCTCGTCCTTTAAAACCACCGCTCGTGTCTGTCATTTCTGTTTGAGAAATAAGATTTTGATTTTGATCTCCCTTATCACTGAATGAATCTCATGTATCATATTTTTTTAACACTTCTGTGCACCGAAACTCATTTCCTCTGCATTTTGTGACATCTGAGAAAACATATTTTGTAACCGCTTGCTTTTGCATTTCTTTGATTCAGCGTTTTAAAAGGTTACACCATCCAGCACCTCCCCGATGGCACAGTCATGGTGGAATCTATCGTCATCAAAGTCTCCTCCTCCGCTGAAGACGCCAACACCAAGGTCTTACTGCTTTCCTGGAGTTATCAGGTAAAAAAATTATTTTCATTGTCCCTGCTTCACTGATTCAATCGTAAAGGACGTCTAAAAGGTTGTTTAAACGCCCCGCATGTTCCACCTCTTTTGAGTTCAGATCAGATCTTTATTGTTGCACAGGAGGGAATTTTTTTTTATCAGCAAGACAGCTTAAAAACATAAACACAATAAGAGCTCTTTAAGATGACTGAACAGTGACATAGTTTTCTGTGGAAGGCCGGCGAGGAGGCCAAAACGATTACAGGTTATGAAAGTGTGTGCAGGTCTCTCCGGGTCTGGCTTTAACAGGCAACTTCGTATTTTTTAAATATATTTCTCAGTTGATAAAATTTTGAAGCAGTTTATTTGTAGAAACTCAGGTCGACATTGAGAAGTACACTCAGGTTCCTCACTTCTGTTTTTATAGACAAGAAAAAGTATTTACCACACATCAGCTTTGCTGCCCCAGTATATTTGCCACATTTTAGCATTTTTTTACTTTCATCTTTTTATCCGTCCGAGAGAACAGCACCCTCAAGTCACTAGAGGACAAAGGGTTACACTAATTAACAATAAACCTCCTCTAAGAGCAGCTTACCGACTGTTCTGAAAGCTGAATCGGTTGAAAAAAAGTCCAGAAGTCGTGTTTTTTAGGTGACTTTATAAAACATACTGCTGACGAAGGAAGTCAACAGCGTGTGTGCATGAAGGTTGACACTTAAAGCAACTTTTAAAGCAGTTCAGGTGAAAGACTGATGATTTTTGAGTGTCATTCTCAGGCCATCAAATACGGCGCGGTGGGTTGTTTACAGGGGTTATTCAGTGGAAAATGTGAGGGCCTCAAGATCAGATGTGATTTTGTGTCGCTTCGGTTTAGCACTGTAGATAAGCGTCACTTTGCTTTCGCACTTCTAATCGACTCATCTGCCGGTGTTGTATAAGCTTGGTGACAGGGCTGAGATCAGTCACGTTCTATAGTTGTCTATCATACACATAATTTTAATAAACATTGTGTTAATGTATTTTGTCTCGCGGGGGTAGAATATAAAAGTCAAACTCAAGCGGGCCTTTAGTGAAACTCCATATGATGTCTTGATTGTTTTAGAGTCACGCAGATATGACTCAGACCAATATAGCACCCTGTCAGACAGACCCACTCAGTCCTTCTTCTATAAAATGTGTGATCTACAGTGTTAAATGCAGCACGGAGATGTAGAAGCGTGGGAACAGTTCCATTTTTTTATGTTTGTGCTTTTGCAGATAATCGTCAACTCTGACAAGAGCTGTTTCGGTGAGGTCTGAGCCCAGAAAGATATTAAAGAGGCCACAAGCATGTCGATAATTGTAGATTCGATCGTAGAAAACCACCAAGATACTTATAGCTCTCCACTTCAGGCCGTTCAACAATTATCTGAAAGGTAGTTGTGATGTTTTTCTGCGCTCGGTAAGAATAGCTTCAGTTTTAATAATGGCCATAGCTGTAGTTTTTAGACTAATTTCCGTGAAGCTGACAACCTCTGCTGCAAATTGCATAATCCGCCTCTCTGTAGGCAAATTGTACCTTTTTGTCTTGGGTCCATATTTATGAAGGATATTTGTGTAAGGAAAGAATGTAGGTAACTACAGTCACAAAGATTATATGCAAATATGACACCATTAATGTCAAGCTACTCGCATGGCTGAAAGAATAAACATAAATGCAGATTAAAATTTTGAATGCATAAAATCAGCTCCATACTGGTTTAGGTTGACATTGTTTTACAATACATAAAAACACGCCACATCCTGCATGTATTTTGCAGTATTGCACATGTTGCAGTAATGTTGAAAACCCTCTGTGGGCTGTGGTCGAACCTCCATGAAGAACAAAACATGTACTGCATGTCTCCTACCGGTGGAGAAGATGTATTTCTGCACCATCACCCAGTCCTGGAAAATACACATAATAATATGAAGCATGGAGTTTTAAACAATTACAATTAAGTTGAGATATCTGTCATGTGAGGCACTGCTCAACTGTGTCCTCCACCTCAAAAAAGCATTAAGTTGACAAGATCTTGATTTGACTCAGTTCTCATCGAAACTGCACGATTAAATAAATCAAACGTCGCAGAAGGAGGGATGCATCTTGGCCACGATGAGTGCAGGAACAATGACGGTGTATAAATATCTGAAAGAAGCTGTTTTATGTACTATTTACTTGCAGAAGTCCTGCCCACGCTGTCCCAGATCCTTCTCACCACAGCACGCGAGCACATCGATATCTCATCCAGACGATCGTGCGTTTGGTCGCGTTTGTGGGTCTTTCTGTCCGCAGCTAATCTTGCATGCTACTAGAACGATCAGCCTGAAATCTTTTGCTGCACATTTATGATTGTATGCTCAAGGACCTCTCGTGGCTGCTGTGTTTCACAATCTTTGAAAAACGTATTTTATGGACTGCTCTGTTATATAACCTGTTGACTGCTGACTGAATCTCGTTTCTGCTGGAGTTAACGTATGTGGCCATCAGTTATTGGGGGATTCCTTGTCGGCATTTTCATGATATTGACACATTACATCTCAGCCCTCGTTGTTCTCCACCCACATGCCCCCAGACATGCCCGGCGGTGATCTGCACTCTACTGAGCGCCCTCGTCTCGCTGTTTGGTGAAATCCAGTCTGACCGCACTGCTCGAGGGATTTCACTTAAACTTTTTACATGCCCACAAAATCCTGAGGGGAGGTTTGCTCAGCCATGAGAAGTGAAAACACTTTGCGTGGGTGGACAGTCTGAGAGCAGGGGCTTTGAAAGTGAGAAGAAGGGGAAAGTAGAGGGTGGGGAAACCTGACTGTTGAGCTTGGTCACTGCGCAGTGGAAAGAGAGTGGTTAATGTGGCTACATGTGCTCTGTAGCACAAAGGGCGAGACAACAAAAGACAGAACGTGTCATTTTCTATTTATATATATATATATGTATGACACGTTCTGTCTTTTGTTGCATAAGATATATACTATATACATAGTTGTTGGCGGAAGATCACTAAAAACACAGATTCTGTGAGATGATTGTCAAGGTATCAAAGGTTTATTTGTAACATACAAGTCATATGCACAGTGAAACACAATGCAAAATACTGTACGGTTTATAGAACAAAGATGCCAGAAAAAACACAAATATATGTAAAATACTAAGACATTTATGTCTTGAGTGTAAATTGATCGTTTCCTGTAATTCTTTGTAACAACATTCAATTGTTTCAGCTTCTCAAATGAAATTATTTTTTGTATTTTAACATTTTTAGCGATTTTAAATGTTACTAAAACAAAACATGCAGTAAGAGGAAGTCACCTTCAGCTTTAGGAAACTTTTCCAATCTTCAGACACATTGAAAACTGCTCCTATGATCAAGAACATCTTCTGACCAACATTTGCATCAGTGATTCACTGTAATATGCAAACTATCAGTGGTTACCAGCTGGGGAGCAAGGGATCATGAAAATGAGTAATAGCATTAAAAATACTGATGATTCAAATAAAACCCCACCACAACACTATTTTCAGTTTTGTGACTTTTCATTAATATTTGCATTATCAGATCATTTAACTTCTTCAGGTGGCCAAAAATTGCAAAACCAGCGGTGTCGAAAGTAGCAGCTGCCTCATTTTTACACAATTGGGGAACTGAGACATGATATTCAGTAACCACTAGATACTGCCCTTAGTCCTCTGAACTTCTTCTTTGTGCTGATGCCACTTTCGATTATCTGTGTTCAAGTGAAAATATGATGCTCACAATGCCTCTTTTTTGACGTTCTGCTCTGGTTTTCTTCGTCAGGACGAGGACCTGGGGAGCTTCCTTTCAACTCTGCTAAAGAAGGGACTTCCGTCTGGACTCTGCTGAAACGTCTTTTGTCCCAAAACTATGAACATTTGAAGAGAAATTCACACAAAACAGGAACTCATGTTTTGAACCTGGATCTGAGGAGGCTGATAATCACTTCCCACCGCAAAGAAATTCAAATCATTACCTGTCAACGTCAACATTTTTGTTTCATGTACTGCTGGGGTAGTGATCCTTTAATTACCCCTTTTTCTAAATGTCTTTTGGTGACGTTGCCGTTCAAAGACAACAAAAATAAGTCACTCAAATTCTGATTTCTCCCTTAATTTTGATGTACAAAGCCCATTTCAATAAACACATTTGTAGAAAAGTCGAATTTTTACAGTACTGGCTTACCAAAAACAGTGAAGCACCTACAGAGCTGTATTTACAGCAGACATGCTGTTCACTCATGTCACTGTGATGGTATAAATCCCCCTGGTCCTCCTGATCCTTCCCCACAGCCATGTCATCTTCAAGCGCTTCCAGTTAAAGTGGCTGGTGGTGACATAGTAAAGCACCGGGTCCAGGCATGTGTTGAGGACGACGAGCGCCATGGTGACCCGCCTGGCGTGGTAGATGGCGTTGGCGGCGGAGCAGCTCTGGATGATGTCCACGCGGCAAAGGAGGTGCAGCAGGTAGACGACGTGGTTGGGCAGGAAGCAGAGCAGCGTTATCGCCAGGATGGTGCAGATGACCCTCACGGCTTTCTGGGCCGTTTTAGTCTTTATCATGGAAATTCGCCTTGCGGCCAGAGGGTAACACACCAGGATGATCAGGGAGGGCAGCAGGGAGCCAAAGCTCAGGCAGATGAAGCTGTAAGCCGCCAAGCGCGAGTTCCACTCCTTCTTGGCAAAATTCTCAAAGCACCTGAGGCTTCCTGGTTTGTCTTCGTTGGTTTTCAGAGGTCCCATGAGGATGAAAACCAGTATAGCCACTCCGACCGCTACCCAGAGCAACGCACACACGATGAAAGAGCACCAGGGGCTGCGCATCCTTAGATAGGTGTGCGGATGTACGGTGGCCATGTAGCGGTCCACACAGATACAAGTCATGAAACAGATGCTCATGTAGATGTTGGAGAAGAAGAGGATCCCAGTGGTGCGGCAGGCGATATCCCCAAATATCCAGTTGTTATTGTGGAGGTGGTAGTGGATCTTAAAGGGTAAAGTGCAGAGGATGACGATGTCGGCCAGAGCCAGGTTGCTGATGTAGACGCTGAAGGCTGTGCGTGTAGTGGCCCTGAAGGTGAAGACGAAGAGGGCAGCCAGGTTCAGTGGTAGACCTACAACTAAAGCTAGGATGTAGACCGCTGGGAACAGGTAGTACTGGTACTCTTCTGAAGGGTCGGTGCAGTTTAACGCGTTCATCGTTGCTGATGGAAGTGTTGTCAGTGCAGTTGAGTGAAAGTCCCACGGCGTAGGTTGATTCTCATAAGCGCTGCTGCTGCTGCTGCATGGCAGGCTTCAGGTTTTCTGTAACTGTAGCAACACAAACAAGTTTCCACTCAGAGTTTTTCCACTTCCAGTTTCACACTACGTTGGAAACTAAGGTTTTACTAGATGAAAAACAGTTTTCCTTCCGCTTTAAACACATTGTTTTTGTTGCAGGAGCTGACTACATTATTCTGAAAGATGGTGAAGTGAAACAATAAAGGCGGAAAAACACCAAACCACTAAACTGGAACAGTAACAATCAAAGTTACGCTTCAAGTAGCATCCGTGAGACATTAAACATTTCTGTTTATTTAATACATTTTCTGTTTACTTAAGCTAAAAGTTTTAAATCCTGAGCATTAAATCAGCTCTACAATATTAATATTAAGGAGTTTTCACCACATTTTAAGGAATAACAACTTCTCAAAAACATTTTATTTATATTTGTCAGATGTTAACACAAATTATTCCATTTTGTAAAGAAAAAAAACACTTACCAAGTGTCCTAGGGACGCCTCTGCCTGATCTCCAGATGCAGAAAACTACACGGCATGCTGAGAACGCATGAGATAAAAGCTGTGTTTTGTTGCGGCTTCCTCGTGGTGCAGCTCCTCTCAGAATACAGTGAGCGTATATATACGCTGCTCTTTGTTCAAGCCTCTTAATTTCCTGTTTCAGTCTACTGTAGGTGTAGAGTTGAGGGAGGGTCAGGAAATCATAGTGTGAGACTAGATTATGCAAGCAGGCTAGTTTTATCACCCAACCACTGCAGTATAATAAGATCTATGATGAGTGTTTTTCACTGTGCCGAATCACCCAAATACAGAAACGCAACTAACACTCCACTTCCCCACATTTCAAGCAGGTTATATAATCTTTACGAGGAGTGGATTTAATTTTACGTAGGGTTGCTCATGCAGGTCAAACATTACATCAGGCCTTAAATGTCTCAGGATTTTCTTTTTTGCATGATCACCCAGTTTTCGCGGGTATGGAGCGCTAAATGAAAAGTTAAAGGAGCGTCTGGGTTTTTAGGACGTTTTCATGCAAGATATGTTATTTTTTGTGCACACTGGATCCGTATCTCGTGCAGACGGGGTGTTAACTTGTGCACATGAGATCTTTATCTTGTGGATGTGGGGTTACACTCCTGTCTGTAGATTTCAAAGCCACATTAACCTCTTAGGTTAGCTGCTGGGCCCCGGTTTCCTACTCTGTCTTCTCATTCTCTGTGCATTATGAACAGTATCCCTAAGGTGGAATAATACGTGACAACACTTTGAAATATTTTGGGATGTGCACCATGTAAGAGCTGAATCACTGAAGATTTTAAAATCCCAAGACGGGGCCTCACAGTCAGGTAGTAAAGCAAGACTTCATCATGTCAGTTGATATTATAGTTGTGCATATTTTCATATAAAAGTGCTTGTTTATTGTTACTGCATGAGATTATCACAAACCTGTTGCCATCCAGTGAAACCTGGAGCCGATGCCTGCTTTACCTGGTTGTTAATCCAAGTTTGGCAGTTTGCAGTAAAAGTTTAGATACTCTTCACAAATTTGGACAAAAAAGTAAAGTTTTGTTAATTGGATTATGACTCAGTTCACACTACTCATAATAAGTTAGGGATATTTGGGTATGGGTGAATATACGCATGTGCATGGATGTGCAATAAAAGTCAAATTAAATGTGTCGCATTTATTTTTGGGGACCAGAAAAATTCACAAAACACAAGATAAACATTTAGATGTGTCACAGATTAATTTTGAGTAGTGTGTGTTTTGGCTTCTAAATACCTTTTGTGTAATTTGATGTTTTGATTTGATGCTTTTGTTCTGAAAGGATGCGAGCGGAAGTTGTTACCGTAGCGCGGAACACGAAAGGAGTAGCTAGCATCGTTAGCTGTTTACAAGTTTTAGCTAACGTGGGGGTTATAATTATTTAATGTGATAGACGCCTTTACACTAGATAACTAAAGGGTTGTGTCGATGCATATAAAGGTTAATATTGTTTGACTATATTGAGTGATTCAAGGCTGTTCTCTCGGCTTGATAGTTAGCTAAACTAGTTATCGACTGGCGACCGTTAAGCTAGCTAGCGAAGCTAAATGCTGTCAATACAGCTCACAGGAAGCTCCGACACATCAACCCTCAGTCGAGTTATGTTGGCTTTAGGTCAGTTTTATACCGATTTTAAAAACAAGTCATTGTTGGCATTTCTTTCGTAGAATCGGCTACGAACATACAGGAATATTAAAATATGGATAAGCCCACTGTGGCAGACCGAGCAGGTGGAGAAGATGCAGATTTAATATCAGAGTCAGAGAAATGCTACATCTGCCTGAGCCCCTTTGAGAAACAAGCAGTGGCCTCTGTGGAGAACTGTCAGCATGTCTTCTGCCTTGAATGTATTCTCCAGTGGTCCCAGGTAAACATACACCTCACCTGTCCAGCAGTATATGTCAGTCAAGGTAGCCAGAGATACTTGAAGCAGAATATTTATTTTAATTTTTGCCAAAAAGGTGTAAAAATCCCACTGTGGCAGTCAGATATTTGCAAAATCAATCAAACTTTATTTACATATCACCTTGCAAACAATCAAAATGCAATTCAGTAGACAGTAAGAAAAACAGGATATTAAAAACAAAAATGGATTCAGAGACAGCAATTGAATATGGGTAGTTGAAATAATTCAAAATAAAGAATAAAAGATAATAAAACAAACAAAAAAAATGAGTATAATATTGATATACATCAGTATCTTCAAACAAGTTGATTTATGTTGTAAAACAAGTGTAACTACACCACCTTGATTGCTCACTGTTTTAAGAAAAAATAAAAGACAGTAGTGACGTGAACATTATTTAATATATTTTAAAATGCATTTGAGATTAGAGCTGAATGATAAGACAGTTAACAAAGGTTTTTCCGCTGTTAAAAGGTTTTTGTTTTTTGTTTTTTTTTCTTACTTGAGTATAGAGTCTAAGGACAGATAATGTTGTTCACTATAAAGCCCAGGCAATGTGACTGTGATTTTGGGCTATATAAATAAAATTGCAGCAGCTACCCAAACGTGAACAACACTGCTGTTGATTTATATAATTATTGGAAGAGTATGTTTGGGTTTTAGGCCCAGTCCACACGTTCATGGGTATTTTTTTCCTCCTCCAGTTTCAAAAAACTCTCGGCCACATCAACAGTTTGCAAACGCAGGCTGTCAAGCACACGCCGAAGCAACAGGTGGCGATTTTACGAAACGAGTCCTAGTTCAGATTCTGTGCTGTACTGTGGTACATTACAGGACCTATTATTTCCTACGAAGTGAATGTGAATCGAATTGTAAAACGTTCTCACTTCAGACAGCCAACACCTGCCCAGTGGACCGGATCAGTTTTGCTTTCATCCATCAGAGACGGTGTCCTGGAGGGGACATTCAAAAGAAGGTGACTATTTGCAGTGCGCTTAACAAAGCTTGATACATCTTAATCTGCTGTGACACGATGTGGAAACACGTCCCTGTTGGAGGCTGAACTGTTTGTGCTGCTGCAGATCAAAGTCGAGACTCAGAAAAAGGATGCTGATGATGATGAAGAGGAGGAGGAGGAGGGGAGCAGTGCTGCTATCTGTGAGGAATGTGGACGCAGTGACCGCAGGCACCGGCTGCTAGTGTGTATACGGTGTGATTCAGGGTACGGCATGACTGTACACTTTCAAGTTTTTATCTGGTGGTGTTGTCTCAGTGTATTCTGTCATGATTCTACCTTCAGATGGTCTTAAAAGGTTTTCAATCGCAGGACTGTGGTTGCACTTTATGTTCCAGGCATCACATGGACTGCTTGACACCACCGTTAAACACAGGCCCTGAAAGTGACTGGATTTGTCCTGAGTGTGCAGTCATACCTCAACAAACAGGTAAAGCTGTGTAGTTTATTTACTCATGATATTATAACCATTAAAACACACAGTTTTCCTGGATGTAAAGGAATAGATTTTCATAGATTACTGTCAGAAAATGTGTTCTTCTTTATGTCAAATCGTCCCTGTGAAGACACCTTCATACTGGAGGAGGAGATCAGTGATGGAGAACTAACCGACCTCCTAGCTGAAGTCGATGAAAGTGCGTCTACCAGCAGTCGCCTTCGACCCTCCACCATAAGTCGTCCCGGCAGCTCGACTGTACGACGCCACAGCCAGAGGATCCAGAGCAGAGCCAGCACCGATCCTGATCCTCGGCCCCAAACCTCCTGGGTATGTTCAACGTTACGCACAGACAGATTATGGAAACACCTGGAATACGTTTTTCACCAAGATAATTTCAGTCTTTGAGGATTTGAGATCTTCAGAACAGCTGTACGAGCTACTGAACTGTTTTCTGGGCCGTCAACCAATAACTTTACTCAGGTTTCTTTATTTTGAATTCCCTAAAATAGATAAAATACGCCGTATGTACACTGAGATAAAGCCAATGCAGTAATTACAATTCCTAATTTTACACTGAACGGTGATAAAGTATGAGAAAGTATGTGAGCCCTGTGTATCTTATCAAGAAGCTAAATACAGAAAACGTAAAGCGTAAAGATTTAATATATGCCGTTAACTTTCCCCGTGAACATTATTTATTTAAGTGACCTCAAAAATGCAGCTGGCTTGTTCAAGTTAGTGGAGCAAGAGAAAATTCTTGAAGCAGTTATCAGAGTGTGGTTTGATTTGTTTCACAGATTGTGTGCCACACAGATCTAGCACTGTATGGGTGTTACTGTGGCATTGAACCACGTTTCCTGCTCTGCTTTTCTTGAGCATACACTGTTAGCAGTGATGCATAAATACTGGGACAGCTGCTGATGTTCGTGGTTACAGTCTGAAACAAGCGTCTTGGCCCCCTTTGGGCTCCCCTGTGTGGGTTACTGCTGCTGCTTGTTTTATTCAGACCTCTGATATATCTGGTCTTGAAGAATGGTAAATGAACTTATATTTCTATCGCGCTTTTCTACTGACCGCTCAAAGTGTTTTACAACACTTGTCACGTTCACACATTCACACACACATTCATACACTGATGGCAGAGGCTGCCATGCAAGGTGCCAACTGCTCATCAGGAGCAATTTGGGGTTCAGTATCTTGCTCAAGGATACTTCAACATGCAGCTGGGGGAGCCAGGGATTCGAACCAGTGACCTTAAGATCACTGGACGACCCGCTCTAGGGCTCAAGCCTTGATTTCCTGTTTATCTTTGCCGTTCAGAGTCTTGTACCAAGCCTCCTCCGAGCTCTAAGTACTCCTTTTAAGGTGGTACAGTTGCGGCTTCAAATGGCTCACAGTGACTAATGCTGTTAACCTGAGTAGGCGTCTAGAGGCTCGCAGCACATACAGCACTTTGTTTACCAACTTAAGGTTATCTGCGTGTAGCTACTGATCACTGACACTGATTAAGTTTTTTGTTCTCCTTTCTCAGCATGTACCTAAATACCTGTTAAGGGCATCGAAGCCTGCGGTCACAACAGATGAAGCAGCTGCACCTCCTCATCACAGTGACACAGTCAGTAAGTTATCAGTCGTCAGTTCACGTCCATGTAGCTTTAAGAGTCTGTCACTGTGATATTTGACATTATACATGTTTGTGTGATTCACAGAGTTAAAGACAAGAAAAAGAAGAAAGCGTGCAACTTGAGCTCCTGACACCAAGAAGTAGACGTATAGTTACTGCCTAATGAATGTCACAGCAGACAGCGACTATTTAAAAAGTCTTACACAATATGCATTAAAAAGTTGTTATGGGCAGTGATAGTCTTTGTACTTTCCTGTAACAAAATGGGCCTTATAGAGGCAGAATGTGCAAAAACAAAAACTTCTAAAATCTTTATCTGTATCAAAGTCTCTGCTACATATCCTCAACTTAAAATTGGGACACGTCTGGACTTCTTTGCGGAAAATGCCCAACAATATGGGTCATTTTTTGTCCATATCCGTCAGCGAATTTCAGCACAATGTCTATCGGCATCGGCGGCATCCCTCCAGCATGTGGCGCTCTAGGCGATCGCCTATATGGCCTATGCCAAGAGCCGGTCCTGTGCGTTAGGAGTGAGAATGCGCTGGACCTTCATACTTCTTTCAAATAAGTTACACTTTTAAAAATGTTTAATTCATGGCTGTTAACTCTCCACCAGCAGGACACTGACCTTTATACAGACTATCTGAACCAAAGTCTGTTTATCTGTAACTTATTAACATTTATATTATTCACTGAGCATCGTGACAGAGCATGTTTTATTGGAAAGCATCAAAGGCACTTTTCACATAACTGATAACTTAATCATTAGTAAATGAGTGTTGAGGATCTGAGACTAAACCTGCCTCTGCATGTTTCATCCATCTAATCGTTAATGAGCAGAAACTCTTTGAAGGTCTTTTTCTCTTTCTACCTTTTTAATGATGTTGGTTCAACTGTGGCAGCTGAGTCCCATCACACAGACAGAAGACATAATAACCAATAATAATAACCAATATTCCTCTAAAACCTTTTTATAAACCAACACTGCCATCTCCTGGCAGTGAGGTAGACAACACTTAATGGTTACTGACACTATAAACTCCTCAAGTCTCCTGCAAAAAAAACGGTTTGGCCACTACGAAAACTGGCTTCAAAGCCTGCTGCTCGTCCTGGGGGCCTCGTCCAGACCACTAGCTGCACAGCTAACTGAGCTAAGTTAGTTAAAACCAAGACTGACATGTTTGTAATGGTGCTGTCTGTCTTTAATCTCTAAAATATTTGGTGCAGTGAGCAAACAGCTGTGTACAAATTCTCTTCTTCCACAGGTAGAGGATCAGCAGAATCAGAAAAGTCATTTAAATGCAATTTTAAAATGTCATTAATGGCTTAGTTTTAATGCAAAGCATCTTTTTTGCCTGGCCTCAGATCCAGTGGTCAGGAGATTAAGGCACACATGTCAGTAATGACCACATGGTGGCAGCAGTGTGTCAGCAGTGTTGATCTCAAACCATAAACACCATGTGAAGGACCAGAGCCTGCTGCTGCTGTGGTATTAACACTCATGTTGTTCTCTGTCCTTTGTAAAAACTGTTGTTGATTGTTTTTATGTTTGGTATTGTTCTATACTTTTCTTACTGTGAATAAATCCCATGAAAACAACACAAACAATGTCTTAGTCTGTCTTCCCGACACTTTCTATATCATTTAGACCATAAGCTTCCACTGAAGACCCAAATCTTTAAAGTGGTCAAGTGTTCACTGTGATTTTCAGTAAACGTTACTCAAACTGGAGTGAGTTATACACGTACTTTGGATCACCAGAATGTTGTTTGTGCGATAGAGCCAGGAAACTAAGATACAGTGTGTTCGTGTGAATGAAGGAACACTGTGACTCACCACCGACGACTATGAGTAATGGACAATCTGCTGCACCTCCTCAGCCACTTATTGTTTAATTGACCTTTTATAAGTAGATTCAATTTTTCACATTTACACATAAACTCAATAAACTGTTGTGCAAGATGAGTCCTCTCAAAGTAATCCACCTCCAGTCTGCCGTGTGGGGAGAAGTTTCATCATTTCTGGAAAAGAGTCGTGCATGTTGTGCACAGAGCCGTGCACTGAGGGGCAGTGATGCTTTGAGCTACATGTGAGTTCATCCTGAGGAGACCATGAATATCTACCAAATGTCTTGGCCATCCATCTAACAATAGTCAAACCTTTCACTCACAATTGCAAATGTCAACCTCAAAGCTCAAACTACTGAGCAAAGTTTGTTCTGACGATGACGCTGAAGAGAAAGTTAAGGAACCACCAAAGTTCTTACAATTCATCCTCTGGGGATCATGAATGTCTATACAAAACTTCATGGCAATCTAATCGACAGTAGTAGAGATATTTCACTCAAAACTACAAATATAAACCTCATGGTGACACTATAAAATCGCGAGTAATTCAGGAGTAAAGTTTGAGTGGTTCATCATCTGGGTACCACGAATATCTGAGCCAAACTCCATCTCCTAGTTGTTGAGATATTTCACTAAAAAACAAAAATGTAAACCTCCTGGTGCATAAGGAAAAGTCAGAGAGTCACCAAAGTCGGTAGGGTTCATCTTCTGGGGACTATGAATGTCTGTACAAGATTTCACGGCAATCCATCAAAAAGTCGTGGAGGTATTCAAGTGATGTAGGGAGATGCAGGAGGCAGAACTTCCTAGTATGTGAGGCAAACAGGGCATCTGAGATTGAGGGAGGGAGCAGCCTCTCGGCTCGTCTGCAGGATCCCCTCATCCCCGCCTCCCTCAGCATCACTGAGCCCCATCGCCTAGCAACACCAGCCCTCAGCGGCGTCTGAGGATCCGGTCCAGCCGTTCCCCGAGAGGAGGGCTGCCTCAGTCAGACACGCTCAGATCTGTTGCTTCTGGTCATCATGATATTAAACACATCCTTTGATGTCGAAAAGGCATCGCGTGTTGGAGCAGACGCTTTAAAAAAAAAAATCAGTTTCTGAGAGATGAGAGAGAAAAAAGACTAACATGAGGTCAGGAAATCATTAAAATTACGTGCTCAGCCGTGACCTCACGTCTGCTTGATGTGATCCCTGTGACATTACTGTAAAATTATTAAAGCTCACATGTAACCATGTTGACTCGTGTGTGTGTGCGTGTGTGTGTGTGTGTGTGTGTGTGTGTGATTCAGTGGGCGGGCACTTAACAAGCCTGCAGCTCATCTTGCCCTACTTTCCCCCTCAAAACAATGAGTGCAGAAAAACAAACGTTCACCTTCGTTGGCCAGACATGTTTGCTGAGCAGAACTGTTGAAATGAACAAAATGTCCAAACGGAGACACTGCGAGGTGTTTTAAAAGCCAGCGTACGCTAGAAAAGCACTCGCAGTTTCTTATTGTCGGTTTACCTATACTTAGACAATCACCCCCATTTGCATTTAAATGGGGCGACTCTAAACTGCCTACTGGAGGACAGAAGATGTTTTCTTCATTAAAGAGGTCATATTATGCCCATTTTCCAGTTCATACTTTTATTTGGGGGTCCTAGTAGAATAGGTTTACATACTTTAATTTTCATAAAACACATTATTTTTCTCATATGGTGCATTGCTGCACCATCCCTTTTCACACTGTGTCTTGAATGCTCCGTTTTAGCTACAGAGTGAGACATCTCGCCTCTGTACAATCTTTGGTGAGAGTTGCACATGTGCATTACTTAACATGCAGGATGTAGCCAATCAGAGGCAGAGTAGGGCGGGTCATGCCGAGCAAGGTAGTGGGATCTAAAATAACGGCGCTATAGCGGTTGCAGCTGTATGTCTGCTGACTGAGACATTTTTCATCATGAAATGCTTTATTTCTTGATGTATTCTTCATTAAACGTGAGCTGGAATAGTTTGAGATTTTGTATGACTATGATACCATGAAGCTAACGTCAGGAGACAGTTAGCCTACGTTTTGCTAAGCAGCACCTCCACAGCTCACTAATTAACACACGACTTCTTGTTTGTTTAATACGTACAAAAAAGTGTTATCAGTCGTCCAAGTGCTGATTCTGTTTCTTCCTTCTTCCAGTCTTTATGCTAAGCTAAGCTCATCGTTTCCTGGCATCAGTTTAAAGTTGAAATAAGCCAAAATCTCAAGCAAGTTTTTGAGTCTCTTTCCCACCTCGTCAATTTTCTTCGGACTGGCAGCCGACCCAGCCTACAATCCCGAAGCGTCAGTGTTTGACGAGCTAGGAATGAGACTCTGTTGTTGATACAGCTTCAGCCAAATAATTTATTTTTCTGAAGAGCTCAGCTGCTTTACTACACCAATGATGTAAACCTCACTTTCTCGCAGTCAACACTACGACCCCACATGACCCTTTGTTTCATTCATTGAACTCTGCCATCCTTACACCTGGGAGGAAGGACCTGGAGTGCTTTTTGGCATCTGAATATTTGATACTATTTAAGCTGACGCGGTGGAAGAACAGGCTTCCTGAAAAGTACTTTCCTTTGTTTCTCTTCCAGCTGCTCCAGCGTTGACCCGGTACTCACCCTATCAACTCTTTATGGGATCCTGTCACATTCTCCCTCGCAGGAATCACTGACAGGAACAACATACTGCCGCCGTTTGATGAGCCTTCCAGTGGATAAGGAGCCGGGCCAGCGCCGAAGGGGCTTTAGGCTGTAAAGTCTGTGACTCCTTAAGCAATTAGGCTTACCCTAACACGATTAACACACAATGGAGCCAAGGTCAAAACTTCTAATGACTCGCGGCTCCAGAGAAAGTCTGTTTAGTAGTACGGTGTGATTTTAAAGACTGACAGGCTACGTGACGTGCTAATGAGTGACTCTAAACCAGGTTTCATTCACAAATACTGAATGTGTACGGCATTTATGAGACTTTAAAGGAATAGTTCGACACTTTAGGAATTATACACTTAGTCTACAATGCCACTCTCACAGCTGTACACTAAATATGAAGCTATGCTATTATAGCCATTGTACGCGAAACTTGGAAAAAACTCCAACATGGAAAAGAGCAACCAAACATCCACATCCGTCATCCAAGTCGGAAATCCATGTCAGAAACTTGGCAAGATCAGCGAAGCCTGACTTCACTGATATAAACATACATGACATCACAGCAGTATGCCGGCACACACAGTGAAAAATGACCTTTCCATCACTTTATGCAGTGTTTGTGTCGTGAAACATGCTGTAACATCAATTTTGTATGATCTACTTTCATCTCCATTTGATTGATTTATGCGCGATAAAAGTCTTTGCGAGCGCGAGGTGCGAGCCGACTCTCCCCATCTTTTAAGTTCCCTAATGTTAATTCAGCTGCTGCTGAACACATTTTTGATTGGAAATCAGGAATTCTGACTATGTTTTGTTCATGTATAGCCTGTTAAAACATGAGCTGCATATATAAAACTTCAGCCTACACCTTTTCGGTCAATTATTAATCACCTGAAATGAATAAACTGACCAGGCCAACTGCTTCATCTTGCTTCCCGTCTTTATGTCAAACAAAGCTGACTGCCTCCTGGCTCCAGCTCATATCAGAGCCCAGATATTAAAGTGTTATTGATCTTCTCATCTCTCAGAAAGAAAGAAGTCTTTCTCTGTTTAGTTGTAGGAAAGATCTTTTTCTGCAGTGGCAGTAACACAGTGCTGATGCTGCAGGCGTCTCGCCCTCCAGGAGTGATGCTTTAGACCTGCTGAGGCAGAGAGGCACTTTGGTTGAGACATTAGCTTCACAGGCTAATGTGCATTGCCAGGGCTGCTAAATAAGTCAGCAGTGACTGCACAGTATGACTATAAACAGCTTTTCGTTAATGGGGGGGTTTCAAACTCAGAAAGGTCATGTGTCAAGGGCTTTTGGATGTGACCCAGTATGCAGAACGAGAATATCATTTATTAATATCACAACATGCGGTGTCCTTTAGTTCGGTGGTTCCCAAAGGTTTTGCGTGGGACAACTTAAAAGGAAGCGATGCTGTCTCCTCGTGACCCCTTGTGACCCGATGTATTACATCAACAACCGACGACCTTGTTTTATTTTAACGTTTTAGAGGTGTCATTGTAAAAATGTTGAGAATCACTCCTTACTGCTCCTCGAAATATCAAAATTTAACACATGATATCTCTTTTGTCTAATCCCGACATAAATCGAACTGTACGAATGAAAATTTATAGTTTTTTGGGAACTTAAGAGCCAAAATATTATGTTTATGACCAGGTTTGGCACATAACTGCCTGTAAAATGAGATCCAACGATCATGCCAGTATGTCCCTATACATCCCCCCACCTTTCGAAGCACACACATCACCACTAGAGTGAGCGCAGCAGTCCTATGGGCGAGACTAAATGAATTTAACATAGACGCGTGAATACATTTTGGAGCAAGCCGGTGCTGAGAAGACATATGCATGCATAATAGAGAAACATTCTTGCGGCATCTGCACACATCCCTCATTGGTGGTGACTTGTAGGAGCCTTGCACCTGCAGTCAGAAGGGATAACATTACGAGCTGTGTGCTCAGCAGCTCCTCTCCTCCAGCAGACCAAAGAGGGGAGCAAAAAAAAAGTAGGTCACCCTCTCAGAGACCCACACATCTCTCCCAGTGATTCCTCGCTGCAGTGGTGCTTGTGTCTGCCGTGCCAGGGCCTCTGATGGGAGCAAAAAAATGGGAGTCGACAGCTCCCTTCTACTCGTTTTTCCCTGCACAAAGGCAGAAAAGCCTCAACCCCGCTCCTGTCAGATGCCACACTGGAAACAACAGCAGCCGGAGATGGATCACAAACAGTCCATTAGTGATATCATAGCTATTCACTGTAAATCATCTTGCAGACCCAATTCTGTCCAGTGTGTGACTCACAACCTGCCCCAGAAACACTCACAAATCTTAAAGGAAGTGGTTGACATCTTGGGAAATTGGGCAGCAGGCTAGCTTAGCTTAGCATAAATGCTGGAAATGGGGCACACAGCCAGGCTCCGTCTGGAGGTTAGTGTTGTTTTAATGCAGGGCTGATGTTTTTTCGGCACAGTGATTTGAGCTAAATGCTAAAATCACTGTGCTAAAAATGACAATGCTAATGTGTCGATGTCTAGCAGGTATAATGTGCAGCATGTTCACCATCTTAGTTCAGCATTTAACATACTAATATTTGCTTATTAGCACAAAACACAACTGAGCCTGACGGGAATGTCCACAACCCAAAGTATTGCATCTAAAAAATGTAACTGATAATTGACGATGGCATAAGAAGATAAGAAAAAGCCACTCTAGTAAAGTCCAGAGCGGTAAAGATTGCACACATGCTACTAAGTTAGGTCTTAACTTTTCTCCAGCAGTGTGCACTTTCAGATCAGCCGACTGCTGACTCAACAGTTTCATAAAGAAGCAGAGGGTGCTTTGATCTCAGATTAGTAAAAGGAACTGGGGATGAGGCGAAGAGGGAGCGAGGAGGGGATGGTGGTGGTGGTGGGGGGCATCAAAAGACTGAGGAGCTGCTATTTTAGTCCCCAAAGCGGTGAAGGACATTTTATGCAAGAAGAAGAAAAAACAGAGCACCCAGGCTTCTTCTGTAGCACCTGGGGTTAAGCCTGGTTAGCTCACCTCCAGGTTGTGGTGATATTTTATTTCATTTCAAACATTTTAATGTGTCTGAAAATACAAATTAACATGAATCCATCTACCTGTGATGTCGTTAAAAACCCCTGGTCTACATCCATGCTAGCAGCTCTGTGAGACTGTACACTGGCACAGCAGTGCTTTGAGCTAAATGCTAATCTTAGCATGGTAACATGTTCACAATGACAATCAAGGCATGCTGATGTTTAGCAGTTTACTATGATGTTTACTATGTTCATGATTTCGCCTACGGACAATTTAGAGTAACCGATTAGCCAAACTTCTTGCATGTCTTTGGATTGTGGGAGGAAACCGGAGCACCCGGAGAAAACCCACGGAGAACATGCAAGCGCCGCATGGCAATAGATGAACAGTACCGGCTCAGCAAAGTTAGTGCAATTCATTCTGAGAGGACCGCGAATGTCTGGTCCAAATTTCATGGCAGTCTATGAAATAGCAGACATTTCACTCAGAGCTACAAATGTCGACCTCATGATTGTCTGCTGGAGGAAAAAACAAAGGGATCGCCTCAAACATCTGGATTCATCTGGGAGCCATGAATATTTGTACAACATTTCATTGGCAATCCATCCAAGGACCGAGGACCACCTGACCAACATCGCCCTCTTCTCCAGTGTGACATGAAAAACGGCTGCAGCAGCAGATACAGTGTGTAACTTTCCTCTGAGATTCAGTCACTGATGGCGATATTCAGCCAGGACGTCTCTGCTGAGAATGGATGAGATCATCTCCATTCATGGCCCGAGCCGCAGCCTTTCTTTTTTTTTTAAAGCCGGGACAGGAGGGGAACAATGGCTCTCTATGAAAACCTGCAGTGAAATCCCAAGCTAGGCTGCTCTTTTCTCCAAGCTTTTCCCGTTTCCTGTGAATTAATAATAGCCTTGCTGGAGGGAAGTGGATTCACTTAAGATACCCTCATTTAACAGCTGCATGGGAAAGCAGACAGATATAGCGACCCGGGGAATGTGTTAAAGGTGCAGAGACTTTCCCTTAAAGTGGCTGGGAATCGAGCAATTAGTTTCAGCGAGTCACGCTTGTACATTGAATAGATTTCACGGTGAAAACACGCTGATGTGACACGGAGAACACGCTGTACCAGAGGTGTGAAACACATGAGCGACTCTACCGGCTGCAGGGAGCATCTCTGAGCTGAGGGCAGTAACTGAAGCTATTGTGGACGTTCTGCTTATTCATTGAGTGTAGAAAGGCCTTCATTACTTCACTTCTCTGGTGAACGTGCAGCCGTTAATTATCAGGAACAATTAATAATGAGTTTCTCTTTAGTTACTGAGGAGCGAATCATTTAATTAAATTTTTACCTGACGGGACTGAAACTTTTCTTTTTGCTGTTTCAATAGAAAACAATAAAAACATATATCTGTCTCTATGTGGGCTCACATACCTGTGTGAGATCACTGCACAGAGGTTGTATTCATTCAAATGAGTTGCAACGTGACGTCAGCGCTCTACTCGTTCTCATGCAGAGGGCTGAGCGTGTGTTGCATTCAAGTACCATCGGAAATGTTATAGTTGTGTGCAAAAACGACACCACAAGTGCAGCTCTTAAATGATGGACAATCTTGATGTACTTGTACTTTATTCTCCTACATTTATTTGACACGTGCAGTTTAGATAATGGTTAGGGTTGGTCAAACATTTGATTTGTTTGTTGTATCCAAACTCGGATGACGTGTACGGGCTGTAAAGATGAATAGCTGCTTACAAAATACAACAAGTCGTTGTACAAGTTGAAGGAAATCTGAGATTACTGTGTTTTTGACAACTTGAAAACAGTTCATGTCAAAATATTTCATTTCAAGTAACATCATGCGTTCAAAATGGACCAGTTTGTATCATAAATAACCCACTTTTTGTTTGACTTTCGGACTTTTACACAAGTAAAATGTGTAATGCATTGCCTTCGCTTGTAACAGAGTATTTCTACATTGTGATTGCTCAACTTTAAGTTGGCTAAAACATGTGAGTATCACCACTGGCTGTAATAATTAAAGTAGTGAAATTAAAGTAAACGTGGGTGGATTGATTGATCAAATGCAGCATATTTTATACATTCAAAATATGATTTGTGTAAATGTAGTGATGTAAAAACAACAATATTGCCCTCTGAAATGCAGTGGTACCGGTACTTTATTGCATAAAATGAATGTTTTTGAGTAAAGTACGAGTACCTAAAAACTGTACTGAAGAGCACTTCTTGAGTAAAATGTTTTTTGTTTTTTTTTATTCTCCACTTTTCACCATTGATCATTTTAGAGCTGCATTGATTAGTTGATTAACTGATTATTCAGTTAAAAAAAATAAAAAATTTGACAATCGATGAATAGTTTCAGTCATTTATTTATAAGCATGAATGTCAAACATTTGCTGGTTTCATCTCCTTAACTGTGAGGTTTTGCTGGTTTTTGTAGTCATTCATGATATGAAATGAAGAATTGAAACAAAAGAAGCTATTTAAAGCTGTTATTTGTAAGAAAAGTTGATGTTTGAGTCTCATTCCCAATAAATACTGATGCTTTGGGATGGCGGCTGGCCCGGCCTACGATCCCAATGTCTCAGTATTTGCCTTTAAAGACGTCACTGTGTCGACCATTTTCCTTTTAAACAAATTGTTTTTAGACTAAACGACAGAATGATTAATCGCAAGAATAATCAGCAGATTCGTCGATAATTAAAATGGTTTTAGTTGCAGCCCTCTATCGTTTCCCACTCCAAGAAACTGAATTTGTAACGTCACGAGCTTACACGTCAGACGTGGCATCTCAAATTTCCGAGCCCTGGCAGGAGCCACTGAAGGCAGCACGGGGCTCCAGTACTGAGTGCGGCGGCTCCGGAGCTTCAGAGCGGGGCTGAGTGAGAGAGCGAGCCGCTGCAGGAGCCGGAGCCGCGGGGACGATCTCTCCATCGGATACTTACATCTCCTGTTTTATTCACCGCGGGACATGAAATCCGTCTTTTAGAAACACCGCGTTAAACTACAAACTTTCCTCCAGCACAAGATGACGGTGGATTTTGAAGAATGTATTAAGGATTCACCCCGCTTCAGGTAAGAGCATGAAACTCGCGTCAGGCTGGGTCCAAACTGTTGAACGCGTCACTTCTCAGAGCTGGTTCTGCGGTGCTGGGTTCTCCTAACGTGTCCCAGGCTTTGAACGCAACGGTCCGTTTCCATGTGTCCTCCTGTGTTGTGATGCAGCGTGTTGGACCCGAACTGCGACACGTTGCACTTAATACCCTGATCCGATAAATGAACGTCTGGATCACAGCCTGCTCCAAGTCACTCATGTCGGCATGATGATGATGATGATGATGATGATGAGCAATGCAGCCATATGAGCTGTCACGTGCTCAGATCAAAGTCTTATCTGTTGGTCCTCACGTTGGTTTTTCTCCTCTCTGCTGCTGATATAGATTTTATTTCAGCAGCATCTATTGATCAGGTGGAGCAGAGCTGCAATTCTTTCATTATTCATCAATCGGCTCATCATCTCTGCTGTAAAATGTCAGGAGATGTGAGGAACCTCCCTCCAGGGTCTTAAAGATCAAGGTGATGCCTTCAAACCTCTTGTTTTTGTCTGAAAGCAGCCCAAAAATTGACCAGACGATGAATCAATTAGTCAAGAAAGTGATCTGCAGATCAGAGCCCGACTGATATATCGGTCAGCTGGTCGATATTGGCCTACTACAGATGTGTGTTGTTTGTTGTCCATAATGTCCATAACGTACGTATCTTTGTCACAAGTGTCTGAAAACCACATGTGGTCCAAGGGAAGGTTGTGAAAAATGTGTGTTTATGTGTATATTCTTTGTATATAAGAATATCGGCTGATATATTGATTTCAAAATATCCCTCCCCCCAACATCGGCATCAACATTGGCCACAAAGATCCAGTATCGGTCCACTCTGCAGCAGATTAATCCATTACGAGTGTAAGAGCCATTTACAAAGTTTATTTTATTGCAATGTTTAGAAAAATGGTTGAATAATTGCTGTAACTTCCTGTGTAGTTTGACTCGTGTGGATGTTTCCGTAGCTCCCATGTCACACTGTACAGGAAGTGGAATTTTATTGTGAAGTTTTTCTGTTGTGCGAATAAACGAGCATCGATTTATGTGGTTATAATAATAAGACACGTACAAACAAAGATGAAAGTAATGAAGACTAAAGAAAGACGATATCAGGGAGTAGAAGAATCCAATATATCGATATATCAGTGGATATACACACATTTTTGACTATGATACCTCAAATTTTGTTATCAAACACTTGCGACAAAGATAAAAAACTTTATTGTCTAAAATTACATCACTGCACTGAAACCGTAAACTTAAATAGGAATTTAATTTCTATAAATCATCCCAATCATCACTTTCTGCATTATTAGCTCATTAAAAAAGGTCTCATATTGGTGCATATCGGCCAACACATGTCGATACTGTTATATCTGTGATAGGCCAACACCTGCTGATATTATCAATGATAATGCTGAGCCATCAGAATTTGCTAAATGCAAAGGTGTCCTCTTAATGAGCCTGAAAACATCCAGTTATCTGTCTGATAAGACAAAGAAATGCAGCAAATCTGTCAGACGACCAATGGTTCATCGATTCCTGCGTCAGTTCCGGTTCAAACGGTGTGACTGATGGTTGGATCAGAGGAAACTGAAGGTTTCCCCACACAGCCTGTGCCAAAGCCCCTGACCACCGAGCACCAGAGGTTACATAAACAAGGCAGGAATTTTCTACACCCACATCTGAACCTGGTCTCCTGCTCCCAGAGAGTCAGGAGCCTCTCAGGCTGAGGAGGGGGGATATTTTACACTTATTGTGTAGCGCAGGACTCTTTACGCAGGTAAAAGCACCAGTACGACAGTGTAAAGTTCTGCTTTTAACGTTTTATTCAAGACTTTCAATGAAAAAAGCACAAAAATGAGGATATAATCTCCAAATCTCTGTAAATCGACTCTGTTATCTTTCTGTTTTTCTGCTGCAGGTTGGTTTGTAGCAGCTGCGTCATTGTTTTCTCGCATTTTGGGTTCCTGGCAGTTTTATTCTTTGATAAACTGACAAAATATAATAGAAAAAAAGTCAGACTTATGGCTAAAGAGCTAAAGGAAACTATGCACATGGTGTAAGGATGCATAGAAAATATCATTATCATTAAAAAGCTGGTTGAGGTGGAGCTACTTTATCCTCAGTTAGGCTTAATCCAGAGGTGGTTTGATAAATCTGAGGGGTCATGAGATGATTAATGAAGGAAGGAAGAAGAAAACAAAGCTCTGCTGCCAAAATTTGTTCAAATTTTGGATTTTTCTCTCGTCTTTGCTTTGGAAAAAACTTCTAACAACTCAAGACACCTGAAAAGTGGCTTAAACTTAAACAAAGCATTGTATTTATGTAAAATCTCAATCTGAAAAGTAACTGCAGCCGTCAGATGAATGCAGTGGAGTAAAAAGTACATTGTGGTGTTGAAGTATAATCCCAAAAAAGACCTTAAGATCAGTATTTGAATGAATACACTCGGTTACTTCCTCACAGTGCACTTGTGTTGGCTCCCGGAGATAAAAATCTCTGCTCCCAAATCAAAGACTTCCACACTTGGCAGCGGCACCTTTAATGACTGCCATCTGGGCTGGAGAGAGTCACATCTCAGGAAGCGCTGACTGAAGGTTATTTGCACTAACCATCTCCTTCCTCGTTTCATATGCTAAGCAGCGAGACGAGCTGCAGCGAGACAAGCTGCATGCTAAAGAGTCACCCACCTCTTTTATTTTGAGCTCTGAGGCTCCTCTGCGTCTTTTTTTGTTTTTTTTTCTTGAATGGTCTGAAGTTATCTCTCTTGTCTGAGCTGTGGATGTGGAAATGAAAATATTCCTCCTCTTCCTCCTCCTCCTCCTCCTCCTCACACTGTACAGATCTTTTTCTCACTCTTACATGCTCCACTTTCCGTTATTGTGCGCTCTCCTGCAGTTTATGTTAAGACTCTTTTATCCGCCGCCCAGGATGCTTAAACGACCAGAAGAGACGCTTGAAAGAGGCGAAGTAAACGCATGTTCCCGCGGCCACTGAGGCCCGTAACAGTGTTTTTCAGAGAGCATTCAAACGGCTCCTTTGTGGAGCTAAAAGCAGCGCGGCGTCGCGTTATGTAACAACCCTCGGAGGTGGATGACTGGAAGGAAGCAACAGGCCCGGAGCACTGGAAAAAATCAAGGCCTTTCACTGTTAGGATTGGCACGATGCGCCGCTTTCTACACGTGTCAAATCATGCAGGAAATCAGTTGCGAGCACTTATCTCTCACATGTTTCGGGCTTTCTTATCTATCAGCTCCAGCTCGAACCATAAACATGACACAGCAGACGATCTGGTTCTTCTTCTGTGCTTTAAATGTGCTGTTCAAGCACTCCTCGACAACACGACGATGAATCACCAGTCCGGCCTCGAAAACATCTCTCGAAACAAACTGTATGCATTCTGTGTTTTCGTCTCCACGGAGACTCCGACTCGCACAGATGTGAGACTGCAGCCAGCGACGCTCTCCAACATCTGTTCTGAGAAAGTGGTGTGTGATGATTACACGGCCGCAGGAACCCGTGTGTTTGTGTTTGCTCCTGCACAACGTTTGCAAAAACGCAACGTCTGAGCTGTTTTTTCTCCCCCCGCTGACCTGTTAACTCGAGGTCACGCTCGCACGCTGTCGGAGGATAACGACCAGGGACACGTAGCGACCGGTTTGTTCTGTTGTAGTTCATAAGAAGTGTGCATTTTAAGATAACTTGGACTTTAACCCTTTTTTTTGTTTGTTTTCTTAGCAGTTTGGTAACAGTGGCTGTGTTTCCATGAAGCGTTTTGAAGAATAGAAATTTTATGGAAATGGCTTAGTCCTCCAATTCGCAAAAAAGTTTGTACGCTAGCTTGAGGTGGCTTTTGCGAATTAGAGATTTGCAGAATAAACTCTGATGTAGCGAACATTCAACTCAGCTGTTTCCGCTGTCTGCATCATCATCATTGCATTTCTTCTTCGTCTCCGTCGAAGCACGCAACATGGCCGACGCTAGCAGTCGTGCAAGAACAGTTACAACTCGCCCCGTCGAAAGTAATTCCTGAAGACCTCTCTCCATGGTTTGTTTACCTCTAGCCTCTGTTTACTTCCACATCCACGCGTGACGTAGCCACGTATCCTACACCGCTTCATCCTCTGACCAAATTACGCTTCACGTAGCCGAGTTCATTCGCATTCGATTCAAGTTCGCTTAACATTTCATGGAAACCTGGCGAGTGACTTCTCACTGATACATTCAAAGTTCATCAGTGCTTCAAATTCTATGTTTCACGGTCGAGTGCGAACCGTCGTTTTAAAACGTGTAATTGTCGTGTTTTTCTACAACAAGGCCGACTGCACCTGCAGCATATGACTGACTTCGAGCAGGTCTTAGTGATCTCGGAGTCGTCTGGATTGCTGATTTCTCTCTGACTTACTTTTAGTGCCCAAAAGGCTTTGTGAATTTCTACGAGGCCAAAAACATTGGACACATTTTAAAGTTAGGACTCATACATTATATATATCGGAGTTTCTTCTAACTCGGCCTTATAGGAGCTCCTTCCCGGCTGTGAATGCCTCTTGTATTCATGCAGATCTTCTGAGGATAATTTGGCGGGGACTCTCAGCGTCCTCGCTCGGTCTGTTCCCGAGTCCTACCAGTCCTTCAGCAGAATATGACTATTGTCCAGAGAGGTTCTTGCTTCCGCCGAGAGACAGACTCTTTTTCTCTGTGTCTGAATGGCCTCGAGGCAGAGAGCCACGACGATCCTTCCCTCCCTTCCCATGTGAACAGCTGGGGGGGGCGGAGAGCCGAGCCGAGGCGAGGCGAGGCTGCCTTCACTGTGATGTGTTTGTCATTGAGTCACAGAGCCCCCCGACAGGCCGGGGGAATCCGAGGCCAGTGACCTGTGGCGCTCGCTGCCAGTGTGTCTCCAGCGTCTGTGAGAGAACGACTGGACGGACGGACTTGTGACACAAAGTCAGATGACAGGGTGAAGGCAGGGGGGGTTGCATGTCGAATTCCAGGAGATGGCTGATACGAAGGAATGCAGAGAATCTGTGTAATGAATTAACTACAGCTGTTCAGTGGAAATTTGAGGAAATGATAAGAAATTAAGTTAGGGGTTTGTTTGTGAAGTCAAAAAGTAGAGAAAGAATACATGCAGCGGTGAGTTTGATGTAGAATATATGAGTAAATGTGAGCAAAAATCACATCGTACGTTGAGTTTTGATCCACTTTTATGTGATCCAACAGAAAATAACTCTTCACAGGGATGAAATCAAACATCTATTATGATAGTAGGTAGTTGTAGCACTAAAACAATTAGTCCGATAATCGACTGGGGCGTTACAATCTTAATCCTTAATTGAAAATCGCTTGGTACGAAGGTAACCCTGACAGCGTCAGAGATGTTTGGGCTTGTTTTCTGTTTTCAGAGATCCTTTATTGATTTGTTTGGGGAAGAGGGTTTACTCGGAACAGATTCAGGAAACCAAACTTCCATAACATACTGAATTTCTGTCTTTTGTGGTTTATCGTTGAATGCCTGAACTCTTTTGGTGAATATTACTTGAACTTAATCCTGACGTGCAGTACTGTGTTAGCTCGTTAGGTCGTTGCTGGGGCAGACGGGACATTTAAGGGACCATTGCAAAACATATATTTTTATCCAATATGTTGATATCAAAATACTTTTACTTCCTCAAACTGTTTCTGGCATCGCCCCCCAAAGATTGAGAATGTTTGGGTGTCTTGTTTCGTCCAACCTGCCTCCTTAAAAGATAAAAATATTCTGTTTATCATCACTTAAGTCAAATAAACGCAGCGAAATCCTCACAACTTAGACGCTGGAACCATTAGCAGATAAACTCGAAAGGCTTTGGAGTCAATCATTTAAACAACACGATTGTGGAAAACAACATCACGTGTCCTGATGTGATACCAGCGAAAGTCAGGATGAGTGTCCACGTTCAGTATGAATCGCTGTACGACTGCACTTTCCCTCAGTTTATCTACATGCAGCCGCGCTGGTGTTTACAGTTCGACTCCAAATTAGGCTTCGAGCTTCCTTTTTGCATATTGCGCATTTTTGAGTGGGCTGGAAAGTGCCAGGCTCATTTAGCCTCTGGATTTTTTTTTAATATTTCAAGATGTACTCGTCCCATCTGTTTCCTCCTCTGTGGGGAAGGAATTTATAGTGGGATTACATTAGCCGACTTCATATTTAATACACATTTACCAGCGAGGAGCTTATTGCCAAGGAGGGCCCGGGCTTCATATTGGGGTTCTGTTCCCGCTCATGTATAAAGAACTATAAAGAGTTACTTTTAATGGTGCCAAGAACATCTAAAGCGAACCACGCTGATTTCATCCGGTTCATCTGGGTTCATCTTCAGAGGATGTTTCTCCTTGTGTTTCTGGAGGATCTGCATCTCCAGCTGCATGGAGCTGGAAGGGATTTCGCTCTTGTTGCTTCTGCTCTATTTCAGACTGACCTCCTTCCATCTTGAATCTGTGTCAGTGGCCCTTCTGTTCAGCCAACAGCGCTCCTCCCCAAGACGGCGACTTTCGGCCAGTTAAGGGCGGGGGAACGCACCATTATTGTGACTGAAAAACACACTTTGTTGATGTCAAGCTGGTCTCCATCTCTTTGCGTCCAGTCATGCGGCAGCAAACTGCAGCTGATATCATATATAGATGTTTTCTGCTGCATATTTCAGGTCTGAACCACAAGAAATGTTACTCATAAAGCTCTGCGCCCTGTTTGGCATCAATTTAATGACCTCTGCTTGTGATTTCCACATTAGACGCATTAAAATCATGCTCCGCCGCCACCTCCCCCAGCCCATGTGAGTTTATTCTGCTATTTTAATTTTCATCCGCGTTCAGTGATTTAATGACCGAGAACAGCTCAGTGGCACGATGTCTGCTGGTGTTTCCAGCATCCCGTTAAGGGCGTTAGCGAGCTCCGAGCGCTGCCGCTAACAACTCCAGGTAATGAAAGTGACGGGGGATTAAAGCAGCAGTGTGTAGTTTGATGAGCCCGTGTGTCTTAATCAGGGATTGGCCCACATTCGCCTGCTCAAATCCCTGGACGGCAAAAGGTGTCACACCTGGAGGCTTAGCGTCCAATTGGTGTCATCCCGATGTGACGGACTGCAAACAGATCTAATAATACGTGCGGCAATATGATTTCTTAACCACGGCGTGGTTGCCCTCCCACCGAGAAGGCTCAGCACCATTAGCTGAAAAAGGCTTTCATCTTTTTTTAAATGGGACCAGATGAAGGGCTTTTGCCGGTCGGAGCCTCGGAGCGCAACCAGGCTCCAGAGCATGTAGGGCAGCCGCCGGAGGGCCGCTGCACATAGGTTATCATTATGGTGTTTGAAGGAACATACACTCAGTCAGTCTGTTAGGTACGCCTAGCTAGAACCAGTGCAGTCTAATGCGACAGTGCTGCGATAAATCCTCCCTTCATGAAGGTTGTGATAGTCCGTTTTCTTCAGAACTGTTTTAAAGAGACGTTGCTGCAGGCTTCTCAGTGAATGTGCAGTGTAATAAGGTCTTCCAGGTGGACTTAGTGTTGTCAAAAGATTTGAAACGTCGTTACAAATCGATACAGAAAGCTGGAAATGGTTTCAATACTCGTTTTTTTGCAGTATCGATACTCCAGTATGAGCTGCGTTGACCTCGTCCAGAAGTAGATTAACTTAGATGCTGTTGTTCTCAACACACAGTTCAGAATCCTTGTTATATTCATCTTTAACCAAAAATCTGAAATGTTATGCCCCCATCACGTGTCAGTTTTTCCTTGTGGTGTCAAATATCAATATTTTCTTAAGGTTTTGTATCAAAGTTGGAAGTTCCAGTACCGGGACAGCACCACAGTAGATGGACCTCAAATAAAAAGGGCAGCTTCTGCAGTTGCAATGCAGGAAGTTGGATTGAGATCTCCATCTCTCTCACCATCACAAATAGGTGAAGTGCCATCCTCCTCTCCAGACCTGGAGCTGAAACATTTTGAGAGAGCGTTTCTGTTTTAATCAGCACACTTTTTCCACTAGCGGCCCAGGAAACTCGCACACTAATTGCATGCATTGTAAATCACTCGCGTGACACTTTTCAGCCAATGAAATCTGTGTGTTGCATGAAGAATTGTGTTTTGAGTCGGACACAGAAGACAGATGAGACGAGAGACGGCGATCGGAGGAAACAGACAGCGAAAATAGAGCTTTTAATCAAGACCGAACTCTTGTGTTTATTTCCCACGGATAGTTCAAAATCTGTGACTCATACCTGACATGCTGGTGACTATTAAAAGCAGCAGTGTGACTCGCTGCTACTCACATGTTCACACTCAAATCTGAAACTGAGGGCTCAGGAAATAAAATATTGTCTGTGGCACAGAGGACGTCTTTGAGTTCAAATTATTTTCTGGGACTCTTACATTAAATCAGACGGAGGGAAATGAAAGTGTACCGTAAATGAGTTGTGATTTCTTGGACGGAGACAATCTGTCTATTAAGGCCCGGCCTGGTGTCTCCAACACGTGAAGCACGACTCCAGGGACGCTTTCTGCTGGTGGACAGTCAAAAACAACACGTTGTACATTTCAAAATGATGTTTCTGAGGTTGCAGACATGTTGGTGTGTGACAGTGCTGCAGCAGGTATTATACTGTGTCTGTTTATACGTTCCATATCCAGGAAGTTAATTGATGATTTGCGTAAATGGAGGTTAATCCCTGGTGAATGCTGTAGGACGCAGAAATGATGTCATCCCCGAGACCCTTTTGTGTTGATGGAGGGGGGGGCTTCGCCACATGAGCCCTGGCTGTCCCTTCTCGTTTCATTTTAATGAATTGCGAGACGTTTCACACACTGCTCGCACAAAGAGCTTTTGAAAAGCAGGGTGCTGCATGCCGAACACTGTGCTAATCTGCTCCTGACGGACATCCTGAGAGATGACAAAGACCTCGATCAGTCAGCCGAGTGTGAACAGTTTATAAAGTGAGACGAGAAAGCTCGCGGCTGCGACTCCGTCCTCAGTTCCTCTTCTTTCCTCTTTCAAATCAGCCATCCGGTGTTGCCACAGGTTGCGCACGCTGCGCCGCAGACATTGAATCAGCACTATGGCAACATCCAGATCCCTTAAATGATGGATGAGTTTGTAGTAAATTGGTATTAGTATTCCTATCGCAACCTCATGGCGAAGGAGACCAGCAATGACTCAATGCGAGGAAGGGGGGAGTCAGAAAACAAGAGCCGGGCCAGCGAGTGCAGAATCAAACGCACACTGGAAACTGAGCAGATTTCTGACGCTGATAATCCAAACCTTCGGTCTTACTTCACAGTGTGGGTGAACAGAATCGGCATTTGTTTTCCCCGAGCAGATTGGATTATGGTGGAGAACGAACATCTGATCTCAATTCTGTTTGCCTGTAAATATCAAATGTCTCCAACAGCTTGGGAGAGAAAATCCACTTTTTCCTGTTGATATGTTAGAGAAGGGCTCCAATTTGCCCGGAGACAGGCTCGATCATGTGCTCAGCCCCGTCTACAAACACAAGAGATGTGTTGGAAGTTTGTGCGGCAGAGCATTGATAATGACAGGAATCCCTTCATATCTGTATTAGTATCATCTGTGCACCTTCAACCCTTCCTGACCCTGCACGCAGGGAGTTAAGCCTTCAGCTGCAACGTGACTCCGTGGAGGCCGGCCCGGTTATGCCTTGTGAAATGGACTATAATTCTGAGTTAATATAAATAGTCTGACTAATGTTCCTGCTGGATTATCCGTACTGTAAAACAGAGCTGTCAGATGCGCTGCAGGAAAAAAGGCTTTAATAACATGAGAGGACAGCAGCAGCAGCACACTTCTGCTCCTCTCGGCTCTGATCTGCAATTATTATGTTGCTCTCACATCCATTCAGGCTCATTCGCTGTCTGGTTTGAGAGTTCGATCCGCTCTTACATCTGTCCGTTGAATATCAGGCTACAGGTGGTTAGCTTAGCTTAGCACAAAAGGGAGGAGAGGTAACAAATCCACCCGTTAAATTACTTGTTGTTGCCTGTTTGTTGAATTTGTACAAAAAACAAAGTGTAAAACCGGCAATCCCACATTTCACAGGGGTTTGTGAGTGAAACAAGATACAATGAGTAATTAGTGAGCTTTGAGTTTTTATGCTAAGCTAAGCTAACTGGCTACTGGCTGTGTGTTGAGACAGAAAGTGAAATCTAGGGCCCAGACACACTAAACCACCATCGAAGATGTTTAAACAGGTCGCCATTGTACTTGGACAACGGTAATATATACCTGCCCTAGTAAAACATGTGTGGGAAACACTGGGCGACGCCAGCCGTCCATTGAATCGCCTCACGTTGCAGCTGAACTCACCACAAAGACAAACAACCGACAGTCAACTAGCTCGTACATTCAGCGCCCACGAGAGAGGAAATAAGTCTCCGTACCAGCAGGTGGCGGCAGACTCAGGAACAAATCAAGTTACGATAAAGCCACTTTTTTACAGCCTTTTCCTATCAAGAGTATATCTGATAAAACGTCAACACTGGCACTTTCTTTCTCCGTTTCTCTTCCCGTGCACTGATTCGTTCAGCCGAGCAGCCGATCAGAGTGATTTCTCTCACCATCGGGCTCCGCTGGAGACGCATTCAACACGCTCAGTCGGCTGCAGAGCTGCCGTCACGGGCCGACTACAGCGTTTCGCCGTTAGAACGGAGCCGTGGCAGCGGAGGTGGCACACAAAATTGTTTTTCTATGTTTGCAAAGTGGGACCGTCAGAGGGGGGGTTTCCAAGCGCCTGCCGGCAGCAGAAGGGCTCTCGAGGCCATAGTACGTAAAGTGTATCGATGGGCAGACTCGGTTAGATACAAAGACGTGTCGGCATGAGTTCGAAGTGCTTTAACTTGAGGGAAACTCGTCTATATATCCTTTATGAATCTGTTCTGTAACTCAGTGCCAGAAAGTGACTGAGTGTATTTCCAAAGAGGCTGCTCGCTCGACCTAGAAACACGACACAAGCTGTAGGTTGTAGAAATCAGATTAACGTGTATCAGGTTTTCTCATTAGGGCTGCTTTGCGTTTAGCCCTGACAGTTTTTCACCGGCCTCCTCCGCAGCAAAGATAAAACAGCTAATTGGAAAATACCCAATTTCCTCCGCACATAACGGCTGCATCCCTCCTATCTCGTGGCCTCATCATCGCTCAGCTGTGTTTTCAGACCCTCCAGTCAAAGGCGGCATGTGAGGAGAGGAGCTGCCCCGGCTCGGTGAGACGGTGACTGGGCTCGGCTGTCTTTTAGTCGCGGCTGTGCGTCATTTGTCAGCAGACGCGTTTGGTCTCACCACTGCATTCTTGAAAAATAAAATCAGCTTCACACATAGTTGAATCTGCGTTTGACGGGATAAACAGAAAGAGTTATGACTAACAGATTTCACTGTTTAATGTCACGTCTCTGAAACGTCTCCCCCGATGACCGGGGCTGCTTGGAAAAAAGCCGTGATCGCGAGCAGGCTGGGTAGTTTCCAGGTGTGTCAACATCAGCCTGTCCTACATGTTTATCGCTCCACGGGTCAGGAGAGGGGATGGAGTTATTGATAGAAGTGGGGATTTCAGGCGTAAAGCGGCGTGTTTGTGGTCGCCCGGGGAATTTGAAATGACTGTACGTCCGATACGAAGCGCAGATAAAGGGAGAAATCATTAGGCTCCTCAGGCACTTTGCTCCGTTTCTGAAATGCTGAATCACACGTGTACAAGCATCTGTTTTTGATTTGTTCCATCCCTCTCGCTCCCTGCCTCATACTCTCCCATTCTCTTCCCCTTTTCCGTCCTCCCCTGCCTTTCCTCTGTGTGCGGGGGCAGGCTCCTGGTTGTGTGGCTGGGCCAGAACCCGGGTCGAGGGACCAGGCCAGGAAATGCGTCAGTCCGCGCAAATATTGAAAGCAGGTTCAGAGTAAAAGGGCAAATCCCCGGAGAGACGATGGGTGTGAGGAGGCTGCTGACTCTCCCGTTATGACACCCAGCCCTGAATCACAGCAGAAATCCCTTAAACAAGTTTAATAACGTTAATAAAAGTTAAACGACTGCCCAGCAGTGCACATGAGAAGAAGGCTGATTATTTGCTCTGACATTTCTTTAATCCATCGATTTAAAACAATACTGTATAAGTGAAGAAACGTGTTGTTTGCTGTTTTTTAGTTAGTGGATGAAGAATTATTTTTCTTCGTGCTGAAATGACCTTGAATGACCTGAAAAAAAGTTAATTTTTTGGTGGTTCTAGTTTCTCAAATGTGAGAATTTGCTGCTTTTCTTTGCTTTATGAAATATTTTTTTAGGTTTCAAGAAAGATTTTGATGGTGTCGACTTATTTTCTGCTCATGTCTGATGTTTTATGGAGCAAACTGTTGACTGATTAAACAAAAAATAAAAGATTAATCCATAAGGTATAAAAAAACATTCCTGCTTTTAGGTTTGGGACGGTTGGTCAGACAAAAGCGCTCGTCAAACAGTACGAATAAGACCCAGGATGTAAGATTAAAAGCAAAATATACACCATATACTCCAATACCGATGTATCTGTGAGGGGCCGATAGCGACCGATAGTATCGACCAACCTTTAGATCAGTCGGACGCTAACTTTAATTATTCTCTAACTCTAAAAGTCACTTTTCAGGCATAAATGCAGCTTTTCGCTGGGACCACCTTCTCCGATGAGATTACTTTCTGCATTTCTCTGTTAAATCATCGTAATATCTTTGGATCTTTGGACGATTTGAAGACGACATCTTGGGCACAATTTCCTCTGATATTTGCAGACTAGGGACGGATTAACAGTGATTGACGGTTGGTTGACTCTGTTGTCTACTGTGATTTCTAAAATGTTATTTTTGGGTACGGCTGCTCGAACCTTTCAACAATCTGTGGTTGTTGGTTGTTGTTGTGGCTGACAGGAGCTGATGGACCTCATTTCATTGTAAATGATATATGATCTAATCTGTCATCTTGAATCTGACTGGTTTTTAAAATTTTAACATATCGCCCTATCACGGGCACTTTAACTGAAAAGTAATCGGCGGATTAAAGCTGCAATATATAAGAATTTTAGTTTAAAACATAAAAAATATATCAACAGAATGTGAAGAAGTAATGTCAAAGACGTCTGTGTGTTGTGTTAGAGAGATATCTATTGAATTTAGCAAGCTAGCCAGCTAGCCCCTAGCCACATTGAACCTCAAGAGGTGATAGTCAATAGTCAGCTAACATGTCCTCTAGCTGCACGGCTAACGGCAGCCACAGTTAGCAGCGGTTAGCGTTCCTCTGGTCGTATGCTGCCCCCTGTTTGTTTGGAGTATGGACTCCACAGGTCACCAGACTTCACGTATTGCACCTTTAATTGATAACGACAATAACTGTAATCGCAGCCACAGTCGGGATGAAATTCTCTGGTCCTCGTCTGAGTTTTATAAACACACAGACCGGCCAGATTTCTTGCATTCCACTTTACTCATTTCTCATTGTTCTCTCGCCGTTGTTGATGTTTGTTGTGGCTCTCCTTGGAGAGAGTGTGGTTTGGTTGAGCAGACCAATGATCTGTGACTCCACTTCATTTTTTCTCTCACAAAACTGTGTAATTCTGCTGTTTTTCTTCTCCTCGCTCTGATTCTGGCAGAGCCGCCGGAGCTGTAACTCTCCAGAGAGTCGTTTTTCAGCGCCGTGTTTCAGCGTTGTTAACCGAGGTCGGCGAGCTTATCCCATGCTCCGCTTCGCTCTGCTATTGTTTTCTGCACATCGGCTGTCAGTGTTAATTTTCCTGCTGTTATCTTGGTTTGTGGGTTTCACAAAAGGAAAATTAGCAGATAATTGTTGTTTGTTTTTACTTCTATCCACATTTAAACCTCCTGGCTTTTCAGGATCCCTTGGTTTCCCAGCATCCTCTGGTGCTTTGTCCCTTTATTGTCCTTCCTTTGCTGATTGCGTCACGGGTCCGGTTGGCTCTCTGCTGGCTGACTCAGGAGTCAGATCAACATCCAGGTTCATGGACTTGATGGAAAAGGGGGTCATAGGTCATGAAGGAGAGCCAGGGAGTGATGTCAGGGGCATGTTGCTGACTAGTGACCAGAGGAAACACCTGGGGGGAAACCCAGAAGGAAGTGACAGTACTCATCACCTCTCCTCTTCAACGCTGTGACGCCCGTATGATGTATGAGCGAGCTTCACATGCGTATGTAAACCGTGAATCTGCTTGTGGCTCTCTGAGGCCGCTGGAATGTAAAAAAAAACAAAAAAACAGCAGACTTCCAGTTGAAGATTTCATGTTTTCTGTTCGGGAACGAGAGGGAATTCAGTTATAATTCATGTGGAAGCTGTCTGTCGTTTGAGTTGTTGTTCCTGCGAGCACCATCTCTCAAGCTTTCAGACAGGAAAGAAGCTGAATGCTTCACACGTCTGGTATGCCTTTCTAGTGCGAGCCAAGCTGCATGTTTAGCCCACAAAAATGCCGGGAAGACTCCCAGCTCAGCCCCACCGCCACCACCACCACCACCGCCGGACACATCACAACTGTGTGGGGATTTTCACTGAGGGAATTCAGCTATTTCACCCAAATGTCAGGGTGTTACACTGTAGGATTGGCGCTCTATTCTGAGGCAGCCCAGGCAAAAAAAAAAAAAAAAGTCTGCGAGGAGCACCGCGTCTGTAGGCTTTATTGTCTTCCTCCCTTCAATGGAACATTGTCCAGGCCGGTTCTCACAGCCCGGACCTCCTCTGGATCCTCTGTGTGTGTGCGTATGTGTGTGTTCCTCATCCCGAATATCTTCATTGACATTTTTGTGCGTTGCCGTAATCTCCAGACCACCCTGAGTTAATATAAACCTGCGCCGCCAGCCGAGACCTCTCATATCCTGACTTTTTTCCTCCGGCTCCTTTCTCCCGTTTACCCCCAACGATCAACAACAGCGTCCCTCCTTCCCCGCCCGCCGCCGTGACGTCGGACACATCCTCTTCGTGCATCCTATGTGATAATAAACACACGCGAGCTGAGACTGTCCGCTCAAGTCTCGCTTCCCCTTGTGATGATGCACAGGAAGCACTCGCAGACCCCACACTCATTCAGGCCTTAAAGGAAAAGTTCAACTAAAAATGAAAATTCACCCCCATGCCAACCTAAAATGGCTCTACTCATCCAGCGTAATCCAAGTCCCAGGAAGCTCAAAGATCACAAACTGATTTGAGAAGAGACGACTACATTTCACCCGATGAGGAAATAATGTGTGACTTTTTCCATTTTTGGGTGAACTTTTCCTTTAACAGAGGACAGAAAGTGTTAATGTGTGTCACATTTCCTCTATATGACTGGCTTTGTTGACTCCCGTGTCTGAAGTGCCATTTCCCCCGTGGGCTGTGGTGGCCTAATTGCGAGACCTCCCCCCTCAACACCACCGCCACCATCGCCAAAGCTAATGGGGGGATGGATGGAGCTTGTGCGACTACACCAAGCTGGTTCGCTAAAAGGCCCTAATTTGCAGCCGATAATAAAGGCCTTCAGTGTGAAAGGTTACTTTAAACTGACTCTGCTAGCGCACATAAAACACGGCCTAACAACGAGAACCGTTATTAGCTTGAACCTGTGGCATAAATCAGCCCAGCAGCTCGCAGACTTTTACAAGTTTTTGCACGTTTGACGTTGAAACAGAGGAGCTTATTTTGCTGCAGCCAGAGCGACGAGTCAGTCGACTGATGATTTAAAATCCTGTGTTTGTCTGGTGGCTCGTCTTTTCTCCCAAAATCCAAAATATTTCCACAGCAATGATTTATTCCTGACAGGGGATTAAATGTCCTCATCGTCTTTTTCTTGGCTGCCTTTGAATGTTTTTACGGGAGAAGGACAGCGTGACACAGACGTACCGTCGGCATTTCAAAATAGAGGCGTATCTTAAAGCTGATGATACGGATCGATGTTGTAATGATCCCTGAACCGATGTTCTGATCCAGATAGATGGGTTGTTACGTCCTTATTACTTATCTTACTGATTTACTGAGTCAATCCTTTGGTTTATTGAGTCATTGCGTCAGTGCTTTAAATGATAAACCATTTATTTTAGTTGCCGTTGCTCAAGACGAGCAGGAAGATGCTGCGGTATGTTTTAAAAAAAGCAGTAATTTGAATGTGGTGTTGGGTCGAGTCTTGTTACAGACGGTTGCATCACACCAGCGGTGGGTTTTTTTTCTTCACAGACTCGAGAGTGAAAGCAGGATTGTCGTTCCTTCCTGTTGTTGGTATTAAAGTGGGACTTGTTGTTTTATGGGACTTCCAGAATGACTTCACCACTGACCCAGCACGACTCGGGTCACACAGGACTCTTCTGGCCACATTCCTGTTCATTGTGTCCCTTTTTTTTTTTTTACAGCTGCTTTCCAATTCAGCCTCCAAGAAACCAGTGCAGTCATCAGGAAGTCCAACACACAGCTGCTTCCAAACACATCATGACGACTGTAAATACGACGGTTGCATTTATAGAAACCTCTGTCTCAGCCTCCCTCTCTGTTTATTGTGTACACACAGTAGATTTAGCTCTTTGTCTGGACCCGAGCATCGTCAGTTGTTGCTAACTGATCTGTATAATCTCCTGTGCCGTGTGGTTGAAGCGTTCGGTGCAGTCTGAGGATGTAATACTAAGCTAATAGAGCTCCGACCACAAAGCTCCAGAGGCTTTTAGTGACATGAATGGTGTTCGGAAAACTGCGAAAGGAACAAACTCGATCGGTCATTCGAGACAGAAGTGAGTTCACGGTTTTAATAGAGAGCGTTTATAGTGAACTGTCAGATGCCAGATGTTGTTAAGAGTTCGATATTGGTTAGTGTCCATGATGGCAGCTGGAAAATGCTCCTTAGGGAATAATTGAACGGCTCCCACTGAAGTTTTAACTCCCTGGAGAGGTTTGTTTTTAAAAAATAGGGCTGGCACCTTTTGTGATTATTGATTAATGTGATGATGAAGGCTCTCAGCCATCCAGCCGGCCTTCATGTGGGTTGCCGACTCACCTCCAGCTAGTTAGAGCTGAAGAAGCCTCTTGGATGAGAGGTGAAACTCCAGTTGCCTACGATACAGCGCTTAGATTAATGCGGTGATTATATTTTTTATGATTACTGTGTAAAATGTCAGAAAGTAGTGATATAGGTTCACTGCAACTTCACAAAACCAAAGGTGACATCTTCACTTGACTTGTTTTAATTTAATGAACAGTCCAAAACAAGAGAAAGTTCAATTTACAATGAAGCTAAACAGAGAAAATCATCAAACACTTAAATTTAAGAAGCTGAAACCAAAGAAAAATTTGCAATTTTATAGAGAAAACACTATTTTCAAAATCAAACCTCTCCAATCTGGGCGGGATGGCGTTGATCTGATTGAGAAAGAAAAGCGTGATCGCTCGCAATTAAAGTCAGTCAGGTCATCAAATAAAACAGAGCACTGCTTCATTATCTGGCCACTAGCGATGCTTTACAGGCTAAAATTAGCAACCCGTGCTCCTGCGCTGTTGTAGATAAGTGTAGCTAAAGTTAAAGTTAAAGTTTGGGTGTCGTATGCCATCAAAGGGCGGGAATGCGACGCTGAAATAAATCAAAATGTGGGGCTGTCAAGCTCAAATCAATAGCAATGTATCAATCGCTAGCTACCTATTTATCTACAGAGACAACAGCAGACCAGTAGCGATTGAAAAGGACAATAATACGTTGGAACAACAGAGTTTCATAATCCTCGGTTTGAAGTGTGCCTCTGAAAAACCTCCATCTGCAGGGTTTTATAGCCTGAACCCTCCATCCCAACAAGGATCGGACCCCCTAGGCATGAACATGGCTCGGGGTGTATCGTCTTTGGTCTTGGTCTTCCAAAATTTGCGTGACATCCAGGTTAGGACAAACAGATTAACAGCCCAGCTATCAGGTTTATCTACACAGATGTTCTCAGACGATGTTTTCTTGTAAATCTTAACAGGAGGCAGATCCAGTCGTGCGGGGGAGATGTTTTTCCCTCTCCGAATAAATAAGATGTGCAGTTTGCTTTCAGACACTTTAGAGTCTCTCATACGACTTGTCTTCGGTATTGAAACCCGTCCAGCTGTCTGACTACAGAATGAAAGGCGATATTGTGCAGAAGACGTCTGTTCCACAGCTGACCTGTAGTTAAAGCTTTGAAATATTAGTGGAAAGGCTGACACAGGAAAGAAAAACCCTCACAGATCCAAACTCCGATGCAGCAGGAGAGAAACTTTTCTGCCACATTACGGGATTATAATTGTGGAGTTTTTCAGACGTGTGCCTTTTTTTTTGTCTCGTCTCTTCATATTTTGTGACGCAAGCAGAAGTAATGCTGCTAATGACTCTGGCTTTTTACTTTGGGTCGCGTACCCTCCAATCAATCTGTCCGCGCAGGAGCTAAAATTAGATAATCCAGATGTTTTGCCGTTCGTCTGCTGCGCAAATCCGCGAGCCAGACGAGTTATAAATGGAAACAATGTCATTTCTGTTATTGAAGACATTAAAAGAAAATCTCAGCGGATGACTTCAAGAAGAAAGAAAAGCAGCACAGCTTGTCACAGTGGCTTATTTTGTACATGAAAGGGCCCTTTTATCGTCGAGCGATATATTTATCTCTCGTTAAGATGTTTATTTCTTCGAGTCCGGATCATGCGGATGGATCCGTCTCGCTCTCAGCTTTGAATTTGAACAGGCTGGATTTGCAAAAAGAGCGGGAAAAGGCTGCTTCAGCTGTTGCTGTTGGTCAGCTGCAGCCTGTCTCTGGCGATAAAGCAAACGAGGAGGGGAGGCAGTTATTTTCTTTTCTTTTGGCAGGCTAACACACCTCTTGTCTGTGTGTACCTCCGTGCTGCCTGAGTGTGATCAGACGTGGGAGGGGGCTGAGGGCCAGCTGCTCGCTCCCCAGGGGCCGGTCCCTCACACGGGGTCGCCCCGGGGTCAGGAGTTGGCGGGTTAGGGTTATTTACTGTATGTGTGCACGAGGGAGCGAGGTGTGAAGGAGCTGCTAGTACATATAAACGCTTGGCGAGGAGTAAGGAGCAGGGGTTTGTGAAGCGATTGCATCATTTGAATATTTTTAAAGCCACGTCAACGGCCGTCAGTTGGTACGAGACTTCAGTATCTCAGCGGATATTGGATCCACGGTGCTCAGAAGATGAATCCTGCTGTCTTTGACCTTGAGGTTGACTTCTTTGTTTTTGAGTGTAACGTCTCAACAACAATGAAAGGGATATTAATGACTCCCTAGCACCAATAATTACCTCCACCAAGGCGGTTATATTTTCACCCATGTCTGTTTGTTTGTTGGTTTGTAGGCAAGATTACACAAAAACTACTGAACAGATTTCCACCAAACTTGGATGGAGGATGCTCCCCGGCCTGGAATAGACCCCACTAACTTTTGGTGCAGATCTGCATTAAGAGACAAATCCAGTGCGTTTTTCAACATTTTCGCTAATTTCACAAGGAATAATGCATGGATCCCACTGAAAAATCAGGCATATTTAGGTGGCTGGTATCAAGGAGTGTGTGTGACTGAGGTATGCGCTCTACTGAGTGCCCTGTAGGTTCTTTTATGACCAGATACCTCCAAAACTAATGACATTGCCTTCAGTCTCAGCTGTACTTTGTGTTAAGTAGTGTTGTCACAATACTTAAAAACATTAGCTTGAAAAATACTGATGAACTGACCACAGGGGGAATCGACCCAAGTGTAAAAAACTTGAATGAACGATAAATAAAACGAGGCTTGTGTGCTGTGATATTTCAATATTTTTGATAATGCTAGTGTTTAGTGCTAGTTTGCAAATGTTAGCATGCTTACATGCTAAACTAAGATGGTAAACATGGTAAAACATCCCTGCTTAACATCACCTTATTATTGTCCTTTGAGCATGTTAGCATGTTGATTTTAGCGTTTAGCATCACACACAATTTGAGCTACCTAAGGACACCCTTAAGGAGCTGCTAGCTTTAGCTCTAGACTCTTATTCTTTTGACGTATAAGACTTATTTTGTGTCATTAAATGAAAAGTAGTTCAACATTTTGGTAAATATGCTGATTTGCGTTCTTGCGATACCACCGCTGTATGTTAAATATGAAGCTCCAGCTAACAGCTGGTTAGCTCAGCTTAGCATTTAAACAGAGGGAAACAGCTAGCCTGGCTCTGTTGAAAGCTAACCAAATCTGCGTACCAGCACATCTCAAACTCACTAATTTACATGATCACCCTCGTTTAATCTAATACAAACATGCTTGCTTTTTTTTTTTTGCTCTATGCTAAGCTAAGCAAAGCTAATCAGCTGCTGGCTGCAGCCTTTCATTGCACGGACAGCCATGAAAGTGGTGTCAATCTACTCCTATAACTCTGAGTAAGAAAGGATATTTGTATTTCCCCAAATGTCAAATAATTCGTCTTCAGCCTACATTTTCTACTTTTTATTTTGAAATGAAGCTTCGTGTTTAAATGAAAACCTGAAGCTGAGTTTTTTATTCCTTGGACCTGTCAGCGAGCAGCCCTGGCGGGAGTTTTTGCAGGACAAAGCTTGGCTGCAGACGTCCTGTTTCATGTGAATGTTTCTGCTGAAGAATGTCTCCCTGTTCTCCTCGTGTGCACATTTATATGATGGGATTCATCTGCTCAGATTAAGTGGGAATGTTATCCCCAGCTCAGGGACTGACTGCCTGACTGCCTGCCTGACTGCCTGGCCCGCCTTTACTGCCTGTGAACCGTTGGTCGTTGGACAGCGCCAGAACTAATGTCTCTCGCCAAGGGGAGGCTCTGAAAATATGCACACATGTTGTTCAAGGTCCAACAAGACACCAACAGCCTGATACAGGAGGGAAAATGTAACAGCAGAGGCAACACTTTTTTCCCCCTCAACTTTGATGGGCAACAGTTTGAAAAGACACGTGTTGATCCTCCCGAATATCACACTGTATGTTCTCGCAGGCGTTTCTTAAAGGAGAATTCCACCAATTTTACGCATGAAGATCAGTTTACTCGTTGTGAAAACAGCTGTTTAACGTCGACTGAGGCTTTGCAGTATCAACCCTGATGATCCCACAGTGATGTCAGAGAGGATGCCTCAACTTGAAGGATTTTACATTTGTAACAGGACGCCTGTAACACAATTTGGAAGTGTGGGAACGTGCACATTTTGGCCTCGAATGGGAGTCTTATGATCAAGTTGCATTGTGGGAAATGTAGGAGCCAGTTCTTGGGTCAATACTACTGTCAAGATAGGAGTTTTTCTCGCGATATCTACCTGAACCTCGGCTCTCGCCCGTCATCTCCTCCGACATGGTTTGGTGCAGCGGTAGTAAAGAAGCATTGGATTAATTATAAGATAACAGGAATAACAGGTTATTATAGGAAGTAAGAGTGAGGATATCTCTGCCGCAGCTGCATCAAGTTTAAATCTGTTGTCACGTGATATTTATATAATTTGAAATCAAACACTCTGTCAATAAACAGACAAAACTGATTCATGAGCTTTTATTTCACTATTTCAATAAATACTAAAAAATGTTGCTTTAACCAGGGTTTTATATGAGTTTGCCAATATTTTCAGACCAATGTTGGCCTTTACTTTATTAAACATGGTTGATGTTGTCAAGCTGTGCGGTTCTCTTCTGATATGATTGAGAGTCTTCTTCGACCACAGCTACATAAAATCTGTCAGTGAAAACCAGCAATACAATTTATCATCTCTCTTAGTCTCTAAGTTTTTAATTGCTGTCGGTTTCTCTGGGCAGTTTTAAAGCGTCTGTTGAAGATCCAAACATCATTTCAAAGTTGAAAATTATGGAGGAGACTTTAAGCATCTGTCATTTCTGGCATGGGATCGGTCATATATATAAAAAACATTTGACACTTAGATTAATCAGTCGATCCTTTTTGGTATTACTCTTTGCATTTAAAAACTCATTAGTAAAGCCTTTTAGTTTAAACACTTGAAGTATATATTTCATATCCAGCTTCTGTTTGTGGCTACAAACACCAAATGTGTCTTCGTCTTTTTGTTTTTTTTGCTGATTTCTGAGTTCGTCGGCTGCTGATTCCCGCAGGATTTATGTGCTGCGGTCTGCGGCCGTGCAGAGAAACACCGCAGCCGACACAAGATCGTGTAGGAGGGAGAGTTGGCAGTGTTGTGTCAGGGGCCGAGGAGGAGGAGGAAGAGGAGGAAGAGGAGGAGGTGTGCAGACAGGCAAAAGTTCACCCACAGCAGGCAGACTGGTCATCTAAGGTGGAGCGCTCAACCCGCCGCCAGACTAGATATCTCCTTCGGTTTGAAAAACATCAGGAGTGTTGATCTTGGAGCGGCCGCGTGCAGTCAGGAGAGACGAATTTGTATTTGTCAGGCCGACTCAAGTTCCTAATTTTCCTGTTTCCCCCCCAGTCTTTCAGTCTCCTTTTTATATTTCACTCCTTTCCAAGTCCAGACGACTCTCTGGATGACAGATGATCTGATGGAGGCTCAGCTGGGCTCCACATGCAGAGAGTTTCAGACTTTCAGTGTTGGTGGACTGACACGTTTCAGCCTGTCGTTGTGTAAAATGTGATCCTGATACTGCTACAGGTGATGTTGGGTACACTCGGCTCACCTGGTACGACGGATGTGATGTCACCTACTGAGAAGAGAGAGCAGAGGGTTCACAAGATCACGTGGTCACATCATCTTGCAAATCCGTCTTGCCAGGCTTCAAGCTATGTGTTTGTGGTCCAAACTACAGTGGGTCGGTCCAGTCGGTGTGTTTACGATGTAACGGACCAGCAAGAGAAGCGACTGCAACAATGGCGGCTCCTCAAGATATTAAGAGCAGCTGCTGTAGTCATCCTCAACTGGCTTCAGTAAGAGTTTGATTTAACAACCGGATCTCCTTCTACTGTTGATCTGATTGGTTGATGTTGGCTTGTGATAGACGATGATAGACAGACGGTTCGTCCAATCACTTGCCTGGACAGGAATACCAAGAAACGTGAGGTCACCAAACTTTTTTTAAAACGTTCCTGTCAGATTTGACCAGTGATTCTGCAGATGTTAATGTCCTGGTGACCGTTGAAGGTGAAGTGATGGCTCTCTCCCCACTTATTTAGAGATGGACCAAGTCTTGCAAGCCTGAAATAAGTGCCAAGATGGCTGCTGGGTGGCAAGACTTGTCTTAAAAGGCCTTTGGTCGTGCTGGTTTTGATCTGATCTCGTGAGATTAAACTTCTGCGGAGCAAAAAACGAGACATCTTAATGACACCAGAAATGCTTAATTATTCCCACAGAGACCTGACTTTACTGTCTAATCTCACGTTGTGTGTCTTAGTTCAGAGCTTTATTGTTCAGCTTCCTGACACACGACAAAGAAATCCTCATCCACATCGGCGACCAAGACCCTGAAAAATTGTGGCTGAAAACATGGATCGCGCAGACATGTTGTATCTATTCTGAGACTCCTTGTCTAATCTAATTTGCATTTCAGAGGCTTTCTCACCACAGGCATAAACAAAACTGTGCAGAATTGGTTTAATAGCTGCATTATTCTATTTCAGCCTCCTGTGGTCGACAGCAGATCCAGCGTGTCTCCTAAAAATGTACTTCGTAGCTCTTCTTGCTCTCAGCCGGCATGAGCCTCCGTCGCTGTCAGTGATTTACGAGGCCTGTCATTGTTTGGAGAGAGACACATATGTCCTTCTTCTGAAATAGACTAGAGTAGACTTTTTTGGGTCTTTTCCACGAGGACAAGCTCGGTCAGGTGGCAGTGAAGGCCGGTCACTGTCAATTTTTAGTCGCTGCTTCACTGAGAAGAGCCCTCGGGGCCGTTTGGGGGTTTGGCTTTTTATCCTGGCAGATGTAGAGGACACAACAATCGGCCACGCGCTCCAGCCTTCAGAGAGCGAGCGAAGTAAAGCAGGTTTTATTAAAAGTGGTGGAAGTATTCTGCTGTTTTATCTCCTTGAATTTGATCGTGGGTTCCTGTTTTTCTGCAGTTTAATTTATGACTTCCTCGTATAAAACATCTTTAATAATGTGCAAAACTGGGGAAAAGTCACCGGTTCAAGCTTCTCAAATGAATATTATCTAGTTGTCTTCCTCTTTCCTGATAGTAAACTCAATATCTTTGGTTTTAAGGTGTTGATCAGACTAAACAAGTCATATTAAGGCGTCACCACTGACTCTGATTACTTGTGATGGCTATTTGTTCCCTCCAGGCCGACCTTCAGTTGACCAAATGATTAATCGATTGATAGTTTAAGCAAGAAAACTTCAAGAAAGTAGTTAAAAAGTGTCTTGTTTTGTGCGACCAACAGTCCAGATTCAGAAGGTCTTCAGTTTACAGTGATATTAAATTATAATGTATTTAATAATTCATTAGTCCATCAGCAGAAAAGCCAACAGCATCTGTTTTGATTAATTATTAATGATTAAAGTTATGGTTCAACATACTTCCTGCTTCTTGAATGTGATGATTGCTGCTTTTCTTTGTCTCATGTGACAGTAAAGTGAATATCTTTGTGTTTGAACCCTACTCAGTATTACTGATGATTAAATCGAGCTCGCCTGCTTCTTTCTCATTATGAGATGCTTGACAACAAACATTGTGCGGCTGCAACAGATTATTAATTTCTCATTTAAATTATTAATGTTTTTTGGTCTATAAAACATTACAAAAATGTGAAAAACTGACAAAAAAGCACATCTTAGAACCTAAAGTTTGTCTGTAAATGTCTCAAACCCTTTAACATTCACTTTATTTAACTGAGGCCCAAGAAATGCAGCAAATTTCCACATTTAAAACCAAATGTTGGGAATTTTTGCTTAAAAAACATATTAAACTATTGGTCGAATATCAAAATAGTGCAGTTGCAGTTGTTGCAGCTCTAAAATACTGACTGTCAGTGAGACACTTTATAGACTGGATCACTTTGAAGCCTCTGGGCACGTCTGCATGACAAACGGCAGCAGTATTAGATCTTGGCACAACGAGCATGCTGCATACTGATCGGCTCGCCGATGCCAATGAGACGAACTCCTTGAACTTTGGTGTTGACATTTTTCGATACTCGATAGTGTTGAGGCAACTCGGTCGGTGCGATAAAAGTAAATTCGATACTCAGCCGCGCTAACGACAGCAGCGACTTCCGGGGAGGCGACTCGCGGTTGATTTGTTGATGCTTGTGTCATATGTTTTGTTTTGCAAAAGTTTCCCCCTCTGCTGCAATCAATTATTAGTCTATTCAATGTGTCCGTTTTTGCGATCACTTCAAAAAACAGTTAAAAAGCCTCTACGTTTCTGGAGTTCAACGTTTTTCTGCTTTATAAATCAGATGCCGGATCCAATAAATGTTTGCCTTACAATGATTTATCTCATCATGGACATTGTAATCAAATATTTAGGATCCTGCAGATCAGATTACAGCAGATCAGTTGCCTCGAGCTTAATATGCGACCTGGACGTCCGTCCTCTCCTGAACTCGACAGCAGACGGTGCCTTTACAGACTCGGCAGAGATCAGACACAGGAAAACAGTTCGGCGGGAGTGTTGGTGGTCTCCTTGTATTGAGTCCGCTGAATGAGTGGGTGGGCTGGGGCGAGTCGTCTGTCTGCCAGGGTGGATGAATGTTGCTGGTGAATGGCTGCCACTCAGCTGTTTGGCAAGTATTTAGCATAGCAGGCAGTTATAGGAGGGGGGGGATGGTGAGCATTTATATCCACTTGTAGAAGAGCAACCAGGCCTTAATATATACATACTGACATTACTGATGTGAGCACCTGTCCTGAGACATACATGCTAACCCTGTGATGGATACCACGCAGCTTAAATCTATGCATCCACCGACGGGTTAATGCTCCTCCGGCCCTGCAGCGCGTCGCCATCCAAGCATAAATGAGTAATTACTGCCGCAGCAGACACGTCACTTCTGGGAAGCCATTAGTGCAGATGTGTGTCGTTGAAGAAGGGTTTGAGGTTAATGCAGCGACGGCGGCTGCACTTCGATATAGTGCAGAAATGCGAGGCGTGTTTACAGAGCGGCTGAGCTCTCTCTGAACAGAAAGCAGGCCTGTTTTAAGTATGAGGAACACATCTGAGCTCTCAAGTGGAAACGAAAGCCCTGGCTTATGAAACAATAGTCAGGGGCTTTGAACACATGTCGGGGAGGGTATTACTGGAGACATCTGAACTCCCTCTGCACCTTAAATGCACTAGGATTGGGTTACGAGAGAGGAAGATTACGGGGGCACTGTGATTCTTAAATTATTTGGACGATGATGTGAATGTGAAGCCAACTGGAGGAGTGCAAGAGTTTCTTCTGAGGTCGAAAGATCGAAGGCAAGGATGGAAAAATTAGCTGTTATCGACTGTCTGCTAAACCCTGGCTGCCTTAGTTATTGTGTGTCAGGGTTTTTGTTCTTGCATGTACTTTAAAGTAACAGTGGCAGATTTAACACTTGACAGAGCAGGACAGAGCTGCTAACGTTAGCTTAAACTCTCATATAGCATCAATTTAATCAATTCCTTGCACTTTTTTCTGTTGCTGTTGTTTGGTTTTGCAAAGTTTAAAGTCCAAACTCTTTTACTGTCGAGTATCGCTCTCACTATGCACATCGACTCAGCATTTGGAGTTTCTGGAGGGGTTTTAACCAGAAGTGTTGTGAGGAGCTTAGATATCTTTCAGTGGCCGGCTAGTGCTTTTGAAAATGTACTGGGTAGGGTTGTTTTGAAGTGCTTGGCATTGCATAGCCAGGGGTGCCTCTGTGACCCTGCATAGTTCATGAAATGGTCTGGGAGGAGGAGGAAGAGGAGGGGGATGGGAGCGCTGTGCAGGGCAGGGGGCATTAGGAGCCACACAGCTAAGAATAACCCCAGCTGAAGGGGAATACTCTCAGGGATCCCCCCCCCCCCTCCAATCAGCCATTCAACCCTGCAGTCCAGCCTCAATTAGGACACTAAAGCGATCAATATTCTAACAAAACGCTGCCATTTTCTCCAGACAGGAAGTGGCTTTGTCACAATAGGGGCCCTCAGACAGACAGGGGCCGCCCCCGTCTCCGACTCCCCTTCGCCTCCCCCACCACCTCCCGTCTGCCTCCTCCACACTGATGAAACCTCGTGTGGTGGGTTTTTAAAGCCACGATTCAAAAGGAGAGATGAAAGAGATTAAAGATACTGCAGAGACTGATGTCAAACAGTCTGATGATTGCTGAGGATCACTTGAAGCTTGCTGCTCTACAGCTGTTCTCATTTGTATGCTGGCAGAGAGACGACACCGCTGCATCGCTCACCGGCTAATTCGCTCTCCCCAGCGGGGCCGCCGTCTGCAGCTTCAGTCGGTGTGCCCCAGCTGGCGGTTTGGTTGCGGGGGACGGCTGCATTTGAGGGGTCACTACCTGGACCCAGTGTTGGCTCTCTCCTCAGCATCCCACCTGCTCGTCCTCCATGCAGACCACCAGGCTGCTCTGCCGTGATTCACCCTCCCAAAACACAACCCTTTGGGGGCGTCGGTGCCTCAGCTGCATCTCCTGCAGCCACCCGGTTCACACGCAGCAGCCGAGCCACTCTATAAAGTATAAGTACAAATTTGAAGTACTTTACTTGAGTATAGAGCTCCACAGTCACTTAAGTTTTTTTATTTCATGCTATTTATACTTGATACTGAAAAATAAATGTACTTTTTTACTCCACTACATTTATGTGACACACAAAACAGAAAATATGATGCATTGCTACATATAAAACTCCTCATCAGTGTCTAAAACAGTTAAAGAAAACAGTAAGATGTTATAAACGCATGCATGCATCTGTAATCGGTTATATAATATTTTTAACATGTTACTGTTCAGGTAGAAACGGAAAGCGAGCTGAGAGAGTCCCCAAGGTCCAAACTCAAACAATACAAAATGCAAAATGCAAGAAACAAAACAATGAAGAGCGGGGAAGATGTGAAACAGGATTACGCAAGAATACAAACAGGAACAGGAAGAGGAGAGGCATGACGGGGAACAACTGGAAAACACAGGCTTAAATAGTGACGACTAATTAACAAATGAAACAGGTGAAGAGGAGAAAAAGGCAGGAAAAGGACAAAGGGAGGAAATGAAAAAGCAAAACATGACACAAGAGGACGGTTTTAAAAAACTGTCCTCTGAGATGATGAACTGCAGCGAGTCTTCAACATGGCATCATTTGAATCTCTGCAGACTTGCGGTGGCTCCTGAATTAAAGAGAAACAGAGGTGTTCTGCCACTTTGGGCCAGTAAACAGCACCTCCGCTCTCCTGGACGCCCCGTCAGCATGTCACCAGCCAGAAACCCACCGGCGCTGCAGCTTACTCAGCACAATCTCTGTGTTTATTATGTTTTTAACACATAAATGATCCCAGACTCAACGCTGCTACGCTAACAGAGCTGACAGAGCTAACAGAGTAACTTCAGTCCGCCTCAACAAGTCTCATCGAGTCAGTCGGTGACTGGATGTGTGTTTAATAGACTGCCGACAAGGTTTTAATGGTCATCTCCTGTCACAGGAGCCGTGTTGTGAGTCCTGTTATTATCTACTTAGCTTCTCCGCTCCCCCCGTGGTGTGAATAAGGGTCAACTCACGAGCTCATCGGGGACCTCTGCGGCCCACTTTAGGAGATGGGTTGCCGTGGCTACAGGCCCGGGAGCGCTGTGTGCATCCATTATGGGAGGCATGTGCGATGGGGGGGGGGGGTTACAGCCTTCAGGGGTTTCAGCGGCAGCAGCTGTCCCTCAAGACAGAGGCCGCACATCTGGAGCAGCTAGCTGGGCTGTCGCTGTGTCGAGCCTCACTGGTTCAGCTGCATCTGGAGCATCTGGAGCTGAAACTCGTCGCCCACTGTGACCTTTTTTAAACTAACGTATCGAAGGTTTAATGGTTTTGCATTGGCAATAAGTTGCTTTGTCAGTCAGCCTTTTTCATTTCCACATAATTACATGCCTTTGGCGAGATTTAATTATAAACGTACGCCATCATGTCCTTGGCTTGTGGCCTTTATCACCAGCCGATGCTTCCTGGTGACCCCTCGTAGCAGGTTTGTCTATAAACTGTGAGCAGTTTAACCAAAATGTTTCCATAACGAGTCCATAAGAGGCAAAATCTTCAGTGTTTTACAAGGGAAAAAAAAAAAGGCCAGAAACAATTAAGAAAAGTTTTGATCGTAATGATGTTTTATGTTCTTCTTTACTGTCTTGTTTACCATCTGTTGACCCCTCACATGAGTCTTGTGACTAAGTGGGAGGTCTCCAGGTTTCCTCCAGGTTGGGAACCACTCAACTAAAAAGTTTGAGAGAAAAGAGTTTTTCACCCGTGTCCGTTTGTTGGTTTGTGATCAGGATTACACAAAAACGACTGAACGGATCTCCATGAAACTTGGATGGAGGATTGGTCTCAGCTCAGAATAGACCCCATTCACTTTTGGTGCTGATCCAGCTAAAGGGATGGTTCCAGGACTTTTTTTTTTTTTTTTTTTAAATGGCAACACACCCTGTGGCTGCTGAGGCGCCTCGCCCACTAGTAGAACAGGTTGTGCTGCGTTGAACATGCATCATATTATCGATGAACTCTATATGACACCTTTTAACTCCACCATAGTTTGCTAATTGCTAGTTTAAATAGGTCATGTATTAACCGTGTTGTGTACCTGTAGACATGAAAGAAGTAAAATACCCAAATAACATTTTAAGATCAGTCTGGCTGCTGCTGAAAGGCGTGAGGAGCAACGAGCCTCCTGGAAAGCGAGAGCCTGCTAAGCTCTGCGTTATCACAGGAAAAAAAAAAAAGGTCAGTTTTGAAAAATGACATCAGCAATGAAAACAGCTTTGCTCACAGCGAGATTATCCCTGGGTGTGGTTGGCTGGAGGCCGTTCAGCTGGAGATCAGCTGAGGTTACAATAACACACGACCACATGTGGGATAATATGGAATTGATTATTTAGGTAATGTGTGTTTCCATTCTGCATGAGTCCGAGCTTTTGACAGATATTTCCTCTCCGGTGTATTTCCAACCCCCCCTGCACGCCCTCAGATCCTTATAAAAGGAGGTGGTGAGAGTAAAAAGCCGTGGAGGAGGAGGAGGAGGAGGAGGAGGAGGAGGATGAGAGCACGTGCCATCCTTCGTCCCCTGAGCTCTCTGCAGCTCCGGCCAGGCGGGCTAATCCACCCACGGCCAGAGAGGGAAAAAGATGAGATAGAGATACAAGTTTTATATCCCGCCCAACCTTGGCCGATATATGCCACAGACGCTCTCATCACGGAGCCGCTGTGTGTGTGTGCAGCTGTGATTCGTTACACTTGATACCAAATAGAAAACTGGTCTCAAGTGTGTCAAAGAAAGCAAGACAAGAGCAGCCAGTATGAAGGAGGGTCTGATACTGATATAGATTATTGGTAATCCATCGAAATGAGTTTTTAATTCAATGACTTCATAGGCAGTATTTGCCAATATGGACACAACTATAAAAATAATGGAATCATGACCCGAAACTCGTGGACTTGGTCTCAAAATTAAGAATAATCAGTGATGAAAAGTAACTAAGTACAAGCACTTGTACAGTAATTGAGTAAAGTATTTTCAATCTCCTAAAAACACTATAAAATCTAAACTTATTCAATGAAGAAATATTCTGCATGGCTGAAAACGTCCTTCAACATCTTCGTTATTTTTGTAATATAAGCCAAAGTTTCCAAACGAGCTGCAATGTTGGTCCGGTTTTAAATCCCAGAGCAGCAGCACTCCAGCGACGTTCATCCAATCAGATGCAGGCGGTATGTTTTTGCATGGTTGACGCATGGTGTAGCCTTTTAGGGTCAAACGTACAAAGCTGGGAAGCCCCTGTGGACACGTACCACGAGTGGTGACTACAGACAGAGAGAGGCGGCTGCATCAGAGCAGAAGTAGCACATTTATTTTATCAGCAGCTATCCGATAATGCTGAATATGGTATCTGATAATCATCCAGACAGGCTGATAAGTCAAGTAAGCACTTGACTTCAGAAGTGCTTTTGTCAATAAACGCTCTGATGAAAGGAATCATTAATCATCTATTTTTCAAAACTAAACCGACCCAAACAAAATAAAAAGCAAACACTGAAAACTGAGAAACTGGATAATCAAAGTCTTCAGGGTAGATCCTCTGGGGAACCTGAATGTTGTTTTGGTTCAGAGCGGTTCACTGACTGACGTTTCCATCCCTCGAGCCATAACGCTCATGTGTGTCTATAACTGGGAAGACGGGTTGAAGGATGCACAGCTGTGATTATACGAAGAGATCATATTCACACTCCAGTGAAACCACAAGGTCAGATAACGGCAGGATGAGCAGCAGATAGATACGAACGTATCAAGGTGGTGAATATAGATCTCTTTATAATACCCATGTGAGAAGCTGGGGGGGGAGTTGGTGTATTCAGAGGTTACATCATGCAGATGTGAGCCTCCGGGTGTAAATCACACCTCACAGCGGTGCAGCTGGGTGCGGCACTAGTGGTGGTGGTGTTGTTGACAGTGGGGAGGTTGGATTGGGGGTTTTGTGTTGAGTCGGGCCGTCATGTTCCCCTCACTTGCGCAGAGACCTTGTCTGTCACTTTGTTTTGACAGAGCTGGACTGCTCCCAGGACGGCGTCTCGCACCCAAAAGTCTCGCCCGTCGCTGCTCAGACACGTCTCTCGGTTTTTGGCTTCGGCAGAGCTCCCATCTGTCACTCACAGATTTATGGGGGAGTCCTCGTGCCTTTCTGAGAGAGCGTGGGAAATCACAAGCAGATTGTACAAACGGCTGTTTTGCAACCCTGATAAATGACCTTGATGGAGTTTTCTGGTTGCGCATCACAACACGAGCGCTCACAGCTTCTCCTCGCTTTTCTGTTTTTCAGGGCGAACATCGATGAGGTGGAGACGGAGGTCGTGGAGATCGAGGCGAAACTAGATAAGGTAAGACGTTTGATACTATTATCTGCAGATGCACTTTATCCGTCGGTCCGTCTGGTCCTGTTTGGCTGATTTCAGAGGCAGGAAATTAATAGTACACTGCTCCTCTGTGGGTTTGGACTTTCAAGCATGTTGCTCTTCTCACTACTCTCCAATCACTGATCTCCTACATTGAAAGGCATCTTAATATCTTCAGTCAGGCCAGCTGACACTGTTGGTTCACGTCTGTGTTCTTGCTTTGCAAGTCAGTTGAGATCAGGCCAGGATAACATGCCCATCAGCTACAGCTCTGTGCCTGCTGCGTCTACTTTGAAGCACACCTGCTGTGACATCACCGACTGAGGTGTGGCCAGGTGTGCAACATGCTTGAAAGTGTCGGAGCTGCTCTGTAGTCTGGTGGTACAGCTGGTTACTTCTGTATCTCTTGCCAGATAGCGGCAGGGTGAACAGACTGCGTCCAGGTTGGGTGATGTTTTTTTAGCATCCTTTGTGTTGCAGCTGACATTACACACAGCTTTGCCCTTTATACAGCTGCTCACTTACAGCATTATAATACCCTGCAGTGCCTAATCCTGCAGTGCTAACATCGCTAGCCTCCGCTAATGTCACTCAACAGTTCAGTTCAGGTTCAGTGAAACGTGACGTGGCATCACTGCCAGGACTCACAACATTAGACTGCATCACAGCGGCTTTCAAAGCATCCAGTTTCCTTGTAATGAGGCAGCCAGATGCTTTTCCCCCCGTAACACTCGTGTCCCCGGTCCATCTGCTCCTTTTGACGTTGAATCACGGTATGTACTGTATATTTGCGAGCCAGGATTAGTCAGTTCTCCTTTTTCCTGCCATCACTGCTGGAAACTGGAATATTTCTTATTCCATAATCAAACTATCGTCTTCCAGTTCCTGTGAAAGTGAAAATCTTGGACTCGTACTTTCCTCTACTCACTTACTCACATTTGGATGTGAAACATCTGCAGTTCTGGGATCGATTAATACTTTTTTTTTCTTTCATCCTGCGCATGAGTAATTCTAATTTAATCCAGTTACAGTTCAACATTAGATCCCGAAAAGAGGGAAATCCAGTAAAGGAGCTCTTCAGTGATCCATGTTTCGGTTGATTTTCTCATCTTGATTGCCAACGCTCTGTTAGCTAAGAATAATTCCTTTCTCCGGTACACTCGAGGGCAGCTGAGGAAAGGATGGCAGCAGAGGAAGACGAGCCAGATTCAATCTAAATAAACATTTTTAATGTCATTTGTTTCTTTGATTATTTTCTTCTTTTTTCAGGCTCTATACCGGATGTATAACCATTTCAGTTTATCCCAGTATAAGTTTAAAGTTTAAAGTTTCGGCCTCACATGTCAGACAACTGATCAGTCATCAAAACTCAGCAGATTTGATTTAAAAGACGTTAAAGTTTAAGACAATATGAGAACAAATAATGACTTTCATACCTCAAAAATACGTTGCAGAAAAACTCAAAGTATGAGACAAGTTTTTCCTTTAGCAGGCAGAGAGGGATCATCACAGACCATCGATAGACCTTGATTCTTAAAGTCAAACCTGTTTTCCCTTCTCTTCTAACTTTCCGAAAATGTCTAACTACTCCTTTAAACATAATGGAAAAAAGCTCCTCAGTCTAATGTCTGGTCAGCAGCTGGGAGGAAGTGGAAGTGAAGTGCTGAAAAACCAAAAACCTGGCGTCAGAACACAGACCGAAAAATAAGAAGAGCTTAATTTTCCTGTCACGAGAGAAGAAGCTAAACAGGCTTCGTGGCAAATATCGAACATTTTGCTGACATGTACATCGTAGTGGATCCAGTGTTTGTTCACGACTCTCTGGTGCTGGATCACATTAAGTTCTCTATGTGTTTCGGGTCGCATGCCGATGACACATGGACCCCATCTGAGCAAGCAACACTACTGTATGTTACCGCAGATGATAACTAGACAACAAACACCCAGCTGTGTGACACTGACTGTGGTCCATGTGTGGGAATGTGCTTACAGGTTTTGATCTCAGTGGTGTTGAAGCATCGAGGATTGATTGTGTCTCAGAGCCACGAGGTCACGTGGAGCCTCTGGTTCACATACAAAGAGACAATACGAGCTCAGCTGCACTGTGAAATGTTCTCTGTAATTTAACAGAAAATTATTGGCTGATAATGGCAGTGATTTACGGTACTATACTGTATTTACTTAACAGTATTATCAGTGAAAATCACAGCATATATTATGAAAATACAGTATTTTAATGTATAGTTACTGTAGATCTACACATTTACAGGAGTATTACAGTAATGTACTGTGTTTCCATGTTAACCTAACCATATCGCTTGTTAGCATGTTAGCCTGTCAGCTTGTGGATCTTGTTGGACCACTTGTAGGCCTGTTAGGCTGTTAGCATGTTAACATAACTGTATGGTTCTTTACCCTTATTACAGTTTTTCCTTGTAAAGTACCATTTTTATTCTTTTTTTTTACGTTTGGCATCATAATGCCACTTGAATACAAATTCACAGCAGCTTACTGTGATATTACTTATAATTACCCACCATGCATTGCAGCACAGATTGATTTTAGTGAGTTATGATTCCAGATTCCCTCATGCAGACCAATATTTTCATGGTATATCTATTTTTTCACATTTTGTTTATGTGTTTAACTATTAAAATATATTTTCTGTCAATATTTTCTCTTTACATAAAGTTTTAAATGCTATTTCAAACACTTCCCTTTATTTACATTGTTTGGGCCTTAAAATAGCTCAAATCTAGGTCATATATCACCTCTAATTAAACTCAGAAACATAAAAATAAAAAGTAAAAGCTCTTGAAGTTTGTTTCCGATTATAAAATGTACCTTTACAGTTACTACGGCCGTGCCAACATTAAAATGACGGGTGCGTGGTGAATGTGATGCCTTCGGTTATCCCCTCCAAACTTCTCTTTTGGCTCCACAGCTGGTGAAGCTATGCAGCGGGATGATTGAGGCAGGGAAGGCGTACGTCAGCGCCAACAAGCTCTTCGTCAACGGCATCCGGGATCTGTCTCAGCAGTGCAAGAAGGACGAGATGATCTCGGTGAGGTTCTGAGGAAGAAACACAGCCTCTGTTTTCACCATTGTAGCCTTTTATTGTGGTTTTAATGTATTCATTTTTTTAGTGGATAGGAATGTATGTCTCCTGGGATCGGGACTTTCCACCTCTTTTGTGTGTTTTAGCCTTACAGCTCTGCATGTGTGTGTGTTTCTGTGTGTGAGTAAACCTGATTACTAACAGATTAGTAAGCGAGGATCTGGAAACTCACTTCTGGCTCGGCTCGCAGCAGCACCAGCGTCTTGCTGTTGACATTAAGCACTATTAAAAGCCTTCTTGGCCTCGACTGTATGACTAATTGTGAGTTTCTTATTAAAGTCGTGTTCATATTTGTAGTTTCCATTGTAAAAGAAAAAAAAAGAAGTGAATCAGCCCTGCAATTACAGTTCCTTTTTCCCGTACAAGGTTCAGGGGAAAAAATCCTCAGTGCACCTCGGTGACATTAACCAGCTTTGACTTAATTTTAGCATTTTGCGGATCTTTTCATTTTCCTCAATTTAGAATTCAAATAAATTTTGGTTTCAGTTTGTGACAGCTTTTATTGCTCCTTTTTTTAACCCTCAAATACAAACACAGCGGCTGTTCTCGGAATATTTCTTTGTCTCGTTAAAGAATTATTTTCATAATATAACTTTTTCTTTGCAGGAGTGCCTGGAAAAGTGCGGTGAAAGCCTCCAGGAAATCATCAACTACCACATGGTAAGCCGGGCCTGCGCTCCTCCTCCTCCTCCACTCTGTCCCCATATGCTCCACATACAGTAGATTGAGACGGAGCAGCACCGTGATATCATCCCATCTTCTCACTTAAGGCCCCACGAGGGTCCTGTATTCCCTTCAGAACGATACAGAGGGTCAAGCCGAGCCGTGCTCGACCCGATTCCATGTGGATTTCTTCTTTCACACATCATTAAATCTGTCTGCCGCTGCATAACCGTCAGTACTGTAGCTGTCAGTCAGAGCGGTGGTCACATCTCAAACCACAGAGGACAAGAAAGACACTGACGCTGTCTTTCCAAAGCTCCTTCAGACCTGCGTCACTTAACTTTTAATCTGATGAAAGTTTCACATGTCAGAATAAGCGCCCTGTTTTTGTCACAGTTACATTCTTACTGGGTTCGATGTGGTCACATTTCAGTGGTGACGGTGGACACCACAGACATGTAGCGGTTCTGTTTGTGCTGCTTTCTGGAGTCCACTTTCCAAAGATCCTCACATGCGCAGTAGATCGGCATCTATAGGAAGATGTGTTCCCCGCGACTACTCTCTGCTTTCTTTCTTCTGTTCCCAAACTGTGAGCAATCCCCCTCCGCAAACTGTTGCACATTTGATTGTCTTTTCTATCGTTTTAAACCTGAATTGTTAGAGATGCACACATCTTCACACTGTTTTGGAGACCTTGTAGCCTTGTAGCCACACAGAGTCGGCACGTAAACTTCCTCTGATGAGAAAATATAAGTCATCTTCCCAAACTCGTGGACGCGGAAAGTATAATTTTGGCTTGAGGTCTTTTGAAAACACTGTAATACATTAATTATCTATCAGATCATTCTACTGCGTAAAAGCTGTTTTCTCTTCATGGTGGAGCCGATCAGCCGTCCAACCACAGCAATAATCTGACCGGCTCTGTGCTTATTGTTTTAAAGTGTATTCATGCAAACTGCACAAATGGACACATGCATATGGAGCCTGCGTAACATACAGCATGTGAGCTAAATGAAAATTCAGTCAATATCTACTCAAGCTGATGAAAAGTGAGGGTGAGAAGATAATGACTACATTTTAATTTGTATCCTTTGAAAGTGGTGCAGCCTGTGAGAGAAGACAAAACCGTCGTCTTCCTTCTCATCACAATGTTTTTTAACACTGTTGTGAGCTGTGAACTCTTAATAACGTGGTGCTTTAATACACACGGGAACAATAAAGGCCATTTGTGGAATTTTTCTGTTTTTCCAGCCAGTAATCCGCAGGTATTTCAGCAAAGGCTCCCCTGATAACATTCCTGAGAGTCACGACCTTGAATAACAATAACACTGACGTAATATATTCCCCAGCTTTGTGACTGTACTCTCATGAATCTGCATCTTCCCCCCCGACTTTGAACAGAGCTTCTGCTTTACTGCTGACTCGTTTGGACACCCTGCCCCCAATCCTGCCCCTCTGAGCCCCCTTTGAAGTCCGTTAGCTTGAGCTCGTTGCGTGCTGGACGATGCTGTAAAGTCTGGGAGTGTGTGTGTGTGTGTGGATCACATTCCTTTCAAAGACGTGTCATCGCAAATCAGCCACTCCCTCCACCCCTTACCAGTCTACTACTATAGAGAGAGAGGTCAGTTTTACAAATGGAGGGTTAATGGAGCGGGTCGCTCAGCCAGGCGTGGATTTAGCTTCAGCTATTGGACGGTAGTAACCCTGTGTAACCTTGACATGTGGGTTTACGCGCTACATACGGCCAGGCGTGTGTGCATGTATGTGCGTGACTGTCGATAGCATGTAGACGTACAGTAGTGTCCTCGAGGCTGACATATATGTGTGTGAGGGGTCGACCCAGAGAGCTGGATGAGCCGATGGAGCGACGAGTTAAAGGTCGTAATCACAGCGATTAAAGGAAAACTGTGCCAGAAGAGAAAAAGGGTTGACAGACAAGCAGGAGTGTAGATTACAGGACAATATGAAGGGTGCCAGTGACCAAAGGTTAAATGTCGCAAAGCATGCTAACAGGAACGACGACAAACTGATTGAGTTGTTGACAGTGACAGAGAAGGAGCCTATGTCCTAAATATGTAATAATTATATATATATTTACATATATTTGCATGTTTTTTAAACACCTGTAAGCCCGTTTAAAATAGGCGAGTGACTCCTTTCCGTTTGCCAGTGGACGAGTTTGCCTTTCTGTTTACATACTTTCTGTTTTTTCTGGTGTTTCATGTTTGACGTCATGAAACGGTAAAAAAGCAACAGATCATACAGTAAAAACGTTTAGATAACACAACGTGCCGCTGGATCACAGGAGCGATGGTTGCTGAATACGGTCCTCTGTACACCTGTGTAGAGATTCTCATAAAAAACAGCCATTTCTGAATTAGACACATTGTTTTTTTTCTGGAGCTGGTGATGGAAATAGCCACGGAGTGAGCCATCTCACTTCTTTCTCATCTCTGTTGAGAGTTGCACATGTGCAGCACCATACAGAGGTCAGACACAATGTTACAGTGGTTCCTTTTTTTTAAATATCTTTTACTTCAGTCTCTCTTTCGAACTCAATGTCGATGTTCAAACGATGCTAAGTTCACACAGTTTCTCTTGACTGTCTCATAACACTAAATACTCCAAACGTTGCTCCAGCGAGCTACACAAAAAGGCGACACTCACAGGATCCAAACTTGAACTTGCTGACAGTCCGTTCGCGAGCCTGAGTTTTAAAGTGCGTCCCTTGTTGAGAAATCGCTGGCGCGCACATAGCCTCGACTTTTCCAGTTGTTGCAGGGACATTTCCATTAAAAATAATGTTTGTTCGCTGGCTCTTCACTTCCTGGAATAATGTGAGTGGATGAAAAAATGTTTATGTTGGTTACTGGATGTAACTTACGTTCTATGAGTACGTGTTAGCCACAGCTGCAGTGAAGCACGTTACTTTTAACAAGCTAAAACACGTGACGGTTGTTATGGTGTTACAAAATATCTGCTTTGTGTTGTTCATATTTTACACTCGGAGGTTTTGGCTGCAGATTGTGATGTTTTATTTAAAAGCATCGTATAGTGAGGCGTTCCTTTTGTCTTGCTGCTCCCTTTGTTAAATGATTTTGTATTAAACCTCTGGCAGTTTCAGGATCGCATGCTTCTTTCTGTTTCCAATGCTTTCTCCATTCCCAGTCGGTCTGTCAGTGTTCCTGTCAGACTGACAGATTCCCTGTTTGTCGGGTTCAATGTGTCACACTTTAGAGACCATAAGAGAGCGCGGTCTGGCCTGGGACCAGCTGGCCTCCTCCACTGTAAGCTCAGCTGGGTTTTCAGCCTCCTGTTCCCCCCCCCCCTTCTTCCTCCCTCCAGTCCATTAGAGCCAGGAGTCTGACTGGACATTAATATGATTGGCTCTCAAAGGTTTTCTTTGTACTTTGATGTAAAAGCAGAACAAGGCGGCGGAGGCGGCGGTGGTGGTGGGTGTGTGAGTAGTACGAGACCGAAGCGATAAGAGGGATTCCCCCAGAGATGGAAGATTTCACCGGATGATAAACATTTGCATCGATGTGACCTAAACGCAGCGAGGCGTGCCGCTGATATTCAAACTGAAGCTGTCACATTTTCCTGTTGACATCTTTTTACATGTCTGGATTTTAATCAGGAAAGACACCGTGTGCATTTAAGTGTGTGACGCCACCGCAGCCGAGGGACTCCAGCAGCGCTCCAATGAATAAGAAATGAGGATGGTCATATCTGCGTCTTGTGACGGACGTCCCTCCGCGTGCTGCCACTGCGAGAATATGAAAAGGCGTCGCACAAATGGGAGCCGCTGAGTGCCAACCGCCCTTGTTGCGGCCACGCTCGGATGCCTTTGAAATAAACTACAAACGTTGCATACTTTCAAGCGTATACATGGACGAGAACCCAGACGGGCAAGATCCGAGTATGAAAAGAGTCCTGGCCCTTTTGCTTCCCTCCATTTCCTGATATCTTGGCTCTCTTGCCCGTCTAGCGCGGCACAACAGAACAAACAGGCTCTGTTTGCATGAAAGTCTAACGCAGGCCAAGTGTAGCTGCTTCTACTTCTGCTTCTCCCTTCCTGAAGATTTCACAACAGATTTTTTCTTTTGCCGACGGGCGGCGAAAAGCATCAAACAGAATCAGGCCAACATTTATTTTTTTTTAAACAGTCTCTCTTTAATTCAAGCGTGAAACTCCATATGAACACTCAATAAATTATTGACTTGTGTTTGACTCTCTGAGCATCCATTAGAAATGAGGCGAGGCCGACACAGAGATGAACATCCGAGCTGCCGAGTCTTGAAGACTTATAGGGTATAGTCGCGTGTATTTACATTCAGACGGTTTTGATTTTCCTGATTTAACTCTCGTTTGAATGGAGTAGATGTTCATGCAGGAGGCTGAGTGAGTGTATTCCCATGTGGGTTGCCAACACTGGTGTCTCTCAGTTATATTTGGAAACTGGAAAACAAAGCAAGACGCGCAGCAGGAAGCCGTTTCTGTCTGCTGCTGCAATCCTTATCGTTCCCTACAGACTGTAACTGCATCCTTTGTTCAGACGGTGAAGATGTGTCTTCAAAGGCAGCGCAGTGGTCTGATGGAGAGACTGATGCTTAATTAACACTCTTATTTGTGCCTCCTTAAGACTTTGTTGTTCTAGTGTTCCTTAAAATACTTCATACTGACAGCAGCACCCGTCCTCTGGAGAATATGATTAATGATGAAGGCCTTTAAGGATTCTTGATCTCCAGTGGCTGAAGGACAGATTCACCTCACAACTGATCAATAAAGAGGCAAAACATGCAACACGACCTTTAACTCTTTCAATCGGAGGCCACTTTATTAGTTCATATATACAGTTTTTATATGTTATATCTATGTTCAGTCTTTGTTGACCTTAGCTGCAGTTACATGAGCAGTGTTGCTTTAATTTGATTTAAATCATTCTGATTAGAGATTCAGACTCAACTGTTTGCATTGGGTCCGTGTTCTTGGCGGCCAACGGATTTTCATTTTGAAATGAGAAAACCAAAATCTGGAAACAAGCTTCTACCATTTAGAAATAGAAAAAAACAAGAACGATCTTTCTTCCGTTCTTTGTTTTAATGTTGAAGTAGAAGAAGAAGAAGAAGAAGAAGTGGTCCTGTCTGTTAAAACAGTTTTCAGAATGGACCCACATCGTGTCCGGGGAAGGAATTGTATCAGACCAGATGTTTTTGTTTCTGTCCATCCAGGAAACTGGCTCTCCTGCACTTATATTTTGTTGTTAAACGTATTTTAAAATCTTTACACCACCCGATTAAACCCGATTGAAAATTCCTCTGATCGGGCCGGGTAGGGCTAGATTCTTGTCCAACGAAGGTGGTTACATGAGGTATTTTTATTCTCACTCTTATTCTTGAGGTTATATTTAAAGGTGGTGTTTCACTGGACTACATTATAATGAGTAATATTTTACATTTTGACATCTTTCCTATTAACATGCATGCGGGATGCAGAAAATCTGCACATTACACAAGCAGAAAGGTTGACGTCATGGCGGGAAAGCACTATGAAGCAGATCGGGTCTTAAACCAACAGTTTTTCCCGTCACACTTCGACTCTTTCTGTCTGATCTGACAGACCCACTGTACCTCCGCTGCGTGTTTGCTCTTGTGTTTGGATCAGCACCTCGGTCTAAAGATAATTGCTCGACTGACCTCATTAGATCAGTCTGTGTGTCCCGACACGCCGGTGGAACGAGAGTGAATGAGCCGACTCTCAGTCTTACAGTAGTCCATTGTAATGTGATTGTGTGCGTCTCATTCCTCGGCTCTGATATCAGGTCCGGGAAGATGTGCCAGATACTCCTCACTTACCTACTTTAAAACATGTTTGACAGTGTTTTCTTTGTTCCACATTCAGGCTCTGTTGTGTGTGTTGATCTGTCTGTCAGACGTGAGAATAAAATGTTATGATAGTCGTTAATCGCTGACAAGATTTCAAATCCAAACAAGAAGGATCTCATTCATGATGTTAACAGCCTATGAGCTTAGTCATCTCATAGCGTTAGCATGCTAACTGGCAAACGTTGGCATGACAAGACGCTTGCAGTTAGCACAGTAGCATGCTAATGATCAGGATAAACATATTTGAAAGCTTATGTTCCCACAGGTCTAGCATGCTAATGTTTAGCATTTAAGTATGCGTTGATGCTTCGAAACAATGAAGTAAGACTTGGCCTTCATTTCAAGTTCTAGTCTTGTCTTATTTTAATAAAATCTAAAATCCCAAACCTCTATTCCGTTGTAAAACATTAGACATTTGAACAGAATTTGATTTAACATCACACAAAACTGAAAAAAAAAACAGTTGAGGTTTGATTTATATATTTTTCCTTCCTTTTCCCTTTGTCTCTTCCTCTAAACAATGTTGGAGCTCCATTTCATTTGGAGAAACATCACTTAACAGGAGCTCAGAACATGCTAACCTCCGTTCCACAGTTATTGTAACAAGTTAGCATTCAATGCTAAATGCACTGAACAAACATGCATGATTTTCCCTCCATACAAAACATGGGAAGTTTCAGAATACTACTTTTTTCCCACCTTTGCTGGTCGATTTCTGAGTTTGAATGCATATTACTGCCGTCAGTTGTCTGTTAATGGAAAGTGCTGTGTGTGAAAACCAACCACAAGAACGCATGTCTCCTTATTGTATGCTTGCTCATATGTAATGGTGTATATGTTGGTTTACGTAAGGTCTCCGTAAGGTCACGGTACAACTTAATGGCATCAGTTTTGGATATATCCAGCCAATTCCAGTGAAAGCAGGGAGAGATTTTGACTTGTTGATGGTGCTACTGTAGACGGCGAGTTAGGGGTATCATCTAAATTAGGGACAAACCTCTGGGGACCATGAATCTGAATGCAGTGCATCTTACATTTGTTAAGATCTCTCTTTTCTAATCTCTTTCTGTGGGGCTGGTTCTCATCAGACGACCTGTGGCACCCTGCACAAAGAAAGTAGGGTGTCAACTTGCCACAAAGCAGCTCAGGAATGCTACTACAGGCAGCACTACCCCCAGAGCCAGGAAGCCTCACAGCAGCTCTCCTGCCACCACACACAAACATGGACCTGCGCTTGTTGACTCGACTGCATTTAAAGTTCGCAGGTTTACATTGAGCCACCTCAGTCCCGTCCGCACGCCGCCGCCCGACGTCATCTTACACCCAAGTGTTTTACGGCCGCAGCACACCGCTGCCCTGCTGCCTCTGTTTGCATGTTTGAAGGAGCTCTTGATGGCACAAGACTCCACTTCTCACTTGTGCTTTTGGAAGAAGCTTGTTAAACTGCAGCCAGGAAAAAAAAAACAGACCACACGCGCTCAATCAAACCCCCGGGCGAGTCACAGACAGCGGCCTTTGAACGTGACAGGACGCCATTAATAAACACTTCATTATCTTGTCTGCAGAGGTTTGGCTCACCTGTTTGTGTGCCGCCGGCTCATTGCTGGTTTCATGAAACGACAAACAGGACGAGAGGGCGGCTTCGTTGTTTTCACTCTCACACTCATTTGGACCCAGTGAGTTTATAGAGCAGTAAAAATGAAGCCTTAACCCGCCATCAAAACAAACACGTCTCTCTCAGAGGTGGTGCCGGGAAGACAATGAAACTGACCGCTTCCATCTCTGCCATGTTTTTATTTTGAAGTCCAGTCAGATCCAAGTCACTTAAATGTATTTTTTAACATGTTACTGGCTTCCAACAGCGGGTGTGGACAAGTTGCCAGTACTGCGGTTGGGCCTCCGCTTTTCTGCTTTTACATTTACTTTCGATGTGACGTTACTTTTGACAACGATGTCTAGAAAATCAGGAAAAACCTGTGGAGCTCTCAGCTGCTCCAACAGTCACAAGCAAACCTTTACTGTCTGAGACTACGCACTTTACATAGATTCCCTGGGCATGCACACGAAAATGTCAGAAAATGATCAAGAATATTATAATTATTGGTTGATTAATAGTGTTTTCATTGTAATTTTGAGCCTCTGTGACTGACCTGTAGTTTGCCAGGCGCTTAATGAATTAACCAACAACATTAATTCGTATTTTTTGATTTTTTTGCCTCATGTAACTGGTCTTGAATAATTAAATGCAGCTCTTGATTGATTATACTAGCTAGCTAGCTCAAACATTGGTATATCACACAGTACTTAATTACTTGAAATGTGGCAGATGGTCAGGTTTTTTTCTCTATGTTGTGCCCTACGTCTAAAATATAAAATCGCTGTCTGTCATCTTTAATCCAGCTACCCTGTCAGCAGGTAGCAGCAGACGCTCAGTTGCCTCCGTAGGAATAGCAGCGCCGCTAGGTGGCAGAACACACAAACCAGTCCCTGGGTTCGTCTATGCAGAAGTGTCTGACTCATAATCAGCGCCTGTGTAATCCCTGAGTTTAAAACACCCGTAAACCTACTTTTACAGCGCCGTGCAAACTCAAATCTTCTAATCCACACACACAGTTGTTTATCCAATTATTCAGACCGGATGAGGATTCAAACCCCTTTAGCCGATCCAGCTGCTCAGTTGTGGTGATGCCACATGACGCCGAGTAGGGTTTGCACCCTGCGTTTTGGATGCAGACTCTGCAGTGTCACATTGTACCAAAAGCCTCCTCTCCTCCTCCCTCGTACTTCCTCCCTCCCTCTCTGCCCGAGTGACCTATTTAGCAGCGGCAGCAGCGGCAGCGGCAGCAGCAGCAGCAGCAGCAGCAGCAGCGGCAGCATGGCAGGAGGAATCACACAGGATGTGCCGAGAGGGTGAAGATGAGGAGGAGGAGGAGGAGGAGGAGAGGATCCTGAATGTAAAACACCTGACCAAAGGCAGCGTGTTATTGTGTCAGAGCAGGTGTAGTTTGAGCCGGAGTGACTCTCCTCCACCTTTCATCCTAACGGGCATCGAGGGCCGATTTGCATCCTCTGCAGGCAATCGTGTGAAAACGCTGTGCTCTGTCGCCCTCTGTTGGTTAGATTGACGGTGGTTTGACAGAAGTACGTTGCTTTCCCTCCAAAAGACTTTGAATGAGAGAAGCTTAAATGCACGAGGTTGTGCAGACAGTTTGCATTATTTGTCATCTATTTGTGCTATAGTGGTTTAAAGGCTAATAAGCAAATAATCAAAAGGAACTACATCTTTTCTTTTCTTTTCTACTGTCAGATCTTTTACTTAAGATGAAGTACCAACACATTAAGATCAAAATACCGCTGATGTTAACTGTTATAATGAGATATTTTAGACAAAAGGTTCCCAGGAGAGGTGGAGTCCCTTCCAAAGATAATGGAAAAGAAATATCAAAAAAGATTTCACCTTTTTTTCCCATCATGCATTCATTTAAAAGAGACCATCTGATTGATTTAAAGTTGGAAATAATCCATTGACATCTGAAACATGATCAGGATCCCTGACGAGACACTTTATTTTTAGGGGTCACGGGTCATAAAAAGTTTGGGAATCACTGGGTTAATCATGAATATATTATATTTTTTTATCTCATCATGTGTTTTTTAATGTAAAATCCTAAATTAATAGGTGATTAGTCACTACAGCCATCTGTTAAATGTAGTTTATACAATCTATTATGTGTAAACAGAAAATGTAATGATTTTCTATCAATATTTTTATTATTGGTTGGTCTGAAAATTAATTTCTTGATTAATCTACTGATTATTTTCTCTGTTAAATGTCTCCTTTGACCTCAACCAGATTTATTCTTCTATCACAAAACATACAGAAAAGCACAATCCTCAGAAGCTGGAAGTATCAGAACATTTCTTATCAAAACAGTTTACAGGAATTGTTTTGTTGATCGGCTAACTGATTAAATGACCGATCGTTTCGGCTCTTGTTTTGATGAACTTGTTCATCCGCATAACCATTTCTTTCTAACATAATAATCACAGCTGGTAATTCTTTTCCACAGATGTATAACGTTTAAAAACATAATCAAGTAATGCTCTACCTTCTGTCCATCTGTTTCAGATCCTGTTCGACCAGGCTCAGCGGTCTGTGAAGCAGCAGTTGCACAACTTTGTGAAGGAGTGAGTAAACCTCTCACTCAGTCAGGTTTTCCCTGCAGAACTTTAAATGTTTAAATTATTCAACACAGGTAGAAACAAGTCCATAACCTTCAAGCCAAGATGGATGTACCCTTGTTGCCCCCAAAAACCTTTTTGGGCATTGTTAAATATTAAACAGAGTACAAGCTTCTGCAGCCCAAACAGACAGATCATGAACAATGCAGCTGATGCAGGTGACCTGTAACCTCTCGCTGACCCCTGTGGTCGCTCTAAATATGCAGAGTTTGTGATCCAGTGTGAAGCTGCTTTACTGATCTCGTCTGTGTGTCTGTGTGTCAGGGATGTTCGCAAGTTCAAGGACACCAAGAAGAACTTCGATCGGGTGCGCGAGGATATGGAAATAGCGCAGGTGAAGAACGCTCAGGCTCCGAGGAACAAGCCTCACGAGGTGGAGGAGGCCGCCGGCACGCTCAGCATCACGCGCAAGTGCTTCAGACACCTCGCTCTGGACTACGTACTACAGGTCAGTGTGAGGAGGAGGAGGGAGTATTACTGTAAAATATTTAGATGATGTTCAAGTAGACTCATCTCTTGGGGAATGACCGTGACGCAGCTCTTCTACCCTGCAGCGATGTCAGTGTCCGCCCCTTCCTCCTGTATGACACATTCCCGTCTCTGTTCGTAAAGCAGCATGCGTTTATTTTGCCCCACAAGTTATACCCTCCTACCATCGCAGCCCCGCGGGCATAAAGAGACTGATTCAGTGTGACCGCCGTGATGGGCCGTGCCCTCTTTTTCCATTCTTCCCTCTGTCTGCCGGGTGCCTTGTTTCACTGCTCTCAGACATCTTACCCTTTTGAGTCTTAATTGAAAGTGTCTCAAGGCAGAGAAGGTCAAAAGCTGGAGGGAGATGCGCTATATGTATAAGTGACCTCTTAAACGTAGCACAAAATGTCATTAAGGTTTGCATCCGCTACGATATACAATGTAAAAGGCTTCAATCCGGGGAAATGCCACGGGGAGTTTGTTCTTTTATGGCTGCGTGTTAGGTTTTTGACCCATGAGGCGAAAGACTGTGGTTTATTATGTGTTACAGTAAGAAAAAGATAAATATCGTCCACAAGAGGGAGTTATCTCAAGTGCCTGTAGGTGAAATCCTCTTCTTGTTCCTGGACATTAATATGAAATAGTCCTAAAAAGGCCTGACCCAGTCTCACCCAGTCAACCCCAGTCAATTCAGAGCTGTTCTTGAACCAGACTTTGGGCTGTTCTGAGCGGGTTTTCTCAATCTGTAGGAGTTTGAACACACTGAATTATTTATTTTACTTGCCTACATTTTTTTATGCAAAAATAAGACTGCAGGTGACACTTTAAACTTTATATTACTGCATTTGACGCCCATGCACTCCGCCCTACGATGAGATGCAGATTTAAGATTTTACGACATGCACCTGAATGCATCACAAGTGTCAGACTCTGACACACACGAGCAAAATAAACCAAATATGAATGAATGAATGAATGAATGAATGAAACACGCGTCTGTCTTGTTCTCTGCAGATCAACGTCCTCCAGGCGAAGAAGAAGTTTGAGATCCTCGATGCTGTGAGTGCCTGCAGACACACAAACACAAACACATGCATCATCCTCTTTGTCGTCTTTCTAATATATTCCACGTACAAAGATCTGCACGGTCACAGCACTTCATTATGTTAAAAAAACAAAATGCTCCTGTCCCATCCAGATGCTGTCCTTCATGCACGCCCAGTACTCGCTGTTCCAGCAGGGCTACAACCTGCTGGATGAGATCGACCCGTACATGAAGAAACTGGCTGCTGAGGTGAGCGAAGCGTCTTTGCCACCGCTCGGCGCGTTGATCCATCAGCTGGCGTCATTTCCCCCAGGCGCTCTGTCTCGATTGGGTTTATCCTCATTTGAACTATTGACAAGAGGCAGCTGCGTAATGCATCGTGTGAATTTCTGCTTCCTGGTTGATACTTTGTTGTGTTTTTGATTTGATTTTGTACCTAATAAGAAGAAGCTTCCTCTCTGCTCGCAATAAAAAAGCTTCATTACAGTTCAAACCGTTATTTGACCCACATGTGTTACTGTGCTTTAAACTGTTGGTCACAGCAGGTCGACTGCTGCAGGAATCGATGCTTCATTACGAAACACTGACCCAACATGTCATTGGAGGCTTAGTTTGTGTTTGCAAGTGGAACATGTTACACTCAGCCTCTGTGAATCACTCTGACAGTGCCTTTACTCTACTATATCCTGCATGTTACGTTTCACGGGATGCACCTATTTTCAGAACACTGAACATTTTTGTTGTTTGTTGACTTTCAGCTGGATCAGCTGGTGATTGATTCAGCCATGGAGAAGAGGGAGATGGAGCATAAACACGCAACCATTCAGCAGAGGGTGAGTTCCTGTGTTTGTTTTTCTTAGATTGACCAAATAAAAGTGGTAAAAAATATCATCATCAACCCTTGTTTAGCTTGGGAAAATCTGACAGAGCATTGAGTCATTTTACCTCAATGTCCTGACATTCATCTGATTGTGAAAGGGTGCAAATACGGTGACAACCACAGTAGAAAACAATAAAGAAACAAGCAGGCAGTAAAGCAAATAGTTCAATAAAAGCCAATTACAGCCAAAAAAAACAACAATTAAATGATGGAAAAAGTTAAATAACAAATAAATAACAAGCTAGTTTGCTAAGCGGGAAGAATATACAGAAACAACAGCAATAAAACAATAACATAACACTGCAGAACAACCTGTATACACTTAAAATGATCTACCTACCTGTCTAACTTCAGTAACTCTTGATATTTGTTACATCTATTAATGGAAAAAACAACTAAAAGTTGATTTACCGAGACAAGACAAGTATCTACAGGTTGAATCTAGTTTTTGAATTCTAGTTTTTTTGACAATTTAATTGACAAAATCGCTGTAGGCAGTAACGATTGCTGTAAAATGTTTTATTTTTGATGACGAGTCATAAGCAGATGTTTTACGCCGACAAACTAAAAGTGGGATTGTGCTGCAGCAGGCTGCTCAGTCGGCACCATCTGACGTACCAACACTCGTACTGCTGCTAGCTACAGCAGCGAGGAAGCTAAGTGTCGACTTAATAGCAAAAGTAAATTAATATATTTTTCATTGGTTAATTCATCCATGTTGCATCAATTTATGCAATATCATACATATTTCTTGTTCTATCTCGCTGGGAATTACAGAATCAAATGTTATAGAAAAAGATAAATTCGAGGCCAAATTGCCCCGAATGGTTTTAATCATACTTTCAGACTTGAAACAGGTGTTTAATTTTGTTCTGTGTGGTGTTTAAAAGTTTACATTTAAATTGTAGTAACCCTGATATGTCATAGGAAGAACTGCCTGCACACTGGATGCAAAAAAGTTTCTGTTGTTGGATCATTTTCAGCACAACTTCTGCTTCTGAGGAGCCTCTTCTGCCTTTCTGTCAGTGTGCAGACTGTCTTCTCCATCAGACGGTCCTGTTTACTTTGGCTGCACTCACACACCTGACACTACCCTGAATCCCAGAGCCCTTTCAAGTGTGTTTGTCTTTGATATTTCCCTGTGATAGAAAGGACTCAGACAGTCTGGATGGTTTGAAGTTATAGACGGAGGGTTTTCGACCCTGAAGAATCTCCCTCTTGTCTGTTAGTTTCTGGCAGGTTGACACCGAGCTGCTCTCATGAATCAAACCGGGTGTGAATGTGCTCACATCTCACCTCCAGGATTCCAGTCTGCCACTTGGCCCAGTGCATCTGTTGTGACTGGGATGGGATTAGACCTGGGCAGCTGGGAAGTGTTTGATTAATCCCCTCTAACAAAGTCCAGGCATTGATTTAAGCATTAAATCTGTTGGAAGTAATGTTTTTTAAGAGTCTTTAATCCCACTGTTGTCTGCTGTAGATGGTCAGTACATTAAGTGCAGAATGTGCTGATGTATCAGAAGGAGCCTCGCTGCCGACTCAGACTAGCGAAGTGCTGATCTGATGCTTTTTGAGCATTTTTATCCTCGCTAGTGTCGCGAATCTGTCGATGTCGGACTCACCAGAAACTTGGTATGTCATCCAGATAAGTGTGGTTTTTGCAGGACATGGCATTACGCGCTTCAGCAGGATTCAAGTGCACATGTTTCTCTATAACTTGTGTATTTGACCTGACATCTATGTGCACGGGAAGTGATAGTCTGCCTTGTAAGACCAGGTTATGAGACACGTTTTCTACCATAAAGGAGGTTATGCGATATAGTTTGTAGCTGCAGGAGGACCATGTGAATTGCAGGTTGTGGTGGCTTAATGGATCTTGCACTTGACCTACATATGAGCGAATGGAGTCTGTCTACTTTGTATTTTTAGATTTAGTAAATGTGTTGTTTTCATGTTTCAAAAAACAACCACTGTCAGGCGCCTCGGTCACACAACAATGCCACGGGGCGGAAAAACATGTTCTCAGGGAGTCCTACAGCCTCACAGAGCACATGGCTGCAGACTTCTTTAGTTAAGCGAGCAGTAGTGAGGATTTAACCTGTAACTGTTTGTTATCAAGTAAATGTTGATTGCACAGTAATGACTTTAGGATAATTACACAATTTGCATTTGGAATTGGTTGAATTTAGTTTTTTTTATCTGCCACCAGGCACAAAATCTCTCACTAAAACGAAGGCCAAGTGGCAGCCTGGTACCTTTTCTATCTCCATTATGGACTAAATGATTGAATAAACTTTATTTAAAGGTTTTGTCCTGTGTTGGTGGTAGTTGCTACTCTAAGGAAACAATCTGGTTGTCTTTGCAACGGTGGCGCCAACAATAATACAAAACTGTTGTTTTCCGTTTCCACTTAAATTTTCACCAGTAACATTTATGTCCTTTCATATTTCACCAGCTTTTTGTTTCTATTGTTGCACATTTCAAATAGACTCTATGAAGTTGGACTTACCAGTAAATCTGCTGACTACTTTCTAGATTAATTGCGTAGTGGCTTGGTCTATGAAATCTGTCAGGAAAATGCTCATTTCAGTTTCCCAGTGTTGAGATAACATCTTAAATTGTCCTCTTTTGTCTGAGCAACAGTCCAGAACTCAGGGATATTCATTTTGACAGCATATAAAAATGGATAAACACTAAAAATCCACAATTTGACTAAGCTAAATGTTAGCATTTTTGGTGGAAAAATGACTTTAATCGATCAGTCAACTAATCATTTCAGCTCAACTATGAACATATTGTTCCCTGGTGTTCAAATAATTGAACCCATAAATGTGGGGTGCGCTCCTTGTCCACCGTCTTGTCATTTAATAATTCAGGAAGCCATCTTTTCAGCGGGGCCAGTGTCTGGCTCCCCTGTACCCCGGGATCAGTGGCCATCTGTCAGACCTCTCCGGTCAGTAGTGCTCTCCCTCCAGGCACTGTGGGTCTGTGCTGTGGATAGAGCCACGGGGAAGGGCCGGGTCACATGTGGGGCCAGTTATTGATCTGTTTTCGTCAGAGCTGTTAGACACTTAAGCTTCACGCACCATTCATCACCAGTGGACACGGACTGTAGTGGTCCGTGAACGAAGGTCACAAAGTTGAAGCCGCATTAAAATCTGCATGGCGTGAAAATATTGTGGTGTTATGGTCGGTGGGCGATGTTTTTGTTGCTGAAGACGAGTAAGGAGGATAATCAGAGGTGCACTGAACCTGAAAGATTATTGTATTATCTCCACCGAGACTCGTCTGCTGGTTTCTAACGCTCTGTTCTCTTCTCTCTTGCCTCTATGATCCTGATGACACCATCTCCCTCTCAGACCCTCTTGCAGGTGAGTCCTCCTCCATTTTTGATTTCCCAGCTGATCTTTTACTTGAAACACATCTTTGGTGTAGTGTGTGTCGGGAGGGTCGGCCCACAGTGTTCGTCAGGAACACGAACAAACCCCTTTGAAGTTTTTTCTTCAAGCTGGAGCCAGACTCTCAAAGCCTTGAGGGCAAGCTGAAGTGAATCCTGAATCATTTATACAAAACAATTAGAAACGCTGAGCTTAGTTTGAACGGCCTGTATAGACGCTGTTTTATCGCCTATTGCAAAGGTTTTTGAAAATAAATCGATAACGGTGTAGTTGTTGACCTTTGCAGATGCTTTTCCTGCACAGAAGCTCTGCAGTTTTTGCTTTAAGTGACAGATAGTAGAGCTATTCATGCACAAAACTGTATGAGATCATTGTGTTTTGTATTTGCCGTCTTTGTTCTCTGCTGCTTTTAGAACAGCGTGGCCCACTTTGTCGAAGAGATTTTTTTTCTTCCTTGTTTCTTTTCTTCCTCATCACATCCAGCATGTCCAATAACCCTTGTGTAAACTTACACAGGACAAAGGGGGGCAGCAGCCCTTAGTCAGTCGGTACAAGCAAAAAAAAAAAAAAACACACAAGAGAGCAGAAAGGGAGTTAAAGTGCTCCAACTGTGGACTGTCACTACTGCTGGCTGGGCACACAGTGAAGAGAAAGCATCTAAATGCCAGAGCCATTCATTTTTAACCACACATTTAATGGAGAAGTCCTGTCCGAGGCAGTCGGCTCCACCTGCTATTCTATATTTCCGCGTTCACGTCTCCAGAGCGGCGCTGCACGCTGCCCCAGTGCGTCAACAGATTTATTTTTACTCCACATGGATGTTGTAGTGAGAAAATGATTAGATATATTGTTGTTTGTGTGGTGCTTTTTATGATAGGCAACAAAACATTACATGAGAACAATAAAATAAGGAGAAAATGAAGAAAAACAATGTGAATATAAGCATATTTTAAACATTTCCAAAAGCGTGTACAATGAAAAAGGTTTTCAGGAGAGATTTTGAAGAGACAGAGGGTTTCATAGTTTGGAGGCTCTAATAGCAAAAGCCCGATCCCCCTCTCATCACTCACTGTGACCTGGGAGTTATCAGCAGGTCTCTGTCCGCAGATCAGGTCAATAAATCCAAAATGCATGTAAGGACGAGGCCATTTAGGGCCCTCAAAGTGGGCAATCAAATGTTTAAATCAATTCTAAATCAAACAGGAAGCCAGTGGAAAGATTAAAGCACAGGGGCGATGTGATCATACAGTTTCCCTTTGTCTCAGTTATGAGTCGGGCAGCAGCCTTTTTCCACGTCGGAGGGGAGCCGTGGCTGATAACAAGCCGAGAATAGATAAAAGCAGGCACAGCTTCCTGTAAAATAGCAAATGTTAAAATGACCTATTTTTTGAGATTATCTTTAGCTGGAGGACAAAAGATGAACAACATTTTTTTTTTACTTGGTCATCAAAGCAGAGGTTTGCAACAAATACTCAAATAAGATTCCTAGCAGCCTATTAAGTGTTATTTGAAAGTCCACCAAGATTGGCACCAACAAACATGAATGAACAGGGGGTGGGGCTCTTTGAATTTAAGAGCATGTATAGCTGAGTGTCATCAGCATAGAAAAATGTATAAATCATGATTTTGAAAACCGAAGGGGGCCGAGAATAAAACCTGGAGGACACCACAACTGGGATTTCATGGAAGTAGAATAACCCAGGGCAACAGAAACAAGTAATAAATAAATGTACTTAATATACATAATGTAACTACGTATGAAAAATATTAAGATTTAGGCCTGTATTTTCATTATCAATTCATCTGCAGATTATTTCCTCGATTAGACGATTCATGGCTTAATATTGTGTATTCTCAGTACAATTTCCCAACAGCACATATAAATGTATTTAAATCACTACTCACTATTCAGCCAACAGTCTGAAAACTCAAACATATTCAGTTTCCTTTCATATAAGTGGATCAAAAGCATAAAATCCTCACATTTGAGAAGCTGCAACCAGCAAATGTCACATTTCTGGTTGAAATATTACAACACTGATGAATTTATTATCAAGATATATGTTTAATCGATCGAGTAATCATTGTAGCTCTGCTAAAATTATGTCGTATTAGTCTTAAAATTATCCTTTTTATCTAATTAATGTTGTTATTTCCTTGTCCTCATCCTCAAAATCCCTTTTGCATTTGCATTTTGCACTTCAGCTCATTAGAGAAGTCAGAGAAAGTCGTGTTCCCGATGATTCAAACCAGCTTTATTTTAAACATTGACAGGAGTGTGTTCAGAGGAAAGTTTCCTTACTGTCGAGCTGTCAGGAACTCAAAGCCACTGATCTGCGTTAACCTTTGCTCCTGACGACTGTTGTTCAATCTCGTTTTTTAATTAAAGCCTTAACCTGAGTCTGTCTGATCCTGCGATTCACCTCACAGTGGCACATACATCTATTACAGACAACAAATTTTGTAATGTTGCTTCTGTATTTCATGGCTGGATGGAGATGTCAGGGGTTTTGTCACTTTGTAGTGAAGTCGATCAGGTCTGTTGAGGATTAGTGAAAGCAGGTGTTACGGCAGGATGGGATGAAGGCGTAAAGCCAGTTTGTAACAGATGAAAGCTTGTCGACTTAAGTAATAATGAGATCCAGAAGGACTCTCCAGACGAGGAATCAGTGCTGCCAAACAGACTCACCGTGTGGTTTTAGAGCTTGGCAGAATGGCCTGTAGGCGGACCTACGTACAGCAGCAGAAGGTGGATGAAGCATGGTGACATGTTGTCTACATCATCCTCTGTGATCATCGGTGTGAGCAGCAGCTCTGTAGGCCGCTCTGTCGGTTGGTCGGCCTGTCCAACTTTCCACAAGATTTTCCCGACTCATTCATGGCCAGAGTTGTTGCTGTCATGAGCCGAGGGACAGCTGGCTGAGGCTACGTTTAGACAGCAGGCAAATTAGATTGGTTTCTCATTGAATCTTAAAGACAGACTGTCAGCACAAGCGATCAGATTTGATTTATGTGTCCAGACATCACCAATCTATCTGCACGCTTCAGTCACAATGTACGCTGGCGATGCACGGATGGACTGTTGTCCCCTGTGTCGTCTTTCATATCACTCACGCAATGGATTGTGCTCAGCTGCTCCAGTGCACTTCCGTGACTCTTGATTTGTTTTTGCTGAGTGATGCGTTGTGAGTGACACGAAAGAAACTTTTAGCATCTGTAGAAATCCGATTCAAATCACTTTCATGTGTTTTTTTGTTGTCCTGACTTCCTAAAACCAATTTAGATAGAATCTGGATATGCCAAAAAAGGTTTGGACTGGCAGTCTTAAAAAAAGGCATTACCTGTTCATGCCAGTCACCGATCCAAAGTGAATTGGATCCCCTTAGTTACTATTGCTAGGTCAAACAAGATTGGCAATAAGAGACGTGGTTCTGTTTAGCTGGACGAGTGTTTGTTAGATAGTTTCTGGGAGTCAGGCAGTACAGCTACAAGAAGCCGTTAGCAAAGATTGTTAGCATCGTATGCGATGGAATGATACATTCACGATATTAAGTTTTATGAGCAAAACGGCGCAAGTTGATGCCAAGTCATTCTGGACGCTGGCTAACGAAATCTTAAATCCTGAAAATCTTTAAAAAATATGTCAGCAACCAACCTATCTGTCCTTTAAATATCACCACAGACTGAAGGAGGAAGCAAACCTGGCTAACGCTGGCGACCACACATTATGCTAACTTTCTTGATGTAACGTTAGCTAATGGTTATACGTTAGGTTGCTACTTAAGTAGCATTTTGCCAACATTAGCTAACCTAAAATGAGACTATATCCAATCCGATGTGTCTGTGAAGATCATCAAATCAGTATAATGTGAGCGGACGAGGAAAGTTGACCGAGGTTCATCCGGGTACCAAGCGTGCTCAACTGTTATTGGAGCACAGATTGAAAATGGGCGGGGCCTAGGAAAGGGTCAACTGGCTAAAAGGGGGTGTGGTATTGAGAGTTCACTACACATGACCAAGTGACCAGACCAAGACACACGTTTTTGAGGTTGTGTCCGTTTGAACGCGGTGATCCCTGTGCGTACCTGGTCGCAGCTTGTGTTTTTCCCCTTGCTGCTCCACAACAATTTCCTTATTTGCTCCAAACATTTAGAAAGTCTCTGTTTCCCTGCTCGATCAATAATTCACTGATGTTCAGTTTCTGTCTGTGTGACGTTGCATCATTAAAAATAGATGGTCTTTGTTGAGAGATTGCAGTGAGTACCACCCAGTGCACATCTTGTTCAGCGTTTGCCTCGCTTGTTTCTGATGTTGTTTTCAAAAGTGAATCTTCGTCCGAAAGGTAAGGCTGCGTCGACTTCTTGCAGATTTTGGTACATATTGCTGTGCAGCTGTGAGCAGAGCTGCTGTCAGTGCGCGGACGGTAAATCACAGAGCTCGGTAATGTTTGTCTGGTGGTCCGGGCAGCCTGCCAGATTGATTCCCTCTGGGTCAACAGGAGACTGAAACTCCCACCTCCCTCAGCAGGGGAGGTGGGAGCGTGTAGGGAGTTTGTAAAACTGAAACAGACCCAGACACACAAGTGTCAAAGCAGCACTGCTTGTCTTTGGGTCAAGAGCGGCTACAGTACCGCGTAGTGTAGTGTAGTGTAGTCTCACCCTGCCACGGATACACTGGCAGCTGTATGGTAATTAGTTTTAATCCTGTGGAGCTCACAGGGCAGCAGGCAGGTGGCTGTAGTGGAGGGCACACATGTCAGTGTTGGAATTACGCACCGAGCTGCAGCGACACAACGCACTAACCATCGGCTGTGTGAGGCAGAGAGCGAGGAGAGAGAGGATGCTTTCACTCTGAGAGACTTCGGGAGCCCGTTTGTGATATTATTTTTCGATGTTGTTGGAACAAACTAAACGCTTGAAAATGAAGATCTTCTGCCGGTGGGACCACAGTCTGGTGGGTTGATTTAAATTTCATTGGCTGTTTGTTATTTTAGTATCCAGGAGCAATTAACTCGGACTTAACTCTCGACTTTGTGATCATGTTTTTGTCAGACGTTAGAGAGATCTGTCCGTTTTACTTAAGCAGTAGTTGAACCGCTGTGACAATATTTTGTTATTTTTAGAGTAACGCTGTTAAAGCTCTCACTTACAGTCTTCATCTCCTTCTCTCTGATTCTCTACCATTGCTTTCACTCAGCACAGTCTCTCCATTAAGATGAAACTCTCAATGACAGATGTTAAAATATTAACTTTATTTTGTGTTGTATTTGACTTTTTACTACATAACAACAGTTGATACAGATGTCATTTTCTTTGTGAATTGATTATGAAGATATTTGCAGTTTGTTTTTTCTTTTAGCTGATTTTTTTAACCATTTCCTGGCTGAAAGAAATTGCTTATTTTGCAGTTCATACCTATAAAAAAATCTATTTCTTATAGTTTCCGTTTACTGGTGTCCGGTAGTTTCTGACATTTGTTGTTTGTCTCATTTTTGGGATGTTTTCTGTTAATTATTGATGTGATAAACTGGGACTGAGGTATATTTAGTGCAAGTCTTCTGTAAGGTAAATTTAATCTATTTTACCCTGTATGGAAACATAATTTACAAAATGAACATCATGTTGTATTGAAGAAGAGACTGACACCATAAACTCATGAGGAAAAACAGTCTGCTGAGCTTATAAATAAGGTGAAAACTAGGGTCATTTTCTCATAAGCTTACATACAATCGGACTTCCTTTTGCAACCAGTAGAAAGAAGAACGCACTCTGGCATTGGCTTTGCTTTTCAGACCTCGGAGGTTATGTCTACTTCTTTAAAACAGTCTGTTTCTTTTGCTTTGTTAGTTTCATTATCGATTTGCACTTTAAAGATGAAATTAGTTGTAACATTTCTGAGATTTGTTGTTGTTATTAATTATTGGTGTTAAGAACTGGGACTTATTGACACTATTTTTAGTGTAAGTCTTCACTTCGATGCCTATTTAAGGTCCATGACTAAAATATTGTGTCTCTCATGTCTTTCTGTGTTTTTTCATGTGTGTACGAGTTAAAATGCGTCGAGCAGCGAGTCGTTCTATTATTCAAACGCTCAATAAGAAGTAAATGGTTGTGCTCGGAGCTGCAGCGTGTTACACACACCCTGTTATGAAACAGGAGAGTGAATGAAGATCAGTTTTTATTCAGGTCACTCCAGCAGACTCTTTCATTTATTCTCGGGTACTTTTTTTTTTTTGACTGTCTGACACATCTCTCTGCATTTGAAGCCTGCAGCCTTAATTGAATCTGGTGGGCAGGCTTGGGTCTGGACTTATCTGGAGGGTTGCATGCATGCGATGTTGGAAATTAAATTTTTGGATAAGTTAATTTTCTGTCCCGACTGCATATTACATTACTGCTAACATGTAGCTTGTTAGTAGTCCCAGGACAGACTGATCCACAACATGAAACATCAGTGCTCTAATTTGCAACTGCTTCCTGAAACTCATCACTTCACTCGGCCCTACGCCCTAAATACCTGCGCACCACTGCCTGTTGGCGAGCATTAAAGTGTAATAATGTCATAAAAAAAGGTTAGAGGCTAATATCAACATGAATCATACTACTGTTTATGTAATAATCTGCGTCATACTCACATCTGTTGAGTTATGAAATGCCCCGGCGTGCCACACAGGGATGATGGCATGCAACTCCTCCTTTACATACATACATACATGGACGAACACGTGAGCGTTTCTACATGAACGCACAGTGTGTGATGATTTGGCTGTATGTACAGTACAGTGCACAGCCAATGCTACTGGTATTCCAGGAACAGCACACATGCAACCTCTACAGTGAAGGGACGAGTGTTTTGTTTCCTGTTTTTGACGATGTAAAGGTTAGAAGAACATTTTGCAGACAATCAGCCTGTCTGTTAACCTTCTATATGACAGCCAGGGTTAATCGATCTCTCCTTCTCTTACAGGACTTTTCATATGACGACTCGAAGGTGGAGTTCAACGTGGACGCTCCTAATGGTGTGGTGATGGAGGGCTACTTGTTCAAGAGGGCCAGCAATGCCTTTAAGACCTGGAACAGGTAACTAAGATGGCAAAAATCTCTATTTAATGCAATATATCATGTTAGTATATTGATGGTAGAACACTGTATGTCTGTATTAGCATTAAGGTTAAGTTACATAGAGTTAGAAACTCTAGCAAAAGAGGGAAGTTACTTATTTTTACCCATAATAGTAAAAAAAATAGACAGAATAAAAGTATTTGTGTGAAAGAAATCACATAATTCAACTCCAGCCGTCATATAATTAACACACTCTTTTATACACTGTTTGTTACCTCCGCCACTGAGGTTATGTTTTCTGTCTTGTACGTTTGTTGGTTTGTTACCTGGATTACACAAAAACTATTCAACAGATTTTCACGAAACTTGGATAGAAGATGGGTCTCAGCCCAGAATAGACCCGATTAAATTCTTGTGGGGATCCGGATAAAGGGACAAATCCAGGATTACACATTGCCAGATAGGGTGTTTTTTCAACATTTTCGTTCATTTCTCAGGGAGTAATGCATTGATCTTGATTTTTTTTTTTAAATCATCAAGATAGGCATATATAGGTACATGATATCTATGAATTAGTACAATTTCATGCAGATCGAAAAAAAATCTGGATCTAGCAGATTAAGATATCGGATTAGGCTTGATTGAATTAATTGACTGGTGGAGGTATGCACTCTACTGGACTGCCATTCTAGTTTGCTTTGGTGTGTGTTTCTGTTCCCATTCTATACAGTTTATGCTAGATTAAATCTGTGTATAATACAGTGTGAGAACTCTAAAAACAAATTACGTCAGTCAATTTTTGCATCAAAACTTTCTCTCCTGTTATAAATAAATCTTTAATATCTGAACTCAGAGACATGATTCACATATTTTCTTATTCAGGGTGACGTACATTTCCCGAGGATATGATGATTTCTGATTTATTGCGACCATCACGTCCATAAATCCACTTAGAAATCATAGAAAAACAGACATTTCTTCTATGTACAGAACTTGCCTAAGAATTATCACATTTTTAAGTTTTCTTCAGCCTCAAAATAATCGAGTGATAGTTGTCGTTACATTCATGACTAAATATCAAACAGGAACAGCTAACAGCTAATTCGGCATACTTTTAATTGACAATGTAAACGAGTTTAGGCTGAAAACACAGGGCTCAAGTTGTAGCACTGTGATGCTTTCTCGGCCTGTTTCTGTTCCTCTGTGGCAGCTTTTGAGAGGTCGGTGTTACGGTGACGTGGAGCGATGTTATAAATTCATCTCACATGGTCACGATGTTGCGTTGCCAGCAGCTAAACCCATTTGACTCCATGCTTTTACCCGTCCTTGATCACTGCTACCCACAGTGGTTCACCTTTATGCTCAGTGACCCTTCAGCATCAGAAGGATACCCATCTATAGTGTAATAAATGTATTTATCTCCCGCTCTCTCTCTCTCCAGGCGGTGGTTCTCCATACAGAACAGTCAGCTGGTCTATCAGAAGAAGCTGAAGGCAAGTCCATATATCTTTGAGCTATCAGAATCCCCCTGAGTAAACTGGGCTCTAAGGTTAAGTGCACTTTAAAGGAGGGGTGATGAATGTTTCTGACTGAGGTCCATCATCCCTCACCGCTGATATGCGAGTGCTCAATCTGGAGCTGACGGTGGGGTTTCCAGGTCATTTTCGGTTCTCTGCTTGACATCAGTGTGTGTGAATATCTAATGGACAGAAAGCTTCCAGCAGGCAGGGGAAAATGTGTTATCAACGAGGAACAGCTGTTTTATGTGTGTCGTGTTTTGGCTGTGGATAAGTAAAGAACTGAGAAGTTGTTTGTGTGTTCGCAGGATTCACTGACGGTGGTGGTGGAGGACCTCCGGCTGTGCTCCGTTAAACCGTGTGAGGACATCGAGAGGAGGTTCTGCTTCGAGGTCGTTTCCCCGTCCAAGTAAGACTTAACTACCGGAAGGATCGGCATGAGATATTCACGTTCTCCATCATCAAATCATTTCATCTCTTCTGTTGGTTTAGCTAAACGAGTACAGTTTTATAATAAACTGTGTCGCTCTATAAAAACTAGCATCATACGTGAAGCCTATGAATGAATGCAGACGAAAACAGTCTTGCTTACATTCAGTGTTAGTTTTACACGTTTGTGATATTATACAGATCGACACAGAAGATACATTATAACTGTATATAATACTCTGATTGTTTTGCAGGAGCTGTATGCTTCAGGCTGAGTCTGAGAAGCTGAGACAAGCGTGGATTCAGGCAGTTCAAGCTAGCATCGCCTCAGCATACAGAGAGAGTCCAGACACCTACTACATCGAGGTAAGGCAAAGGATCATAGATGTTATATCTTGTTTTTTTAATCAGTACAAAAAACATGTTATTTAACCGTCTTGTATTACAAAAGAGACACAATCAGTGCATCGCAAAACACAGAATACAATACCTGTTGATATTGATTTTTTGTGAACCTAATGAGTGGCTTTTGTTGTGTGTGATTCATATTAAGCATCTGGACCGAACGGCTTCTCCGTCCACGAGCAGTATCGACTCGGCCAGCGAGCCGCGGGAGCGCAGCGTCCGAGGGGAGACCATCCTGCAGAGGATCCAGTGTCTGCCGGGCAACGAGCAGTGCTGCGACTGCGGCCAGGCCGACCCTCGCTGGGCCTCCATCAACCTGGGCATCCTGCTGTGTATCGAGTGCTCCGGCATCCACAGGTAGAGAAACATTTTCTGATTCATCTAAAAAAAGTCCAAGAGGAATCGGACCCAATTACATTTACTTCTGCTTTCTCAAAACAACCACGACTCTGGAACTCAGAGTCCACACGTGTCCTCGACGACTCTGTGAGGACACTCCCACACTGGGTTTAAACGCCTGCAACTCCCCTCCCCTCCTCCTGGATGAGAGGTGACACCTCTTCAAGAAACTGAAACACGTCCAGTTGCCTACGATACTGCGCTTAGAACTACCGTGACCTGGTTGACTCAGAACCTTCATCAAATGGACCCTGAGTTGTGTTAAAATCAGATTTAAGGTGCAGAAGTATTTCAAAAAAAGTTTTGCAACTTAAACAGTAAGAATAACCAAAAACACATTCTGAGTGGAGGGAGGATTAGCTCTGTTTAGCTCCTCCACCACTGCCATGTGCCTTGTGGGTACTGGCACCGGAGACGGGAAGCGGTGCCAGCTGTCTGTCACTTTGACCTTAACCGTGTGCTGGTAAAAGGCACCGAGCACGGTGTGCCACACACGCTGCCGCTGCTGAGGGGATTACAGCTCAGTACGTCGCTTATTGGATTTGATTGAAAGTTTCATTGAGGGAGGGAAGTGAGAAGATGAAGACGGCTGCAGAGCTGAGAGTCACACACGGTGAAGAAGCCGCTGAATACAGTGTCAGATCCTGGTGAACATGATGTAATGCCCCAGATAAACAAATCCTGTCATTATTCAGATCAATGCACCGCGCTCATTGTCTGTTACATCACACTGTTGCGTCATTGATGTTAGTATTCGCGCTGGGAGAAAATATTCCCTCAGGGGATGTGTGTGTTATTTTTAAGTTGTAATTATCACTGCTTATGTAATGACAAACCTCGTCCCTGTGTGTGTTTGCACCTGTTGAATATTCATGCTCGGTGAGGTCAGACGTGGCCTCTTGTCGCTACAATGCCGGGCGACGAAGGGGAGAAGCACAGTATCGCTGTTGCCTGGATACCAGACAGCTTCATCCGAGGAACTTGGCTATTTGCATGACATTAGGAGCGGCTTCTCTTCATTCCTCTCCGGATAACACTCCTGAGTTTTAGATCGGTTGCAGCCATTCAGACGAGGTCACCGCGCAACGGCGTCTATTAAAAGAACATAAACTTACTCTGGTTTCCTCGCGTTGGCCGCCATCTGTTGCCTCACAGTCATAACAAAGTGAAATTCCTCCGCTTTCACCTCTGAACTGTTCGACTTAAGAAAATAAACAGCATATTTTTTTAAACTTTAAAATCTGTTTTTGTTTTGCAGGAGTCTCGGAGTTCACTGTTCGAAGGTTCGCTCGCTCACGCTGGATTCATGGGAACCGGAGTTACTAAAGGTACAGTTTAGTGTGAAGCTACAGCCAGGAGACAGTTAGCTTATCTTAGCATACAGACTGCGAGCACATTAAAGGAACTATTCACCCAAAAATGAAAAGTGAAAAACATAAAGCCTGATGATCCCAAGTTGTTTTGAAATTTTGAGCCATGCTAGCCGTTTCTACCTGTTTCCAGGCTTTATGCTAAGCTAAGCTAATGGACCTCTTGCTTTAGCTTCCTATTTAAAGGACAAATATGACTGCTATCTAGTCTCAGTGTGGAGATCATTAATGTCTTGTCTCTTGCAGTTAATGTGTGAGCTCGGTAACAGCGTCATCAACCACATCTACGAAGGATCGTACCAAGAACAAGGTCTAAAGAAACCGTTACCGTCCAGTTCAAGGTAAGAATTCAGAAAATAGAACTCAAGTCAATAAAAATGATCTTATCCGTTATTTTGTTGAGTTTTTCATACGTCGTGTCGTCTCCTTACAGGCAGGAGAAGGAGGCTTGGATTAAAGCGAAATACGTAGAGAAGAAATTCCTGAAGAAGCTCGGCTCCACGGAGATTCTCATCAACGGCGAGAGGAAGTCGGAGCGGCGGTGGAGCGTGAAGAAGTGCCGGAGACACAACAGTGCCACCACAGTACCCAAAACACGGAGAAGATACCGACAAGAGCCTGGAAGCACCTCCCCGTCCACCCTCTCTGCAGGTACTTTAGACTTTGATCTCTGTCTGAACTTATTTCTAATGATGTGGTTCATTGGTTTTACGATACAGTCACAACGCTAAGCACCATTCTTCAGTATCAAAGAAATACAGTGATGGTTGTCTGTACATCGATGAGCATACTAGAAACAGGAAGTGCCAATCACTAATTCGGCATACTTTATGAGTTCTTAGTTGCCAAGATTTAAACACTTGTCATTGTTATTCTAACATCATTATATTAAACTAAATCCTTTTCTTGCTCGTTTGTCTCACAGCAGCTGCTAAGTTCAGACGAGAATCCCTGTTCTGTCCCGATGAGCTGGACTCTCTCTTCTCCTACTTCGACACTGGATCTGGGCCTCGAAGTAAGCCACTCTTTATTTTTTTTACAATCTGTTCCCAAAAAACTGTCAATTTATTCAGCGTTCACATGCGACTGCGAGACGCTTTCACAGATTGTCGATCAGATGCTTGAGTCTCGTGTTGTTTGTTTGCGTGATTCTGTTCCTGTTAAACGAAGCTGAGCAGGCAGAAAGAGACAGCGGTAACTAATGTGTCCATGTTCTGGCATCTCCTGGTCCGGCAGGCCTGAGCAGTGACAGCGGGTTGGGAGGCAGCACAGATGGCAGCACAGACATCCTGGTGTTTGGCTCGGTGGTGGACAGCGTCACGGAGGGTGAGTCCAGTGGAGGAACGTGTGACAGATGGTCCCTTAGATGTTCTGCACAGCATGTACAGCCACAGTTTTTTATATAATTTGTGTGTCCTGTCCTCAGAGTGCGAGGTGTCAGAGGACTCGAGTGGCGAGGCCGAGCTGGAGGCCGAGCCAGAGACGTCAGACCCGGAGGACATGAGGGACCTTCATCCTGGAGCTCTGCTCTACAAAGCCTCGAAAGCCAGAAACCTGCCCGTCATGGCTGAAGCGCTGGCCCACGGGGCCGATGTCAACTCGGTCAACGACGAGGACGAAGGAAAGACGCCGCTCATACAGGCTGTGATCGGGGTGAGTCCGTCAAAACAGAGGAATCAGACAGAGATATTAATAACCAAATATTCTAACAGAGAGCGACACTGAATGACACACTGAGAGTTGATGACGAGCTGGAAATGGGCTAAAAAATCAATAGATTATTGACCCTAACCCTCCGAAATGACCCGAAAGGCTCTGGTGAAAATGTGTGTGTGTGTGTGTGTGTGTGTGTGTGTGTGTGTGTGTGTGTGTGTGCATATAATCTACATTTAAAAATACCCCTTTTGCTCCCAAAATCGAGAGCATTACCTTTATTGCCGGTGTTGAATAATCTGGTGTCGTTCATTTATTTTAGGGTTCGTTAATCGCCTGCGAGTTCCTGCTCCAGAACGCTGCTGACGTCAACCAAAGAGACACGAGAGGGAGGGGCCCGCTGCATCATGCCACATATCTGGGACACACAGGGTGAGTCATGAGGCAGAGAGAGGCTTTTTTTCTTTTTTACTCCAGGACGCATTTGTACCATTTGTCTCTCGTAGTTTCTACTTAACAAAAAAAACATGTTCATGTGAAACTCAGGAACCGCTCGTACTCGTGGGCTCTGACTTTATGTCTCTCACAGTGCTGCGCTGATGTGAAGAAACATTTAAATAATTACATTAATGAGACTTCTGACTCTGTGAAATGAGTTTCCTTTTTGTCAGCTGGTCCCGAACAGCACAACTAGAAGTGTTGCAGTGTGAAATTCTTCTTTTTACTCTCGTAAACTCTGAAATTACATCGTTTCGTGCAGCAAAGCACATGTAGGCCAACAGGGACTTTATGGTGCATTCAAGTGCACCTCGTTAACTCAGAAATCTATACTCGATTGGCCATAAAGGTTGTTTAAAACTGCAAAGTTTCTATTTTTTTTCTTTTTTCCCTTTGATGAAAACCATAGATCTGCATTTGTTTTTATTTGATTACTTTATTTATTCTATTTGTTTAATGCCTGTGTGCTAGACATTTGATTGGATGTGCTGTGATTAAACTCTTCTTCTGTGGTGTTTTCAGGCAGGTGTGTTTGTTCCTAAAAAGAGGAGCTACACAGAACGACGAGGACGAGGACGGCCAGGACCCTTTGAGTATCGCCGTACAGCAGGCCAATGCAGATATAGTCACGCTGTATGTTTATTCACACACACATCCTCCATGAAGACTTGACTCTGCAGCTTTAATGAATCTCTAACATCCTGCTTCTCTTCTCTTCTGTCTCTTAGGCTGCGTCTGGCGAGGATGAATGAGGAGATGCGGGAGTCGGAGGGACCGTTTGGACAACCAGGTCAATACCCAGCCAGCAGCCCCACTGAGCAGCAGTATAAGAGATGCATTCAGGAGTTTATCTGTCTCAATATAGCCGAGTGCTAGACTCCAGTCCAGTCAGGTCCAAACAGTGCAGGGGGTGCCAGCAGACACATGACTGACTGAGAGAGAGAGGCATGTCGGGGATCTTCAAGCTCGTTTCCTCTGCTTGTTTCCTCTCAGAGGGACTTCTCACCACCAGATTAACTTCTTCTCTACATCAGATATATCAGAACGATTCGAGCGCGCACAGTCTCCTGACTTTTAGACCACAGCAGTCAGCTCCTCGCTCAGGATCACATCACACACTATTAACCTCCTCTAATGATGTCAGATTTAAACCGACGGAGACTTTCACGGACCGGTTGCCAAAAAATTAGATGAGCCTCGTCAGGTGCTCACCGGTCCGATCACAGCGGAGAGTCGAGAAAATCACTGCCAGGGAATGGTTAGCCACTTTTTTTAAGATTATCCAGCAGCACTATTGTCAAGCAATCGATAGCGTAGACGGCAGATAAAGTCATCAGCAGTGGATTTATTTGGAGGTGATAGAGGGTACAGGGTGCTCTGAACCAAAGACCTGCCACGACTCATTCGTCCCAACAGTTATACGTTTAATTTGATCATGTGACTGAGTTGTTATGGCGGTGCTGAGAGGGAGGCACCCTCGGGTCCAGAAGTAAAAGTAACAGCAGGAGCTCTCATACAGGTTGGATCTCCAAGAAACTCTCCTGGTTAAATCATCAGTGTCAAAGATTAAAAGCTGCACTGAAAGATGGTTCATAAAAACAAAACCAATTCTAAATGAAACATCCGATCGCAGAGCTTAAAGTTCTGTTAGACGCACCGCTAAGACGCACCGCTAAGCTCGGGTGCTTTTTTCTGTCTAAACCAAAACGAGTCCAAGAAGTCCTGACGTTAACCTGTCAGGCATTAAGGTTGTTGTTTTTTTAATGTCCAAACCCAACTCAAGCACTGAGTGTGTGTTACCCTGTCACACAGTTGCTACCATGGTTACAGTCTGCCCGTTTACCCTGATATCACTCATTTTTACACTATATTGATTCATTTGTACACTAAATTTGTTCATTTTTACACCAAATTTGTTCATTTTTACACCAAATTTGTAAATTTTTACACTAAATTTGTTCATTTTTACACTAAATTTGTTCATTTTTACACCAAATTTGTACATTTTTACACTAAATTTGTTCATTTTCACACCAAATTTGTTCATTTTTACACTAAATGTGTTCATTTCTACATTAAATGTGTTCATTTTTACACAAAATGTTTTCATTTTTACACTAAATTTGTTCATTTTTACACTAAATTGGTTCATTTTTACACTAAATTTGTTCATTTTCACACTATATTTTAACGAAAAAGAACCGTGTGAATTGATGTGAACGAACCCGAACCAAACTAAGACATCACAGTCCTGATGATTTTCCGGCGCCGGGTACTATGATACTCTAATGTGTATCATAGTATTTAGAGCCATTTACCAAACGTACAGACAAAATACATTTGTTTTTTCATAAACTAAATATAAATAAGTAAAGGTGGTCATACCATAAATCTAAAGGGCTGTAACATTAACCAGGAGAGAATATTGTTGATATTATTTAAATAAAACTTTAAAATGGGAATGAAGAACCAGGAAAAGCACTTCTGGGACCAAGCAGCTCCTCTCACTTCAAAACAAAGTATTTTCGTAGCACAGATGAGTCTGAGAACGATGCAGTATTGTCTTGTGGTGTTGCAGCCAGATGCATCAGCCTGTTCAGGGTTAATTAAATCAGCCCCGAGCATCTGATGTCAAAGCACGCGTGATAAAACGCTGGTGGAGCTCTCGTATGTACGTGATGACGGTCGTGAGGAGTCACTGTGAGGCTGCGATCAACTGTGACTGAGCAGAAATGATCCCAGCAGAGTCGTTTCTCCGTATCGATCGAGAGATTAACGAAGTAAAAGCTTTTAAGTTGAATCAAAAGCGAAAATTATGCACTTTTTCTTACCAACAGTAACAACTTTTTCTTTTTTCTTTTTTTTGCTCCTGCGTCGTCGTTTTTATTTGTATTTTTCTTTCCCGAATAAGTTTTTTTTTTTGTTTTTATTCACGAGGAAAACTTCCAGAGCAATAGTGCAATGATTCCTTCAGTACAGATAATCAGTATTTTTTGTATTACGTTGAAACAACAATGCAGATGGTATTTTTTTAAGCTGGATATATTTTGTTAGATTTTATTTTGCCGAGCACTCACACACACACACACACATACACACACACACACACACACACACACACAGCGCCAGTATTATATTCTCATTCTGAGAAAAGAAACGACACAGTTTCATAATATTTAATCACTTGGATTAACTCTGCAGTGGAAAGATGGACATTTTTTGATAAATCACACTGTCCTAACATGTATTACTGTATATACAGTATTTGTATGTCTGTTTATAGTAATCTAATGTATCACGGCTACGCCTCTGTTAGATCTGTTCTTTGTTTATAGTGCATGGGTGGATGTTGCCCAGGTCTTCCTGATCCTTGTTGCTTTTGTTGACTTCTGTGCCCAGTGTATGTGAAAATATTTGACATACTTACTATTGTTGAATAATGTTAATATCCATATTATATACTGCCAAATCATGACAAACCGTGCATGGAAGAAATGCAAACAGACTGAACACCCCCTTCTCTCTCGCTGTCTTCCATCGGCTGGACGACGTTAGTGCAAAAAAAAAAGCTTGATGACAATGAACACGGCGGCCCGGTCGCTGCCCAAAAACTCTATTTAATGATCTCATTTATGCGCTACTGTCTGATGAGCACTTTTAGTTTGACCCCCTTGATGACTCACAGTAAATCCAGAACGTGCCGGGCACAGCTGTTGGTTATAGTCTCGTACGAGGCTCATGTTTTACACAAGTTTTCCGAGGCTAAAGAAGAAACGTTTCCCCAAAGATGTTGCTCGTCTTTGACAGATGCTGTAGACTGTTGCGGTTTAGTCAAACCAAAGACCGCAGACAGTGTTTTTTACCACTTTCTTTCTCAAAGGGATGTTTTAAATTATATTAGACAGGGCTGTGACTCTCCATGACCCTCCCCCGCTAATTTCTCAACTGCACCCTGATTTTAAGACTGAGGCTTAACATGGGAATTTCTTAAAATTAAGCTTTTTCTTTGCATTTTGGCCTTTTGTACATGCGTACACAGCATGACAATAGACCTTTTGGAAAACTCCATCCATCAGTTTTCAGTGTTTACGTCTGAAACTGAGATTTATAAAAGAAATGACCCACATTCGCGTCCATTTGGCCTTATCACGGTATGTAGCATCATCTGCAAATATAAACTCAGAGTATTTGTTTTGATATTGAGTATTTTCAAGTTTGTACATCGGTGAATAGATGATATATTGTCTATTCAAGAAAGACACAAATGGACAAAAACGGTTGCTGTCACATTTCCCGGCCTCGTTCACAGTATTTTTTTTAATTAAGCAACCGACCACAGAGCACACAATGGTCATGTGATGTGCGTTTTCAAGTGTGTGACAATATCGCAGATGGTTTTTGTATTAAAACCTTGTTTCCAGAAATACCCGTGCACATGTGGACCTAAAGAGTAACTCAGCAGTCTTGTTTTGTTGACCTCCACTGGCCGCAGTGATGTCACAGGTGTCCTCCGGGACCCTGTGACATCACTGTTGGGTGTGGTTAAAGGTGAACAGAGGGTGTTTCTGACCACACCAAACCACAACCATCAGAGAAGCTGGGGGTCATCAAAAGATCTCGTCCCCTGCAAAGTGAATCCACTGATCGCAGTGAAATTAATTGATTCCACAATTAAATTTTACTTATTTATTTGGTGAATGAAACCATTTCCGACCCGTCGTTCCCCCGAACAAGTATCAGCTTTAGCAGTGAAATGTTTCTTTATGGCAGCGACAGAGAGAGAAGCTCACTCGTTTATTTCCCTTCCTGCTTGTCAGCGATCGATTCAAAGCACTTTGAAAACACTCAATCCAGCCTTTTCTTATTTCTGTGCAGTACTTTGTGTGACAGCTGTTGAAGCTACACGCCAACTTTTACACGAGTCAACCGGAAGCAGATTTTTACCAGACGAATGATGTCATTACTAACAATGATTTGCATCGAGCCGACGAAGGATTATGTGTTGTACAGTGCGACGTGTCTGCAGTGTGTCAGTCAGTGGGTCCAACATGTTGACTGTTGTGTACATAAACTAAATATTAACACTTTAACTGCCTGCTTCTAACATGCGATTTTTAACTTTCTTGTATATTTTTTCTGTCTCTGACTGTTATCTGTAAAAAAAAGTGTCTCTGAACATACAGTACCTGCATATTAACACTGCTACCTTTGTTTGTTTTTCTGTTCAATAACTCCTCCCAGTGTCTTCTGCTATGGTACTGACAATAAATGGAAGATGTGACTGAAAGCTAACCCTCTCCCTTTGCCTCTTTCCTTTCGCTTCCATGTCTTCTCTGACATTTCTGCCTCTGACTGCGTCTAACAGCACTAACAAACTTCTAACTTCATGCGCCGCTGGTGCCGCTAATATATGGATCAAATGTCTCTGATTTTCACAGCGTGACATATGAAATATTTACTGTGTAAACTAGAATATGAATAACATGTTTGAATATACATGGAGAGAGTTTAATATTCAAGTTTAAATGAATACATGAATATTTTTCCACTGAAGCAGAAGACTCAGAGTACTCCATCCCCCCACTCGTCATGGATAAGCAGTACAGTATACACTGTAGACATTAATGATGGTTTATAACACGCTTTAATGTGATAATTGAAGTATTTATCAACATATTAATGAACAATTATAACTTCTCATGTGAAACATCTATAACTGGAGCACAGACAGTTTATATATATGATTAATAACACATGATAACAGAGATACAATCATATTTAATGATATATGATACACACAAACAGATCCAGTGTGTTTTAAACATTTATTTACTGTTTACACACGAAGAAATCATCATCGACAGACTCACCTTGTTAGATTTCTCCGAGATTTTTCAGTGCCATCTCGTGGCCCTCATCAGCTGGTGGAGTCGCCATGAGAGTGAAGAAAATAACATAAATCAATATAGAAATGTAATTACTACATATGTAACACATTCTTCATACATTCATTACATGATGGCTGTTAGATTCACCTGCAGCTGTTGAAAAGTACTCAAATCTTTCACTTAAGTGGAAACAGCTGCACGACTCTGTAAGAAAACACTTAAAATTTCTAAAAGTCCAAAGTACAAAAACACTTAATTATAACCAATTGATTAATAAATGGCTCATCAAGCAGTTAATTGTTTGTTAACAGTGACGTAACTATCAACTAAAGTTTAATTTGCTATAAACTTCCCATTTATTAATGATGATTATTATGAAGTGTTTCCCAGAAATGTACAAAATATGCCTAAAGTATCAAAATGTGTTAGGATGCGTTAAACTTTATAAGTTGATCATATTTTGTACGTTAAATCCACGAAAAAATTAGTTCACGTTGGCACGGGTAATTGTTGATGGTCCGAAAATTAATTGGCAAACAAACAAACAAGCAAACATTTGCTTGTTCCTGATCTTAAACGTGAAGATTTTATGCTTTTCTTTGTCAAACCTGGAAGTAATCTGGATACTTTGGACTGTAGACGGGATAAAACAAGACACCTGATGCTTCACCTTGACATGTGGGAAATTAAAACATTTATCACTACTTTCAGACAATTTTAAGACAAAATCATTTGTCAAGAAAATAATTACGGATGCACGATATGGATTTTATTTTCAGGCGATGCAATAACGATAATTACCTGACCTGAATGGCCGATACTGATAAAATACTCGTTAATAGAAACCAGCATTTTTATGCTTTTCATGCACACCTGAGTGTAAGAAAGCAAGATTGTTTAGCTGTGATTAGATTTTATGGTTAACTTGAAGACTTTTCCGCTCGTGTTGTGTTCATCTTGTAAGAAAACGTACACACAGTGTTGACATGTGTGGCTCTCGTCTACATTGCGTGGCTCTACACAGGTAGATGCTGCACTTGTTAGGCCAACAAAAGCAGTTTGTATTATCTGCTGGATTAATCGGCTATAATTTCTTTATCTGCCTTAGTAATTATAGAAAATAATATACTTTTTTGAGTATTTCTGTGCCACTTTTATACTTCTTTTTCACATGTCACGAGGGAAATACTATACTTTTTAATCCACTACATTAAGTACCTCAAAACAGTAGTTAAGTTCGGTACTTGAGTAAAAGTACTCGCTAACTTTCCGCCACTACATACCTGTTACAGGAAGCGATATGGTTCATTAATAAATGCCCTTATATCTGCTTACAGCTACATTACAATGTGATAAAGTGTGTTATAAACAGTGCTGTAAGCTCTAAAAAAGGTACAAAATTCAAAATAATTCAAAATGTATTAGAATAATTAAGATAATTAAAAGGTAAATCAGCCAAAATAGTTGATAATAACTAAAATAGATAATAAAATATCATCTCCCTACTACATGAGTGTGACCGTGAAGCCAGAGCCTTCACTCTGAGTGCTGCACTCATTGATCTCTCAGCCTCCGTCTCTTTCTCACACTCACACCAGCAAAAAAACAGGGAAAGCCAGGAATGTTCATTCCCCTTTTTTTAATTAGCCGGGCCTGGGAGCTCTCATGGGACACAAAAGAGCTCAGCTGCTTTTGTCGTGTCGGTGGATTCAGTGGTTACCATGGCCACAAGAAAAGTAAAGGCTCACAATCCAGAGAGTTGAAAGAGCGAAGCTTCACGGTGCCTCCGCTCCATTCAACAGGCCTCTTTCTAACCCACAGCTCCTCTGCTCTCTGTTTTCATAGAAAAGATGTTTTGACTGTTCAGAAAAACCCGAGTCAGACTTTTTTCCCTTTGCTTCTCCGTGACGAATCAGATCTCAGTCGAATCATTTTTCATCACTGCTTTTTCTGTTTTCTTTCTTCACCAGGAGACGCCACGTACCTCGACATCTTCAGAGAGTTTTCCCACATGGCGTCCCACAACCCGGAGAAGCTGAAGCGAAGGAGTGTGCACTTCCGACACTCCTTCAGGTAGTCGACCGAGCCCGCCTGCGAGAGGAACAAAAGACGTTTACTTGAAAATTGCAGCAACCACTTTCCATATAGTCACAGCTGGGGGGGGCTGAAATTTGACCAACTTGGAGAAAAGCTGATAGAAAAAGTGTCATTTATTCATCACATGTCTGTTTTTTTGCCCCTTTAAAGTGGATCAAAGTGAAGAAATGATGATTTTGTGATGCTGTTGTTCGTTATCAACGGCTGCATGAGTCTCGTGCTGTTAAAATGGAGGATCTGCTGGTCTTTTCCTCTTAAATGCTTTTTTTTTTTTTTATAAATATAGCATTTTGCTTTTGTACAGTGTTAGATGAGACTTTTAATAAAATGCCAAGCACTTGTTTTGTTTATTTGATATTGTTTTTGTATAAATCATTTTGTTTTGCTGCATCTGTTTCGTTATTCTGATCAAAAAATGTTCGATTTCATTGAAGGACTTTCATCCATACTTTACATAAATACATGTTTCTGTGTTAATGCATGCATTTACTCTCATTATATCTCATACTTAAACTTGAACTCAGCTATGTGTCATATCATCACTATCAACAATCCATCATCTTGAAGTGGCAGTGTTATTTCTCTTGTTTATCTTGTTATGAAATGCATTTTTTTTTCTGTTTTGTGTCGACTATGCTGGTGTAGTCGCCGTAAAGTTTGTGTTTAAATGTACTTTGCAGTACCACTACTATGAAATGCAGTGCTTCTGTTACTGTAAACATGCTGTAGAAGCAAAAAAATGCTAATATATCAGAATGAACAGGAAAGCTGTTGAACGATGGATGAAAAATAAACATTGTCTGTGTTTACACATCTCTGTGTAGTCTGAGCAGCCTGTTAACCTACGTCACAGCGTCACAGCATGTAGCTGATACAACAGCGCCCCCCTGTGGCGAAATGTGAGACCAGCGACATCCTGTCTTTTATCAGCAGACATGAAGTTTCTGTGAGGTTGGATGGATGGTAAAGTGAGGGCTCACATACAAGAAGGAACCAGGAGACAATAAAAATAACTTAAAATTAGATTTTTCAATCACTCAATCAATGCAGTCGAGGAAGAAGTACTTAGATCTTATACTTACATAAAAGTACACCACAGTATAAGTACTCCATTGTCCTGCATTCAAAAAACGTACAGAAATAAATGGGGAAAAAGTACATGAGTTAGTAAAATAAAAAGTTCTGCTGCAAAAAATTCATAATCATATGTCTGACTTTTCACATGTATTTGCTGTTTTTGTGAAATGTTGGATAATTCTACATTATCCAACATTTATTTAAATTAAACTATTTTTTTATGAGGAGTCAAAAAGGTCGGGACTCACTGCTGTAAGCTGTAAACAGTGTTTTAAAAAAAAGTACCCAAAAGTCAGACTTGAGTAAAAATTAAAGATACCATGTTGAAATATTACTTGGTTAAAAGTCTTTGTTCATACTATATATTATGGGTCGAAAGAAAGAAAGAAAGAAAGAAAGGAAGGAAGACGCCCAATAACTGCACTTAAAACAGATGTAAATGGTGGTAAAGTGTTTGAGTGGGCTTATATTAAAGGGGCACTATGTCGATTTGGAAATTCATTCAAACCTAAAAATATATATTTTCCCAATAAGTGAATAAACAAGCTGTTCTCAGAGGAAAATAAAGTCCCCAGAACACTGTTTGAAGCTAGAAAGGTGGCAGGGTCCGCCACATATAAACAAAGTAAAAGTATGAAATTGTGTTGTCCTTTAAGGTCAGTTTGTTTATTCAGTTTATTCAGTCATGAAAACAAAGAGAGTTTGTTTATTCCGTTTGTTTATTGTATTTGACACCTACCAAATAAAGGTAGTGGTGTAAAAAGTTTAATGTTTACCTCTGAAATGTGGTGCAGTAGATGAAAATAGTAATACAGTAGTGGGTCTAGTACTTGAGTAAATGTACTTAGTTACATTCCACCACTGCTGCTCACTCATTCAGCTGCACTTTAACAGATTATGGTTGATAAATAACAGATTTAAACTGTGATAAAGTCTTTAAGGAGGCTGAAGAGAAAAAAAAAAGAAAACATAGACGATCTTTGTTGGTGAAGGCTGACGATCTTTGGCTGTCTGTCAGAGCCGTTGACGTCCGTCACGTCCCTCCGTTACGTCGGCGGGGCAGGGAGGAAGTACGGCGAGCAGACGGCCCGTGATGATGGAGCTGTGTCCGGGCGACAGCGCTCATTATGAGGCTATCTGACACTTCCGCTCGCATTATGCACAGTTTTGCTCGCTTGACACGCGATGTGACTGCGGATTCGTGTCAGATGTGACTCGGATGGTTTGCAGCTAGCTAGCTAGCTGTTAGCTTAGCCGTCATCCCATCCCGGTAGAGTGAGAGCGCTCCAGCAGCAGCAGGCAGCTAGCAGCTCAGCTGATCCGCTGCAGCAACACACAGAGCCCGGAGAGAAGATGATGATGGTGATGATGGTGATGAGGATGATGATGATGATGAGGCCTTAAATGTCAGATCGGAGACGGTGTGTTCAGGCATCAAATACAGGTAATTGTCTTTCATGAAGAGGTGATACTGTCAGACAGCAGTTACGTTTATTAGCAGTGGCGTGCACAGACAGCTGAAGGGGCGGGGGGCCACAAACCACAGCCCCGACCCTGCTAGGTGGACACTAACAGGTACACCTGGAGGCACACTGTTTTTTAAGGGGAACCTAAAATTTGCCTTTTTTTAAATGTAAATTTTCAAAACAACAACAACAAAAAAAAATGAAAAGAAAGAAAGAAAAGAAGCCCAGTCACACCTGGAAATTAAATGTAGTGGAGTAAAAGTACAGTATTTCTCTCTGGGATGTAGTGGAGTAAAGTCTAAAGTAACTAAAAATAGAAATACTGCTGTTTGCTGATTCAGCTGCACTTAAAACAGATGTAAACAGTGGTACAGTGTTTGAGTGGGCTTATAATAAAGGGGCACTATGTAGATTTGGAAAATCTAAATTGGCATTTTTACCTTCAGGTGCATCTCAAAAAATTCAAATATCATGGAAAAGTTCATTTTCCCCCGTAATTTATCTCAAATCTCAAAATGTTAGAATATTACCAGTTACTAGTCCTGCAGGAAGTGGAAGTCAGCATCTCCTAACCCTGGAGACACTGATTTCCTTTCTCCAGCAGGACTTGGCAGCTGCCCACAGGGCCAGATCTACTAGTAGCTGGTTTGCTGACCGTGGTATTACTGTGCTTGACTGGCCGGCCAACTCACCAGACCTTAAACCCCATAGAGAATCTATCGGGTTCAGGTCAGCTGATCACCTCCATGCCGTGCCGCATTCATGCAGTAATTTGTGAAAAGGGAGCCCTGACCAAGTATTGAGTGCATAAATGAACATAGGTTTTCATGGGCTGTGAGCTGTAATCATCACAATAAAAAAAATAAAAAAGGCTTGAAATATTTCATTTTATGTGTAATGAATCTAGAATATATGAACATTTCACTTTTTTTATTTAAATTACAGGGGAAAAAAACTTCTATGATATTCTGATTTTTTGAGATACACCTGTAAATAATGATTCATTATCAAAATAATTGCTGATTTATCTTCTGATTAATCAGCTAATCATTGCAGGTCTAAATACGTTTGTGCATCATCATCATCAGTAAGGGACAAACTCTTAACGCTTTGTCTACATCTCGTCCACAGACATGGCGTCGCAGCTCCAGGTGTTCTCCTCCCCCTCTGTGTCCTCCAGTGCCTACTCCCGTTCAAAGAGGCTCAAAGTGGAGAACCCTGCCTGGGATGTGTCCAACCAGCTGGGCGATAATGGTTACTACCAGCAGAGCCCCACCCAGGGAGCTGCGCCCTCCACTTCTGGCTCAAACTTCAACCCGGTGTACAACTCCAACCAGGTGCACCCGCCGACGGCCGGCTCCCGGGAGCAGACGGTGGTGCGGGCGGCGGACAGCACAGGTAGCCTTCGCGGACCTCCCTCCTCCTCTTCCTCGTCATCCTCCTCCAGCCGTCGCGTCAAGGATGCCGAGTCCTCCTCCCAGCCGTGCGACCTCTACCACAAGCAGTACAGCTTGAAGAGGAAGAGCGAGGAGGTGGACAGCAGCGACAGCGTCCAGATCCTGGAGGAGCTCTCCGCCCCCGTGGTCTCAAACCGCACCGGCGGTGGAGGGGGGACCACCACCGCTCAGTCCATAGCACATTCCACTTCTACCACAAAGAGCAGCAACTCCCACAGCGAGGGCGACTACCAGCTGGTCCAGCACGAGATCCTGTGCTCCATGTCCAACAGCTACGAGGTGCTGGAGTTCCTGGGCCGCGGCACCTTCGGCCAGGTGGCAAAATGCTGGAAGCGGGGCACAAACGAGATAGTGGCGATTAAAATCTTGAAGAATCATCCTTCTTATGCTCGGCAGGGTCAAATTGAGGCGAGTATGTTGTGTAAAATCATCAATCAAAACGTGGATTTAAAGGCAAAAAAACAGATTTTAGGATGTGTAATGACTCTGCTGAAAGCTGGCAATTTAAAGCAGTGAAAACCGGGTCTGAAAGCACAAAAGGTGTCTGGTGTTTCCTTCATTATTATCCATTAATGAACCCAATTATCCCTCTCCGTCCTCCCTGTAGGTGAGCATCCTGAGCAGACTGAGCACAGAGAACGCCGACGAGTTCAACTTCGTCCGCTCGTACGAGTGTTTCCAGCACAAGAACCACACGTGCCTTGTGTTCGAGATGCTGGAGCAGAACCTTTACGACTTCCTGAAGCACAGCAAGTTCAGCCCTCTGCTGCTCAAGTGCATCAGGCCCATCCTGCAGCAGGTGGCCACGGCTCTGATGAAGCTGAAAAGCCTGGGGCTGATCCACGCCGACCTGAAGCCCGAAAACATCATGTTAGTGGACCCTCTGAGGCAGCCGTACAGAGTGAAGGTCATTGATTTCGGCTCGGCCAGCCACGTGTCCAAAGCGGTTTGCTCCACCTACTTGCAGTCACGATACTACAGGTGAGTATTTAAGCCTGGATTATCACTATCACTGTAAATAAGTTGCTGTCATCTCGTCATTTGTTAATTTTGATGTGCTCGCAGAGCTCCAGAGATCATCCTGGGCCTTCCTTTCTGTGAAGCCATCGACATGTGGTCTTTGGGATGCGTCATCGCTGAGCTGTTCCTGGGATGGCCGCTTTATCCTGGTGCCTCAGAGTACGACCAGGTCAGCTGCAGCACGCTCATATACATCTTTATTCTCTAAAGTGACATTAGTGACATTTAAAGTGTGAAAAAGGACTACTGTATTTGGCAGTTCAGTTAGCAACTTTGTCAGAGTGTCAGACACGAGAAGGGAAGTGTGTCTTTTGCATTAAATACAGATCATGTTTCGGGACATGTGACAGATTAACTAAAGCAGTGACCTGTTTGCACATCAGTTTTTCACATGAATCTCATGTGTAAACCAACAAGATGACATTCAGAGGCAGACACACCCAGCCCTCAGGTGGTATCCGCTTTATAAACTGCTATTGAGCAGAAATGTAGGTCACATAGTTTTTACATTTGTCTCCTGCTAGTCACTGACTTTTCTCTCTCTCTCTCAGATTCGTTACATCTCCCAGACACAGGGCCTTCCAGCAGAGTACCTGCTGAGTGCAGGAACCAAAACCAGCCGCTTTTTCAACAGAGGCCCCGACTCGAGCTACCCCCTCTGGAGACTCAAAGTGAGTGAACACACAAAATGTCTGAGAGATTGTATCACAGGTGTATTTACAGCACATATACTGTGGTCTCACCGCGGCTCTTTTTCTGCAGACACCTGCGGAGCACGAGGCTGAGATGGGCATCAAATCAAAGGAGGCGAGAAAGTACATCTTCAACTGTCTCGACGATATGATGCAGGTGAGGAAGGAGCGGATTAATTCTAGGTCATCTCCTGCCGTTGGCAGTAATATTGAAGCTAGAACTTCTTATTTTGAATCCCCCCTCCAGCTGTGTGTGCAACACTTTTACTGTTAACAGGATTTTGAAGTGATGACATTGGGTGTACCAGGAGCTCTGACATGTTGCAGGTTGACAAACTTCCCGTCCCTCTGCAGGTGAACATGACAAACCTGGAGGGGACCGACATCCTGGCGGAGAAGGCCGACAGACGGGAGTTCATAGACCTGCTGAAGAAGATGCTGACACTGGACGCAGACAAACGGATCACGCCCATGAAGACACTGAACCATCCATTTGTTACCATGACACACCTGCTGCACTTCCCTCACAGCTCACAGTAAGAGAACATGTTCAGCTGTAGATGATCAGTAGATTTTTTGTTTTCATTTAGTTATGATAAATAGCCTGACTGTGGTGGTTGCACATTGCATTTAGTGTCTAGGATTCCATCTGTGTCGCTGACGATGTTTCATTTTTTTACAGTGTGAAGTCCTGTTTCCAAAACATGGATATATGCAAACGCAGATGCAGCGCCTTCGAGAACGGAAAAAATATGTTTGCCAGCAACAACACACCGAGTGCAGCCACCAACCTCACTGTCACCTTCAGTAGCCAACTAAACCAGCACAATCAGGTGAGAGCATTATCTGTAACCTGCCTCAGGGTCATTTTTTCTTCTTCTTCTTAGCAGTGTTCTTGTCGATCCTTGTTGAAGGTTATATCGGTCACTTTTAACAGTGATCGTCTCGGGCCTCGTTCATCAACCCTGCATGTCCTCGTTTCTACGCAGAATCTGATTTATAGGTTTCTTCTTGTGCTAAAGAGTATGAATTCCTGAAGATGTCCATTTACATTTTTATTTGGAAAACAAATGAATAAAGAAAGAAAGATTTTTTCTTTTTTCTGGTGCTCCATTTTCTAAGTTCTACATTTTTTTGTGTCAAGCCGAGTTTTTTTATGGGGATTTTTTTTTTCTGTTTGAAACCCAGTGAAAAAAATGTTTTCAACAGGCAATTAGTTGCAAGTGTTCTCTCTGTTATACTCATTTTGACCCCAAGAGGCACTCCTCATGCCCTGAATAAGATGAACAGCATTCCATGCTAATAAGTGTAAAGAAATAATTTTTCTTGTTAAAAAATTTTTTCCACACGGCTCGACACGTGAAAAAAACATTGATTTTTCCACAAAAAAAAAATGCTTTTATGAGAAAATGATTTTTTTCATGTGTTCAGCCAAGTGAAAATGTTTTTTTCACAAGAAAACTTAAAAAGATTTTTTAAAGTTTTTTTAAGTGTTCTCTCTGTAATACTCATTTTGACCACAAGAGGCTGAAGTGCATCACTATTCATGTCCTGAATAAGATGAGGGGAGCAAAGAAGAGTAAAGATATATTTTTTCTTGTTAAAATATTTTTTTCACTCGGCTTGACACATGGAAAAAACAAAAAAAATAGGGGTTTTTTTCACGAATAAAATGTTTTTTTCATAAAAAAATGCTTTTAAAAATATATTAAAAAAAGCCTTTTTCATGTGTGAAACAGTGAAAAAAAAATTCATGAGAAAATTTTTTTTTCATGTGTTCAGCCAAGTGAAAATGTTTTTTTCACAAGAAAATATCTAAAGATTTTTTTAAGTGTTCTCTCTGTAATACTCATTTTGACCACAAGAGGCTGAAGTGCATCACTATTCATGTCCTGAACAAGATAAACAGCATCCATGTTTCTCCAGGGGAGCAAATAAGAGTAAAGAAATATTTTTTCTTGTTAAAAACATTTTTTTCACTGGGCTCGACACATGAAAAAAAACAATTCATGTGAAAAAATATTTTCAGAATAAAAGTTTTTTTCACAAAAAAAAAAAATTGTAATGAAAAAAGTTTTTCCCACAGAAATTTTTTTTCCCATGAAAACATTTTTTTTAATTCATTCATGAATGAAAAAAAAAGTTTTTTCACAAGAAAAATAAATGTTTTTTTCACGGAAAAAAGTTTTAACCTCTGTGATGTTTTTCATGTTGTTCTTTCTGGGCTTTAAATTCACATTGAAACACCTCATGTTTAGCTCTTATCAGGTTGTGAACACTGTGTCTTCCTGCATGTTGTGTCTTCCAGATGGCCTCTACAGGAGGCCAGTCCCTGTCCCTCAGCAGTAACGTCCCGCTGCTGAACTACCAGCCCGGTCTCTACCAACAGGCCACCATAAACATCCCCGGTCTGACCCAGCAGGGCGTGCCGCTGCAGACCAGACCCACCCAGCTCTGCACCCAGACCGAGCCCTTCCAGCAGACGCTCATCGTTTGCCCCCCGACCATCCAGGGTGAGAACGCAAGATGTTAGTGTCACATTTAATCAGCCAGCGACAAAGAAAAGAACCGTTTTATTGATATTTTCCTTTTGTGCCGTTCTTGATGTAGTATTTATTTTGTGTATATTCGTACTTTCCCTTTTAGGTCTTCAAACATCCAATAAGCCCTCTGGTTATCCAGTGAGGATGGACAACTCGGTACCTTTAGTTCCTCAGAACCAGTCGTCTCAGTCTCTTCACATCCAGCCCGGCATGCTGGCACAGGTAAAAACTTTTATTGTTTTATTTATTCCAGTTTTTAATCCACTCATTGAACGGGTCAGTATCAGCAGGGTCTAATGTCAGAATCTGTGTACATGTGGTTGGTCTACATGTCCTCTGTGCTCTCTTCATGAAACAGTATTCATGTTCTGGTGTCACTAACTGAAAGTTCTTCATCCAAAGCAAAGATTTTCTCTTCCTTTAGGATTCTGTAGGATATGAAGCGTATCTTTTTTGCTCTCAGTCTGTTTGGATGATTTCACACCTCCACTCCTGTCACCCTCCCCCCCTCACACCTCCTCCCAGGCCTCCCTCGACCCCCTGCTGGTAAGCAGCCTGTACGCCTCAGTGGCGGGAATGCCGCGTTTAGACTCGGTCCGGCTGCCAGTTGGCTGCGGGGGTGAAAGCCTTGGCGGCTTACTGGATCAGAATGCCTCCATGCTGGTAAAAAAAAAAACACCATCATCACAAGTCTGGTTGAAAAACCTCTTCTTTCTTCCCCGTCAGCTGTGTCAGCTGACGTGTAGCGGAGCGTGGGACGCATGTTGCAGCGCATCAGGCTGGTTTGTGCTTTTGCTTGAAGCTTCAGAAGCTTGATGCATAAAACTGTGTAGAATCACAACAACAACTACGTAAACGCACAGAATTAGAAATATACACGCATATTTATAAAGGCGCTCGTACCCCTGGTTCAGTTGTAGTGGAACTGGATGCACATACAAATCAAATCTCATTTCACTCCTACAGTTAGTCAGAAGTGGACGACCTTTATGTCTCTCCCCTTTATATTTAATCTCATGCTAATCTTATCACACAATCACACATCACACAAGTTTAGAGACATTTCCAGACAGAAAATGGCTCAAAATTGGCTCGACATCGTCACATTTAAACCACCATGTGTTGAACTTTTGTGCCTTTGGCATTGACGCTGTCTCGCCAGTGTTACAGCGTTCACTATCGCAGTGAAACCAGGATTGGCTTCTTCATCTCTTCCTCTCCTTATCTCACACTAACACATTTTTATCACTTTCAGGTGGGCCGTCTTGTTTCTGGACCCGCTCTGTTTTTTCACGGTGCAGGCTTTCTATGACATGCATGCTTGGCATCAGAACCTGACAGGAATGTTTTTTTTTCTCTCCTTTAAGCTTGGTTTGGTGTTCACTGCTTCTTAAATCACATTTTCCCTCTGAGCAGTAACAAGTGCAGCTCTGTCTGCACAGGATTAAGTCTGGAAGCAGGATACAGATTGTGGTCAGGCCGTCACATCTCTTATGTTCTGTTCAGCTGTCAGAGAGAGAGAGTGTGTGTGTGTGTGTGTGTGTGTGAGTGTGTGTGTGTGTGTGTGACAACTGCTGGATGTCTTGGTGTAGGACAGAGATGGGAACATTGGTGTTAGTCAACAAACTGCATGTGCTCATCATGTCTTTTATTTCAAACTGATTCTCTCAGAAAACAGCTCCGGCTTCTGTTCCACTTTGTTCTCTTCTTAAAGTCTTACCAGTGAAGGTTTTTGGAGTTGGAGTGTGTTGTTTTAACATGTGTTTATGTGTGTGTGTGTACAGCAGGGCTGGCCAGCAGGCACACAGCAGATCCTCATCCCTTCCACATGGCAGCAGATGCCCGGCATGGCCATCCACAACCCCGGGCAGGCCGTGGTGCCCGACTCACCCATGGGAGCCCCCGTCCCTGACAATCAGCAGGCTTCAGGCTGGAGGTGAGTTTTAGTCTGACGGGACTCTTTGTCTTCATGCTGCGTTCAAACACAGCTTGTTTTAAAATAAGCGAGTTAATATTTTTCTTCTTTTCTCAGGGGTCGGCATGGAAGCCAGTACGATGGCGTCGGCCAGCAGGACTCTGCTGTTGGCCGTCACGCTGCCTCCCAAAGCCACAACTCAGGGGCCGCTCACTCAAGAGCCCAACAGGGCAAGAGGTCAAAGGGTCGACACGCAGAGAGCAGAGCCAGGTACGCTGTCAGACAATCACATTAACTACATGTGGTGGGGGCACGGGACGGCCATAAATTGTAGTGTTTGAGGTTTGATCGCTGGGTTCTTCATCCACGTGAGCTGCAGTGATTTTTATAAACCATCCATCTGCTGTCAGAAAACTAGTGTAGGTATGATTTTTTTGAAAACATGAAAGATTCTTTATTCTGGTAAAAATGTATGAGTATTACAAAAACACAAAATAATGTTTATTGTCATGCCAAATTTTTTTTTCCTCCACTCACTTTCACACATGAAAAAAATCCTCAGACGTGTCCAAATGTTTTTAATTTTTTCTCCTGACAATCATTTCCAAAATTCTCCTGAAAACAGATTTTTTATTTCACTCAGTTTCAAACGTGACAAAAAAAATATTCTCCTGAGAAAAAAAAATGTTTTCACGTGGTTTCAAACATTTAAGAAAAAAACTTTCCTCGGATTTGTAAAAGAAAAAATAATTCTGGAGACAGTGTTTCACAGATTTAAAAAAAAATCCTGAGATGTGTCCAGAAAGCTTTTTCCCACTAAAACTATATCTCACACATGAAAAGAAAAGTTCTCCACCCATTCTCCTTTTGTATAAAAAATGTATTCACTCTGTTTATCACATCAAAAACAAATATCATCAGATGTGTTAAAAGTTTTCCCCCACTCGGTTTCACACAGGAAGGAAAAAAAATTCTCCAGAAATATTTTTTTTCACTCGGCTTCACATGATGAAAAGAATCCTCAGATGTGTTAAAAAATTGTTTTTAACCCCAATCACTCGGTTTCAAACATGACCAAAAAAAATTCTCCTGATTTTTTAAAAAATTTTTATTATCTCCTGAAAAAAAATAAATTTCACTCATGAAAAAAGAAATTCTCCTGAAAATATTTTTCCCCAACTTGGTTTCAAACATGGGAAAAAAACATCTCCAGGATTTTTTTTTTTACTCCATATTACATTTAAAAAAAAATCAGATGTGTTTAAAAAAAAAAAAAGTTTCTCCTGCCAACCCCAAAATATTGGCTTCACACATGAAAAAAATGTCCAAAAATTCACTTGGTATCTGACATAAAACTATAAAAAAATTCACCTGAAAAAAATTAAGGAACTCAGACTGACTATGTCCATGAACTCATGAAATGAGTGAGAGTGTCTTTGTCCCCCCCAGGCCCGTGTCTTCAGTCCATTCGACCACCACTGTGGTCCACAACACTTCTACTTTTGCTGGTGACCAGTCTCAGCCCATCGTCATCTCTGACACACCCAGTCCTGCTGTCAGCATCATCACCATCCACAGCGACTCAGAGGACGAGGATGACAGGAAGTTCCCCGCCACCTGGTGAGCTCATTTCCTGTCTCTGAAATCTGAATAAAAAAAAAAAAACAAAGTCTGAACTAGTCCTTTTTCTCCTGTCTTATTCTCTCTTAGCTCTGGTACGAGTCAGAGGACGAACGTGATCAGCTGTGTGACGGTGCACGACTCCCACGACTCTGACTCATCTACCAGCAGCCCCCTGAGCCCCAAAACCAACTCCCAGCCCACCAAGTCTCTGGCCATCATCATGCCCTCAGTGAAGAGCCAGCCGGGGGAGAGCACAACCCACAAAGCTCCGGCAGCTCCAGGTATGACGATCAGTCCAGATTGACACAATATCAACTTTACTCACTGCTCATCTTACTCTGTCTGCTCTTCCCTGGTAGATCAAGCTACAAGTGGTTCTGGAAAACCCAAGAAGGGGTCGACTCAGCAGTCCAGTCGACCAGGATACTCCAACACCGATCGCCATCAACGTGCCGCATCCAGCAGATCTCAGCCTCTTAACCTGAGTCAGGTAACAGCTTTCCAATGTAGCGGGCACAGTGAACACAGAAAGGTTCTGATTGTGACCCAATACCTGACACTGTGTCGGTGTCAGCACAAACCCGCCACACAGTTTGTCTACATACCAACCCAGCAGGTGTGGTTATTCATCATTATCTGTCCTTTCCAGGTACAGCAGGCTGTGATGTCATCATCCCTCGACCAAACAGGAAGCAGCAGTTCCCTGAGGCGGCAGCCCACGTACCCCCCGCCCGTCTCCTCCCACTCGTCCTTCAACACCCTCTTCAGCTCCACCCCGAACCTGTACGCCTACCCGGCCTCCGCCGCCCTGGCCTCCGTGTCCCAAGCCGTGGACCAGATGCAAGGTGGCTCGTCCCGCCACGGCAGGGCGAGCGGGGCTTACTCGTCCCTGGCTCTGCTGCAGAAGAACGGCAGCCTGGCCCTGGGAGGAGGGTCTGCTCCGGGACAGTACGGCAACCACCACCAACAGCAGCAGCAGCAGCAGCAGCAGCAGCAGCAGCTGGGAGGGCAGCCTTTCCACCACTCCAGTGCTCCTTACCAGCGAAAACTCAACCAGTACCCCTACCTGTAAAGACTGAAGCAAGAAGACCAAAACGGAGACCGCGACTAGAGAGGAGCACAAGCTCATCACGGCTGACTGTGATTCAACCCGACTTTTAAACTTTCCTTTTTACCGTCCGGTCGTTATTTCTCTGATTATTCTGGATCAGTATTTATGTTTTAATCGTGGTCAGTTCTCTTTTTTTAATCCATTCCAACCATGGGAGTTTTTCTTTGTGTTGCAACAAGCACGTTAACAACGACAAAGACTGTACGAGATTAAAGGGCGATTACGTCCACGTCAGACAAAACGAGTGGGGATTGTCGCCCTTAGTAAAACTGAAAACTCTACTCACAGATGGAAACGTTACGTTGATTTTCAACATTTTAAGCCTTTTTTAAAAAAAAATTTATTTCACTTGAGAAATGTGCGTCGAGGCGTAAACTGGAACTTGCTGCTCTTTGTTGTTATAATTGTCAGAATCATCGAATAATCGTTTCACGTATCCACGATCGCCTTATCGACTTATTTAGGCCAACGTCTTTTTATTTTAACTTTAACATGTCAGCAGGTCGCGATAAGTTAGATTTATATGTCGTATGTTTCATTAATGAATGTACTGTGTGTGTTTTATCTGTATTATGACAAAAAAAAAAATGGAGGAAGTGAGTAAGCTATGTACTGTACTGTGTAATGATGTGTCACTGTGTTTTCCATTCTGTTTATTAGAACTGGCCGTTGACTTGATTATATTTATCTGTTAAGATGCAGTACGACTCAGTGTAGAAGTAGGTGTGTGGTGTGTTTAGAGGGGGTTTCCATGTTTTTTTTACAGGTTTAGGAGTTAATCTTAAGGTTGCATGTGTCTGACACGAAGTAGCATTCAGGACAAGTTCGTAAACTGCAGATTTAACCGCAGGAAAGGATTGTTAATGTTCTGTTTAATTTGTACGACGAACACGTTAACGATATTGGGGGGAAAAAAATGTAAAAGCTCTCGTCTTGTGAAGTGATGTTTGTGAAGTGAAGCGTGCACATTCAATCCGATTGGGTTTTTTTTTCACGCCATCATGTAAGAGTCAAAGCCATTTAGATTGCCAACTGTAAAATTCACAGTAACGCGTTTCTAATTGTGACGAATCAAATCTGACACATGATGATTTATAAGAATATTAATTGATGTTCAGTATGTAACCGCTTCTAAACTAAAATCATTGGTTTGGTGAAATGATGGTTGTTCCTACGATCCTGCTGTGTTGTGAAGTGCTACATTACATAGGACACACGATGAACCTTAACCCGTATATACGCAATAAAATCTGCACAAAACAGAATCTGGGACTCATTCATGATTAACAATTTCACACTCATGTACATCCAAATACAATCCAAGTTTTTAATTACATAAAACATTAAAACCTCAAATTTTAAAAAGAAACCAGAAAATATTTGGCATATGCTTGAAAAATATTTAAAATGTTAGCATGCTAACACACTAAACTTGGATGGTGAACATACTAAACATCTGTAGTTGGCTATAGCTGCTAGAATTTAGATAAATGTAGGATGTCAATGCCCCTTTTCCCATAATTAGCAAACGTTAGCATGCTAACTCATTAAACTTAGTGAATATTTTCTATGGTTTTGTGTGCTAAACATCAGCATGATGTCATTGAGAGTATGTTAGCATGCTGACCTTAGCATTTAGCTAAAAGCACCGTAGCATGTAGCTACATAATGGCAATTATTTGATCAATTACTCATTTTATCTCAAATAAAATGTACATTTTCTATTCTATTTTCTATTTTCAGTCCAAAGAGTCCAAAGTGACGTCTTTAAACAAACTTTTTTTTTTTAGTGCTAAGTAGTAAATGTTAGCATGCTAACACACTGAACTTGGATGGTGAACATGCTAAACATTATGCATAGTTGTCTATATACATTAGCATTTAGCTAAATGCAGAATGTCAATCCTGTTTTTCTCAGTCTGGTGACATCTCAAAACAAGTAAAATTTTGAGAAGCAGAAACCTGAGAATATTTGGATCAGATATTAATCATTCATCAGAATAATTTCTTTTGAATTTTTCGACGATTGACTAATCAAGTGCAACTTTGCAGCTCTTGTTGGTTCAACTTTTAAATGTTGCACAACATTTGTTTAAACATACTTTGTGTTTGGTGCTAATTATCAAATGTTAGCATGCTAACACTAAACTTTGAAGAATATTGTAAACATTTTCTATAGGTTCTCTAAATGTGTGCTAAACATGTTAGCATACTGACGTTACCATTTAGCTAAAAGCACCAATGATAGCTGCTAACTAGCATGGCAGCAGAAATGCTCTTAATTTACCCAAACTACTTAAATCTGAATGTTTGCTGGTTTTCTCGGCCTGTGTGATAGAAAATGTAACTATGTTTGAGTTTTGGACTGTTTGTATGGATCATAAAAGCAACTTGTGGTCATTTTTAACAATGTTCATTACTTTCAGGCCAAAAAACATCTCAACAGTAAAGAACTCCAGGACTTATGTAATTGATAAGAAATATTTATTGTTTATATTTGCATTACATTTTATAAAGCTGTGTCACATTCTGTTATCATAAATCTTATCTTACAATGCAAACAAGTCTGAGGACAGAGATGCCTGCAGCAGGATCCTAAATACACCACAGGTCATCGAAAAATCTCAACAAAATGGATGAATGTAGTTTTCACTGTTTGTCCATGCAAGTAAAAACAAGGTACAGGTGAGTAAAGTAAGGACGATCATTCAAAACTGAACAGGAAAACGTCACCGAGACCAGCCTCCTACAACGAGCGGTAAAAAATAATTACTTGTGAAGTTCAATGATCCAATAAATAAACTCATCTGTTCCCACAAGAGGATGAATTAGTTTTTAGAGTCGAGATCAAAACAACAGGCCTTCACACAGGAGACGGTCTGACCTGACACGCAGGTGAAACATTAAATCAGCGACACCTATGATTTTTCCTTCAATAAATCGAAACGCCGGCCGTGAAAAAGGCACATCGTTCTCATATATTAAAACTCTTTGCTTACATTTTCCTCTGACAATAAATTATTAGTGAACGTTTGTGCTAAGTAGGATTACTGTACTGAAGCAGTTTTTAAAAGTTCTACTTCTATATTCTTAAACAATTAATACCCTGTTTATACGTAGAAGGACGGATGCTATCTATTGTGGAATTTAGGAGAATGATGTTATTTTGTGCGTCACCAGTAAATCTCTTTTTATAACGATATCTGTTCATCTCAGCAGCATTATATTTATTTTTCGCAGGTTTTCTCTCTCATTGGTACGTGACAATGAATATTTACACTGTGTACAGACTCACCGGCCTTTAAAAAAACAAAAAAAACAAACGGATCCTGCAGAACAAATAGCTCGCCTTGCTGCGCCGACTCTCTCGCCACTGGCACCGGGAACAGAAAAAAAATCTACTCAGGGTTGAAAAAATTCCTCATATACACACATTTCACAATATTACACACATTGAAATTTGGAGTTGCTGCAGCGCCTCAAAAAGCCCAACATTTAAAAAGTCTAATAGTCCGATGGCACACAGAAGGCAGACCATGTCAACTTTGATGGCTGGCGGACAGTCCAGGGGCTGAAGGAGGGATGTTTTCATATTTAGTCAGCAGTGAAAGAGGCCAGTGAGGCTTTTTAAACACACAATTGCACATTAGATCATCGTTACGTTGCCCCCTCCTCCTCTCGAATTTGTCCGTGGAAGCAGGTGTAGAGGTGAGGAGTCGGGGGTGGGGATGCTTTTTGTTCTTCAGAACTCCTCGTGAACATTTCTGGCGTAATCCATGAGCTTGCTGCCCGTGAAGTATTCGCTATACTTGAGAATCTCGTCCAGCTCCAAGTTATGGTTCTGGTTTTCATCGGCGACGGCGATCATCTGCCTGGCTTCGTTTAAAGCGTTGTGCTCGTTCATCGGGTCCATGTACTCCTTGTATGTCGCACATAGGAAAGGAAAAGATCACGGCAGAGTTAGAAAGACATTTTAGCAGACTGGAAACACAGGAAGTCAGAAATCGAAGAAGAAATCTCACCTCCAGTTCCTCCATGGTTACGATGCCGTTACGATCTGCGTCGATGACTTCCTCGAACTCCTTCTTCCTCTCTCTGACCCAGTCGTCGTCGATGTCCTGAGCCTGCTGGTTCTCCACGGTGCCCACAGGTAAAGAGATGAACTCTGACAGCGTCAGCTTCTTGTCACCATCCTGATCTACAAAGGAAAAGCACAATCAACGTCACATTTTACCATGTAACTGTTAAATATATGTTAATAATGGGCCTCAACACAGAGGTCCACTGAACAAGTTCAACATTTAGCATTTTAAAATCAAATATGCAGATTTAATTGCAGATGTTTGCTGATGGAGAACAGATCTCCTCGTCACTAAGTACCAATGGAAACTTGTCAAAAGTGGGCTTTTGACTAAAATGCATACTACAGCAACTAATGAATCAACTGATCAACAATTATAATAATCATGTAAGTCCTGTGTGAAGGAAATATTCCTGATAATTTGCTGATTTCAGCCTCTAAACTGTGAAGATTTCCACCTTTTCTTTGTCTTATATGATACTCTTGTTATCTTTGGGTTAAATCTGTAAACAAACCATTTAGAAGACTTTTTTCACTTTTTTCTGAAATCTTATCAAACATTTAATCAAATGTTCTTCAGATTAATCCGTCATTTAAATATCTTAAATAAAATGTAGTTATTTACAAGTTAAATGCCCTTAGACATACTATATGACTTCTTGAGGCAAAACGCCAACAGGTATGTAAGAGGAAATAGGAACATTTAAATAACCACTAAACCTGTTTCACACCATCTGAGCCAGAATGATCTGTATCATCCACATTAACTCACAACAAACCAGGAAACATCAAGAGGTTTACAACTAAAACACTAAAACACAGAAGACACTGATATTTAAAATGCAACACACACACTGCCATCTTTAAAGTCTTGTATCAACGATGAAGGAATAACCACTTGTGTACTTTGGTTTTACAGCCTGCAACTGTACAGTTTGTGTTCACTCTAGCTGTCTTATCAGCATGAAGTCCAATATAAACAGACAGCTATAAAAACTGACCGTACACTACCTGCCGGGCAACACACACCACAGACGAGGTAAGCAGAGAGTCGGTAAACATAGTGGAGAAGTTAGCAGCTGAACAGACGGATATTCATCTCAGGGCTTTTGATGCGATCCAATAAAAAGGTAACAGGAGAGTCAATATTTGAATTACCTTCATCACAAAGCCAAGACCATGACTCTTAATGCTAACGTTGCGCTGTATCTACTGGATGTGTAAATACGCTGCTGTTTGTTAACACGTTGGCTTAAGGTGATAACATGCCAGTCTTGTTTTGTGGGTAAAAACGTACCCAAGTCGCGCACGATCTCCTTCACCATGTACTTGAGCATCCCTCTGCTGTGCTCGGGATGAAGGAAGGACAGGAACTCCTGCTCGTTCAGCAGCTGGTCGGCCGGGGTGTTGTCAGCCTGAAACCAGCGGTCCTTCAGGCTCTCCAACACCTCCTGAGCTGTACGATGAAGAGAAGATAACTCAAATCAGTTATTTTGTTATTTAAATCTGCAGCACATCACACAGGACATTCTCCAGACTTACTCTCCTCGTCCAGCTTCAGGTCTTCATTATTCTTTATTTTCTCAGCAATCTCTTTCTCATTGAAACCTTTGCTGGCCAGAAATTTGACTCTGTATTCGTCCCACGTCACGTGACCTGTGGACGACACGTGAATTGATCAACACGGTAAATATTTATCAGCTGAGGACACAGTGTTGCTCACAGAGGCCACGAGTCTGACAGATATTCGAGAACAGACGTCGTGCTTTGAATTATAATTTTCCTCTCTCACCGTCGCCGTCTGGATCCACAGCACGGAAACTGTTCTTGTTCTCCATCATGGCCTCCTGGAAGTGCTCCTCCGTCTTCTCCATAATCCAGCGCTGCATCTCTTTGGCGCTCACGCTCCTGTCCTTGTTGAAATCAACTCTGTCAGGAGAGAATTTAAAGAAGAAATTAGCCGCTAATTTAGTTTTGAGTTATTGGACATTAACAGTGTCACTGCTTCATTAAACTGCTCACACACTGTATATCATCAGTTGTTAACGAGCCGTGTGATTTATGATCCGTCTGGCTGGTGTCCAAATCTGGTGCTTTTGTTTAAACCTGCCAAGCGCTAATAGCTTTAACACTGGAAATACTTTTCCATTTAAGGTAAATTAAGGGAAGAATAGTGAGGATGTTTATCAGGACAGGGAGAAGGATAAGTTTAACAACACAGTGGCCTTTTCTTTCTTTACTTCAAATATTTCCATTTTATGAGTCTTCTACTCGACTACATTTCAGAGGATGTTGTACATTTTATACCACTACAGTTATTTAAACGCTGTAGTTACTAGTGACCACACAGATCAGGATTTTACACAATTGCATATGTCCACTGGTCGACCATTGCACTCCTATAACACTGTTGGACAGCCTGCAGCAGATACCAGAGATACTGTCTCCTTTAGTCCACGTATACTTCTTCTTTTTCAAAAGCTGACGCCTACATTACATACGATGTAACTTAACCACTGAGTGACATCACTGGAGGCAGGTTATCAGATTACATGCAGCGTCCTCTGGAGCTACAAAAGGCTTTATACAACTTTTCTTCTCATATGCAGAAGAACTCGTTCAGACCTGTGAACACACTTTAATGTGGTGGAGCGACACAATAATCTTGAGGTTTGTTGGACTGTTGATAAAACAAGACGATGTGAAGGCAGCACTTCAGAATTGTTTCATTGTGACTGAAATATGGAGTAAATGGATCGGTCAAGAAAATATCCAGAATGAAAATACTAATTAGTTGCAGAACCATTTAAAATAATTCATAATTAGTTTCATTTCAACCAACTAAAGGAAGAATGCTGCTTGAATATTAATGCATGTGTAATAATAATAAACAAATAATATACTACTACTAGTACTACTAGTACGTGTTCCTGATACTACTTCTGTAATTTTACTTTTCAATGTCTTTTTTTACAGTGTGGTGTGAGTACTTTGACTTGAACCGGCCATAAGGAAACATATTTTTGTTTCTACTTATCATTCTGAAGGATATTCTGATTGCAAAGTGTGATGGCTGTTGAGAAATAACACCATCCGTACATAGATTGGCTCCCTATAAGCCTAGCTTTCTCTATGCTAATCGGTCTGCCACCAGGCTCCAGACAAATTAGGGTTGATTTACGGCACAAAAGAAGCACGTCTGCAATTGTGCAACCGCAATAAGCAGAGGCATTGTTTCCGCGAGTCACCAGCCCGAGGTAACAACAACTGTGGAAATGCTGCAGAAGATAACAAACCCTCGCTGACTGAGGAGGCAAAGAAGACGAAGCACCAAGACTGGAGATGGTACAACTACTTTCTACTAGATCAGTAAATGACAAAAACCTGTCTACTTATTAATACAACCAGGTGTTACAGATGATTTCTAGGGTCAAACTGTGATTCTTAGGGTTGTTTTTTTGCCTTTTTGCTAAAGCTAAAGAACAGGCTCTGCTAAGTACTGAATACTGAAGTTACAAAACACTCAGCTCACTTTCTCATCCTGTGTGTTTTGCAATACCGTGATTTTGGGACACACACAAAGCACATCCAACCTCCAGCACTACTTTAACTTCTTGTGGCAGTGATGAATATACATATCACCACAGCATCTGGGATATATAACTAGTCTAGTGTTCAGATGTTTGGCATTCAGAAGTCCTGGGTCTGCATCCTGACCTCTGAAAGAACCGGACAGGCAGCTCAAGTATGCAGCTCAGGAATGCTGCAACTCCTAACGGATGGATGATATGAAAGAATGAAAAACATTGTCTCACTTGGTGAAAATGTCAATCAGCTTCTTTCTGTTCCTCCTCGGCTCCGAGTCCTCGTCGAACTCCTCCATCTCTTTACCCAGGAACACCTCCTGATGGAAGTCCTTATTGAGGTGGCCGTCCATCTCCATCTTCACCCCGTTCAGGTGGTCCGGGGGAAGGATCTCGTTCTCGTCCTTGACGGGTAGGTTCTTCTCTTTAGTGGCTGACATGTTGGCTGGCCGTGCGTCCACATCCATGGCTTGGAGGAGGATGCAGATGAGCAGAGATGCAGACAGGAGGCTGCCTGAAGCCATGATTGCCTGAAGAAAAGTCAATATAAAAGCAGAGGATTAGCTATAAGCTGAAAATTAAAAGGTATCTGCAGCATTCACACAGTCAAATTGCAGGTTTTTGCACTTGCTGTCTTAACTGTAATGCTACGTTCAAGGCGAACGGGATTTTCCACTATTGCAACACGCCCACTGGAAAATCCCATTCCCGTCCATCTCATCGATACTTCCAAGTACAGGACTCAAGAGGAGGATAAAAAAATGTGTTGGATCAAAAACAGCTAGAGTCAATAAAAGCCTTCAACATCCAAAGAAATACACAAATACAGTCAGAAGCAAAATAGTTGACGTAAATCCACATCAGCTATTAAGGAAAGTGAATGCAACTTTAAAACTCGGTCTATATCTGCTGCTGTTGGTTCATTTGTCATTTAAAATAATAATAAATAATAAATAAAACACAACTCATCTAACGTTTTGTAGCTAGCGGTATTGTAACCCGAGTATTCCTGAATGCTCCACAAGGTTATAACGATGACTTAGCTGTCAAGCATCGTTATGTCGCATTTACTTGTGTTATTTACGCGCAAAAAATATCAACGTCAGCGTCATTTACCAGCAGGTAAATAAGAAAACTGCTAATATAAGAAACCTGACTCTGTTTCTTCACCTAAACAACGGTTAGCTCGCGAATTTAGCCTCGTCACGTCATTCGACTTAACCCCGATCCCCGCAGTTGACTATGCTAGCTAGCTAAGCGGCTAACACGAGCAGGCTAATAACAAACATAACACAAAACAGCGTTATGAGTTAGCGTTATCTGGTGACATAGTGAATAGTCGACATGTAAGCTGTGAAGGAGTGAACGACCAACCTGTGTGGAGAAAGTTCAAACGACTTGGGTGAGTGAGTGAGTGAGTGAGTGTGGCTAACTGCTGCTGCTGCTGCTGCGGTAGGTGTAACGCTACCAGCTGGCTAGCTTGACTTCCTATTTAAAACAGACCTGCGGTAGATCCAGTAAGGAGAGCTGTCACACTCCAGTTCCTGTACACGTGGCCTGTCCAACAACACTCCCCTCTCCCGGAGTGTGTGGGGACGGCTCGGTCCACAACACCACCGAGGAAATATGTTCCGGCTGCGAAAGCACTCGCCGATGATGCCAGTTACCGTTAATTCACTCAAGATGTCAGTTGGACCGGTTGCTAGCTTGGCTGGTTATCCTCAAGAAAGTCTGTTAAGCTAGCAATGCATAACTTCCGGTTTGCACTTTCAAAATAAAACTCGTATTGACTTTTTTTTGTTGTAAAGTAATAACAGATGACTGGTGAAAAACATTAATACCTGAAAGTAATTGAAAAAAAAAATGAAAAAGAAAACACACAATCCTTTTTGGGCCCTCTCCCGGTCTCAGGCAACCGAGAACAGGCACGTGCCCACGGGTCCCACTGATCTCTCTTCCTCTTGTTGTCCAGCAGTCTACCAGGGCCATGGACTGCTGGACAAAAAGAGAAAAGGAGATTGAGTGCCTGTTCTCAGCTGTCCTCCCTTGTCTGCTGTCCCCGTCCTGTGGACAGCCGGCCGGTCCGCTCTAACAAGAGTGTCTCTGGGCTTCAGGATCTCCAGATGTGTGACCCCAAGAGGAGCGGCAGCATACCGGGAGAGAGGCAGAGAGGCCGGTGTGTTTACCCGCAAAACTACAGCTCAAAAACACAGAAACAGACATTACCATAGCTAATGTGTGAGTTAACAGTTTGAGTCACGCATAGAGAATGCAACCAATGAAGTCACAGATGAAAGGCAGAGGTAGACACAGCTGACACCATAAACTCAACAAAATTGACTTTTAGGGTACATATCATCACCTACTGTTTCTTAATGTGTAACTGCTGCACGTCAAGTCGTTTTTTTTTTTTAATTCACATTATTGGCCTGATGTGTGTCATGCACCCCCACTCAGAAGATCTATGAGAGTTTTTACAGCACACCTCCGGAGAGGCTCAGAAAATCATGCTTAAAAAACCCGTCATAGAGCGTCACCCCTTATCCATCACATCATTGTTGCTCGACAGAAAGGAGAAGGTCTTCCTCATCTGAGAGAAGACGCGTTGGACTCTGCTCTTCTTCCTCTTCTTCTCCTTGGTCCTGATCTCATCTGAAAATCAAAGGACTTTAAATAACTCAACTGTCCTCCAAATGCACAACAATTCAACCACAAGCTGATGTGACTTTTGCTTACCACATGCGTTGGAGTGTTGAGACACGCAGACCATCTTGTCACTTTCTTTAACTTCCACTATGGACTCTGATGTCGTGTCCAGTCCAGCCTGCAAACTAAACACACAGTGTAAACTTCACACAGAGGTAAACAGACTCTGAAATCTGCTCCCAACCTTGACAACCTGAAGCGTTTCCTACTGTGTTTGAGAAATGAGTTTCATGACCAGAGGAAGTCATCTCACCTGACTGAACTCTCCTCGTTTTCCAATTCCGTCGTGTTATCAGGTGCCGCAGGTCCAACCTTGATCTTGCAAAGTGATCTGTGACAATCCTGGCTGCCCAGGTCTGTTACAGGATGAACCATCATCACACCTGATGGTTGGACTGTAGGAGATGGACTGTGGTGGTCTGGTTGAATGTTGTCGTTGGCATCGTCCGTCGTAGCAGTGGCAGGAGGCTCACATTTCAAGGACTCATGTATAGAAGTTGAGGGTTGACTGCTGGGCAAGTTGTTCCCGAAATTAAAAATCATACTAAACACACACAAAAAAAATCATGTTAATATGCCTGCTTTTGTCTTGACATCTTAAAAGAAATGACTACCTTGAACCTGAGGGAGAAGTTTTAGGACCAGAAGAAATGATCTCACCAAGAGTCAGTGTCTGATGACGTGCTCCATTGAGGTGGCGGATGACGGACTGGTGGTTTCTTTTGAGCGTATTCTGAAGCATCATTTCTGTCGAAGTGCTTGGTAATGACTGGATGTTTGAAGACTATTTTTGCTTTTCTTTTCCATTGAGGTGGCGGAGGACAGACGGAAGGCTTCTTTTGAGCAGATCCTGAAGCATCATTGCTGTCGAAGCTATTGGTAATGAACGGATGTTTGAGGACATCACTGGGAGTGATCCTCTCATTCGGATCCAGTTTCAGCATGGCCTCCAGGAGCTCGAAACATTGTTCTAGCTCTACAGTGTTAGCTTGGTTCCCCATCTAGTTATGAAAACAATGGTCAAATCCATGGTCAGTCAAGTTGTCATTGTGTTACATAAAAAGACAATCAATTATAGCGACAACACAAGTTACTCAGTACTTACTCTTTTCCAATCATCCAGAGTTCTGATATCGACGTTGCAGACACTCTCGTTAGACGCACATCCAAAATACTCCTCCGGTGTCTAAAAATAGGTTCAATGTAATGTAATACATGTATTCTTAATAAATCCAACTGAATAACTGTTCAATGTTGTGAAATGTAAACGCGTTATCATAATTAGAGGAGAGTCTGGCAAAGATGAAATAACTTTTGAAAAAGTAACAGAAGGTTTGCTGGAGTACCTTGATCCTCCAGCTGTTGCTGCCAGTTTTGTTGAAATACTTCTCTGTGTATTTCCCATTTTTAAGAAGATGGTCCGCCGGCTGACCAAAGGTTTGAATAATGAAGAGCATCTGGAGATAAAACACAACATCACATCAAGACATGCAATGCTAAGACTAATAACTCCCATCATAGCTAACGTCAATTTAGAGCATTTTAATCAGTTTGAACATAAGACTACCCTAACCCTAACCCAATGGGTGTATAGTACATTTCCTTCCCTATTTTATTTGTCCTATTTTATTTTATTTGTTCATTCTGAATTCCTTGGCGTGGTAATAAAACTGATGGTAATAGGGATCGACTGATGTGTTTTTTTGGGGCAGATTACCAATTATTGGTAATCAAGTAGACTGATGACCAATATTTAAAAGTGATATACATTGGTATTAAAAATAAAGTCTCAATGTCCAAATTTAGAATAACCAGCGATGTTACTAAGTACAATTTAATCAAGCACTACACTTAAGTACAATTTTGAGGTACTATACATGAGAATTTCCTTTTGGCAAGGCAGGTTTTCATCATGGTGAACAATTAAAAGCAAAAACCAAAAGCGCAAGTGAACATAGCCGAATCAAGCAATAGAGTGTCACTATAGTATATGACTTACTGCAGTATATTCACTTGTTGCCCAGTGCAGCATCTCTCCGGTGACCATACTGAACATAAAATTGCCCAGTGTCCACATATCAATGGCCTCAGAAAGTGGTTGGCCCAAAATAACTTCTGGGGCCCTGAAAGTGAGAAAAAAGTATTCAACAAAATGTGTCAAATTACAAGATATTAAGATCCCAGTCTACTAACTCGCTCCAGTACAATAACAATGAGTGTCGTTTGAGGCCCTACCTGTGGGGAAGTACTTGCACTATCTTGCCCTTCTTCACTTTTGATGTTTTCACGGCCGATCCGAAGTCTATCACCTTGAGTGCTAAGGGTTGTCTAACATGATCCACTAGCATTATGTTGTTTAGTTTTAAATCGCCGTGGATTATCCCGACGCTCTTCAGTGCATCCAATGCTGTGGCTATCTGCAAGTACACGGCAAGTAATACAATTCAGAGAACTGCCACAATTTAAACTGATCAGTGTTTATGCTTTCTATCTACTGTATTCATACCTGTTGGACTATGGTTCTGATGTGACTCAGCTTCAACGGGCGAGACTCAAACCTTATAATGTAGTCAAGTAAGCTCATATCCAATGCCTCAAACACCATCGCCTTTCCAAACGTAGTGTCGAATGAATCATAAAACTTGACTATATTGTGTTGGTCCAAGTTGTGCTGCATCAAAATGTTCAGCACGGATATCTGAGGACAAACGACAAGTTTGTTACAAGATTAAAGAAAGATAGTGGAAAACAGCGATGTCTGGGACAATACTGTGGCACTTCAACTTAACAACAGATAGTTGTATTACTGGACAAACTATCACTGTATGTTTAATACAGTATTTTTTACAGCTGGGAAAAAAACAATAAATTGTAACAAATTGACCAACCTCCTGGTCATTTTGGTAGGATGTGGGGATCTTTATAGCCACGATGCGTTTAGAGTCCTTTTCCTGACATCTCAGCACCTTTCCAAAGGCGCCTTCTCCCAGAACGTTCAAAAGCCTATATTTCTCGGGGAGTTGGAAGGAAAACGGTTGGTTGTGTGCTCTCCGGTCGACTGTGGAGCTTTTTTGACCCATTTTTCTTCTCAGAAAGCCGGAAAAAAAAGGGTTAAAAAAACAAGACAAGGGAGAAATTAAATTTTTGTTCTCTTTTAATCCCTTTAAAGGACCATAAAAGTGTTTCAGATCTGGTATAGATTGTGTTTACTTCCAGTGGTTTCCATCCCGTCACACACACAGAGCATGTAAAAACACTAATTTGGATGGTCTGGATGGATGGTATCTTGAGGTCTGCACTTTGCTTAACTTTACATACATCTGATCCTCTTTTTGAGCTTTGAATGCAGTAAAAATATACTAGAAACAGCCAGTGGCTTCAGTAAATGACTAAAAAAGATCTTAATGTTGTTAATTTCTCTCTTCTTTTACAACTCTGGTTGTACATGACAGGATAACTGGAGCTCTGACAGAAAGAGATAGTTATAAGGAGTGACTTACCTGTATTACAGTACTAGATTGACAGTCGTCTTCTTTGAAACTACAGTTGAAGTTATTCGTTAACTTGAGGGATGTTTCTTGTCTGACTTGCTCACAGGAAACTGATCAGACTTCTTCCAGATCTGCTTTAAACTTGACAACAATTCTAATACTGGCTTTAATGTCAAATTCAGAAAACTAGTGTTCCCTTACCAACCTCAGATTTAAGGTAAACAGAATGTTGCATGAGCGGAGATCAATTGAACAATAACAAATGTTTAATTTGAAGAGAAATGTGATTAAATACACTGAATAGTTAGTTTTTTAATGGCGGTCACAGTATATAATCAGTGTTGTGTGTTTTTATGAGTTTAAAGTGATGAAATGTTATTTTATTGAGTTATTGCATCAATTAAACTGTATCTTTATATCCATCCTCACTCTCTAAGTTGCTGAGGCCTCTGCAGCTATAGCAGTGCTCTGACAGGGGATCAATGCATAATAATAATAAGGTAGTAAAGAAGGATGTATGTCATCACAAGGCACATTAACACATTCACACACACACTGGATGGCCTTTTTTTTCTGTATCTTTGTGTATTATGGACATTAGCGCTAACAGAAACAAAAAATAAGCCTGAATCTTTTTCTGTCACAAAATAATTTTACAGATAACCTGTTAAATCTGTGTGCAGTCTGGGCAGGATGCTGAAAATACATTTCACAATATTTTAGAAATCATTAACACATACAATGCATTGTTTCCCACAAAATCAGATAAAGAAAGCATGCGTGAGATAGACGTATTGTTTGTAAAAAAAAAAATACCCTAAATGTTTTTCATGTTTTCATTCAACACAGTGAGTTTGACTTTCTCTCTTTTATTTTGCAGGCGACTTCCAGTTTTGTTCTGGTTCCCTCTGCAGAGCTTGACGCTGACGGCTGCTGCTGGCAGACGTGTCAGCGGATACAGGAACTAGGAACAGCACCAGCATGGAGCCATCTTGGAGAGGTCACTGTCAGCTGTTTGCACTGCGGGCTGCTGCCTCTGGGTGGCAATGTGTTAAAATGTAATAACATCAAGTAGAGCAGAAAAGCCAAGTCTTAAAAGTTTATGAAGTTGAAAAAAAACTATCTTGTAGGCACTCTTGAGCTAACATGTTATTTATCCTAATAAGAGTACGAGAGGACTTCAGTCATTTTGGACAACAGTCGTATGTTATTTAGCCTCCTGAAACCTGCAATTTACACTACTTTGAAAATATAAGCATTACTTTCAAATCTGTTTCTAATAGAGCAACCCAGATAAGTTGAACATTTAGCTGAACATCAACACATAATCAAAACAAACAGGACCGTACTGTAAGTTTAGACGCAGACAGGATTCTTTGGCTGGTTTTTCCAAGCAACAGATTGCACAAGATAATGCCTTAAGGTCAGAGAAAAAAGTGCATTTTGTACTTTTTTGGAAATAAAAACAGGGCTTTGGTTAGAGTTAGGCTAACACTGAGACACTCTCAGCCAGTTACTCACATCACACACGCAACACAACACAAGTCGTCTGCCAAAGAACCTCTTCAGCTCGAGCATTTCATCTATGAGATAAAACAGAGCTGAAATAAGCTAGTTAGGGTTGCCAATAGAGGCAAGGGAGAAGAGAAACAGTGAGAGAGAGAGAGAGAGAGAGAGACAGAGGGAGGAGGAGGTGGGGAGAAAGAGAAGCGGGAGGGAGAAAAAGGGTGATGATAAAAACTCCACTGTGAGCCCTCCTGTAAGCTCAGTCAGAGCAAAACTGGGAACGAGAGAGAGAGAGAGAGAGGGAAGAAGGAAGCCACCACCGAACGAATCAGCGCCGTCTTGACGTTGAATCTTTGCACGTGGCCTCGTGGACTTCAGTCAGAAGAGGAAGCACCTGAGGCTGAGCTGACACTTGCTACTGTAGAGGTTTTATGTTTCGTGGGGAGGAAGAAGGAAACAAAACTGGACCGACATCCATCTCCTGCTGATTGATTTTGAACACTGAAACTGCATCAGAGTCCAACTTTTGGTGGATCTTGCAGCCAACCACAACTTTGCTGGAGACTGGACCCCCACTGCTCAGTGTGAGAAGCAGCAGGAGAGAAGAGCCGGTGGGGGGGGGGGAGAGAAAAGGAGAATATTGCCATCCATCTCTCTCAGCCCACCCTCAGCTTCTGGACGCCCCTCCTCTCCTCTGCCTCTTCTTTTGCCCCCCTGTACTACCCTCCTCCTCCTCCTCCTTCTCCTCCTCCTCCTCCTCCCTCTACACCTCACCCCCCAACAGAGCAGAAAGCGTGAAAAATCTCACTAATGGGTTTATTTGCTGTCAGATCTGCGCCGATCTGTCATTCCCTTGGACCATTCTGCTTGACACATTTCATAGTTGAGTAAGCCTCCCTGGCTTTTCTGGCTAGAGTTAACAGTGCCCACTGCAAACGTTGTGCTGGGCTTGAGAGGCTCATCAAGAAGGGGAGCAACAACGGCGGCAGCAGTCAGTCTTGACAGTCTCTTCTTGGACGGGGTCGTCCCTGAAGCTGCATTCCTCTGGTCTCCCTTCTTCTCACCCCCCCCACCACCCACCTACCCACCCCTGTTGGGACTTTGTGTTTGTGAGCCTTGTGGGCATCCTTAGCTCATCTGTCCTCGGCAACAAGATTCAAGGCGGTTTCTTCTGCAGGGGACTTTTGGTTCTGATTGTTAAATAGAGTTAAAGATGTGGTGTGGGGCCGGGCCTCTGGCTGTGGTGGCTGCAGTGTTTTGGACTCAGTGTGTCCTCCTGGATGGGGTGGATGCCAAGAAGGAGAGAAAGAGGCCAAAGGAGGCCATCCCACCACAACACACAGAGACCTACAACGCTACTCTCTCCAACAGCGAAGAGGTCGGTGGAAGCATCAAGGTAGCGTTGAAAACTCTCTTTATTTCCTTATTATGATATTGCATGTAGAAAAACAATAGTGCAGATTAAAGATTCAGGTCAACCTGCAGATGTGTAAGAAAGACAAGGCTATAGGCTAAGACAAGGACAGGTGTTGCCCCCTCCAGGTCAAGCCTCAGACAGTGAGACGGACCAAAATGTGTGAAACACTAAATGGATGAGTTCGGAGGTATGCGAGGAATGTGGACATCTGAAAAGGCTGATCAATGCATCAATTAGTGAGCGCTGCGGGTGTCTGACAACCAATTTTCCAGCCTATGGGAACGAATCAGGATGCAGAGAACAGTCTCAATAATTATCAAGACATTTGTAAAACATTTTAAATAAAAGATAAAGGAGTCACTTTACGCTTACATTTAGTGAGGAAACACATGTTTATTGCCTCACAGAGAGGAAACAAGAATCTTAAATAAGTAACCATAAATCATCAGGTCTTTCTGCACAAATAAAAGATTTTAAGATGATACAGAAATCAGGAAACCAATATATAGAGCTGTACTTCAGCCTGCGAGACAGCTTTTTCAAGTCATTCATGGGAGGATATTCACGATTACCCTGATAATGAAAGCAAGGATCAACTTATCATGAGTGTTTTTATTGTGATCTGCAACATCTGCTTCATACGTCAGGTTCATTCCTGCAGCAGGACGTTAAGTGACGAACACAAGAACTGAAAAATAATTTAGCTAAGAGAGAAAAAGATAGTTGTCTGTGACTGAAGACTCCTCTACGAAGAACTGCATTACAGTGGTGCAACAGTTGGCCCCTTGACTCTGTTATTTATTGGTTTATTGCTGGTGTTGCATATTTGCGAGGGTTTTCCAACAGGCTATTTGTTTTGCTTTCAGCCCACCCATTATGTTGGCATTCTCATATAACTCTCACTGCCCTATATACCAGCCTCCAGGCTCAAACCAGCAAGCCAGTCTCTGGATTCCTATAACCTTCACCGCCTTTTCCACCACCACCGCCGCCACCAAGCAGTGAGGTCTCCTTTTGTATCTTTAAGAAACACATTGTAGGTGGTTGTGGCCTGGCGGTGTGTTTATTTGACTTGGTTTGCCCTGTAAAAGCAGAGGCTATGAAGGATGACCTTGTGTCAACCCTCAAGCCCACTGCAGATTGCACCCCACTGGGTTTTCACTCCTCTGTCGCGGGGGCCCCTACAGGGAAGCCGGGGTGTCTTCACAAACACTGCTTCTCCCTTACAGGCCCGCTGCCATGATGTAACTCCTGGGAAAGTTAAGTTAGGTGGGCAGATATTTAAAGACCTATGTGGCGATGTTGTTTCCCAGCCCCATTGATTCTGTCATTCACAGGCCTAGTCCGACTCCGCTGTGTCTGGGACATCCGATAGGGGCGGTGCGGCCCCGAAAACTGGGGCAGCATGCCGTGTAAGCCCCTCACAAAGCCCCATAGAAAGGGTCCTGAAAGAGAACACCTCGGTGAGGATTAGCCCCCTGTGCCTCCCTCGCTAACATTCTTTTCATCTCATCTCCCACAATCAGAGGGTAATGACATAATCACTCTTAAGACGCAGTGTTATGCCAGATAGCGTCTTTGCCAAACATTGTCACCTCTGACGAGAACCTGAGCTTTTTTTCAGCTTGACATCTGTGGAAGTGGTTGTATTCAAGGTCGCATTTGTCGGTGCCACCCTATCCTATCCAGGTTTCTGTTCAAGAGAAGAAGAAGAAGAAGAAGGAGAAAAAAAAAATGCCACACACGCTGAAAAGTGTTTTTTTGGTAGTTTGTAAGTTTATCCTATTACAGCATCTGTTAGGGTCCAAGAGAAAACAACATGTCCATTGGAGCCGTCTTGGCAAGAAATTTGTGTTCTCAAACAAGCCAAACATTTACACTCCACATTTACATGTTTTTCCCTTGTGCCCAGTGGAAACAGTGGAAACAGTTTCTTGTGATGGCATTTCGCTTTTCTATCTGACCAATCCCGTGTGTGGGCTGTTGGCAGCGTTGCAGTCGTACGCTGCATTCCTCGGGAGATTTTTCCATTTGAAAGTGATCACAATAGTAGAGGTGTGGAGTTGTGCTGCGAGTGGAATTTTTTTAATGAGATGAAGACTGTGATCTGTGTGAATCACAATTTTAAAGGGGGGGAAAACGTCAAGGGGTGCATGTGTGTATGTATGTATGTAAGTCCTTATTGCTCTCCACTCTGAAGATGAGAGGAATCTGTCATGATGAGAGCAGCGAGGGATCTGTGATGGCTGTAATTGAGGGAGTCAAGTCAAACATCACGCCTGGCGTGTTGAGTAATGGCTGGGTTTAGCCCGAGGCGAGGGTTTTTTGTTTCCTCTCTCTCATCCCCAGTGATGATTAATGCGGCAGTGTGTGGGACCTTTTTTGGATCAAGAGACAAGATCGAGTCCCACAGGAAACAGCGAGCTCACACCTTTCATACGCTGCCGAAGGTGTGAACTACCTATCGGCTGCGTTACTCTGCGAAAAAGAGACAAATCATAAACAGTCTTTTTGTCGTCACATCTTTAAATCTGAAAGTAAAATAAACGGCTCAGCGATTGAGTTTTGAGGGGCTGTTTTATTTGGATTTGTTTCATTTATAATAAGCTTCAGATTGATGCCAGATTTATAGAAATCCCTTAATCTGATTGCCTGATTCTTATCACGTGTTGGTCATGTTCCCTGAAACCATGATATCAGAATTATTGCTGCGCTTAACAGTATGTTGGTCTGTAAAACAGCTATAGTGCTTCAAAATAAGACGTTTCATTTTGTTTTTTGAACAAAAAAACAAATGGAGAATGGTATTTCTGATCTATACATGTGATGTGCTTTATACATATGCAGTCATGAAGATTATGAAGTTGCAAGTGATGTTTAAAAACCATTACACCTGCTTAATAAATGTTTTATAAAGCATTTTAATGTTTGTCAACAGAGAAATAACTATTAAGTTAGTTATTAACTTCCTTGTTTGTTTAAGCCGTACCTCTGGTCCACAAGTTTATTGTACATAACACTTTGTTTTTTTCTTTTTTACCTTTGGACGGAGCCAGGCTAGCTGTTTCCCCGTATTGCTAGTCTTTATGCTAAGCTAAGCTAAGCTAAGCTAACATCTCCTGACTGTAGCTTCATACAGTATATGTATCATGTATTTTATAGATAAGAAAGTTGCATCTTTAGTTACCGTGAGCTTTAGAGGTGCTGGTAGAAGGATTTTGTTACTTTCATACAGAGGCTAGCTGTTTCCCCCTGTTGCTAGACTTTAAGCTAAGCTAAGCTAAGCTAACAATCTCCTGACTGTAGCTTCATATATGTATTTTTTATTTTATAGATAAGAAAGTTGCATCTTTAGTTACCATGAGCTTTAGAGGTGCTGGTAGATGGATTTTGTTAACCTTCATACAGAGGCCAGCTGTTTCCCCCTGTTGCTAGTCTTTACGCTAAGCTAAGCTAACAGTCTCCTAGACTATAGCTTCATATATGGATTCCTTATTTTGTAGATAAGAAAGTTGCATCTTTAGTTACTGTGAGCTTTAGAGGTGCTAGTAGATGGATTTTGTTACCTTCATACAGAGGCTAGCTGTTTCCCCCTGTTGCTAGTCTTTATGCTAAGCTAACAATCTCCTGACTGTAGCTTCATATAAATATTTTTTGATTTTATAGATAGGAAAGTTGCATCTTTAGTTACCGTGAGCTTTAGAGGTGCTGGTAGATGGACTTTTTTACCTTCATACAGAGTCAGGCTAGCTGTTTCTCCATGTTTGCATTCTTTTATGCTAAGTTAAGCTAACTGTCTGCTACTAGCCTCATAGTTACAGCACAGACACAAGAGTGGTGTTGATGTTTTCATCTCAACTCTTGGCAAGAAAGCAAATGAGCATTTTTTCCCCCCAAAATGTCAAATTATTCATTTGGCATCTATCATTTATCTAAATGTGCATGATGTACAAGAGTTTCGTCATTTTTCCAACTACTTATAAGCTGTAACCCAACAGGGCTGGGACAAATAATTGCATAATGAAAGTAAGAAAATAGAAATTAACCCATCGCAGTATGTACTTATGTAACATATTGGAGGAGCCACAAATTAGTCTTATAAAAGGAGGAGGATCTAATGACTTCTTACCTGAAATGATGTGCCTGCAGTCACACCACGGGGCAAACCTGTTTACCTGAGATGGATCAGGATCACTGCTGCTTTTCAACAGCTCATTTTACCTACCACAGGGAAAATGAGCACTCACTCCAATTTCAAAGCTATAATTCCTCCACAAAACAGATGTGACACATCGCTCAAGGTTTTTTCTTTCGACTTCAATTGACTTTTTATATTATCAAGAGGAAGCAGAGATGATTTCTTAAGCATAAACATAAATTTATTCACTTTCTCTCACACATAATAAGTGCATACACAACCTTTGTTGGGACAACAGTGAAGTTAAAAAATCAGGCCACATTGTAAGAAGCATGTTCAACTATATCATTATATAATAACTGTGTTTCATTTACACTTCCAAACGGTGTTGTTGAACTAATAGCAGCATCCTCATAGTGTGATAGAGTAATTATGTTTTGCACATGGTGTGGGTTGCCAATTGAGTAATAACACAGTCAGGAGAGAACAAAGTCAACATTGCATGCCTAACTGTATTTAGCTCTTCGGCGATAAATCCTCAAGGCAATCTGTGTCTGTGAAGTGCAGCGGCGAGGAACACGGGGGTGGATGCATGACGACTGGGATGCACGCAGGTTACCAGGATCCCCTTCGTCCCACCACACAGCCCGGGGATCCCTGCCTCCCGGGGAAAGGGATCGGCCCAAGCGTCGGGGCCCGTCCACCCATGCATGGATGACTGCACAGGGAGCAGTACAGGGATGTGAAAACAAGGGATTATAGAAAGCTCTCCATCATCCTGTCGAACCTTAAACCCTGCCTGTGCAACATTTTTTTATCAGCGGTGAAAAGTTTCATGTCGTCTCGTGTGTGCGAACAGGTAGAGAAGCAGATAGCACACAAAAGAAAACAAGATAAGTTCAAACTGTGCAAGAATTCAGGAGCTGCCTGCGATGGAGTAGAGTTTCAGGATCTGGTTGCAGCCCCAGAGACATGTTTTAACAGTTGTGTTTGTGTTTTTGGTGGCACGCTGCCCCAGGGAAATATTTTCCCATTTTATTGCTTCAAATAAATTCAACCTAATTTTCCCCAAACTACATGACAAACACACTTAGAGCAGAGCACATAGAAGCATTATTCATCCAGACCCAAACCTTTTCTTTTTAGGTAATAAAATCTCTTCGGGCTTCTGTGAATGATCAACAATGATTACAACTGATTCACTAATTGATCCAAAAGCTCCGGACGCATAAAACGAACGCTTTTATTGTGTGCCATGTGTACTAGGCACGATCCATGGTGGAGCGTAACTAAGTGTATTTACTCAAATGCTGTACTTAAGTCCAGGTTTGAGGTATTTGTACTTTCTGTGTACTTTAACTCCTCTACACTACAAAGGCAGTTTCTTTTTACTTTGCTGGCAGGTAAACTTGCTTTTCAGATTAACATTTAACACAAAAGATATATAATAAGTATATAAATTACAGTACATTGTTAAATATTGAACCAGTGTTCCCAACCTTTGGCTCATGACCCCTAATAAAAAAAGTAATCGGGCGCCTTGGCATGTTTCAGATGTCCGTGAGTTGTTAGCAGGTCCACCAAAGACGTTTCTCTCTTAAATTTTTCAGGGGGTTCGATTTTAATAACCGTTCAAGGCCAAAAGAGGTAAAAAATATTTCATAACAAAGCAATATAAGAGAGAAGTCCAGAACATTAAAACGCATTTCTGCTGCAGAGCTTTGTTTTTTCTTTTCTCTACCCCATTAATCATCTCATGACCCCTCAAATTTATCTTGTGACCCTTTAGCTGGGCCAGACCCCCGGGTTGGAAACCACTGGACTATACCTCACAGCATTTATGTTTAAGTGAGTTTTGGGACATTTTGGAAAACACTCTTACTGGCTTTGTTGCAGAGAGTTTAATGAGAATATACCGCTCTCACATATGTCTGTTCAATTTAGGCTACAGCTAGCAGCCTGTTAGCTTAGCTTAGCCTTAAGACTGAAGATGGGGAAATAGTTAGCATGGCTCGGTCTCATGGCGGCACTTTTAAAGCTAGCTGATTAAAGTGTTATGTCTGGGTTGCTTAAAGGTTCAGTTTGTAGGATTTAGGGGCAGAAATTCATGGCTAGAATATCACTCAGTAGAGCACATACCTCCGCCAAGTCCCAACAATCCCTTTCAATTCAATCAAGCCTAATCTGATATCAAATAAAACATATTTAAATTAACTAGATCTGCATCAAATTGACTCATTCAAAGATACCAGACACCTTAACACGCTGATCACCAAGATCCATGCATTATTCCCAGAGAAATTAGGTAAAATGATGAAAAACGCCCTGTTTCACAATGTTTAAGAAAGTAGGAAAAATATTCCTGGATCTGCACCAAAAGGTAACGGGGTCTATTGTGGGCTGAGACTCACCTTCCATCCAAGTTTCATGGAAATCCATCCAGTAGTTTTTCCGTAATCCTGCAGACAAACCAACTTTTTTTTAATCTACATGGGTCCTCTTCCATTGCGAAGTCTGCCATGTTGCACCACTATGTCTCTACAGTAGCCCAGAATGGACAAACCAAACTCTAGCTCTAGAGAGGGCCTCTCGCCTTTTTAGCTGCCATCTTAGAGGAGGCTGAGACGAGGGGTATTTAGTTGGCTGCAGTCTAAAATTACACCGCTAGAGGCCAGTAAATCCTACACACTGGACCTTTAGCTTTTACAAAGAAGAAGTGTAAATATCACAGCTTTAAGGGGGACTATATCTTGGCTGTATGCAGCAACTTCCTGGAGTCTCTGCTGGTTGCCTGGCAATGGCTCAGAGGACTGTATAACTGTTTGACAGAGCCAAGCTAGCTATTTCCCGCCTGTTTCGAGTCCTCATGCTAAGCTAAGCTAATCTTAACTAAAATGTTGACCTAATCCTTTAAATCTAGCTCCCTCTTGCCCAACTACAACAGTAAACGATCTCACAACAATGTATACTTTTACTACTTTAATACTTTACTTTTTTCTACTTTCTTTTAGCACATTAAACATCTGTGCGTTTCCACTTCTGCTTGCTGGGATTTGAATACGTGGACACAACGCATCCCTTTTTTATAGACCTGAGCCTGAAGGTGTCATGATTTAAAGCTCCATCAGGGAGGATAAACACTGTCGAGAAGATTTAAAGTTTCTTACCTTCAGACTAGAATACCTGACACATTCTCTCCGTGCTGGAAAAGGCGTGCGCTCGACACCCGCTGACAGACGAGGCCACTCACACATCAGCGCTGATCAAAGCCAGAGCCCTGGTGTTCTTCATCAGCTCTCAGACTGATACCTGGATCCGCTCCCTCCCCACTTTGTTCACAAGTTGTACGTGCTGATACAGAGCTGCGCCGAGGAATCCATAGTTTACTTTACGCCACAGTCAATAGCAGCGAGCGAGAGACTGAACGGCCCTGACAGCTTTTTTCTGTGTCATCAAGCAATATATGGTTTTCATGTCTGCATGTGTGCAGTCTTTGATGTTCTGAGTCCAGACGGAGACTCACCTGCACACAATGAATCAGATTTTCTTTTTGGCGAGTTGTGCGAGACATCTCGGCTGTCACTCCGGTGTTATGCGATGTTCTGGCAATGCAGATGCCTTAAAATAAAAAAAACTCTGTTCAATGGAAAGATTTGAGCATTAGGTAAACTGATGATTAAATTATTTATACAATGATCTGCTGTTATTTTTTTTAGTTCAGAAATGAAGGTAATAATTACCTTGGTCACAGCCTTTCTTCCTTGAGCACAGAAAATCCTTGAGGGCAAGTTTTAATGGCTTAATTACAATGACGTGTGTTAAAGAGGATAAAAAGTACGACTGATTTCCTGGCAATGATATGCTGTCTTTTTTATTATTATGTAGGGAATGGCTAAGATGTGTAATTATAAGTCACATGTGTGGGCCAACTCGCACTGCTTCATATCTCTGGAACAGTAAGGCGGTGATCTACGACGCTGATATGAACACAAGAAGAAAATGTGAAACTATGAACTTTTTCCTGATTTACTGTCCGCTGGCTCTCATAATTGGGTGGGTGTCTTTTGACGAGGTGATGATTCACAGTTTTACAATCATTTCCAGTGGAAATACACCAGCAGCTAGCTTATCTTAGCATAAAGACTGGAAACAGCTAGCCAGCTTTGTCCAAAAGTCTTTCTGCCTTTCTGCCAAGCTAAGCTAGATGGCTGCTAGCTGTAGCTACGTATTGAATGGACAGAAATGAGAGTTGTGTTAATCTTCTATTCAATCTCTTGGCAAGAAAGCAAATAATCTTAAAAGCAGCTTTTAACACCAATTAGCAACTAAAGAGTCGGATATTTCCATCCGGAGGTGGTGGAGACCAAAAACAGAGCTAAAATGGAGTGAATATTGGACTGAACAATAATGTTGCTCTGTAACTGCAGGATGTGTAAAAAAAAAAGCAACTGCTAATAAGTGCACCATATATTACCTTAAAGGGGCAATGTCAAAGACATCTATGCACTGTGTTGCAGAGATGTAAACTGTAAGCATGCTAACCAGCTAGCTGTGGCCCATCCTGTCTCGTAATACCACTACCACTACCAATACCACCTTACTAAACAGAAAAATACAACCCTGCACCGTCTGAATTCAAGTTGGTCTCTTTTACCGAACTAAAACTAGCTTAGCTGTTTCGTTAGCTCGTCGTTAAACACACTTCATTCAAACTTGGCACCTGACACCGACTTTCTCTTGGTCCTCAGTCGCTTCATGCCTCTCCTGTTCCTGAATCTTGTGACTTCTCGTCCCATACTCAGGACTCACGGACCTGATCAGAGCTGCTGTACATCATCTCTGTACTGTGTCAGCTGTCTTCAAACTGTCGGTCCCGCTTGGAGGCTCGTTGTGCTGAGCTCCATTGCAAAATTGCCAGTTGGGCCACTTAGCGCTGCAGCTAACTTGCTGACACAGCCAGTCGCTACAGCCAAAGACAGCTACAACAAGAGTATACCGGCTATGCTGCCCCCTAGAGTTTCAGAGCTACATTTCTTTCAAATAACACATTTTAGAAGATGATGATGTGTCAATGTTGTGTTCACCAAAGTATTTCCCAAAATGCTCAAACTATTCCCATAACTCTTACATAATTAGTATGTCAATGAAAAATGTACATGGCAGTGGAAAAAAGCAGTTTACCCAACAGGCTCTCAAAGCCTTATGGAAACAGTATCGAGCAGTGTAGAAGTATTCTTGTCTTGACCAGATCAGCCCGTCTTTTATCTCCCTCCAAACCTCAGAATCACAACAAAAACACAGAGCGATTCAACATGCAGCCGGCGCAGCGCCTGTTAAGTTGTTTATTTTGTCTGCTGTCACAGAGAAGAGAAAGTCACAGAGAGAGAGAGAGACTGTTGCAAACCCCCACGTACGAAAAACAATTTTTATTCCTCTATATCGAAAAAAGACAAACAAGGACTTACTTTGTTGCGTTGAAACTAGAGACAGGTTCTTTGACAGTGAAGAAAGGGGCATGTTGGTTTTGCAGATAAGTGATCCATGTCTCGCTGCCAAACCTAAACAAATTCCATTTCAGGCAGCTCACCTCTGTGGCTCGTCTTTATCTCCTCTTCTATCTCCACTGAAGGCACATGACATTTTGGGGAAGGGTTTCTGGGTATATAACATTCAAGCATTTCTGTAATTGGATTTCATTCAGCCTCACATTTTACCAGAATGAAAACATGTCAGTTGTAGCATAAAAATGTTGCTTCCAGAGAAACTTCTTGGAAGTACAGTATGTTTTCTTATCTGCCCTAACAGATCCCAGCCTCTCCTATACTGTTATTTATTATAAATGAGTTATTTCACGATAAGCTCATCGAGCATAAACACAGTTAGGAAACAGACTAACAACCTTAAATCATAACTGACCCCGGGCGTACACACTGTATATACATTTGTTATCTTGTTTATTACATTTTTTTCTCCGTCATTACGTTCCTCGAACAAGAAGCGTTAGTAAAAAAGACAACACTAGTACGTCTTTGGGTGTAGGGGGAGAAAGTGTCGGCCATTTTGACATGTTATGAACTGCAGTAATTGAGGTCTGCAATCCACAGAATCTACATCACACATACACAGGCACAGACTAATTTTTCTACCAGACTGCTCGTGGAAATTTTACTTGACGACGTTTGTTTACATTCATCTGAGCTTATTGGGCAAATAAGACCTGACGTGGCACCTGAGTGACTTATACAGGACGAACAAATAAGCATGAGGTGAAGCTTTGGGAGGAGGATGACGAGTTAACTTGATTTAAAAAAGTCTCTTGGAGGAATTAAGAGTCGACTGAGCAGCAGAGACAGACAGAAAGAAAAGAGGTTTCCCCGTGTGACCTTCCTTGGTGTCTGGCACCATTTAATTGTATCTTAGGGCAAGATTTTCCAGTGAAGGTTTTAAAGGAAAAAATAATGACTCATTGGATTAACTTCCTTTGCATTATGCCCAATTTGGGGGAACATATTTAAGAATAAAAATATATGATTAATCTGGTTAATAGCACTTTCTCAAAGGGCTGTTATTACTGAGTGTGTGGTGGCTTGAGGGAAAAGTCTTCATCTGTCCCGTGTTATGAATCTTGTTTTGTGGACATTTATGTGAATTTTTTTGTCCTCATTTATTTTATTATACGCAGAAGTTTGAGCTGCACCGTGTATGAAATGTGATGAGTTGTCTTACAGCTTGCCATCACTTCACCACATCGTTGATTTGTTTATACAGTATTTTTCCTCCACATCCTCTATTTCTTGTTGATTAATAATAACTAATATGGGAAAATATTATTTTTCTGGTGTCTCTGCAGATTTCTGAGAACCAGAGAGTGGATCCACTGGGATCATGGATGGACTTCGTCAAAAGACCTGTCGGGAACTTCCCTGGAAAGTGTCGCAGGCGCAAACGACCCCTGGTAAAACCCAGTAGATGGATTGTGTGTCTCGCAGTTTTTCGAACAATTACTTTTTAGATCCATGACAATATTATATCCTTCTTTCCTCCACCAGCCGGGCCCACCCGGTCCTCCAGGTCCTCCCGGCCCACAGGGACCTCCTGGCTCTCCAGGAGCTGAAGTGACCCAGGAAGTTCTTCTCCAGGAGTTCAAAGAGATGATTAAAGGTAGGACCATGTTCATGTTGCACCCCAGATACATTTCAGCTTCTCGTGAGGCTACAAAGTTGTTGTTGTTTCAGAGAATCTGCAGACAAAAACCAGCTGAGCATTTGCGCAATTTTATATCCACCACATTTCTGGTGTTTCGTCACATTGTCATGAGAGAATAGTTTGAATGTTCTGCACTGTTCTGACCTGGATGTGTTTTCTGCCAGAGGCTACAGAGAGGAGATCAGCAGCACTGGACAGACAAACCAGCCCCAGCCAGCTACCGACTGCTCTCCTCACCCTGGAGGGGATGACCTCCTACCGACGAATAGAGGAGGCTTTCCACTGCAAGCTCAAGGGACCCGTGGTGGTCGACAAGAAGACTCTGGTGGAGCTCCAGAACTTTCAGACGGTATGTTTGTTTGAAACCAAGTAAATGTTTATGGACCGGTTCAGCTACGCTCCCTGTGCATGGCTGAAAAAGAAAAAGTTTTGGCTAATCCTCCTCTGCATGGTTACACGCTCTATTCTGACCCATTTGCTTCTCTGTCTTAACTATGTTTGAAAGAGCGAGTGTTTGGTAATCATTGCTTAGTTTGCATGTGGGGGAATTATGAGAGGATCATCCCCTTACTGGTAACTGGCACTGGGAAAGCATGCAGTGCCACTCTGAGACTCAGACTGGCCCGTTGGTCGAAAATATCGACTTTTTCAATTCTACACATCACTCTCTGGGCGGCATACAAAAGGCACTCTGTCTCCGACTTGGAATAAAGTGTGGAGAGGACAGAAATAGACACTGTTTGAAACGGCATGCTGTAGTGGAAGAACTATGCCCTGTTGGGATGGGCTGACAAGGCTGCAGGAGAGAGGATTAAGCTTTGCTGTTTAACATGCTAACACAGCACTATGTTAGAACGGGCATGTTACTCTGGATGTTTGACATGTTTCTGCAGAATCCAGGTCTTAAAGCCTGTTAATGAGGCCCGGTCACACCAGAAAGTTGTGTGTTCATTAAAAATCTATTACTATAAGCTTTGTGACATGGTGACAACTCACAGGACGAGCTGGTGAACTGTAGCTGGCTGGCGAGGTAACCGGTAACACGCTAGCTAGCCCAGCTTGCGCTAGTCAGTCACAGATTCTATTTTTTCGGTACCGTGCCGACATTTTGTTCACAGGATTGTCCATCATTTCATTTTCGTAGCTTACTGAAGTATTTAAGGTGAAAAGATCTCCGAGCTAATCGTCGCAGGCTAGCAAGGCTACATCGATCGCTAAGATGTTTTTGTATAGTAACTAAAAATAAGTGTTATTCCTCTTTCGTGGAGAACTTTACACTCCATCAGACAAAGATTGAAGTGGATGATGTGACACAGCTAAGCTAGCTACGTAGATAGCGTCCTCCATTTTGGCTCAGCGTTCCCTCTTTTTTCCCTTTCAGCCGCCAGCTAAAGGAGCCTTCCTCAGAGGGACGGGAATGGACCAGTCTACTGGGAGATTCACAGCTCCAATCACTGGGATCTACCAGTTCTCTGCTAACGTCCACATTGGTAGGGCTAAGTAACTGTCTTATATGGGGTATTAGAGTACATATACCAAGTGTTAGGCCTGCTATGTCTAGTTAGCCTACAAATGCTAAGCTAGAATTGGGCAATCACTGTTAATGGAAGGGGTTTGAAGGTGATTATACATGTGAGCGCTGCATGAACCAGTGTCTTCATGTGATCGTAGACATTCTTCTTTCTTTACAGACCACAATGAGGTTAAGAGGAGCAAGAGTCAGCTCAAGGCCAGGGATAATGTCCGGGTGCTGATCTGCATTGAATCACTCTGCCACAGATACACGTAGGTATTCATAACCATCGAGTACGTTTACATGAGCACCAGTGTTCTGGTTTTTCGATCTTATTCTGGATAAGAAAACTTACAGTACAGGAACAACAGTAACTGACTGCACCACCATAGATTAATCAGAAACCTGGATAAGGTTACAAGCAGTACTCCAGGTCCTACATGCAAAACACATAACTGGGACGCTTCATAAACCCGATAAAAACCAGAATACAAGTTCACATGTAAACACACTCATTGTCAAATGTGCTGGAGAACTCAAAACCCTGAATCCAAATCAAATATACTCCTCTTAACACTCTTTTTTTAACCTCAGTTGTATCCATGTGGTTTTCATTTGTTATGGCTCTAACACATGCTGTTCAGTTATACCATCTATAGCCAATAAAAGTAAATAAAATTGATCCTGGGAAGTAATTAATCTGACTACAAAACCACACAGTGCATTCTTGACATTTTCGTTTTGATAAATTGTTTACTTTCCCCGTGTAACAGGGATATTTTATTGGTGTTTAATGCTACCTTAACTTTCAGCAGAATTTATGAGCTGTTAAAGGTTTTGTCTGTTACACTTTGTGTGGAACCAGTGTGGCATTTCCTGTATAAAAAGCAGAGCGGTCTTTAAAGGAAATGTCCTCTCACTTAGAGCCCTCGTCCCTGTCGCCTAGCTAATCTTTATAGACTCACCTTTGACACTTGAGGCTTGCCTGTTATATTCTGCAGCGCAGCAGTGAAAATGTCCTTGTTTGGGATGTGGGAGAGAGATAATAGAGTAATAAGGCCGTTCCACATGGCGAAAAATTACAAATCCAGTTGGGAACGGTTCTTTCCAATATTTCAAAATTTCTATTTACATAAAGAATGAAATGGATTGCTCCCTCAAGTCTCTCCCGGACTGTGTAGTGCTCCGCAGCCTCCCTTCGAGCTTGGTACAATGAGGGGAACGTATAAATAATATTATTATGATGGGTTACCTAACCCAAAAGAGTCCTTGGCTCTTGCTTTTTTGAGCCAAAGCCCCAGCCAGTCTCGCCCTCCCACACATGAAAATGCAGAGAATGTGAAATGAGGCTCATTGTGATGGCAGTTGGAGTGAAGACAAACATGATTGATTTGCCATAAAAATGTAGCATTTTCCACTTAACAGGAGCCAGTGCTCTCGCTGTGTGGTTAAGCCTGCAGCGATGTTACAACCATCTCTGCTGCAGACTCTAGAAGAGCTGAGTGGCTAAAGAGAAAGTTTGTCACTTTTATAAATCATGATTATTCTTATCGTCTTTCGTTGTTGGGAGTTAAGAGGGAGGATACGAGTGTTTTTCCTCACTTCGATTTAACATTAAGGGGGATACATTTATGGATTTTTTATTAAAAAGATAAATAAAACAAGGCTACAACCCAAAAGTCATACTGGAGTGAAAGTAAGGATATCAAGTTAAAATATTACTTTGGTAAAAGTGGCCTTAAGGAGACAGTATGCGAAAAAACGACATGTTTTTGAGCTCTAAAGCATGTAAAGCTATCGTAGTAGTAACTCAAAATTAAACTATGAACCTGAAAATTAGCACAATATGTCTCCTTTGCACAAGATCTTGAATCGTAAATGACTTATTCCCGTTTTAATCTGGTTGCAGCTCACTGGAGATGATCGTCGGATTAGAAAGTAACAGCAAGATCTTCACCGTCAGCGTGCAGGGGCTGCTGGAGCTACAGGTGAGCAGCACCCCAAGAGACAAACATAAAGCATCTGGATTTGTTTTAACATTTCTTCATCACTGTTGTATTTTTCCCTCTGCAGGCCGGACAGTACACCTCCATATTCGTGGATAATGCAGCAGGTGCCTCCCTTACGATACAGAACGGTTCAGATTTTATGGGCATGTTGCTTGGCGTATAGCCTCACACATGAGCAGGGTCATCATCCGAGCTGTCCACTGCTGCCGCTTTCATTTTTTTTTTTTTCCAATGGACTGCTTATGAGCACCACCACATGGTACCAAACCACAGGGGGGTTTGAAGGAAGGAAGTGAGGCTGACATTGACTTGACTGCTTGTCAGACGGTGAAAGGACAGTGTGAAGAACTCAAGGACTGAGTTTGTTTTTCACGGTGCACCGCCACTTCCCCCGAGGAACTTGGATGCTTGTTGCTTCACCAATAAAATAACCTGAAAATAAAGCAGTGAATATGTCTGTTTCAGTATATTTTTCATGGATGTTGAAGACCTTTGCGGTAAAAACCAAATATCAATGTTTTTGATGTTCTCTGAAGTGGATGCATTTTTCTCTGGATAGATGTTGGGGGGGGATGAACATGAGAAAGTACATGTGTGTGTTTCTGTATGCTGACATGTTTATATTTTTGTCTACCTGATCTTTTATGTACACTCTAATGAACTATAGTTATTTTTTATCATGGATTAAATCTCACATTTATATATGTTATATGGTACATAGACTGAGTACACTGGACAATTGAGACATGCTCAATAAACAGAATACAGCCTCAAAACACCTTAGAAAAGTGACGTCCCACGTATTTAATTACATGTTGTGTGAGATCAATATTACTGCATTTTTAGCCGCGCTAACAGTGGCCGAAATATCTGAACAACTATATGATCATCATGACATTCATGGTCCTGAGAGGATGAATCTCACTGACTTCTGTGATTGACGGACTTTTAATTTTTCAATGTAAGCCTCGAAAATGAGGTTGATTATTTGTAGTTTTGAGTGAAATACTGCATACTAATGAAATTTGGTCCGCAGATTCATATCCCCCATAGGAAGAACTGTAACCGGTGTTAAAATGCTAACATGCTAAACTTCATAACATCTGCATGTTATGTATTTTGCTCAAATAACCTCTGTGCTTAAGGCTGCTACGAGCAATATTTATTTATTACAATAAGTGTTAAATAGTTATATATCCAACAGTTATCAGTGTTTGGTCTGTATCCGATGTCATGCAGTAAAAGAGAAAATACATTTTCTGGTATCCCTGCCCCCTTTATCCAATCAGAAAAGAGAACCCCTTAAAGAGGCGGTCCTGTCTGTTAGCTGCTATTTCTGGTGGTGTAGGGAGGAAGGAGGCGACTGGTAACTGCAAAACGGACAGGACGTTAGCTAAAACAGCGACAACGCTTACAGCGGCTTGAAGTGCAGCCCCACAGAGCTGCTAGCATAGCTGTAGATTTCTTATGGCGTATTCACATTACGGAGAAACAAGGGTCTACTGCACCCTCTTCATTGGTCCACACAGTATTTACCACTCCGGGACTCTCGGTGGCGCTGTACCACACAGCACCACCTTCACTTGATTTGATTTTGCTGTAGATGTAAGCCCCCGGCTAACTAATCATGCGACTCTTCTAGATGTATTTGCTAAATGTTATTGGACCGAATGAAACAAATTGGAATAGTGAAACAAGTAATTTCACAGCAGTAGCCGCTGTTTTTTTACAATGTAAGCTAATAGGGAAAAAAAGTATTTTTCTGCAAAGTGCATTACGTGAAGTTGTAATTACACTTTTTGGCCACTGTGCCAGATTGTCTTTAAATCCTGGCGCTCGTCTTGGGAGATTGGAGATGCACAAAAAATGTAGTTCTCATCTTTCAGTTCAGATAGTGGTCAACAGCGATTGGTTGAGCCTGCAAAGGTCAGCACAGCTCGGGTCAAAGTTAAAAAATTTGAACTTTCCACGCACCCCTACTCAGCTCAGTGACGTCCATGCTGAACCAATGCAACACACGCCACATACACAATAATGGAAATGAGTTCTGTAATAATGTAAATACGTATTTAGTCGTGTTGAAACTGTGGGGGATAAATCCAGAAACACATTTTGAGAGAGAGCTGTAAGAGAACGACCTCAGGGTCGGCTCAATATTATTTTGTGTGGCATCATTTATCATCTGTTTTGTTTTTATTGTATTTTATTCTTTTCTTGGCATATAGATGTTTGTAATTTATCATAACTGAGAAGCCAGAAACATTGGAAAGCATTGATATTTATGTTTGAGGAGTTGTAGGAATCACGTGTTTGTGGACTGTTTTAAACCACGGATTATTGCAAGAATAAAATTATATCTTTTTACTATTTTTTTATTATCCATACTATGCTGTAATTTGAAATTAAACTTTTTTGAAAATGCTATCACTTGGTCTCCGCACATGTTGATGTCAGTAACAGGGATGCTCTCTTTTCTCAGTATCTCAGATTGTTTTTATGAAAATACCTCTGGAGTTTATCAAACCTTAACATTTCTCTGTGGCATCATTTGAATTGTAAAATACCTCAAATACCTTTGCAAACACTGGCAGACAGCCAAGTAAACTCATGACTGCAGTTACCTGCCTGTAAAATATGACTAAAACATGTTGTTGTTTGAAACGAGACACTCTGCATGTCATTCAGGATCACGTGTCCGGTGGAGCTAAATCTAATGGCCGTTACCTTTTCGTCCAATTTCATATTTCTCAAGTTTCCAGTTTAATTAAAACTGAATAGCTGTTGTCCATCACAACACACAGCAGTCCAGTAAAATTGGACTTTATTACTACTCTGTGGAGATTATTAGACTTGTCTTAAATATCGCTATATTGTTTCTTGGGTGGTCCCACGAGGCACTAATAAGAAGTTCTCGGACTTTATTGCACAAATGCTCGTCCAGCCAGTAAAATAATCTTGTTAGCATCATTGCATGAATGCTTTATAATAGAGGCTTCTCATGGAAGCATTGCTGAGATGCCAAGTGTCACATACTGTACCCAAGCACCGACCACAAGAACGTTGCACCCACGTGCTATTTCAACCACCTACTGTAGCACACATTTCAGACGGGAGTGGGCCGCTTTGCTGAAAAGCATGCCTTTCCAAAATTTGGAAAACAAACATTACTACTGCACAACACTTTTAGGTTCCCGGGTAATGTGTGTTGTTGTTTCCCCCCACAGCTTAATTTTCACATAAACTAGCAGTCAAGAGAAATGTTTGGATCATGACAAATGAAAATAAAGACGCTGAAAAATAGCTCGGCCTTGATTTATAGCGTGTATAAGGTGATTGCTAAAGCACATTCACTTTCCTTTTTTTTTTTTCCACAAGCTTTCAACGTGTTTAACGGTGCAGGGATGACAGACGATATACGTTTACATAATATTTGTCTTTTCATTGCTCAAGAAGCAAGAGAATGGCACACACTTGTGAGTTTTGATTGTCTTGTGTTTTTTTTCTCCAAAATGTGTTTAATGACAGCTATGTGAGCATGCCGTAACGCATTCGCTGCCCTGCAGTGGAACATGGAGGCTGCCAAAGGGGTTGCGAAACCACCCTGCGCCACGACTCTGACAGGAATTTCCCATCGCCCCATTATCAGCATCAGACAAGCTGAGTGATTGCAATTACATCTGCCCAAATGCTAAGAGCAACTGCTTTTTCTCTTTTCCTTCAGAGAAGTGAGGTATTATGAATGGCCCCATTGTGAATCTGTGAGGTTTCTGTCTGCCCTGTAAACCAACATAGTTGGGCTGTGTAGCTTTAATGAGGCCTTAATTATGAGATTCCTCTACCTTAGTGACTGACTCATTGGGTGACGGCTTTAAGCAAATCCCCCTGTGTGCAGGCGTCCTTAAGACAAAGGGAGACTAGAACTAAATGTGGCATTTTTAATACCTTATTCTTCGATTGAGCAGGAAAGTGAATCCAAACCACGTCTAGTTTTTATCAAAAGTGCAGAAGTTTACTCCAAACACTAATAATCAAGCACGGTTATGAAAGGTGACCATAGTTGGAGTCCAAATATGAGGAAGACGGGACATTTTGGCGAGTATCCAGCCACCGGCCGGGACCCCGTGCTTTCTGTCTTTCTTCTCTGTTTGTCAGCACTTCCTAACATGGCTACCTGCAGAGAGGAACAGACAGTCAGACTCTCTCTTAGGGATGCCAGGCTCCTGTATATTATGTTTTTAGCATGCCATGGATTTTTTCACAGCAGCCTAAGTTACTCCAAACAGAGGCGAGCAGTCCGAGTCCTGCTGATACCGAGGCGGCCCTAAACAAACCTGTTGCTGTGATACCGTCCCCCTCTGTTCTCCAAGTGGAGAGGAAGATGAAAGATTAATGCAGCGCAGTGGAGCTCATTACCAGCTGCTTTTCATATTATATCCTGGTACCACTTTCTAATAAGAAAGCTTTCATAAAAGGGCACAATTCATGGTTATATTAATGTTACAAAAAGATGTTTTATAGATGTGTTATGAGCCATTATTAAAAACAACTTTGGGGTTTCCAGGTTGTAGAAATTCTAGCTTGTCCTCATCAGGAAAACGACAATATAGGCTGAGTGTGAAAGTGGTTTATCACGACTAGTTTGACATTTGTTGTGAAGCAGTTTAAAGGGCGAAAACGTCTGCATAAGGAGGAGCTCAGGGTGGACTGTAGGGATAAAACCCGCAGAGGACTGTTATCAAACTTAAGTTACATAAGTTTGGTATGTTCGTAACTGAATTCACGAAGGAAAAGCAGCTATTTTAACCCAGATCACAGTGTTTTCCTGAACCTAACCTAGTTTTGTGCCTAAACTTAATCAAACTGCGAATGTACGATGAGTGTCTGGTGCGCCTGTCAGTCGTACACTGCTGTTGTTTTGATGTTGTTTTGCTTGTTTTTTGCTGCTCCCAAGTGGCCAGCATTGACCTTTTGTTAATGACCCGTTACGACTGCAGATATGTAGCGTTTTGCAGTGACTGTATTTTGGCTTTGTTGGGCTGAACAGTGTCTAGCGTTCATGCTAATAGGAGTAATAGCTCAGTAACAGACACTGTTGTTGTCTGTATTTCATCGCTCAGCTGCCACCTCATTGATTTGTCAGGCTTTGAATTGAACGAGACACATTTTAAATGAGGTTGTTTGTTCGTTCTGGCGACTTGACATACGGTTGGTGCAGCAACTTCATCAAGAACAAGAAGACAAAAACACAGGTCACGTCCTTCTGCAGAACATTATCCTAATATACCTGTGCAAACTGGGTGTCATGACCACTTTTCTGCAGCCCGTGAAAAACTGAATGTGTCATATCGTCCTCCCCTGTGTAATCTTGCACTAATGGTGTCTGGGCGAGAATGGTTTCAAAAAAATCAGACAGCAGCTATGTAAGTATTTTCAGCAATTTAGTTCTCAAATTGCGGCTGTCAACACTATTTGAGGCTTCCCTCAGTCATGCATGGGCCCTGCAAACATTGTCTCATGTATCTGTCATGTCTACATTTCTGCACCTTCAGGAGGTTCAGTCAGCAACCTCTGCTACAATTACACAAAAAGTTATACGGGGACACATTAGAAACACTTGTCCAGCTTGACATTCATGCACCGACAACACACCGCAACACACACACACACACACACACAGCATGGACAGACAGCAGGAAAGAGTCTGGTGTAGTTGGAGTGGAGACGGTGGGTTTTAATGACACAGTATCTCTCAGAACGCTGTTCCCATAATTACGCTCTGTCTGACATGGATCTGTCATTGGCATTGATTGTTTGTCCTGATGCCCACCTCCTTGAGGAGAAAAGTGTGTGAGTGTAGAGGCGAGGGGACAGGGGGTGGATGTTTGGATCCCCTTCGAGCTGGACAGGTTGCATTCAGGAGCCCACGGGAGGCCCGAACTGGAGCCAATGGTGAGATTGGTATCGTGTTAATAGCTCCACAGGCTCCAAGATACATAGCAGCAAAACCATAAGAGGCACTGGAATGTGGAGCTCCCTTGAATCATTGTCATAATTAGGGACAATTGCACACACAGCAGACCCAAGACCTATTGTGCTCATTTGGAACCACTTTTTGTCTGACGTCTCCACGCTGCTTATGTCTGGGTGTTTACGTGTGTGTTAAAGAGAGAGTTTGACATTTTGGGGAATGTGTTTTACTTGTTTTTTTGTCATCAGTTAGATGAGCAGATTGATACCTCCTTCATGTCTGTGTGTTTAATATGAGTCTGCAGCCAGGCGACAGTTAGCTTAGCTAAGATGAAAGACTGAAAACTGGGAAACGCCTAGCTTGGCTCTGTCTAACTTGATGATTTTACTCATGGAGTTTGGTGTGGATTGAGAGGTTTGCAAAGTTTGACACCGTACCAAAAATTGAAAAAACAGTTGAGACGAATTTATTAATTAATTCAAATAAAAACTGTACCTCCCACCCCAATAACTCCTGCCATCTTACCTCTATCTGGGGGATGCTCTTCGTGCTCTTAATTTTGGAACAATGGTTCCCAAAATGCTTTGGGGCTGTGTCAGATTTTTTATATCGTTGGGTCAGTCGGCGACAATGACACTACTGTTTAATCACACCGCAAATGGGACAGGAACTCGCTCGGGAGCATGAGTGACCCCGGGAGGAAGAGCAGCAGACCAGGCACAAGGCCAAAGAGGTTGGTGTGTTTACCAGGGAAACTACAGATCATAAACCGCCATATCAGCCCCGTGACACACCAAGAACTTTGCACAACACAGCCTCTGTGCTTGACTCAAACTGTTAACTCACAGTTAGTGCAACACAACCAAACAAGGCAACCAATCAGAGGTGGAGTGCGCCTCTTACCAAAGTGCCACGCTAAGCTAAGCTAACCCTCACTTGACAGTAAACCATCTGATTCATATTTATCAAATGGACACAAGAGTGATATCAATCTTTTGAGCAAGAAAACAAGTTAGAAAAAAAAAATGGATCTATTCCTTTAAAACTGTTTACAAATTCTCAAGTGTCCAGATACAGCAGCATGTTCCCAGGCCTCCTTATGCAACAACCGCCCAAAGCTCAGTTGTTATGAAAAATCTCAGACATCCAGTGTAATACGTGCCTCTCCTTAGGACAGATGATTAGACCTTAAATAGCAGTATTGACACTAATAAGGGCAAATATCCCTCATTAGCTTTTCCCCCAGTGATAGCAGAGGACAGAGCGAGGGGGGTGCCGGTGAGGCGACTCAGACGTGGGTCTCCTGGGAGTAAAAACAGCAGACCTGGTCTGGTCGAGGGCTGGTAGCTCATGTCTGAGGGTGTGGCGAGTCTGAGGTTGATGCTGTGGATAAGATAAGGCCAATGTAGTTGGCAGAGTGAGTCCAGGGATGGAGGAGGGGCCCCTGAGTGATGAGGCAGGTGGTTCATGATCCGAGTCACATCTACTTGGGAGAAAAACTTGTTTTAGAATGACTATTACGCCTGAAAAATTAAAAGTTTACAGGTGCTATATTTCTTCATCTAACAAAAGCACTTGATCTAGTCAATCATCTTCTTCTTGGTTCTAAACTTTTCTTTTATTGGCATGTTTTGATTATTTCTTATATTCATTATTCATCTCAGAGAACAGTGTTTTTCTATTAACAAGTCAATTAATCCATTGACATTGAATCTAGTTAAAACAGAGGGAGGCGTCCCCCAGGGATCAACCACTGGACCACTATTTTTATTTTTTTCACTATATTAAAAGATCTTCCATCAGTCTGCTCTGATGTGGTACTCATCTGTAAGAAGATGATACAATTGTTTATACATCAAAAATATGAATTCAGTATTCACTTCTGTATGAGTCTGATACTGTTCACAGTTGGTGTCATGCCAAGAATTGACCTTTTGGCACTAAATAGCAGGTTAAAAGATTTTGTATACTGTCAATTACATTCAGTGATGGATCTTTATTATAACGAGCTGCAAGTTGATCATAACAGCCTTCCTGTCAACCTCCACGTAGATGCTGTTTTAGAGAAACGTAAACCAAGGTCTTGTCTTACAACTTGTCAACTCAATGGTTGCAACCTATTTCGGCTTATGGTGATTATTGTGCCATACAACTTAGTGACAATTTTACATTTTAACCTTAGTGCCATTTACACTTCATTTATGAAGATTTATTTTAAAATGTTCATTTCATTTCATTTCATTTCATACACATCATTGTTATATATTACACCCTTAATGGTCTGTCTTCAGGTGCTAGAGGAAAGATTCATGGGGTCATATATTTAGGGCCCTGACACCAGGCCGAACGTCAGCCTTTGGGCCGTCACTTAGCGTATGTGGCCATGGTTTCTGTGGCGGGTCCCACACTGTTGGCACTAGTTGGCCATTGTCGGTGGCTTTTCAGCCTACTGAGAATGTTGAATTGATGGCGGAGTCTGTCGGTGAGAGAAATCACTTTGACTGGGTGTTCAGCTTAGCAAATCAGTGCACGTGAAGAGAAATGGAAAAAGAAAGGGAAAGCAAAAAGAAAGGGAAAGCCCCTTGAGTCTGTCGCAGTAGTCTCCATGATTCCACCCATTTAGTGCAGTTTCTCCACACTTTTTGCTTCGCCAGTGCTATATGCAACTTTTAAATCAGACAAAAACACTACTTTTACTATTTGTACGTCTGCAGTTCTGAGTCTTCTGCTTTCCCTTTTCTAATGATGAACACAGACTAATACTATGTCGTAGTATGGTATTTCTTCTCATGCAGGCACTGTTGGCGGTCTTTGCGGTGTGTTCAAGTGCAGCTTTTTGGCTGAGACACAGGCGATGTGAGACGATGCAAACAGTCAGCCTTCGTCGCCGCTATCTTGCTTTTGCTTTTAATGTTGACTTGTGACGATAACAGTCTTGTTATTGCTTTCATTAGCTATTCATCATGTTTTTATTACTGCGTTTCTGTGCTTGTTTTTCTGTGTGCACCACCTACTAGGTGGTCAAATGTAATGACCCTGTCAGGACATTTTTGTGGAGATGATTCATCTCAAGAGGTTTCATCCTTGTTTAATATTAGGATGGTGTCCATGGTGATGTTTTGGTGAAAAACTCTTGAGCAAGCCGACAAGTCTACATAAGTAATTGGTTAAATAAGTGATTCAATATAAACTTGGAGAGGAAAAAAACTTCACAAACTCAAAAGTGTATGAAAAGAAGCAAAAATATTTAATAACTTGCACCGAATGGGAAGCAGCATGAGAACAAAACAACTTTTTTGAGGACCTTCATGTCATCTTTTCAACCATCAAAAGTCAGCATTCACTCCTCTCGTTGTCAGCGTGTCGGTGAAGTGTAAACCTCAAACCTCGCCCCACCCTGCCTCACTTACATCCACCGCAGTGCCATCCATTCCCCTTAAGTTTCTGGGCAATCCACCCTGGTTCGAGAGAAAAGGCTTCAGCCGAACCCAACGAACCTGTGCCCACGCCTCCCCTCTGCAGTTTGACCCTCTGAAACACCTCAGTCGGTGTCAGGCCAGCCCATTCTCACCCTGCAGGGAGAGCCTTTGTGGTTTTTCATCACTCAAATCAAAACCGTCAACAGGCTGTGCATATCCTGGCGGAGACTGATCCAGTAGGCTCATAAAATGCCCGGGCTTCTGCCATCCATTTGTTCACGTGTGATCTCATATATCACACTTGTCACTCCTGGGCGGCTATAATCTCCCAGAAGCTTTTAGTAGAAATCCCGCTGACAGTGTTATTTGAAGTGGCCTGTGATTATTCACTATGGAGTTTATATATAGGAAGATCTCTTAAAGGTGAAGAGACGTAGAATAACTGTGAGGATAATAACTTGTAAGTTATTTTAAAGGAAATAAAAATAACTTTGCCCGTCGCTGGGACGGTTCCTCCTCGGCATTGCTTATAAAGCTGCTGTATTACCAGCTTAATACGCAGGGATATAATGAGATGGCTTGTGGGATGAGCTGTTCAGTATGAAAAGGATAAAACACAAAACACCAGTGTTCTTTCACACAGTTCGCAGCCTGCAAACTATAATCTTCCAAATCCTGTCAAAATCCCAGGGATGTATGTTTCACTAGGAAATATACACACTGACTGTATGTACCTCCTATCCTTCACTGCTGTGTGATTACACCCTTAGATGCATCTGAATGAGAAAGAGCATCTCTAGATGTTTTGGCAGGCCAATAAAACCGTGAAAAAAAAAGAAAAAAGAAAAGTGTAATATTTGTGGACGTAACTCTTCTGCCTTGAGACAGGTTTACAGTCTCGTGCTGGCAGGATGGATTCCTGAAATAAACTTTCCAGACCCGGGGAGTGAAAACAACTCCCTTTCTTTTGTGAAGGGAGACGAGACTCGGCCCGATATTCATCAGTAGGGATAACCTCTGACCCCAGAATCATATGACGCTGAGTGCTGGAGATCCCGGTGCAGCCAGACAGTCTGTCTGAGACGCCATCTCTCTCTCTTCCTGACACTTTTCCTCCCTCTCTTTCTCCCCGTCTCCCACTTTTTCCTCTTTCCTCACCTTTTCTGGCTGACTTAGGGACTGCATGAGAATTGTTAGGGTGTGGAGGGCTGCTGAAACTTATGTTTCACTGATTTGAAAAAAGGCAAGGCTTATTGATAATAAAATGATGCAATGAACTGTATCTAAAAGAGGTGCAAATAATAAATGCTGGCAGTGTACATTTCTGCAAACCACAGATATGTTGAAACATTTCTTTATGATGCAACTTTAGGTTTATTTAGGTTCAGTTTCCTACTTTATGTTGTGAGAACGCTGTACTTCTCATCTGGTTTAGGTTTAAAATACCTGTTTTGGTTACCACAAACCAGGCTGGAGATGTCCTGACTTCTTGTTGAAACTATCATGAGGGTTAACACTCCGCAGACTCGGACTGGCTTGGCCCCCCGTCACCCATGGACTCACCCTGTCTGTCGAGGGTGCCTTATAGATGTTTAAAAAAAATGGCCACCTGTCGAATGTATACTCCGAACCAATACTTATCCCTATTTGACATAATACTGACATTCATCTTACGTCTTGTGACGCCGTATGAACTTGTTTTATAAGCTGAGGAAATCTGGAAAACATGAGAAACATCAGCATCGCCCCCCCTCCTCCTCCACTGCTGCTGCTGCTGTCGCCTCCACTCCAAACCCCCCAGATACCAGCATGCAGACAAGACAGGCTCTCACCGCTCCAAACAATTACCATTAGGTAGGCCATGACAGAGCTTTTCCACACCGTGCAACAGACTGAAACAGCTGCTGACAGGCACCATCTCTCCCGAGCCCTGCTCCAGTCTGCCGCGATGCTCTGATTGTGACACTGGGTTTTTGGGATAAAGTACTCTCAGGACATACCTCAAGATGACGGCCTGATAAACAAATACCTAATGGGGCTTCCTGCGACGTTTGATTTGATTTAACTCGAAGTCCAGGAACTAGCTAAATTGTTTCCATCTTGCAGCACCGTGCTGCGGCTAATTGTAGCTGCGTATCAGCGTGATCACAGGTCTGAACCTTAACGTGATGCAATGGATGTCACGGCTGATGTTTTGGAGGGGTTTTCAGACGAGTCTCGTGGTAATTACAGAGCAACTATATATAAATCTCAGGGTAGGATGCATTCATACTTTCACTAATCCAGACATGGAGCCGCTAAACATGTAATTACCTTATAAAAGAAGTATGCTCCATTTACATGCACGCCGATCATTCAAGAAAATGTGAGTGCAGATAATGTGGTGATTTTCGCTCAGATAACAACCAGGATCTGCCTGTTTATCCACTAATCAGTGTTGGAGCACGTTGCGCAGCACCGACATAATGAACTTGAGCAATTATAACTGTAATTTAATGTTCTCTCTGCAGACTGTGACCTCATTTTTATTGCTCTGGTGTTGACAGTAAATAAAATAATATATGCACTCGTGATGTACGCCGGCAAAACATGACGGGTTTGTTTTGACGAGGCAGGTGGGTCACTGCGTCGAGTCGACCCCCCCCCCCCCTCCTCCCTCTGCTTACAGGAAGAGGAGGCCGAGCCCCGTGCATACATTTCTGTTCGCTTCACAATTTGGCAACTGTAATGTTCGAGGCATTTCACTCAAGTGAGTCATGGTTCGAGCGGAGCCTCGTGCCAAAGAGGTGTTGGGTTTTTTGAGCGCTGCGGTGTTCAGAATGAGGCGGAGGAGCATGAGGTGACATGTTCTGCTGGTATAGAGGATATGGGAGATACTCCTGTAATGAGTGCTTTGTCAGATAATGGTATGCACGAGCCCGCCTCCTGCTATGTTTCCTCACTCGGCTCCAGAGGCAGAAAACAGCAACAAGAACAATGCCGGAACATGTCACGTAGACGAGCTCCGGGACGCACACGCATGTGGCGCTTGAGGAGTGGCTGGCAAAGTGTGCAGGCAATATAATCTGATTCTTACATGGCAGGCGATTATGTGGGGCTGTGCTGCATCGAGTAAATCTCTGAGCGCTCCTTGACAGCTGCCGAGCTCGGCGGCACCTGATGGAAAATAAACTTCTGCAGTCCAACTCGTATCTCATTTGTATATTTTAAAAGGATCGGTTTACAAATTTCCAAGTCTATCAGTGCAGCACAACAGTTTCTTCTCGCCGTATTCAGCCCAGTCGCCAGGATACAATGTTGGCAGTTAACGCTGTCCGTGTCACAGGCAACTTAACATATCAATATTTCTACAAACGTGTCAAATCATGTTCACATTACATGTGTATGACCTGGCCGAGGTGGTGCTGGAGTTAAGCAAGGGGGCTGCCAAGCCAGTGATCGCAGGGCGAGACTGTGTTTCAACATTTGTAAGTGTGCAACCTCAGGAAAATTTCCATCCGTGTTTGTGGTGACCAAAAGATGTATTGGGGTAGAAAACACAATCTTTTCCTAACAACATGTTTTTTGTGCCTAAACCTAACCAGAGCATAAGCACAGTGTCACAAGCCCAAAGTCGGGGGTAACATTAGGTGACGTTACATCCAGGAGGGACAGAAACAGAAGCAAAACAGGTCTGTGGGCAATAAAATGTCTTTGTTGGAGAAAAGTTTAACACCTCGGTGGTCGAAAGGAAGTAGAAACAAAAAAACAAAAAACAGATATTGTTCTCTGGAGACGATGTGGGTCCATCTTGAAAACTGTCAGGTTGAAGAAATATTGAACATGTGACCACAGCTGGTGTCGTGGCCACAACTTGATTCAGCTGCCCGCAAGAAGCCAAAAAAATCTGTTATTGCAGGTTTGAGTTAAAGGTGCTGTTTGTAAGAAAAGTTGATTTTTGCGACTCACTCTCAACCCATCAAAAACTGACGCTTTGGGGGTGGCAGCTGACCGTCCTACAATCCCAAAAATCAACTTTTCTTACAAATAGCACCTTTAATATGAGGCCCGTTTCTGCTGAGTGTCAGTGGGATAACAAAGAGAGAATATGGTAGTGAAAAGGCTGTAACTCAGACTGCCTTCAAATAAACTTTGGAAACCCTTTGGAAACTTTAAACCCTAACCCTAACCCTGTAAACTTTTGGTTTCCATTTGTTATTTTGTCCCTTTGTTTTTTCTACCAGAAGCAATTGTTTAATGTCCAGTAACTGGCTTGTGGTTACTGTTTTAAGACATACTCAGAACCTGTACTTTAAACTCCTGGATATAATTCAGCGCTAGAAACCTGTTGCCAGGCCGTGATAGAAAACTCGTCCTGTTTGTGGACGCTCGGTTATGTTTTTGCAGCACGAGCACAGAGCAGCGTGTAGACCCAGGAGCTGTATGGCTAACAGCTGTGTGCTCCTGTCCAGGGACAACTGGCTGTGACGGCATTTCCTTGGATATTCTCTCACATACTGTGTCTTTATTTCCAGCGGTCAAGCTCCCATGCAGCGCCCACCATGGATAAATGCTGCTTTTGTCAAGAGTTTTTAACTCCTCGGAGCAGCTGTCCACAGCCCCTCAGGCACTCTTCTGCCCGGGCAAGTGCATGTCGGCTGTCAGGGCAGCGAGAAAATGAACATTCAGGATGAGAGACAGTTTTTCATTATCGAGCACAGCCAACTTTAGATATCACGTTGAAAAAATATGTATCTGCTGAAGAGGAAGAAGAAGCAGCCCCTGTATGCGACGAATTAAAACAAGACACACCTGTGAAACTGTGCGTACTTGATGTGTGTACATAATGCATACCTCGTTGGAATCTGGCTTGGATACACCTAACACCTCAAAACATTTCACAATTCCTGGTAGTTGTATGACTCACTGATGCTCTGCGGATGTTCCCAAAAGTTGGTTTGTAGTCACACTAAGCTGTTAACTTTCCAAGATTATGGAGCCAACAACACAAACACAGAGATCCCCGGCCCAGTCGCCAGGATTAAATGATGGCACTTCACGTTTCTGCAGACCAACCCAACAACCAGCGCTCATATTTGAATGCATCACAGGCTACTTACCATACATGACATGTCTACATTACATGTTTAGGACCCGACTGTGATAGCGGGAGGTGTTTATAAGTGCGACAAAAACAGAATATTTTGATACAAAGTTGGGACAATTTCCAGTCATGTTTATGATGACAAAAAAATGATTATTTTGACAAGAAGACAGGGCAATTTCGAGCCACGTTTACAGCGACAAAAAGCAGATATTTCGGACAGGAAGTCGGGACATTTCCAGTCATGCTTTGTGGCGATGAAAATCTGATGTGATGGGAAGTTGAGACAATTTCCAGCTGTGTTAATGGCGGCAAAAAGTTTATATTATTGGTCAAAACACAATGTCTTCCTAACCCTAACCAAGATGTTTTTTTTGCCTAAACATGACTGGAGCCACAAAATTTGAGATGAGGAAAATGGTGCCTCTCAGCGGCTGATTAAATACAGGAGATGCCATGAGGGTTTGAAGGCCGGCAGAGCAAAGTGTGTCACTAATAAGGCCTTGACTATTACCTGGACTGACAGCCAGAGAATGGGAGGAGAAGGACTGGCTCCACACTGCTCAGTCAGCCAGAAAGCCCCCAAACGGCAGGGCTAACGCAGGTCAAGTGATTTGGCGCCTCGGGTGTATTAAAGCTATTTACAAGGGACTAAAGGATTTACGTTGCTTCACCCATTCGGTCTGTGCTTTTATACGACCTGGCACCGGGCTGCTCAGTTTTCTCTCAATCAATGCGAAGGGGTAATAAAGAACGTTGCCTTTACGGGTGTTTGGCTTTTTTGTTTAGTTGCAGGGGAAAGGAGGTTTTTTATGGGCGGCTCCTGACGCCTGGTGTGAAGGCAAAGATTATATGAGATCCTCTGCACTGTGTCAGACACACACACACACACACACACGCACACACATACACACAAGCAGATGCACACACGTTCATAATCAGTTAAAAAGTTAAAAAAAGATGTCACACTTGAAGTAGAGCATGCTGGGTAACATTTTACCATTTATAAGCAGTTTTTTAACACTAATAAAGTTTTGAGGCAGCTAAATTGACACTTTTAGGTGTTTATCGTTGTATTTGTCAACATCTATAACTTCTCCTGTAAGTACCCACACATTGAGGCTGGTGTGTAAACAGATAATGATAAAGAATATAGTGAAAAACAGCTGTAATGATAAAAAATATGTATTCATAACACTTAAATGTCTCTACAACTGTGAGCAGCTACATCAGAGTGAGTTATAAACCATTTATCTTAATGTCAGGTGGTGCAAGTAAGAGATTATTATCAAGAAAAATCTGTTTATATAATATAATATAATATTAATATTATTTTATATTGAAGTAGATATTTCATCTGTAATGTTCTCAGTAGACCCAATGTCCACTTTGACAACTCAAACACTTATTGAACAGATAAAACAATGTTTAAAGTCACATGACTTTTACTTTTGGGGTTTTTTGAACTGATGATGCTTCAGAAGTGATACGGAGAGAAAATGACATGTTTTTCGGGGTCAGCTGTAAAACATGTTTCAATACATTACATTTCCGTGTGCTGTGTACTAGTGATTGGTGTTGACAGTACTTTATACGCAGCACTTCGCCTCACAAACTCAAAAAAAAGTCTTTGATTTTTGTAAGAGCCCAAGAACCCTTGTGTCTTTGAAATAAGTGTTTGATATAATTATCAATTTATCTTTTGTGGCCTATTGATCAGAAGATTGTGCAAGACTTAGCATGTTTAAATGTTTCCCTCTATTTTAGTTTCACTGGTCATCCTGCTGTGTCAGTTCCTCATTTCCCTACCGTGGATATTCGCCTGAAGACGGCCTGTAGTTGGTCAAAATATCACTAATAAGAGATATAAGAGCTGTGATTCCAGTGTGTGGAAACTCCTTGTATCTCCATCTTTTTGTATCTGGCACCTTCACCTCAAATGTGCAAGCCCAGTTTGTAAAATATCCCACATACCACGTTTTAATTGGGTCCGAAAGGAAGGCAAAAAAAGGAATTCAAAGAGAGAAAAGTTGATTGATTTTGTTATTATTGTTATCATTTTTACACACAAAGCACTGGGATCTGTTTGACCTCAAACTATGAGGACGTAAGGCCAGTTTCAACAAAAACAGAAGCGATAATATCTACTGTACCTCCGGGGACGAGTGTCTGATCCAAACCACAATGAAGCCAAACACACACTGACTGTCAGAGGAGGAAGAAAAGAACATTTACTCAACTACAGTTTAAAAAAGGAAAACACTGTACCTTTAACTACTTTACAGCTATAGTTACTAGTTACTTTTTTATATTTATATATTGAGAACACCACATATGATCAGTGGGGACCTTGATATGTTTCAGTTGTTTATGAGTTGTTTGCAGTTCGACCAAAGAGACATTTCTCCTCCAAACTTCTTCAATAGTTTCATTTAAATAAGTGTAAAGAGGTAAATATATTTCCCAAACACACACAAAAAAAGATTAGAGAAAGAGTTTATCGTTCCTGATCAATCATCTCACGACCCCTCAGGTTTACTCTGTGACCCTTTGGGGGAGCCCGAACCGTAGTTTGGGAACCGGTGGACTAAATCACAACCAAACTGCATCAGAGGTGATCAGAACAAGCTCCACCCTGATGAGCTACAACTGCAAAATGCTGCAACACATTGATGAATCCTTATTAACAATATGTACAATGTAATAATATGCCAGTCAGCCAGTACTTTAACTTTATATACTTTAAGTACATTTTGTTTGTGATACTTTTCAATGCAAGGTTCTTGCTTTTAACAGAGTATTTTAACATTGTTGTATTTTTACTTGCAGTTGAAGATCTGAGTCCTTCCAGTTCCTCCACTGCTCTCTATGAATTTTTAACACACAGAGAGATGCTGCCATCTTGTGGACAACTCTGCAAAGGACTCCTGCACAGCTGTGTGTTAGCGAAGCTTCCCACAGTCTGTTCCTGTCTCCTCTCCCCTGAATAAATTGAATCAATGAGACCCGCCCTCACACAAATATCAGAGCAACAGTTGCAGCCTTTCATCGTCGGGGCTTTAAAAGGTTATGAGTCTGCAATATGCCGATGTTTAGTCAAACATAATGAATCCTGAAGGATGCCTTGCCCTTTTGATCACATCACACTACTCAATGGTGCAATTAAGCCTGTAATTAATAATAGATTAAAAATCCGCAGTGAGTGGCAGGCGGCGCGAGACGCACGCTTCAAAATCGATTTAGCAAAATAGAAGAAGAAAAAAAGGGGGGATAAAACTGTAATTACTCACATCAGTCAAAAACTGTGATTGAGCAAAACCTCGGGGCCATAACAACACACACACACACACACACACACGTAAACACACATGATGTTACAGCCGTTGGCCTGTCAGTGCCCTCGCCTGCCAGCTCCAGACAGGCAATGTGTTCCAGATTAGATCAAACTCCAGGTTGCCCCTGTACGACACTGCGTTACCATGACAACACTCACAGTCTGGTCTGGTCTATAAAAATAGATGGGGGGTGGTGGTGGTGGGGGGTGGGATTGTGGTTCAGTTCAGGACTTGCTGAGATGATAGTGGGCAGCAGACAATCAAAAAAAAGAAAGGCCGTGATTGGACCTCACTCATTAGGCCGCTCGAGTATCTGGCTCAGGCTCTTAATCAGAGATGATGATACAAAAACACTTGGCAGCCTCGAACCTGCACTTCTTCTCTCACTGGTTTGTTTCCCGAAGTCTGTACAGACCTCATGGTTCACGGATTGATCTGCTGTGACAGGTGAGGAACAGGGGCAGAGCTGATTGGACCCCCTGACCTCCACTCTCACCTGAGTTCGAAGGTAATTTACTCATATCATGGATGGATTATTGAACAGGCCGATTAGGTATGAGGGCCAGAGGAGCCAGGACCTCCGAGGAGTCTCTGTATTAATTGGCTTGATATGAAGTCAAACTACAACAAAGACACCTACATGGATCAAAACCTGACATGAAACGACCAAGGGTTGTAAACTAACCACAAAGAGACATATAACAGGCACAAAAGGGACACCAAATTAAAAAAGCACTGCAAAAGACCACAATGACAGAAAACTATTAAAAAAAGATGTAGAATAACCACAAAAAGCCCCAACATGACCACAAAGAGAAACAAAACTACCACAAAAGACACAAAGAGATGTAAAATGACTGAAGAGATGCAAAACGTCCACAAAAAGACATGAAACAACTTAAAAGAGAGACAAAACATCCACAAAGAGATGTAAAAGAACTAAAAAGAGCTGTAAAACGAGCACAAAGAGACTAAAAATGTCCACAAAGAGTCGTAAAATGACTCAAAAAGGACTCAAAATGTCCGTAAAGATATGGAAAACAACTAAAAAGAGCTGCTAAACGACCAGAGAGACACAAAATGTCCACAAAAAGATGCAAATTACAACAAAGGGACGTAAAACAACTAAAAAACACTGAATAAATCATAACTTATTGATAACATACAGTCTGTTATTGCCAAGAACCAGCGCTGCAGTCCAGCCCCCCCTCAGCCCACAGGGGGTGAAAGGTCACACGGTGTCAGTCGGTGTGATCGTCTGTGAAATCAAACCCTCATGCTCTGCTGCCCCTGCAGCGAAGGTAATCTACAGTATACGCCATCCGCTTAAATCACTGCAATGCAAACTCCTTCCAAGTAGCGATGAAGTGCTATTGACTCATTCCAGCTGTCAATGTGAGAGTGGAGCCGAGCGTTCGACCCGATCAGGCAGATCATCCGGGGACGCAACGCTCGACTCCGGTCTAATGAAGCAAAGTCGCCACTGAGAATGTTTCTGTTTTTCTAAACAACTTAATAAAAACTTTGGTACAAGCTCAACAGTTTCCTTCAGATTGAGTTATCGTCTCACACCTTCCTGCTTCCAAAGATCTTCTTCTCATTTCTGTTTTATTCAGAAGCAGCATTTTGATGTATTTGTCTGTATGAACGCAGCTCTCCGAGTGACTGCATGACTTAAACGTCTCACTGCCGACTCGGCCGTTGAACATGAGCCACATTTACAAAAATCAATTTGTTTACATCTTTCTAAACAAAGTTCTGGGAAGGAAAAGGAAAAACACTTTGAGGACGACAAAGATGCATCTGCCAAATCTTTGTCCTTTCAGAAAAGCCTGAACTACACGTGTGACCTTTACTTGGCATGAAGATAAAATGTGATATCGTGACTACATGGAGAGGAACCACCAGCAACGAGGAAGCCACATGCTGCTTTCCAGACAACTGGGAACATAAACATTTCAGACTAAAGCTGAATATTTAGCTACATTTCCACATATATAAGTGCAGTAAATCAAAATGTAAAATGGCGTCTGTTACCTCGTGTGTTGTTTGCTTCTCTGTTTCACTTATATATGCACGGAGGATGCACTGCTGGGGGTTTAATGTGTTTTCCCTCCTTGTGTGTCATGTTAGGTGTTACTTTGAGTTTCCTGTGCCTGATTGGCTGCCACGCCCCCGATCGGTTTCACCTGTCACCTCGATATCCTCCCCTCTCTGGTGTATTTAATGTGTATTCTACATTTTCAGTGCCAGTTTGTCTTTGTCTTTTTATGTGTCAAGCAAACTATCATTTTCCCCTACTTATTCCCTTTAAATGGTTTTGTAAACCTTTTGGATTTTGCTCTTTAAATCATTGAACTCCTTCAGCTCTGCATTTGGGTCTGATCCCTTATTTTCCCGTTGACCTGCAAGTGTGACAATATCTCACAATTATCAAAGTTCAGAGCCGAGGACAACCTACAGCAAGTGGAGACTGAGCCTGCAGGAGCTGGAGGGGAAGGCGGCCATTAAACCTGCAGCTGTCAGGCCAGCACCAACCAGCTTCCTGGAATCCCCTAATTCACCTGATCGTTGCCTCGTCCAATCAGAGAGGCTCACCTGCAACATGTTCACCACAGAGAGAGATACAAATACACAAATATACAAACAAATTGCCACGAAACATCATCAGGGTGCAAAACTTTATACTGTATATTGTCTAAACAACATTATTAAGTTTAAAGTACAACATTTTTACGGCTAGTACAGCTGTAAATGTTCACCACATCCCTGATGTTTTCTCCACCGCATCAATAATGTACACTAGATTAAAGCCGCTACAAGGAAAACTTTCATTTTTTTGTTGACTCTGGCACCCCTGTGGACAAAAAGGAACAAACACCTTTAACTGGCTAACAAGTGCATTTATTTCCCCTCCACAGCTGCTCCTCCGAAATGCTTTAAATGTGCACAGGCTTGTACCTCTAGCTGGCCAGCAGGGAGGTGTTTGTAAAAGGAGCTAGTTTGCTAACTTTCACAAGCTCTTTTTGCTTTTATTTTAATTTTAAATGACAGCCGACATGTACCTCAGTCCTTTGTGCTAACATTAGCTGCTGAGCAAACCTGAAGCTGCTGCTGTGGCTCTGTTCTTTGGCTCAGGGCCTGTGTGCTTTGTGCTAATGAGGCAGCTAGCTGCTGAACGTCGCTGTCATCACTAAATGGTATCCAACTACTTCATGTCTCACTCACATGTAAGAAAACACAGAACGTAAACAACAAGCATGGTTATTGTTACTCACCACTAGTGTGTTAGTAGCAATTGTTGTGCGACTAGCTCGCTATTAACTTTAGCAGTATATCCACCCAGCACTGTGGAAGACTCAGTGAGTACATGTAGGTGGTATGAAGGTCGACAGACAGGCAGCCTGAACAATTTTTTAACACGTCTGAATTTACTGATTGCTATTTACTATTTTTTGATTGATTAGGTAACTTCACACTTCTTCCTACTCTGGTCTTAAAAAAAAAAACAAATCACAAAATAACAACAACAAAAAAAAAACCAAAAACACAAAAATGTTTGAAATAAAGATTTCAATCAATCAACTGGTGAAAGCGACAAACCCTCGCTTGAAGTAATGTCAATGCCGGACTCTAACTTGTAATGGAGTAAATTTTACAGTGTGGTATTAATACTTTTACTTCAGTTAGGGAACTGAATGCTTTCTCCACCTCTGGTTCTCAGATCCGTTCGGTTCTGTTCTGTCTATAATCCCGGCCGACCCGTCCGAGACATTGTGTACAACATGTGCAACAAACACACACACACATACACACACAGTGTGAGTGCAGCACATTCACTTTTTGGAGGACAGAGAGGGGTAAGAGGCACAAGGCTCCTCCCTGAGAGTTTGTGAAAACATTCCAGCAAAGTGAGGGCAGTCAAAGAATTGGAAACTCTCAGCGCGGCCTCCTACTCTCTCTATCCTCCTCACATGTAGTCGCACTGTGTGAACCTCTCAGGACGGGTCTGCGGGGGAACACATCAGGGAGGGAAAAACCTGAAGAGTCCTCGAAAAACTCAGACGGACAAAGAAAAACTCAGCCGTCCTATTGATCGTCTCACAATGAAGCTGGTGTTAGTCCTCCTTGTTTCCACCGCCTGGACCTTCACTGGAGCCCAGTATTACTACCAGGGGCTGATGGATTATCTGGAGAACAGGTTGTTGGCTATCGAGGTAAGAAGAAATGCCCCTTTAAATGACTGATAATTCATCAATATGCTGTGTAAAGTTGTAGGACAGACCTCTCTGAAGTTTTCTGAAAATGATATATAGCAGTTGATGTGTTCGTCCTCGTCCTCCTCTTATGTGATTTTTAGCTAACACAATCCAATTAATGCGATGTCTGCCCAGCTCATCAACCTCGCAGGGGCCTCTGGGGGAAATATCAGTGGATGCACGCAATGCGCTGTTTCTGCCCAGCAACATCTACAATTTTCTTCAGCCTTTAAGACAATGACACATCAATAATGAGTACAAGCTCAACCTTTTTTTTTCTGCCGTGGCCTCCAACATCAGAGCAGCTCTGATAGAAAGACGTGTTCTGCAGAGGGAGAATTAAGCCGCGTTACAGCAAAGTGCCTGAGGGAAGCAGCGAAATACTGCCGAGTTCAGTTTTGTGTGTTTAAGGAAGGTTGTAAGACAGAAACGTTTGTGTGAGGGGAGGACTTTTGTTGGCTCCAGGTGAGTGTGATATAAAATGGAGGATCTGGTTACCTGAGGGAGTCATTTCAACAAACTCTTTTACTGCATTCTTTCGGAGCGCGTTTCCAATGGATTGGATCTTTTTCCTTCTTCATCAGCCTCTGTGGCTGCGCTCCAGCACAGTCTTATAACTGTAATCCACACGAAATGAATTGTCTATTTACAGCTAAATCCTGCTGTCTTCGCCCCCCTGTGGCTTCCCTCCCAGTCTCAATTCCAATATGCTGGCTCAACTTCTGCATTGATGTGCGCGCTGCAATTCATCAGCAGGTTTTTTTCATTGAACTTTCATTTCCATTTGACCACAGGCCCCACCGCAAGCAAGGAGAGAAAATGAAAACCGAGGAGGACGAGACAGTGGAGGATGCGTCGGTTATTACATCTCGCTCTGAATAATTTACCTGTCAGCCTGACTGTGTCAATCACTACACCGAGAAACTGGGCTGTGTTTCTATCTGGTGATGGTTATAACGCTTTGATTGAAAAAGGGTCATACCACTGTTTGAGATTTATTATGGAAGGCTACACGACTCCACAGCTGTGCTGCCGGCTCTCTGAGACTGCTAACGTCTTCATGCTAACGTGCTAGCAATATGAATGCTAACATGCTGCTTTGCAAGTACAGTTATCATGTTCTGATCAGTTAAACATATTTGATCATAAACTTACTGTAAAGGAGCAATTTGTAAGAGATGTCTACTGAAGTTAGCATGCTAACCAGCTAGCCCCAGCCAGTGAGACCGTACCGTAAGAAGTGATAGTCTGAAAGCACTTGTAGTTTCAGCTGGGAGACGTAAAAGAACCACATTGACCTACCTGGTCAAATAAGTAAAGAAAATAAACTCACAAAATGTGAAGAAGGAGGTATTTCAACATCCCAAACATCGATTTTTCTTGCTAAACAGAAAAAATACAACCGTACACCATCTGAATTTAGGTTTGTCTCTTATACCGGACTAAGACGAGCGATCAAAACAGTCTCGCTTTGTCTTTTCACAGTCACCTCAGGTTTGGTTGAAATAAATCCTCAATCAACAGAATATGATATGAAAATATTTCGGCTCCACGTGCCTTTTTTATACCCACCGCTGTTGTCCGAATCCCTCTTGCTCCTCATCCAGTGCTCGCCCTCTGCCGGTTCTTCTCGTCCCTGAAGCCATAGTCTTGGTCAGAACCGCTGTGGACCACCTCCCCACTGTATCCCCTCATCAAAATGACCTCTGTCGGTCTCGTCCACTCTCACGTCAGGCTGCTAAATCCAGTTGAGCTGGACCCCACTGTGGTGACGGTCCATACAACCGTCTGGCCCACTGAGCCATGAGCTAATTAGCTATCATTAGCTAGCTTCAGCCAAGAAAAACCAGCAAAGCAGTTACATCTTTGAAACTTGAGATATTTAAGTTTATGAACAAATGCCTGAAAAAGTGACGTTTCCATCAGCCTAGGCTTCACTGTGATTTACTGGTGCTAGGCTAAAATGCGGATGTTAGCATGCTAACACACTAAACTAAAATGATGACGTGGAAAAATAAAACCTGCCAAAGATAAGCACGTCAGCATTGTTATGTGGTTATGTAAGCACGCTGACCTTTTAAGCATTGAAGTCCAAGCTACGCTACACAACCTCACAGAGGTGCCAGCATGACCTTTAACCCCTGAGTCTTGTTGCTGGCGGCTTGTGTGAAATCACTACAGCACTTGTTTTTGCTCTGCCCATGTCTGATAGGACCGAATGCAGTTTTGGCACGATCAGTCCCACCGCTACCACACAGAGCTGCTGGATTTCAAGAAGCTAACCGTCGAGGCCGTGGAGGGAATAAAGAACGAGCACGGCCTGCTGTTCAAAGACCTCGAAGGGGCCGCGGCGCGAGTGGACCGGGTGGAGCGCGAGATGGACTATGTGGAGACCCAGACTTCCCCCCGGGCCTGTGCGAATAAGGCGGATAAGGTGGTGGAGCAGGGAGCGTGGGGGCTGCAGGAGAGCAGAGGGGAGGAAGAGGAGGAGGAAGACTGGGAGGAGCTGTACTCCAGAGTCTCTGGTGAGCTGCAGGGAAACGTCCTCTGCGAGGATCTTTGATCTCTCATTTCCTATTCATGACAGCTGCCGTCAGAGCCTATAGGATATATAGGTTGTATGTTCTACTTAAGGTTAAACTTAGAAATTCACATCACACCAGGAATTACACCCCACCCCACCCCACTTTTGCAGACTTGCTGTCTTGGAAAAGCCATGCCACTGGAAAATGGGAAACAAAAACAGCGCTGTTACAAGTCATTTAACGGTGTGCTTTGAGTCAGTGGGCAGTCATGTTTTCCAGGAAGAAATGTGGCCTCGTGCAGCTCATTTATTTCAGCGAGAGCTGCTCCTCTGTTTGTGCTGCTCGAGCGCGACATTTGTCATGATAATCTTCAAGATCCCCAAAGCGTGCCGCTACAAACAACGCAGAGATGTGACTGCTGCACCGGGTCGTTTGCTCTGGATATACAGGGACTCATAACCCTTTTTATAAGTTGTAAAAATCACATTTTTAATTCCACGGGACGCTTCAGACTTTATATTGGCGGATTTCACTGAATACGCACATTAAGCAAAAAGATCTGCATGAGCCAAATCCCATCGGTAACTTTTAAAAAAGACTCCTCACACAAAGCGGCTGAGGGAAATATTGATTCCTGTATTATTCTCGCTGACTTAACAAGACGATCGATAACGCATTAATTCGAGAATTATGCTGTAATAACTTAAACGCTCTGCTCAGAATCATAATGCTGCTCGTGCTCCATATAATCAAGGGAGATTTCATACATATTGGGTGATGCAGAGCGAAGGGTTTTCTCTGTGTCAAATCTCCTGTTCAATCTGGAGGCTGTGTCTCTGCAGAGAGGAGGGACAGGAAGCTGCCCTGAAGCTGCAGCGTTTATTCTCCAAGCTCATGTTCGCAGGACTGAGCTCTGCACACAGTGAGCCATTGTGAACGTCTGTGAACTGACCTAAAACGAACTTTACCGCATTGTAGGGACCCTTTTTTAAGATTTTGTGAGCGTAATGCTAATTTCGGCCCCCGGACACACTGGGGGGAGGACGTCCTTTGTTCGTGCACATGCTTGAAAGCACCGTATTATTAATCTCACTTCTTTTTCTACAGAAAGCATCCTCATGTCCTCTGTGTTGTACTAATACCTCCTCTCATAATGAGTCTGTGTCCAATTTCCCCATGACTGCTTTGAATTTACCTTTTCATGGAGAGCCAGATATTCACCGCTGCAGGCGGCCGTGAACGTTGTTGGGTTGCAAATACAGATTTCAGCTGAGGGAGGGCACTTCACTGAAACATGCTAATGGCACAAATTGATGCAGCTGAGGATCAAAATCCAGGTGATGTGATTATGTTAACACACCTGTGAAATATTCGCTGTAACAGACGTGTAATCTGAGATGCAGATTGATGTTTCTAACTCAGCTGCAGCTCGATCGCCAGAATAAATGTTTGGCAGTTGTGCTTATGATCTGGTGAGATTTAGGCACGACAACCACTCGGTGGGGGTTAGGAAGAGATAATGCTTTGACTTAAAATACCTGATTTTGTTGCCGCAAACATAGCTGGAAGTTCTCGCAAGGTCTCCTTGAAAATATTGCATAGTTTCAGCCTGTACAAATGTTGAAACACTTCCCAGTCTGGTTGTCTAGCCACCACCATCCCCTCTGTGTCCTGATATGAAAGTCAGTGATAGAAAATGCCAGTATTTCAGTGAGGATAGTTTGGTTGTATGAGAAATTTCCGTTTTCGTCCTTTCCTGTTTTCTTTTCGTGCGTTTCTCCCACGGGCTGGTATTCCTGAGACCAGGTTAAAGAAAGAAACATGTCTCCTCACGTGCACCACAGCCTGTAATCACTACATATTGATATTAATTGACCATTTGTTTTGCATTAATACATATCTGAGGTCGTGTGCTGTGAATTTATAAAGTTCAAGAGCATCGCCCGCATGAGAGGAATGTTTAAAACTGTGTGTTTCTCTGCACTGGCTGCATGTCCAGCTAACGAGGTCTCATCTAATAACAGTACCCTGACCTTATTTCTAAGGCCAAGGAGCACATCATGACTAACTACATTAGTTTGTGGGTTTACAAGAAAGTAGTTCAAAAGTAATTACCACGAGCATCTACTGAGTTGTTCCTGTGTTTGACTCCTTCTCCCTAACTGGACGTTGTTGCTCTTCAGGCTTGGTTATCTGATTTCTGAACTGGCAGCCATAACAGAGCAACGGCACAACAAACAGTGAAACTGTAAACCTGACCGTGGTTTATTTCTTTAAGCACAAAAGCATGATCCTCTTCCTTTGTGATCTCTCTCCCTGCAGACTGTGTGGAAATCATCTCTGGCATCCGATCAGTGAAGATCCTGAAGAGAGTGGGGAGCCCCAGAGGCATGTGGACCAGAGACCCCAGGTCGTCCAAGGTTTACGTCTTTAACGGGACGTCAGGAGACAGCGTCTACCAGTTCAAGTCTGTGAGGGACTTCTCCCGCTCTCCTGGCGTCACCGGCAGCAGACGGCTCAGGCTTCCTTCTGATTGGATTGGACCTGGCAGCGCCGTTTATAACGGCTACTTGTACTACATACAGCGGGAGGCTGATACGGACGTGCAGGTGGTCAAATACGACATGCTGAGTGGCTCGGTGACTGATATCGCCATGTTCCCTGTGGAGAGCCAGGCCGCTGTGTACAGCCTCAACCCAGAAACTGTAGCGGACCTGGCAGCAGACGACGAGGGCCTCTGGCTCCTGTACGCCACCAGCGACAGCGAGCCAAACATCCACCTCGCAAAGATGGACCCTGCCACGCTCGATATAGAGCAAATCTGGGACACCCGTTGCCCAAGGGAGAACGCAGAGGCCGCTTTTATCGTCTGCGGGACCGTCTACGTGGTTTACAACACCCGCCTGGCCAGCCGCTCCCGGGTCCAGTGCATCTTTGACGTCAATGACATGGTGATCAGCGAGGAGGCTCCGCTGCTCTACTTTCCCAGAAGGTACGGCTCCCACGCCAGTCTGAAATACAACCCCGAGGAGAGGCAGCTCTACGGCTGGGACGACGGCTACCAGATCATTTACAGACTGACCATGAAGAGGAAACTCCTGGTCTGACAGCGGGGGGGAGTGCTGGTGTCATGTTTTTCAAAAGGCGAGGATGAAAAATAGGAGCAGTAAATCTGTTCGAGTTACGCCAAATTCTTTCCTGCAGCTCCGATTTAACACAGATCACATGTAACATCACACATTTTCAAACAAATCAAAGAGCTTTTTGAACCATTAGTCACTTATTTCATCCTCATCTTATATGTGTAGATCAAGAAAATGCCACTCTGTTTATTAGAGGCTGTCTATGCTGTGTGTGCGTGTCCTCCTTTCATTTGATTTGACCGTTTCATTCAAGCAAAATCTAATTTCCTTTGCGCCTCGCTCTCTGCTTGTCAAGCCAGCGCCTGCGTTGTTGTCGCAAGTTAAAACACACAGCGGAGAGAGAGCGTTTTTGCATAAGTCTTTTAATCAAAAGGAAAGAAAATCATGTCACAGAACTGAGAACACATCACATCCCATGGGAGGAGGAACAAAAAACAACAAACTATTTTCCGCTGTTGATTTTTCAGACTCGATCCAACGAAAAAGAAATGACAGTTTGTGGCGTAAAGAATCTATTTCAGTTTACTGTTGACACACACCGGGTCACTTGTGATTGTGAGTCTCGCTTAACGATCTAAAGGAAACTCGTGATCGACGACTGTTGATATCACTCACCAGAACATGTTTTTTCTCAAACGTTTTTCTATTAGTTACAAATACAAAAATGTTCAATAAAAAATTGGAAATTCAGTGCTATCATAACAGCTGGAAGGGATACAAGATCATATCAAGAAACGTTTACAATATTAGGCAAAAAGCTAGGAGGGCTCGAAACAGTCCGTAAACTGAGGCAAATTGATTTAACAGGTCTCTTCTACTATGAAAAAACACAACCACACATCGTCAGAGAAATATATGACCATCATAAAGCACATGAGGAAACAGAAAGGTTTATTTTTCAACCACTTGATTCAAATTTTAACACTAAATTAAAGAATAATGGAGGAATTTCACCATCAAAACATCCGTGTGGATCTCAAGCGGCCACATTTATGGAGCGGCGCTGATGCTGTGATGGGTTACGTCAAGCGCGGACAATAACGCGCTGACTCATCCTCTCTATAACAAGGGCCAATTAGAGAAATGCCACTGCTCTGTAGACGCTGACCTGTCCACCCATCAGCTGTGCCCCCGCGCTGTCGTCTCAAACCCTCGCGTACACACCGAGGCACTAAACAGCTCGCTACTCCTGGTGGGAAATGGCGAAAACAGATCCGACGAAGGGGTCTGCTGAATGCATCCGCACACGGCCTCCCCCCACCCCCCGATTTCTCCCGGACATTTTCACAAACTCTGTGATATATGGAGTCTCAGCTGAGAGCAGCCAGAGCCAAAAGTATTACTCGTCCTCCGTTTGCTGAATGAGGCACCGGCAGTCTAGACGAGCCGAAGCCGCTGCCAAGAACATTTTCACGTATCAGATTAAAAGATGCTGTGGGCTGCTGTTGAGATAATAGGGGACGCTATTCAATAAAATGGTCCTCATATCGAAAAGAAATTATCTGTACAAGCCTTAGCAATATAATCTGTGCATGTCTCCTGGCGGGTTTTTCCTGCCTGCTATCACGCTGGCTCTGGAGATGAACATTTCCTGGCCCAAATGGTTCTGATGGTATCTGCGCTTGCCAATTACAGAACACCAAATGTACTTCGACTGGAAGGTTAACCCTGAAACTTGAAGAAAACCAAATTATAATGTTCATCACAAAGATATTTTTAGATCAGAAGCTTTAAATTTGTTTCTCATTTACCAGAAATTGAGAATGTGTGTGTAGAAATACTATATTATACTCTGTTTTCATTGATTAGAAATAAACCAGCTGCCAGGAAACCAGTAACCTGACTATCACTGTTCGCTCTAATTAGCTAACATAACGTAGAAACAATAAAAACACAAAGCTAGCTCTCGCAGGTGGTGAGAAATGGTCTACAAATGCCAAAAACAGTGGAATCAAAACAAATTCAGCAAATAAGTCATGAAGCATCAGGTCTGTGATGACGACCTTAAATAAATATATGAAATAAACACATAAATTCCATATTTCCATCGCATTTTCTACATGGTTTTGTATCATTCGAGGTTCAACTTGCACTCTCCTGGTGTAATTTAGGGGAATTAGAGTCTCCAGCTGTTTATCTCGATAAATCATTTCTATCAATCGCGTAACGTAAGTGATACATTTATATTTGTTTGCATGTTCATTTGATTTTGTAAAACCTGGCTAGCAACTGACCTAGAAACAAGCGTTTCTTGCCTGCCAGTTTCTGTGCAACACTTTGCTCCACCTGTTAAAGTCCAGTGCTCTGAACAGAAAGCTGGATGCTGATAGTTAATTATTCACTCTGAGCTGAAAGGAAGGTTTCGCTTCCAGGGAACATTGTCGACCGATCAGGTTTGGGGTTTGTGCACAAACAAAGAGCTGCTCTTCAAGTTGATCTCCTCTAATCTCTATTAAACAAACATCTGCATACGAACGCAGACATTGTGTGCCAGGGACTGAATAGGTTCCCAAAACAACACGACCGTTGCTGTTGCAGCGTACCAGTGACAGGCGAACCGGACCACTCGCGGTTTGGTGAGCACTGAGCAAGAAAACTGCTTGGTTAGGTTTAGGAAAACATTGTGTTTTGGGTTAAAATCACTGTTTCTTCTGTAACTTCAGTTACAAGCTTAGGTTACATTGTGTAAGTCATGAGTTAGTTAAAAGCGAGTTATGTAAATCCTTTTACTTCTGTGGTGAAAGAAGCAAGCGGAGAAACTCACCAGACTCCCTTTAAAAAACTCTCAATTTTGAAACTTCAGCGTCAGGAGAAAGTGTATAAACTTTGTGTCTACACATGCTTATCAATTTGGGCCTACTTGTTCATTCGGCAAACGTTATACGTGAAGATATTTCTTTCTTTGTGTTAAAAACATTGTGTCCATTTGTTCTCATGATGTAGCTGTAGGCCTATATTTGCATATATAGCAGGGAAGTGAGAGCCGATCACTATCTGATCGGATCACTCATCACTCTTTCCCTCTCGCAGAACACACCCGTTGTATTCGCTGTTATCCTATTTATCTATTTCCGCCCCGACATTGGTTGTGGTTAGGGTTAGGGGTTAGGGTTAGGGTTGTCTTTTTCTTAATAACTCGAACCCTGGTTCAAAGAACTCACTGTTGACTTATGTGGCTGCGTACTGAGAAACGTACATATGAGTCGTACGTAGCTGCTTTTATTGTCGACCTGTATGGTTGTTTTTCTGATGAGGACGGGCTGCTGCATTCATATGCAGATAAATTAAGAGTCGTCTCTTGAAGGTCCAATTAGTAAGAATTCCCAACTCCTCCTCAAACACTGACGCTTTGGGCTGGCAGCCAACCCGACCTACAATCCCAAAGCGTCAGTAGTTGATGAGTTTTGAATGAGACTCAAAATTAACTTTCCAACAAACTGGACCTTTAACTCCAGATCTTTTCTTGCGTTTTACGTTCTTAAATCAGACTCTCAACCACGACTGGTGCACAGAAGAGTTGTCTTGGTCTGGGTGTCTATATCTAGTTGTGCGCTGGCTTCACCGTGAAGCCCGGAAACATTGGCTATTGCCCCACGCAGAGGCTTAATAGTCGTCACAAAACAAAACAATAAATAGAAACCAAATTATTATAATACATGTTTCTTACCACAAAGCTTTATGGAACCTCCTTTTTTTAATTTAAAAGCTATAGATACGTTACTGTTTATCACCTGAACAGTTAAAGGACCGTACTGTCGGCCTTAACTGGAAATTTTGTGCATCTTCTATCCGACAAAAAACAAGTTATTGTGATGAGAACGAATAAAATGCAGGGACCCAATACAGGAATCGTACCGACGTAAACTGATGTCTTTTTCTTAATCACATCAAATATCTTCAAAGATAAATCCATTAGCCACATGTTGCAGATCAACACGCGCTAACAGCATGAGTAATGACCGGATAAACATCGAGAAAGTTGCATGTTTCTAAGTTCAAAAAGACGAATATGTTCACCTTTGTTCAGAGTTTTTCTCAGTCATCACCAACGACAAGGCTACATATATTCAAAACGTCAGTCTTTTTTTTTTTTTTTTTAAATCTATACCTATCATTTTATCTTTTCTGGTTTTCTGTTAAGACAGATGAAACATACATACAGCAACCGGCAGACGGCTTTCACATGAAACTTATACACATCCACCAAAAAAGACCTGTTCGGAAAAAGAACAAGAGGAGACGGAGAAGAAGAAGAAGAAGAAGAAGAAGAAGTGCTCTTGAACAGTGTGTCTGAAGGAAAAAACATGAGCGCTGACATGAGAGTTTTTTCATTTGGAAGAAAAAAGGGTGACATCGTTCAAAAGCAAACATCGTACAGAGAAGGAGGTAAGGGTGTGTAAAGTGTGCTCCTGTTTACAGAAACCTCCAGAGCTCCTTTGTTTCTGTCAAAGTGTCTATTTTAGGAATTGTCACGCTGCTTGTGCCGTCGTCAGGTTGTTTAACCTTCTGCTTCTTGTATCGAAAATTGAAATCAGCAGCCAATTTGCTCTCGTAAACACCGATAATTACGGTGTTTTGCACATAAAATCTGTTGTCTTGCTGCTTGTTAAAACACACCAAAGCTGCAAAAAATTGCCAAATTGAGAATATTTTGGATCCAGCCTGATCCACCCTCTCAGATAATTTGTTCGTGGTAGTTGATGAAACTGGAAGTACAGAGAACTCAGCTGGATGTCAGAAATGAATTTCAGTTTTTTTTTTTGCTATTCACAAACAATAACGACTAATGGAGCAGTTTCACATCTAACAGTTCAGTATCGTTTTATGCTAATACGGCACTGTGAAATTCAATGAGAGAGCGCTGTAGAGTTTTTGAAAATTGCTTCAGATCGTCTCTTTTTTCTACACCCGGCTGTGTCCTCAGCTTCTCTTTGTGAAACTGAAACCCGCTGCTCTCAGGGATCTAAATCCGGCTGAGTTTTTTTTCCCATCAAAGAGTCTCCGCAGCACAAAGCTGAATCCTCAACGGTTTGGAAAGTCTCCTGTGAGGACGCCGAGATCCGTTTCACCTCAGTATTAAAAGTCTGCAGGGCTGGACGTTCAGCCGATCTCTTTCCGAGGACAACGAGGGCAGGGCTCGGTCATCACAACACCCACATTTTCAAATCAGCGACCCCTAAAACCCGAAAAGACTGCGCTTCACACAACTAACTGACTGACGGTGGTCCTAGATCAGTTCTTGGGAGTGCTCTGGGACTAGACTTGAAGGAAGGGGAGGGACAGAGAGAGAGGCAGGGAGGGAGAAAGAGAGGGAGAGACAGTGGGGTTGTGTTTCTCCTCAATCAGACAGACGGGAAGTGGATCAGCAGGAGGGAGGAAACCCCCTTCTGGGCTGCTGGGTCACAGGTGGCTCTGCTCAGGGACTCGCAGGGGGCCGGGGTGAGGGGCAGGAGCCTTGGCTGTCAAAGCTGGCTGTCCTCGCCTTCCACTGCAGGACACACAGACACAAGGAAGTGATTCATAACACATATGTTGATTTTTTTTTATTTATTTATTTTTTAATAGCACCGTCACTCTCTGGTCAGTTTCAGCACAGGGCGAATGTCTGTGAGGAAGAGACTGTCGGTATTCCAGGGATATATTTTTTATGCCATTTTCGTATTTAGCTTGGTGATGGAGGAAAATAACACTGAAGAGACTGAAGGCACTTATACAAGGAACATGGACTCAATAAATAATACAGATACCCGCATACAATCTCATCAAACACAGAGACAAGACAAGAATCTCTGTCCTGGGTCGTTCAATTATTGAAATAATAAAAACAACAACATTAAAAGCCCGGACACACACCCACATTGTTATTTTTTAAACATTATTAAATTATAATGTGTTTCGGATAAATAAATTACACAATAAAATACAAGACTGGTGTTGACAGAACATTCTGTTAAAAACATACCCACAACTTTGCCTCTGTTTGGAAGATAATTGTGCTAACTGAGCCACATTTTTAGCCAACATTTGTCCAAAATTTGGCAAATTGTCCCCATTCAAGTATGCCGAATGAACTATTAGCAGTTCCTGTTTGCAATGTACCCATTTATGCCCAGACAGCTATCACTGGATTATATCGGTACTGAAGAAAACTTAAAAATGCAATTTTTTAAGGCAGGTTCTGTATTTATGAGGAGCGTCTTTTTTCCATGCAGATTTATGGATGCTTATTCGTGATGGACATCAGATAATGACATCCTCAGAAAGATTAAGTCACACTAACTTTAAAAATGTGTGTATCACGTCGGTGTGTTCAGATTTGTCTGAGTTATGAGTCCGAAAAGGAGTCTGATTTTTGACCCACCAGTACCTTTAAGGTCCAGTGTCTAAAATTTAAGAGGATCTATGGGCAGAAATGGAATAATAGATTCATTATTATGTTTCATGAGTGGCTCTAGAGAGGGCCTTTTACATTGTTTGTGTTTTTACTGGCCATCATAGGGTTCTCCTATATTCTTGGAAAGGGAGGGTGAGGTGAGGGGTATTCAGTTGGTTTCAATCTGGAAGCTCACTGCTAGATGCGACTAAATCCTACATACTGGTCCTGTTACCTCATCCTAGATGATGATCACGTGCGGGATACTCCTTTATAATTTGTCTTCAGTACCAAACCCACCTCCTTCTCAGACTTCTTGGACTCCAGCAGGGGGTGCCAGTGTGCAATGGGCTTGCGCGGGTAAGCCAGCATTTCGTTCCAGTGGTCCCTGCCAAGTCCCTCGGCGTGGCATCCGAGCCTCATCACACCAATGATCTCATTATGACCTACCCTGTGGGGACACACACACACGTACTGTATAAATACGTCTGACTTAACCTGACACGACATCTCATACATCAAATAGTTGTTTATAATTGCAAGAAGGGCATCTCGTAATGAAAGGAGACACCGATCTGAATCCGGTTGTCCTGCCGATTTTATCCAGCGAGTCTGCGGCTGATTGTCTCTGTGACACTAGAATTGACTCATCTTTGGACGCCTATCAAAGGAGATCTTGATGAAAGCGGAGTGTTTTTTCTTGGCATGCTCCCTGGGTTATTAGCACAACCTCATTTAATCCCAGCATCATAGCAGCCAGTCAAGAAAAAAAAAGCAGGAAGCTGGGTTTCAAACTGGTATCTGCTCTTTTTATACTACACGGTATAAAAAAAAAAAAAAATACCACTCACAGTCTGACCTTTAACACGCCTGTTCTCATTCTGTCAGCTGCACTGCGTCCACTTTTTCTCTTTCCAGTTATAGCTTCACATACTGTAAATATAAAGGTACACTAGTGCACCACTCTGAGGGATAATCAGATCTCCTCCAGATGTATAAATACACTCAACGTTCAACAATAATTCACGTCTCATGTGGTTTTTCCACACAAAGATGACATATCCTCTTTCTACTTCACTGAAAAATCAAAAGGTTTTAACTACAGAGCACAACATGTCTCCTGCATGTCTGTGGGGTCGAAAGGATTCGAGTTTTTGTACGTACAAGTCGTAGTCCATGACGGAGATGTGCAGGCTGACGTGGTCCATGCTGTCTGGGGGGATGTCGAAGATGATGGCCTCGTTGTAGGTGGGATTCAGAGTGTTCTTCTTTATGCTCGTCTTCTTCTTTTTCAAACGTCTCCCGTCACATATGAGCGACACTTTGACGTAGGGATCTGATCGTGACGGGAATAGAGGAAGAAAAAAAGAAGTGACATTATCGAAACAGGAACTGCAGATAATTTCAAATCGTGTTTTCTGGAAACGGCAGAGCGATAATTAGCATGAAGAGGCTTTGGGGGATTATTCACAGAGAGCAGAGCTTTTTACAATGTTTGCCTTAACATCTTCAAAGATGTCTGTGAAGATAGAGACATCAGTGACCCATTTTATCAACCAGTGCATGTGTGTGCGTGTGTGTGTGTGTGTCTTCTTTTCTGGTTTCTACTTAAGCATGAAAGCCACCCTGGAGGACCTGGCTACAGTAATAGTGCATATAAAAGTAGATGAGTCAACGCCTTGTGTAAACAAAGAAGACGGGGAGGCCGCAGATAGCATGACGGAGAGAGCTTCCTGATGAATGCCGATTTCAATCTTCATCCCTCAGCGGTAAATCGCCTCGTATGATCCATTATGCTCGGCTTCTGTCAGACGTAAGCTGCCCTAAATCTATAAACAACAAACAAGAGTTGCTTGCTTTGCAGCCCCTAATATGCTCGAAGGCACAATTTGATAGCTGCTGGGTTTACGACGACCGAGATTGAAATAATGGCAGACAGCTAAGCCCCCTAAAAAATCCCGGGGATTAAAATGTCATTAAACACGGGAGGAAAAATGCCACATCCACTCCGAATTACACCTGAACCCTGGCATTTAATGCACAATAAAATGTCACATTTTTACAAGTGATATCAGTATAAGAGGGGGAAACATGGGCATTGGGAAAAAATGGAGTAGCAGTCGATTAAAACAAACAGACCGCCTGCAACTATTTGCTGACAATGTCTTAATATTGCAAGTGTTGAATATTAATAACTGCTGAAATCAACAGAGCGCAGCTGTAGAGACGGCTCTTCACTGTTTGTTCACTTTATCTCGCGCGCTCACAATTGGATATTCATGCAGGGGCTCATTCAGTCTGAGCCACTGCAGCTGTAAGTGAATGACACAAACACACACGCACACATAAACACACACCTGAGTATCCAGTGATGTCCATGGCCTTGAGGTTCCTGCACTTGATGACAGTAAGTGTGAGTCTGCCTGCGGTGGGCAGGTAGCATAGCGAAAACATGATCTCCCCGAGGTCGACGCTTTCCTGTGGGAGCACGCAAACAAAACAAAACAAATCCATTTTCAGATTCACATTTACATTCAACGCCGCTCCTTTTGATCCGGAGTGATGTACAATGAGCGTAGTGTCTCGTCCTCCAGGTCCGTATGTGCGATCGATGGTATTTTTTATTTATAGTCTGAGCTGTGTAACTGCCAGAGTGCACAGTCAGTGAAGCAAACAGAGCAGAAGAGCAGAAACACTATATTTTATGTGCCACTGTGTCATCTGTGATCCTCCTCAATCATTAAAAACATGGTAAAGTTTACGGTTCCCACAAGAAACACAATCCGATTCCAACAATTGGGTCTAATAAACGAGCTAATTGGAGCACAGATTAGACATAAAGCCGTGTAAAAACAACAAATATGATGTAAAATAATGCAACTTCTCAATTTGCATTTTTTGCCGTGAACAATTACTGTGTTATGAGCCTGTTGTTTGGTAACTGCTGCATTGTTTTTTTTTTTTAATCAGGCACAGGAGGAATGCAGGCGTATTGTGAGAGAAATGGATGATGTTTGTTGTCGTTGTATTGTCGACAATAAAAAGGCATAACAATTAAGAATATGTGCTTTTCTTACAGAGATTCAGCTGAGAGCATCGACACCACCCCCGTGTTTGTTTATGGAGCTACAGCCGGGAGGTGATTAGCTTAGCTTAGCATAGAGAGTGAAACCAGGGGCTAGCATGAGTACACCAGCATCTCTAAATGCTGGTCAGACCTGAAAATGGCAGAAAATTGGACATAAATTATTCTAGTAATGGTTTTATTAATGTGACAAACAGCTCTTTAAACTATTTTTGCCAGCCTTCTCTTGTGGTGTTAGCTGAGTCGCTAATGGGCCAGTAAGTTGTACAGTATTTGTACAATCAATTCATCACTTCAGACCATATTCACAGAGCAGCCATTTTCCTCTGACATCACACTCATGTCGTATTGCTGGGTCTCAGGCTTTAAGTCTTATAAAAGTCATTTTTCACCACTTCCTGGTTGAGAACAAACTGAAAAGACAATATTTGAAGGTAAAACAACATATTTGATAACACATTAGCCCCCGTTAGACGAAAGCTAACGTTAGTATTCAACCACTTTCTGACTAACATTTCAGTTTATACAGGAAAAGGAGGAAATTAACTCTAAAATATTAACGCAACACTGGATGAAATGATGAAGTTGATTGGCTGAATACTGCATGTAATTGGTCTGTGAGTTTCCTGGGCTGCTAGTGCCAGAAAGACTAGAAGATGGAAACACTCTTTCATAATGTGATGTTATCAGTTATGGGTCCACGTCCTATTAGTGATCTCTAGGGGGATGGCTGTTTAACAAGGGGATGCATTTTGGTCATTTTGCTCACAAGAGGGATGGAGTCCACCTTCAAATCACCTACTGGCTCCAGCTGCATTAAAATTATGAATCACAAATAATCTGAAACAGCCTGAAGCACACAGGGGAAAAAAAGGTCTAAAAGTCCGGCCAACAGCAGCACAGAGCTAATCAGATGAGAAGCAACAACAACATCCGGGCTTCACTTCAAGTCCTTCAAGTTATTAGGTTAAAAGTTTCTCCTTGAAAACGATCTGGTTCTGAAATTATATGGCCGACCTTCTGATCAACTCTACGATAAAACTGCCAAACGGAAAATTTCATTATTCTCACCGCAGGTTTTTATTGCATTGCCTTCTGATCATGTTCCAGATGATCACCGTGAGTAAATTAGAAACATCAGATTTACAGCTCAATAACTTCAACATAATGTAGCACAATTACCCACATAATCAACAAGTGAATGAGTCGAACAGGCAGAGAGAGATGCCTCGTGTGAGCATGTTTCATATAATCTGAATTACCTTTCAGACAAAACTTTCCAACCACAAATAATCGCCTTCTTGTGTGTAGAAGCAGCCGTGCGTGAGTCCCAACTGAGCTAATAGTCTCAAGTGGACTGAAAGTCCTGTTGTCTGTCTCATGCGAGTTCTCAGCCACCATCCTATAAACAGTATTAAGGTCGCGCAGACCCCTAATCTCTCTGAATGAGCTCGGTGAGAACCCCCGCTGATTGGCAAATCTCCACACGTCTTGTCTGAGCGCTGCAGTCTTAGCGTCTCTTCACACATGCAGCTGTGCTTCGGCTTTCTCTCTGCTGCGGAAGTGGGGGATTTCTTCTGAAGGGTGTGAAGGTTCAGCCATAATGTGAGAGCACAGCAGAAATGTCAAGTGTTGTAAAAGCATAAAGTGACACTTTGATTGTCCTTGTAGGAACACAAGCTGTTTCGGTGCCAGTCAGTATCATCTGCACGACATTAATCACGTTTAAGCCACGCTGGCAGCGAGACTGCGGGGATGACGATGTCAGTCCGTTGAGCGGTCGTTAGGTCAGACGGGAAAATCTTATATAATGAGCAGTTTATTGATATCTGTGAAATCCTGTGGAGACTTTTGTGATCCCAAGATGATGTATCCCAATAACTCTGGTGATCCCCTGACATTTCACACGTGATAAATAACGCAAAAATAAAAACACACGCTGAACTGAGGTATCAGTCAGTCGGCGGTTCTGTGCTGCAGCACAGCCTCTGTAACCTCCTGCTTATTGTAGGCTGCTGTTAAAATGCCAGCTGATAAAAGGCACAAAGGATTTCTTAAACTGATTCAATTTGCACCTCTGAGCTCCGGTCTGACGGTAACAGCTCACACTGAGAGTGCAGAGTGAAGCATGAATCACAAAGCATCTCTCCAGCCTGTTTTAAGAACAACGCTGGTCAAAGACACACTGAAGACTGTAATGATCCGTCTGACCGATGATCACATACTTGCACTTTTTATAAATGGATCTGTGCAGATATAATCACAAATAGCAGCTGCAACTGGTCCAAAAGATGTAAACATTTTTTTTATACAGAGCAGTAGGGGTCGACTGATATGGCTTTTTAAGGGCCGATACCGATTATTAGCAATCAAGGACCGATTTCATCCGTAGTTTGTGTTTAAATTTCGAACAACCGATGATGAAAGTACAGTTTACTCAAGTACAATTTACAGGCACTTTCGATTTTCTGCTGCTACATTAATTTGATACATTTAGTTACTAGTTACTTTGCAGATTCAGATTATTCAGTGTTTATGATTGTGACGTGTTACCAATCAGATATTGTTGTGGGCGGGACATAGTGTGAGACGATGCTGCATCAGCACCAAAGTAGCACATTTTGAATTAGTTTATTTTATCTGCAATCTGACAGAAAAATCACAGATACCGATAATCGGAAAATGCTGAATATCGGCCACGGTCGATAACAGGTCTACCCTGACAGAACAGGGTTGCAATTACTTTATATAAGGAACTAATTTGGATGTCCAAATTAATCACTTGTGTCCCCTCATGCTGGGAAAGTACCCTCTTGAACGCCCTCTTGGTAGCTAAAGTCTCATCCAGTGAGCTTTCTGCAGGCTGGTGCCCCTCCAACTTTTCCGAGTCCGCCACTGCTATACCGTACATGTGCTAATTTGCAAATGTTAGCATGCTAACACAAATAAACATCAATGCTAACATGGTGACATGAGGATTCAGCTCTAGCAACACGTGGCTGTTTGCTTTTATTGGCCGATCACACCAAGTAGCATTGCCATGCTAGAAATGTGTCTCACCTGCCATGCGCTCTTCTCTCACTATCTCATTACTAAGTTGAAATATTTGTAACTTTTCAGCGTAAGGTGCAAAGTGTCTGCTCTCTCCATTAATTACATATGATGACCGGTTGCCCACGCAGCCCTGCTCCACAGGCAAACCACGCAGTTTTGCCCAAAATCTTGCTTTTCCAAGGTCGGTTTTGAAGCGGCCGCACCTGTAGAGCAGAGTCTGCGTGTGATCATAATGACACTGTGTCTGCCTCATACAAAGACCGACCACCTCCTCCACATGATAAATATTCTCCTCCATTCATGCCCCTGATCAGCATGTAAAAACCTTCCCAAAATAGTTAAGTCAGATCGAACACACATGAGAAATGGTCTGAAATCAATAACTCTCCTCCGCGCTCATTATCTTAGTAATGCCTGTATAAGTTGGCGGTATTGATGAATATCTCTCCTTGATCTATGAACTAAGTAAAGCTGCCGGCTCTCTCCTTTCACTCTCCCTCCCTCTGCTCAATATTGCCAATTTTTCCTCCCATTAAACTTTGCAGAGTCTTTTAAAGCAGCGTCTCAATCTCACCCAAGACTTCACATTGCACATCACTTCATGTTTGTGTTTTGTTTCTACCGAGCCTCGCCATCTGTGCATCGCTTTATGTTGCCAATCTTGGATTTAATGTGAGCATGGGATTTTGTCATAAAATCATTTTGGTGGTTCAATAAAGTTTGTGTGCCAAGGATAGGCCACGCCGCTGTTCTGCCTCCTAAGCAATAACGTTGAGATTATTGAACGACCCTCGAAGAAGCTCAAGTTCAACAACTGGAGGGGTAAAACTGTCAGATGTAAGGGCTCTGTGGATGTGATGAAGTGGTGAGGGCTCTCAGGTCCTGAACATGGTGCCAAGAGACGGGGAACACTTAGTTCCTGAACACAACGTCAGCGAGTAACGAAGCCCGCAGAAACACGATTGCATGAGTCAGAAATTCTTCTTCTATGTGAGAGATGTTAACATCTTATGACTCATCCCTTAATGTATTTTCATAAGTGACAATTATGTTTTGAAGAGTATTAATCTGATTCATCATATTGCACTGGTTGATACATCTCCAGTCATTTGATTCACATTACAGGGCCGCAGCCAGGAATTCAATTCCCTCAACACACTTCTTACTGAAACCAGACACTTGGAAGACATAACTCTAAATCTTTTATTATTGTTGGGATTTTTTATTTTTAATTAATGAGATCACTGTTGAATTATATTTTCCTGAAAGTTGAATAAAGATGCTGAAATGTTGCCTCCTCTCCACACCGTCAGGAAGAAAATTCAGATGGAGGAAAACTGAATCCGTCATCGTTTTTTTTTTTTTTTTGGCCTAAAAGTAGTGAAAATTTGGCATTTTGGGACATATTTTGGGATATTTTAGCAACACTCGGCACAAAGTCAATTGGCAATAGCATCACGTTTGCATTTGTTTTTTCAGCTCTGCATAAAAATATAATCCATGCGAGCGTGTTTGCTTGCTGTCCAGACTGCACCGACTATCTCAGAGGGGGACTAGATGAAACAAATTGTAACTTACATTGCTGTTGGTTGAATAAAAACAAGCCAAGCCTCGTGCATTTGGAGGTTTTACCAAACTTGTACCAAACCGTGACCCCAAGTCCCTGGTGTGTATTGAACTGTGGCCTCTGCGTACCTTCACACCTCTGATGTGCAGCAGTGCAAAGTGCAAACAGGCTAGACACAGCTGGTAAAGTACGACAACAAAAGCTCAACAAAAGTGTCACTTTCCTTCGTTCTTTTGGCCCGCTGGTCGTGGCTGTACTCGTAGAGCCTCACTTATTCAGTCCTAATGTGTTGCAGCTTCGTGGTGATGACTTCAGACTTCAAAAAACACAAAGAAGTCTTTGATGAACACCTCTTGCGATGGCCACTCCAGATACATGCCTGGACTCATTCTTGTAACACGGGTGTGACATTGAGCCAGAAACTGTCTAAGATGTCTATTCTGAGCACAATGTCTAAGGTCCAGTTTCAACTAAAGTACCAAAAATGTGCTTTGTGCATGTGTGCACCAACTGCTAAAATACCCCACAGAGTACAAAGCGAATTTCAAGGTCAGAGAAATACCAAACCGTCAGAGTGCTGCTCGCACTCGTCATTGAGCTGCCACGAATGTACAACACATCTGAAGGGCTCATTTGCAAAACAGTGAGTTATCTTGCTCTTGAGTTATTTTCCTAAATAAGGATTTTCAATTGTGCACACCAGGGAATATCAGTCAAACTGGTGTTAGTTCATTCATTCAAGAATGGATATTATCTGTTGCTACAGCTGGACAGACACTGTTTGCATTTTTTTTTATCAATCTTGCATGTTGTCTTAAAGGACCTATTTGTGAGAAAAGTAGATTTTTGAGTCTCATTCCCAACTCAGACTCACACTATGGGATTGTAGGACGGGTCGGCCGCCATCCCAAAGCGTCAGTTGTTGACGAGTTGGGAATGAGACTCTTCTTTTTACAAATAGGACCTTCAATGTACACCACACATTTTACTTTGCCTTTCTGCAGGACCAGAACCCACAACTTTTATCTTCATCTCCGGATAGTTTTGTCCAGTGACATCTACAATAAAATGTATTTAAACAAGACAATCGCATCCTCAACAACTACCGTCTTTTAACGGCTCTCGTGACATCAACCAACCATGACGAACATTGGACCTTAAAAATGTTCAAACTGCACGAGGACCGAAAAAAAAAATCTGACATACCAGAAATCCATCAGATCATCTGACAGGCACAACGTCAAACGAAAACCAATCATTAAGTTGGCCAGTGGTGATTGATTCAGAGTTAAAATCTGTTGACCCTGTTAAACCTTCTCCCAGATTTCCAGTAACTTTCCAGAGGAACCTGACCTCAGTGGCCAGAGCTTTGACCCTGGGTGAAAATCTGACTCAGATGTATAGATTGTAATGCATAGTGTATCAGAGAAAAAGCCAATAGATTCTTACACTGGTGGCGTATTGGATGTCCCTCCATATGTTCGTCTCCCTGGAGAGGTCTGACGTCTCGAACAAGTTTTCCAACACCACCTCCCCGATCATATCATGTCGAGAAAACCGGTCAAAGTCAAAGACGCTCATGTGGAGCTTCCGGACCGCCAGCTCGTCGTAAGGCACAGGAAACTGGAAGCTCTCGCTGAATGTGGGGTTGAGTGTCTTCCGGTGGACGCGAGTCTGGAACTTCTTGCGGTCGGGCAGCAGGTAGATCTTCACGTACGGGTCAGATGTGCCGCATAAGTCCTTGGCGGGTAGGTCTACTGCCTTGAGGATGTTGACTATGAGGCACTCGTTTTCGTAGTCGTACTTGAGAGAGAAGTTAATGGAGCCACAGTTTTTGCTGCTGCCGTTCTTGGATGAGTCCTCTGATTCAAGCGCCTTCTGTTGGTAGAGCTCTGGCTGGATGCGGCCGATGCTGGTGGACGTTTCCTCTTTGTCCGGCACATAATCATTTCCCAGGTCTAGGCTGCTTACCTGCATCTGCCTGGGCAGGTGTCTTTTGAAGGAGTTGTGCCTGCAGGGACAAGAACAGACGGAAAGACAGAAAGAGAGAGTGACAGGGAATGGCTCGTGTTAAAGTGCTGCAGCGAAGACGAGCAGAGAAACTGCAGGTGGTTTTGACTTCACACATTCAAAGACGAACCGAGCTGACCTCAAACAACTAGCGCTGACAAAGGGTGACTGATGATGTCACCTCGTGTAACCTCACATCTCCTGTTAAAGTTGCAGCTGATCAAAGACAACAGCCAATGACTGGCTGGTTCTCCTGTGGGAGGAAATAGCTTGTTGCCTCTGGCTTGTTTGTATATTGCTTTTAAAAATGCATGAGAACAATTACCCTACTATTCTCATGCCACTGTCACTGCCTGGAATACCAATTAATTATGAATTATGTATAATTTGCAACAGTTAAAGGGCCCTATATGTACATGTTTTAGTGTGTTATTGATTCACACCCAACCTAGTGTTTGAAATCGGTCCAGTAGATCACGTCAGCTGGCAGCCGTGACACAGCTGCTATGTAATCCTTTGGGGCAACTGCGACTGTCAAAGCTACGTCCACTTAAAGTTCTTGTTTTTGCCACAGGCTGAGGTTGTTTTAGACCTTTTTGTCAAATAATAAGATCATTTTTCTAACCAGAAACACAAGGCTTGTTCAAGGAAAAGTCTTGCTCTGAAATCTCAGGAAGACGACGATGGAAAAATGAGCCAAGAGAGTTGGAGAGAGGAGTTTGGAGCATAACTAGACAGCATGTTCTCACTCCCAACACTTCAAATACAGCCTGGTCATCCCTCTAGCATCCCTTCTTGAGGCACCCTGTCTAGTACAGTAGTATAAAGACTTTCCCTCTGGCAACTGGTGCTCATGTATCATTGTCAACACTTTATTTTTTAAGTCTAACCAATGTTGTTGTTATTATTGCTAACTTGACTGTGAAGCCCTTCCTGTGCAAAACTGAAGTTAGACGTGTAGGTAGAGCGTCGTAGTTTGGAGCGTAAGGGCGCAGACCAAGCTGCTGAATTCGACGAGTCAGGAGTGAGAATGCGTTGACCTTGAGGAACTGCCGACAAGAAGTCATGGCTGATTATTGGACTGATTTTGACAATCAAGATGAGGCAACTGCAAGACTTCTGCTTGAACCTTGAAGGTTTATCTCATTCAGACACCAGAATAACAACCTCAGCCTGTCAGTGACAAAAACAAACACTTCTGCCAAAGGATTACACGGCAGATGTGTCACAGCTGCCAGCTGAGGCAATCTAGAGGGCGGATCCCAAAACTTTTTGGTAAGTATGACTCATTTACACACCAAAACATGTGAATATAGGGCTCAGGTTCAAAAATATTGTAATTCTCAAGTAAGTCCCAGGTCATTTTTTCTTAGGCAAGCCAAGACAGGATTTATCTATTTATGTTATCTTATGTTACCATAAATACCTGAGGAATAAAAGGTGCAGCTGAAAAATAAAAGTAAAGTCAACATAATTTAAAATGAATTCATGAAACAACAACAACAAAAAGCACAGTGACAGCCCAATGAGGACCAAACGAGGACCCAGGAGTGACTGATGCTTTGCTGTGTCAGGACCCTTAATGCAAATTGTTGCTGCTTTAATCCAAGGACAGAGAGACGTGTGCTTTTTAAAGGGTAGCTGCATAATAAGCAGACTGATATTCAACACTAACATGCCGAAAATGTGCAACTCTGCTTACTCTGGCACGGCAGCGTTTTTTCCTCCACTCTGTTCCATTAATTCTCATGAAGAAGCCATCACATATAATTAGCCTTACCATAATGACCTGCAATGAGCTGCCTCTGAGGCAGCGAGCAACACGATTTACAGTATTTACTATAATTAACTTTTGTAGATACCAAAGTGCTCAGATTGAAAATTCCTGCTTTCATTAGAGATATAATAAGGCTATTAGGTGCCTAGTCTCTGAAAATACACAATGAGTAGCTGCTTTTTTCTGACTTTTTTCCTTGTTTCATGACCCTCTGTGTCTTAAACTCTGCTTATGTGCGCACACATGCATGCTTGTATGTACCCTCGAGCGTGTTTTCACATGAATAACCACATGGCACAGTCTTGTGTAGCATCAGTTGCACATGCACATGTATGTGACTAACCGAGTCGAGGAAGTCGGCTCGGTGGTTTGCCTCTGCATGCGTTGCGTGCGGCGCAGGAAGTGCTCCCTCATGGACAGCTGCACATCAGTGGGGATGTCAGGAGAAGTATGGCTTATCTTCACGGCTGCCTCCAGGAAGCCCATCGAGCCCACGGGGTCCTTCACCTTCTCCGTCGCCATGGTGACCGCTGGCTGCTGGGGACTGGGGAGCAGGGGAGGAGGAGGAGGAGGAGGAGGCGGCTGCAGCGGGCAGTGCTCTGGGCCACAGGCCGGGCTGAGGGCCGGACTGGGGAAATGGGCCTTAGCGCGCCAAGGCTCACAGCACAGCTTCCAGGAGACGACCGTTAGAAGGCCGAGCAGAGCCAGGCCACAGACCACAAACACGCCGAGCAGGAGGCCAGAAGAAGCGTCTGGTGACGAGCCGCGGGGACCAGAAACAGAGGATCACACAATATGGACAAACAGATGGTGATTACAAGGGTTGAGGGAGGAGAGAGAGGGAGAAAGACAAGCTATTAGGATGTGATTTTTCAAATCAGTCTGGTGCTATATCAGTGGTTTTTATATATAAGACGTGGGACAGTGGGCCAAGTGCACCGGGAGATGTGCCTCATAAATATTAAAGTAACCTCCATTAGTCTTCAGTTAGGCCACAGGGTGAGAGCAGCATATTAATGTAAACAGAATTCAAAATGTGGGTATGGTACGCTCTCGTGCACATGTGCGCATATCATTTTCTATGGCAAGAGGGCTCGTTGTGGAGGTAAAAGCAATTATAGTCAGACAAATGATAAAAAAAAAAAGCAAACAATGTCATAAATTTGAATTTCTTTTCTACTCATGGGAATAAAACCAATGTGTCAGAAGCCTTTCTCTTAGCATGAAACAGATAAAAGGAGCAGGGCACAGTCAACCTCATTTATTTCCTGCCATTTGAATATTGAATATGCTTCTCAGGGAACACGCAGAATAAAAAGACCTGGAGACGCACCAAGAATGCTGACGAGGACGCAGAAAACACACAGGACTGTATCTCTGCTGGTTACCCTTTGGGACATTCGCCACAGTCCGTCCATTCCTGATTTTAAGTAATTACATTTCACCTGATACTGGAAGGTTTTCCACACTTTCTAAACAGTGAATTCAATTCTTTACATTTTTGCTGCATAGCTGTTTTTCACACATTTATCTACAATGACTTCTGCAGAGCAGCGTCTCGGCGGCCTCTCAGAGCAGCCCTGAACTCTCACACCCGACACTCCAGAGACAAGCTGCTTCGAGGCACGCCGAAGAAGCTCCTTTTTTTAATATTTACCTGGCTCAACCTTCGCCCACATTAGTAAAATATGAGCATCGACAGGCGCTGAAACCTGCAGGTGGGGTTGTGTTTTTTCGAGAGAATATGTGTGATTTATTATTTATGTGAAAAATCAGATAGTGATTGATGTTGTGGTCTCTGGCAGTGGTGGAGGAAGAAACTCAGATTCTTTGCTCAACTTAAAAAACTGCAATATCATGAATGGAAAGTACCAGAGATGTGGACCTGAGTCACTGTGACTTGGACTCTAGTCCGTGTTTTGATGACTTGCAAATTGACTTGACAGAAAAATAAATGACTTGAGAAGTTGAAACATGGTGATAAATGTGTTGGGAGGGAGTATTTTTTGATTAAGAACAAATTAAGAAAGCATTCATAGAGTTTTTTTGGTTTGATTTTGTTTATTTCACTGCATCTTAATTAATAAATTCAATTGATTAATATACTTTCGAAACAGGTTGGATAATTGGTTCTGATACCTCGTATTTTCTCTTGACTAACTGACTTGAGTCACATGTCTGGAAAACACTCTATTACAAGTAAAAGTCCTGTAGTGGCAGAATGTAAATACTTAAATACAACTTTGAGGTACTTAACTTGAGTATTTTGATTTTATGTTACTTCAGGACTTGTGGTACTTTTACTTAATCATCTGACTACTTCTTCCACCACTGAGTAGCAAAAGTAAAAGTGATCATTGTGCAGCAGAAAGGCTCTCGTCAGCATCATAACATAATTACTCTATTACTATTATTACACTGTATTATATTACACATTCTTGTGGACGGGTATCTTAATCTGTCGCAATCCATCACATTTTATCAACGCTTTCATGCATGATTGATTAAACCATAGAGTAATCATTTTTTCTGTGTTTGTAACAATCATGTCAATAAGTTTTATTCAACAGCGTATTTGTTATTTCGAAAGCATTAGATCGGAGACACCGTGCATCAGTGGTAAGAAAAGTGATCCAGGAATAACTTTTTAAACCAGGACTACGATACTTTTCAACTAAACAAGCTTCTAATATTTCTCTTGTGTATCTTAAGATACATCTGTGCACTCCAGGATGTTATGCACCAAAGGGTTTATTCTGTGGGCCTATAATTAGTGAAAATAGACATGTATTTCAATGAAATCTAAACTATTACTGTTTGATAAAGCTATTTAAGTGTTATTTAATATATCATAATTTTAAATAAAACATGCAAAATCAGGAAAAAGACTCCCGCACACTGTCTACTTCACTTGCGATTCAGTTTATTGACAACAACGCTTCAAGTATCGAAACGTTGTTGGGTTATCCAAGATAACCTGATGAAGGTCTAAGTACCGAAATGTTGTTGTCAATAAACTTAATCGCAAGTGAAGTGGACAGTTTGTCGGCCTTCGGTCTCCTACTGTGCAAAAGCTGCCCTAAAACATGCAAAAAAGGGAGAATTACCCTTTGACGCATAACGTCCACTGGAGTAGACGGACGTATTTTCAGCCCCAGAAAAAAAATTTACAAATAAAAACGTATTCATCACAACACTCCTCCTGAGCCGTTGCCTGTCTAGTTTTGAGAATAAGACAGTTATATGACTGCGGTACTGGATGCATCTCGTCTGCCCTCCATCTCTGCAGTAACCACAGGTGTCTGATAAATATGACGGAGTATAAAGTCTGGTACGACCCTCTGAGGTGTGGTCGAGTAGACTTATAAAAACAGCATCAAAGTAAGTTGCACTGCTGGTCTTTGATGTCAAACTGTTACATTTTTTAAAATATCTCAGTTTCGTGAACGACAATCTTTCATGTCTAAACTATCCTCAGTTGACCAAAAAGGCTGTAAAAAGACCACTTTCTGCACAAATTAAGAGCTTTCATGTCCAAAATTCAAACTAAATGGACTGTCCACTAAGCCGAATTTATAGCTTAGCCAAGCGGCGGACAGGATTTCAAGTCCGGAGGATTTATGCCTGAGGAGGAGGATTTCTCAGCTGTCCACAGCCCCGGTCTCTCTCCCATGTCATCTGAAATTTCACACAGCTCTCCACAAAGCTTTTCGCCTCGACTCGACTGTCGCTCGCAGAGTCTTCATCCGCCGTCACGGCAAATTGAAGCCGACCCTGCGCTCTGCACCGATATACGAGCGCCCGTGGTGACAGTGTATCGCTAGAAAACGCGTTGACAGGTCAGAAATGTGTATTTGAGTATGGAAGTGTGTCTTGTTTTACTTCTTTTTTTTTCCACACTGCAGCAGAATTTCTTCAAAGTGAAGTATCCACTAAAGCGGAGTTTAAAGTCTGACACTGCGTGACCCTGCCAGACGAAATCAAGACAACAGACCCCCCCGCGTCAGCCGGACGTTCTGAGTCCTACTCCTGTCAAAAACATCTATCGATGGTGAAACAGCAAAACGTTTATATTAATGGATTTTGTCACTCTCGTTTATATTCTTCGTCTTGAATCACAGAAAATCGTGACGCAACTTTTGGAACTACAGTTCCCATAATGCTCAGAGTATGTAAGCAGGAAGTATAATATTGATAGTCACTGAAGGTTCTTCTCGTTTCTGTATGTCCCCATTAAAGGTCCAGTTCGTAAGACAGTTGATTGTTGAGTCTCATTCCCAACCAACAGGTCGGGTCGGCCACAACCCAAAGCCTCAGTATTTGTGATTTCCTTTTGTGTTCATGAGCGCTTTTTGTTTTTATTATAAAGCTACTATATTTTAAAATGTGAAATAAAAAGTCCAAACCCGACTAGCTTACAATCAAACACTTCCCAGATGATTTAGGGCTCAACAAACGTAAAGAGTGCTAAAGTTGAGAATCAGTTATAGCAGAAAACATCCGACTTTCCGTTTGAAGAAAAAGCATCTGGATTATCAGTGTTTTCTCAGCATTAGGACATAAAGGGCTAACAATGAGAGCCCCGGACTAACCGGGAAAGAGCTTTAAAGCCTGTGAGTCTGTGAGTTCGGACATTGGGATCGGGCCTCTTTTGTGCCTCCTCGTCTCCTCGCTTGTTTGTCCTCCTGACTGTGACATGGAGAGCGATCTCAGCGTGTTATCTCTACGGATGTCTCAGTTCCTTAAAATGCGTCTCAAGGGCAGAGGAGCGAGTTGAGAGGAGGCTCGCCAGTCGTATTTATCTAAAGATGACCGATCGAACTTTCTGCCCTTCCTTGTTGATGCAAAGTGCTGCTCTGCCCACATTCCTTCATGCCAGTTCACCTTTAATTTCCTATTATTGTAACATAATGCCACGCTGTGAATTGAATTACAAATAAATATGTTGTCATGAACACTGTTCTGCTCATCAGACAGAGATCATAAAATACAGCTGTAGGCTATAACATAACCACGGACAGATAACGCAGCTGTCACATATAATTGACTTTCTTTGAAATGACGCTCCAACGACGGACGTCTCATTTTGTTGAACATTCGAAATCAGTGTGATGGGACGGCAACTGTTACTAGCAACCCCCGACGGGTTCCCTAAGCAGAGCCGGCTGTCTGAAACCGAGCGGGGGAATTCAAAACTCCCAAATATCAGGCCCATTCACTCAGAACCAGCACTGCACCAAACAAAGAGCCGCCAGGGATTTGTTATCAGCCAAGACGGAAACCAAGCGCATGTGTGCATCTCCCACAACCATTTACATTAGTGACATAACTTCACGAAACTTTTCAAAGTGTACCAGTAAAAGTCACGAATCAATGTCCACTCAGAAGGCCACAACAGAACGGGAGACCACACAGAGGCAAATAGTTAAAATAACATGTTATTAAATTGAATTTAACCGAATTAGACGAAATCTAAATGAACGCAACCAAAACTTAGATCCAGCTGTTTGTGTGAGTGTGGGAGACAGAGAGCGAGATCCAATCAGCAATCAGAGGAAGTTACCTCTAAAGAAGAAGGAAGGGTCATTACGTCACCGAATCTCCATCTGGTGCCGGACTGTGGTGGCAGCTGTATTGAAGTCAATGGGAGATACATGGAGAAACATGCTAAAGCCCACCATATCTACGCCGTCTATCACTTCTGATGAAGAGATGCCTCCAGACATTGAGAAACACACTTCAGAGAGCAGGTTAACCACTGATTTTTTTAATCAACACGTTGTTTGTGTAGGAAAGTCTCGTGTTCGCAGCGTAATTACAGTCTCATCAGCGGAAATCAAGTCGGACCTGCCCCGTTTGATCACAATATTATCAGCGCTGTCAATCAAATCAGCGATTAATCTACTCTCTGAAGAGTGTTCTTCGTTTTCTGGAGGCATTTCAGTCATACAACGTAGATACGTTGGGTTTCAATGTGTTTCTTTCCATTGACTGCAATACATCTGAGCCCAGAGCGAGACTCAGCGACGTGACGACCTTTCCTTCTGTTTTAAGTCCCTTGCCTCGATACAGGAACGGGTAGAAAGAGTGGAAGGAGTCGTCACAACTGTTGCCTCGACTCCTCCGCTTGCATCTTATAACCTTTTGTTCACATCACATCTCTAAAATAACACCGCCGCACGCTAACTTATTCTTTTCTTTACCTTTAACACTTGACGGATGCCACAGCTGATTAAAGACTTTAAAGAAGCGGATACTCTTGATTGTGTGTAACTTATGATGGCTTCTGTGATAATCACACCAGCTGGATCTTAATCACAAACCTGTCACCAGTCTAGCTCGGCGTGACGAGGCTAATGAGAAAAAAACCCCCAGCACTGTAAAGCGAGTAGTTTCTAACATAATGACTGCAAAAATAGACGCGTCGGAGCTGCTAAGTTCTCAGTCCTCGTCTTACAGCAGCACCTTTTAGCGTTCGAAAAGACAAGACGGACTGCATGCAGGGAGATAATGATGCGGTGATAGACAGAGAGGGGAGAGAACTGGACATGAATAGAAACACGGAGTGATAGAAAAGTCATTGTTCTCCCTCTCCAGACAGATGGGTAATGGAGCAGAGCTGTGTGAACAGATTACTCCCCCCGGACCAAACCTCCCCTGACAGCGTGAGACCAGACCGACCTCAGGGTTTAGCACACTATTAATGATTACACCCACACCACGGAGGAGTCGACTATCACTATCCTGCAGTCAATCAAAAGGGTCTTTTCGGATCCTTTCATGCTGCAAACTAAAATCAATACTTCAGAGCCTGAGTCATTCTCACTGTAAAGCTCCTTCAGGTGGGTTTCAGGGCAGGTGCAAAGGGCAAGGAAAGGGGAGGCGGCGGCGTGTGAAAGATTGGGATTTCATTTATAGGGAATGAAAACGTCCAGGTATTGACCTCCGGGGGCCGGGTGAGTTGCGTGATTGCAGTGACAGCTCCGGTGCTTTAAAAGCCGTTGTGGCACGCTTACCCTTTACCACAAGCTGAAGCACATCGAGCTCTGCGGCGAGCAACCGGTGGTGGCTGCTCTCCCCGCTGCCACTTCTCATGTTTCAGTACGATCTCTGTCCAACGGCCAGTTTCGTGTTCAATACCAAAAACACGACCGCATTATCAGGCGTTTCAGCGGGTGCACAAAATTTTAATCGAGGTTTGTTTTTGAAGAGGAGTCAGAGAGCAAAGTGGAGCCTGAGGGCTTTTTCTCAATCCTCTCCCATTTCAAAAAGTAACCCGGTCATTAGAGGGAATAAGCACCCTGTCTGTTTGCCGTTACGAATTGACACATCTTTGGCAGAAATAGTCCACTCCACCGAGGATAACACACACAGGTGATATAGACGTCAAAAGGCTCTGTAAGTTAATTAACGCAAGCTGCAGTCTGCGGTGTGATGAGGACACACTGCAGGCTTTGGTGCGCCAGCACCAGGTGAAGGCAGAAGGATTTCACTGTCACATAAAGGGAAACTATCAGAGGGGATGATAATGTAAGTTGTCTCTTTGTTGAAGGGATGAAGGTCTGCATGTGTGGATATCTGTTACAGTGGTTCCCACCTTTTTATAGCATCTTAAAAATTGAGCTTCAACATAATAGACCAAATCATTGTGACGCAGCTGAATACAACAGTCACTTCCTGGTGGGCTCCCCCAGCTGCATGTTGAAGTATCCTCCGGTAAGATACTGAACCTTCAAATTGCTCCTGATGAGCAGTTGGCACCTTGCGTGGCAGCCTCAGCCATCAGCGTATGAGTGTTGTGAAGCGCTTTGAGCGGTCAGTAAACTGGAAAAGCGCTATACATAGAAACGCAAGTCCATTTACCATCTGTTTGGTAGAAAAGCGGCGGTTGCTTTGTGGAAATCACCACACTTGTTTATTTCTGTTGTCATCCGCAGTCAAAGCTGTGAAGTTTAAAGCAGTATAGTTAAACACGATGGTTCGACCTTTCTGCTGTTTGTACCGTGCTTATTTTAAGTACTGTGTTGCTTTGATATCTACACGACAGTGACATCTCGGACTAACTGATTTTCTTAAGTCTGTTGCCCAACAGGTACATTTGGTGTCCAGCCTTGTGTTGTTATTAATGAGGTGTGACAGCATCAAACATGTATTTTTAGATGAAACTATAAGAAGAAATTGCTACGTGATTGTCTTAAAGAAGAAGATATTAATAACTATTGACAGGGCCTTCCAAACATTTAGCACCCCATTAACTGATACAGTCCCTGATCGATAGGCCATAAAACCACAGCTGCCTCGTGCACTGCTGGCCTCACTTACCTAAAGGCCATCTGAGGATGTTGGTGACTGCCGGTGCTGTCTTCGCCCCGTAGCCCACAATTACTCACGCTCGCTGCCTGTCACATGTGACATCTGATATTTCCGCAGGAAAAACACAAGAAGTGCAAAATAATGTTTGAAAAAAAATGTATGACAAGAAAGAAAGTTGACTTTTAAACTCTCTGACTTGTCTCTTCGGATTTATATTCCTTCTGACAGGCTCAAACATTTCTGACAAACGATCTTTTTCCTCCCAGCCGCCACAGATGCCATCTACATCTACACTTTTTTCTTCTGGCATCGGTGGAACGGGATAAATGGCAGCCAGCTTAGAAGTAATTTCAGCCGAGATATTAAGTGTAAGAGGATCATGTGCGGTTGGCTCGTTATTAACGGCAACCACTTCCAGAGAAAATTAAACTAGCTGAGTAGAAAGTACACTTTAGACAACAGGCAATGACACTTCCTGAAATTGGAAAAGTGCATTGAGTGATTCTAGCGCAAAAATAGGCTTTGTGGTTTCACTACAGTCGTCTTAAATTGTAAATGTTTCCACAACACACTTGTTTCAGGAGCTGTCAGTAGTGGCGCTCCTGTCTTCGTTCCCAAAGGGGGGAAATAATACCCTCTTAATCTTGATGTGGGTACCTCAGCCATTTTTGGATTTCTGTATCCCATGGTGTCTTTTTCAGAGCAATCAGAAAATCCCTTAATCCTCCAGATCCTCAAATCCTAAAGCCCCACCACATGCGAAGAGGAGTTTAGGCCCAGCAGATCAGCCGGAGGTGTGAAGATGATTTCGAGGCTGCGGAGGGAAACATTATACTAACTCTCACTGCACCGTGACGGGAGAAGAGATGCTTCATTTACAGGGAAAACTCTCTAAATTAGGCTCGCGAAAACATTTCTTTGTAATCATCCTTACTTAAAATGTTTATAAAAGCGCATTAGTCATTATTGATTGCTTTAATTCCGGGTTCGTCCGCGTGTCGACGTCGAGGATGTAAACAAGTTTTAATGAGCGCGATGGCGAGTCAACACTCAAAGTAGCGGGGATGGATAAAGATGTTTCCTTCCAGCTCACTGAGAATTGCTTTTTTATTACAGAGTAAACTTCCACTCAGAGCGCCCAGTTGTGTTGGGCAATAACGATGAAAGAGACAGGAAGTTCACAGCCTTAAGTGAAACAGCCTGAATATTGGGTACTGTGTCAATGCAAGCGGCGCAGACAAAAGATTTCGGGGGGGATGAATCTCCTCCACGATATCCCCCTGAAACCATCTACTCTTGTTTGTCAGAGGAATCATTCAGGCTGGTTGACAGCTCCAACCTGTGAGGCCAAGAGAGATACTGTCAGGTGGATATATGTCCAGATATTTTAGCAGCTGTGTGATGGAGCAGCGTGCTGTTTTTACTCTCCCGTCTCGGTTTTGCCAAAATATGCGACGGGAGCTGTCGTGTCCGGGAATGTGTCATCGTGAGAGCGTTCAAACTCGGTGACAGCGGGAGGATGACGGCAGGATGAGCGGATATTTAGCAGCTGAAATGCAAAATGATAAATATATTCAACTCTGCTTATAGCCATGATTTAAAATAATGATGAGTAGACCTCAGGTTGAGCAGCTGTTAACAGCTACGAGAGGTGTTAATGATTAAAGCCTCTTTAATTTTTGAAGGTGTTATGAGGGGAATTGTTTGCTATAGATGAGGAAATGAGTGTTTCGGGGAAATGTGCTTCTTTCCTCTCTGGTGGAGAGAGATGAGGAGATAAATACCACTCTCATACTGTGTAATAGCAGCTAGCAGCTTAGCTTAGCAAGAAGACTGAATCAAGAGGAAACGTCTAACAAAATCAGTAATTATCACGTTTTATCTCATAGAGTTTTACCGATATTTGTTGTGGACTTTCGCTTGGACGTTCAGGAGAGATGAACAAAACTCAGACTTGCGTTGAAGCAGTCTATACAACCTCGCAAGGAGGAACAAAATAACCGCACAACTGTATGCACAGTGCATTGTCAAGTTAATCCTCCCGAATCCTTCTCCAGTGTCTCGTTATATCCTTTAAGCTCAGAAAACGTGGGAGACAGTTAGTCTGCTTACAGCAGGTAGATCGAAGGCCATCCTATGAGTTTACGTAAACAACCTTGGTTTGTCAGTTTTGTAGACATATCTACGGCAGCAAAGACCACGAGAGATATAAACTCATAGATCAGACGTCGCTACGCCCTCATCCATACCTTATCGGGCCTGACGTTTACACAGGGTACGTACGACATCTTATCTCGTGAGGCCAGAGTCGTTCTGGGCCTTAGATTTGTCTCCCACACTCCCCTTAGTTTAACTATTGCTTTAATCAAAAGCTTCATTAGATGGATTTCCCATTTACAAAGACTTGGGGATGCGAGCACAGCATGAGCGTAGAAAACTCCACACTCCCATTTCACACTTTCAGTATTGAGAAAAAGAAATGACTTTGTGGAAATCAGTAAAACGACTGGTTGGGGGTAAATGTGGGACTCGTCAACGCACGTAAGCGACCGTGGCTTATAAAACTTATAAACGTCCTCAGTTTTCACCAGCAAATGTTCGTTAGCGTCGTTCTGTGTGATTCATATTGACGCTTTTCAGAAATCAGCTTGTTTAAAATCAATATTTCGCCACCTGGAAGCCACATTCTCTTCTTCGTCTGTTCCCACTATCTCGCTACGTAATGAGTGGAGTTTGCTAATGGACTTCAGAGGGTTCATACAATGTGCCAGCGCTCACACTCAATAATCCACCCAGGAGAGACTCTCAGAAAGCTGTTATCTCCTCCACAAGTGCGAAGTTAATCAAAGTGCAGTCTCTCTCCACTCCTCCACGTCTTCTAATCCTCCAAACGGTTAAAAAAAAAAACCTGTCGTCATCCATCCAGGAAAGTTTGAACATTAAGCTCATTACAAAAATTCAATATATTCTGGCCCGAGCACATTTTTTCTGTCGTGTCAAATGTCACTCGGCTGGCTCTGTTCTGCGAGCCAATCAGAAGCCACGGGGGAGGCTCCTGCCGGGCGCCGTGATTGTCGAGTTCAGGCCAATATTAGCATCTGGTCGTATCACACAATTAACCTGCTTGTTGACCAGGAGCCCCTATCTCTGTCGCACAGCCTGCAAGCGTGCCAGGCTGCCTTTACTCGTGGGGGCTGTTTGCAAAGGGCAAATGTTGAGGGAGACTGCAGAGCCCCACAGGCGTGTTCAAGGGAAAATAAAGCATCCAGAAAACAGGGAGGAGACGTTCACACTTCTGCATATCTGTTGCGATTTACATTACTAATGGAGGTGCGCCGCAAAATCAACCCATTACTCATTAGCGCTTAAAATAAATCATGACTTTCTGGAGGCAAACAAATAGACATTGATTAGGTACGTTGGTGCTGAATTAAATCTTCAAAGCTGCGTCTTATTATTTTTAAAACTGGTAACAGGACTTTCACACTTAAAAATCAATCATTTCCACGACCTCCTGATAGATACATGGGATTTTTTGCGTAAAAAAATGTGCAAAGAGATGCAGAATCGAAAAAACACCTTAAACAGGGCACGAGCGCACCTAATTTTTCATTTAGGTGCACGCAATAATACATTGCGACCAAAACAGTTGCACCCCGGAGGCCTGTTAATGGTTAAGTGTTAATTTTAAGTATGTTTTTTGCCTTTCTTCATAGGACAGCTTGGAAAGATGGCAGGAAACGGGATGAGAGAGAGGGCGGATGACGCACAGCAGGGGGTAACAGGTGGGACTCGAACCCTAGGCCGCTGCAGCGAGGACAAAGCAAAATATTAAATAAAAATATAAGCTGAAAATCATTTAAAGCTCCTCTACAACATGTCAAAAGCAGCACATTAACCCACTAAACTAACACTTCAAATTTAAACTACAACCATTTTAAATTCTGCTTAATTATTCTCGTGCACCAGTAATTTATGTAATTATGTATTCAGGTGACTATATTTAGAGTTATGATTAATTCAGACGGACAGAAAATTCAGATTTTTTCCATCACCGTTTCAAGCTGTGCAGGAAAAGACTCCTGTGTACGAACACCTCGTCGTGTCTCAGCTCTGTCGCCCATGAGACGCTGTACATCAGTGATGTTTACACACACTCAGAAAAAAGGAATCACCATCTCCTGGAAATGAGAATAATGAAAGCTGCATATTTATTATTAACTGCCTCCTCAACAGCAGTGACAGAACTTCTGCCCAGACATCTTCAGTAGACGGGCAAATTAAAAAAAATCACAGATAAGCAACGTTATGTTCAAGGATAAGTCTGGAGATTATTTTCTGATTGTCGGTAAACACACTGTCTCAACAAACAAGTATCATCTGTCCTCTTAGTCACTGAGCTCCATTGTTGTCACTGTCAGACTGGCTGACATTGTTTCGACCCGGCTCAGAAGGTCGCAACAAAAAGGGAGACTGCACAAAGGCAAAGTTTGAAAGAATATTTAATCAAATCAACTTGAACTAAATCTAAAGAAATCCTAAACTAATTTAAACACAACAAACTTTGAATCCTGCTGATTGGGAGCACAGGAGACAATGAGAGCAAGCAGGTGACTTGTTTTTAAAGATTTACAGTAGGAGCCAGAAGTCAGACATTATGGAGACTCATTCTAGTAAGTTAAGTAGGTAGGCCTCTATAAGAAGTAGGCCTATATTAAAAAAGTCATTTCATAGTCAACGCTTGAACAATGATTAAGCACCTTATCTGTCATAGAATGGCTTTTCTGACATCCTAACATATTGTAGGTGTAATATTCTTAACAACACGTCTTCATACGTAAGTCACCGAATAGGTCCACTGCCACCCACAATGACATATATGACTGTTGGAGAGTACCAGCGACAGGCAGAGCCTACGAGACCTCTGTCCTCACGTGGTTAAAGTTGTGATATTGTTAGGGTTAGGCACTGAAACTTGTTGGTTAGGTTAAGGAAAAGGTAAATGTATAGTAGTATTTCACCACTGGAGAGATGTGGTCCATCTATGCAGTAGAAAGACGGAAATAGTTTTGAAATTGGTGCGACTGAAAACAGAGAAAAGGAACCGTAGTAGTCACTCTGGCTCAAAACCCTTCCCCCTGATGGATGACATACTTCCTGCTTGATTTTAGCTCGAGTCTGTTTTGAAACAGTACAGCAGCCAGCTGGTAACAAACATAAAGCCAATCAGTCCACTAAAATACGTTTCTGATTACCTTTTAGACAAGAAATCGATGATGAACAGGATCGTGGTTCAGCACCGCCCGGCTCTACAGTTTGATCGAGGCTTTTCAGGCTCTGTTTTCACAATACAGTGAAATACATCTGAGGCGGTGTAGCAACAGAGTCTCAGTTTATAGGATCAGCACCGCCTCGTTTAGACTGTTTGATCCTCACTCGATCTGAGAAAGACAGAGGGGCGGCTCTGTCTCTTGATCCGACGACACTCTTTGTCTGCGTGCGTAGAAAACAACAATCTGTCAACAACAATAGTCGACACAACAGCCCTAAAATACGCCTGATGGCACATTTTGCGTCATTTCTGCAAGGGGTTCTGAGTGCAGGCGAACTGGAAAACAGTTTAACACTGTTCACTTGTATAAACTACCAACATTGGATCGATCCAAGTTACCATCATATATACCACGTGAGCACTGGACCTCTCCACGTGTGAACTGAGCTTATACTACAGTGTCCATCCACCCCTCCGCCCTGCACGTCCATACAATCCACCTCGCTACACAAAGGACACACTAACTCCCGCACTGACGCTGATCATGAGCATTAGATATAAACTGTGCGATGCAGAATCATCCAATATGGATGTAATTCCTACAGAGACACTGAGCTGAGACACTGTACATCATCCAGGCTCCACCCAACCTGTTCAGCATCATCCTTCCCTCAGGCGTTTTTATTTTTTAATACATTAACCCAGAGCAGTGAGATCCCTCTGCATAGTTTGGGTGTTATCAGCCTCTGACCTTGCGTCACCTCATCATCACTCCGGTCCAGCCCGAGTCAGAAGGCTAACGTGCCATTCCTCAGCCAGCTGACATGTGGTACGTCTGCATCCTGCCTGATCCATCATCCTGCACAGCCCTTGTCTCTCTAATGAATTTTTACCGCACAGTGAGCTATAAATATTATATCCAATATGAAGTCCTATGATTTGTTTTATATGAGATGTGCAGGAAAAGACTATCATAAAGCAGCCATAGTTAGAACCGCTGTAATACCAGAACCCGTGACACCAGCTGGACCGCACGATGCTATCAAATAATAAAAGGCTGACAATTTACGAAATTACAAGGGTGGAGAACCTTTATCGATTTGGCACATGCTTCCCGAGTGCCACTGCATGGGTGTTTTTAATTTCCAGGGGTATCACAATAAAGACTAACATGCTGCAATCCGGTCCCTGTAAAAATAGCTTAAGCTCATTTTCAGTCTCAGTAATTTTCATCACCAGGGATTTTAAATGGATGTGCTACATCCATTACAGGCAGAAGTTATAAGCGCCTGTACGGCACGATGAAAGCTTTTCCCTCCACTCAAAATGCTCCATTGCCCTGAAATATTGCACTGTTAATCATGACGAATAAATATGACTAACAGCCGGAGGGGGCGGGAAGACGCCATAGCTTCTTAATGTCTCTGATTAAGTTCAGGAAAAATATGTGGGAGCGACCTAATTGAAATGGAAATATGTCGTGGCATTCTTAAAAGCCTATTAAAAATGTTTGATTGTTTACCAGAGGCTGTAAGGGCAATGGATGTTTGATTGAGTTTGAGAGGAGACAGAGTGAGGCAATAAATCTGTGTACATTAGATAATACAAATATGTTCATTGTACTTTTGAAGGACTAGCTAGACATTTTTGTGCAACGCTATGAGATCCGCCATTTGAACAGAGCTAGCAGAAACTCTGAGATTTCTTTGCTGCCCTCGGATCTTTCCAGTTGAGGGAAGTTGTGTGCATTATACAACCGTAAAGTCATCATTCGACCAGGCTACCTGCATCAGACAAGAGTGTTGCTTGCCTTTCAGTAGCCTGGCGCCTGCAGGTTTTCTTTTGTTTTTCTTAACTAAGCCCTTCAGTGTTTTCCCATTTCATTTCAATGGGGACTTTAGGAGGTGGAAAAAAGTATATTTCAGTTTCGTTATTACCTTAAGAGGGATTTATTCATTATGGAAGCACTTGGGACATTGGTATTCCTCGTACAGTATATTTACATAGTTTTATGTGGTTTGGGACGGGTTTTTAGGCATTTTCCTGCCAGTACTGCAACAAACCTCCCCCCAAAAAATGAAGATTCATTCATTATCTCCTCACCCTCATGCTGACGGAAAGTTTAGTCCACAAAACATATCTGGAGCTTAACCGCAAAACAGCGTTGCAGCATCTCATGAACAACTGAAGTAGATGGGGAACAACCCAGAAGAACATTAAAAGTCTCCATACAGCTCGTCCTTGGTGATCCAAGTCTCCGGAAGCCCCAAGATCCCAAATTGATTTGAAAAGACATTATTGGCAGCCTCTGCATGCAGTGGAGCACCTGCACCCACTTCAGACGGGATGTACGCTAATGCATTTAGCTTGGCAGCTACACTGAAGATTTCAGCTTTAAAAAAACGGTGTAAATATCAGTCGGGGCTTCTGAAGACTTCCATTAAGCCGGACAAGCCTAATGGAGCCATTTCATATTTGTATTTGTTTAGGATTAGGATTTAAACATCGTCCCCACTTCAGTTGTTCAGGAGAATACTGCAACGCTGTTTATCTACGAAGCTCCCGAACTATTTTGTGGACTGATGTGCCTATTTTGGGTGAACATTTCCTTTAATTGTGTTGCTTTGCAGGTGTCGGTAGGTGGATTTGTTCAGGGTCAGGCTGACTGCTTTCTTCTGTTTCCAGTCTTAACGCTAATGTACGCTAGTGTTAAGTATGAAGCTACAGCCAGGAGAAAGTTAGCTTAGCATGAAAACTGTAAACAGCCTGACTCTGTCCAAAGGTAACAAAATGTGCCCACAGTCACCTCTGAAACGTGCTTATTGAAATGTGACGTGATGTTATTTATAAATTGTTTGATTTGAAGTGTAAAGACAACAATCTTTACAGGAAGTTATGAACAGAAGAAATAGTTAAACACATAAACTCCCCCACAAAAACTACAAATACTAATGTTGACACTTACACTACACAAAAATTGGGCCTAATGTGTCTTAATGGGACTTCATATTAAATTCCTCACATCAGCACAAAGTTTAGTCCACAAGGACACATCTAATCTTATTCTGTGAACCTCCTCGTGCAGTGAAAAATGCCAGCACGTCAATTTTTCTTTGTGGGGGCGGGACCTTGACTTGACCTGACCTTCGGCCTCGGGGCCCCTGAGTGACGGCGGACAACAAGTCACCACGAGGAAATGATGCATCCATCACTTGACCGTTGAATCAACCAAGGCCTGACATTTGGGGCCCGCGTGCTCAGAAGTAATTCGCCTCATGATGCATTATGGCTCAGCTGATAACAAGAAAAATGGCCAACACAAAGCGTTTCATCTCGAGGGAGCGTTATCGGGCTACAGAGAACCCCGGCGCTGCTCGGCAAGGCGGTTCACCTGCGAGGGTTTAGCAGCTCATTTCTCTGCTCAGTAGCCGTGTTGACTCGATCCATCAAAGCTTGATTAATGGATATTGATTGTGCAGAAGCAGCTCAGAAGCTCTCTGCATTGTGTCTGGTGGTGGCGTGAAGTATATTATTGTTTAAAACTGAAACAACTCCGAGTGCACTTTGTGTTCAAATGTCCTGCTGTTGAACGGTGCAGGATAAATAAAGTTCATCATTTTTATTACATTTACAGAAAAGCCATGAATAAATCATTGATTGAAAATGTTTCCCGTACTTTTCTGTGAGGACCGTTTATATGTTTAGTTCAGCTCCCGAACAAAAAAACCCATTAAAGCACTTTTCTCTTTCTGTAAAACATTTTGGGATGTAACCTCCAATGCAGAAAAAACGTATCGACTTTTTTGGGGCCGACCGTTTGAACAAACCTAAATTTACACTCCTCCGTATACAGGACAGAAAACAGAGTCAAAAAGTGCCTGGAGGGTGTTTTTTAGTATTATATCTGCTGCTGGTGTTTGGGAAGAGATCACAGTGTTCAGCAACAACATCAGGTTGTGATGAAAGATTTGCTATAAAGCTGCAACGTTTGAGCTGATAAGGAAAATAAAAGGCGAGTAAACAAACTGCAGCTTATGAAGTCTTGGATTATTCAATTAATTCATTTCCTTGCAAGTTTAGATAGAAAGTGTAGTTATTAAAGTGTTTTATTGATAATTATTCAACAGCATTTTATCGAGTCTGATCTTGTTAGGTGGTTGTTTGGAGGCTAACAAAATCTTTGGGGTCAAAACGATTAGCTGATTGATCGATTAGATGATCAACAGAAAAATAATGAACAAATCTTCTCTACCACGTTCAATTTTGAAGATTTAACTGCTGATAGTTGTCAGCGATTCCCAACGTGGTGGCCGGGACCCCTCCTGATGGTCACATGATTCATTGAGATGCATGATGGGAAAGATTAGGAAGAAATACTGCAACACAAATTTGATTTCTCATCATCAATCTTTGCTTTTTTGTGTTTTTGGGCCTCAAAAGTGTCCTCAAATGATACAATGTGAAGTTTAGAGGTCAAAATTAGTAAATAGTTTAATTCTGACGCCTGCAATCAGGGGTTATAAGTGGTCACTAGTTTATTTTAAGATGTTACAAACCTAAAGATTAAGGAAAATCTGACTTATCTGTTATTGAACTTCAAATCTTTTAATGTTCTGGAGTGATGGTCAGACAAACAACAGCCGATAACTGATATTTAAAAACGAAATATTGATATTATGCTGATGATACACATATGATAATATCGGATAAATAATACATCAGCTCTCGAATCATTCCTGCTTCTTTCTGTTCTCGCTTTGTCATAGTAGGTGGCGGTCATGCACCTTATCTCTGGTTGCCACCCAACATAAAACTGAATAATTCATTAAGTATAATCGGTCTTTTTGTACAGTTATGGTTACAGACTGTCTTCACCTCCTTCCACTTCTGTTTCGAGTGTATTTCATTTGCCAGAGAAGCGACACAACACACAAAAAAACAAGGTTACATGTTGTTATAGTGATTTCTTTAGGTCAAGATAATGGTTGTAGTGAAAATGTGATATCGTGACAGTCGTATCTTGGGTTGCAGGAAACTGTAACGGGTGATTTTTAAATAATCTGTACTGTTTTTTTATTTCCCTCAGTATGGTACCTAAAGGGCGGAGGGCTCTGACTGCTGCGTGACATTCATTAACCCCTCCCTGACTCACTTTGTCTTTATGCTGAGAGGGGAGGAAAAAAAAGGTGTTTGGCTCGTCAGCGGGGGGTTGTGCTACTGCACAGCTGCAGAAGCTGTGGATGCTAAAATAAAAACAACACAGTGGAAATAACATTACCAGTAAGTCCACTTTATCATTCAGCAAATATCATCTGAATAAACTGCCATTTTCTTTCAGCGTGGATGAAGCACTTAGCATTTACCTGAAGGCAAAATCATTGTTTCCACATAATGATTAACATCGGTAGTAAACTGAGGGCGGATCGCTTGTTCTTATCAAAACGTTGCAACATTAGATAAATATTAAAGATAATCCTTTAAAAGAAGCGACTTATTGTTCCTGAACATGTCATGAGTATCGATGATCAGTAAGGAGGTGGACCATGTTCGACCAGTCAGTCTATCTAAGAGAGATTGTGAGCTACAGATTCAATAAGGGATCGGTTGGCTTTAACTGATGGCACACTGTCGTGGCTGTAGAAAAATGACACCATCTGTGGATGGATCGGTTGTTGATAAGTCTTGCTTACACTAATCTATTCAGTCTGCCACCAGTTTCAAATTTCCCGGAAAAACAAAGAGTTGAATTACAGCACAAAGGAAGTGCGCAACCAAAACAGGAAGAGGCATTGATTTACCCGGTCGCCATCCCCAGGTAACGGTTCAACAACTGGAATAACTGGAAACGCTACACTGCAAAAGATAAAGAACCCCAATGAAGACGATGAAGTGGGCGAGTGATCACAACCGAGGTAAATCAAGAGTGAATAGACGAGTGTGCGCTGAATGGAGAGCACCAGTGTTGTGTCAAAGTCTGTTCCCCTGTTGATGTGTTCCCCCTGATCGCTGCAACTTGAGGCGGTTCAAAACCAGCAAGTTTTCTACTCGATCAATAAGTAATAAAAACCTGCCTACCTATTGATACAACCAGGTGTTTTACTCTGTCTTTTCATTGCACTGAGCTCAGGGAAATTCGGATTCTTAGGTTGGTTTTTGCTTTGGACAGTAGCCAGGCTGCGAACGCTGTCGTTGCAACAGCGACGCCAACAGTAATACCACAAGGAAACGCCACGAGGGGAGGAAAGTCGAAAAAATGTTATATTTCTGCTTTAAAGGTGCAATATGTAAGAATTGGCCACCTTGCTCAAAGCAAATAAGGGGCGGCATATCACCAGAGTAACCACTAACTGCCTCTAACCGCAGCCGTTAGCTTGTTAGCTCAGGTAGCCGTGTAGCTAGTGGTCTGGACTGGGAGCTCAGGGACCAGATGTGTGTCGGTGTTCGGACTGCTAGCACGAGAGCTTTCGAGCAGGAGGGGCTGGGGCTAGCTAGTTAGCATGCTAACTACTCTGCAACAGAATAAATGGACGTCATGAGGTCAAAATTGTTATTTCTTTACATTCTGTTGATGTTTTTAGTTAAAGGGGCAGTATGTAGTTTTGGAGACGAAATTCAAACTCAGGATTTTAATATTTACACTATTAAGGAGGTAATAATACAAACTGCAATATTTATTTTTTCCATAACTGAATAAACAAACTGTTCTTGGAGGAAAACACTGTTTGAAGCTAGAAAGGTGGCAGGGTCCACCACATATAAACAAAATAAAGCAGTATGAAGCTGTGTCGTCCTTTAAGGTGAGTTTGTTTATTCAGTTTATTTAGATCTTTCTCTTTCTTACCCAAAACTACAGAGTAGTTAGAGTAGAGACTAAATTCTTACATGTTGCCCCTTTAACAGCGTGGAGCAAGATTCAAAATGGCACCATCTTTCAGAGCCAGTCCCTACTTACTACACATCCATCTGCACGTTAGGAGCATCCTGTCATGTCAAGGCTTTTTGTTTTTCTCACAATTTAGAGATGTGCAGGAACATTTTGCCACCTCGTGAGCGCCGGCGTCTCCCCTCCTCTCAGGTGCTTTATTTAGAATTAGCTTCTTGTGCTTCCACTTAACGAGCGCAATCATTGTCTGTAAAGCATATCCTCTTGTTAACAAGAGCAATATTGTTTCCCCTCACGGAGGGCAGCGGCTGCGCGTATTGATCCGGGCCACAGGGCTGTCAGAATTCAGTCCAATTTTATAACGTATTGAAACAAATTGTGCCTGGAAGAGAGAGCTCGGCATTATCTCCCCCATCCTTGCAGCTGTGCATTCCCAGCTGTGTGCTTTACCGGTATTATCACAACGCTGTGCACTATTGTTCACACACTAAGCCCCCCCCCCCGACGCACAGGGACATTTTACAGTCCAGCCTCAGTGAGTGACATTTTAACAAGAAGTCATAAAACATGTCACAGGAGAGAGGAAGGGAAGACAAATGCCAGAATCCCTGAATCCGCTCACAAAGAAAAGCAAGCGACCCCTGAGGCTTCCCCCGATCACACACAATCATGTCAGTGCTGCTGCTCACCACACACCCACACACACACATGCATGCACTCTCTCGGTCACATGCGCTTTGTAACCATGTAAATGTGCACACAACCAGAGCGGAGCCACCACACACACATCCACAAACACACACACATGAACGCAGCCTGCCAGGAAGGAGGGCCACTGGGGTCCAGTCATGGCAGGAGCCAGCAGAAAACTGATAAGCCTGGCTGGATTTGTTTTAATTCTGCTGCTGGAGGAGGGGAAGGAAAAATATATAAACCGCACTGTAGGAACAGGTGGATCCAAGTGAGCCGCAGAGATAAACATAAACAGTGACAGGGTTTAAGACTCGGCTCGACATAACAGGTCGTACATTTTTGTTGCAACGTTTCCAGCAGTACTTGGTGGGATAAACCCAAGGCAGGGATCTGTGCTTATCATCACACCTGAAGTACTTCAAATCCTAAGTGACAACATGGCAGGCGATGATCAGAATAACACAATTTCCTCACACCCGGGCTGACGAGAGGCGCAGGGTATCCTGCTGTATCTCTCCTCCTATTAGCCCCGCAGCCCTGGCGCTTCATCAAAGTGTCATGATGCACGTTGATCAAACCCAGCAAGGGCGAGGAGGGGGGGAGGAGGAAGAGGAGGAGGAGGATGAGGAGGAGGGGGGGTAAAAAGTGACACAAGCATGTGCAAACACAAGCAGACAGGCACAAATAGAAAACACACACATGCACACAAAAGCTGTGACCTGACTTAACATTTTACGCTATGCAGCCGAGCGCGTCGCCTCACCTCGCCGCCGTACAGGTGGAGCATAAAAAGCACGAGTTCAGTTTGTTCAATAATTGATAAAAGCTGTGGAAAGGACAAATCAATATCTCTTCAATTTCACCAGGGTTCAGACAAGCGATATAATGGGCAGAGGTGTGTAAGACAGAGGCGGAAAGTGCAGCTGCAGACATCCACTCTGATCAAATATTAACACGGTGCTTCATAAATGATAGAGAGGAGTATGATATAGTCAGAAAGGCTGCCACAGAAGTAGAGTTCTATCAGCATGTATTATTCAAAAGTAAATACACTCTGTTAGACAAAGATTACCAATTGGAGAGGTTACAGCGGCTGATAATGACTTGATTAATAAATGAAAAAGCCACCGCCGCTCTGCATCTGTCTCCGCAATCTCGCCGTGTGTCTCACCCTGTCACATCCCACAACAAACTGACAACCTGCAACCTGCTTCTTCACAGCAGCACTGAAAACGAGCCAGAGAAATCAATCGGCAAAAGAAAAAAGAAAAAAAAGCGGACAAAGAAGAAGAAGAAGAAGAAAAAAAAGACGCTCAAAGCATCCGATTTGAACCGCTGATTCAATCTGCTGTGACAGCTTTGTACTCACCAGTGACAGTGTCTCTCACTTTTCCTTCTCTTGATCCCTCACTCTCTCCCTCTCTATCACACACTCACACACACACACACACACACACACTTTCTCGCTTTCTCTGCTCTGTGTTGCCTCTTTATTTTTCCCACCCCTCCACCACTCTTCTCCTCCTCGATCCTCTCCCCGGCTTGCTCCTGAGCAGAATGAGCCTCCACTGCACTCAGGAACCCTGTTTCTATGGCAGTGTGAGCAAGCAAGCAAGTCAGCAGGATACTGTAGTGCAAATGTCTGGGGGCAGATCCCTCACTCAGCCCAGCGAACAGTCAAACAAGCTCAATAAGCCTCTCACTTCAATCTTGTTGTGCTAAAACACCCGCGAGCCACTTCAACTTCTGTTGCAGAGAGCACTGCTGGGACTAAACGCGCAGTGGAAGGGTAAAACAATAGAGGAAAAGCCACTAAGGAAATGTTTATTTGCTCCCTAAAAAAAAAAAAAAAAAAAAACAGGCAATGCAGCAAAAGAATCATGCATAAGTTCCAGGAGGATGAATATACATGAGGACATCCTCATACATATCAAAGCTTTTCTTTGAATAGATGTCCAGATAACACATTCAAAGAGTTGTTTTATATATTTTTTTTATTTTTCACATAGAATGACATTAGGCAAATGCGTCGCGAGGGATCAAAAGGGAGTCTTTTTTTGATGAGCAACACATGCGAGCCCTGTGCTTTGTTCTGTGTCAAGAAGAGAAAGCTGCTGTAATGAACACATGTACATCCACACACACACACACACACACACACACACACACTGCTTCAAGAGGCACACACCGTTGATTTAATAAGCATGGGAGAAACTGCACCTCAGCCTGCAGTTCTGGCCATGGTCATGCGACATATTGCAGCACAATCAGTACAATCTGAGAGAGGAGAGAGAGAGGGGAGAGAAGGAGGGGAGTATGGGTGGGTGGGGGAGAAAGTGCCAGCCCCCAGTCTTCCCTCTATCTAAATTAGCATCAGTTCCTCAACAGGCTGTGGGTCCGCAGAGGATGCTTCTGTGACCGGAGGCTCGGACTGCAGGACCACCTTGAAATCAATTGGCTGTGAAACACGGGCAAAATAAATAAAAATTAATTGCGTTTGAAGCGCCGCAACATGTATGAAATGCCGCAGTTGGCAAGCGTTCAACAATTGCGATCCTAGAAAGTGTTCCTGATAAGACGAACATCAGGGGGAAAGAGGTTTTTTCTTTGCTATCTGTTACTGTGTAGCTAATGCATTATGTATTACTCTGAAACACTCCTGCAGAATGTTTTAAAAACTCTCATACGTCTGCTCGTCCTTGATGCATATTTTATCTTTTTAAATAATCAGGGAACCTCTGAGGGTTTTCGAGGGGGGAACGACAGCATGAGGCGTTTCAGGAAGTGTCCCGACGCAACATATACGTTCAAGTGAGAAAGCCCTGTACGAATTATAACAACAGGAAAGGAGGAAGTCGGGTGACGCTATTATTACATTATTATTATTGCATTAGAGCAAAAAAAAAAATATAGAGAGGATGTTGAGGAGGATGGATGGATCAGAGGGTGGGTGAAATTTTTACAGAAAAGTTTAACAGTAATGCTGCAACGTTCTCCCAAACAACTGAAGTACCTGGGACTTCTTTAAAAACGTCTCAAAACAAAACAAATCCATGCAGCTCGTCCAAGTCTCCAGAATCCCCGATATCCTAAATTTATTTGAAAAGCCGTTATTTACATCCTCTTCTACATCGAAATCTTCTCTGTAGATGCTAGGCTGAATGCGTTAGCACATACTCCGTCTGAAGCATGGATAATACAGTTAAAATCTGGATTCAGCTTCAGAGGCGGAGTCCTGTACATATGGAAGCTGCTCAGTGGTGCATGAAGCCAAAAAAGCTCGACTTCTTCGGTAAAAAATTACCCGGATCTTCAGCTTTGTGGGACCAATAGAGCTGATCGAGCCGGCTAACTTCCAGTTTAGCGCCCTGCTAACTCGAATAGACAAAATGATTTGAAAATGAAACTCTTCAAGACTTTTCTAAACGTTATGGGGCTGAATGGCTTAAATTCTGATAGTGAAACAATTAATTTCGCGGAGGTTGTGACGATTACAAAAAATGGATCCGCTGTTTTACGGCTGCTTCTTTCACAATGTCAGCTAATGGGAAAAAGTATTTTGCGGCCCCAGTACATCACGTGACCTGAACATGTGTCGAGGGTGGCCACCCATATCCCAAGATCCTTTGCGCGCTGCTCCTCAGTCCCAAAAAAAGAAGAGGGAAAGCAAGAAAAATGGCGACATCAAGTGGCGCAGACTTGACATTTAAATGTAAGTATTGGGTTTATACTCGGTTTTTACTCATTTGAACATCCAATGCCAGATATGTTTAACTTCAGCGGACTTTCAGTTAAAATGCGTGACGCTGGTAATGCATTAGCATACGGCATAAATTAGCATTATGCCGTTGGAAATAAAGCCTTAAAAGCCTTCACTTTCAAAATGTTAGACGTTCAGAAAACCATAAAATCCATTCAGTCAACTCTCTTTCGCAGGCCTGGGCGGCAGCAATCGTGACGTAAGGGTAAGGGCGGGAACATCTGGTGACGCAACCAGGAAATACTCCGAAGGCTAGACCGTCCAATTTAACAACGGTTGACGAGTCCACAAAGGCCGGGTCCTTCGAGGATGCAGCCCCTGAATTTGGACACAGCTATAGTCTGCAGTGAGCTGACCAATCAGAGCAGACTGGGCTTGTCGGCAGGGGGGTTCTTAAAGAGACAGGCGCTAAAACAGAGCATTCAGACAGAAGCTGTATAAACCAATCATTACCTTTCTCTAAACGTAACCAAGCCAACCACAGCATTATCAGGAAATAAAGTGGATTCTGAGGGCACGGACAGGTGATGTCAGCCCAATGATTGGGGTCGTCAGATCAAAAAACCTTCCTCTGTTTCATTCTCTGCATTGGACATAATGTAACCGTCGGATTTATCGTGTCGAATTTTTAGGTGTATTTTCAACCACCACACAGATATTATTCATCCACGCGCTGTGAGATGAGTAAATAACTGGTGTTAATGAAATAACTCCTTGGTGTCAGAGATTAGCTCCAGTAAAACCTGCATCAATATGTCTGTCTGATACCGACACTGGATTAAGTTGGGGGGGGATTTCATCACCAAAAGCTTCAACACACTGCACATCCTGCTAAGAAGCTTACTGTGATTTTGACTTGCAGCAATGTCCTTTCATTTCTTTAACAATTAAAATCAAATCAAGCATCTGTAAGCAGAACAACCCCCCAAAAAAAGAAGTGTATTATCAAAGAAACAGATGCACCCATAATCCGGTGGTCCTGTAGTCGAATCACATCACTTTCCAGCATCCTGTGATGGAGCTACAGCGAACAGCATACACAACAATATCCTTTAAACATTAACAATGCATGACAGATTGGTTTATAAGAAGCGAGCGGCATGACAATCAGCTGACAGCGGCTGGACAGGCCCTTGATGGGGCATTGATGGGTGTAAGCGGAGGGATTGTGATGCCTCAGCTAAAGGTAGACTGCTGATGAGCGTTAGCCAAACAAAATGCCACTACCTGAGCACAATACGTATGAGCCGGGACTGTCAGATGGAAAAAAAAAAACTGCTGTCTTAAACATGATTTATCTGATATCGATGATGCAAACAAAACATACTCATTCCTGGCAAATCTCATTAATCTGGCCAATTACAGTGGGATAATTAAAGGTCAGAATTTCAAACTCGGACTTCTTAAAGGGTGATTAATTGATTTTTTGCCATTTTAGGTTCAGTGAAAGACCTATGAACACAACATTAGATCATGATCATAACGTCGTTATGGTTGTCATGTTGGCAAACAATTACACATCCAGCAGACACAGAAAAACATCATCGTTCATCTCTAGTCAATGTTTCTGTCCAAGTCAAATAATCACTCTCCTTTTAGCTCTGTTTTGGTCGTCACCAACTCCTGAGGGGAAACATCTGTTGTTTCCTTTAGCTGCTAAAAGCTCTGCTATATGTGGAGCCGCCCACTTGCAGAGCTGCTTCAGAGCTTCGATACAGAAAACAGCCGCTGTGACTGGATGAGAATGGTGGGAGTGAACCAAGACAGTAAAGTTGTTGTCAATAAAACCAAAACAACAAACTAAAAGATGCTAAAATGTGATTAACATACATATAACAGGAGCCAAACACTTCGAGACACATATGCACTTAAAGAGATCTTGAGCACCATCTGAAAATCTTGTCTTTGCTGACCTCCGGTGGTTTAACGCACTCACTTCACTGCAGAGATGTACAGGTGTACTCCAGGACTCTGTGACATCACAGGTGGGTGTGGTTACAGGTGACAAAATTTGGAGCAGTTACTATGGAACGACAGCTAATTAACCATTCGTTAATGAGTAACTCGTCATCCATTTTTTTTACAGAGTAGTTAATGATTAAGAAACAAGTGAGGGAGGACTCAACAACAAAAGGGAAAAGGAGACTTGTTAACCAACAGACAGGAACTCTTGATGCAGTCCTCAGTAAGGACACAGTGTCCTGTCTTGTATTGTAAAGTGTTGCCCAGGTCTTTTATAACAGTGTTTTCACAGTGTGGTATTAGTACGTTTACTTTAGTCAATGATCTGAATCGATCCTCCACCACATCTCACCAGCAGGGACACAGGGACTTAATCTAAATGGGGCGAGAAGGTCTGAGTTTGGCTCGGCTCCCGCCATTGTCAGTGCACAGCGTCTGCTTCTTCTATGGCTCTCGTGAGGTGCATACAATCGGTGGAGGGACAATATCAGCATCAACATAAATGACCAAGCCTCCTCATTATAAATGCAAAGGACTACAGCAGGGTCTGCCCCAGCGGGACTGGATGAAATGCTCTGAGGCAAACAAGAAACGAGAGAGGGAGCTGCCCATGTGGCTCAGAGTAATGAGGGTCACGACATGGATCTGGAGCCTGAAGCGAGGCGCTCAAAGGCCCTGAATCCATACGGTCCAAGGCATAGGGGCCAGGGTCATTCATAGGGTCATCCATATCTGCTATTGCCCTCGAGTCTTCACTGTTGAGAGACACGGCCTTGTATCAAGGCACTGATGCAGCAGGTATTCGTTGATGACTACACCTGGAGAAAGCACGAGGTGAGCTCTTTTCTTTCTCTCTATATATACTATAATATTCTATGACTAGTTTTGCAGAGAAAATGGTCACCGTGGTGTTGTTTTCTTTGTGTGCTTGTGCTACTGAAAAGAGCTCAGCGTGGTAAAAGCAAAGGCACGACGGGATAAAATAGCTGAAAAACAGCAGCAACCACAAACCCAAATGGAAAGTCAGCCATGCCGCCCAGGTGGTTTCATAGCCTGGGGACACCGGGCAACCAGCAAACACACTTAGATATGAGATGTGAAGCTAACGTAGGTGTGGGAGAGTACACAGGCACCAAGCTGAGGGGCAAAAATAAAAAAAAGTAAGGTTCACTTCGAACTGTGCCAGAACCAGCAGGCAGAATTTATCCCTGGACAACAGGATAAAGTTATTCCCTCCGGAGCGGTAACCCGAGCATCTGTAACTGACAAGCATAAGTGGATTAACACTGATTAGGGGGCATTAAGGGCAGATGTCTACCCAAGAGGCCAAACCGAGAATGCTACATAGCACAAGATACACTTTACTGAGGTGTGGCTGTTACTACAATCGTCTGTGTACAAGCCACCAAGCCAGAGAGGCCTGGAGTAAGTGGTTGTACATGTAGTACAAACTTGCGGTACTTGTACTTGATTATTTCCATTTTCTGAAATATTGTACTAGATTTATCTGACAGCTGAAGAGACTGGTTTCTGTCCATATTCACATTTTACATCAAAAATAGATGAAGTCCATAAAACGCACATACTGTAGTTAAATATTAAACCGGTGCTTCTTTTTCCGGCTTGTGACCTCTTATATAAAGTAGTTTCTTGTGTAGAGGCCATTCGACATGCGCCAGATGTCTTTGAGTCGTTCGCAGTTTAACTGAAGAGACATTTACTTTCTAAATGTCTGATGATTGAAATACCAACATTGGGAACCACTGGACCAAACTACTTAAAGATATAATATGCAAGAATTCTGCATTGAAACATATAAAAACGACAATTCCTTTGTTATATATTTTGGTGAGTTGTGTGCTTAAATTTCCAACAATGTTCATACCCAGAGAAATCCAGGTTAAGGTGCATTTCATTTGCAAGTAAAGTCTGCAAATGGGACCAAACATAACGTGAATGAAGCAAAAATCAACACCAGTGAAGCTAGTTTGACTTCGGACACATTACTTTACTGTACATTAGCCCTAAGCTAGCAGCAACAGCACGCACCAAGGGTGTGTGTATGGCATTCGGGTCAATCACTCAGCTCAGCACTCACTAGAGGCTCTGGTTCTCCTCTCTGTAACGCTACATTCATGATTACATTTTTCCTCCAACAGTCAATATTACAGAACATAAACACCCGACAATGGAGGTCATTTCCGCGGATCGCTGCTGCAGTCAGGTTGATAAACAGGAGTGAAGATAAATCCCAAAAGTTTAAAGGTAATCTACGAGCTCTGCTTCCGTTGATAATCGGCTCTGAATCAGAGCAGAGACAGATGTGACTTTGGTGTTTATTCCTCCAGAAGGTCTGGATCTGCACCTGACTCCCTGGCCAGCTCACAAAACTAAGCAGCAGCAGGACTTTTGCTTGTAAAACAGTATTTTTTGTATTAATGTGTTACTTTCACTGACGTAAAACATCTAAATACTTATTCCACCACTTTCTGGAGGTGATTAAAAAACCTCACTACCTCCCTGATTTACTGAAACTGTGTGAAGCCCTCTTCAAGAGGATTACAGATTTTAAAAAAAGAAAAGATAAAGAGATACTCTGATGCTGAGGGCAAGGTGGGGGCATGATGTCAGAGTCTTTCCTACTTAAATCTCTTGACCTGTGCTTGTGTGTTAAGTCGATCTTATCCAGTATTAAACACTGCCTCAAGCCGTCAGGAAGAAAGCAGTTAGCACAGCTTTTCAATACCAATGTCATGATTTCTCTAATTGCAGGTCAGAGCCTCAATTCACATGCAGCTTTCCAGGCGCTTGATTACACTTGAAGGCTTTCACGGGATCTGAGCTAAGCTTATTCCATGATCAGGTCAGACCTCGAGTATTGGAGCCAATACTTCGATCGCTGTTTCCAATTTCATAACTAATCTATCATTGTGTGAAGAAATTGCTCTGGCAGCATGTTTCCTATATCCATTCATTCTGAAATATTTGTTTTTGTGGCTGACGTGAAGGACAAAACCTGCAGCCGGGTCACAAATCAGACAGTGAAGTCAAGTCTTCAGTGTCTGCCGACAGACAGACAGAGTGAATACTCAGCTTTAATGGACGACGGACATTATGAGGCTGCTGAGTGCTCCAGTAGACAGCTTGACACCAAATCCACACACAATAATTACACAATAGCGAATGAAACAAGACATAGACTGCAATAATAATAAAAAAAGCATCCTGCACTAAAAAGCACCCTGCACACGTCCAGATCAATCACCCTGCACACATTATTGACAGAAGGCAGCTTTACTGACCAGGGCAGAGTTACCTTTGCACACATTTATCTCAGAGACCACCACGTCTTCACCAAACTTTTCTACTTTGGGAGTTCAGGCCTGTTTTAGAAGAACTAAGGCCCCTCGTGGCTCCTCCAACCCCAAGTTTACCCATCTTTGATGGATGTCTCTGACTGAGGATGTTTCCACGGTTTCCCCTTGACACTCTTTCTAGGTCAGCACACAAACTCCAAACCTGCTCAAACCTCTCCCTGCGAAGAACATTTTGTACTTCCAGGGTACAAAAAATGTTATATTCAATATTACTTTTAGCATAAGCTGGTTTGGATGGACCCACCAAGCAGACTCCAGACAGGACAAAAGTTCAGGGGGTTTTTAATTGGGCACAGGCCGGCACCCTGACAATCAGGCCAACAGGCAAAGGTATCCAAATCAGCAGGCAAAAAGGTAGGTAATAAAGAGGAGCAAAGGTCTAAAACTATGACAAAAACTAGAAATCTCACACCAAGGCAAAGAAGACGTGGCACAGGAAGGAAGGGAGGACACGGAGTAAATAAACTAGGAGAGCTGAACTGAACTCCTGTCAGTCAAAGAATAGATGTCAAAATCCTGCTGTTGGTTCATAAAGCACTGAATGGTTTCTGATCTGCTGCAACGTTATGAACCATCCAGACCTCTGAGGTCGTCAGGTACAGGTCTGCTTTCAGTCCCTAGAGTCAAAACTAAACATGGCGAAGCAGCGTTCAGTTATTATGCGCCACATATCTGGAACAAACTCCCAAAAAACTGCAGGTCTGCTCCAGCTCTCACCTCTTTTAAATCAAGGCTGAGGACATTTTACTGTTTGCCACTGCCTTTTACTGAAGCAATTTAAACCTCTTCTATTTTAGCCTACTTTAATATTTCTGCACACTTTGAGTTGCCCTGTGTCTGAATTGTGCTGTACAAACTTGCCTTGCCTAGGAGAGGGAAGACGATGAGAGGCAGGTGCAACACATTAGGGCCGGGGAAGGCAATCACAAACTTGACAGGAAGTGGATATGAAACAAGAAAAAGTGACCAAAATAAAACAGGGAACACTCTATATTGTTAGCATTAGCTACCATATTGTTAGCTTTAATTAAAGACAGAGCTTTAGTTCAACATGTGGACGGCGGTAAAGCACAGCACTGTTGCAGGCCGGTCGTCTCTGTCTACCTCCCACCCCTCTGTGGTATAATGACAATTCAAACTTCCTTCACAGGGACTTTAATTTTTATGTTAGTTTTCAGCCTTCAAGTGCATCCACATTTCTTGTGCAGCCAATAGATGGGCAATTTCTTTTTTCCAGGAACAGAGGAGCCATTTTCTGCTGCTGCCGCCTGTTTAATTTCAGATTTTCACTCATTGCGATTCCTTACCTCTTACACGAGGACATAGAGTAGCCTAAATATACCCGAGAGGGAGGCTTTTGTGTGGCTCATCCGCTCCTTATCGTTCTCTTCATCATGAAAATGTCAGAGTGGCCTGGCACAGTGTGCTTTGAAAAGGGAAGGAGAGAGAACTGATACCTCACCGAACCTGGAATTGTGTTCCTAATCCCACTGAGTTGTGGCTAAATACCACAAAACTATAATTAAGAATCAATCAGCGCTTCACGTGTGCTTGTACGGCCTCATCTGTATTTGGTGCCGTGTGGAATTGATCGTTAAAACTGGAGCCTTTAATCCTCATTGATTAATAAGCCTTGTTATCCCTCCTTGAACAAGTGATGTACTGATAAACCTGGATTTGCTTTTGTCGAACATTAATATAGCACCACTTGTCAGAGTTTGACTAAACTTGAGTACCCCTCTAGTGTCCCTTTAGCACATGAAGGCTTCTGTGGTTGATACAGAAGTAATACGTAATATGCAACATGCAAATACAAAATGTCCAGTTCACATATCATGAGTTAATCTGACTTTTCTCTTCATTAGCGCTGTTAAAAGGTTGTGGTTTGGTTTGGTTAGGTTTAGGAAAAGATCATACTTTGGGTTAAAATAACAACGTTCTGCCTCGTCGATTCACCTAAAGCAACTGATGGAAGTTTGTGATTTATGTAACGTAAGTTAAGTCATACAAATATGTTAACTTGCTTCGTAACGTAACTTTAAACAAATCATTCTTGATTCTGGGTCACCAACCCAGTCGCCACAATTAATGTTTGCTAAGCACGTTTCTGCAAAACCACAGGAGTTACCATTTATCTCTCGTCACAACGCTGTGCTCAGGCTCGTTTGGTTTATTCCAGCACTTGATTAGAGTCAGTCTTCATCTTAAAATACCTGAATTGGTCGCCGCGTTCACAAATGGAGATGGTCCGAATTTCGTGGACGCAACAAAAAACCCACTGGAAGTGTCCGCAGGTGTCCTTAAAAAACTGCGGTCGGCCTTGCTGACTTGTAATATTGCCACTACCATCCCCTCCTCCACCTCGTGGTGTGAAAGGTGGCCAATAAGTATATAATAATAAAAGTGATATACCAGGTTTGTACAAATGTCAACCTCTGTAGTTCACTGATATATTAACCACCAACATTATATCATGGCGACTGGGCTGTGGTCACAAAGGAGACGCGACCCCTGGTTTCCAGAGGGAAAGTCCACTGTATGACCCATCCAAACACCCCAAACACCCCCTGACTTGGACTTTTCTCGCTGTTAATAATACTGCAGCAGAGGCGTGACGCTTGAGGGGTAACTACAGCATCAAACTTAGAAGAATTGAGAGTGAGAATGGGCTGGAACTCACAGTCCTTAACCTTTGTCTTCTTGTCTGTTTTCTGGTTTGTTGTGGTGTCTCTTGCTCCGTTTCCCTCTTGTGTTCCTGAGCTCCTCCACACCTGTCCTGCATCAGCTTCGTCAGCCCAGCCTTGTCCATCCTATCAGCTCCTTCCCTGCTCTTGTTTCCTCCCCTCATCCTCCACCTTTCTCCACCTGCACCTCATCCCCTCATTAGTCTGTATTTTGTTTCTAAGTCCAGTCAATTGGTACAGTAGATCCTTTGTTCTTCACCTGAATGTGAACACTGCATGTTCTATTTCTATGTATTCATTATTTGCTCTTCCCTTTAATAATGTACACTCACTGGTTTTTCTTGTGTCTGTAGCCGACTGCCACTATTCATTTGTTTCGTATTCGAGCCCTGCACTGTACAATTGCAAGGTAATAAAAAAGATGTCAAAGAAAATTCTCCAACAGTCTCAAATGTATTGATTCATGACATTTAGCGCTCTCAGGATGCTCGACATGGTCAAAGCGGCCGGTGAATGTGGAGAAAGCGACGGTCTGAATACATACATAACTTCAAGAAACACTCTGGCACATCCACCCTGGGTCGAACCTCACCAGGGATGCACTCAGCACAATTCATGTTTCTAATCAAGCATACATCAGGCGCCTCCTGTCCTCTCAGGTCTCAACAACACATTGGATCTGCTTACGGCCGGTTGGCTCGGCGAGAAAAATCTAAGTAGAGTTCAAAGGGAGCTGAGCTCAGGCTGGAGGACTGTGCTCCCCTGAGCCCGACGCTCTGAGAATAAAAAAAACCTAAATCAGAATCCACTCAGGTATTCGCCTGAGGTGATTTAATGCAGCGCCCCCTGAATCCTCTCATGTATCAGTAAAGGCTAGCCTGGACCTGGGAGCTCACTCGGTGAGGATGGGGAGAAGGTTGAGAGCTGCAGGCATGCGAGCACGTCGAGGGAACGGAGGGCATCTTCTTCTGCTTTAATCAACAACAGAACAGCTACAGGCTCGATCCTCTTTCTCTCTGGTATCACATGAACTGCATTAATTACATTTCAAAATAATCTCATGTGAGATTTTCACTTACTTCAGCGCCTGATCGCGTCCTTCTTTAAGTTTATTCACACGAATCTATTTTTACACATGAAGACAAGACAAAGTCAGTGTCGGTGTGTTCAGGTGCTGAATAAATTGATCGGGAAATTAAAAATAACTTTGTTCTCATTACCGTCCGCCTTTTTCATAATAGCACATCCACATGTAGTCGTTATTGGATTTAGGGTGAAGTTAATATACCAGCGACCCAGGATGCCTGAGTTAAAGATACTGTTTGAATTACATTAAAATCAAATGGGAGTCTGATTTTACATTTTTTATAATGTTCCTTCTTCATTTCCACATGGATCATCAGTATGGAGGCATGAAACTGCCAAAATCAAATAAAGAATTAAATACATGGCTCAATAAATAAATTAATATTCCATTAATGCATCAAACATACTACTGAAAATAAATGCAGGCATTTGTTTATTTATAAAATGTGACGTTAATTGATATTTCTGCTTTAATTCGCCTCCGTGTTTAACTTTGTATTGATTCAACTATTAATACAAGGGTAGTAATAGCACTTATATTTGTATACTGAAGCAGAAAGGCATAAAAACATACAGAAATAATTAAGTTTGTGGAAATAGATGGGGGAAATGCATAAATGCAGAAGTAAATAAATACATTTAAAAAAGTATGAATGAATAAATAAACAGTTTGATTGGCATATTAATTAATTCAGTCCTTCATACATCAAATTGTGTGGATGCTGACATAAAGTGAGAATCAGCCACAGTCTTATAGGACAGCATCTTGTGCATATAAATCAAATACATATTAAGGACTCAACATTAAAGCCGCTGTATCGCTGTAAACCACATCATGTCACGTCCGAGACGTCAACACTTGACACGCGGTGCAGCGGTAACAAAGGTGGACGGGCCTTAACAAATGGTCAGTTAACTGTAAGAGTGATTGTTGTATTTTTAGTCCTGATCCTGACAAAGAGTGAGCACAGGAGCTCTTCGCTGCGGCGCAGAGGGATATATCAGCTCCTGATCAAGTCAGGCAGAGGCCGGATATTACAGGACTTCTCATTCGAGTGGTTCGAGCGTCCTGGGAGAGTGTTTCCATTTCCTCCCTCGGACTGACCTGCTCCGCTCTGAATGCAGGGCGGCTCTCCAACACTGACACTTTCTCTGTTCAGCCCTGGCCCGATGCCACGGGGACTGTCTCTATAAGAACGCCCTCCTATCCAGTGTATAATTTTTTGCATTGTATACGATCTTGGAGGCGGACTAATTACCATGAAGCTACAGGAGAACCTGTTGGCAGGCTGAAGGGTATTTTTAGAGTCGGGCCCACGGTGGATTTACGTGAAGGAGTTTTCTCAAAGCTGATTAAATCAGAGTCGGCTGTATAAAGTGAGAGGGAAGCGAAACATCTTCAAACCACTTTATAAAAACCTGTTTAAGCTGCACACAGGACTGTCTATGTGTCACATGTTGGTGACTACCAACTATTTAAAGCTGTTAATAAGTCATTATTGTGTATGCAGTTTGTTGCACTGCCCCCAAGTGTCCGAAATCGATAACACTGATTAAAAAGTGGAACTCAAACTGTGATCTCTTTAAATATGAATTTGCCAATAATATGTAATTTACCCAAATTGCTAATTGTACTGTTCACCAACTGTTTGCAGAACAACATGTATATCCACGCGATTATTTCAACACACAGTCGACCTAACAATGAATTAATACATATTTAATTTAGAGTATAACGTCCCTTTTCAACTGCCTTGTGACAAACAGCAGATGTTCAGCGGTGTCTCTTGATACAGCTGTCAAACACCCGAAACAAACACATAAATATTGATATTAATATTTAAAAGGACGGACGTACCGGAAACATAAATTCACAAACATATTTTGCACACTTGATTATATTTGTGTTGAATACTGCTACTCGGTGTATTACTGTGTTATACTGACCTGCACAGGCCAGATGAGAGGAAGTAGATCTCAGATTAAGTGCAGTCATTGTTAAATCTGTATTAATTGATTTTTTTTGGCCACTTTGAGGCAGCAGAAACTAGTCCTGAACATAACACAGACATATCATCCCTTATAAATTCATACGTTGAACTAACCACATCTTTACAGAGACCTGTGTCCACCACAACACTCTACACAGGACTACAGCGAGACGAGGAGAGGTGGACTCTGTGTTTACAGCATGGATGCTTGGTGCCCAAACACAGTCGGCATTAATGGTATTTACCTGATGTTGAACTCTTAATGTGATGATGTCATGTTATCATCACCATCTTGTTGCAGCTGTTTACATTCACCTTGACACAAATTCAAAAAACGCACTTCTATAATTATTTCCTGGGTGCAACGTGTTTATATTTTTATGTTTAGAGCCATAAATAACTATACATTCTATGTTTGTGCAGCATGAAGGAGTTACAAACATTTATTTCATTTTGCACCTCTGTGTTGTATAATGACAATTAAATCACCTTGACGGTTGAACCTTAGCAGTCGTATTTACACATCCAGCAGATGTGTAGCAACATTATCATTCATTTGCTGTAGTTTCTGGTCACCTGACAAACATAAAACCTCTATTTTTGGTCTGTGCCAACACCTGAAAGAAATATCTGGCCCTATAGCGACAAAAAGCTCCGCTATGTTCACCATCTGGCTAATAGCTAAACGTGTGTGTCTGTAAACTACCTGCTCAGCATCAAAATGCAGTCGGGTTTTTATAGGTTGTTTCTTTACTGAAACCAGCTGCCTGCTGCAGCCAAACACGACACTATAAGAGCAGTGAGAGTCGACCCAAACAGTCAAGTCTCAGGCCAAGAACAGTTTTTAAACACCCAATAATGCACACATTGCATTGGCAGTTTATTTGATCTCACTTCTTACAATATCGCTGTAGGTTCATGTCGAGCACAGCAGAATGGTAGATGAGAAGGTGGCCATCGTGATAATATAACGTATAACAGTAAGTGGATCGCTAAATTCTCGGAAACAAACTCTCAGGCACCATTCCTGCTGGACGGACGTGATCATGACAGGGTAATATAGCGGTTTAATATGGATCCAACATTGTAAAGGGTGGTTTATGTCGGATGCTCCAAACGTTGACTCTTCCCCGCGGCCCGACAGTGCAACATTTTCAAATAAATATTCATGGTTTTGTCTTCTGCAGAAGAAACATCTTGTGCATGTGACAGACTGCGTCTGTCAGGACGTGCATTTTATAATGATGCTCCATTAATCACTCAGTAATGCTTCCTCTTCTCTGTCTTCATCCGCACCTGAATTCATAAGTGACTGTTTGGTCAGTAACAGTCGGTGACAGGTGATTAGTTTCCACACTGATGGCACGGACCGCTTCCTCGCTGTCATGTCGCAGGCATGCACCGCATTCCCCGCGTACCCGACTCAGTTCTTAATTACACGCTTGACTGCGGATTAGCTTGTCAAAGAGGGGGGTTATGATCTACCAGGGGATGAATTACCATCTGCAAAACTTATTTACATAAAGACATTTCCATAAGTGACCCGCAGGTCACCGCTGATAGCTTGTAAATTGGGGTGGCTCATTCCTGTCCGTCTCCCAACACGTCTCACCTGTTGTAATGTTAATACCGTACTGGTACGTCTTAATTGTCATGCTACAGAACGCACATCAGCTGTTTATCTAGATGATGAAACCAGTATGATGCTGACTGGTAACACTTAGTTTAACAGGTTTGTGATTTTCCAGTGATTTCCTGCTGATATTTTGAAATTCTGCAGGAAATAATTATGTAATTTGTTATTAATTATCGGGGGAAAAGTGGAAGTTCTGACATATTTTTACAGATTAATTTGTCGTGTTGAGTTTAAAAGCAGTTTCCCTGAAAGAAACGCTCCATTAACCCAAATAAACATGTTTGTTTTTTTATCGTTCATAAATTATTGGATACTTTACTTTCACATATGTTGAAGTGCTTTCTTGGTTTGCCTGAAGACAGTTCGTACCCACTGAACACAGTATCGATTTTCTGTATTTCCATTCATTAGCTATGACCACTAATCCTTAAGAGCACCATGGGGGTGCTTGAGATGATTCCAGCTGAGAGGAGAGGAGAGGCACGCAATAGACAGGTCACCAGCCATCAGTCATCTCACTGAAACTGAAGCAAATTTCTATGCAGATTTTGATGTACTGCAGTATTTAAGTTTTATGTTTGAGGTGGTTTTTGCCCTTTTTTCAAGAAAGACTTCATACGTAACTCAAGACTGATCAGTTTCCTCTCAAAGAGAAGAAGAAGACGTTGTTTTTTAGCAGATCACTTCCTGAAGAGCTCTCCAGAAGCCAAGAAGTCTTGTTCCTTCAGTTAAAATCAAAGAAGATGTTTTTCTGACACAGTTGTTAATCTTTTGTACTGATGACTCAACCAGGAGAGTTTCAGCGCTCCAGCTGTCAGAGACGAATCACTGTGGATGGAATAAATTACTCTGGAAAACCATCTTTCACTTCGCTATACTGAACTTGAGAGGGTGTGTTTTATTACTTAGCGTTTCTACTTTTCATTTGCAAGAGATTTACTGCCTGTCAAACAGTTTCTCCTGAACTGCTGATTCATACCAAGTTTCTACCAAAGCACTGGGAAATATATTGATATTACACTGTTGTCATGATATGAGACTGTATGTGGTCTTTGACATGGATACCGTTACATCATGATGTGGCATCAGTGTTGTCTTTTCCTGATTTTAAAGGCTACGTTACAGTCATGTCATTTTCTGAGCTTACCAGACTGTTCTAGTTCTAATATTTGCCTTTATAAGTCATTATATCCACATTGCTGATGATTATTTATCAAATGAAATATCAAGATATATATTTATTGCAATAATTGCCTAAAAACATTGCAATATTTTTGGCAGTGGAGCCATGTGTGCTGCTATTTTCTTTTCAAAAGTTTTACTCTCTCCCGCAGAGACACCCACTTTCTGGAGAATCTGTTCGAATTATTTATATATTTCAGAAAAAGTTACACTTCTACTAAACTTTCTCGTCACATTGTTGTCCGGGCAAAACCTCTGCTGCAGAATTAATACATTTCGACTACTTTTCGTCATTGGACACAATCTCTATCTGGATATTTATTACTGCATCTAACAGACAAATGAAATATGCAAATGGTATGGATGCATCTGTGAATGAATAATGGAACAAGGCCCCCAGAGTGTGTGTGTTCGAGGGTGATTATAACTTCCTGTTGTCTGGCTGGCTGTATGTCAAAAATACACAATCTACCACATATTTTACATTACATTACTCATAGGAGTCGTTTTTTCTAGATCTCTTCTCTTCTGATCTCTTCTGCCACAGTCTGGTGAACGACGGGGGATAAAAAACACAAACCTGGATACACGGCTGTTTTCGCTTCTCCAATGTTTCACCGAAACCGCGGAGCAATTTTCCGCTGGTGGACAAGCTGTAAGGTCATTCCATCAATTCTTGTCAGCTTAGGTAACATCATTTCGGACCAGGCAGCGCCTGCTTTGCAGAGGGCGGTAATATAATAAGGGGATGAAATGTCACAACAGACCTCAAATTGCACCTCTATTTTCCTGTTCTGTGCAAAAAAAAAGGAGGAGAGGGAAAAAAAATCTAATTCCGTATTTAGTTTTAATGAAACATGATCACCGGGTTGTTCAAAAGCCTTGTTTTCTGCCGCCTCCGTGACCCTACTAACACACAAAATAACACATTTGCACACAGATTGACATCCTCACAAATGTAGCTCACGCACACAGACGCACTTTTTCTATGCCTCCGAGTCTTTTGTCATGAGGTTGTTATTCAATTTGTCCTTCCTCCCCCATCTCCCTGATTGTACTTTCTTGTGGGTCATGTTTCCTCAGGGGGTTGTTAATGGCAGTATAAGTGAAAACACAAAATATAGGAAGCAGCAGAGATTCCAGGAAATGGGAATGATACAGTCTGGACGGATGGACGGCCTCCGGCTCCATATGTTCTAGGTGCTCAGTGACTAACACATTTTCTGGCAGCTCACGAACACACTGGATTTATAGGCTGATACAAAGGAGTCCCGTCCGCAAACTAAAAAAAGATATTGTATCATGGAGTATTTTATCAACCGATATATAAATCGGTGCTCTTCCCCCCCTTTGGCTGAACCTTAAAATAAATTAAGAACAACATCTTCGATCACTGTCATAACAGAATTGAGGACACTGTTGGCAAAACAACGCAGCGTTGCATACGTATTACACCCTTGGTTTGTCCCTCAAGCATTGATATTTGTATTTAATTTAGCCTCTCATGCGTGCAACGTCTCTATCTAATTAGTGAGTAAAGTTTTAATATAGTAGACCTCCTCCTCGTTAGGTTGTCATAGCCTGTGGTTAGTTACAGTTTTAGTATAGAGGAAAAAAAAATCTCACATCCTCCATCCGCAGGCAACAGGAACACCTCACGCCCTTCTGTTGACTGGACCGCTTATTGTCAAACATGACATGTACGTCACTCTCTGCCTCGTCCGTAGGAGAGTGATGGCACTATTGAATCACTCTACTTATAGGTGATGCACGTCCGTAAATGCAGCGTGGTTTAATCAAAACTTCCCCCTGAAGGAATTTAAAATCTGCCCGAGAGGAGAAAGATTCAGCGCGCTCCAAATATAAGGTTGGTGCTTCACCAGGACTACAACACAGGATGGTTATGTTGGGACTGAAAAACAGGATCGGATTTGTCGGTTATGTCAGCTCAACGAAAATGAAAATGTATTTTTACTCCCGTCTTTTATATCATGATCTAAGCACGAGGTTGTCGTGTAAAAACCGGAGAGAAAAACACTCTTTGTTCGAGGACGCTGGTGTGATGAAAAGGCTTTATGCAACTGACACTGTTGAGTTGTACCTTTGGACAATGCGGGGTGTGTTGTCTACATAGCTTTTTTATATTTTGTTTCTATTCTAGTGTGTTTCTGTGTAAAAAGCCTCTTTTGTTTGGTTCGGGAACTATTTACGCTCTGTGGTCTGCAGCGCTGTGTAATTATGAGTCGTGGAATCCCGTGTGGGACGCACAATTACAATCGTATCACAGGAAAAAAATAATCCATTCATCCATTTATTTACTTCACAGCTCCAATTATATCAACAGCGAGCCCTGACATATATTTATTATTTTACATTACTGCCCAGATGGAAGAGCCTGCAGTCGATATCCCACTAGAAACACCTTTCAGTATAATACAGCACCTCAGACTACAGCTTGATGATGATGATGTTATAATAAGGATCTTGGTCAAAATGTGTAACTGTGAAGTTTTATTTCTTGTTTTTATTTAAATATAGTCTCCTCTTAAACCAGTGCTGGAAGATGTATTGAGATTTTTTAAAACAAAACAAAGCCAGATGAAGATCTTTATGACAAAAGAGGCGGTGGTGCTCACGCTGCTTTTGTCCACAGGGGTCGCCAGAATCAACTAAATGAAAGTTCCTCGTAGCAGCTTTAAAGCGGTAACCTCGAAGATTTCTGTTTCTTTCTCTTTGGCGACACCGTTGGCAACAAGCGACAATTGCAGGTTTATATTTGCTAGCTCGCTAACAGAGACAATAAATTAGCCCTGAAACGGTCCTGTTCGTTGTCTGCAAACCTCATGACTTCCACAAAGATTCATGAAATTCGGGCCAAATCCAAAATCCTGCTGACAAACGGGAGGCAACCACCATTCCGACATTAGGCCCTAATTGTCGGAATGGCAACACTTAAACCTTTAATGAAACATCCCATCATTCTGACTTTGTCTGAATGCCGGGACGTTCGCATGTCGGAATGGCGGTATGTCGGACTTTTGGGATGTCGGAATTTTGGGATGTCGGAATGCCAGCATATGTAACCCTGACAAACGGCACCAAAAATACAACCTCCTTGGCGTTACGTTACCCCAAAACAAGGTCCACAATTGAGGTAGAGTCGATTTTATATCTGACATTATAAACTTTAGTAGTACCTACCAGTCCAAGAGAAAGACAGCAACATCTGTGCCTCCCCTCAGTCTCTTTTCTTATTTTAGTGCTCTCCATCTTGGCATGGCAACGGCGATACCATCTCTGTTTTATCCGTGCTGATGGCCGCTTTCCTTTGTAGACCTTTTGCCTTCCTCTGAACGTCTAATTGGTTTCTGGGATTTTTTTCCGCATCTTTGCTATTACAGCAAATGCAAGGGCTTTCATCAGTGGGCCGAAGGCTCAATCATCATTGTGTTACCCCATTCGGTGATAGATAAGTGAATTAACAGATATTTATTTGCATGAAAATTTAAGCAAAAGTAACAAAAACACATTTAAAAATACTCCATTACAAGTAGAAATTCTGCATGAACATAATTAATCGAATAAAGGAACAGTAATGACTTATTTTCAGCAAAATATACTTAAAGTATCAAACATAAGTTTACTGATCTGCAGCAGTGTTACATGATTATGTATGAGGTGTATTGTCATTGTGGATCCATCACTCTTACTATTGTCTGACCAGTGTCTTTACATTTCTCAGTTTTGATTATTTTCTTTGCCGGGAACAACAGAGTATTTACAGTGTTCAACCATTTAGTGATATTAGCCTGTTAGACTGCACATTAATTTGTGTGATGAAGTGTTCAGGCTCCATGTCTGATTCTACACCATCAACCCTGCCAGCGTGACAGGAGTGTGGGCCCCCGAGGCCTGAAGCTTTCACCGTGACAGACAGCTCAACAGCCATTATGACAAAACAGCAACATGAACCGAAGCAGCCAGTGAAACCCCGAGACAGAAGATGTACACAGAGCTTCGTTAGAACAAGAGAGGAATGAGAAGAAGCTTGACATCGGTGACAAGACGACGTCAAACGAGGCAAAACAAAAGACTATAAACTACTTTCTTCTCTGGTCTTGGCTTCCACCTAAAAGTCAGACCAGAGCTGTAATGAGAGCAACAGTTTGGAGATCCAAGAGACTGGATGAAAGAGTGTTTGTGTGCGCTAATCTAAGGTTTTAACGATAGCATCTCCAGCTGCAACACTAACCCAGTACTTCTAAAAGTCTTCTATGTGGATCATCAACTGGTGATGCAGACCTCTTCAGCCTCAGTCATTAGCACCAAAGACAACTCTTGAAGCGAATGTTAGCTTGACTAGCTATCTCTTTCAAAAAAAAGTCTAGAAGAGCCGCACGATGAGGTTATTTTATCCCCTTTCAAGATTCAAGTTAGCCGGGCGCTAAACCGAATGTTAGCCGGCTTGGTCAGCAGAAGCCTCTTGTGCACACAATCTATTAGCCCAACACAGGCAATCCAGGTATTTTCATATCCGGAGAGTCAAGCTCTTTTGGCTTCGAAACACCATCGAGCGGCTTTCATAGGAATGAACGGGGCTCCACCTCCAACACTGTGTCCAGAGTTAATGTAGCGACCTTGCGTATATCGAGCAAGACACTGTCTATGACAAACTGTGACTTTCATGACTATATTTAAAATCGATAAATATCATACGTGTGATTCATGGCACAACCTGAGCGGATCAAACCTTTATCTCGCTTCCCCCATTGACTAGTCGGCAAAATAAGGTCCGATGGGGGACAACAGAGGGGGTGGGACGTAGCCTCCCTACAGTAACGAAAAGGGACAGGGTGTAGCGAGCGTTCAATTGTGTGTCAGTACTAAATTGTAGTAAAATGCTTCACTCCAGTGGAGCGGAAAACAAAAAAAATGTTCATCCTCTGTTGTGTTCGCTCTGGTCCTGTGAGGCTCTGATCGGCTCGGCTCGCTCGGGGCCTGATTCTTTAATCAATAAACCGATGTTGCTGCTCGATGCCTCAGCAGAGACCTCGCCCAGCGCGCTGACCTGAGTATCACACAGCAGGTCGCTACATCACTCGTCCACCTAACTCCTTTGTCATTAAAAGGGGCACTGTGTAGTTTTGGAGAAGAAATTCAAACATTCATGAGGTAATAATACGAACTCAGAAATAATGATCTTTTCCACGACTGAATGAACAAGCTGTTCTCAGAGGAAAACGGTGAGAAGAGTTTGTTTAAACAAAATCAGTCAATGAAGATCTCTCTCTTCTGATTACGATTTCTTCCCCGCAGCTACGTAGTGCACCTTTAATGACACTTTTTGGGGGGAGGGTGGTGAGAAAACCCTGCAGAGAGCTCGGTCCTGTCTGACACTTATAACACAGTGTGGCATCTTCTGCGCTGAGTCCAGGAAGAAGGATTTTTATTATTTATTCATGGAGATGGATTCACATTCAAGATAGTTCCACAGCTGGGGGAGCAGATAGCATCACTAGAAATTAGCACCTTTGGGGACGTCCCAGCTGCCATTGAGCTTCAAAATTAAAGTGTTGTGGGGGGGAGGAGGAAACACCAGAGAAACCTTCAGAGAATAAAAGAGATGGAGGCGTTCCCGTTCGTGACGCCGCTCGCGGGCTGCTTACAGATCAGCTGATTGGTATTCCAGCCACTGTTTCGCTTTTTTTTTTTTGTTTTAGCACACACCTTTTAATGAAAAATGTGTTCCACTTGGCCGGTCATTATTTCCTCCTCCCACTGAACTGACTCACTGACCGCACTCCACCGTATCTGTTTGATTTTAACCCCGGTGTCACTGAACACTCCTACGTTCAGATCATCTTATACCTCCTCACTCTGAAGAAACGATTAAGGGTTGGATAAATAAATGCGTGCACGTAAACCTTTCCCTAATGCTGGATCCATTTCCCTGCCCACCTTTGCTTGAGTGAACGCTATCATTTTATTATTGTAATGATTACAGCAATAAAGGGCTCGGGGGCCCTTTGAGGACTGGCGTTTGGTCTTTTAATGTCAGCTGAGACGGACATTTTTCCGGGTGTTATCTCCCGCAGCAGGGACGGACAGCGTCTCCAGTGTTCTTTTGTGGTCTACTGTGAAATGTTGTATCAATAAAATACAGAGACGGTAGACAGCGGGTATGAATTATTGAAAGGCACTGTGATTCGGCTGGGGTCCTAATCTCCACTGTGCAGTTAATTTGATGTTCTTGTTTTTCTTGTATTTTCGGATTCAACCTGCAATGCACCATCCGTCCCTGCAAATACCACGGACAGAGAGAGGAGCACACTGGTGGGAACTAAATGAATGATCGGCTGATGCTAATGTCCTCTGCCAGCCAAGGTCTCGTTTAATAAACCTCAAGATGAGATGGGCGTGCGAGAAAATAATGTGATCAAAAATAAGCCTCGTCAATTCAAGCCCACACACCTGAAGCTGCAGCTGATAATGAAAGTGGAATCGGTAATGAGGGCGAGCGTTGTGTGTGTGTGTGTGTGTTTGTAAGAGGATCCTGCCATTCAGGAGCTACACAGGCTTAAGGGATGTGTGCTGTAACCTGGATCAAGGCTCTGGAGAGAATATCAATATCTAAGGCTGGGAGTTGATCAGTGGGAAATGTTCGCTCAGCAGAGTGTGCGACGCTGACCCGAGCTCCCATTTATCTCCCTGAAAAGAAAAAAAAAAGAAAAGTCTTGTGTTGCCTTTCGCACGCACAGCAGGGCGAATCTGGCACGGCGACTTACAGAGCTTTGATTGGAATACAATCAGCCAGCTCAGGATTCAACAAATTGGTCGATAAAGACAATGGGTTATTATCTCCCGGCTGCATCAGGACCGGGGAATTAAAAGTCCCAGGCTTTCTAATTAGTCGTTCTTATTTTATCATAATCGATTTTGAAACTAGTGAGGGGGGATACTCAGCCACCAGCGTGGGGGGAAGTTCAGGGCGAAATTTGCTCCGGTAAAAATGAGTCTGCTGCGAGAGCGATATAATAAAACAGTTCGCAGAGCTAATGCGCTCTTTTTGCTCCGTCACAGAGGAGAAAATGGGGCGAATTAAAGCCGCGGATTGCATTTTTGTCAAATCTCCTCAAAAGCCGAGCTGAAGTCGAGAAAATCATGACAATTACAAAAATGATGATATAACGCTCAGTGTGCGTATATTCAGTAACAATACAAGTTAATTTATAGTTTCAGGAAAAAACACTCCCAGTTAACCATATTTAAATTGGCAATAGACAAGGTTTATGCTTCAATTTATCATCATGTAGTAAATGTTAATTGCACAACGTAAGTTAATGTAATTGCTATAGAATAATGACACCATATAAACCTCACTCTCACTACGGCATGAAACCTCTCAGCAAAACGAAGTCTCACTGGCGATATCCATTAGCCTTTCTATGTGCTTTGACGTTTTCATTAAAGCCTAAATGACTGAATAAACTTGTGTTTAGTCCTGTGTTGTTGGGACTTGCTACTCCGAGGAAACTGGAAACAATCCAGTTGTCTTTGCGACAGCAGAACCAGCAATAATACCACTTGGAGATGTGCACACGCTGCATGTTAGAAAAACTACAGTTCAAATTATAACTGAAATTTAAATTCTCTTTACATTTAGTGCAAGGAAATATGAGCTATTATGACATAATAATGATTACACTGGCATTGCTAGGAGAAGGACAACAAACTTGAGAAGATTTATGCATTATTCTCTGAGAAATTCAGGAAAAATGCTGAAAAATGCCCTGTCTCGCAACGCTAAAGACAGGAAGAAAACAATCCTGGATCCGTTCATTTATCCGGATCCCAACCAAAACTTATTGGGGTCTATTCTGGGCCGAGATCCATCCTCGATCCAAGTTTCGTGGAAATAAGTTCTGTAGTTTTTGTGTAATCCTGCCGACAAACCAACCCGACCGTCATACAAATGGACACGGATGAAAACATAACCTCCTATTTCACTCACAAAGTGAAGGTAAGCAAGCTACATAAGAAACTACCTCCCAATTGCCATTTGAAGGCTAGTCAGCTCCCGTCTGTCTCTTTTCCTGCATATCCATGTACTTCAGAAAGCCCCAGGAAACATGACGCCCAATTTAAACATTTTCGACTTGTTCAGACACACTTTGAAGTAAATTCGAGCACCACTCTTCCTTCTATCAACGTCCACTGTCTGAAGAGCCAGTCTTACTTGCCACTGATTACCACTAAAGTTGTGTTATTTCAACACCTGCTAAGTCACTTGCAGGAAGCTCAGTGTTGTGTTTGCTCTGCATCATATAAAAATGATCAGGCTGTCAAAACTCACAGCCAGCAGAAGTCCTGCAGCCTCTGCAGTCCATATTCAGACTGTGAATCCAGCCACAACATGTCGGTGGGTACGGATGAGTCACAGAGGAACAAACAGACAATGTCGTCCCCCCACACGTTAACTCCATATGTCGAGATGATGCCGATATGTATAGATACATCAATCTAATGTTGTTATTTATTTAATATTTCTGTTTTTAGTGGCTGTTAACAAACAGTGTTATCAAGAACATTGTGAAAAGAGAGGTGAGTCCATGAGCGAGTCGAGAGGCAGCAGCTAATTAAGACGTGTTAAAAAGTTAAAAAAGACGACAGAAGAGACGTGTTGACGGACAAAACCAACTTATAATGAGAAAGTACTTCAGATGTTACACTTGTGAAAGAAAAAAGTATAGTTTAATGAATAAAAAATGTATTTTAGCTATAGAAAAACTTATTACAAGTATAGTTTTACTTTTTGGGCTTAATTTAAAGTATTTTTAAAATGTACTTTTAAAAAGTGTACTTCAAAATAGACGTGGTGAAGTTCAACGTCAATGTACTTAAATATACTAATCCAGCAAATACAAGTGATATTTTAGTGTACTTCTATTATATCAATTATATACACAAATACTTATAGTTGTAATTTAGTGTACTACTTCCATGTCCTTTTTTGAGGTTTACTTTAATTTCACTTCTTTATCGGTATATTTTAGTATATTTACAAACGGTGCACTTTAATGCGTTCATTTATTTTAAGTTGTACTTCTGCGTACTCTTAATGCACCGTAAGTGTATGTGAGTATACTTAATACATGATTTATCTATAAAATGTACAACGTCCACAAAGATTATCATTTATATGGAAGTTGTACATTTTGTGCGAAACAAATTAATCGTTTATTTTAATAATTATAAACGCGAATTCTTCAGCTCCGAATAGAAAATAATATCAAAGTGCTGCAGTGTTTTCCCATTTTTTTGCTGAAATGCTGAATGAAACATGAACTGAGTTACAGAAACCAGTCGATGGAGGCGAGTCCAGGAGTTATTTTCTCTGATGAGGCAATATTGCAGTATTTTAGCACCTGCCATCACACAAAAAAAACCTTGTGTGGAGTTTCAGACGTCCTGTCAAACGTAGCACCACACATTTCTCTGTGTGTGATCTATACAGCACCAAAGACAATATATACAAAGAGACGTTCCATACAACCCCCAACCTACATTATGAGGAGCAGCTTGTCTTTAGCCTCCATGTGGCAGAAATAATCTACATCAGTGACTACATAACATGCGATGGCATTTAATGTCCCCACAGCTCAGTGGTGGACGCCAGCGGCACTGTGATGTACGTTCAATTCCCCCACTGAGAATGATGTGAGGCGACAGTGGATTTGGTCAGGATTGGTGTGACATGCACTCTGAGAATCGGAGGCATTCCTTGAAAAAGAAAGCACAAATGATATTTTTCCTCTTTGCTCGTGCGCCTGAAGACAAATCAAATATTCTGGAGAGGCACAAAGAAACTTATTGGTTGGAAGAAGAAACGTGAAATTAGATGGATGTGTGAGATTACAGTTATGCTTATCTGATATGCAATAGATTGTGTAATTGCTATGAAATCACATGAGCTGAAATCCAAATAAAGTGGCTTTTTTTTCTTCAAATTGTGCCCTGAATCATTGTTTTCCCTTCAGCTTATCTGAAGATCTTTACACACTGCCTGATCGGAGCTTTTCGCTGCGATTCTTCACACACCCTTCGGTCACATCTAGTGTGATCCGCATTTTAACACCACGTTCACCAGTTTTTCCACGGCTTTTAGACAGTTGAACCGGCGTTTCATAGATTTTCTCGACTAGATTTCACACAGCAGAGAAAAGCATGCACGTCTGTCAGAGCCCGACAAGAAGAGCTGCTCCACTAACAATGCATCTGAGTAGAGAGGGGTTATTATAGAAGCTGAAGCCCACTACAAGTGCCAAAGCAACAGCTGCGCAAGGCTGCAACAGATGTGTAAATTAACCCTCATGAATAAGTCAAAACTCTCATTCAGGAAGTGCTGGAACTGTTTTATCATGTGTTCATATTTGTTGTTTTAAGCAGACAGACATTTCTGCAAAAGGGTTTTGTTTTGCTTTTTCTTTGTAAGCCTGAGTGGTCAGGACAGCATCAGCTGGCATTAGTCAGCCTTAAGGCTTATCTATTAAAGGTATAGAAGCTGTGCTCTATGGAGCAAACTGGGCAGTCAATGTGAGTTTGTTTTATGCACCTACTGCTCTCACTTGCCCCGGGGTCACAAAAACTCATTAAGATGTATTAATGGCTCTGTCTGAGGAGCCGTGATCTCTGACCGCACATGTGGTAAACAAGAGGAGAGATAAATAAAACCGCATGTTAAACGTAGCTTCTTCTGGCATGCACTTACATACTGTGAATAGTAAAGCATTTCTACACATAATCCTTTAAAATTAGCTGGGTTTTTTTTTTTACTCTTTTCAAAGCACACGAGGAAAAAAGCTGGCAGGCTTTCACCCCAAAATAGATCAGGAGTTAATTATGGTCCTTACCCAGATCTTTGTGGTCAGAGCTGTGGCTGGACAACAGGAAGAGGTAATCCTGACAGGTGTCCTGATCCAGCAGCGTGCTGTTGTGGAGGCACAGGTCAACAATCAGGGTCACAGCTCTCTGACAGACCATGTCATACTCCTCTCGGTCAGAACTCATGCTCCCAGCAGCATCCTCAGCCGTTGTGTGCTCATCCAAGAGGGACTAACACACCCACGCACACACGCGGCAGCCTGGCATGCAGAAGATAAATGCAACTTGTCTCCGTCCTCGGCTCATTCTTCTCCTTCTTCCTCAGTCTCTCAAGTGTGTTTACACACAAACACGCTGGAGTGCGTGTGTGTTTGTGAGCGAGCGAGTGAGTAACTGTGCTTCAGCGTGTGTGTGTCGATGGGCCGAGGTTGTGAAGTGCATTAACATGTTGTTTGTGTGTCTTTGTGTGTGTGTGTGTGTGTGTGCAATAATGTGTAAGGACTTAATGAATCACATTTGGCCCCAGGTGATGTAAGGACAGAATAATTGCATCATATATTTACTGAACAAAAACATTCATGAGCAGCCCTCCATGTGCACACAGGCACCAGAGCCGAGCGACCCCCCCACCCTCCTTCACCTCCTCGTCTCTTTATCGGTCTCTGTCCACATCACTCCCTCACACCCCCTCCTTTCATCTGAATACAACGCCGCTGCTGCCATCACTCCGGCTCCGAGTGTGCGCAAACCAAAATAAAGACATAGCGACCACTGGGCTTGTTTTTCTCAGGTCTTGTCCCTGCAGGTCAGAGTGTCTCCTGTGATGAGTCTCCCCCCCCCCCCAGAGCTAAACCACCTGTGACTGCCGCCGCCGATCCCTCGCCGCTCTGATCGTGATCCCTTGACTGTTTACGACCTGTAACGATGAGGGTGTAACTATGTGTGAGAAAGAGGGGAGAGACCAATTTGCGAGGCTGCGTGCGATGTGAGCGAATGTCGAAATGTGTTTGTTTTCTGTCTAACCTCGCAGCTGTTTGTAAATGTGGACTGGAATGTGAAAGTGCTTTGAGCATACATCTCTGGAAGATGATCCTTTGAGGATTCAATTCAAATTAATTTCTCGTATCTGATAATTGGAATAAATGAACATTCAGTTGTGTTTATGTTATAATCAAGCCGGTGAAAATGAGCAAAAAAAACCCCAGGTGATGCACAGAGAAAAAACTATAATTGACTTGACTCTTTTCTGCTCTGTTATGTTGAACTATGTGTGAACTTGCCTCACCTCATCCCTTAATTATGTTCTTACCAGCTTAACCGTTAATCAAGGTAATTCAATAAACCCTGTGACGAATAAGGCGTCAGAAAAATGATTTCATGCCAATCTAATTACACAGCGATATTGAGTTTAACCAGATCTCGGTTGACTCCCTTCCTTAATTGAGTTTAAACCAGGGCGTAAATGCTATGCTGTCCACGTTGGCGGGTTATGGGGCTTATCTTCACCCCCCCGCCCTCTTCACTTCCCTCAAAGTTTGGATCAACGGTCCCGTGTGCTTCCTGTTAACTGAAGATTGGATCTACTCTCTTTAAGCAACCGTGATTTACAGGCAAATAACAAATTGTTTCTGGCTGCCGGTTTTCAAACGAGTCAATTACTTGTGTGCGTCTGCTCCGGCTGATACTGACTCACCCCCTTTATTTGCCCTGCAGTCTTGTTAATGCATATTGGTTCGCTGCTACCTGCATTCGCATTCACAAGCGGGTGGTTGGATGTCAAGACAAAATGACTTAATGATTCCTTCCAGTGCTGCTAACACTCAGCTGTAATGGTGGTAGGAAATAGACCTGGGGTGTAGCAGTTCTTCCTTGTCCCATTACATTATTTATAGGGTATTGTCCAAGGATGCCCAGAATGTCAGAAAAGTAATGCCACTGTCTGTAATGGCTCCTTGTTAGCTTAGTCAGCTGGGAAATAAGCCACCATCAGAGAGTTAATGCACCATTACCAAGACAAGCTTCCTTCCCTCTTTTTCACATTAATAATTCTCGTCTATCCGCAACAGTTTGAGGTCAACTTCACTTCACAATACATACATATGAGCGTAAGGGGAAAAATAACACTCCCTTGGTTCCTGAGCTCCCTGTCTGGACCGCTAGCTGCACGGTTAACTGAGCTAACTAGCTAATGGCAGCTACAGTTAGCAGCAGCTGATGGTCGCTCTGGTGATATGCTGCCCTTATTTGTTTTGAGTATGAATAAGACAGGTGGCCAAAGTTTGTAAGCTGTGAAGGCAATGCTCTCTTACGTTAGCTGCCAAGCTAATGTCTATCAAATCCCAAGTGCTTCATCCCAGTGCTCCTCAGCACTCGTACCAGCACTTTTGCAGCATTCAATTACTATTATTTTTTATTATTCAAATTATATCCGACTCACAAATGTCGTTCCAACAGCCCTGGCTCTGATGGCGCTCGGGATTCATCAGGAGGGCGGCTGCTTTTGTACGTGTAGAAGAACACAGCACATTAATGAACATTAGATCCTGAGCGTTCCTGTTGATGTGTTGGGAGATGCAGCTAAGATGCTGTGCCTCGTGCATAAATGTGCCCAGCATCGGGAGACGCATTTTTAATTTCTACTGCTGGGGGACCCCTACAGGAAATGTAATATATTCCCCATTAATGATATATTATTTTACCCACGGACGACTCTTCCGCTATTAATCAGAATGTTCATTTTATGACCTGGACCACCCGATCCACAGATTATCCGCAGTGCCCATGGATATAATCACGAACGATACAGTTACATGATTTAAGTTGAAGGCAATATTGTTTAGGCTTATTCTTGGAAATTACACTCTGATGGGTAAAAATAAAGACATCATGTCTTTTCCCTCTCTCTCTCTAATAGCGGAGATCTATATCTGGTTTATTGGCGGGCTTTGTGGCTTGTGTGAGTTTGGTTTCTATGCTAATTCTCATAATATTCAATCAGTAATTTGATGCATTAGCCGGGAGATGATGCACCTGCTGGTATCCAGATTTAATAATCTTGTCTGCTGTATACATTAGATTTCCTCTAGCACCTTAATGTTCAAACTGGCAAGCAAAGCACACAGTGGAAGTCAGCACAATAATGCAACAGAGGCAATAGTACAGTATGAACAGAGGCAGCAGCCGCATCAAATCAAAGAGAAAATATTATCAACACTTTCCTCAACCAGACACGGTTGTAGTTATAAGCTGTTTTACCCGCTATAAGTAAGACAGAATAAAACATTGATTAAACAGCTCAGATTTAACTGTGCAGTGCATTTCACCGTCTTTGTTAATTATTCACGAGGCAACCAACACAAAATAGTGTCTCTCATAAAAAAGTGTTTCCAAGTCTAAATAATTCAGAAGCTCCGCAGCTACAGAAAGTGCTTTAAGTGTGTGAATTAATGCCGTAATCAAGACAACTGCTGAGAGAGCTTGTTTCAGATAACTACTTACTAATAATCTTAAAACATTTCTGTCTGCTGTCATTAGGAATTCCTCCTATAGGCCATAAATAAATGAGGAGGGGTAGTGGTGCTCACATTGATGATGTTGTAGAAGGTGCGGGCATATTTTTCACAGCAAATGAGGGGGGTTTGTGGCGCAAGAGGTCCTCGGTTTGATATGCAAATCAACTTCATCTGTGGCAAATCTTTCTGTGGTGACAGCCCGGTGGCTGCAAATGTTGAACTTGATTCATTGTGGCAAATGCATGACAAAGGGTTGGCTCACTCAAAGCTATGCTAATCAACATCAGCACTTCCGAACCTGTCCTGCGGGCCACGATGGCAGGATTTCTACAGTATATAGTGAGTGTGTATCGGCGTATTCGAGTGTGTACGTGTGTTTGTGTTTCATTGTCACAATGTGTTAATCAAAGATTCCCCACTCGGCTGCGGGGCAACGAGAGAAATATTTCTATTTTGACTCAAAGTTAAGCTCATTAGTAACAGTCTCTCATTGTGTGTGCAGGATTTGATGGCTTGTGCTCTGATGCTTCGATACAACAGATGAAGCCGATGATCTGTGAACAAATAGATGTGCTGATGAATATTACACAAGAGCCTGTAGGATTTACATTGAAACGCACGCATGCTATTTCCGTTACGCCCCCGAAAAAGGGGCTTAAAGTACTTAGTATGGAGTTATTTCACAATGTTTCTCAATAAGGCTGAGCACACAACACATGATGTATGAGAATGACACACCTGCAGTATGGATAAGGATCAGCATAATCACTCCATGTCCAGGTGAAATGTGCATATAGCGCTATCTCATCCAAACACGTCCTGAATGTCACTGAGACGAGGTGTTTAATTGAGGCGCTGTCAGCACGGCTAAGAGGAGCGATAGAGTCAGGATGAGTCGGTTCTCAGCGCCCGCCGTCATGCATATCAATCCCACGGCATGTAAGAGCTACCGGCTTCTTCAGTTTAATATTCTTATGGTTGCTTAACAGGTCAACACAAAGTAAAGCCAGAATTAGCCCAGAATTTAAAGGGCCGCTCCCTCTTTTCATGGACCACCGTTCAACTTATTATGTAATGAGAAGACAAATCATCTCTGTCTCTGAGAAACAGCTGTTTGGGGCGAGTTCTCAGGTTCCTTTAGGGTTCACCTATTTAAATTTATGACTGAAAGGACCTTTTTAATACAGCGCAGAGCTGAATTCAACTCCTGTTCGACAATCATAACTGGTCATTATGATGAAAAACCAGTAGGGGGGTTACGCTCGATGATGATGTGTTATTAAATCAGATTTTTTTTAGCACTTCCTAGCATTATATGACAAAGATTCCTAAAGATATAATACATTTAATCAACTTTGACCTGGATAAGCTGCATAACATAGATAGAAGCATGAACCAATAAAAGACTATGGATCCATGGATGCTCATCAAGCTTTTGCCAAAAAGTTACACTCACTTATTATATGTCAATGTATTTTTAGTTTATAGGCATTAAATATCTTCCAACAGCCTGCGATCAGGGCTGTTACTAACATTACTGCCTACAACAGGCAAGAGAACATACAGTATTTCCAACTTTTTTAAATGAAATCTATAATTATAAATATACTATAATCTGTAATTTTATAGCCGAGAAGTCAAGCTTTTTTGGTTTCATGCGACTTGAGCAGCTTTAATCGGAGTGAATGGGGCTCCACCTCCAAAGCTGTATCCAGGGTGTAACGTAGCGTCATTGGTAAAATAGCATATTTTACAACTCATTCGCTAACGTTAGCATTCAGCCACTTCCTAGCTAACATTACTGTTTGATACTGATACACAATATAATAGGAAAGGCTTAAATTCATTGGAAAATATAGGGCCAGGCCACTAATGAGGACTGAGATTTAGCTTTTAAAAAGCAAAAAAGTTCAGCAGTTTGGGAAAGATGTCTGTCCGAAAAATGTCTGTACAGGCATTGACAGATAGGAAGCAATTAGCTTAGCTTAGCATAAAGACAAACGGCAGGGAAAAACAGCTCGTTTCTCTAAAATTTTAAAGACACATCTACCACCACCTCTAAAGCTCACTTGTTCACACTATGTTCTGTTTGATCCAAACACAAAACAGAAAGCTAAGCTAAAACAAGTTGTGGTTTTACAGGAAGTTGTGTGCGGGAACTATATATTGACACACAACGCTCATGAGCAGTGCTCGCTGTTGCCTCCGGCTTTCCTTGCTTTATGCTAAGATAGGCTAAATGCCTGATGCTTGTAGCTTACAGTTTGTAGCATGAGTTTACCCAGCAGACAGCCATGAACTGGAGAAGAAATTATAACTGGTGTCACTTCCTTCCACTTTACTCCAACCACACAGCACTCTCACTGGTGACTGCAGTAACTGCAGCAGCACCTTCTCCATGTAGATTACTGTCGCTGAGTGTTACTCATCAGATCTGAGAGCAAATGAAGGCGGAGAAGATCAATGATGTCTTTGATCCATTCTCTGGGTTTTACAGAGAGCGATGCAGAAGAAAGGCTCTGCTTTGAAAGTTGGAATCTAAAAGACAGTGAGTGGTGTAAGGAGCATATTAATGTTTTATTTTGTGTTTCCTTTTTCATGTTTCAGTGCATTATGTGAAGCCATTTGAACTGTCTTTTCATATGAAATGTATTAAATCACCTCCCTAGATCTTAAACTGCTGGCAAAGCTGTTTATCTATGAATTTGGAGGGAAAAAACATGAATATTACTTTAGACAGTCATAGCAATGTATGAGCTCTATCACAAAATGTGTTGATAGTCTTTGCACACCAGCCCTACAAAACAATGAAAACCAAAAAATCATCACGTTAAATTATTCAGCTCCATATGAAACAATACTGTTCGCTCATGCATCCACATAATCTTCATTTTTTATCTTTATGTCAATTCCTGGAGAGGTGAAGGTGACATTTCCACCAAAAACTCGAGCTGGTTTCACCCTAAAGTTTCTGAAATTAATCTTAAGAGTCGGACACTCTATCTGGCAAAAACAGATATTGGACTTAACATAAACGCAATATGCTTTTCGGACCATATCGTTGAGTCCTACTTGATCTGGCCTTTTCCCATGACCGTGGGAAGCATTTTTAAAATGTGGGTGGGACAGTTTCAACCGAGGTTTGGGGCCTCTTCCCTCAAATTTTTTTTTAATAGAGTAGATGTAATTTCATGTATTCTGGTGCATTTTATAAGTGGTTACCTGGCTAAAGTAGCATGAGATGAATTATTGGTAGGTGTACATTTTGCAATTTAATCCAGAGGAAGTGCCCCAGATCACATATTTGTGCACAAGCTCGTGATATACTGCACTGTTTTGGCTAAAACTTGAAATTCAACACATAATAATAATAACAAAGAGCTCCTCTCTGCCTTTATCCCCTTCATCCCTTTTTTTGTTTACTTCACTTGTTCATTCCTCACCTCGTGTAATGGCTGCCGTGCCCATGCCTTTTCCACATCTTTTTATTAATGTTGCCACAGAAATAATGCTGCTGTTGTTGATCTGACAGCAGGTTAACTCCTGTTGATATTACATTGGCTAACTGTTATAAAACCTATTGCTGTCAAGACTGGCGATAACTTATTTTCGAGTTTTGGGACTCATTCCTGCAGCGCTCCATCCTCTCATATTGGCACAGTGCTTCCTGTCATTGTAGCTGTAATTTACAGTATTTACCATGCAGAGAGGCATATCAACCAAATGAAATCCACAATATATATGCAAAACCAAATATGATGGTTGTTATCCTTGCAAGTGTGAACAACACATAACTCTGTGACACTATCGCACTATACTAAGACTTTAAAACATTAGACCTGCTAAACATCAGCGTGTTAACTTTGACGTAGCCTCTTAGTGTGTTGTCATCGGCGTATAATGACCCTGTGACTGTATTTCACCTTAGATGTAACTATGGGGTGAAAAGATATTTCAGCCATATATCATCTTGTCCCTGCTGCTCGGTCAGGATTACCCCTCTGGCCTGAGGTGAGGGACATGCTGCCGTTTGTTCCCGTGCTGTTTCTGGCACCGGCGGTGTGTTTACAAGTCACAGTCAGCCAAACAGAACTCGGTATGGGAGAGATGACTGCATCTGCATTGTGAATCATTCCTGCTTGTAGGTGAGTGTCGAGTCAACTGTTCACCAGATCAGATAGGGCGGCTGCCTGATTCTGAGGAAAGATTCAGCCAGTGAGTAGGTGGAGGATGCTGAAATGGGTGCAGTAATGGCTGACTGGAAGGATGAAGTGAATAAGTGGGTAGATTAATTAAAGAATGGAAGATTGGATTTTAAGGGATGTGGCTCTAGGGGCTGGAGATGTCGATCTGTTATTAGGTTGGTTGGTCGACCACTTTGATCCACACTGAACTTATCTGAACAACTATTGACTGGCATGAACTTTGACATTAATGGTCCGCAGGCAATGATTCAAGATGGTGACATTTACTGACTTTGGTTCTCCTCTGACATTTGTCGAGTGCAACCGTGAGGGTGAGATTTTTGTTTGAGTTTAGTTTTCATGTTTTTATGTCACGTATCCAGTGAAATATCTCAGTGTTCACAGGCATTCTCCTACTTGATTGCCAGTGACCCCTAAAAAAAGTGACCGTTGCAGCGTACCAGTAACCGTAACTTCCTCGTACCGTCACGGTTGGGTTTAGGCAAGAAAACTACACGGTTAAGTATAGGCACTAAAGCTATTGGTAAGGTTTAGGGAAACACCATGGCATGGGTTCAAATAACTAAGTTACTTGTGTACATTGTTACAAATGTACTGACGTTCCGTACGTAACTTCAGTTATGCTACGTACGTGACGCCGCTCCATCAGAAAAATTAAAATAACTCACCGTTTGATGTCCTGCGCTTCTTTATCCCAGCTGTGAACCCCGTCACACTCCCTATGCAGACTATTTGCTCTTTATATTACTTCCCCTGATGACTTCCTCCTTTGCTGCCGTAATCGCGGCATCCTATTGTCCTGTTGATTTTAGTGATCCCATCACTAACTGTAGCATACTAACACGCTATACGGTAAACATTATTCTGGCAAGACATCAACATGTTAGCATTGTATTTGCAAGAATTTTAGCATGCATTAAGCTCGAGGTCACATCGAAATGCACCCTGCAACTGTTTTCTTCAAAGATTTGGCTTAATGTTATGTTTTCCTGTATTTCAGTTTATTCTGTCACGCTGTAACGTGTGCTGGGTTCGATACTAATACTCCAGTTTACCCACCTTACAACTGTAGTGATGGGTTCTTCCATTAGCGCTGATTACTGTCAGTTTTTAGAGGTTTCTTCTTCTTCTTCATGAGCCCCATAAAGCCCACCCCAGGGATGCACTGCCCCGGGTGACTTATATACGACCTGATAGGCGTGTTAATAATCGAAGACATTTATAGCTTTGCATTGAGCAGGTGCAGAAACACCGGACCCATAGACGACAGAGCAAATTAGCTCGTTTTCATTTCACAGGATGAAATGACATCTGGTCACCATGGCAACTGAACCCACTGATGAACGCAGACTTAAGAAATTATAGTTAAGGGGGTTACATGAGCAAAAGGCAAAAAGAAAAAAATCCATATTTGATTAGCAACGGGTCAGAAACAAACAAACAAAAAACTCATCTCCTTCAGGAATCTCACAAAAGTCATTGTTTTATCAAGTAAATGCCACAGAGATGTTTTTAGGGACTCATCCGAGGGTGGTTTTGACGACTCAAGATGTTTGTGAGTGAGTGAATCAAATAGCTCCTGGATCCCCTCAAGCATACACTAAAGTGCTGTTTGAGATCTAGCGGCCCTCGGAGCAATAAAGATGCAATATACCTGTGTTAAATGTGGTCAAAACAAATCAGTTTGTCTGTTTAGAAGATGCTGCCTCCCCCTACCTGATATATTCTGCTTCACCTCAGCCTCCCCCAAGCATGAAACCGTTCAGGCAGAATGATAAGATGTTTGGGTTATGGAGGGGTAGCGTGAGATTTGTTTCTGTGCAGATAAACACAGCTTTGACTATTGTCTCAGCATTTCTCAACATTTTTCTATTTCAATTTCAAAGCGTGCGAGGCAGAAAATAATAACACGAGGAACGAGCAGGTTCGCCAAGCTCGCCTAATTGCCTTTGATATCCGAGTTGTCCGTCGTCGGCGCATGGAAAGAGATTTTTGTTTTGATACCGCTCTGCCGTGACAAATACGTTCAAATTATACCCTGTTCGGTGTTTAAAAAAACGGTCTCGGATTCAAAACAACCCAGGGAAGAAACAAGCATGGAACCATTAAAACAAAGAAACTAAAGGTTGACAACAGTTTTGTTAACATCTCACTGTGTAGAGGATCTTTGTGTATGCAACTAGTTTCACAGGTAGAGTGTGATTTTAACAAGCAAAACACCTCATTTAAAAACTTGGAGTTACATTTCACATGGACCTTTGGTAAAATAAGACATCACCCATACAGCACCCTACCCATCTGGCCCAGTTCTTGTTGGAATAGAGGTGTAAGGTGATGTTTTAGGGCTCCAAACGAAGGTTTTTTAGAGGCACACTTCAAAGTATGATGTTCCTTTTCTTTATAACAAGCATAAATCCAATCGCGACTAGTTTGCTGATGTCTTGGACGTCCCATTGTTAATGCCCGTTTGTGCGTGACAGACATTTTGACGTATTTCAATGTTATATTTTATTTATATTGTCCTCTCATTCATTCTCTCAGCGCGCCTCTTCTTTCCCTCCCTGGAAAGAGAAGCAACAAGAGATTGCTATGATAAGTTTGATTTCATTATATATGCTACGCTTGAGTCGGGCTCACAGGACTCCTCGGAGTCTAGACTGGAGGGTTAGAGAGAGGATCTAAATGAGCGACTGGGCGGAGAATGGAGGGAAGCTCTGCAGCAAACAATGAATACACATTAGAAATTTCTACAACATAATTGGCTCGTGCACATCAACACCACTCCGGCCAAACTTCACCGATTCAGTAATTATATTCTTGATACTTGCTCTAAATGTAATGAACTGAGGGGAGCTTTGTTTTACTGTGTAAGGGTGTGGGGAGAGTCCCCACAGAGGTGAACTGTAAAATAGATGACTCCCTCAATATTAAAGGGATAGTTCCTTCTATATTCCTTCTATAAAACATAGTCCCTGCAGGATTTCTCGATTGTGGATTTGGTGATAGTTTTGGCCTGAAATGCCTGATTTTGCAGCAGCTTTTCTAAAAAACTGCAATGGAAGTTGTGATGTTTTTAGTTAAAAATTGCAAACTCAGTCACGCACAGACACAGTTTGTCAAGCAAACAGCTTCTATCACTTTTGCTGTTACTTAAATTTCACAAACGTTTTCACTAAATATGCACATTTAATGTTGACTTACTCACCTCTATTCTTTCAGTACTTGCAGTAGCTTTGTATGAAACAGCCTCTGTCATGGTGATTTGTCTTGCATGTTGTCCACATGTTTCAGCAATTCTGCGGCTGTGTTTCGCAGCTATAATGACATCAGTAAATGTCCATTAACACATGAAATTTGACCTATACATTCTTAAAAATGTATACATTATTTGCAGTTGCGCTTAAGTCGCAATCGCCAAATACAATCTCTGCAAAAAGACAGTGAAAACCCACCAGGTCGAATATGTCCGATCTCTCAGTTGCTTGCTGGTAATCGTTCATGCTCCATATTGTCCATAATGCTGTAAGGTCAATGTTGACAACACTGCCTTGACATTTGGGGATATGTCATAGATTTTTCACAGATTTTTGGGGGGGTGATGGAGACAGACCAACTGGATTTTCTCTGGAAAAATGAAAATAAATTATGTTGCAAATGGGTCCAGGATCAATAGATAGTGACTAGTGACTCTTTAAAGACATGTCTTTGGAATTGTGCCATCGTTCCAATGTGCTGTATGTTTTAATAAAAATATCGATATTTGGTGCCAGCGTATTGATAACCGATCTCATGAGATAGTATCACAATATATTGACGTATCGATATTTTGTCCCACCCCTAGCCCAAACTAGCCGCAGCCCCTTTACTCACTCAGGGACACGTTACATTTCTGGTCTGGGGCTTGTGGGAAATGGTGTTCATTAAAGGCAGCCAAACATATATAATATCTTTGACTTTTTCCGACGGAAAATTTTTAACCAGCCAGCGTCCTTAACTTCTTAAGACACCATGTAATTGTGCCTGGCGGGGCGGAAATTAACGTGAGCACGACCCGTGGGTGTTGTGTGTTCATCACAGCCGATCAGAACCGGAGTCGATAAACACCCGCGACTCCTGCAGAGTTCCTTGACGTGGGTTTAGATGCTGATTGTACACATTAACATTGAAGACAAAAGCCAGATGTTAGCGTCAGTGGGTTTTTGTCCAGTGTGAAAGGGGGACTGGACTCTCTCTGTGGTTTTCAACAGGCTGCCTCGGCACAGCGCTCCGCCTCTCTTCACCAACTGGCAAGTCAAAGATCCCCTTGAACATAAAAGGTCCCATTTTCAGTATGAATTTAACATTTAGCCTTTTTGTGGCAAAGGGTTCTTTGATTTGCACGACCCTGGGCCCCTTATTGAACCATTTTAAAGGAGCATTTTTTTAAAGCATGCAGAATAATTGCGTTCAAGCAGCAATCCAGCTGAGCGCACTAACAGGCAGGGCTCTTTGTTTCCCTAATAATCAGTTGAGGTCGTCCTCTGCCCACCACCACTGAGTAATCTCCATCCATAATAACACAGCTGCTTCAGAGATGTGGCAGGAGGCAGAAGCCCCCCAAATCTAAGCGCCTTTGGTGAGGAGGAGGCAAATCCGCTCTTCGAAAGACAGGCTGCAAGGAACATAAGGCTCCCCAGCCCTCCTAGGGTTTAATGTCTTATTATTTTCCACAGACAGTACCAAAATGAACAGTTTTGTCAGCAGGGACGCTGCTATGCTGGTGTCACTTCCTCTGTGCACACTGTGAGGGAGGGAGGCCGCAGGCTGAGAAATGAGGGAAACTAGAGAAACCAGCTTTTTCGTTATTAGCTATTCATTTGGTTGGAATCTTGCATCTGAAGATTATATGGGGAGGGCGCTGGCAAGAGATCAGTCTTGTACACAGGATTAAATAAGGTTGAGGATTGGAGAACACAAAGAATAAAGCCAAATATAGCATTATCCAATTATTTCTTTCAGTTGCTGTCACAGTCCTGGAGTGTCACCACATCTGTGGCTCTGTTCCGGTTATAACACTGATTGAATTTCTCTTTAACACGTTGTTGGATTAGGGCCGTTTGTTCACTTGAACTGGATGACTCATTTTATTTCTTGGAGACAAGATTAACTGCATGTAATGAGCGCAGTTAGAATAAGTGGCTGGGATGAGCAACAGAGTGCTGCGGGGATGACGTAATTCTGTAGGCTAACGCGGAAGCTGGCGTCGCTCTGGTGCCCTCGACAAGAAAAGCCTGTGGGATTTCTCTTTTGTGTTGTCGCAGAAAATAAGCTGTGTGGCAAACACAACGATGATATTTTGTTCACCAACAGGATCTTCAAAGATAAACAGCACTTCCGTGACGTAAATTAAATCGGCAGAAGTAGAAAGCTAATGCTAATCCTAATTTATGCTCCCTTTACGTACGAAAACAGACGTCCGCTTACATTTTTTATTGTTTTTTAAACCGTCGCTGCCCACATACAGTACTTCCATGCGTCTTTCATGTTGGCATGTTCAGGAATACAACCACTAGAGGGAGCCGCTCAGAGTCAAATCTTTCTTTTATGAACCTCCACTTTTCCTTCGCCACCCAACTCACATTTAATTTCCTGTCCAATCTCCTCCCAGCTGGTCTGTAGTAACGATTTGTCTCTCTCTTCAACCTTTCTTAAGACATGTTAACACTTCATACGTAGGCTATGTGTAAGCTTGTGTTAACCATAGACCTTAGTTAGGGCGCACTCACTCACATTGGGATATTTGTACCATGCCCAAGCACATTTGACCCCGAAAGTCCAGTTTGTCGGACCGTGCTTGACGGTACACGGTACACTTTCTTGGCCCTGGCACAGTTGGAAGAGGTGTGAACGAGCAAAAGTGCGGGTACGACGTATGTACGAGAGGTATGTAGGTGAACAAGTGTGAGTGCGCCCTGAAGGCTTCTTAGCAAAAACCCACTGACTTTGAGAGGAAGGAACCGGAAGAGCTTTTTATCAGGATTCAGGGCTCTGTTCATTTCTTTAGACAGCTTTTTTTTTTCCTTTTCATTTTTTTTTGCCGTGTCCTAAAGGAAATGACATCTCTGAGGACAGCTGACTGACGTCTGAATAAAGTGGACTCTGAGTGTACAAAGTAATTATGTAAAGGCGAGACGACTAATGCACACTCCGACGCTCTCTACTTGACTTAAGTCTCCCATGGTCGCAGCCGATGATAAAATTTCCATTTTTGCACATGCGAGAGTAGTTAACATCCTCTGCTTTTTTGTTTGACTGTGTCACTCTGTGCCTTGCAGCCCTGGGCCATCTAGCACTCATGCGTAGATGGTGTGACAGCATGATTAATTGCGTGGTGTTCGGGGGGCAAACTAAACTAAGCAGATGGATATGTGAGGAGTCCTCGGCAGTGGGGGGAGAAGTAACTGTTTTCTCGCTGTTTGAAAGAGACGACTGGTATAGTGATAAATGAAACCGCAGAAAACATTTCGCTGATGTCCTGGAAAATACGCTGTCTAGGAATCTCCAAACAGTATATTTTTTCAGAAGGATAAATGACTCCTAATCTCCCGTTTTGGCACTTTGATGGCCTTCTGTAATGGCAGCATAAACTATCACGGTCGCATTCGATTTGAAAGAGTGAGAACGGACGTCGGCCGATTTTTACTGCAAATGCAAAGAGAGGGAATAGAGAGGATCTTGCAAAAAATTCCCACTATATTTCTCTTAGTGTGCACTCAGCAAATGCAGATGTGCCAGCGGAGGCAATATCCACAAGTAGTGTCCTGCTCATCAGCTGCTATGATTGGATTAGACTGCAGATTATCATGTAGGGCTGTGAGCACGAGGCGAGCAGAAAAAACATTCCTTCAGAAATTATTAATCACAACAAACCAAGTCTAAAGTGTTTTTCCCCCTCAGAACGCCAAAACAGCCTTACATGTAAGATGAATTATAATATGCAACCGCAAGCACAGCACAACCCCGACTGGTGCAGAACACGTGCATGTTTCTTATGCACGCATTGCAATTTATGGAAACCAAACACAAAGAGGAAACACGTTTCAGTCACTTGAATTTCAATCTCATCACCGACACTGACAGGTTTTTATGATTGCGTTGTGCAATTTTGTTTTTTTTCTTCCGCAATTCTGCCCGGCGATGAGAAAGATGACAGCCGATAACGATCGAGACTCGCAGATGACTGAACACGAATGAGGGGTTTGTTGTACTTTTCCAATTTAGCTGTAATCTCAGCAGGGCATGTAAACACAGGCTGGGTGATAGGGAAAAAGGAGAGCGGGCTTTAAGAACACAGAGGTGGCCTCGATGTGTAATTTGGCATTAACCCTTGTATTACATGTGACTCATGGGAATAACACTGACAAGCGAATGTTTATCGTGGGGATTTTCAGCCTGTGATGGGATTCGAATGCACACACACTGTGACGCCCGGTTGAGAGATGCTCTTGATGACACGCTTGAAGGCACACTAACAGTGAAGCTGGGCTCTTGCAACGTGGAACAACAAATAAAATGTGGCTCGTGCGGATCACCTTTGAGCACAGGGGAGTCCGCTACAGCGCTCCACCACGTCTCCATCGCTACATATCAACAGCTGCAAGACGTTAACTCGTGGGCACAAACTCTGAGGTGCTGGAGAGATGTGTAAAGTACACGGCGACTTGAGATATACATGTCACAGAGTGCAGTGGGGAGTCATGAAGCAGCATTTTAAGAAAGAATTGATGTTTTGATTTTGCTTTAGGGAAGTCAAAGTAATTTCGCTCCTGCTCCGTGTGAATCAACCTAATTATCCCGGATAGATAAATGGATGCTGGGATCCTGATATAACAGTGCTGAAAGCGAATATTCAGGATCTTAACTGAAATAAATCTACTCTCAGGTGTGTTTCCAAGCGCTGTAGACAATCGCAAATAACCCTGCAAATAAAAGGTAATGAATAATAATACAATTTTGAATGCATGAATAAGTAATGACTTTAAAAAGAACTTGTATAGAAAAAGTTTAGAGCCTTAATTTATCCAGGGAAAGACGTAGCAGCATCCTGCCTCTCAGCGTGATACAGGCCTAGTGCGCATGTATACAGCTATTTTTAAAAACACATTTTTTTCCTCCTTCCGTTTTAAAACAATTCCCGTCCGCCACAGCGGTATTTAAAAAAGAAAATCTCTGTCCACATGAAAACGCAGGCTGTCAAGCGATGTCAAGCGCACGCCAAAGCAACAGGTGGCGATATAACCTCTACCGTAAGGCTACGCTGCGTGAAGAGTCATACGTGCGGACTGACACTGGAGTGGAGTTACTCCTCAGTGTCACACTTGAATATAAAGTGATTAATGTGATAGTATAGAGCGTCATAGTTGAAGCCGTTTTGAATCGCCTGATGGCCGTGATACGGTTGCTCGAGCAGATCACTGCCGTTATAGAAGATGCTCATGGTTCCACCGGCTGCTCCACGGCCCGTTTTCAGCAGCGTCCCAGCAGCTCTGCTCCACGGAGAATACGCGCCAAGTCTGTTTCTGATGGAAGTGGACCGCAGCCACGTCAAGCTGCACAGAGCAGATCGAGCCAGACAGGAAGTCAGACAGCGGAACGGCACGGTGCAATTTTCAAAAGAACACCCTGTGCAGACTCTACAGCACAACAAAGTTGGAAATATTAAGCATAAACACACTTAAAACAGACAAACAACTAAACAATTTACCTATGTAGCGTACTCAACCACAGTAGAAGTACAAAAATTAAGGCAAAATGATGAAATATAATAACAGGGCCCAGTGGAACGGGTAAGGCCACTGTCCAAGCTGCCATTTTGGACGAGCTATGAGTGAGAACGTGTCGTCAATGAAGATGAGTTTGTTCAATATTTGAGGCTGCGGCTGAATGTTTTTCTTTTTCTCCGACACCCAGAACCACAAATAACACACCTACTTATTCAACACGGCCGGGGTGCTTTATTACAGAGCTCTTCAAAGCTGTCACCCCGCGGAGAGGCGCCGCTGTGCAACAATGAATTTGGAATTCAATTAACTAAAGCACATCTTGACCTTTGATATTGTCGCACAGCACGAGAGGGGTAGTTATTATGGTGTGTTGTGTAACTGTGTCCTGGTGCAACGTGCAAAAACTGTATGCGTGTGCAAGTTGCAGATTCGTTTTCGAAAAACGGATTCAAACTTTTTTTGCAAACTTTTTTTCCTGCCGTCATCAGCAGCTCCGCGTTTGTCGTTTTCACACTTCTTTTGCTTTCTTGGTGATATTTTACTTCACTTCCTCTCTCGAGCCACCGCTCCGTCTCTATTGATCAAACTTCTTCGTCAGGGCTTTCTTTCATTTTCTGTCTCGGGGGAGATGTATTGACATTCAAAGCCGCCGTCTGTCATATCAATAATTTACAACAGTGACTGCGCCGTGCCATTAAATATACATCAGAACACATGAAACAAATGTTCGTGACGTGTTGTATGTTGTAGCTGTAACTACCGTCCAGTCGATTAACTGCTGCGCCATGAGAGCGCTTTATAAACTGGATGTTTGTCTACATTCATGCCCGTGGCCAAAAGATGATGTGGAAATGAGTTGATTGATTAATTGATGAATGATGCTCTTTAAAAAGCATGCTTCATACAGTGCTTGGAGGAGACTGCAGTTATTGTTCCATCTGAATTATTAACATGAATCCATTTTTTATTTCTAAAGGCCCAAACACTGAGAGGGATAATTGACACGTCTCATTTAAGGAGCACTGCAGGCGTCACAAACACCACAGAATCAAAACAGCATTTTAGGAAAAAAGTTGCTATTCAGGCAGAATCTGTTATTTATTACAGATAGTCTGAGATTCATTTGCAGCTAAAAATGAAACTGTCAACATTTCGAACAACCAGTGATGAAATAAACCCAAGTAATGTTCTTAAGTACAGTTTTGTACACTTAAGTACACTTCCTCTGCATGTATTAGATACATTTAGTTACTAGTAACTCTGCAGATTCAGATTATTCAGTGTTAATAGGCTAGTCATTATGATGTGTTACCAATCAGATATTGTTGTAGGGGGCGCCACAGTGTTGGTTGGTAGGGCTCGCGCCCCGTGTGCAGAGGCTGTGTCCTCGCCACGGCGGCCCGGGGTTCACGTCGAAAACTGTGGCCCTTTGCTGCGTGTCACCACCCCCTCCCCTCATCCCGTTTCCTGTCATATCTCTGAGCTGTCCTGTCAAATGAAGCCAGAAAAAGGCAAAACAAATAAATAAATACTTGCTGCATCAGAGCCAAAGTAGCACATTTTTAAATTAGTTTATTTTTTCGGTAATCTGGCAGAAAAGGGTTAGGTTCACTGATACCGATGATCAGAAAATGATGCAGATGCAGATATGTTGGGTTATAGTGGGTTTCACCTGCATCTCCCATTGACTTCAATACAGCTGGCACCACTGTCCGGCCCTGAAGCGAGATTCAGTGAACAAAATTATTACAAGTGGATCTCCAAGATTCTTCTCCAAGAAGTTTTGTTGATAAGAGCCACATCTCGTCCCGTACTAGAATACCAGACAGACATTAGTTTTTTCATGTATGTGGTTCAATTATGACCTCATGTCCTGTCTGGAAATATCTATGGCATATCTGTAAGTGTCACTGCACAAACAAATATCATGAACATATCATTACTCTGGATTCTCTACAGACAATTTCCTCTGTTACATTTGGCTAAAGGACCCAGATGCAGGAACGCACAGGGGGGAAGCAGGACTGGAAACTTAAAACGAGCTTTAACGTCAAGACAAAAAACTGAAAAGTAAAATCCAAACACTACAACAAAAAGCAACGTACAAATTGAAAAACCAGGAACATACCACAAGGAGACACTGGAAGAGAAAACCACAGGTGATGACACAGGAGGAACTGACAAAGACATCAGGAAGCACACAGGCACTGATTGACAAACAACACACAGGTGCAACACACCACACATGAGGGCAGACTTTCAAAGTAAAACAGGAAATCACACGATAACAAAACAGGAACATGACGTCCTCTGTGTATTCATGTACCGCATCTGGTCAAATATGGATGAAAGATACATTTTCCAGACATATTCTGGATTAGGATTTAAATCTTGGTGAAGATCCCAAGCATGCAGATATAACTTTCTTAATTCTCAGCAGAGAAATATTTAAGCATAATGTTTTGTTAATAATACTGCAGAAAGTGGGCTGGTTAGTTCTGCACACAGACATATAGACTTATGGAAATATGACATCAGTATACAGGGGTGTATAGAGTACAGTGCATTATTTATGACAGATCTCTTATTGATGTCGTTCTGGGTAAGATATTTAGAGCCTATTGATCCTAATATATAATATAATCAAGAATCTATAGATTTCTATCACTCGTTCTTCAGAACAGACGACTTCTCAGGATGTCTCAAATATTAGGAGTTTTGTCTGTGTGCCCTAAATTTGATGAAATATAACTCCGGGACATCAGATATGCAGCTGTCAGTCATTTCAGACACAAACAGGACAGGGCTGTCTGCCCCGTCTCTCTCCTTCTTACCCAACCAGTGGACTCTCTGCTGTCACCAGGCGGTGACGTGTCTTTTAAATGTCTCGTTGGTTAAACACAGGGAGGCTGGAGGAGTGAACAGCAGCAGATCTCCGACCTGACACAGAGAGCAAACTATGTTGTCAAAGTATGCTTCACCTACCTGGTAAATAACCTGGTTTATTGCTTTAATTCTGAAGTGTGCCATTATGGCAAGCCCCCTTAACGCTAGCTTACCCTGCAGCATGTTAGCTAATTAGCTCTGAATTGAAATGTGCTTTCTAAAAATCAGAAATGTCATTCTCAGGGGGTTTAATCACACTGAAAGATGCAATGTGTTTCACGTTTTTAATTTTTATCTTATTCGTCAGGGGTTTGCTCTGTAGCTGGCTGTACAAAGGGGGAAAAAAAGACTATATAGAAGAAAAGATTTCATGAATATTCATGTATCTACAAAGAGACGTAAGCTGATACACTTTGTAACAGGTATAAACAACATCTCTTGATGCCTCCTCTCCTGTACCAGCTGCTGCTGCTGACGCTGCTGTCCATGGCTGACCTCATGTTTCTCTCATCCGCCAGCATCTTCCTCAAATCTTGTGCCTTTCCCTTGTCCTGTTTGAGTTCCCTCTCCAGCTTGGCGCTGGCTGTTTTAGCAGACAGCAGCTGAATATAAAGGAGAAGTTAATTTGTTTTTCTCAAATACAAAAGAGCAACCGATTGATGTGTTAGTGCTAATTTAACACACAGGTGTGAATGTAAAGCAAAAGGAAATGTAATATAAGACTGTGTCAGTTAAGTATTTCAATGCCAACTTTGATTGTCTTGGCTTTCCTCTACCCGCAGGTACAAACTAACACGTACTCTCACTCGTACTGGAGGAAGGGTTAGTAAATGTTGTTAAGATCTGGCTCACCGTAATGATCTCCTCAAGGGTGAAGAAAGTCTGTCCGGCTGTCTGCTGAATCTCTGGCAGGTCATCGGTTTATTGTGAAATGTATTTCTTACCCAGAGAGCACTGGGGCGACTCCTCCGTGTGCATGAGGCAGCATCACCGGCTGCAGAAGTGTGTGAATCAAGACATCTTGCAAAAAACTCTGTCAGCATATCGCAGCATGTTGGTGGTATCCTCCATGCTGGAGTCTGCAGGACTGACACATGCAGTCATCAAAGTGTGTTTCTGTACAGCTTTCCCTCTCTTCATTTTCATCTCTGCGTTAGTGAAGAAAGTAAACACTAGCCAGCTATGGGTTAATTCATTCAAGTGAAAGTTGCACCGGCATGACGGATGGGCACTTTTTAGGATAGTGTGTATAAACACAACCGCGGCACAGAAACTATAATAATTCAAACTTTGATGAGATTTATTTTAGCTTCTGGACCGCGGCTGATGTCAAATAAAGTCTGACTAATAAGTAATTTATTACTCTACACAGACATTAATATTGTAACGTAATGCATTACTTCAAATTAGAGGTAACTGGTAATATGTAATATATTGCATTTTGAAAGTAACCAACACTGGTTGTGATATATTACTGTTACTACTAAGATGTTACTCTGACATTAACACACTTAACAGGGGCTTAGTAAGCTAGCAGCCTGCTTGTAGGCTCTCGTAGACAGTAATAAAGTATTTTGTTGCTAAAGTAGCTTAAAATCAAACCCAGTGGTCCCTTGAATTAATGATGCAAATGTATTTGCCATTTAGCATTTATCCAGTGAATACTACTAACACTACTTAAAAAACTTCTCCATGCATGTGAATATAAGTAAAACAAGGTCTTATTAACATTTATAAAAACTGGAAGTCATGTTACAGCAAACATTAATACATTTTTTCTAGCACTCTGAGGTTTTATTGGTGAAACTAGTTAGTAGTTACTTAAAACTTTGGGAGGACCTGACACACAGACTTATTGTTATATAATATTGTTATATAATGGATTAAGAAGTAAAGCGAGGAAGCTTCAAGCCTTTTCCACACAGCAGAATCCACAGTCACAGCTGGTCTGATGTACAGTAAGCAGACAGGGTGCGTCACAGTCTTGCCACTACATAATATAACCCCTCTGAACGGATCATTTTACAGCAGCAAAGTTTTGTTTACAGCCAGCCAGCACAATTTAGACAGGCACACCCAGAAGTGCCAAGATCTTTCCATTATAAATTAATGAGGGAGATATGAGTTTTTGTGCCGAAAGCTATTGGTCAACAGTTGTGAGTGTGGCTGTGACGCAAAAACTGTAAAATGTCTCCATCTAGTGACTGAACTGCAAACATTCAGTTTTATTTCTAACCTTGTGTGTTTGTGGAGAGCTGTGACATCTATCAGAGGAGTGGTACAAGCTCTGTTTTAAATTATTAGGGCCCGAGCAGGGAACCTGCGAGGCCCTATTGTATTTGCTGGGATTATTATTCATCATTCTGCGCATTAGGCGGCTTTTTGGAGCCCTGAACATACCCCAAAACTCACTAAACTTGGAATATACGTCACACCTGGCGAAATTTTTAAAAAATCTGTTGTTGTTCTGAATTTTCACCACTAGGTGCCGCTATTATCAAGTAAAGTGCGTTTTGCCTAATAACTCCCATATACTTTGTCGCACATTCAAAAACCTTATGTCCACGCGTTCAGTGAATTGTGCTGAATCTAGTGATATAGGCCACGCCCATATCCGCCTACCGTTTTTTTTTTTTGTGAAAGATTTGGTGAAAATCGGCCAATAGGGGGCGCTTTTATTGCTAAATGACAAAACAACAGCTTGACTGCCTTGACTTTTGATTCCTCAATGGAAGTTCTTGCATCAACAAGCCCCGACAGCAGCACATCGCAACAGCAGCATGCCCCGACGCGCGTGGACTGAGAGGGCCCGTTCATCGCTGCTTGCAGATTGAATTTTTTCTTAATTTCTATATGTAAATATTAGCATGTTAGCTCAATAGCTTCCAGGTCATGTGATCAATTGACTCAGAATCATGTTGGGATCATGTAACTACACTGGCTGCATGAGATACGCCTCTTGTTTTTACATTTTACATCTCTAAATATTTTTTATTAATTTTTAGAAATTTCTATATGTAAATATTAGCATGTTAGCTCAAAAGCTTCCAGGTCATGTGATCAATTGACTCAAAATCATTCTGGGATCATGTAACTACACTGGCTGCATGAGATACGCCTCTTGTTTTTACATTTTACATCTCTAAATATTTTTTATTAATTTCTATATGTAAATATTAGCATGTTAGCTCAATAGCTTCCAGGTCATGTGATCAATTGACTCAAAATGAGTGTGGGATCATGTAACTACACTGGCTGCATGAGATACGCCTCTTGTTTTTACATTTTACATCTTTTCATATTTTTTATTAATTTTTATTAATTTTTATTAAGTTTTATAGGTAAATATTAGCATGTTAGCTCAATAGCTTCCAGGTCATGTGATCAATTGACTCAAAATCATGTTGGGATCATGTAACTACACTGGCTGCATGAGATACGCCTCTTGTTTTTACATTTTACATCTCTAAATATGTTTTTATTAATTTCTATATACAAATATTAGCATGTTAGCTCAATAGCTCCCAGGTCATTTGATCAATTGACTCAAAATCAGTGTGGGATCATGTAACTACACTGGCTGCATGAGTCATGGGTCACCAGATTTGGCCCGTAGCTCGTTACACATGAGTATGTTAATTCGATACTACAACTGCCCTCATGTGCAGCACGATAGCTCAGTAGCGCCCCCTAATGCCCCCTTATGGCTTTTCCCATTAATTTTTTTTCATATCTACGCCTCGTACTTTATTTCACTAGGCCTACAGATTTAACGCCACAGACTTCACAGTCACCAAGACTCATCCTCATACCTTGATGATGAAAAGTTGTAAAAAGCTTTCGCCTACATTATTCCTGGTGGGCATGACAGTCTGAACTTTCAATGCTTGGCCACTGTAAATTTATATCGCACATTTAAAACAAATACAATGTAGCACAAAGAGCTTCACACAATAAAAGCAAGCACAACAAAACAGAAGTGAAACCAAAAGACACACACACACACACACACTTTCTCTCACACATAACACACACGCTATCTTTCGCTCAGCTATGTGCTGTGATGACAAACATCATCCAATTTACATGACATTCACAGGCTGTTTTCTCCAAATCATACATTACAACATGACATATAATTGATGGGTGAGCTCTAGGGCCACATAGTGGACAAACTTGCCCTCTGCGTCTGCCCTCCGACGGCGCCACGGCCCGACGTACGTGGGGGGACGAGGGCCCGTTCACCGCTGCTTGCAGCTTTAATTTCTTTTGTCTTTATTTTTTCAAGATCTTTATAATATTTGAAGCTGATAAGAGTTGAGCTCCTCAGCTTTAAGTCTCATTTAGGTAATTGTTTTGGTTTGTTGTGGACCACAAACTCCACATCCATGTACTGTTAGCTGCAGAGCTTACCGGGAGCCAACCAGACTGGGGGCATTGGGGTAGTGTCGGTGTTTACAGGGCTAGTTCAAGAGCTTTAGACAGTGATGGGCACGGCTAGCTGGTTGGTAAGCTATCTTTTTCAACAATATATAGGCGTCATAATATCAAAACTGTTATTTCTTCACATTTTTTGGATGTTTTCAATTAAAATTCCAACATATTGCGCCTTTATTGCAAATAAACTGATCACTTTCTCACAAGAGTTAGATGGCAACACCCCGCTCTCATCCGTCTCAGCAGTGAGTCTTATCCTGGCTAACAATATATAACATTCTAGTGAGCTTTCAATGTGCTGGTAGGTGGCTTTTGCTACCCTTGGTAAGGCTGTTTCCAACTGATTTCAGTTTTTCTGCTACGCTGAGCTACTATAAGAGTGGTATCAATGTCAGACTATGTTTTTTTAAAAAACTCTACTGTTTATTTTACAAGCACGTGTTCAGACTTTTGGCTCAGATACATCACCATTCACACTGGGGACGATAATCAAATGTCAGTCAGAATTTAATCAGTAAACCTCAGTAGGGTGATATAAAATGTCAGCTACAATGTGTGAACTTCCTGTGTGAGCACCTCATTTAGCAGAATTTGTTCAATGTCACCGCGACCCCCTTTGGAAGATGTCCGTCAGCGGTTCCCACACTGCCTGAGGGACACAATGAGGCCAGAAAGTTCGTCAGCAGGTCACTCTTAATTGCACTGCAAAGGGTATTTCGCTCTTTATTTTAAATTCCACACCATCACGTCCTTCTTGCCTCCTCATTATCCCCCCTCTGAGAGATGGAGGTAGATGGATGTACATGTGTCCTTCACGGGCTGAATTTTAAGCAGTTTATTGAATTAAACATCCTGATAGCCTGGGAGGAAATCCCCTGTCAGTGCTCTGCTGGTTAAAAAATTGGTGCAAAGCGGCCGAGGGATTAATTTATTAATACATACGAGAATCATGTGATTTTAAGGCCAGTTTCACATTTTGTGACAGTTTTGTTTGTTTAGGTTGACAAATAACTTTCTAACTATTATAAATTAGTCTCCATTGCCTCGAACAAACATCTCATGTTCAAGGTTTATTTGCACAAAGATTGCTTCTGAGTATTCCTTCTTGCAAATAGTTATTTTCTAAATGTGACCACCGGGAGATGGAAAATGTTAATGATGCCTGAGTTTAGTTTTAATTAAAAGATGAGAGAGAATGGCCAACACCCCGAGGCATGGAGGAGGACTGTTGGGATTTTATGATTTCAAGCTCAGACTTTTGAAATATGAGCTTGTCTCACTGATCACACAGCGCTGTTTGCAAACACAGCATCGCTCAAAAGATTACTTGGAATAACTTTTAAAGAAGAACGCGAGAGATGTTTATCAGAGTCGAAGAAGATATAAATAAGGAAAGCTTGATACACAGCGCTAAATGAATCTCACTGAATTCCACTTTCTTCCTCAAATGTGTCCGTTGATGGTAGTTGCACATAATTATCCTGCCATTATGGAAACATAACAGTAGCTCAGCTTTCACACAGTAGCCTAAGAGTAAATCATATGCAATCATTAATTTATTTTCTTACACATGTTTTTCTTCTCTTGACAAGTCAGAACATCTTCCATCTCATTTTGACCCTTTTGTCTTATTCTCCAACACTACCACCTGAGGTCTCTATACATTAGAAATGGTCCATTAATTGCAGACAATTAAAATCTCTCTGAACACAAACATCACCATGAGACGTGAATATGACCTTGACAGGAAACATCTGGTACTTTTAAGCTAATTCATTCATTGTGTTGCCTCATGATGTTTTACAAAAAAGAGAAATGTCACACAAACAGTAATCCTTCAGTGAAATGCCAAAAACCTGAAGAAAATTGTCACCTAGTATCAGTCGAGTGAGTCATGCCACTTTGTTTACGTGTGGTGGACCCTGCCACCTTTCTAGCTTCAGTGTTCTGAGGACATTATTTTCCTCTGAGGGCAGCTTGTTCATTCGTTTTATAGACGCTATGTTTGTATTATTAGTTCACTGATATTGTAAATATTCAAGATTTTGAACTTCTTCTCCGAAACTACGAAATACTCCTTTAAGGTAAAAACCTGCCCAATGCTGCGTTCAAGTACTCTTTCTGAAAGTTTTACAAGTTTAGTTTTGTGTGATTTTGGTCTGAAATAAATTAGAAACTATTTTTAAAATCGCTAATTATGGTGATACACGGTTTCATTTAGATAGACTAAGATTTAAAAAAAAAATTGTAATCTGAAAAGTAACTTGTAGCTAAAAAGTTGATTCCAGACCGGAGACTGTCGAGTGAGGGCTTGTCTGCGTGTTGAGTTTAATATTTCCGACAGCACCTGAAGGCGTCATCTCTTACAGTGCGGGGTGTCATGGCGCAGAGGAGGCCGAAGAGATCCGCGGCGTCAAACTTTCACTCCAGCTCGATTTCTGCCGTGTTAACGCCTCATACTCATTAAAATCGTTAACATCAGCTGAAGACAAGTGCTGGTAAGTTGTCTAAAAAGTGAGTTGGCGTGTTTATGAAGGTGGTTATTTTCTCGAAGCGGAGGACAGACGGACGGTTGTTAGCAGCGACGTTACGTCCGTTAGAAAAATTAGAAAAATAACCTGACGAGCTTCGTACAAACATGACATTACTTTAATGTCGGCTGTAAAATGGAGCTCTGCAGAGTCTTAAGTAGTCTGTCATTAACATTATGGAAATACCCTTTACATCACTTTGAGAATGAAGTCGTCATGTTGTTGAAAGTTGATTAAGCTAGCTAGACAGAAGTTGCTAAACAGTTTTCGTGTTGTTGTGTCATTAGCATAATAAGTGTGCCTCAGGTTATAGACACACTTCATCTCTGTGTGTGGCTTTGGGGCCTAGCTGTGTATTATGAGTATGATAGCACTGTGTACTACATTTGAATACATATTGAATATCTTTTTTTTTTTTGTCAAAGCAGTTTCAGACTGAGGCCTCACTGTGCTCAGCATGTCTGGGCTGCATGATGCAAATGTTTATAATTATTTCCAACTGTAAGTTACAGGAGCAGGAGGAGTTAGAGGGATGTAGGAGGCAGAGGGAGCTCACTGCCTGGTGTTTGAGATGGTGGAGAGGTCTGAGACATGACATTAAAATAAGCGTATTTTGCCCTGAATTTTATAAACAGGACTAATCAGTAATAAGCTGTTTTACACTTCTCAAAATGAGTCAGAGATATTGGGATATTTAAGTTTCACTTGATTGTTTATTCCGTGAATATGTGTTTTGGTCCCCAAAAAAATTGTGACTAGGTCTGCACGATATGATCAATGATTATGGATGATTAAATTCTATATCACAATTCTCATTGTCATTGAAAAACCAGTAAAATCATGATGATGTGGCATTTCTCCCTGTCTCTGCCAAACAAAAATGTTTTATTGCATCTGGAGAACAAGGTTGTAGGCCAGAGCATCTCTGCAAAACTAAAAAATGTCATAACTTTTGTAACTATAACTGTGAATTAAATGTTGTGGGGTAAAAGAGTACATTTATATATTAAAACATCACTTTCCCATTATACAGTATTGCACGATTCTAATTATTAGTTATTGTTACTACTGACCCACAAAGGAATGAAAACAGAAGGTTTTTTTCGGGGTTGAACAAACTCTTTATTATTATTTTACATAATATTATGCTCTGACCGACATGAAACTCGATATAAACTTGAAATATCTATCATTTTATAATGCTATTATAGAAGAATTCAGTACCGTAGATAAGCCAATGTACACAGTACAATAACCATCAATTTTCATACTGCTCTATACTTTGAAAACCCTAAAATAAAGTACTTGTTTATACTCGACGCTTGGCTGGACATGTGCTGACTGAGACCCTGCTTGATAATGGGTTGTTGATTTTCAAGGAAAGTGATTTGAAACCAATATTCAAGTAGGCCTCTTGCTCTGTGTGTTCATCAACAACAACAAAAGTGCAAGGTTCAGATGAGACACTGCTCTATCACCATACAAGTGATGCATCCACTAACCCTAACCCTATATCTCACACCGCCTCCTTATCTGAGAGCTGCTGCTGCTAGTGGCCTCGTGCTGGCCCTCCTCCGTGGGGAATGAGAGGAGTGTGGCGTGGTTGCCTTTTTATGGCCAGGCCAGGCTCAGCTGTGGAGAACCAGGGGTTTATGTCACTCCGCTCTGATGGTTGCCTCGGCCCCAGCAGCCTGTAGCGACAGCACAGAGAGCAGCTGTCTTAGTGTGGCTGTTAGGATACCAGGTGCTGTTCTGGACCACATCATTCTGGGTACTGTCTTTATCCCAGAATGGGTCAACGTGATGATGATTTCATGTCTGTGTTGCTGCAGAAAAAGCCTTCCAGGTTAAATGCAGCTTTTAATGTGTTCATCTGATAATCAAAGTAGACAGCGCTTAATATTTGCCTACTAAAACACTAAATTTGAACAGCCAAGCTTCAGCAAGGTAATTCTGCGGACAGTAGAGCTGTTGTTCTGTAAGGCTGACTGTTACTGAGATGGGAAAAAAATGCAAAACAGTGTTGAAGCCTTTATGCAAATTGTCTTTGGAAGTAATTGCAAGCTTGCACCAGCAAGGGGCAATGCTAGCGGTCAAACCAAGAGACAGAGACCAGACTGTAAGCAGCTACATGTAAGCTGAGCCTGTTTTTGATTTACACTGTTTACATGCAGAGAAAGGCTCGACTTGGACTCTTGGAAGCCACATAATTGTATGAAGCTGTGGCACAGTGTCATGTCTTGCAGTGGATAAATGAACCCAACTTTATTTTCTTTGCAAGATGATGATAATCCTTTCATGTATTTGTATAGTAATGTTTTTGTTCCCTTGAGTCTTCTGCCTTTGAATGTCTTACCTTTTTACTCTACGAATGTGGATCTTGATCTCTCGGTTTGTCGGCCCACCACTTGGTCCAGATTCAATTATCTCAGCAACAATTTGATGGATTGATGTGACATTTTGTAAAGACATTCATGGTCCCTCAAAGGAGGAATCTGACTTTTATGATCCCCTGATTTTTCCTCTATAGCCACCATCAGGTTGATGTTTGTAGATTTAGTAAAATATCTCGACTAAGCTTGCCACAATAGTCTGTGTTACCATACGGTTTTTGGGCATACACCAATTACATTACTTGTCCACAATCATAAACTGAAAGTGTCTGCTATGTGCAGCGGAGCCGCGGCACGAGTAAGAAGAGTAAGGACTCCGAGAGTTGACCAACAAGATGATGAGTGAGGATTTGTTGTCGCAACAAAGCAAAAAGAAAAAGCGCCTATTTTGCAGTATCTCAGATTTTAACCCAATGCAAATAGGGAACCTGATAACGTTAGTGAGGGGAAAGGAGTTGCTTACCTCACTGAGAAGTTGGAGGGGTGCAGCTGTTCATCAAACATCTAACTGAGCTGCTTCTTGTCCATTACTCCCACAGAAAACTACTACCTGTAATATTTCAAACTAATCTGCGTTCAGATGGCAGATTCATATGAAATTTAGTTAATAAATTCATATAATTCTTACTTAATCCTCAATTTTTATATCCAGCACCATAATCAGGTCAAAATATACTTTGCCCTTGGTGATAGGTCACCTGGTAGGGCCTCGGTAGAGTCCCCAGCAGTGGCCCAGGATCAGTTCCAGCCTGTTGCCCTTTGCTGCATGTCTTCTCCCGTTTCCTGTCAGTCAGTTGTACTTTGTGTTTGCTTGTTATTGGCAAAAGCTAGCATGCTAACGTGTAAAACTAAGAAGATAACAATGGTAAACATTTGATCCCAACATCAGCATGTAATCACTGTCATGAGCATGGTAGCATGCTGACTGTACTCTGTTGCAGTCATAGAGCTGCTGGCATGTCTGTAGACTGTTGTTGGATGTTTTAAATCTGATTCACTTGCTTCATTTAGTCAAGTCCTTACAAACAAGTAAAAGAAGACTGTCTATTTCCAGTAATTCTGATTGATTCACTAGTATCATGGTTCCCAAAATAGGCCGTCTCTACAACCTTTTTAAGGAATAGTACATAATGTTCGCCACCAATCCTCTAGAGTTTTTGCCAGGACATTTCTAAAGTACTGTGACTAACAGCATTGTACCTCTCTGAGTGTTTTCGTCCTGGATGTAACTGCAGGTCATGAGTTTAGCTCCAGGGGGCAGACAGGCTAATGCTGTTTTGGTATGTGATGAAAGGGGGCATAGGGTCCCTTTCACCTATATCGCCGTCCTGTGTAGGTGGTATACTGGCTGTTACACAGGTCTCTCTGTACTCCTCACTCATAGCAGTGACATTGTTTCCACTCACCACTGTTTCCCTCCCTCTCACCTACTCTCGTTCCTTCGAGAGTATAAATTTCTGTCGGCTATTCTGGGAGCTGGTTGGTAAACACACTGATTAAAAGTTGCTCAATACAATACTCACAGTTAGCGTATTGATCCACCCTCTATTTAAAGATTTTGACAAATTTTCCTCTTCTTATAATGTGTACTAAAAGATGAAACGGTGAAAGAACAGATGTGACAGTAAAATGTCTCCACTGAACATTTTCAGTCGACTGAGCGAAAGGAAACCTTGTCACATCTATGTAAGGAAATGTCATTATCGAGTCTAAAGCGAGGACTTCCAGAGAAGTTACAAAGATGTGTTTTTTTCAGTGCAGGTCTGGGTTGTAAAGTCCTGTCTGCCCTTCAGAAGAGCAGTTTGATCCCTCACAGACTCTATGTGCACCGCTGCATTGTTGAACCCTTGTGTGGAATGTGCATGTGAAAACCTTTTGGCCAGAGGACCAGGGGCTTTATTACAACCTTTAAACAAATCTCTGAAAGAAGATACCTGTGTATTTTGAGAAGGAATGATCATCTCCAAATATTGACACGAATCCTCAATAGGCCTTCCAGTTTTTCCCACAGGTTCTGAATGTACTGTGGTGGTGGTGGTGGGTGGCACGGTATGTGACGGGCAGGTCCAGTAATAAACTAGTCAAACAAAGGTTGATGAATAACTGTATTTATTGGAGATGTAGCACACAGCTCCTAGCAGTGCTGGTACTGGAGGACAGGTCAATTAGTAAAATAATAATCAGAATCATCACAATCAGAAGATACTCAAACAGGAGGCAGAAAAGGCTTTTGACTGGTTGAGCGTGCGCCCAAAGTACCAAGCCTGTAGTCCAGCGGCATGTCGACAGAAAGTCCAAAAACACAGTTTAGAAATAATGAATCTCGTAGCCAACTGTAAGTGTAGGCTGTATATCCAAGTATAAATCTCTGAGAACTGTTCATACAATCTACTTTACACTTGGCAGGTTTGTTGCTGAGGACCCAAGGAAGTGGAGTGTTGACTTTGGTGCAATTTGGACACGCTACATGTTCAATATTAATACTTTTTGAATAAACAGTGAACACCGCTGTTTGCTGCAGCCCCCTGGCTTCATTGCTCTGCAGACAGAAGCTGGGCTCCCACACGATCCCTCTCAAGTACTGTTGGGGAAGCAGACGTAAACAAAATGGAAAGTAGCGTGCGTGGTGTAACAACTTGCTGTAGCAACGCTTGGCAGTGAGAAAAAAACAAAAGCAGAAGGTTAAATGAGTCTGGTTGAGCGGGGAGACATGGTCAGCACAGGTTTTTTGCTCTTCAGCGAGAACAGGAGGTGAGATTTTAAGTTTCTGTCAACCGTAGTATGCTAGCACTGGGGAGCCTCTCTCATTGGTTGCTGTGGTCCAGCTTGGATATTAAAAATGGCGCTACACTAGTATCATTAATGTGAACACGTTCATAATGAGCTCCTGTTCCTGTTTGTCTGCTGCGATCAGAGCAGCGCTGTGGTTCTGTGGAAACTCATCGCAGAATATTATGACAGGACTCTGTGTTTTGGTCTGATGGCGGTCAGGAGGCCCGGGCTCAGCTGGTTACTCTCTCAAAGACCACTCACTTAAGCTGACTGACCACAGAGTCATACCAGTGGGGGGGGTTTATACTCTCCCCACAGCGTCAGCCCACGGTATGTTAGGTGTTCTCTCTAAATCCCCCCCCCACCCCTGCCTGGAAATGGACACTGCTGGTGTATTTATAGCCCCTGAGCACAAGCGAGCTCTCTTTCTTAAACGCGAGCGAGGAGCTGGTCATATTCAGAAGAGTCGCGCTGAGCGTCGCTGTCGTATATTCTAGACTGTTGTCTGCTGTCACTTTGCTTGTGAAACGCACTTGGAGGGGCTCGTCAGGTAGGGGAAAGAACAGATTGGGTGTTTTTAATCAAAATGTATTGATTTACTTCAGTTAATGACCTGTTTCATGTTTGGTTTCATCATACTCAAAATTACGATCACCTAACAGTGAAATTAACTCAAGGAAATGAATCAAGTGTTTTCTTTTAGGTACTTTCATCTGACACGGACATTGTAGAAATTGAACTTCACTCATGTCTCTGTTTGAACTCATGTTCGGACCTTTTTTAACTGGGAAACTTTCTTGAATGTTGTTGAAAGTCATCATAGCCATTTCTCATTTCTTTCATCATTATAGACCACCGTTTATGGATTCAGTTTGTCAGTTGTATACATGTTGTAAAGCTGCCAGGATTAGTCGGTTTATTGATTTGTCAATTTTTATTTATTATTATTAGTAATCCATTCACCATTTAATCCATATCAAGCAAAACTTCCCCAGTTCTGTCTGCTGTTTGTGAGCATTTACTGGTTTTCTTGGTCTTGAATGATTGTGAACTGATTATTTGGGTGAGTTTAAGTAAAGTGATGTCATTTTCTGAACTTAACAGACTGTTGTACCAACTGTCATTATATCCACATTACTGTTACATTAATATTTTTAATAGTACTTATGGTCATCCCTACAATATTATTGCAATAGCGATATTGAGGAAAATACAAAACAACTATTGTGATATTTGATTTTGTCCTAGTGTTACGAAGTGCTAATGAGATGTCAAAATGTTGAGATATATTGTGTATCAGGATTTAGCCTAAGAATATTGCAACATAAGTTGAAGGCCATATGGCCCAGCTCTACTTGGTACATATTACATAACATATACATGTATGTAACATGTGTTGGTCTGGATTTTGATGTATGTTTCTGGTGTGTATCTGTTCTAGATAAAAACAGGATTCTGAGCACAACCAACAGAAACTGAGACACCCAGAGAGAGGAGAGATGGAAAAGCCAGTCCTGCAGACACAACCATCCACCCTGCCTTTCTTCGACACGGCCCACGCCTTCAACCTGCTGCGGGGGATCCATGAACTCCGTGCTGAACGGAAGTTTTTCGATGTGACTCTCTGTGCCGAGGGCCGCGAGTTCCACTGTCACCGCACAGTGTTAGCCGCTGCCAGCACCTACTTCAGGGCTATGTTCGCTGGAACGTTGAGGGAGAGTGCTATGGACCGAGTGGTTCTTCACGAGGTGTCAGCTGAGCTTTTAGGTCTTCTGGTGGACTTCTGCTACACTGGACGGGTCACGGTCACTCAGGACAACGTGGACGTCCTGCTGAAGACGGCTGATCTGTTTCAGTTCCCCTCCGTCAAAGAGGCCTGTTGTGCCTTTCTGGAGCAGCGGCTGGATGTTTCCAACTGCTTAGAGATCCAGGACTTTGCAGAGGCCTACGCTTGCAGAGAGCTAGCGTCCAGTGCTCGTCGCTTTGTCCTAAAAAACATAATGGAGCTGGCTAAAGGGACGGACTTTGAGCGGTTGCCGTGGAAGCGCTTGCTTGAGTTTGTGTCAGACGATGAGCTTTCTGTGGACAAGGAGGAGACAGTTTATCAGATTGCAGTGCGCTGGGTTAAGGCTGACCTCCAGCGGAGACTTCACTACTGGCCCGAGCTCCTCCAGCAGGTCCGACTGCCTTTCGTCAGGAGGTTCTTTCTGTTGGCTCGCGTGGAGAGCGACCCACTCGTCTACCTTTCACCCACCTGTCTCCGCATGGTGAACGAAGCTCGCAGCTTCCAGTCCTGTGAGTACGACCGCCATGACAGGCCCTGCCACCGAATGCGGCCGCGGCCATCCACGGGACTGGCAGAAATCTTGGTGGTGGTCGGAGGTTGCGACCAGGACTGTGATGAGCTGGTCACAGTGGACTGTTACAACCCTCAGACCGGACAGTGGCGCTACCTGGCTGAGTTCCCTGACCACCTGGGAGGAGGTTACAGCATCGCTGCCCTTGGAAACGATATGTATGTCTCAGGTAAGTTATTTTAACAGATATTTTGCATCAGATTTCATTATTGTGAATGGAAATTTGTGTTCAGTGTAGAAAACTGAAATGAGGGACTGAGGATAATCCTAAAATCCCCAAATTAATGTTGTTCTGTCTGATTCTTGTGTGTTTCTTGACGCAAGAGATCCAGTTTAACTTGTGTCCCACTTCCTGTCAGACAAGTCACAGACGTTGTGCAGTGGTTACCATTTCTGTGTATATTAGATTCACTGTGGTGTGAAAGCTTGAGTCGGTAGATTTCCATTCCCGTTCCTGCATCTTATGAAATGGCCGTCTGACTGTGCTTATAAATAAACTGCAGCTCTTTGGCTAGTTGCTCTATGTGTGAACAAGGCAAAGTGAGGCAGGACATGGTGTGCTGCCAGGACAGCAGTGGCGCTATCATCACCATCGTCTTCCTCATCTTCACCACCCAGTGGACTGGCCTATCCTGGAGAGAGTGTGTTTCCCCTGAGAAATCATCCCAAAGCTTCACACAGAGCTTGTGTTCCCTGTAAGACTTTGGTGGTGGGCCATAAATGTAGCAGTGTTAGTTCACTCCCTCGACGACAGAAATAACAGCAGTATATGATTGCATAATGTTGACAGGCAGATTTTGTTTTTATAACCTCAGATACAGTTTCTGTGGAACAACATTTGAGATATGGTTATTTATGTATTTGGTGCAAGCGATATTTAATTTGAATAAAAAATGTAATTGAAACTTCAGAGTACATAGGGTTTTTTAAAGGCAACAGAGAAGATTGAAATATTATATCTTTGCATCTAGACAGAAAGAGAAGGAGGACTGCAACTAGTTACTGTAAAAATATGGAATGAAGAGTCTGCAGATCCTATCAAGAGTCCTAAAGCTGTAAATTGTCAAATATAGGCCACTATTTCCATCATATGAAATGTCTTAAATTTTGAGATGAAGCCTCAACCCAGGAGAAATTGTATAGATGGTCAGGTGACACCACGTGGTGATTAAATTTGAGGACGATTACCTGACATTGTTGGTGGAGCTACATAAACATTTCTAATGTACTGCCTGCTACAGGATGTCAAAACAGATTTAAAGTTGGTTTATGATCCACAACGCACACACTGATTTTGCAGAAGCGCAGCACACTGTTGTTGCACACACGTAGAGCCAAACATGTCATTGGCGGCGTGGACATTTTTTTGTTGTTGTTTTCCACACTGGATGCTGTTACCCAGAAGCCACTGTGTTAGTTAATAAGCCCCACGCACTACCAAACGGCCACACCAAAGAAGGAAGTAATAATATGACTACTGAGGAGCATGTTCAACCTCACAATATTAACTGTTGAGACGTCCTATCTGCATCCTCCAGGTGGCTCTGACGGCTCTCGCCTCTATGATGGCGTGTGGCGCTACAACTCCAGTGTGAACGAGTGGACGGAGGTGTCCCCAATGCTGAAGGCTCGCGAGTACCACAGCTCCTGTGTGCTGAAAGGTCAGCTGTACGTGGTGGCGTCTGACAGCACCGAACGCTACGATCACGCTCTGGACTGCTGGGAGGCCTTACCACCCATGCAGCACCCGATGGACAACTGCTCCACCACCACGTGCAGCGGACGCCTGTATGCTATAGGCTCTCTGACCGGGGAGGACACCATGACCATCCAGAGCTACGACACAGACACCAACCGCTGGTCCGTGGTCAGCTGCGGACAGCTGCCGCCATGGTCCTTCACACCCAAAACTGTGACCCTCAAAAGCCTCATCTACTTTGTCAGGTGAGTTACACATCCAAACTCATGACACATCGGTGTTGCGATGGTCCATAAAGTTAGCTTGAAAACTTCTGAGGCAGTTATAGTTTTGGCAGCAGTTTGACTTTGGTGTGTTTCTATTCGTAGGGATGACTCAGCTGAGGTTGATGTTTATAATCCTCAGAAGAACGAGTGGGACAAGATTAGTCCGATGACCCAGGTTTGTATTTCACGTCTGACTCTTGTCTGCATGCTTCATTAACGATCGTTTGTGATCTCTTATAGTCCTTGTTTAATCATTAAGGTATTTCCTGTTTTCGAAAATATAACACATCACCAGTTTTCCTCGTGCTTACATTGTGACGTGTGTGTCCATGTGTGTGGTTAAAATAAAGTATAAAGCATAATATATTTACACTCACTCACTTTTAATAAACCATCTGTGATATGTATTTGCTTATTTAAGTTTAATTTGTGGTTATGGATTACAATGTGATTTAAAAAATTATATATTTCTTTTATCCAGGTCCATGTTGGCGGCAGTGTGGCCGTCCTAGGCGGAAAATTATACGTCTCTGGCGGTTACGACAACACGTTCGAGCTGTCAGACGTGGTGGAAGCCTATGACCCAACCACCCGCTCGTGGTCTCTCGCTGGACGACTACCTCAGCCGACCTTCTGGCACGGCAGCGTCAGCATTTTCCGACAGTTCATGCCGCAGGTGTCCAGCGCGTTCGAACCTACTGACATCCCCGAGTCAAACGCCATTCACCTGCATCGGCACCAACGCCACCAAGCGCTCCACAATCTCAACAACAATATCAACCAGAACCAGAACCAGGATGTGAACCCAGCGCACTGAGTTCGGACCTGTGACATTTTTCAGCCTGCTCTCCCTCATTTGTGCCATGAGTAGTTTACCTCATCACTATGCTGAAGTGTGAAGAAGTCGGAGCTCCTTCTTATCCACTTGACTACCACGCTGTCATACTGATAATCCTTCAAGTCTGTTGAACAGATGATTTACTAAATGGGCTGATGTTTGTTCAAGGTTGGAGAAGATAACCAAACCAAACCAAAGGGTTAGTTCACAGGGTCGGGTTAGGCTTGAACAGAACTAGTGTACGACCTCGCTGGAAATGTTGTGTTTTTAGTTGTTCAGAGCGGCTACAACCAAAGGCAGAGGGAAAAGCGGGCCTTAGAAAGGGGGGGGAGGTATGATATGATTCAAATACAGGGATAACAGTGTAAATCTTCAGACTGTGCCTCGTTGTGTTGGACTGGGTTGTTCACATGAAACGTGAGAGAAGTAGTTGTGTGACGAATGAAAAAGGAGAAGTTGAAACCGTGGCTCCTGTCCCACAGCTGACCAATCACAGCATGTCGTGGGTGTTAATGTCAGATTTTTAGATTTTGGAAAGTTACAGAAATTGTTACAGGGGAGGGCGTTCATAAAATGTTCAAGAAGCAAACTGGCAGCTTCATCTGTACAGGAATTTTCTCTCGTAAAGCCAAAATATACTGTTGGACAGCATTTTTCCGATAAAGCAGCTTTGTGTCGTTTTCTGGAAAAAATGGTGCCGGTCCTCTTGTCCTGGAAGATTTCAGTGTCCTGGACAAATTCTAGTCAGGCATTACCTGTGTTTACTGAGCGATGAACCAATCACCCAACTTGTAATACGATTCAAATTATGCTTGGAGGGAATGATTTTCACCAAAGATTATGGACTGAGAGATTAAAAGTACATCACACTACAGAAAGGTTATTACTGAGTAATGAAAACTCTGTTCTTTGCCTCATTTTACTGCATCAGGCAGTAAACGACGATGAGCTTATCGTTGTCCAGCTGAGGCAGGAGAACGGACAACACCCACTGTGACTACAGTGTGGTGGTGTTTTTCCCTCATTGGCCACAAAGGGCGGCAACAAGTTTATTTTACACTACAAAAGAAAAAGTGGGACAAAGGTGAGATTTATGCTTGATGTCTATTTTCCAAACTGCTTGTTTTGGTTACAAGAAAACGACGGCCGTCCCCTGATCTTTTCTCTGTGAACCATCCAGGACTTATGGAAGAGACAGACCCGAATATGGTCAGGTGTTTCTGTGTGTGGACATCGTTCTGTTGGCAGCGAGTTACAGTGTTTGTTGTAAAAACACAAGACATGAAGGGAAACTTGCATATCATGTTAGCAGGTCTTGAGGTACTACCGCATATGTGAAAAAGGTTGTATAAAGCTTTTCTCTCAGAATGAGCCGCGCCAAATCTGATTCTGAGTCCAATCGATTTGCCTCAAGTGTTTGTCGAGTTGCATTCTGGGTTATGTAGTTTGGACAAGACAATCTCTGGTTCTGCTGCTTTGATTTTGATCCTTTTTTTTTTCTGTTCACCATGAATCTGACATTGTTAAAGGAGTGTGATGCTAAAGAGTTCGAGTACACTTTTATATCTTTTTATCAGTTTGAATCCCAAAGAAGGAGACCGACGTTTGGTCAGAAACGGCAATAATCTGATTACATTCCAAAAAACGGACAGCGATCACAATCGATATCTAACACTAAACAGACATATTGCTGAATAGGACGGGTTGGAATATGTTGTACTCACAGGTGTGCTGAGTAATCCTCTGTCATCATAGTAGATCTTCAGGATGCATGCGATGTCAACCTGCTAGTGATAAATAACGCTGCGCAGCATCTCCCTGTGTCCCCTCCTAGACCTTTAAACTGGGCTTCATCAGCCTTTATAACCACCATTCAAATGTGCATGAAATATTTTCTTTAAAAAATTGTATTTATGGATGTTTTGTATGTTTATTTATGAATATATTTGTGCTGTGGCTGCTTAAGATGTCTCTACCTGTTAGTTGCAAGACCTCTTGGTAAATGTCACAACTGGAAGTGCAGAAGAATCTCAGTTTGTTTGTTCTCATGTAAAATGATTTTTTTGCTTTAATGGTAATAGTATTTTGAGTGTTTTTACGGTGACGTTAATGCATCCTTTGTTTTCCTAGTTTTCATACGAGTTTGTGTTGTTGAATCAGTTTTGTAAATACAGTATATTCTTAACCTTACGTACTGTGTTTGTATAATGTTTACAGAGTGGTTACCCTGAAATGAAAACCCCAGGCAGGTCTGAGAGTTTTATTTTGCCGAGTCACATTTGATGAGCTGTTAGCAGGTTTGCTAAAATATTTCTTACAAACGATGGACAGTAGTTGTTGCTGAGAGTGAAAAGACAAGTGCGTTTAGTTTGTTATAAATAGCAAGAGGAAGCTAATGTGTTCACTTATATAAAGCTGAATATTTTAACACTAAATCATTAACCTGTGTAGCGTCTTATTTCCAAGTAAGAATGTTCTGATGTCTGTAAAGATGTGCATCTGTTCCAACATGTTTACTGAGGAGATGGTAAAACAAACAATTAATTTTGGTCTTTAACGTTAAATGTGCCCCCGTGGAAAATCAAAACTAGCATTTATATTCAGTGATCCTCACAAAATGTATTTTCTTCTGCAAAAAAATATTTGTAAAGCCCATTTTGAATTATTTTTATCTTTGTTTGCGTATTTCTTGCACTTTAGTAGTCAAAAACACCACAGGGCACCTTTAAACCAGGGTTTCTACATTGAAAAGAGTCGACATATACAGCATCTCAAAGCAAAAGTTTGACATTGTGGAAAAATATGCTAGTTTGCTTTGTGCTGAGAGATGAGAAGATTGAAACCACTCTTGCATCTCTGTGGGTTTAGCTTAGCTTAGCACGACAACTGGGAGCAGGGAAACAGCTAGCCTGGCTCCGTCCAAACAAAGCAAAACCTGCCCACCAGCTTTAGTTAACTTCAGCTCTCTCATTAACGCATTATATCTTGTTTGTTTAATATGAACAAAAAACAAAATGTAAAATGTGAAGGAGGTTATAGGGGAGAATGTATTTAATGTGAGTAGTGGGCAGGAAACAAGCTTCTTGAAACTCCAGGTAGCGGTCACCTCCATACAGCAGCAGTTATTATCGTTTCCGGTTTTTGTACTAAGCTAATAAAAGCTAACAGAGAACATGGAAAGGAGCAGCCAAAAGGTTTAATGAAAAGAGGAGGCACTTTCAAAAAAATACTTGGCAGGTGGTTGGACGAACCATCTGTCTACAACGGGCTAACTTCAACCAATCAGATAAATAGCAGGAGAGCACTGAATCAAACTCTTTCTAAAGGCAGTCGGGAGAAAAGCAAAAACATCTTTTCCATCAAGAGAAGCTTGTAGTGCAGTTCACTGATCTCCTCTCATTTAAACATACTCTCCAGCTCTGATAACTGATCTAAAATCAAAAGCAGCTCCTGGCTGTATCCTTGTATTTAATGAACGGATGTGAGAGTGGTAACAATCCTCTCATCTAACTCCGAGCCAGAAAGATATTAACTGTATTTCCCTTCAGTAACAAAACCAAGACGCCTTTAAGGGCTGCAGTAGGCACATCGATGAAAAGAGGCTCAATAAAACAAGCCGCAAACATTATTTCACATTCAAGCAGCCTTCACAAGCATGCAGCTCACTCACTGTGTAAACTAATAAAGCATGACACATCATCGCTGCTCCTCTCCTGCAATCAGACTCAACAGTAGCTCACTCGGATGCAGTTTCTTTGTCTTCTGCTCTGTCAGGCTGTGCCTCAGCATCTCTTACGTCACATTTAAGTTCATATTCAGGAAGTGGTCTTCACAGTAACAGTCTGGTCTTTCAGTCTTCAGGTCTTACTCTCTGATATATTCTCAACCATTCCCTCCATGTCCATCGAGGACTCGTACGCCTCGGGGCCCAGCTGCGTTTGCTGCAGCACCTCTGGCACAGAGAAACCCTCCCCTGCCGCGACATGTCCCAGGTTCTGGTTGGACATCACCGCGTCACTCGACCCGATCACCACCCTCACTATGCAACCAGAGCCAGGTCCTGGGTTTGTGGATTCCTGGACGTTGTCTGCGAAGGAATCAGTGTCGTCTGCGATCAGCGAGGATTCGCCTGCGTCAGCTGCTTCGTTCTCACCAGGACTCCGGTCCACATCCTGCACGATCACGTTCCTCAGTTTTCTCTGCCGGGGGTTGTAGTTCTCGGTGCGTTTGTGGATCTGAATGTGTCGTCGTAAGTGTGCCTGGAAGACAGAGCATGTAGAGAGTACACTTGAAGGATTAAAGATATATTATACAACATTTCTGCATTCAAATGTCAAAAAACACCTAGATCTTTGTTCTACATTTTGAGTAGTGAGCTTTATTTATCTGAAATATATCCAACAATGTTCGAACCTCAAAGAAATCTACTTTATACAAGGTGACAGTGCGCCTGATAGTATAACATCTGGGGATGATGCGTCAGAGTGAGGGAGGAAGCCGGCGAATGTGACTAAACAGCATAAAACTTTAAACACATTATCTTGTCTGTGAACATAATCTCTGGCTGAGTCACATCTGATGGCATCGATGGTTTCATCTCTGGAAAGTGACTCAAAAAGCATTACGTGTGAACCACCAGTGACGCTTTGAACACAGTGGCTTGGGGATTCACCTCACACAAAGGCATTCATCTCTGTCCGTATAACAGTGACTCTAACACGGTTCTGAGGATGAATACCACCAAATTCACACTGCAGCAGCCTCAGTGGCCTAATGGATAAGGCACTGGCCTCCTAAGCCAGGGATTGTGGGTTCGAGTCCCATCTGAGGTGCGTACATTAGCAGAGTGGCGCAGCGGAAGCGTGCTGGGCCCATAACCCAGAGGTCGTTGGATCGAAACCATCCTCTGCTAAGTTTTATACAGACCTAACAATGACATGATAAAGCATCATGAGCTGTAAGATGTGTAGACAACAGAGACACACAGCGCTGACGTAGCAAACCATAGAGTCACTGTTACATGGACAGAGATAAATGCCTTTGTGTGAGGTGAATGTGTTCAGTGCCTGTTCATTGTGTCGAAATCCCCAAGCCACTGTGTTCAAAGTGTTCACTGGTATTGACACTTAATGCTTTTTGAGTCACTTTCCAGAGATGAAACCATCGATGCCATGTCAAATTTTAGAGACTAGGATGACAACAGATTTTGTCATATTAAGTTAATATTTGTGAATCAAGGTAATCCTGAATATCCTGTATTGGTTTCCTGACCAAATATAAGGTTAAAGGTGCACTAGTGTAGTTTTGAGGAATATATTTTAATCAGAAGAGAAAGATCTTTATTGGCTAAACAAACAAACTCTTTGTTTTCATGACTGAATAAACAAACAACACAATTTCATACTGTTTTGCTTTGTTTATGTGGCGGACCCAGGGGCGGACTTACCATTAGGCAAAACTAGGCGGTTGCCTAGGGCCTCAAGTTCCTGAGGGCCCCATAATAATCCTCATACACTAATGGTTAATACAGTTATTACTTATTTGCGCGCATTAATTATGTTTTTGATTAAAATCCTCTGGCTAAAATGCCAGCAGAATGCTAATCGTATTATGTGTGTGTCGGGGCCCCCCCTTCAGTCTCCACTACATTGGATCAGTCCATCTTACTGCGCATGTGCAGAACAGATCCAGGAAGACGGCAGCAAAACGAAAACAAACGGTGCGAAGTGGCGAGAGAACAAGAGGAGAGTATAGAAGAGAAAAGTAAAGAAAAGAGACAGATGAAAAGATGCTACCCCAGCCGTGCTGACAAGAGGAGAAAGAAGGAGGAAAACAGAAAGCTGATCTCCAAGTTAAGAAAGTGACTACTGTCCCTGAATACATGTTTTGTAGTAAGAGCTAACAGAGAGGAAACTTTTTGTATTTTGCTAGGTGTTGACGTAACTGTCTGTGTCTTCCTGTTTCCGTTAGTGTGACTAGCTGAAATCCATGCAGGATGCAATCATTGTATCATTGTATTCCAAAATCATGTTGGGATCATGTAACTACACTGGCTGCATGAGATATGCCGCTTGTTTTTACATTTTACATCTCTAAATATTTTTTAGAAATTTTTATTAATTTTTATATGTAAATATTAGCATGTTAGCTCAATAGCTCCCAGGTCATGTGATCAATTGACTCAAAATCATGTTGGGATCATGTAACTACACTGGCTGCATGAGATACACCTCTTGTTTTTACATTTTACATCTTTTCATATTTTTTATTAATTTTTATATGTAAATATTAGCATGTTAGCTCAATAGCTTCCAGGTCATGTGACCAATCGACTCAAAATCAGTGTGGGATCATGTAACTACACTGGCTGCATGAGATACGCCTCTTGTTTTTACATTTTGAACCTCTTAATATTTTGTATAAATTTTTATTAATTTTTATATGCAAATATTAGCATGTTAGCTCAATAGCTCCCAGGTCATGTGATCAATTGACTCAAAATCAGTGTGGGATCATGTAACTACACTGGCTGCATGAGATACACCTCTTGTTTTTATGTTTTACATCTCTAAATATTTTTTATTAATTTTTATATGTAAATATTAGCACGTTAGCTCAATAGCTTCTCAATAGCTTTAAACACAGTATCTCTGCTTTAAATATCCCACATTTTTATTTTGAAAACAGGAAGTCGGTACACGCTGTAGCCATCTTCTCTGTGTGTTTATTGTAAAGTCTGCAATACAGGTGCACTTGAAATGTTGGAGTGGCTTGCGAATGTCGAATATCCACCTTAAAACTAACTTCACTGAAGTCTTGTCATGATGTATTTTCCAGCAGCCCCAAGATTTTTTAAAGAGCTTTGGCTTAAGAAGTCACCCCACAAAGGAAGACTCTTTCAGTTTATCACAAATATTAGCATTAAATCATCATTTTGAGGGTACATGGTTTTCACTGGGCAGGAAGGGTTTGAAATATGTAACCAGCAACGTAAATGATGTACAGTAGTGGAGTAGAAAGTGCAGTATTTGCCTCTGAGATACAGCGGAGCAGACAAAATTGAAGTTGCATGAAATCCTAAAATGTCTACGTCAGCACTTGAGTAAATATACTTACATTTCACCACTGGGTACGAGCCTTATACTGTGTTTTGTGTGTGTTTGTTTTCAGAATGAGGGAGAGAGACAACGTGAAAAAGGGACAGGAAGAGAGGGACAAAAGGTAAAACAAATAATACATGTGTATTCTGTTAAAATGTATGTGTCTGTATAATTGACCTGTTGTTTTGTGTGTTGTCTTCTCATTTCAGAGGGCCCCATGCCTGCCTTTGCCTTGGGCCCTAAATTTCTTAAATCCGCCACTGGGCGGACCCTGCCACCTTTCTAGCTTCATACAGTGTTCTGACCTTATTTTCCTCTGAGAACAGCTTGTTTATTCAGTTACAGAAAAAATAATTATTTCTGCGTTTGTATTTTTATATCAAGCTTTAAGAATATTTTGATGATTATCAGGATAATATCATGAATCTCAATTATGTTGGAGGATAATCGTGACTTTTCACATCGTCCCACATCTTAGAAACCTATTTTTTAAAGAGATTAATGGATTAAGTCATTTTTTAAACAGAAAATGCCCCCGAAAATTCACTGGTTGTAGCTTCTCAAATGCAGATATTTGCCGTTTTTCTTGGTATTTGCTGATAGTTAACTGGATATATTTGGGTTCGGGACTGTTCGTCAGACAAATCAAGACAAGACTGTAGACAACATCTGGAGTTTTGGGAAACCATTGAGGTCATTTTTCATTTTTTTCCTGACGTTTTACTGACTAGACTTTTAGCTTGGGGATTTAGACACAATGAACACATTCAGCTCACACAAAGGCATTCATCCCTGTCCATAGAAGAGTGACTGGCACGATGAATACCACCAAAAGCACACTGCAGCAGCCTCAGTGGCCTAATGGATAAGGCACTGGCCTCCTAAGCCAGGGATTGTGGGTTCGAGTCCCATCTGAGGTGTGTACATTAGCAGAGTGGCGCAGCGGTAGCGTGCTGGGCCCATAACCCAGAGGTCGATGGATCGAAACCATCCTCTGCTAAGTTTTATAGCCCAAATACTGGGATCGACCACCAATCACGACAACAATGTGGCAAGGCCACTGTTAGAAGATCACTGGTGCCTTGTGGGTAATGTAGGTATAATGCTAAATCAGATTAACTGATGGTGTGAATGATATCTGGTGCAGATGATCGTACCTGTCGAGTGAACTTGTAGCCGCAGTCGACACACTCAAACTTCCTCATGCCCTTGTGGCGACGCAGATGAACGCGAAGCTGCTCCCTTGCTGATGAAGAAGAAACACATCAGTGAGTCCTTCATGACGTGTTGACTGACAGTTAAAGTAAACATCACGGTATATCTCACCCTTGAAGGTTTTGCCACATATGTGACAGCAGTGAGGACGGCCCTCCTCGTGCTTGCTGGCCTTGTGGCGGACGAGGGCGCCTTTCTCCGTGAAGCGCTGCTCGCAAACATCACAGCTGAAAGGACGCTCGCCGGTGTGTGTCCGGTTGTGTTTATCTAGGCTGGCTGGCATCAAAAAGATAGTGATTAATACAATAATCAACATGGAGGCAAAATGGATTACATGCTGTCTGATTTCTGGCTTCCTGTAATGCAAATGACACGTCTGGGCTCTCTGAACCTGCCAAAGTAAGCAGCAGATGTCTGTTTCACGAGTGATCACAATATCCCCAGACTCCCTTAACAAACTGCACAATTCTGAGAGTTGTCTTGTGAGGACAAACTTCACAAACTTAAAAAAAGTCTGATGGTAAATTCAAACTCTCATTCAGGCCTTCTTGTAAATTCGGCATTAAACGCAACACATTAAGTTGTTTCTTTCATTGTTAAAAGTGTCAGATTGTCACGGCATCGCTGTACCAGCCTGTCTGAAGTGTGTCTAGTCTCCCAACATTAAGCAGCTGTTTGAACACACTGTTTCAACTGATTTCACCATAAACACTACATTTATAAAAGAAGGTAAATTTCGAAGGTAAACATGTCAAAAATTACAAAAAACTTAAACGGTAACCAATATAGTGTACTTCTGTCTCACCTGTGGAGAAAAACCCCAGACTCCCTTAAAAAAACGCTCAGTTTCATGTGTTATTAAGTGAAGAAAAACTTCAAATGTTATCTACGACAAATTCTGAACTATTTCAGTCTTCTTGTTAATCCGGCATAGTTGTGTTCAGAGTGATGCAGACCGAGAAGGATTACCTTGTGTCCTGAAGGTTTTGCCACAGAGGTGACACTGGTACGGCCTCTCTCCGCTGTGTATACGCAGGTGCATGTTCAGGTTGTTCTTCTGGGAGAACGCATGGCCACATAAGTTACATACGAAAGGGCGCTCATTCCTGTGAAGCAGAACGAAGGAAAGGCTCAAACAATGTGCACTGATGCCATCACAGATTTTATTCCCAGGTCTCTCTGGTGTGATCACAGCAACAGACAAAGCCGAACCCGTTCCAGTACCTGTGAATGGCTTTGATGTGCATCTGCAGGCCGTTTCGACTCGAGGCTCGGTGGCCGCACTCCTCACACACAAACGGCTTCTCTCCTCGATGTTTGGCTGCTTCGTGCACGCGCAGCTCAGTCCGAGTTAAGAAGGTTTTAGGGCACTGGGGACACTAAAAAGTAAATATATATATATATTTTTTAACATAATCAAGGTCATAGGCTTCTGTCTGTCATTGAAGCAGTCAGGAACACTTACTGCGTGTGGTTTTGGATATCCATGGACCTTCATCATGTGATTCGTCAGGTTTTTCTTGTGCATGAACTGTTCAGGACATGTTGTACACTGAAAAAGGATATTTTTAACAACTAATTATAGATTTGACATAATAACAATTAATGATATGTTCTGTGTTCAGTAGCTGTAGGCTGCACCTTGTGGGGCATGTCTCCTGTGTGGGAGACGACGTGCAGACGCAGCTCCTCTTTTCCACCAAACGTTGCGGAGCACGTCACGCAGGTGTATGTCTGTGATTCAAACAAACACTGATGTTTAACTTTCTAGGTTCTCACAGCAACTCGAACTGATCTGATTACATGTTTTCTCACTCACCTGTACTCTGGCACAGTCTCTGATCTCATGTATCAACAGATTCTCCTTCCTGAAGTACCTCTTTCCACATTTAAGGCAGCCGAATGGCCTCTCGCCTGTATGTCGCCTGTGGAAAAAGACACATTAGTGGCCGTTCTCTTCACATTTCAAAAGGGAAACACACTGGAGTCGTGTACCTGTTGTGGACTTTGAGGTAGTATTTGCTCTTGAAGGATTTGTCACAGATGGGACACTGCACAGAGTCCTTCTTGGAGTCTTCTCCCACGGCCTCACCGTTCTCGTTCTTGTCTGTTTTAGTCTGGGCCTTGCGTTTCCGTGCCGTCGACGTGGACGGAGATAAGGAACTGGGCTCGGAGACGGGCACGTACTCCTCGTCTGTGTCTTCAGTGATGCCCTCGAAATCCCCCACATCGTCTTCTTCTTCTTCTTCTGCTTCCTCAATAGGCTGGCGAAAACTGTTGTCATTTACATCAGTCTGCGTCTCAGCTACCTGCAAAAATAAGCACAAGACATGTGCGATTATTACCAGTATTCATCTTTAAAATCATCTTTAAAATCATCCAATCACTGTAAAGCTTCTCCCTACATGTGCTCATGTATTCTACCTCAGTTTCACCAGTTGGCTGGTCTTGGTTTTGGCTCTCATCACCACTGTCTCTCTCTGTGGGAGCGGCTGAAGGTCTCTTGCTGGACTTTTCAGGGGCTGTAAAATCGTTAGAGGGACTCTCGTCAGTCACCAGTCGCCTCGGGCCCTTCACCACACGACCGGAGCGGGTGGTGGTGGAGGTGGCGGTGATGCTAGAAGTTGCTGTGGTGGTATCCAAGCTGGACTCTGGATCTTTAGTGCCTGTGAGCGAGTTCTCCTCCTTGACTGAGCTGGGAGGGTTAGCATCTGATGCCGACTTTCTAGGTCGGCCTCTCTTACGCTTGAAAGGAGCGGGATCCTCAGAGGTTTCCTTGAACTGCTGACAGAGTGCGAGTGCTTCTGGCACGCACAGGCTGGCAGCTGCGTGCTGCACCTTCTCCAGGTTGCCAGCATCCAGCTTCAGCTCTCCGGTGTAGACGAAGTTGAGGAGCAGCTCCAGGCCGTCGTTGGGACACTGCTGCAGGCAGAACTCCATGCACGGGGCAGCGGGCATGGTGGGCTGCTGGAACAGCTCGCTGAAGCAGGCGAGGATGTTGCGATGGGCCAGGTAGACCACCCCACCTCCCACGTTCAAGACCGCATCACAGAACCTCCCTACTGCCCTCTGCTGGTTCAGGGAGGACAGGACACGCTGTGCATGGCCGCTCTCTGCTGCAGGCATCCCTCCAGCTTCACTGTGGACTGCTGCTGAAGAGACACGGACAGACATGATGCTGTATGCAAATAAAGAGACTTATTACTCACGCGATATTTACTCCAGAAGCATTTGCATCAACATTACATGCTTTATCTGCCCATCACTTCAGAGATGTTCAGATTACAGTCACATATATGGAAATAACATGTAAAAAAGTCAGTTGATAGAGATCACATTAGCTGCAGGTTCATTTTCTGTGGATCCACTGATGGTTTCAACTCCACTGTAGTCCTGTCCTCCATTCAGCTTTGTGTGTGCTGCATATGTATCATTCTAGATTCATCAATGAGTCGATCAGCAGGAGAAAAATATCAGAAACTCATTTTTTCTAATTGATTTACTTATTGTTCAGTCTGTGCTTCTTTTTTTTAATTCAAAAATGCTGGTTTTACCTTCTCAGATGTTTGGATTTGCTGCTTTTTTGTCTTTTGTGATAGAGAACTGAACATGTTGGGATTTTGGACTGTGCATTTACCTTGTTTAGTTTTTTTTTTTTTACTGCTTGTGTGTTTGATGTCAGTGCCGTCTTAATGCGTAGTTTTTATTGTTTTTTTCTTATTTTAATTCTCTATTATCCTCAGTGTTTACATTGTACAGCACCTTGTAACTCTGGTTTTGAGCTGCTGCTTAATGAAAGTTTATTATCATTATTGTGATTAAAACGGTCGGATGAAACAAGCGATTTGAGGGACGCCACAGTGAACTTTTAAGATAGATAGATAGATAGATAACTTTATCAAATTATTATTATTTATCCCTGAGGGGAAATTAGGTTATCATAGCAGCGGGTACATTCAAGTACAAATACCATCAAAATACAAGGGCAAACACTAAGAAACAATAAAGTACTATTACAATTTAAGGATTTAAGGAGATTGTGATGACCTTTAACTATTTTCTGACATTTTAAAGTCATTAAGATTGATCACAAAAAGGGAAAATTAATCAGTGACAATAATCATTACTTGTAGACCACACACACACACACACACACACACACACACACACACACACACTAAATCGACTTCAAAATGCAATCTCATCATCCCAATGTGCAATTTCTGCGTCTCAGTGTGCAATAGTGTCAATATTTTAATATACATGTTTTAATACATGTTATTTACTTATATTTTTATATGTTTTTTTTACTTATTTATTACTATAACACTGCTGTGATATTGCACATGTCCCTGTTTTTGGCACTAATAAAGGATCATCTTATCTTATCTTGCAACACTACACACGCACACGTATCTGTCCATAAACACCAGGCCAATAAATCTGACTTTGATTATTTCACAGCCCGTTTTAAATTTGACAAACTCCGACAGAGTAAACATTACAGACAGGTTGTGATTTCTCTGTGAGCTTCACGTCAGTAACATCAGCTCCACCTCTTGAAAACAAAGCTAAGTGTCAGTGACAGCTGCACATTAAACATGTTGATCAAAAACAGCCAAAGTCTCGACGCTTTCTGCTACAAGCTGCCAGCCCTCGTCTCCACGCTGCCTCCTTTAAATTATCGCAAACCCCTGGCTACCTGCGCAGCTCGACGTTTGTCTCCTAGCACATATTTTAAGACGCTCCCTTAGCATGTTAGGTACGAACCCGACAGCTGCATCTGGAGCCTCCTCACATCTGGAGAGTCGGTGAAAACTGAGCGGGTTTTTTTTTTTTACTCGTGTTTGTCGAGCAGCTTCATCAGCTCCAGGTGAGCTGTGAGGTTAAGATAGTTTTTTTTTTTTTTTTTTGGAAAAGCCGCAACATGCAGCAGCTTCTTTTTCGTTTCTTGTAGGCCCCTAAAAAAAAACGCACAAGGAAGAGGATGTGACGCTGTTTACGCGACTGAACTCCGGGATAGTTTATTGTTGTCCGTTGTTAAACGTCAACACGCACAACGGTTAAAACAATACCCCTACAAACAAAACTATAATGTCTGACTATAATGCTTTAAGCTGCTTTTTTTATTTCCGTGTGAATATAGAAATAAAGTGTACATGTTAGCTTAATAACGTCGTCGTAATTCATAAAAACTCCGGATGAGATCATAGTCGACCATCGCGACGCGGCGTCTTGTTTGTGCCTCACACATGTAACTAAGCTAGCATGCTAGCCGTGGTGTAGTAGCAGTTGGCCAGCTTCCTGGGTTCACCTGTGCTAAGTATAAATGCTAACCATTTAGTAAAATCATTAAGGGTCACCTCGACAGTCCTGCGTTGTTTTCTCAGCAGCGGGGGGTAAGTTTTCTACACCTGAGTGCAACAACATTAGCTAGCAGTTAGCTGTTAGCGTTGACAAGTGACGTTAGCCGTGGTAAGTTCACGCCAAGTTTAAACATTCACGCTGCTTTGTTGTCTTGTCAGCTGGTTCCTCTTTTTATATAGTGTGTACTTGTTTAGTACTACTCAGCCTCACATATTGAGACATGTACACATAAGAAATATACTCCATATGTTAGCTAGCTCGTGGTTAGCCTAGCTTTCAACTGCTGTCGCGTTTACATGCAAATTAAGCTAGCTGTAGCTAATATGTTGTGAAAATAAATATAGTTATCAGTGAATGAATTAGTGAATGGTAATTTGTTGACATTCTTTCAACCTCCTGGTGACACCTGTCCTCTCAGATGCTAATTGTCTTTGCATGTCTCTTTGCAGGCTCCCCCCTTTTGTTTTTCATCAGCACCCACATGAATAATTACTGATCACACACACAGTCATGAAGAACAAACCCAAACAGGCTAAGGGTAAATCTCAGAAGTGGGCTGATGTGAGGGGCAAACGGTCCAGGCCTCCCATCAACTCCTCGGAGCTCAACTCCAGTCCTGTCATGGCCCGGATGGTGAAGGAGCACCAAGCCTCTGTGAAGAAGAAACCCAACGTGAAGAGACTGAAGAATAAAGCAAAAGCAATCTCTAACCCCAAGAAAAACCCTCCTCAGGCTGGAGTAAAGAAATCTCACACGCAGGCTAATGGGAGTGCAGCGTTTACGATGGACAATGAGTCGAATGACTCTCAGGACTGGAAGGAGTACTCCCAGTCCGCCCATGGGAACGGCGTGGACGCCTCAGGTGACGTGGAGGATGTAAAGCCGGGTAGACTGGAGGGAGAGGCTCTCCATTACTGTGCAGCGAGAGATGATCGACGAAACCACGCGGTGCTTGTCATGCAGAAGGATCAGGTACGCCTTTAAGATATTTTGGTGCAGATCTGGCAACGTTTAAGATGTATATCTACCTGATTTCTGTGACTGAGCTTTTACACGACTCTCCTGCAGACCCTGTGTTTCCGTGGGAAGTGCTTTTTGACCTGTCTGTACGGTCGGGTAGAAGTGATGGGGTTCACCATCGAAGAAGGCCAGGAGTCGTATCCTCTCTTCTCCCCGGCCTCACACTGTCCGCTGACCATCAGAGCACTGGAAAGCCCCGTTCGCTCCAGAGACGGCAGAAGCGAGGCTTCAATCATCCTACAGAAGTATCTGCCAGCAGGTAAACGCACAAGCAACTGGCCTTCAATGTTATAAGAGAGTGACGTAACAATTCTTGTGTTATTTTATGGACTGTATTTTTTACGAATTTGCATTTTGCAGCATCGCGGAAAAACCTGCTAAAAAGGATCATGACAAACTCAGCCATCATCCTCCTGGAGCCCATGGAGACGCCTCTGACACGGTTTCTGGGAAGTTTCACTGATCTCAGTGAATTATTCAGCCCCCCGATGGTAGGTCGACTGATATTTCTACATTAAGCTCAATATTCACCTCATCACAAGAAGTTAAACTACACCGAGGTCAGTCTAACAGAAGGTCTTCCTCCCTGTTTTGTTTTGTAGAGTGAACTCATGTCAGCTGTTCTCGACACTCCACTCAACGGGTTGGGTATGATCCCCCTGGTCAGATCCGTCGAGGGGCTGAACATCTCACAGAGCTACAGAGATGCTCTCAACACGGTGGTCAGCGCCTGCAGAGGTGAGCTCTTCTCACACGTACACTTCCTTAAGTAAATGTGATGCATCGTATGTGTGTTTCCTGCCTCACATTAACATACATGGCAGCCAGTTGAGTGTCTAATATTCTGAAATGATAAAATTAACTGGGTCCACTCAGTTTAAGGGTTAAGACAGGCCATGTACGTTAACGAGTCCAAAAGGAAACCTTTGTTAAATCACTTTTATATCTCATCACTCTTCTCGCTCCCTAATAAAGGCGTAAAATGGCCCCCGAAAAATTAAATTGATGAAAAACTCTTATTAGAAGATTCAGCACAGGGGACACTTGCAGCAGAAGTCATCAGATTGTCATTAATTAACACCCAAGAGGTGAAATTAATGAAAAAAGTCCATCATTGATGCAGAGAGAACAATAAAAACCCTCTTCTTCATTCGTATCATTCAACTTTTTCACCTCGTCGTTGTTCTCAAGCGTTGAAACAACTTCTTTTCGTGCACCAGATCACAAAACATGTGTGAGCTTTGTGGCTGCTTCTGTGAGTCCTGTCATGTCTGGATAAATCCACACAAACATTTAAGTAACGATTGAGACAGCAGTGGTTATGTCTTCCATGTGTGGATGTACAAACACTCACATCTGGTGGGAAATGACTTGACAGATGTCTTGTTTCATTCACAGGGGACATGGATGGTTGTGCAGTTATCTTCGTATGTGGCGCCAGGAACGTGGGCAAGTCCACGTTTGTCCGTGTCCTCATCAACACTTTATTAAACCAGTGAGTTCTCATCTGTACATCAAACAGATTCTCTTTAATATCTTCAGATTTATGAGCTCGGTTTATATTTGTATATATATTTATAGTTAAATGTGTGTGTGTGTTTGTGTCTGTAGCACAACAAGTGTGGATTATTTGGAAGGTGACCTCGGACAGACAGAGTTCACTCCTGCTGGTTGTCTGTCTTTGTCGACTGTCAGAGAACCACTTCTGGGTACGTTTCTAACCTCTTGTTACTTCACAGAGCCTCGTCCACATCTTAAAATAAAAAAAATGTATATATCCTTGGTTAAGTTAAATGTTGAACTATCCCTTTAATATTTATCTGGGCCATTTTCTACATTTCTTTTCTGTGTGTGTAAAATGGGATCAGTAGACTTATGCTGACTTATGTTTCAGGTCCTCCTTTCACACATCAGTGCCCACCAGAGCACATGACCTACTACGGTCAGTCCACATGCGAGTCGGACTTGGACCGCTACCTGGAATCCCTGAAGTCCTTGTGGCGCAGACGCTCCCAGAGCAGAGAGACTCCCGTCATCATCAACACCATGGGCTGGGTCAAAGGTCACCTCATACTTACCCTCTGACAGCAGTGCAACTTTAAATGTACCGATTGTAAACAGCGTCTGAACGTGTGCGTGTCTCCGGCCGTCCGCAGGGTTTGGATTCCAGCTGCTGGTGGACATGATCCGCTTCTTCCCGGTCTCGCACGTCGTCCAGCTCGGTCACAGCGGCGTCACACAGTGTGCTCCTCTCACTCCAGAGTTTCTGAGGACGGCGCAGGGCTTCCAGACGCACCCGCCTGCCCAGACGGCTCTGGACGAGTTCACAGAGAGCCACGTTCCCCCCAGAAGTTACACTCACCTCGTCGTACAGGCGGAGTTTCAAGGAGTGGCGCGCCAAGGAACATCGTAAGTACAGTATATGAAACGATCAGGCTGCGTTGGCATTAGCGGCTGACAGCTTTCCTTTTTTATGTTAATCGTCCGTGGGTGCTTTGCCATTTGCAGGAAACACCAGCGCAGTAACGAGCACAGAGAGCTGTCACTGCTGTCCTACCTGAGTCAGCTGCAGTCTCCTGACCCTGGACCAGTTAGACCTCTTCACAGCCTCACCCCATATCAGGTACATGACAATCAGGATCCAGTAAAAGTCAGCGAGCCCGTTCACCTTATTTCTCAGATTAAACAACCCAGAGTTATTGTTTTAGTAACCGTTCTCCCTTCTTCTGGCCTGTAGGTGCCCCACACGGCGGTGGCTTTAGGTGTGATCCACTGTGAGGTGGCGCCCAGTCACATGTTTTACGCTGCCAATGCCAGTCTGGTGGGACTCTGCTGCCTGGGAGAGAAAGTATCAAGCAGGGGAGGCCCAGTCCTGCTGTCACAGGCTCCCATCTGCCCGTGTGTGGGTTTCGGTACGTATCCTGCCAACCAGCCCTCAGTATGAACAGCCAGAATCAGTTTGATGCTTTAATTGTTTTTTTCTTGACTTTTTTCCTTCTTCTCTTCTAACCTGAACTGAGCCAGTAACAAGCAGCTTGTCTGTTTACCCTGATGTACAGTGTAGATGACAGTGAAAAGGCTTTATTCTATGCACGTAGATATACCATAAAAAGATGAATGTCAAGTGATGTGACCGAACAGACATAATTTCTCATCTTTTGTCTGAACTTGGCCTGGCTGTCGAGTCCTGAGAGGTTACGGTCAGGTATCCCTGCTCTCTTAGGTGTACCATGAGTCCATAAAGCATCATACTTACACCAAATAAGCAGACATTTAAGGTTTTATGAGGTAATATGGGCTGTGTGAAGAGATGTATAGTATTTTATCCTATAACGTCACGTGTATAAGCACTTCTAAGAAGAAAAGAACAAAGACTTTAAAATGATTCAGGTGTATTAACATGTAAATGTGTTGCAGGTGTGCTCCGAGGTGTTGACATGGAGCGAGGGCTGTACTTCCTGCTGACGCCTGTAGATCCCTCCATCCTTCGTAAGGTCAACTGTCTCCTCTTGGGGGCGATATCGCTGCCTTCCTGCATCCTCACAACAAAGGTCAGAAGACGACACAATAACTTACTTCTCACACTTCAGATCCATGAACATCCGTCATCTTACGGTGCCTCTGTCTGTGTTTCAGCATGGCTTTGACGGAGAGATGCCCTACGTCACCACAAACTACAGTTTTGATCTGAATGGAGCAGGAAAGCTGCGAGTCTTCAAGGGCCTGCAGAGATCCAGCCAAATAGGGATGCAATGAGATTTTCTACACAGCGTCTGTTTATCGCCCTTTACTCTTCTCGACTGGTGTCTCAAGCCGAACCAAGTCAGTGACGGCCTTTTTGAATGTCCAGAACCGGGCTTGAGCCAGACAGTTTTTTTTCTCTTCATCAAGTTTCAGTCTGACGGAGCAGCAGCCGGTATCACAGACTCTGCAGGAGGAGACGGCTGCCTTCCTGTTACTAGACTTCCTCTCTGAAAAAACCCCTGGGTGTTCCCTTCACGTCTCACAGCCTCCTACTGTAACGTACATCTTGAAGCCGCCGTGAAGGAGTTTCTGTCACAATAATATCACAATTTGTAGTTTAAGCTCTTGTCTGGTGTCTCTACTCGTGTAGGTGAAAATCCAAAGCTGCAAGCGAATACAAAAAGCTGCCAGATATTAAATGAAAAAAGGACTTTTGCTCATATTTTGTGCTTTTTCTTGCTTTCAAGTGCATTTTAGACCCATTTAGTCACATATTTATACATCCATGTAGATTTCAGTCAAGCTACAGCCATTTAAATCAGTATTTCACAGTGTAGTAACTGATTCAGACTAGTTTGTGACAGTTGTATCATTGGATAAAAATGGCCACTGCCAAGACCTATCAGGTGTTTTATGCTCGCATCCAACAATCAAGTGAAGGACGGAGCTAACGAGGATCTTTCTCATGACTCTCTCTGTAAAACCTGATGAAAGAAGCCCATTTTCTCAGTATTGTGTTTTACTGAAATAGCTATTTTTATTGCCGACTCGCTCCTGCTTTAACTGTTGTACATTTGGTATTGTGTTAAAGGGACGTAACAGTACTCCTGCAACTTGTAGGTCATTGGAGATGTTTTTGTAAATGCGACCGGTTTACGATTTCTTATGTAGGCCTTCTGTTGGATATAAAAGATAAAAACATTTAAACAGTTTTTGCTTGTTGGTGCTACTTTTTCAAACCTCCAGGGGGCGGCGTATGTACGTTGAGATTGTGCCACTGAACAATAGCAGATGTTCACTTCACAGAGGGCAGGAAGACGAGCAATAAAAGCCGTCCAGACACCAACTTTAATGTTTCATGATCCCCCGAAATCGAGACTGATTTAAGAAATGACTAACCTCGTCCAACGGTGTGTAACTGACCCTTCAAAAATGATCTGAGCGGAGGAATTAAAGGAGGCCTGGGCTGTAAACATCCACTCACGCAGTGAAGAATTGCTAATTTGTTAAGTGGGCTGTTTTAACATCCCCTCTCTGCCCCCTCGCTCTTCTTTGTTCGCCGCTCCCCGCCTCTTTATTGAGGGTGGGGAGCAGACAAACACAACACAGCTACATTTTGGCAGAGTCATTGTTTTGGCTTTGTCAGGTCAGATGTTTTCCCAGAGACCTCATGCAAACCAAAAGAGTGATCTCTCTGTAGAGGTGCCAGTTAGACAGTCAACATGAACCCTAATGATTGGAAATAACAACACGCATCGTGAAATGCGTTTCACTGCAGAATACAAATTAAAATTGTTTTTTTTTAATGAAAGACAGTTTCTTCACCCTTTGGATTTATCTGATGCAGCTGCCTTTTATCTGCAGACTTCAAATGAAAGCTTAGAGTATGTTACCTGTTGTTACCTGACTTTAAGGTGGAAAGCGGAAGCTTGTATGCAAATCAAATAAAGATTAAAAACCTGTTAGCCCTCAGACAGTTAAAATAAACAGTCCCTGGATACTAGCCTCTCGATTGTGCAGATTTGCAGTTTTTCCCTTAACATTAAACCATCGATTTCCTGAAAATTTATCAAGGACACATCAGACAAAGCTCTGCAGAGATCTTGTTTGTGTGCCTCGACTTCGACCCTCCATCTGTGCCAAACTTTTGTGATGCTGTGGCTCCCAAACAAACTGTGCATCTGTTGCCTGCAAAGACAATTGTGCTGAGTAAAGTGACAATACAGAGGCAGTGTGCCATTATAACCGCTTAAATCCCCCTCCTGTTAGCCACAGCTCAAAAATACATGGGAGATCCAGAGAGGTTGAGCAGCATGTCACGATATGGTTTGACTTTTGACTACTCGGGGCCCCTCCGTCAGATCAGGCAATACATTAGTTATTAAGTCAGTTGACATTGAATACTAGTGCTGTATGTTTTCAGCCAAACCTAAAGTTACATTTGTCAAACTATTTTATTCTTCATGCTTAAGTCCTTTTCTTTTGTAAAAGTGAAATGTGAACCGAGCTTACCGCTTGTTACTGCTGAACATCCACACTATCCAAAGGTTATACAATAAATAACATTTAAATGACTTTTAATACAAATAATACTGAATTGGTGTGAACATGCTATGCTATGGCTAACCAGCTCCTTTATTTCTATGTCGCCTAGCATCAGTTACTTCTAAATATGCTGAATTTTTATCACTTTATCCTCAGATTCAGTAAATATTGTGTACTTTACCATAATTTGCTTATTTTTAACGGACTCCGAGGGTGTTAGCACTAGCATTAGTTCACACCAGCTAAGCAAAAAAAAATCGACCGTTGTCAGTTAATATTGAGAAACTGCAAATATTTTATCAAATTTCCTTGTGTTTAAGGTGGAATTAAGACACATAGGTTATTTTCTGTGAATGTATTCACTCAATTTGACTATTTTAGCATGATAACTCACTTGGTACAACCGACAGCAAAGACGCCTGACTGTTTAACCGACCCACAAAGTTTTGGCTCTCACATTAGCTCAAACAAGCTAAACATCTGCTAGCAAAAAACAAAACAACCATTGTCAGTAAGAGTTAATACTGAGAAACTGAAGATTTGATTAAATTTCCCTTTGTTTAAGGTGGAATGAAGAAAGGTAGGTGTTTTTGGGTTTTTTTGATAACGTATTCACTCATTTTGACTATTTTTTAGCTAACAAGCTATAACTTGCTTGGCACAACCGACAGGAAAAACACCTGAATGTTTTTAACGACCCACAAACTTTTAGCCCTAGCATTAGCTCAAACTAGCTAAAATCTGCTAGCAAAAAACCCCAACCATTGTCTGTTAATATATATAATGAGAAATTGTGTGACTTGCTTGTGACAACCAATGGGACAGACAGCTGAATGTTTATTTTTAGCGCTAGCATTAGCACACACTAGCTAAAATCTGCTAGCAGCGGCACAGGTTCCTTTGAAGTTGTCGTCACTTTAGCCGACAAAATCAACGATTGTGATTAATGTGAGAAACTGCAAATACTTCTAGTTTTATCTCCCTTCATTTAAGCCGGAATGAAGAAAAGTGTGTGTTTTTATTTTTGTTTCAGCTAATCATTGTGACTTGCTTGGGACAGACACCTGAGCGCTCTTTGGACTAAATCAGCCGGAACCTGAACGCACCTCTGCCTGTGTGCTGCTGTGCTGTCTGTCTGCGTGTCTCTGGCGCCTCTAGCTGAAACACGGCGCCACTTGAGAGACAAACTGCACTCGGTCTTTGTGGATCCAGGTTGTCTGAATGAATGGAGGAGAGCCGATTGTTGCTCAGAGAGAGAGAGAGAGGGGGCGGCGAGACGAAGCGGCGGAACAATATGCGTTCAACTCCGGCTGCTCGGTGCGTAAAGTTTGATAGACCAAACTCCATTCACGAATCCGCTGATTTAAATCCCCGGGTGAAGGTTTTCCTTCTCTCTGCGTAAAACCCCCCCACTTCCACCGAGCTCCACCACCACCAGACGGGTTTTTTTCCCCTCTGGACGTCGAGAGGAGATTTTTCTTCCAGCCAGTAAGCAACAGGTTATTTACAGCTTAGCACGGTTGTCCCAAAACCCTGCAGCTTGCAGCAGCAGCAGCTCGGTGGGTAAACTTTTTTGTTTTTTTGTCGTAGGGATGCTTTTTGGCCACTCTTTTCCAGCAGTGCGTTCACCGTGATGTGAGTTTGCAGCTTTGTGCTGCTCGCCACCGATCAGATCCTACAAAGGCTCAGAGGAGGAGGACGGGGGGAAGAAGACGAGAATGCCATAGAGGAGAGGAGACTGCTGATTAAAACATCTCTGGGTGATTTAAGCTGTGAAAGCCTGCGAACGGACGGACCTGCTGAAGAAGCTGGTGGTGGTGCTGGTTGGTGGCAGGGGGGGTGGGGGGGACTTCTTCAAGAGGAGGACTGGAGGCATAGATGGTACCAAGCAAGTGGACCATGAATTCAGTTCTGCACAAATCGCCACCAAGGAGCTGGCTTGGCCTCAGATTACGACTCAGTAAGTAAAAATTCATGAAGTTAGTCACTGATCAGCCTTTTTTCAGAGTCATGCCTGCATCAGCAGCTGTTGGATCAAGTCAGCACCTTTAAAAAGAAGAATGAGTCACCTTGTGTGTTGTTCAGAGGACGCTCCTCCAGCAGATATCTTTGTTTCATGCTTTCCCTCCAGTCATCACAGTTAATGGCTGGTTTTGGCAAAAAAAAAAAAAAAAATGAGCTGAGTAATTATCCCAGCTGGAGGCAGAGAGAGAGGAGGACAGTACAGTCTGATCTGAAGCTCTTCCTCATGATGAAGGGCCGTCTGACAACCCAACATAAACTCAGATGATAGATACTACGTCTTGTAAATCTCTAACCAGCACTATTTATTGTATTGCTATCTCTGCTCCTCTTCTCTTTCCCAGCCCCATAAGTCAGATCAAAGTGGAAATGTTAATATTTGGGGGGGGCTGTAACTAACAATTAAGTAATTAATCTGCAATCGGAAAAATGTGAAAAATGCCCAGAGCGCCAAGAATGAGTTGACAAAAACAGGAGAGGAAGAAAAACAGATAAATAGTCGCATTTAACAAGTTGTAACGAGTGAATACGTCTCAGTTTTGCTTCTTAATTCTCAAAACCATGACCAATTATCCACTAATCGATTACTGGACTGATTGATTGATTGGTTTCTTTTATTTCCATGTCATGCACACACAGTGTCCAGCCCTCATGACACCAGATGTGCAGTTGCAGCGGTCAAAACATTAAATATTAAATGAAAATTACAGGTTATTTTGCAGCTCGGACGTAAACAAGATATTCTGCCTTTTCCCTCCCGAGCTTGACAAACCACTCAGGTTTATCATAAATCATCCAGCCCAAAAGAAATCAGCTTACATGGACATTTAAGTGAGAAGTTTCTGTTCTGATTGTCCCTCGTTTCAGCTCTCAGGCCTCACAGGTGTGATGTATGTAGCGCTTGGCAGTTCATGGGTTCGTACTGTAAGCACGGAGTTAAAGTTTAGCAGCCTTAATTGGTTGAGTCTGGATACCTTCAGTGTTCCAGGCCACCAGAGTCTTAAGCCTGTCTTAAACACACTGGTCTAATCTGGGACCAGATGTCTCGTCTGGTCTCTGTCCACCAACCGAAAAAACAAAAAACAAGAGCGAGAAAAATCCTCAGCTGATGCTCGTTTTGATGATCCGTCAGGATGTAAAAGTGTCAACCGTCATAAAAGAAGTCGTTCGTCGAAAAGGCTTCATTACGCATGTGATCCTTTCAGTAGCTCTCGATCAAACCACGAGATCTTAATCAGAAGATTGAGTTTGGTTGTGAACTTGTAGAAGGAGTTCTGGTTCGTGTAGATGAGGCTCATTTTGTTACAGTACTTTCAGAAAATGGTGTCGGTACGAGGTCCGTTAATCGCATCGCGTGACCTTCATCAGCTGATGGGAGTTTCCTCAGAAAGGTGATGAAAAAAATGGAAATTTGAACATCTCCTAATTAGCTGACAGCTGGGCACACTCCCATCTGCCCCTGGAGGTCATGTGATACGACCGAGAGCTCCACAACAGCCACTAAATGGACCTGATGGTGAGAGGGAACATCTGAAGTGTTGAGTCTTCCTGCTGCGAGGCTCGATCCTGAGTAGACCGGTATAATCTGGGTGCATATGCAGTGATGTGTGTGTCTGTGTGTGTGTGTGTTAGTGATTTCTGCCTGGCTCGTGGCTTGTTGCAGTTCAAACTTCCTTCTTCAGACTCTCTTTCCATTGTTATGTTTTTTTTTCCCGGCAGTAATTTCCTTTCTCTTTTCCACTCTTTGCACTTCTGCCTTTTCCTGATGCTGCTCCGAGGTCACAGTTTGCTGTTTCATGTCTTTCTCTCTCTCGTGTCCAGCTTCATGTGCCATGTTGCAACTCATCTTACTTGTTTTATGAAGGATATGTACTGCGTTTGTACTGTTTCATGGCTAGTGGTGATTTTGATTGAGACTGGAAGTTTTGCCTTCAGCGTGCACCACAGTAAATACTGGTCAGCCTCGCAACGCAGCTTGTTTCTTCTCTGGTTGAATGACGATATGTGTTACAAATTATAACGGAAAACAAACCGAGCACTGATGCAGTGACTCTCTGATCCTCTTCCTTAGTGTCTGACAAAAAATTCATTTCCTTCCCTGCATCACATACATTCTGTACTGCACTTCCTGTACATGAGTTTCCCTACAGCAGGGATGACATATAGGTCATATAACACATTTGTCCGTTGGGCTTCGAAATGACTTTACAAGACCAGACGTCACAGAATTTTTCTCAACCAACAGTTAAACTTAAAGATATAATATCTAAGAATCCTTCAGTGAAATGTCTACAAACGAGCAGACCTCTCTCTTTACATTTTGTTGAGTTGTGTACTTTACATTATCGCAAACATAAGCTCCACTCCTGTCGGTAAATGGCTTCGGATCAGAGCCAGAATCCAGCGTGACCTCCAAGAAGGTCTGGCTCTTCCTCCAGAGCTGGCTGGTTCTGAGCAACTACAGCGGCTATATTGTAGGTTTATGCAACAAAGACATAAAGTAGAAAAGTATAAAGCTAGAGCTATTAGCTTAGCTTAGCTTAGCTTAGCTTGGGTTAGCAGAAAACAAAAGGAAGGATTCCAGGAAGTGACTGCGTTAACTTCAATGTTTTATGTACATATTAACAACATATTTGAGCTTTGGACAGACCCAAGCTAGCTGCACCCAGTGTTTATGCTATGCTAAGCTAAATGACTCCTGGATCTAGCTTCATACGCAACATACAGAGATAATACTGGTATCAATCTTCTCGTATAACCCTCAGCAACAAAGCAAAGTAATTGCTCAATGTCGAAATATTTCTTGAGGCTCCATGAGCGCACGTGAACAACACAATACACAGGTACAACAGGTGTTTTGGTCTTCTACACTTCGGTCGAGTATCAGTGTCGTTGTTTTCAGTCACAAATGAAGTCATGAACGTGCTCGTAGCTGGAGGCATCTGTCGTATCTTTAACGGCCGTCCCTTTCTCCTACAAAGGACTCCCAGATCTGCTGCTCTTAACTCTTTAGCTCTTATTACCCTCCGTTCTCAGCGCGTTGTATAGCTGTTATTCTCATTTTTTGTGGGACGTTGCTTCACTACAGAAGACGTTGTTTCTCGGTTCAAATTTCAGATGATGCACTGTTGTCCTAACCCTGAGGGGTCTTCTTCTTCTTCTTCTGTCATCATCCTCTGCATCATCAGACAGAAAAACAATCTGTCGGGCTCTGTTTGCATTTTCATTTAATTTGGTTTGCAGAATCTTTTTAATCTAACGCAGGCTCGTGTGTTTGTTCATCGCTCAGTGTTTGTCTTTACATTTGATATGATCGACAACAAACCCCACATCGTCTGTCTGTCTGTCACCCTTCAGGCTCTGTGTTGAGAATAGACCAACAGTGAGCTGCTCCGTCTTCATACTGTGCAGCAGATAATTAGAGGGGCTATGTTAAGGTCACACACACACAAACACACACACACACCTTCTTAAGAAACGTAACGGCAAATGTTTATCTCCGAACGTGTCCCTCCACATTTTTAACCTCCACCCTTTTGCCAAATGACTGTTTATGCGTATTGCTGCCTTCCACATGACAATAACTGTACTTTTGGGGAATAAGTGTTTTTGATTCCTGTTGACTCTGTTATTGGCTTCTCAACGGCAGCCCCCACTACAATTTTAACCAGATTGTTTCAATTATGGGATTATTCATATCAACAAGTTGAAGAGTGGCTGTTTGTCCTATGTGAACTGCTGGTTTAAGGATGGACAGGTAAATTACACGACAGGCTCATAGTAATTCACCCGGTGGGGACGGTCCTGCTACACGCTCTTCTTTCAGCAACGTGGTCGATATATCAGGGTTTATGTTTCCATCGGAAGAATATATTACAATACATCTGTTGATAATATGGTTAAAATCTGTTTAGGGTACCCTGTCCCTTCTTGGATATAGCTTGAAAACTTGATTGATGTGGCTGAAATATCTCAACAGCTATTAATGTATCGGCAACAAATTTGGCTTCAGATATTTATGTCCAATCCTGTACTCCCTCAGGATAAACTGTGGGGATCCTTTAAGTTTTTACCGCCATCATATGGTCAGAAGTATAATTTGACTTAAATATTACATGCTAAACTAATGAAAACCCTGTTAGCCTGTACTTAACTTTGTGTTTAATGCAAATGTTAGCATGCGTGTGTCTGCCTCATGGCTGTAGACTCTTTTAGTATTGTTAGCAGGAAGATGTGGGTTATGCAGATGAATAAATGACCAGGCACAGGCTGTATCTATTAGGGACAGACTCATTATTGGGGCACATATTCAGCATTTTGGGTTTTTTGGTTATTTTAAAATGTGCTGCTTTGGCTCTGATGCAGCAGTCTTTCTCCATCTGTGGTTTCACTTAATGTCTGATTGGTCACAATTCACAAGTAAATAACCTTTAAACACTGAATAATCTAAATCTGCAAAGTAACTAGTAACTAAAGTCATCAAATTGGTTGATATGATGGATGTATACAGTAGCAGAAAATGGAAATATTCAAGTAAAGTACTGGTAAAGTCCATTCAAGTACGTTACTTGAGTTGATTTTATAACATTGTTGGTCATTGACAGTAAGATTTTCACTTGTGTTGCAAATGTATATCGGTCTCAAATATCGGTTATCTGTCTTCTTCGTTGATAATAATCGGTATTGGTCTGGAAAAAAACAATCATATCAGTCGATCCCTCTACTCATTACTCTGCTTCTGAGATAGATAAACATTCAGGCTGGAAGAAGTTTATAAGTGTCTTAAACAGATCTAAATCTTTTGCATCTTTTCTTCCTTTCACAGGATTCACACCGAGTGAAAGTCTCAAACTTCTCCTACTCTTAAGTTGTGCCGGCGAAGGGTTAACCTCGGCCCGTTTGATGGGCCACCTTACTAAATATAACCCAAAACCTCCTCCATATGGGCACGCACAAGCCTTCAACTGCACTCCCTCTGTCAACACTCTGCCTCGCACACTTTTTTTTTGCTTCCCTGCAGCGCACACACTCCAAAGCGGCTCATTTACAGTCTTGTCGTACAGCCGCTCACACACTCATTTCTCAACACACCATTAATACTTTAGTGAGTGTGATCCTACTTAGAAGTTAGTTCATTCACGCTCGGCACACGAGCCGTTTCTGTCTCACGCTACAACAAATTGGAGGTAGTTGAGTCGACATTAGTTCTTGTTAATGAGCCCCAGAGTGAATTAAATACGTTTGTAACAAAGAACTCAAATGTTTTAGTCGTATTTAATGGCAAAGATATGACATATTTATATAGTAGTATGGCATTTTAAGAAATACTTCTTGCCAAGAGTTAGATGAGAAGATTAATACCTCTGTCACGTGTGTCCCTTTAAATATGAAGCTGCAGCCAGAGTTAGAGTTATTAGCTTAGCTTAGCATAAAGACTAGAAGCAGAGGGAAACACCTGGCCTGGCTTTGTCTAAAGGTGACGGATGAGTGATGGTTTAAAAATTGAACGTGTGCCTTTGTCGGACTATTCTTTTAATGTGCAGGCAGATGACATCAAAGCTCTTTCAGTAAAATAATTATGCTAACAACACACCGAGCCGCTCCTTACATCCATTATAACAACTGGCAGTGAAGGGGTTTGAGAGATGAGGGCGTTCAGGAGGCGGGGCAGGTCTAATTAAAAGATTGAGTTGCATCATGAGTGTTTTTTACACCAAAATTAGTGAGTATATCCAGATTTTTTAAACACGGGTAAACCGTAGGAAAGGCGATTGACTCCTTTCCCATTGCCATTGTCCTTTCTGGAGCTGATGATGAAAGTAGCTAAGAAGTGAGTCACCTCACTTCTTTCTTATCTGTGTTTAAAGTTGCACATGTGCAGCAACAATCAGGCAGCTGGCAAGGATCAGGTACTGACATGGAGGCCAATGACAATGTAGTGGCTCTATCTTTTACTTCAGGCTCTCTTTCAAACTAAACTTCAACTGTATCATGTTGAAGCGCTGCTTGAACAGAGATAGATGGGGAAGTATTAGCAAAGCCAGTGTCTGTAAATACAATACACGTTATAGCATCAAAAGGGGCAACAATTAGTGCGTCCACCCGGGTGTTGTGTTTTCACCCCAGCCGATCAGACCTGGTTTAAAAACAAAAGTCAGATGCTAGTGGGGTTTTTTGTCCAGTTTCAGTGCGAAACTAAATTGCTGGAGTACTTTTTAAATCGTTCTAACCTGACGGACTAGATTCACCTACATCCCGGTCGTGGTCATTAGACTTTAGCTTAATCGGATGACTGGATCTGGATCATGTGTACCGGCACACAGCTGCCAGAGCCTCTCGCTGTGGAAAGAATACGTGTCGGTGTTATCATTCAGTCCATTCCTGAATTAATGTAATACGATTTAGTTTCATAACCAAAATATTTTCTGTGTGAGGTCAGATCAAAATACCTTTGTATGTCAGTTCGAGTGCCAAAGTGGAGGCAGGTACTTTCTGGCCTTGCGGCGGCTAAAAAAAGCATCTTTTTTATTAAAAGGTGATCTGACGGATGACGATGAAAGCGAGGCTGTCTAATACCTCCTCTGCTTCGCTCTTTGTTTCCGCAGTAGGTGGAAATTGGCCCTTGTATTTGTAGGCCAGTTCTCATGCTGCACGACTGCTCTCTTCATTAAAAGGGAAGCCGCGTGCTCAAAGCTGCTTCAGATTATTACCATATGTCTGCAAAGCCCAGAGCTGAGCAGCAAACCGGCTCCCATCCTACCCTCTAATTTCTTATCCCAAAATTGGACATGTGGGTCGTTGTGTGTGACAACGTCCCTCCCTTCCCCCGGCCGGTGCAGTACATTCTCACAGTATTTCTTCTCCCATTTTAGATGCATAATAGCAGTGCATCAGCCCTTTAAGCGACACTGGGGAAAATATTATGCCTTGAGTTGAGATATCTAACTCCGTGTTGTTTTAACCCTAGAGCTGTTTTTCAAAGATATTAAGAGAAGTGGAGCGCATTGTCTCGGATAAGCATCTTATAATCAAACCCCTCTCGGTCATATTTTTTTCATCTCCCAAGAGGCCAATGTGTGCATTGTACCTCCACAGAAATAACTGAGCACAGTCACCACAGAGCTGGTGCATTCATAAAAAAGGAATAAATCTTTGAGGAGACATAAAGGGCGCGGGCACTGATGAATGCAGAAAAATGTCAGCCTTTTACAATTTGCGCAAAACATAAAGAAAGTCCACTCTGGATGTGGGAGGAGGTTTAAAAGAGATCTTTGTGTCACCCGGTCCAGAAGCCATTGGCCCAGATTGCCTGTCCCAGCATGCAACGCACCTCTGCATGAATACAACACTTGTCTGATGGAGTGGGCAGAAAAGCCCCCCTATCGCCAGGAGATCCTACACAGTGCTTTAACATGAGCAGCTTGCCTCACGCACAAGTTTTGTACAGTTTGAAAAACTTTGCCATGGATGAAGTCGGGGCTCAGGGAAGGCGGCGGCAGCAGAGGACATTTCACTTGCTGCTGGAGATGAGTTTGCGACATCTTTTTAGCAGTTGGGCGTCTGTAATTTAGTCAGGAATAGCTCTGTTAAATGGATTAGAAGAGGGCAGCATTTGGTGCTTGTCAGCAGCACTTGTGGGGTGGCTTTTAGTGGATGATTAGTGGAGAACTGAAAAATCAACTGAAAGAGGCATTGAAATTAAGGTTGAGAGAAATGTGCTAGTCTTTTTGCTTCGTGTGAGCGACGTGTGTTCAGTTATATTACCTGTCACTAATTTAAAACCTGGATGGCAGAGGTAGAGCTCATTCCAGATTTAGGATCAATAACATGGCCCCCTGCCTGGAGATGTAATGGATTGTACTTGAGGAAAGTCTGTTTGCTCACTTGGACCGGCCTCGAAGCAGAATCAGACTTGGACAGAAGGTTCAAAGTAAAGTGTTTTGAGGCTTAGCTGGATGAGGTAATTGTGCAGGTGCTGGCAGTTGGCAGGAGTTTAGAGTTGAGTTGGGCTGGCATGGTTTAAATTAAAAAAGATGGTTGACGAGAAGGTTGAATTGTTGATTGTCTGCAGAAGTTCGGGGCATTGTTTTTTGGGTGGGTCAGGGGCTGCTTACAGTTAGCTTTCATTTGAACTAGCATTAGCTGATTAAAGAAGTTATAATGTTCACGTACTGGAAGAAGCGTGGAGCGTATGAGCTGGAGGCACTGCCGCCCTCTCTCTCACAAATGGGAATAGAGCGCTACTCCTGGTCCTCATCCCTGGACGTCATCCATGATCTGTGTGGTAAGCACCTGAGTAAGTGGTGTGTGTGTGTGTGTGTGTGTGTGTGTGTGTGTGTGTGTGTGTGTGTGTGTGTGTGTGTGTGTGTGTGTGTGTGTGTGTGTGTGTGTGTGTGTGTGTGTGCATGAGTGTGAGGCCGGGCGGTGGTTTGGTTCTGATTTGTTTATCCATTTTATTTTGGATTATTTGCTCCAATGCCAACAGTTAGGTCAGTTTGGGGAGTGAACAGATTTAAAAAAATAATTATTTTTTTTATCACAAGTAGGATACTTTTATGACCTCCGCCAACACCGCCAAGGTTGTTTGTTTGTTTGTTGGTTGGCTGGATGTCAGCAAGGTAACACGAAAACTGCTGAACAGATTGCCACAAAACTTGGATGAAGGATGGCTCTCGGCCCAGAATAGACCCGATTAACTTTTGATGTGGATCCGTATAAAGGGACGGATCTGGGAATTTTTTTGTCACTTTGACTGTTGGGCCTTGGCGGAGGTATGCACTCTACTGAGTGCCATTCTAGTTGACTCAGAATGTTGTACACATACCCACTAACCTACCTCCATCACCAATGTGCTTCCTGCAAAAATTTCCACATTTATATTTTCATTATATGCAGTTATTTTACCTCGTTTGTAAACATCACTGACAAAATACCTGTAGAGTTAATCACATTCCCACCTGCCTCACCTGTACTCAATGTTAAGTGCTAATTAGCAAATGCTAACATGTAAACTTGCTAAACTCAAATGATGAACATGGCAAACATAACATGCTAAACATCAGGATGTTAGCATGCTGACCACTGTGCAGTCCAACAGAGCAGCCAGCTCAGCTGTAGACTCTACATGGTTTTCATGGTTGAGAGGAACCAGCAACATATAAACTTGGTTCAGTTTAACCTTCTTGTCACGTTTGAAATCTCTTTATTTATAACATTACAACAATATTCAGCATAATAAAAGAAGAAGTAGGAACCCTGTGTGTGGTTCAGACCTCCTCGACTAACTCTCATCCTCATTCATCCAACATGACGGGTGTTTCAGCGCGACGCTTAACATTGATCAGACGTGACTTGACATCGTTACATGCAACTTTTCTTCAAGCGGATGATTAACTGGTTCACTTGCACATTTGAGCTCAGGATTTAGGCACCATCATGGAAAGGTTTTTTTTTTTTTTTCCATTGCTCTGTTCCTCCGTGGAAAGCACTCAGTGACCTGGCATAAAGACAACCTCACATGAGAGAGAAGAGAGGGAAAGAGCGGATGAGACCGGCTCCACCGATGAAATATTTACCAGTGAAGAAGTGCATAGCTGAACTGAAATGCTTCCCTGTCTCCTCTCAGTGCTTTTTTGACGTGGCACAGGGGCACTTGCTTTCCGCTGTGCCGCCCGATTTATGCCATTAGTGAAGGGGAAGTGATAACACAGGGCTGGGGAGGAATGTTCTTCATCCTCTCCTCCCTGCCAGCCAGACTCTTGGAAATCCGGCTACTTTCTGGTCAGCTTAAGGACGCTGCCTGCTGAGGCAGACCTGCTTGGCAGAGATCGAAAAGAGGAATGCCACAGAGGGAACAGTGAAGCTTTGATCCTTACCTTTTCACCAGCTCTGTAATTAAGCCCCAACTTCTACTGAAAACATTTCCCAACACTGTCAGAGCTTCTCAGCTTAAAGATGCCTTTTATTTTCTCCAAAATAGAACAGAATCCGACACAAAAACTCAGTTTTGCTTCATAATTAGAGCCACAACTGCGTTCCCGGACTTGGAAACGCCATCAGACTTCAGTGCTTGAAGTGAAATTGAAAAGTGAGATTTGTAGTTGTTTCCTTGTGAAACTTTGACAAGGCTAGACACATACGGACCTGAAGTAGCTGATCTGTTGTCTGCCTTTTTAAAACTCAGTCTTCATTTGACAGTTAGATATGTGTGTCAACATGCTTTAAACTGCAACAAAATACAGAAAATGTTTGGGTCGCTTTCAAGCTGAAGCGTTTTATCAGTCAGTGCTAAACATTTCCTGGTTCCAGGTTCATAAATGAGAGGTTTTACTCCTTTTCTTCGTCATTTTTGGGAATAATTCTTCTTCTTCTTCTTGGGAACACTTCAAAACAACAGTATCTTGTGTGAATAATGGGCTCAGAGTTAGCGACACGCCACAGGTGCTGTTCCTCAGCGCTTTTTACATGTGATCACATTCTAACAATTGAGGTGTGAGAGGTCGTGTTCTCACATCATGTTTTCCTTGAAATTTCTTAAGAAAAGACACTTGTACAAACCGCTAAATCTTGCAGACACTTGTTCAGTGAAAGGAATAACCGGACGCCGCAGCCATTACTCACACAAGGTATCCTGAGGCGAGGAATGAGGCGTGGATGGATAATTTATAGATTAGTGAAGAGCAATTGTCAGATTATTCAATAATTATAACTATTGTTTGTTGAAATTAAGGGTTGTTTCACTCGCAGTTCAAACAAAAGTATTTTTATTAGGATAAGTATGAATATAAGAAGATTTTTGAGTAGATTTAGCACATCAGGTAGGTCAGATGACACATTAAACATCAATGACACACTGTATTAACATTTAATAATGAAAAAGAAAGGCTTTAGCAATAGATTTTACTACCATTAGGGTTCATGAACAACTACAAGTCTGCACATGGACTGACGACTGTAGGTGGACTCGGCGCGTTTGAGTGACTGCACCAGGAAAAAACTTTCGATGTGAACAAAATTAGGTTGTTTTGCGAGTCCTAATTTGGGTTTCTGTCGAATATCAGATCGTGGCTTTATCCCAGCTCTTACTTCCCGCCGTACACACACTGCATTCACCAGGCAGGTCCAAAATATCCCGAGTGTACGAGCACACGCTGGAATTCCTCAGGTCATAGTCAGCCACGAGTTCCAGTAACAGCAGAACATGCTCCTGTTTTACTTGGAGTTTAGCACCAATAAAGCCCATAAAAAGAATAGTCTGACACGAAAAGGCCACGCTGTTATATAACAGTCAGCTCGTACTCGACCAATTACTGTACTTTTCTGACATAAATGCCCTGAAAAATTCAAGAAATGCAGTAATCCCCCTCATGACCCTTCTTAAATATGGTGACAGGGTATTGAGTTTTCGACTAATGCTCTACCTTGATGTCGTACAGTCATGTAGTCCCCCTCGTGTGCGTGGTGAGACTTGAGAAAGCTCTTGTTTTGTAAACTGCTCTTTGCCATTAGATGATTCCCAAATGAGTCAGCAGAGTAAACGGGTTATTTTTTGGTTTTCTTCGTCTTGTAAGTTGAAAATTGTCGACGGCTCCTCCGCCCCGCTCTGGAACAGTTTACACTTGTTGTTTGGTGGTTTTCAGTTTTATACGTGGGGACCTCGGGTTCGCTCAGATGTGGTTGCGGAGGGAGAAAGATGTAGGGAGGGGGTAGGAGAGTGTGTGATGCACATGTGTGTGATTTAACCGCTATGGGGGTAAAACAACATTAAGCAGGAGGGCTGCGTCCTGCCCCCGCTGCCACTGAACCCTCAGCATTGGAAACAGCTGCAACCTGCTCGTGTTTTAACGGCTGCTCGCCAGGCCCAGACTCATTCACCTGTAAGAGGGGGTTTCAGGTGTAAAGGTTTGGGCTATAGGAATACACTAAGGCAAATGTTGTGCTCTGTAATTAAGACTTTCCTCAGTTTATCACGAGTGATTTAGCAGAAAAAAATCATATCTTCATATCTGCATTGACCTGATCCTTGTAAAATCTATTTTTTCCTCCCTTGCTCAGGCCTGTTGATCTGCCCATCTATTGATCTGACCCTTCTGATAGGTCAAACATCCCCACCTCTCTTCCCCGCAGGGCTTCCTTACCTCCATGTCATCTCATTCCACATTTATGATTTGTGTGCTCTCACTTTCCCGTCCCTCTGCTCCCCCTGCATGTGCTGATATGGCTATCGCTCTGCCAGGTTCACCCAGTCCGTATGCCGTCCCGCCTGCCTGCCACCTGTGTTCGTCTCTCAGGAGCCTTCTCATGACCGCCTCCTGCCAAGGAGTTGCATGTCACATTACATGCAGGGTGACGGGGTTCGTAAAAACATGATGTGAAAATGAGGAGTGCAGTCAAAAGAATAATCTCACCCCGTCTTTATGTGCCATGATGCGATCTCACCAAATAGAAGGCAGAGAGAGGCATTCTTAACATTCCTCATAAAAACGTGTGCGAGACTCGCAGCTAAACGTGTACTTGGCTCGGCCTCTCCCGGCCTCAACGTGGAGTACTGGTGGGGCTCTGAGGGAGGCGGTGGTGCAAGAGGAGATGAGTACAGCTAGTGAACATGGCGAAGACTTGGTGGAACCTTTAGTTTGATATTGGTTTGCATCGTAAAAGATTTCTTCGGCTGGGTGTCGTTAAAAAACTTTTAATACACAAACATTGACTTCAATAACAGATCCTGAACAACACTTTTCGATACCAATTTTATGAAACCCGTTTTAATCAACGATCACATGACACATACAGGCGGTGAGCCCCATCTGTGGGCGTAACCTAGTGTTATTCTTTTGCCCCGAGACAGCCAATCACCAACGCTATTGGTGCATGCTTATTGGCTCACTGCTGCTGATGAGAGTAACTCCATAAGTATTGAATTTTGGTGTCAAATGAGAAGACATTTTTCAATATTCTATAGTATCGAGGCAATTCTTTTGGTGCCATAAAAGTATTGAAGTTCGATACCCAGCACTACTACGATCTGCCACCCCTTCATTGCTTCTGCTACACCTGTCAAGCTTTCCAGTATACAATGATAACAGTAGCAAATGTACTTGAAATAGTACTAAGTAAAGAGTATTCAAAACAATGGATCCTTGGCTTTGGACAACAGCAGGCCTCTTATGTCGGCAACAGTTGATTTTGTCGGCTGACATCACAGCTGTAGCCGGCTAGAGTTTTGATAAGTGCTCAATTATTGTACGAGTAAGTGATTTTATACCGGAGTTATTTATTATAGGGTTGCGCACTTGGATAACTAATGCTTCAGACAAACAATCTGTATATTTCATAATGTACTGACGTGTTTATTGTGCTCTGTTTTTTCTGTCAAAGCTACTACAAATGTACCCAGACACTGAATGCTTGAGGGCTGCGACTAATGGCTGTATTCATTATTAATTAGTCGCTCAGTTATTTTAATCACTTAATTAATAATTAATTTCCCCAGAGCATGATGTGAGTTCTTTAAATAGCTTGTTTTCCCTTACAAGCAGTTCAAAGCTTAAAGGTATTCAAGTTACAATGATACAAAACAGAGAGAAACACAAATCATCACATTTTAGAGGCTGGAAGCGACACATTTCTGGTGCTTAGTGTTGTTGGTGATTCACCTTGTGATCAGTCGACTAATTGTTTCAGCACTACAGTGCTTTGACGATCCCTTGTAGCTCGCACGCAAGTAAAGAAAGTGACACTTACTAGAAAATTCAAGAACCCTGACTAATATCCACTTTAAAACTTAGTTGCATGATGGCCAAAAACTGAGGAAGTGGAGTTTGACAAGTTGAAATACTTGGAGTACATCTTGCATGTTCAAGTGTGCATCATCTCCAACTCGCCCCCCCACTGCTGTGGCTTATTTATGGGTGCCTAATGGGTCTTTGCCCCAGGCAGTGTCTCTCTGTGGTGAACAAGCCAGCGGAGAGCTGCGTAGATGGGATGCTCCACTGTCTCTTTAGTGTGCAAGCTCATTGTCTGCTGTCACGTGTGTTCGTGTATAGTGTGTGCTTGTGTTTGCTTTTGGCTTAATCAGCACTGCTGAGTTCAGGAATTCCAGTTCATCAGAGAGAGAAAAGCGGGAGAGTCAGCAAGATATGAGCAAGTAGGACGGAAGATGGAGCTCAGCAGATAATACAGCGATGTTATGATACAACAGGATGGACAGGTAGTTAAACAAGGGCAGAGAGTTTAAGGGGCGAAGGAGAGGCTTGAGCTTAGACCAGCGGGAGACAGAGTGGATTTGAGGTAATTGGGTTGTTTGTGTGATCACTTTTTTTAAAATCAAGTTGAATAAAGGTCGCCAGGCCCGTTCATTTGCGGTGCCTCCAATGCACCTTGTGCATGACAAGCCAACGGACGCCCCCATCTGGATTAGTTCTGACTTATCACTACAGATCAAATGCTCATTTATTTTTCACATTTCTGTAGTTTCAGTCAGGTTGTGCTCTGATAACTGGTTTCATTTCCAAGTTGGTGGTTCCAAGTATGCAGATTTGTGTATTGGCACCAAACCTTGTAGTCATTGCAGTCATTTAGCTAAATAGCAAATGTAATCTATCTGATACAACTTAAGTTTTAGTTCTTTGAATCTCAGTCTTGAATCTTCAGTCATTATCTAATCACACCAATGCCAATTGAAAGTAGGGTGAAGTTTTGTAGTCTACAAAAAACTCTGGAGCTTCAGAGTTAAACGGCGTTTCTGCATCCCCCCCCATAAACAACTGAAGTAGATGGGGACTTGTTTTAAAACGTTCAAAAAAGAATAAACTGAGTAAAAAAACATAAAATGGTTCCGCACTGATCGTCCCGTAAAGCCGAAATCTCTACTGTAGCTGCTAAGCTAAAAATTTTTGAGAATTTGAAGTCAAATTGTGATCTTGTGGCTTCAGGAAACTCAAGTGAAGGAGCTGTACGGAGCCTTTTTGTTTCAACCTGCAATTACTGATTTTGCGGCTACTTGGGGGCCGCGGAAACGAGCTGTAGAAACAGTGACGTTATCACCTTTTAACTGAATATGGCTGACTTCTTAGCAAACACTTGTTTATCTACAAGTCCAGCTGATACAGAGCAACATTAGCCTTTTTTCTTTCTTTCCACCTGATGAATGTAGTTCATGTGTGAAGTTCCACTTGTGGTAAAGAAAGTTCTGCCTCTTTGGGAAACACTCCATAAAAGCTGGAGGCTCCCTCTGCAGCCTGCTGCTTGTAAACCCTGAGGGAGCCATTAGCTTGAGGCCCCGCTTGGCAGAGGCCACAGTCGGAGCTGAGAGCGCGTCTCGGCCTGCTCCCAGCACAGCAGAGACGCAGCACAGACTTTTTTTTCTCTCTTTTCCCGGGAAGTGGTTGAAGTTTGACAAAGTACACTCTGCCTCGGAGGAATTGTTGAAAGGTGTTCAAATGGACTTTTTAGCGACGCTAGTGGCGTGGCGCTAGGGATGGCGATGCTGGTCGGTCTGCCACTTTGGTCCAGACTGAATAACTCAACAACTGTCTGTTGGATTGGCATGAAATTTGGTACAGACATTCATGGTCCACTGAGGATGAATCCTACTGACTATAGTGATTTCCTGACTTTTCTTCAAGCAACACCAGCAGGTCAAAGTCAAATTAATCTGACGGATTAGCACAAAACTTTGTACAGACATTCATGGTCCCCAGAGGGTAAATCCTCCTGACTTTGCCTTTAATGCCACCAGGAACATGACATTTTTGGCTCTGAGTGAATGTCTTCAAGATGAATTGTAATGTCTTCTCCTTTAACTTTACATTCAGCGCCATCATCAGGTCAAAATAGTCAAATACTCATGAGGAATAACGGAAAAGTAATGACTTTCCCATCAGCCTCCGCTGTTTAGTAGTGCTTTTTATAGTACTAAGATGGTGAAAAGGTTAACTTTACACCTGCTAAACATCAGCATATTAGCATGTTGAGGTTAGCATTTAGCTCAAAGCACCACTGTGCCTAAGTGCAGTCTCACAGAGCAGCTCGCATAGTTGTAGCCTTGTTTCTACTCCCATTGAACAAATTCATTGCAGGCAGGTTGACCCTTCCCTTCCCAGTGGGGAAGCCATGGGCTCCATGGTATGCACCAATTACAGTGTTTTTCCCTCTTCCCCAAAAGCACCCTTGACCTGCGAGTGTAGCTGTAGCCAAGTGGATGACTCAAGGTGACTTGTTTCCATACACCAGCTCAGACAAGAGCCTCGGCTGCTTTACAATATCTTTCATGACGTCAAATTGTTTGAAGTTGGTCTTAAATTTCAGCCATCAATTGCCGTCATTTTCTAGCAGCAGCCTGTCTCTATTATTAATTATTCTGTAATGATACTGCATGTGCAGCTCAGCCAAATAGGGAGACGTGACATGGCAACGAACAGGTTATCTGATCTCGCTGGAAAGGTTTTTACTACAAAGTCCCGTCATGCCCAGAAACTGGAGACTTTTTGGAACTAGCATCTTTACCGTCCGTCCCAACCCTCCCTCCCTCCAGCTCTCTCTGCTCTTCATCCCAGCTCTTACCTCTTCCTTCCTGCACGTGTATTCTCTGTTTTTCTCATTAGGCACGCAGATAAATATTGTTGCGCTCAGGCTCTGTGTTATGATATCTTTATCGTGTGTGTACATGTAGAAGATGTAGACCTAAACACTGCCTTTTATCATACCCTCGATGCAGCGTTGGCTAACTAGTCAAGTAGATTTTAGAGGTTTATTTGACAATGGTGATTTGTTACTGTGGAGTGGAGTACACGATGAGTGCACTTTGGTACAAAAACCAGAATGAGGCTGCCTCTCATTTGCTCCATTTTCTTTTCGTCTCTTTGGTCGTTTTTCATTTCTCTCTGATCTCCTCCCAGCGACACACCCCACCCTCTTCCCTCTGTTTACCTTTCCTCCGAGAAATCTCTTTAACCAGAGTTGTCTTTTTTCACTTTATGACATGGCCTCCCGGTCCTGTGTGATGGTGTGAGAGTGTTTCTTGTGCTCATAGTCACTCTCCCTCCCTCTCTTTCACTCCGTTCTTATATAAACACATGCAGTGACTTCAGTCTTCGTGTCTGCAGTTTGTTTTTACAGCTTTACCAAGAAAGGTGTGTTAATGGATGTGTGGCTGGCTGGGTGGCTGGTTTGGTGTTTTTTATGTGATAAAGAGCAACGTCTAAATGACTTGTGTGTTCTGTTTCAGATGACAAGCCCGTCCAGGAGGAGGACTGGGTGGTGTGCCAGCACCCTGAGTGTCCTGAGCGCCGGAGGGCTTCGAAGGTAAGACCCTTAAATCTGCCAGGTCAACTCAAAGAAGGTCTGTGCCGGGACCGATTTCACTGACAAGTACGACAGTCAGCAGGCTTATCTTGAGAGTCTTCCCGTCCTGGACAATCTTCTTATCACCTGTCTTAACTAATATTTTTTTACTCAAAGTCTCAGTTAAAGCAATACTTTGACATAATGACATATTCAAGAGACAAAAACCTCTGGGGGCCTTCAGAAGGAGAGGTCTGGGTGGTTGAATGGGTTAAGAAAATGTCAAACTTTGCCACGCGTCACTGCTTTTCGTTTCCTGTTTCATACCAAAATGCAACGTTGGTTTCCTTCAACGATGACCACAATTGTTCCCGAATCCTAACCAAGTGGTTATTATTGTCACCATGATGACAAACGACCTTAACCAAGTAGTTATTTTAACCCGAGCCGTGATCTCTCCTTAACCCTAACTAACCAAGCTTCAACCTTAAAATGCTTTTTTGCATCAGTGATTTGCAGTGGATGGTTTTCAGAGACATTGACAAATGATGACGTCCTGCGGATAGAGACATCAGATCAGGAAACACTTGACGTTTTTGGGAGCAATTACATACATGGTAGTAATTTGCAGAACCTTTTACATGGTCAGCATCTGAAACCCCTGAGCCACCAAAACACCTCAGAAAGTGCTTTTCTACTACCACTTAGACAGGAACTAAAAATGAAACGGCTTCAAAATGAATGTGCACACACCCTGGCGTAACTCATGTCGGTCCCCTTAAGCTTTTGGCTCCGTCGGATGTCCCCAGAGGTCATCGGATCTCTCGTGTGTTGCATTACCACACAGTGAAGGTGAATCAGCGAGTGGCAAAGCTGCTTTTCTTCTTTTAGGTGTTAAAAGGGGCGTGAGTGTCGGGGCTCTGTGTCTGGCCACTAGACTGTGAAATGAATTATTCCTTTGAAGCCACTGGTTTCTGAAAATGGGAGTCTGGCCAGAAGACCAAGGGAAACCGACATAGTGTCTGGTCTGTCTGTCTGTCTGTCCCTCGACTGTTTTGGTTCGTCAGCTCTCTCCTGCCGCAAGAGCCGAGCGTTAGACGGATTTTTCCCATTGAATCAAGATGTTGTCCTTTGCTGTCCTCTCTGCGGAAAGAGAGAGGACACGGTGAATTCAGTCAGCACGTGTCGAGAGAGAGGCGGTTAAATATAGTTTTTCTCCATGACAACCCAGAATAATAAAGTGGAGGAAGAAGAGAGCCAAAGAGCTTAACCGGAGCTATCCTCCTGCCTTTTCCCCTGCTCCTTACGTTATTGAGTCTTCCAGACCCACTTTCTCTGGCCCCCTCTCAAATAACAAGGACCCTCCATTTGTTTTTTGTAAAGATGATCTTGCAGAGTTGTTAATAACAAGGTAAAATGTGGGTTTAAGTTTCTAAGTATTTTAAGTAGCCTTTTGTGTTTGAAGGACCTGCTGTTGCACAAGGAGGAGGCAGTGCGGGACAAAACATGTCTGACGCCACCGGTCTCCTTGGTCAGGGTCAGGGTTGATGGTGTTATGTAAGGAGATTAAGGAAGGACTGGTTGCCCAGTGTGGACTGGGACAGATGGACAAAGAAGACTAGTGAAGACCATTAGCAAAACATCAGCGTAAACAATAATTTGACTGTATTTGTTCTTTGAAAGATTTCATTTGAGTTCATTGACGTTTTTTCTGATTGGGTGCAGCCAAATAAGCCGTAAACACAACATTAACATTAATATCGCTTTATGAAGCTACACATAGAGCAGAAAAAAGATCAGTATTATCGTTTGTTTGGAGTCGTGTCTCTACTAACTCCTGAGGGAAATATCTGGTTCTTTAGCTGCATCGTGTTCGACCGCGTTCACCAGCGAGTCACTAACTCTGCCTGTCTGTTTGCTGCCGGACAGGTAGGGTGCAGGTGGTTTATCAGAGCCTTTTTGCTGAATAAGCTGTCTATGTCTGCTAAAAACGCCGACAAGAGCCATAAGAATGTATCAAAATATTAAAGTTTTAAAGCTACCCCCCTTATGGTCATAGCGCTCTGTGAGTTTGTCATGACAAACATATTTATTTGTTCCTTGTCAGTATGAAACTATAAGCCAGCTTTAAACATCTTAGCGCTCTGATGACGACTTCTTTCCAATGTTGAACTTTAAACTCAGATGTCAGCAGCTCAGCTTGGAGTGTGTATTGGACACAGATGCACTCATATTTCAAGTGTTAACTATTTTGTATGTTAGTTATTAATTTAAGAGACATTAAAGAGTCTTTCTGTTGATTGGTGTCACAATAAATCTACTTTAATTTAATGTTGTCAAACAATAACAAAAAGCTTCCGGAGGGGATGAAAACTGTTCACAGGCGATGTGTTTTCTTTAGATTTCACTCTTTCCTACAATTTATTACACCGAGTTTCGCTGGCTGTGTAGTCACTGAGCAGTGTTGAATGAAAATATAACATTATTATCAGACAGATTATCAGATTATTGAGTCACGATGCATCAGTGTATTTTATTTTTAACACTTACTCTTCTTGGCTTGACCCCACGATGATATTTTCTGTTCTAGTAAAGACAGGATATCCTGAGATTTCACAATATTTCTGCTGATTTGTTTTATTACTTTAAGATGTGAAGTGAGAACAGTGAACGAATGAGTCACGATAGTTTGGGCATTTCAGCACGATGAAAAATGAGAACTCACTGTGCCGTGTTCTCGTTCCTGACGGTGTATTTCCCATTTAGCTCAACCTTAAGGCTGTTGCTCAATAGTTACACATGTATCGCCTGTACCGAGCTTTTAGCAGCAGGGGGCAATGTCATGACAAGCCTGCTTATCCTCCTCCAGAGCTCGCTCACTCACTCACTCACTCGCTCGCTCTGCATTTGTTTCACAAGTGAGAGGCACATTTCTACGAAGAATGGGAGCATAAATATATCCTTTGACTTTAGCCAAGTCCACCCACTAAACAGATTTAGATGCATCAAAGAAGGCATTTTTTGTAACCCAGAAAATGAAAAACATTAAACTTTTATATTTCATTTTAAGAGTTTAAGAGTAAAGCAACTACGAATAGGCTCTTTGATATGCCGGCTGCTTGGCAGCACGACACAGAGCAGACACAAACACAGACGGACACAGAGAGAGAATCTGAGGCCGGTCCTGCGCTGCATTTAAACCATTTTATTCCCAGACGGGCCTGCCTTTGGTCTCCTACCGCCATATATCAGCTCCCGACGGGGCTGCGTCTCTTCCAGTCTCGGCATGACTGGCCTGGAACTGAATGAGTTCACCTGCACCATAATTTACTGAAATCACACCAGGTGTCAGCCTCTGTACTTGCGCTGCCGTAGCTCAGCGCTGTCACCACATTACACAACAGCACTCAAAGGCTACTAGGAGGCTTTAAGATGGCCCGACACATGTGTTTCCAACGGGGCTTGCTGGTGCTTTTGAATACTTTGCTGTGGGTTTCTGCAAGCCAGTGGGATTTAAAATCAGTCTGCAGGTGTCTCACTGGCAGATGCGTTCAATCCAGAGTTAGTTCTTGGCTGAGGTGGTGGGATTCATTTCAGATTATGTTGGTTAGCGCTGGATGCTAGTCTGAGCTTGCTCCCTGGATCTAGACTCCAACATGGAAGGGCTTATTATCCCCGATCGCTTTGCTCCCCCCCCTCTCTCTCGTCTTTGTATCTATCCCTGTCTCCCTCATTTCCCTCCCTCCCTCCCTCCCTTTCTCACTCAGCTCTGACAAGACAGGACCAGACAAGACAACTGGTAAGGTGTGGGTCGCCTTGGCAATGGGCCCCTCCCAGCTCAAACAGCTGGAGGCACAGGGATAATGTGAAAAGCGAGTGGGTTCAGCTGAGACCGAAAGGATGAAGAAAAAGTTTCAGTCAGCTGGCTTTGAATTTTTGTCCTCAATCTCTGTCTCATTGTTTTACGCACAGTTTCGTTATGCGCATAGAAACTTAGAAAGGAAACGGCAGAAATAAAAATTAAAAAAAAGTTGAAACATTGCCAAAACTTTTTTATGGAAAAAAGGGCGAATTGATAGAAAAAAAATCTATAATCGATATATTCCCACCATCTGATGATTGACTGGTGGTCTTTTAATTCTGTCTTCTCGTTCTTCTGCAGTGGTTTACTGGCATCTGACTGGAGAATCAGGAGAATCAGTCTCAATATATGTAATAGTGAAATGAAAGCAAACATTAACTCGCCTTTTCTTTTTGCAGTTTTTCTGGCGATTCTGTTAAAACCTGCGCTGCTTTTCAGTGGAAACCTGGCGTCTGTGTCTCATGCCGTTACTCACCCCCTTTTGTGTTTTTGGTTGGCTTCCATTCACTCTTTTCTCTTCACATCTTTTCTGTCCCCATTCAGTCACAAGTTATGAGTAATCATTTGCTGAGGTTTTAGGGGAAGTAGTATAATGTTAGTCAGACAAGCATAGACGCATCCACAAAGAATGACCTTATTACTAGAACTGAATTATTTATGCTCAAGCGTTGGCTGGGAGTGTTTTCGGTTCCTGAGAATGTATATGTGGGCTTCATTGTGGCGAAATGTGTTCCTGGAGATATAACTACTACCATGGAAGTGATTTCAAGTCTTTTGCCAGGTGTTTATATGTGGGTCTGTCTGTGGAAAGATTTTTGTCAGCGTGATAACACCACAATCTACTGTAAACTCCTACAACAGTTTTGTAGTTTAGATCACAATCGAGGCTGAGTTCAAAGTCGGGCATGATCCGAGCAAGGAGGCCGAGATTAGTCACACCTGACCACACTTTACTTCACTGGCCCACATTCGTTTTGATGCAGTCATGAAACTTTTAAAACGAAGGCTGAGCTTGGAGATGGGTGTATTAAATCATGTAATATTGTAGTAATGACTGCTGAGTACTCGCAGGTCGGACCGTCAAGATGGTCTGTAGTTATAGTATGTAGTTATACATAGACTGATGCACTGGCTGTACTGATTTTACTGTAAACTATCTTTCCGCTGACCTGCTTGGCCAAGAAATCTCACCTAGCTGACACCGACAGGGAGCTACTAAGGCTGCTAAGTAAACACTCGCATTTGGGCCGGATGCCCACTTTCTGTATGTGTCAAAAGGCTGAAGGGTGCCCAAGGTATTAGGTGCCATTTACTGGTAGAGATGGATTAAGTTAAGTGTCATCCAGACACACTAACAGTCTAACACCTTCCCATCCACCTGATTGAAGTTAAAGACCTTTTAGGCAAGTCTTGCCAATTGGCATCCATCTCGGTAACCAACCCCCTCAGGCAGTTAACAAGACCAGGCGTCTGGACCAGGCCTCTGCATGTATAGACTCAAACTGCTTCAAAGGTTTAAAAAGCTTTTTTATTACAAGTTATTCTTACTCATACTGTTGCGCATGTGCACAGTTTCACGACACCGACTTCCTGTACGGCTCCATCCAGAGCCAGATCACTTCTCCTGCAAAGTGTGAGCAGTCAGTCACTCAGCATGTATCGACTGTGGGACTATTTAAAACAGCTGTGTGTGTCCTCTAAGTTTACCTGCCTCTCCTCCTTATCTTTCTTTTGCTCTTTTGAGGAATATTCTGTTACTGTTCAAAAGGTCCTGGTGGGCACAACTGCTGTGCATTTTATGGCTTCACTCAGCCACTTGTTTTTCTTTCCTCCTATGTTTTCTTTCTTTGCCTTTTTTCTCTCCGTGCAAATATTTCCATCGTCGTTCAAAAGTAATTTAAAAAAGGAAAATACTATATGTTCATCAGATTTGCTCGATTGCCATCCACATGTATTTCTCACATCTTGTATTTTACTTAAGTAACTCGAGTGACTGCAGACTACAGAGTCCTTAAATTAGTTTTCTGGGGGAAAAAAATGTAAAAGGATGTGACCTCAGCCATAACTGTAAACTTCTTGGAAAGCTGAATTTATGAAGTAATGCAAGCCCACTAATGGAAATAGTCTGCAGTTGCTCTGATGACTCTGGAGTCGTTAAGTCATCAGGGGAAGAGAGGAAAAGTTACCTAATCGCTTTTCAACAGGAAACTGACTGGTGAGATATTCGGGTGTTAATGTGTTTATGAAGGGAAGGGAGAGCGTGCAGGTTCGTTTTCCAGCATTTCATCCCCCTGCTAGACACACACTGAAGTACTTGCTCACACAGCAAATGCATTGGGGACAGTTTTTTGGGGATGTTATGAAAAAAAAAGTGACTTTAAACAGGGTTCTTCTGTAAGGAAGCAGCTGTTAGATCAAACTAGCGACCCATTAACGTTTTTCAGCAGGGTTAAAAACTCACCGGAGCACTGTGTGACAAAGGTAGCTTCATGCTAAGATTTGTTCATGTACCAGTGTCGGACATTACACTCAGCGCTCATCAGTCTGTGGCTACTGTTCATGGCTGCCTGCTGAGTTTAGTGAGACTCACTGCTGCAGTTTGGTGAAACTACTAAGAGTTAGATTACTTGTAGTAAAGCCGACCAATATACCAGTTGGCCACTATTATTGCTATCATTGTCATGCCAGCAGCTCCGTGAGGCTGAACTGAGGCACAGCGGTTCTATTAGCGAAATCCCTAAATTTTGACCTGATCATGGCACAAAATACAAAAGTCAATGGGTCACCAAAGTTTTTTCAATTCATCCTTTGGGGTCATGGATATCTGCCCCAAAGTCCAGGGTGATCCATCCAATCATTGTTGAGATGGATGGATGAATGACAAAATTTTGAGGCAATCAGTGCAATAGTTGCTGAGATATTTCAGTCTGGGCCAAAATGGTGGACAGACTGACGCACTTGCCAATGTTGCTAGTGTGGTTAAAAGGATTTGGGTTCAGGTGCCAGCTTCAGTGAGCATTTTGTGGCCCAGTTGGCTGATGGGCCAGACTTTAATTAGACCTGTAAACTATCCAGTAAAACTGAAATGCATTCAAAACTCATCACTAACGTATTACTGTTGTTCAGAGCATCCAGTAACGGTGTGACCCTGACTGCTTGTATTTGAACCTGAAGGTGTTTTATTTGTTGGAAAAAATACTCTGGATTGGACCGACTGGCCCTCGCTTGCATTTTAACACTGTTGATCATCAGAAATCCCTGTTAGGATCCAGTTTGGATCGTGATGGACTAGCCTGAGTTTGAGAAACACTCATTGTTTGTTTACATCATATTTTTGAAACAGTTATCAGCTTTGTGACTATGAGCAGTGTGAGTTTACAGTAGGTTGACTTGTCACGAGACATCTTGTAAATAATTTCACTAAATGGAAACTGATTTGATCATCACTCTTGCTTAAGAATAAGCTTGTAAGAGCCTCGTCGTACGACACACGTCAGCTGATAAGCGATCTTTCCTCGTGAAGCGTATGTAACACGACACATCATGTTAATCCTGTCACAGACAGAAACTCAGACATGACATTCCCATGTTTATGTGGACATTTCTCTCCAGTGGTGTAAGACTGGATCCCAGCCACTCCAGCAGGCTACGACAGGCTGGCAGCTCCCTCGTGTACAGACACACAAGGACCTCATCAGCTGTGAACCAATCACGGAGTGTCTTCCGCTCAGCTGTACTTTTCCAGCCCTATGAGATGTGTTAATCCATAAAGAGAAGCCAAATGACTCTGAGACGATGACTAATTTTACGTCAGACCACAGTCACGCAGAGATTAATGGAGAGGTGACTATAAGCAATTGGCTGATTCTGGTGAAGGTGTAAACCATACTGTACGTAGACCACGTAGTTTTGTGTTTACCAGTGGAAGACGTGTTTCGGCACATTTCAGCAACACCTGTAGATTCTGAAGAATCGGGTGAGAGTGCTTAAAAGTGTGTGTGTGTGTGTGTGTGTGTGTGTGTGTGTGATCTTAAAATGAGACTACGTGACTTTTAAAAGAAGAAATTACACAATCTTCCTCTTAGAAATAAGAAGTGAGTAGTGTCCAGTTGTTTACGGGGGCTACTGTCAGTAAATGTAGGTTAATGGTAAACATGTTAGCAAACAGTCGCCCGTGTACACATCCAGTAGATATAAAGCAACATTATCGTTCATGTGGAGTCATGTTTGTGCCCTTTTAGTGACTATAAGTTCAATATTTACCCTCCTTTGAGCTCTGTTTTTGGTCTCCACCAACTCCTGTAAGAAATATCTGGCTGCTTAACTCCACTCCACGGTCACCGGCTAATCTCTAACTGTGTCTGCCTGTTGTTGGGCAGGTACTGTACAGCTGAATGGGAGATTTTTATGTACTTTCTGCTAAAGAAACAACGAGTGTAAATCGAAACAGTAGAGTTGCGGCCTGTAAAAGCAAAAGAGTTTGTTGAAAGATGCTTGACTGCAGAGTGTGATGATACATTTCCTTGGTTTTGTCCAAGAGTAACCTTTACTCAGGCTTTTATGTCTAATCATCATCACCACCGCCATCATTTATACAAAAACTCAACTTATCTTACTTTGTTGTAAGATGCACCACTGAGCTTTATAGGGGAATTCCGGTATTTTAAACCCGGGCCCTTTGTTTACATGTTTTTTGCATGTAAATGATTCATACTTACTCACTCAGCTAGAAATATTCCTCTGAACTGAAAAGGAGGTGAGTTGTTGCAGGAAGACGATGCTGGAATCATGAGTCAGAATTGGAGAGCGGAGTTTTGAGTTGACCGAGAGGACCCGCCGACAAGTATTTATTTACAGCGTCTTGGCTGAATTTAAAAAAACATTTTGACTTTTTACATGGATCTTATTATTTAACAGAAACGTCTATCCCTGTAGAAATCGGAGACCGTGATGTCAGACACTCAGAATAACAAACTCAGCCTGTCAGTTGCATAAACAAGCACTTTCAGTGGTCGTAACTTTGACAGTCGCGGTTGCCACAAAAGATTACATAGCAGCCACTTCACACGTGTTGCAGCTGCCAGCTGAGGTCATCTAATGGACTTAAAATATGAAAAATGTACACGCCAACACATGTAAATACGTTGCCATATTGGGGACTGTGTCCTTGCCAAAGTGGCCCAGGGTTCAAGTCCAACCTGTGGCCCTTTGCTGCCTCTCATCCCCCCTCTCTCTCTCTCTCTCTCAGCCAAAAACATAATGATTGGGAAAAAAAGAAAATACCGGAATTGCCCTTTGAGATCAAATACTGACTCAAAATAATGATGTAACACCACTGAAATGTGGAAAAAAGGGGGTGTCTGTCCGTCAGGGTTAGTGGAAAGAAAATCCGTTTGACATGCTTCCAGCAATAACAAACAAGCTGGACACTGACATATGTGTCCATCCATACATTGTCTCATCAGGGACGAACAAACACTAGTATGGGGGTCGTACCGGTGACGCCAGTCCAACCCCCCAGGAGCATCCCAGTCAGGATGCAGCATCGCGGCAGACAGGGGAATAACAGGAAGAAGGTACCTGACCGACGCTGTGATGGAAACGACCTTGTATGGGCCGACCAATATAGCCGGGGGGTTCAAAGACTTAAGAGAAGGCCCCCAGTGAGGAGATGGATCGAGAAAACAACCCCCCGTCTAAATCCCTCGCATGCGAAGAGCCTTCTCATGGCAAACCCCACTAATTGTTGGTTTGCTCTCCGTGTTTTGAGAGTGTAAACAGCCGCTCCTTAATGAAATGCTGTGAGAATGGCAGCCAGTGCAGCTTAGTTAGAGAGGCGATAATAAGCTTTGAAAAAATCTCCAATTCAGAACGTGTTATTATGGCTGTGGAAACACTTGCTCCCTAAATCACTCTTAACTGAAGCCAGCCACGAAACCGTGGAACTTCCAGCAGCATCACGGGGGAAATATTTGATCTAATCCTCTCTCCTCTCCTAAACGTCTTTTTTCTCACACCGGCTTGCTCATCCTCGTTATCTTCACGCTCACATTTCCCTTTGTTTTTCCCCCTTATTGAACCGCTCCCCTTGAAGATGTGAAAGAATTCAAAGCTTATGGTTATTGAGGGGTTAATGCCAAGGTCAGGCATCAAGAGAAGGTCACTCGTGTTCAGTCCACCCCCTCCCCTCCCCACCTCTGCCTTTAACAATGGCAGTGCCAGTGGGGTCTAATCCTTCAGAGTAATTGCATTGTGCCGTCCACTCCTTTTAAATATAACCTCTTCTAATTAAGGCTGACAGCGGGGGGTGGCGGGGCAGACATGGATTCAACAGGTCGCCTTGTTTTGAAGACACGGGACAAGGAGAGGTGGGGTCTGGGGCTTTAAAAACCTCCCCCCTTCTTCATCTTACTCCAAACATGAGGCCCCCCCAGCCTCAGGGGGTTTAGATTGTTTTTGTGAGCTAGCTAATTGCGGGGGATTTAAACACGGTTCATCTTGGATTAACCTGAATGACAAAAGAACGGAGAGTAGTGGGCTGAGTGTTTGCGGTCAGTGCAACAGACTCTAACAGGACATTAGGCCATAAATCATACGAGGTATACTTGGCTCTTACACCATACACTCACACAGCACTGCGCTCTCCTACTTGCACCACACCGCTCCGTTGCTGCAACTAGTGATTATTTCCATTTTCGCTTTATGTCACAATAATTTGCTCGATTCTGTGTTACTCAGAGTCTACTGTAACGCCTAGAGATAGCTTGTTTTGTCTGAGAAATGTGACAAATAAGTGTTTATCATGGTTCCATGGTATTGCACAGTTGTCTTTATTATCAGTTACCATGCCCCTACAGGAATAAAAACAGAAGGGTGGTCTTGGTTGAACGAACACTATTATAATTTCACAAAATATTATTTCTTGACGGACATGACACTTGTTGTAAACTTGAAATATATATACATTAATAACACTAACACAGTAGAATTCAGTACCGTAAACGAGCAAATGTACAAAGTATGATAAACATCAATTTTCATACCACCGTGTACCTTAAAACCGATGCAGTGACAAGGCTGATGGTCTCCTCAAGTCGCCTGTGTCTCAGACAAAAAGCTGCTCTTGAACACACCGCAAAGACTACAGCCGACGGCAAACTAGCTTGCACGTTGTGCGCCTGTATGAGAGGAAATACCTCTCCAGATCACCAGGTGGTGGTAGCCTGTAATCGTCCTCTCAAAAAAGGAAAGCAGACGCCTGTGGCGAAGAGGAAGAGGCGAAGAATAACTAGAAGCCACACTGAATTGGTGAAATCGTGGATACTACAGCGACAGGCTCAAAGGGCTTTCTCTTTCCTTTTCTGTTTCTCTTCTCGATCGCTTAGCTGAACCACCAGAGAGATTTCTCTCAACGACGAGATGATTGTACTCGCTCAATCGGCCAAAAAGCCGCCAACAAGGACGGACCAGCGCTGACTGTCTGGAACACACCGCAAAAACTAGAGCCACAGTCATCAGCCTGCTGTGTCATTGGCGTTAAACCCTCCCTGCCTGGCAAACCCCCACAAAAAATTATAATATAAACAAGCTGCATGTCGTCATATTTGAGAGGCTGGAACCTAACTGATGTTAAGTGTTGCTGCTAAAAGAAATGATGATTAATTGAACGCAATTAAAATGATTAATCATTTTAGCCCAAAGGTTATCTGCCACTGTGACATCATCATGTTTGTGGTCGTACGTGACAAAACTCCTCGAGAGCCACGGAGGGCATTACAAAACTGTTTACTTAGAAGCACTGTGACGAGTAAATCGACTTTGACGTGTGAAACATGTTTATTAAATTATTGCAGATTAAGATTTAGGACTAATCATTTAACACCACACCCAGGGCTTTTATCTCAGGAGGGAATATCAGATGATTTTTTAGACTTTCTTGTCTTTTCTTTGATTGATCAGGGATGAACTTATAGTCTCTGTGTTGCTGTTGTTTGTGTGTTGGTTGTGTTTGAACAGATTTACTTCCCCCCCTCTGCTGCCGGTCATAAACCCAGCTGACCTCCCTCATTTAACCTCCTTTAACCTCCAGGGTCAAAGTTCAAATTAACTACTAAATCGGGCCGGGGCGTTCGGCACGGACACAACTCGGGACTAGAATCCAGTGAGCAAACATCACATTTTTTTTTCTGAGTTTCACCAGGATCAGCTGAAATGTCACAAAACTGTTTATCAGACTGAAAAAACTTTGTTATTTCTCAGGGGAAAAAAAGATCAGTTTCAGTGGGAGTTTTCATGAGTCAGCCAGGATGTGTGCGAGCTTGTGGGGGTGTGATTGAGAAGGTGGGCGGGGTTGATTTTTCTGTGTGTGTATGTTTTGTGTGCGCCTGTGTGTGTCTCCACCAGTAGACCGCTGTAGTAAACAGAGTGTGCTTCTCAACTCTGTCACCTTCTTTTTCGATCCCACCAAGACTGTCGGATTTACTCCGTCAGGTGTTGTCACTTAAAGATTGGGATTATTTTTACCGCACTGACACACACGTTCACTCATTAGAGGGACTACAGATCGAGTTCGATTCAGTTTGGGACTACAACTTTCACCACCTGCTGTTTATTGGACCTTGGAGATACTGACTGGTTCTTACACTGGAGCTCAAAGACGTTTCCTCTCCTGGGAAGAGGAGTTTTTCTATGGTGGGTGAATATAATGTAAATGCTTTATCCTGGATTCTAACGTGATGACACTTTTTCTCTTCAGTAGCATTGTGTTGTGTTTTATAAGTCTTCATTCATTCCCTGTAAAAACAGTGGATTACAGAGCTAAAGGAGGAAGTATTTCCTCGATTAATTGGTGAGTTATTAGATCTACAAAACATCAGAAAACAGTGAGAATTCAATAACTTTGTTGTTTTGTTTAAAATCCAAAGATATTGACTTGATTGTATTGTAAGAAAAGGAAAAGCAGCAGTTTCTCCAAACTGTCAAATGACTCAAATGGTTAATGGAATAATTTTCTAAGGATCAAGTTATCGATTTGTCTGTAATTGTTGTAGATCGAAGCTAAACATTCAACATTTACATTAGCAGAGATATTTATCAGTCCTGATGTAATCCAGCTGCTTCGCGAATGTTAAACAAATTTCGAGAAAATCAGGAAAAGAAAATGCAAATGATTCTTGTTTCCTTGCTGGTTTCCAGTACTGTTATGCAATTATTATTAGGAGTGTTTTCATCGAGATCAGCGACAGGTGGCGCTAATTCTCAATTTGGAAAATCATTATACCGTTACAGAAGAAGCGGTTTATGAAATGATGAAAGACAATGTAGAAAAACACGATGGAAATGTGACATTTCTGTTAGTTTCATGAATTAATGTAATCAAGGTCACATCACATCTCTGTGGACTGATGAGGGGACGTCTGTCGCTATTGTTTGTCCTTTCAGAATGAAATGTTACGTCATAATTTATTTGCTAAAGATGTTTGCATCTCCAATTAAGCCTGTTTTGTCCTTTGTCAAGAACGTCAACAACCACACCAAGCGGGTGAAATTTAAAAAGGTTGATGAAAACACGGCTAACGACCGGTTTAGTTTTTTGTGAAATACCTGTTTTTTTCTGTCTGTGTGAGGCCGTGAATGTAGCACACATTAACATCTGTACAGACCGGCGCTTTAAGTCTGTTTTTCCTCCTGTGTCTGCAGATTTCACATCTGCTTCTCATATCAACACACCAGTGTGCCCCCTGGCACCCACCAGCCTTCTCTCCTTTCCATATTCTTTCATTGGAAGTGGTTTCCAAATAATCAATTTCCATGTCATATTTGGAGCAGCTTGTGTCCAAATCACATTTCTAATTTAACTCGGGATACTCAGCTCTTTTTCTTTCTTTCTTTTTTTTTTTTTCCTCTCACTTCCTCCTTTTTTGGTCTGGTTCACCGCCCTCCTGTCTGTCTCTCTCTTCTTCTCCTGCCCTGAAGCTATGGATAGGAAGGCTGGTTGCGTCACAGTCCAGCCAACATTGCCTGAGACAGCAGTCAGTACACTTGACTTTGTTAGAGCCCAGAGAGAGAGAGAGAGGGAGAGAGAGAGACCAGCTGCCGGTGAGTGGTGCTTTTCTCACGAGCTCGTGTTGATCATCCCGAACTGAACAGTGTCGGGCTCGGCTGTGTGTCGTTCTTCACTTCTGGGAGGATTTAGTGGCGTTTCTCAGCTCGAGTGTGTTGTATTTTTTCTCCCAGTGACGACACCGTGACAGTGGCATGTGTCATTTGGGTGTCATGTAAATATTTGACTGTGCTGCGGAGGTCAGATGTGTTTCAGCCGAAGTGGATGTAATAAACAATTAAAAAGAAAAACTGAAATCTCTTTAGCTTTTGCTCCAAATACAACCTATAAAGAAATTACAGAAGAATTTCCTGTTGCCGGTAATTGTTGCCGTTTTTGTTTACGTTTGGATTCAGCTGGAAAAAAATCGCACCACGTCTAGTTGTCCAGAAGGAGAAAATGAGGAGGTAATATTTTTCTGGGGCAAACTTTGCTGCATGTTGAAACATACCTTTCACTGGAATGCAAAGTCTGCTTCACAAGAGAGGAGCTACAGTATTTCCTGTGAGCATGTTTGTTCCTGAGTTTGTTTCTTTTTGTGGCAAATGCTTAAGTGTAGTGTGTGTGTGTGTGTGTGTGTGTGTGTGTGCGTGTGTGTGTGTGTGCTGTTGGATGGACCTGTCTGATTTCGTCTTTCGATTATTTGCATTGCTCTCTGCTGTATGTGTTATTGGCAGGGGATAACAGATAGAAAGAGGTGTGACAAAGTCTTTGACACACCATCAGGACGGTCTTTTGCATATTTATTACCAGGAGAGAAAATGCAAATGTTCCATGATGGACTCGGGAGCTATAAACTTCTGCTGTGCTGCAGAATACACATAAAAGTGATGTCACTGAACAAATGGTATAAAATGAGGCCATTTCTCCTAAACGTCTATAGTGTGTAATCAGGGAAAAAACCCTCCTCCTCCTTCATGTGTCACAGTGCAGAGGAGGCTGACTTTATGAAATGTTTGTAATCTGATGTCCAGATTATATCCAAAGCAAATGAGTCACTCAAACTGTTCCTCATTCTCATATGAGGCTGATACACTACATTTGATGTGTTCTCAGAGTTTTGACGACCTTTGTAGCTGCAGAGATCTGCGAAAGCTGTGACATAAAAAGAAACATAAAAATAAAGTGATTTACGTAAACTGACTAAACCGCTGGCTCGCTAAGGATGTATTTCCACTGCACGGTACGACTCTCTCTGCTCGGCTCGACGCGGTTTGGTGCCAGGCACCTTTTATCGGTTTTGTTTTCCCACTGCGGCTGGTCCCTTCACAACGTAGGTGGGATTCTTGGCAACGACGCGTAAAACAACACAAAGATATAGGAACAATAGAGGATAATTATCCTTTTGTTTTCTCTTCATTGGAAACCAAGCAGAGAAATGTCTGTGCTTTGTCAGTAGACCAGTCAGTAGGTTCAAGTGAATTTAAAAGAAAAAACTGCAGTCGAATTCGGTTGGTGGGTGCCGATTTCAGTGATGATTCACAATGACCAATCGGTGGCGTGTAGCAGTGTTAACCCACTGCTAACTATCACCTCAGCATATCAGGAGCCTCGACCAAAGTGATGCCAAAACTTCTGACGCTGAAAAACTGAAAAAGAGCAAGTTGGCTCAAGCCGAGCCGTGCGATGCAGTGGAAACGCAGCTTTATTTATCTCTCGCTAAATCCCTCACCTGAACAGTAATCTCCTATCATTGATTAGCAACTGTTACAAGGCACGGCTGACCGATCTAGCTTTTGATACCTCTCACGTGTATTCAAAGAGATTCAAGGGTGCGATGTCTTCTTTGGCCTTTGCAAAACACGAAACACAACAGCCAAAGTATAAAGAAACTGATTTAAAAAGTGTGTTCAAAAGCTATAAGCTGCAAATGTTAGCATGCCTGGCTAAATAGCTCACCACCTATTAATGCCTACCTGGCATTTCTTCCACAGCGAGGTGCCGTTTGATTTACTGACTGGAGTTACAGGTTATGTGAGAAGAAGCTCTGATCAGGACCTGCTCACATCAGCTGTTTGGGAGATTAGATGCTACTACTGTATTAGCATTTAGGCTAACATTAGCGACTCTGGCTGCACTTAATTTGGTTTGGAGAAGTTTAGATCATTAACATTTTATAACTAATTACATTTTTAAAACTACTCATTTTGAGTGGTCACTGTTATATGTGCTGGCATAGCAACAGTAACCGAGGAGGGTGAGGCTTAGCAAGCGGTCAGCTGTTTCTCGACCTGTTGGATTTGTACCAATGATGCTGCATTCAAATGTCTCAGAAATGAAGTCGTAACGAGCAGAAATGAACCTTTAAAGTATCAGTCCCATGTGTTTTAAATGTACAGTATGACTTATGGGGATCATTACGCACACCTGCCGTCATCCTTTTATTTTCACTTGCAGTTATTAGCTTTGAATGACTTCATCCCCCGTTAAACGCCCTCCTCATCCCCACATTTGAAGTGCGTTAGTGAATGAATGCTCACCAGAATTTAACGCCGCGGCTCCTTTTGATGAACACACTCAACATGTGTTAGAGTAACACACGCACACTCTCCTGAGAGGGAGAAACACAACAAGTGCCTCCGTTTGAGTAAATCCACATGTGTGCGAGGCGTACGGTACCAGAAAGAGGGAGAGTCGGTTAATGGGGAACAGGCATGCAGACAGGCAGGCAGGCAGGCAGTCTCGTTGCATAACGGCAGGCAGTAAAAAAGCCTCCTCGCCCAGCCAGAGGACAGATGGCGGCAGAGTAAAGCAAGCGCACGTCAGTGGCTCTCTCCCATGCCACTCCTCAGCAGATGCATCGTTTATTTATTGAAAAATAAATCGGACTCGGGCCAGGCCGGCCCAGCTCTCCCTCTTTGATCTCCTGCAGCCGCACTGGCCGCTGTTTTCAATCCCACCTACTGGCCCACAGCTAATGGCATCTCTGTGTAATGTTTAGGAAAGCAGGCCCTCTCCAGCGTACGTAGGGAGGCCCTACGGGGTCGAGTGCTCGCTCCCAAGACGACAATGAAAACAGGCTCTTAGATAAAGGTAGCAGAAACATCACATGTGGCACGTGAGTTGATGAAGAGCTTTTTTAGATTTTAAAACCTTTTCTCTGACAATCAATCACACTTAACATCATAACAGGTGATTATATTGTTAGATGCATCTGAGAACTAAAGGATATCTTGACAGCACAGTACGCAGAGGGGTGAGTGGCTAAAGAGGAGTTAATGCCTGTGTCTGATAGGTCCATTTATTTAAGATGATGTAGGAAGTGTGAAGTTGAAATATTTCAATATAATACTAATATTATTTAGTAATAATAATGACACTAATTTAATAGTTAAGTGATATATTGAAACTCATTTCAAAATAAAATAAAATTGAATAAAATTTAATTAAATAAGCTGACACCTTGGGGTCAGGAAAGTTATTTTTTACAATTGACGATAAATTATCAGTTGATGGATAAACGAGTCCTAGATTAATCAATAATGAAAGTAATAATCCCTACAGCCCTATAATGATGGCTATTTCCAAATGTCTTATATGTACATATCTTCTCTGCCTTATATCAGTCTAATATATAGATATTGATTAAAGCATTAAAAAAAATTTCAAAGGGTCGATAAGGATTTGTGTTTTTTAGCGTCACAAAATCAGTTCAATCCGGATAATCGATTGGTTTTGATCCATTTTTACAAGGCGAGTTTATCCATACAGTATAGCACTGTTCAGACACAATGCATTTTATAAACATTAGAAAGAAGACTTTAAGACAACATTGCATTTAAAAGACACACAAAAAACCTGAAACAAATAAATCGTTAAACATTACAAAGGAATTGCATTTTTAAAACGATAAAAACACAGCAAGCAAATAAAAAGTCAGATAAAAAGTGGTAACTGGTAAATTCACGCGCATGTATATAGTGCTTTTCTGGTGCTTTACAACATGTCACATTCACACACACACACACACACACTGATGGCACAGCCATGCCCGTGAATACTTCTAAGTGTAGCCGGGGGATCCTGGGATCGAACCGCCAACCTTTCATTTATTGGACGATCCACTCCTCAGTAAGCCACAGTCGTGCTTTAAGCCCAGTTTGAGCAAACCTCAGGTATTCAGTAAGCTTGTTCCACAGTATTTGAGCATTGAAACTAAAGTCTGCTGCACCCTGCTCGGTTTTGATCCTGGGAACACTGAATAAACCTGTCCCAGATGACCTGAGGGACCTGGATCCTTCATAATGTATAAGTAAATCAGAGATGTATTCAGGCCCGAGGCCGTTTTTTGCTCCGTAAGCAGGTAATAGGATTTTTAAAATCATTCCTTTGACACACAGGAAGCCAGCGCGGTGATTTCAGATCCGGTGTATTGTGCTGCACTTACTTAGTGGACTACAAAGGAAAATGACATGTAATGATGTGAAGGATTACAGCAGAAAGAGTTTGCAATTGACAGAGAAGTATTTAACAGACACAGGATGGTACACTTGTGTTTGTGTAGTCTCTGCACTCTGTACTTTAGTGTACTGATGCATGCGCAGGTCAAAGGTCAGCACACGAGGGTATTGACTGTGAAAATGAGACGGTGGTTGTCTCTCTTTGAGTCGTAGACTATGAACCACTGATGATGTGTACTTGCGTCTGACTTTTGGGTCGTCTTTGATTATTTCGACGCTGTAGACCGTATGAGTTGCTCTGACCAAAGTCTGTCTGGATGTTTGACTGACTTCACTGCAGTCACACTATTTGAACAAGACTGTGCATGACTCTGCCTCGTCTAGCGCTAACCAATCATTTGCATGCGTGGGTGTGTTTATTGGGATGCGCTGGAGCTTTGCTGCTTTTCTCTTTCTGTGTGTTTTGTGAAAGAGAGAGGAAAAATAAAACAACAAGGCCAGGTTGGGTTTTTTTAAGAAAAACAAGAGGGCGAGTGCGTTGGCTCGAAGCTACCGTGAGCGGACTCCTCCTGCCCCTCATGACTGATGAGGAGGAGCGGCGTTAATGCTATCATAACTCATCTGCTGAGGAGAATCTCCACCCGTTGCCAAATCAGTGATGACTTTCATGTTAGGACAGGACCTTAAAGCAGCCTTCTCTGTGGGAGTGGAGTGATGGTAAGCATTAAAGTTGGCCCGCGCAATTAAACACGGTGTACCTGGATGTCACCGGCAGTCTCAACAAAGACTGAAGTACAGCGAAAACATTTCAGCGGCCTAAACAAAAAGGTTTTAGCTCAACTTAACCAAACAGAATCCGCCGTTGTCCCCCGATATGAAGCACTGGTGAAGCTGTTGTTCTTTGTGTTGATTCAGGTTCGCTTTGATTTCGTCTTTTCTATAGAGTGTGTGTGTGTTGATGGCCGCTAGGAACAATGAGTGTGCTCTATGGGTGTGGGCACCACTATGACAAACAGCTGTGTGTGTGTATGTTTATGTGTGCGTCACAGAGCAATGCATGTGTGGGAACATGTGTTTCCACAATAAGTCGATAAAAGATACGATTTTTTAAATTCTCTCGCAGTAAATGTTTGTGTTGTACATTAACCCTGAACCCAGCTACACTGCCTCCAGTCTCACACAAACACACAACAGTAAAAATTACACAAGAAAAGCTTAATTAAAAACTCGAGCTGGAGCATGTTTCCTCTCTCGGCCAGCTCTGTTGTATAATACTTATCCTATTATTATGCATCTGGTTGGCTAGTTATTGTCTTGTGTTGACATTAATTTCTCCACATCAAAGATTGGTTTTCACAACCAGTTTTTTTATTTGAAACCAGTCCAACCAGATAAAATATCCAGATTTGTTATGCTCAGACAATAACACACCTCTTATCAAATATTTTACCTCTCCTCCCCCTTTTTTATTGGACACGCGCAATGTAGAAATCAGCTTCACATCCTGTTCTTGTGAAACGCTTTGATGGAATCACTTCAAATTGGGCACAGAAGTCGACTCGGCTTCAAGGATGAGCCGGTGAGAATTTGGTGGTCAAAGGTCAAGACCACTGTGACATCACAGTGTACAACCCTGGTGCAGTTATTATAATTTTAGCATGTGCGAACTGCCACAAGCAGCAGATTAGATCATTTGTGGCTAATCTAACTAAAATAGAAGAAATCTCTGCAGGTCTGAATTTTGAGTTTCTCGGCAGCCGCACACTGGGTGCATTGCTAAGGACCCAAGGAAGTGCATTGTTGACTCTGAAGTTGTTTGGATGATGCACTAATTAACATTCATTTCATAACAACTAAAATGAAACTTTTGGCTTTTAATAATGTACTCTCTGCAAACGAGGCGTCTGCACTGGGCTTAGCCTCAGTCCCACTGCGTGGGATGGTCCCAATAGAAAAGCTCAGAGCAGTTAACCAGACGTTCAAATGCCAAACCAACCTCTTAGTCCGCACCCTGAAAGTCTTTTCTCTTGTAAAAGTAAAAGAAGATTGTTTGGAAACACTTCCAATAAAGAAATAAATCTCACCTTTTGTGAGCTTTTCTATGGGAGCCATCCAGGACCGTCTCCCACACAGTGGGAGAGAAAGAGGCCACATGAGGCCAAAGTTTGTCATCGCTCTGTAATACCATCGACTGTGAGTGAACTCTGAGTCTTTGTAGTTTAGTAAAAGATTCATGTCAATATCAGGAGAATCCTGCCATTTTAGGTCTTATCGACTCTGCAGTGCTCCGTCGATATCTCGTGTATTTGAAGCAAGTAACTAAAATTACCAATACAGTCAATCTTTTTGTCTTTTTGTCTATGTTCTGATTTGTAGCTCTAATTGAGTCTTTAATTTGTCTTTATTTATAACTTTAGTTACAGATTTTGAAAACTAAACGTATCCAGATTCGATCAGAGATTCAGTTTTGATAAAATGCTGCCAAACTGAATCTCTATCAAGCATTACGCAACAAAACAACAACAGCCCATTATCTCTGTAAAGATACACCATCATAATAATTAGCTGTGAGAGAAACAACAGCCTATGGCTTGAATACCCTTTTTTTTCTTTTCACCCCTCAACCACACATGTGTTCACGGTGATGCGTGCGATTACATAACTGCTAGGTGTGCTCTGGCAGGACAAGCTGTTCCGGAGGAGGGCTGGGTAAGGTTAGAGGGGGAAATGTGGTCAGGTTGCAAACTGATAAGACGTGGAGATCATTACTGAGCAGATTCTCTCTCTGCTCCTCGCTGCAACCCTGTGATGGATGGGCCTTGTATCACATTGAGTCAGATCTGTAATCTGGGTTTGAATTTATCTACGGCCTTTCCCTCAGCGTGTCACATAGATCCGTACACAAAGACTGATTACCCACAGATTTTCCAGCCTGCGAGGATGTGGCAAGCCGACAAAATGTATTTAAAATTTTCCTCGGGAGCCAAAATTGTGATGGTGGTGAGGATGTTGCAGCCAAATTGAACTGCCAGGCTGTTGCTGTAAACCCACAATTTCCATCCTTAATTATAAATCACATTTAAGACATTTGAATCGAAAGCCAATATAACTATTCCCCCACTTTTAATGCCTTTAGCATCAGCTGTTTGTAGTCGTCTTGCGCTCTGTCAAGCTGTTTGTTTGCACCAAAAGAAGATTAATAATTAAAGTAATTTAATTGAAGCGAGCGGCTACAGGATGTGTTTTTAAAGTGGTGTTGGAAGAGCCTTTGCATGTTGCGTGCCAGCGTTCGAAGGATTTAAGTGTTAAGGTAATAATCCTGATTCACCTCAGAAGACTCCAGTCATCTTCTTCCAAACAAGAATGGCTTTATTACAGCTGAGCGGCTGGTGCGCGGTTCATCGATGACACAGACCTTGCAGCGGGCATGCCTGCGTTTGCAAGTCCATGTATGTATATGTGCGTGGAAGTGTTGCCGTGTTTGCAGGATGTGTGGAAACAAGGGTGCATAAGCAGGTGCCACGTGGCATTGGATGTGCTAAGCCAAGACGAAGGGCCGCTGTGGGGGCCAGTGTGTGTTCTCAGCTGTTGAGGTGGGGGGGGGCTGTGTGTATTAGTGTGTGTGTGTGTGTGTGTGTGTGTGTGTGTGTGGCATTTCATCTACAGTCACTCATGCTCTCTCCCGAACCTCCCCACTAATCCGGCAAGATCTGAGAGCAGGCATGCGGGGGGGGGGACACGCGACACGCACTCACATGACAAGTGTTGTCTCGCACACATTCATACGCTCGCAGTACGAGGCACGCATGGCCTCGCTGTCAGCTGTTCGGCACGGTCACATTCTCTTACAGTCAGCTTCGCTTACACCCTCCTCCTCCTCGTTGTGTTGAGAAAACTGATCCAGATCCAGTAACGGCCGGGTAATGAAAGTCAGGTTGTCCTCATACCTGGGTATCAATCATCCATCTCATTGATAGGAATGTTCAGTATTGCAAAAATTCTCTGTTGCACAAATCCGGAGCTCAAACTCAAGTTATTTTAGGTCCATTTTCAGGTATCTGCCATGCATCTAAGATTATAAGCTCTTCTAGGTTTGATTTTTTTTTTTTCAGTTTGGTGCTTTCTGGTAACTCCTAGGGCCTTTTTCTTCATCCTATGATGCACTCGTTTGTCTTGGCCAGCCGTCAGATATTTTCAGCTACTTTCGTTGCAGCAGGAATGTGAACACCCCAACTTGATAGTGAGGAAGGCCGACCGATCTGGACTATTGTCTAAATATGGCATCTGATTTGCTCAGATTTCTCTGGCCCGGCCGTCTGTCTCCGCACCTCAGGGAGAACATACCACCTCTGTGCGACGGGACATTTGACTCTACTACACGAAAATGTGCGAGCATGTGTTGACTTCAGAGGAGCATAAGTAGGTGATGTTGTAACAGCTTTCTGCGACTTGTCTGCTTCTGCCACGAAGCTGTCTGTGTGGCGGCGTGGCCGTCAAGTGGTAAGATGAGGTCAGTGACTCAGTCGGAGGTGAGACACTTCACTCCTCTGTACCTGCAACTTGTCGACGTCACAGTCAACGTCAACTGCAGCTGTTGAGAAATGTCTTGAACTGAATAGCACTATAGTCACAGTGAGCACAGGACTGAACAGGATCCCAGTGTGTTGAAAAAAGGTAGAACACACCTTTTGTCCCGGCTTGAAATACCTCAACAGCTATTGGATGGGTTGCCATGACATTTTTGGCATATTTTGCCAAAATGAATCCTACTGACTTGGGTGATCGCCTGAGTTTTGCCCTCAGCTGTACTTTGTGGTTGTTTGTGGTATTTTGTCATCGTGATATGAGACTATATATATCGTCTTCAATTTTGGATATTGTTATTTCGTGATCTGGCATAAGTCTTGTCTTTTCCTGGTTTTAAAAGCTCCAGAACAGTAAAGTGATGTCATTTTCTGAACTTATCACACTGTTCGTACTTGTTTTAATACTTTCCTTTACCCACTTAGTCATTATAGCCACATCACTGATGATTATTTATCCAGAAATCTAGTGAGGTAGCAGTAGCTATGACAACAATAGTGTCACAACATCAACATTAAGATCAGGGCATTCGTTCAAAGTATTGTGAAGGTTGGTTTTGTCACATGCTTTTGAGGCTATGTTAATATATTGAGATATTGTCTATATTGTTTAAAAATATTGCGATACCTTTAAGGTCTTATCACCCGGCCCTGCTTGGTAAAACATTATTATAAGATGGTGAACATGGCAAACATTATTATTGAATAACATCGGCATGTTGTCATTGTGAGCAAGTCAGCAAGTACCATTGTGCTAATGTAGTCAATAGTTGCCTACTCACACATTCAGCAAATAAGGAAAAACATGATCATTACTTTGACGTCATCATTGTGTTCATCGAATGAATGAAAGTCCAATGTTCACCAGCAACTTAGCCCACCCCTCCATTTTGCACGTTCACACCTAATATCAGTGCAGTGTGTTCATGTCAGACGATAAAGCACCAGTAATTACCAGGTAGTGTGTTCCACAGTTTCATTTGATGACATGATTGATGGCGAGAAGTTGTGAACAAATTGCGTCCATGTTTTTTTTATCTCCATCCGATGAATAGCAAATAGCATCGTGCTAATACCAGGATCACCACAGCTGAAGACCGCATGTTGGAAATACCTGCTCCCCGTCTGTTTATGTATGACATGATGAGATGACATATGAGGGTGTTGAAGGGTTGTCCCATTTCGTAGGGGCAGATTTATCAAATACCTCTTGATTTCTGTCGTTTTTATGCTAAAAACAGCCGTCTGCTGCAACCAAAAGTGACACAATGAGAGTGGTGAGACTGAAAAACAGGAAAATTGCTTGAAATCCAAAACGATGGGCTAAAAGATGCTAAAATGCTCCAAAGAGTTCCCAGGTGATCATTTTGTTGCTTCGTCCCTAAGAGAGACACCTTTCACATATGAGTAGTCATGTGATCTGTTGTTCATATAAAAACATTGGTAATACTGTCTCAAAGATTAAAACTTGGATCTTATTTTGGTAGACTAATTAGTAATTACAATATTGGAACGGTCCACTGCTCCTTTTTTTTGCTCTGTCACACTTTGTTTTAGTTGTGTCACCATGTTCCCATATCTCATCGGTTACCTTCGAAAGTACAATATTATCATAACTGATAGAGATGAGCCAAAACTATGAAAATAAGACCAAAATTGTAATAAACCGGAATGCAGTTGTGGGAGGGAGAGCATGTCAACAAACCAGGCCGTTCTCGTAGCCTCGCTGACTCTGGTCTCGGTCTCTTTCTATTTAAAACCTGGTGGGGGGACTCAGCCTGGGTATAGTGACCCTGGGTGTATGAGAGGAAGGGAGGAGTCGGTGGTGGTGGTGGCAGCCGACCGAGAAGAAGGGGAGAGAGAGGAAAAAGAGGAGAGGACCCTGGCTCGTGGAGCTCAGAGCGGGGCTGTTTAATCTCTGCAGGACCGTCAGATGGCTTTGACAGAGCACAGGCACCAATTAGGCTGCAAGATTAGGGGGGCTTTGTACTTCTGAAAAGCTTCTGGATGGACTTTTTTTTTTTTCTTCCTTCCTGCCTTGGGTTTATATCTTTACTGGGACTCCTCACCCTCCAATAACCTTATCCCTCCCTCCTTCCCTCCCTCGCTCCTTCTGTCCTCTTCAAGCTCTGCGACCTGCTCCTTAAAATCTGCGATTATACCTGGCTAGACATTGAGAGGAGTGGATTAATAAGGCAGCTCGACAGTGTGGCTTGACGGGGGCGCGCTGCAGAGTGAATTAGCAGGCCAACGTGGTGGCGAGTTGGATGTTTATTGGGGTCCTGGGAGCCTGCTGGCATGGATACAGAGGCGATTTGCAGGAGTGGGGGCGACTCCTGCTCCGGTCTGCAGAATATGACGGTAGAGTACCAGGGGAGGGCAGAGAGGGAGTCATTTGTATTGAATTCTACGTTACTTGATGGCACTTAAACTCTGTTATGTCTAGCGAGAGCATTTGGCAGTGCATATGCATGTATATTAACAATATAGCTACTCAAGACGGACCTATGTCACAGCGTTTTGTCAGAGGATGGCGTCCACGTCTGTAGTGTTTACATGAAAGCTACATTCCCGAGCTCAAACCCCCGCTGTGCACATACACCCATATTTACACACACTCACATGCACAGACACACTGCTCTTCTTGAGTACATGGAAACAATGACAGGAAGTACATTAGCGGGACCTCCATTGTATCTCCCCATACGTCCTCGCTTCCTGAGCCGGGTGTGGGTGATGGCGAGGGGGGACACAGGGTGGAGTGACTAGATGTAGAGGAGCCCTCTGGTGCCACCCGGACACCGCTGAGGTGAGGGGAAGAATAGTAAGAAGGGGGGAGGACGGGGCGTATCTGTCTGGGCCGAGACAGAGATCCTTAATCCTGCAGCCTTCTGCTGCCCGTCGCCTCGGCGGCCTCAAAGTGTCCCAGTTGCTGACCTGTGGTCAGTTTCATTGTTTCACCTCTCGGGATACGATTTCAGATTACGTAAGTGTAAGCTTGTCCCAGATCAGCACAGAAGGTGAAAAAACTAACTTTAAGTCAATTAGTTGTCCTCCCGCAGAGGGGGACAGATGGTGGGAGGGTGGGAGTCACCAAACCTCAGGAATGCCCGTGGCAGCGTCTGTGGTCATTTAATTGTGGCAGAAACAATAGTCAGGCAGGGAGCTGTTTATTCTGAATGTGTGTGACTGCTGTACCCTTTCACTTTGGCCCAGTCTGTTAAAAATGTTTTTGTATTTTAATGCAGGGACCTCGTGTACTTGGCAGTCATGTGATTTTAACTTTCTCTTGTCCTCTTTTTCCCCTCTGTGTCTCTGTCTCTGCTTTCAGGTTTGCCACCACCCAGACTGCCTAGACCTGAATAACAAAAGCCCCCTTCACCTGTGTGAGTCATGTGACTCACGCTGCCATTCAGAGAACACAGACAACATGCACTTTGACCGGCACCCCCGATTTGACTTACAACCTCAAGGTAGACTTGCTGCTGTATTTCTTTATTTGGTATTCTCCCTCTTCCAGTCATACCCATTGCCTCATTACAGGATGTCACTGTGTAAATAATATCAAGGACACTGAGATGAGTTGTTGTCTACATAAGGCAAAACACGTAAAACATCTTGTCCCATGTGTTACGTGTGAAATTCTGACCTTTTTTAGTCTACGAGAGTAGTTGAACTCTCATTGTGACTGCTTTTAAATGGTTGGTTCATCCAAATAAAGAAACTTAATTTCTCACCTGTCTCTAGTCCTAATCTAATCTGATAATCAGACTGAGTTCATGTTGTTCTGTGGTTACTTTCCTGTATCAGGATGACATATCCATCCTGTTAACGTCATTTTGAGATGACTTGGAAGCTGAAGTAGGTGTTGTCCCGAGACATGTTCACATTGCAGGAGTTGTTGCGTCTTTGAATTGACTCATAACAACCTGTACAGCTGTGTTGATATCTTCCACGCATCTGGCGTAGGAAGCAAGCTATTCCGGAAAATGACGCCGTCAGCTGTTATTAGTGTTTTTTCCAGCTGGTAGAAACTGCCATCGTTGGGCGCAATGCAAACTAGGCTAATGCTAACGAGCCGTGCAGGGTATTTTAGATTTTTTTGCCCACGCCTTTTGATTTCCACCCCTGAGAATAGAGGTTAATTGAATTTGGCTAAATCTGACACTGTGGGGCCCAGGCTACAACTTGGGTCCTGTCATTTAGCCTGTGTTTTTATCTGCATTTGGAAAATTAGCGCCGTTAAAGGTGTGCCGAATTCGCTGTTAGCAGTTCCTGTTTGCAGTGTACTTATGAATGCACATGCCACTATGACTGGATTTGTTTGATACTGAAGCAAATTTAAAAACATGAGGATTCTCAGGCAAGTTCCAGAGTAATGAGGAGCGTCTTCTAAGCTGATTTATGGACGTTTATTCATGATATACATCAGAGATAATCACCACAACAAACCTCTGATCCAGACTAACAATGATTGATTCCAGAAAGAGGGGAATCTCAAAGACAGATAAACTAAAGTAAAACTATCCGCATGGCGAGATAACACAGGAAGCAGGGTTTCTTTTTCCTTTTGGATGAACCGACCATTTAAAGCTTGATATTAAAAGTTGTGATCCCACAGAAGGAAATGACTGTTGTGTTTCTGACCTTTAGCCTCCATCCTGGCTCGGAACGTGTCCACACGCTCCTGTCCCCCGCGCACCAGCCCCCCCTCCGACCTGGAGGAAGAAGACGAGGGGAGCAATGACCGCGGGTCAGTAAACCCTCTGTTATATCATGCTAGTGCTCATGTAGTCCTGCCTGTCAGCGCAGCTCTTTTCCGTTTTACACTGGACGATAATTTACGGCCATGTAACATGTGTCTGCTGACAGTTTTTGATCACTTATTTCCAGGTCCCCATGGTAACATTAAACAGGCTGTTTCTCATATGTTGGCTTCTTTTGAAGAACGGGGATATAAAAGGTATGTTAATGTGTGTGTAACTGTGTTGCAGGGAGCGTAAAACTGGGGGGATGAAGTTGGTGAAAAAGAAACCACGGAGACGACACACTGATGTAAGTAATCATGCAGACACATGGGCTGCCGTGTGCAACGTAAAAAGTCCCCCCCATGAAACTGCAGATTCATTTCTGTTCCTGGAAGGAGGGCACTGCTTCTTCACCTCAAAGCTTTTAGAGATATTTTGAGGGACATTAAGCGTATTTTTTGCTTATTTGTGTGTGCACAGCTACTATTATTCTCCGCAGCGATGATATAACATAATGGTCTCCCAGGCTGCTCTTTGTCTCAGTCGGGCAGTGTAGTGAGAAGGAGCCCCCCTGTGGATCTGCTGAGAGCTCACATACAGCTCGAGCCCGGGGTGGGCCGGCAGAGCTGCAGCCCCACCTGAGTAAGCTAACAGTGTGTCTGTGCCCCCTGCAGGACCCCAGTAAGGAGTGCTTCAGCCTGAAGTTTGATCTCAACGTGGACATCAACACAGAAATTGTACCTGCAATGAAAAAGAAAACCTTGAGGTGAGAGGGGAGAGGAAGAGGAGGAGCGGCCGCACAAGATGTGTTGCAAGAGTCTGAACCGTAATTAACAGCTTCCTGTTTATCTGAACTTTACCAGAGAGGTTTTAGGTCCAGTGTTTGAGAGGAACGGCATTGAGCTGTCCCGGGTCGACTTGTTCCTGGATCAGTCCAACACGCCGCTGTCCCTCAACTTCGAGGCCTACCGATTTGGAGGACACTACCTCAAAGTCAAAGGTAAAAACAACACATGACACATTCATGCAATTAAGCCCTATCCTCTACAGTACATTTGTCCTCGTCTCTGGTAAAATGAAAGAAAAGCAGCACAGCACCGTTTGCACTCATTCAGCGTTTATTTAAAGCTGTTCTGGTCTAGAAGCACAAACTGTGGCCGGATGGGAGGATCGGCAGCGGAAATTCATACCAACATGATTTATCACTGCCTTTTCTGATAAAAGCAGGTGTAAAATGTATTTTATTGGACACACACCGAGGGAGAAACACAAGCCGGATCAAAACAGTGAGACCTCGGACAAATTACAGGAAATGAGAAGATGTAAAGATAGAAACTTTACAGAGGCTTTTCATCCAAGAGCAACTATGTGAGAGTTTGGATTTAATTTGACCTCTCTGGTTCCCTCAGTGGGCTCCGGCTCGAATATGTATTTTTTTCTGACCTTAAATGACCCACAGCAGGCCCGATTTATTGTTTGCAGCAGCCAGTAACACAAATACAGCTTTTCTCTTGCAGAGGGGAGATTGAGACGCACTCTGACTTCCAAATGTGTCTTCTGTTCATTCACTTATGTCACAGGCAGCGGCAGAAAACACTTTCTTTAGCAATCCGTTACTCTACGTAGACACAGAAGTCATTTAGCTGCATGTGATGCAAATCAGATGAGCTGCACCTGGTCGCAGTTACGTTTGTAGTCTTTTGCATACTCCGTTCATTTTGCATTCGAAAGGTTAAATTGCAGCAGGCATCAAATATTTCTAAACACCTCTCTGGTAGACGTGGCAGGTCATGTTGGCATTTCTAATTCAGTCATTATTGCCCTTCGTGAAAGGAATATGGGCAAACACTCGCACCATAAACTTAAACTGTAATCGCAGCTATAGAAAGTGTTGATCTCTCACGTTGTTAATAGAAAGTGCGAAGCCTTTTTAGTCTTGTAGATCAAAGTCGTTCTGTATTTTAGACATCACGCTATTCTTATCTTTGTTCCTCTAACAATGACTAAGGGGTACAGATGGCGTTGGCCAGCTTCCTCTTGCATCCTTGTTTCTGACGAGGAGGAAAAGGAGTGGACTGCATCCTTGGAAGACATCCTAACTAAGGGAAAAATTGTCACTTTCCTGCTCAACCTTGTTCCAGCAGATCATTAGGATTCCCATGACTCTTAATAACACAGCAGCAGCTTGATGACTCTGCCAGCTTTCTTTCCCCAGTGGAAACTGGGAACGGTGCCTCTCCTCTGCGATCGCTGCAGTTAAACTTGTTGCAGCCTCTGGATCAAAGGCCCATTTAAAGCTTTCCATAAAAGAGATCCTATGCCATGACTAACTGCTATTCTTTTGAAATCGCCACCACCCCGACTCACACCTCTTGACCACAGTCTGGAGTTACACACAGTCTGAAACGGAGAGGTCGAGGGCAAACAGTCTACAGCTGTTTAGTCACGTGTTCGGCTCTATTTTGTTCTGTATTGTTAACACTTTCCATCAAACCTCAACCCCTTCACTCACATCGATCTCATAGTGTTGGGGTTTTCCCGCAGTAGGGAGCTCTTTTTCAGCGAAAAATGCTCTAAAAAATGTCTGCACGCTACCCGACCAGGCTAAGTTAGCAAGTAGTTGTAGCATTTAGCAGCTAAAGGCGCACATATTTCCCTCAGGGGTTCATGGAGACTAAAAACAGAGCTAAAAGAGAGGGAATATTTGGACTTAAATTTACCAGATGGCGAGAAACACACCTGAATAAAATACTGGCTGTGTAATCAGACAAAGTGTTTAATGACAAATTCAACATATATCATCTTAAAGGTTGATAAATGTCACTGCTTTGTCCACAACTTCTTTCAGCTGCCATAAAGTGGCTATTAAAAGTCAAAGTCCAAGTTTGTCCTTCTTTGTTTGGTATTTTCCCTTCTACGACGTTCACAAAAGCCTGTTTAAGGGTTCGACTTGTAGAAAAAACAATGAGCTGATTACTTTGGGTGTGGTGTTCTGTTCAAAATGACTCAAGACTGAAAAACAGAAAAGTGAACTTGCAAGTATCTTCCTGTGCATTGAAAAAATAAACATATTATGATGTGCAGATTGTGTAAGCTTCGAGTTTTACAGGATTATTCCCCCGGATTGCTAAATCTCCTGTTATTGTTTTTCTTTCCTTCAGCACGTCTAGGTGATGAGCTGAAGGTGGAGCAGGGTGTGAAGGACTTGCGGTCGCTCAGTCTGCCCAACATGAAGCCCTCTGCAGGTCAGAGCCCCTACATCCTCACCCCAGGCAGCGAGAAGGTGGAGCATGGATCTCTGGGACGCAAAGAGAGCGTGGATCTGTTGGTGAGTTGCATCAGTCTGAACGGGATTTAATTCGACAGCGGCTCATAACACACAAAACTATCTCTCAGACTCATCAAATCAAAATACATCACCCCTAAGACAGACACAGACACGGACACACCCAGTGACTCGCACTGCTCTGCCACACCCTTTACTGTTTTCCATAACTTCACCTCCTCTTCCTTCACTCCCATGATGCCTTGTGACACTGTAGTATCTCATGGTAATCCCATCATGACCTCATCGCATTGCATTACCTTTATCTGTCCAGCAGAACCCTGGGAATGTATTTTTGGATTTCCGCTTCAGTCTACTGCCAGCTGTGTGTTTGTCTTTGTGTGCACGCTCGTGTATGTGCCTGCCAGCATGCCTGCTCGCTGCTGCCGACTGATCCCTTGAATCTCGTATGGTGATGAGTTCACTCAGGAACACTCTGTGCCACTTCAGCACTTCCTGCAGCTACAGGAAGTGGCTGTTTTGCTACCGATGAGAGATGCTGAGAGGCTGAATAAAGCCGGGAGCATGGAAACAGGGCAGACAGTCATCAGGTTCACGTTGTGGTGTATACTGTAGCGACATGGGCCCGGTGGTCTAGCTCATAGACATGATGAAGCTGTTTTTCAGCACGCCACCTTCGACTGGTTTGAGCATTTAACATTGACCATTATTTAGCCATAGCCATTTTTTTAACCCTCTAACTGTCAGTTATTTCTTTTCATGGACTGATCAGATGTTTTGTCTATAAAATGCCACTAAATGTGTGTTCTCATTCTCATTTAGCACAAGACTAACATAACTAAGGATAAAAAACCTAACATTGCAACATTGTGGTTTACTGGGAATGATATATTGTGATATGAAAAAACACTGGAATTTTCACCAGGTTGCTTCAATAGCTCGATAGTGTCATCATGATGGAAAATATCAAACGCTGCAATCTTAACGCTCAGCTTGAATACCGTAAAAACACAGCTTAAAAAGATGAGACAGCTGTGTTAATCATACAGCCCCAATGATTGTGGAGGAATATTTACAACCTTAAAATGTTTATTAATGTTCAAACAAGCAGCATTTGATTTTAAACATAAAAACTTGCCGACTTGGAGAGACAACTGTCGGTAGCAAATCTTACCAGCTGCAGCGAAAGCAAACTTTTGCTCCATGAGTTGAGACGCTTCCTCCAGCTGACTTTTGAATGTTTCCAGTTTACTCATTTTAAAACAGAACCCTGAAAAAGAGGTCTTAAACATGCAGTTACAGTAATGGCTAAAAAAAATGCTAAAAGACTGAAGCTAAAGCTGAGTAGCTTTGTTTCTGTATTGGCAGTGTGGAGCTAGTTAAGACTAGTTTTTCGTTCAAGCATATCTAGCCAAAAAAAAGGGATTGTTTCCCTTCACTGTTACAAGTCACGTTTTATGCTAACAGACACACACACAGACTCACAAGAACAAACAATACTAGCTGATGCTTTCACGGCTCGTAATCAACATTTGAAATCGCTTCCTCTGCGTGACTTTGTCACTGAAGAGGAGCTGAACAAAGTGAGCGGTGATTGTTGCTCAGCACAAAATATTATCTACATGAACAGTCGTATTGTCACTGCTGTGAACTTATGCCAGATGTTTAACAGTTGCTCAAACTTGAATCATCATAATGTAGTCATCCATGTGCCCTCTAGTATTATGAGTGTATTTCCTGTTTGGTAGGACTCAAACACGCAGCTCCAACCCCACCAAGTGTTGGTACGACTGATTAGGGAGAGAATTTGGTTTCAATCTGATACCGAGTAAAACAGGATCACAGATATCAATCGCACTTTCTATTCTTTCGTGGTTAAAAGGAAATAATGTGCTATCATGTAAGAGATAAATATGCCATGTCTACACAGATGGGATCCTCCCCTATAACCTAAACCATCTGTCTTTGTCTCTACGTGATAATCTGCACTGTTCTGCAGATGTTGTGTGTATTCTCATTTGTTCAGTGTTCGCAGGTTTGTGCATTTAGCCTGTGAGCTGCTCTGTTACGTGCTCGAAACAAGTCATTGATTGTTAAATACCCTTTGGGCAAGTCTAGACCCACTTACAGGTGAGTTTGATTGTGTGTGTGTGTGTGTGTGGGGGGGGGGGGGGGACTCGTGCACACACTGTAAACAGACCGGTGTTGATGTCATCGTCGCTCCAGGCAGGGAAACAGGTAGTGGCTCGGTTAAAGCATTTTAACGCCATCTGTGGCGATAAGTCACTAAGTGAGTCATCGAGCAGACACATAAACACTGGAGGTCGCTGAGGAAAGCAGAGTTTTAGTCATGCAGTCATTTCTCACCACCAACTTGTGCCATGTTGTGCTTTTATTGAGTTTGTGCCATCAAACTACAGGCAGTGTGATTCCTCTCAAAGAGAGAGCTTCACTGTAACCGCGCTGCAGGTAATGACTTGTCAGGTTTATTGGCTGTGAATGTGGAGAGAGTGATGCGAGTGATAAAATCAGTGGTGGTGCAGTCCTCAGGGGGGCGGTGATGAGCTGCTTCATACTCTGATGCATCTGTTGGATATCTGGCAAAACACATCGAGCCTCTGACTGACACATTTCTTTTTCTTATTGTTTCTTCACCTGGATGTTTAAGCTTCACTGTGTTTAACAACAGAGGACTGTTTTCACATTCATGTGCTGAAGGAGAAACGTTTCTCTGTGCTCACCTTCAGTCTGAAGTTTAACACCTAGATCCTATGAAGGTGACATCACAACTAGTTTGGACCCGATCATGGTTCAGTATGTTCAACACAAGGGTGATGAAGAAACATTAAGATTGTATACACTGAGAATGAAGCAGGAGACATCTTGTAGTTTGGCAATGAAGATCTTTTGTATATTCATAGATTCTGGATTTTTCAATAAGGGGAACAAGTAGATGCAATTTTAACAGCTTTTAAGGTGTTTACCCCTCAAAGCAGAGTATTTTTTGTTTTATATAACAGTTTGCTGCAATTTACATGTATTATCACTTTCTTATTGGACATATGTGAGCGGATTGTAAATGTGACAGGAAAAACGAGACCTTCACCGTCTCTCTCGGTCGGACTGTGGATTTCCTCGCGAAGGACTCGGGTCGGATCATCGGGGAAAATCCAAAGGATGTGACTTTATGCAGCTTCTCAAGTGCCTTGTCTCGGTGCCTCTCTTTCTTCAGAAACAGTAGCTAATGTTAGTTTAGAAATGGAGTCCGCTAACACAAGCTCAAGACGGCGTCCAGCAAATCACAAAAGGTTTGACAGATCCCCTTAAAACATGTTTGGTGGGGGTATTTAAACAAAAACAGCAGTCACTCAATTGGCCGATACAAAACAAGCGGTATGAATATGTCAACCGGGGCCCTTGGAAATTGTTTAAAAAACAATTTGGTACTTGAATTGGCTAAACCGAGAAAATATTCAGCAGATAATCGCTAAAGAAAATGTGAATTTGTGGGTTGCAGCCCTGAATCTCCATTTCACTCTTTGTGAAACTATTTGTTAAGAATGACTCATGAATTATTTAAATCTTGAACCCAAATAAAAGTCTCTTACTATAGAACCTCAGCTCATTGAAGCCTCCTGATACTTTTGTCTTTAACAGACTCGACATCACAAACTCTGTGATCCGTTTTGGGTGCCAGCCCGTGTTTTTATGAAAGCTCTCCGGAGGGACAAAAGCTCAACTTGGACATGTGGGCACTGAGTGCGGTCCTGGAGTTTCTATGGCAGCAGCTTTGGCACTCGCCGTAAAAAGCATGCGTGCCTCCTCTTTATGGAATCAAGAGCTTTGCTCAAAGGAGTTCAGATATTTGCCTAGTGACCGGATTCACGGCCTGGCATGGCAGCGGCTTGTGCCAGGCTCCGGAGGGAAAACACAGCCAAGTCCTGTCCTTTTCTGTGTAGAGTTGCTCTTTTGTTTCGTTGAGGTATTTCAAAGTTTATTATTGCATGCATGTTACATTTTATAGGCTCTGGCAGGGTCGTGATACGCTGCAGAGAGCTTTGATGATCCAGATTGATTATTTTACGACAGGGAGCCTCGGCCAAGCTCTCTGATTGGTCAAAGGCGCATTCCAACCTCGCTGATAGTTCCCATAAAGCACCGCTGCCCGTCTGTGCCTCGCAATTACTGCACTATCAGCAAATAATGCATCCTTTGACGCCCTTAAAATATCAGCAGGGCATCAAATCACCTTTGATACTGACTGAACATATGTTCGACTTTTCACCTGCGTGACTCGGTGTGGAAAAATCCAGCGGCCTCGGCTTTACAAACCAGTGATCAGTTTTTCTGTTAATTCAACCATTTACAGTCAGATAAGTTGATAAAACCAAAACTAAATCTCAGAGTGGGGATCCCCCTCCTGTCTATTCTGGAGTAGCTGTGACTCATTTAACCTGTTGGGCATGTGGAAGTCATTTCTCCCCCCGTTCAGGGTTCAGGGTTCAGGGTTCAGGAAGTTTTTGTTCCAAATGCAGCGCCAGTGTGTCGTCAGGCTGCAAAAGCAAAAACAAAACTTAGTATACATGCTAAATACTGACATTGCTTTTACAGTATCGCAGCAGATTTTCGGGGGGAGACGCACATTTCAGGCCCTCGCACATCTTTCCTTTTTCCTGAGAACAGAAACTGCAACTTTTACAGTCGTCATAAAGATAACTGGCTGTCTGAGTTGTGGTTTCCAGTAAGCACATACAGTACATTGATCCCCGCTCTCTGTCACTCAGCTGTTTTTTTTTTTTTATAACGAAAGGCCATCAGTTGCCATAGCACACCGAACAACACTGCCACTCTGTCCCAGTCCGCTGACTGACTCTGCGTCAAGTTAAATAGATAAAAACCCACGTAACAGAGCAAAGTGTAATAATTCACAGTCAGATTATTTAATCTAGAGATTGTAAATCACAGCGACCAGGATAACATGACAGTTTGTGGGTGGACAGTTTGGGCTTTTCCCGAGAGTTAATGTGAAGTAATGGATCCTCAGTGCTCACATCTCCCATAATGCACTCTTCTATCACATCAGGAAATAAACTTCAGTTCTCAGGCCTCAAATTTGTCTTTAACACAAAGTTTCTAAAACTTTTATGCTTCAAAAGCTGTGTTCCTACTGACCTGTCTAAAATGTTGCCCATTTTTATTCAGTCAAAATGATTGTGTTGCTCTTTGTGTTCAGACATTTGCCGTTTCTTAAATAGAAAAAGCAGGATTTAATTGAAAACCCTGACTGACTAATGATGAAAATGATGTATTAACGTTACAGTGCTTCAACAATAACTTCAGGCTTCACATTAGTCCTGAAATGATTTATCCATGTTGTGAATCGACAGAAAATGAATCTTAAACTGTGTTGATAATCAATGAATTATTCTTTCTTTAATTATTCTTCTCAAAAGTGCCAAACTGTCTCCTGTGCATGCATGTAGAGGCAAATAAGAAGTTCAATTACAACACTATCTTCTGATCTTTTAACAGACCGAACTAATAATTATCACATTATTTTAAGTTTCAGCCTTAAATCAGATACTGGCTTGTATTTGGAACATTAATAATTTTTTTTTTTTTTCAAATGAAGAAAGGGGTTTCAAATCCAAAAAGTATTATTTTGAAAGCCGTGTGACACTTATATTGAAAATTTCTACCTATACCTATACTATGTACAGTATCTATCTATCTATTCTTCACTTCCTGCTCCTGAAATGTGAGAATTTGCTGCTTCTCTTTGTCTTACATGAACGCACACTGAATATTTGTGTCCAATGACACATGTTTGACTCTATAATGGAGATAAACTTTTATCGCATCCTTTGTTCGCACATCTAAAACCGAGCCTCCCGGCTTTGCCTCGGGGCTGGAGGAGTTTGTTATGTAAAAGACAGGAGAGGTAAACGGTGTTGTTTCATAACAGACGACAACTCGGTGCTTGGGAAACACTGTAGCTGACAAAAGCCCAGAAAAGCCTTCAGGGCTGAAGACTGTGATGACGCAGTGAGCTGATGAGACAGTGAGAGGAGTGGCAAGTGTCTTGAATTCTTCGCCTTTGTGTAATGAAGCTAAAACACAGCGACACGCGTATTTTCTTCAGCACGGAGGGATTAAAGTGTGTTTTGAATGATACTGTATTCACCAGGCTGGATTCAGCTCACACAGTGTGCTTTGTTATGAAAGGCAGAAGCAAGTGTCATTAGTTTCCTCTTCTGGCTCACACAGTGTGTTTCTGGTAATGTGTGGACATTGTTCCTCCTCCTTTGTCTCTGAGAGCTCACAATAGAGACGATCAATACAGAGGCACTTTGAATGCCTCATCACCACGTCTGATCTGAAGAGTTGAAGAGGTGTTTCCCTACAACAGTCAGTATAGTTTGTTAATAGAGTGAGAAGTATCAGTCGCTGAGTTGATAAGGTCTTTGGCATAATTGTTAGACTTAATTCTTTGCCTTCAAGTGGCGTTAGGGCTGCAACTAATGATTATTTTCATTAATCGATTGATCATTTAGTCTATAAGCCCAAAGTGATTCTTTACATTGTCAAAGCAACAGTCCAAAAAACCCAAAGACTCTTTGTTTATCTTCATAAATGACAAAGAAAGGCAGCAGATCTTCACATTTAAGAAGTGGAAACCAGCAAATGTTTGACATTTTGCTTGAAAAACTAGTTGTAATTATAATATAACCATTAATAACCATTAATCGATTAGTAAAACAGTTTCCCTGACAGAAAACCCTCAAGAATGAACATGTGAGTAAATGATACAATATTTATTATGCAAAGGTTTGTTTAGACTTACAAACTAGATTAATTAAAGCATCTCAGAGCTGCAGTGATGAGTTGATTAATTGATAAGTCAACCGGCAACTATTTTAATTATAATTTGTAGTTTAAGTCATTATTCAAGTGTAAAATACAAAATATACTCTGATTTTGGCTTCTCCAGTCTGAGAATTTACTGCTTTTCATAGTTTTATATCATTTTAAAGGGAATATCTTCGAGTTTTGGACTGTTATTTCAAGAAAACAAGAGGTTTCCTGGTTTCCTTGTTTTCTAGATGTTTTATATGTGACATAACTGTGATTATTGAAAATTAATCTCACGATACTCACTTGTGCGTGCGATACAACTTTCACTCTTACGTATACTCGACCCACTCCTCTCTGATCTCTGATGCAACTTATCCGGTCGAGTCTGTGAAGAATTTCAATGACGTGTGTTTTTGCAGCTCACTCTCTTATTAAACTAATTACTCAAGGTGTTAGAGACCATTTACGTGTTCCCCATGTGGTGTGGGAGGAGCTACATGCTGAGAAGGAGGTGTGTGTGTGTGTGTCTATATGTGTGTGTGTGTTTCTGTGTGTGTGTTGGAAAGACAAAGAACTTCCGCTGATGCCTAAAGGTGGAGATTACTGCAGGCTGAACACACACACACCTTTATGGTTGTTATTTGTGTGACCGTTGGCCTGCAGGTTCAGGTAGGCAGTCAGACAGAAGTCACCGCGATGCTTCAGTCTGCTCTGCACCTCAGTCCGGATAGTAACATCTTCATTATGGACTCTTCTTGACTCTTGGATTTACCTCCTTCACCTCTTGTATTTCACTCAGAACTTTTTTTGTTCTGAGGCTTTCTGGATTTAAAATATTTTTGCGTCTGGTGTAAAAATGGTTCGCTTTGGTCGTCTGACATCGTGGCACAGCTGGGACCTGCTGCATGTGGACTCAGCGATTCCTGAGTCGCCTCCACCTGATATGAAACCAGCACCAAGTGACAGTCAGGTGAGACGTTTGCTGACACGTCTGTGTGCATGACGATATCGTGATTAGGTGTCATTTCTTGCTGCTTTTGTTGGCAGTGGCAAGATTATGTTGTGGAGCGGCGATTATTAGTCGATTAATCAGTCGACAGAATGCAGCAATTCTCATAATTGATCGTTTTAATCATTTTTTAAGCAAAAGGGTAAAAAGCTATCTTAGTTCCAGCTTCCCAAATATAAGGATCTGAGCTTTTCCTCGTCACATGTGTTGGTAAACTGAATATATTTAGGTTTTTGACTGTTGGTCAGACAAAAGTCTTCCCACATTTTATTGACTTAATCATTAAGTGAGAAATAAATCAGCCGATTAATCCTGTGGAAACAATCTAATCTCATCTGCGCTGCTGGAACATCAGAGTTCAAATGTTCCTGTGTGTATTGGGTGGAGTGTAATGGTGGCCGGGGCCTCACAGCATCAGCAGCTTGAACGATGGGGGTCGAGTCACAGCAGCATCTCTCACCTCGGGCTGAAACTTGTGGCGGTCATCTGTTTGATTATTGGAGCCGAGGCGGCCTTGAAAAGTGCCGCATGTTGTTCACCGCGGGGGGATTTCTTGTAGTTTCCATTTCCTGGTTGTGAGTGTGTGCATGTGAGTGTGTGCGTGCGTGCGTTGGTGCGCGTCCAGGATTTGAGGAAGGTCAGTGTCACTTGGTTTTCCCATCGTTAATCAACCCACCTGATCAAGGGGAGCCGTTATCAGCGGGCCGACATAAAGGCAGTAGCAGGGGGCAGAAGGATTGACGGGGGCGGGGGGGGGTCTTTCTTTGTCAACACTTATTTTAATACAATCCCTCCTATTTAAAGATTTTCTCCTTTTCAGGCCAAGGTTAATGCCACAAACCGCAGTGATAAGATAAGGACACAAGGCTTGATATCGTTAACCGGACTGCCCGCCCACCCTCGCCCTCCTCCAGCACAAGTTCCCAGAGCTTTGTAAAGAGAGCTCGCTGCCCTCTGTCCTGACTGACAGGTTTACACAGGAGGCACAAGGGAAACCTTGTAAACATAATTAGTTGAGCAGACATGACTAGAGTGGCTTAGTGTTTTCTACGAGGGTCTATTTGCTGGAGCTTAAGTAAATTGTTTAAGTATTGTTACCTGCAGGAAACCAACTAAAAAATAACTAGAATGTTTTAGTGCTGCAACTAATTATCATTATCCTGGTCTATTAATGTCAAATACCTTGAAGTAAACGCCTTAAATAATTCTGAAAGCACAGGGAGACCTTTATAAATAGATTTGTTTATCCAAAACCAAAAGATATTGAGTTTAAAAAGATATTAAACATATAAAAACAGCAAATCTACACATTTGGAAAGCTGAAGCCACTGGATTATCGTAATAGCTGTTTTTGTTTTCACCTCTTCAAAGTTTTCAGACTGAAGGAGGAGCTGCGCTTGTGCTTATCTCCAGTGGCATAAGCAGCCTACTAAATGTGCTGAAACATGCAAAAGTAAACAAAGGGAATTTCCCGCTTGGCCTTTATCGGGTCATTTTCTTTTTCCTTGTTTTGGTCAGCTAGCATGGCATTGTTTGAAGGTCTCCAGGCAAAACATTTGATTTGAGATAGCACGAAGAATAGTGGACCAACTTCAAATGAGAGAAAGGAATGAAGCGTCCCATCCGTGCGGCGTCAGACACCCTGTGAATGTCTTGGTCTTACGTGGGGGGGGTGGTTTGGAATGACGCTAATCTTATGTTAGTTGGAAAAAAGATGGCTGATAGCAGGGAGACAACAAAAAAAGGTGTGTATTTCCAAGAAGTGAGTGATTTCTATTTCTACCAGCCTGTTGAGACGAACAAACGAAACGAACGAAACATTTTGGCAGCCTCAAGCACCAGGATGTGTGTTTGAATCAGGGAGCTCCCCACAAGCTGTCACCGTGACTCCACCTTCCCCCTTTTTTGTTTTTTTCTCGCCCCGGCCCTGCCTCCTCTTTTCCTGCCCAACACAATGAGGCAGGATCCTCCTGGTTGCTATGACTTCAGCCCAGTGTCTGTATGAAATGCACCCACTGACTGTTTGGACAGCAGGACAGGACAGAGATACGTCCCGGTTCAAAGAGAAAGCTGCTGTCTGGGCACGGCGGGACGCGGCACCCAGACACCACGCTCGGTGAGCAACCCGGACCCCAGTCAGCTGGAACGGGACGTTTCAAGAGCGGAGTGAAGTTCAACGCGAGGCTCTTGATGGTGGAATAACGGGGGCAGTGTTGAAGTTGTCGCTCAGCCGCTCGGGACTGATTTCTGCATCTTTGAGTCGGGACGGCGTGGATGTGTTTGTTTCACAGAGAGAGAGGAGGCTGGAAGTTGAGAGAGCGCAGCAGCTGGCTCCAGAATGGGCTGCGATCCATGAATCCAATTGGAGGATTAGGATGGTTTTTGTTACTTTTGACATGCCTCTGGCTTCAATGGTGAGCACTGTTAATATGGTGGGAAACTGCTGGTAGCTTCTATCCCTGTGTCCTTTTTAATTACAACTTCCCGGCCTTGTCTTTGTCTCCAGAAACTAGTTTTAATGAGTAAGTGATAATCGAGATGTTTGCTTCCTTTATCCAAAACTACTAAACATTCATTTTCTAAGTTTGTCAGACTTTTTCTCATGTAATAAGCTGAAAAACTTTAATAGAAAAGTCTTTATCATTGTCTAGTTTCAATTGAAAGGTAAAAGCGTTAGACTGTCACGTAAAGCAAACGCAGCCTAAACTAACAGGGTTTCGGTTTGCCCACTAGTGTGCCGTCACAGGCTCAGGGTCCAGACTTTCCCCTGTTTGTCCACGGAGACCGAACACTTCCTGACACCTGTGTCCTTGACCAGTCGGCCCAGATTTTCCCCCAAAAAGAGAAAAATCCCTAAATGGGCCCGAGCTCGTTTCCCTTTCACTGAAGCGACAGTAAATTTGTCCCCTTTCACTTGAGTTTTTGTTTAAAAGCCAACATGTGTATTTGCAGTTCAGTCACTCTCCTCTGTGGTAATCAGTTAAAAAAGATAAAAGGACTAAAGGCTGTTTGAAAACCTGCAGGACCCCCCCAGTCAGATTTACTATCTTGTTATGTAACCCTGTACAGGCCACTCATGTGCCTTTTACTCTAGTTAAGTGGTTTCACAAAGATGTTGGGACGTTCTTCCTAAAATGGGAACCCGTGTAAAGCAGAACAATTTGACCAGAGCTCTTCATAATATTTACATTTCATTTAGTTACATACACATGCCACAAAGTCACTGTATATACTTTGATAAGTCATTATCGACAGTGAAAAGAAAGTTGTTTACTTTTAGTAGCTGGAATGCACAACCTCAACTTTTCTCTTTTTTAAAAAAAAAAATGTGTTTGCTCGTTCGTGCAGTTTGTCTTCGACCGTCCTGCTGCTGCCACTGTCTCTCTCAGTTTTACAGTTTTATTTTCTTCTCTTTTAACAGTCCTCTTTCTGTCCAGCTGCCGTAATTCAAAGGTTTATTTTATTGCCATTTTACAACGAGATGCCGCAGTGGATACTTCTGTCTTTTGCCAGCGGGGTGAACAGTCGGTGGCTGGTGTTGGTGTTGTGTTTTAGGATCCTTCTGGCTCTGTGCAGACATCTCACTTCATCAGTATCACTGATTCTCAGAAGATACGCTCCAACGATTTTCTGGGCGGTTTTAATCAACCGCTGCAGAGCCTTCCTGTCCCGGGCAGTGCTTCTATCGCTCCTCTATTTATCCTTCCTAAGTTTAAATTCAGAGGATGTTAGAGACGTAGGTTGATACAAGTCTGGCAGATGAATGCAGGGGATGGAAAACTGCACGCTGCATGTTTTTTTTGGGGGGGGTTTAAAAATAATTATCAGTCATTATTCTGCTTAAAAGATGGTAGAATTGACTGTAGTTCAAAGATAAGTAGGGTCCTCAGTAAAGCTGCAAATGATTATCATTAAGTATGAAAAAATAAATGTGTTTTTAAAGGGGAACTTTAAAAACACACATTAAAGACTGTTTACAAGTCTTTGTGTGAACGATTGCATGTGACGAAAGCTAGATCAAGCCTTTTGTGGCTCGAGAGGGAGCTGTGTGAAGTCTCATGATCTTTGGTTGTTGCTGAGTTTGAACTCTGTTGGTGTCGCGTTAGAAACAAGTGAGTTTACCAGACCTCTGCAGCCTGCTTCTCATCACTGCTGGAAACAAGCAGCTGGAGGCTACGTTAGCCTCTGCTAGTATAACACACCCAGAGCTCAAACAGATCTGTCGGTGTTCGTAGATACCAAACATCTTCTCCATCATGAGTCTGACAGGCAGGCGCCCTTTTAAGTGTGGTTGGTGTGTTCATAATACAGCAGCTTACATAACAATTAAGAATATTTTATGAGATTGCATTCATTTGGAAAGCTCTGTATCCTATTTGATTGCGTGTTATTTACTTTATTGACGTTGCATTTTTGTTTTCGGGGTTGTTCGAGGATCGCTTCTGAAACCAAACCTGCACCTTTGTGTCTCTGATGACCAACAGTCTAGCAGCTTTGTGCAAAGGTGTTTTGATTGTATTGTGTGTGTGTCTTTGTGTGTGGGTGGGTGTGTGTGTTTATGTTGGGGGGGATGATCAGCGAAAGAATTTCATTGGAATGGTCACAAACAGTGTCCAGGAATGCAAAGTTTCCTTGTCACTGTGTTTTGAAGGGGGGGGTCAGCGGCCCCGACTGGCGACTGACTCCCCAGCGGCAGATTCCTCACTCTAACGGCAAAAACAACTGTTTCCTCAGATACTGAGGTGGCCCCTGTTTGTTTGCTTTGCTGGTTGCTCATAAAGTGGACAGAGATTGCATGGGTGAGGGCGCGCGGCAGGGCCTGCTGACAGCCTGACAATGGAGGGGGGGGGGGGAACAATGGCCAGACTCGGGCCGTCTGTTCTTATGGAACAACCTCCCGCCCCGCTCCTTGTGATGTAATGAGCATTCAGTGCGAGGAAGTGGCAGTCCTTCCCTCTCCTGTTTGTGTCTGATCGTTAAGCTGCCTGTAATGGTCCTGCTGATGTCATCCCTCGTGCAGAATTCCCCTCTGATTTCCTGTTTATCCTGTCTTTGTATATTTCTCTCTTTCCTTCATTGTCTCTTTCCATCCGTCCGACTGGAAACTTTTGTCCTTCCTCTTACGGTGACAAGTATCGCTCATGCCAGCCTGTTTTCTTTCATTTTCTGTTCTCTGTCATTTCATTGTTTCTTTTTTATGCTGACATAATTCTTAATTTTTTCTCTCTGCCCTGCAGGGTCAGGCGAGAAGGAGGAAGAACATGACAGAGTTCCTGGGGGAGACCAATATTCCTACGCCGGATGCTCTGGGACAGATGGGTGGCTCGCTGCCCAGCGTCGGGGCCGGGCCGGACAGCTGGAAGAACCGCGCTGCCAGCCGCTTCAGCGGCTTCTTCAGCTCCAACGCTGGAGCGGGACCCTTCGGCAAGGTAACGCCGATCAGACAACGTGAAGCACATGAAAGTAGTGGCTAAAAAACAGAGATTTGAAAAGCTGTAGGGAGCAGTAATGTCGCCACAACATGTCTCAGATTTTAAAAACACATTTAAAAGCAAACAAAACAGTAGCGGCAGCAGTGGGAGGAGGTCGGAAGGCCAAATCCCCCCGAGTCCTGGTGAGGCAATTTCCCTTCAACGTCTCCTGACTCACATGCTTTCCTCCCGGCAACGGTGGAAATGAGTAGGTGGAGGGAGAAGCCTCGCTTAACTCTATCCAATGCTAATTTTAAGACTCAACTTTCTCACACAAAAAAAGCCCAAAGGAGCGGCTTAAGAAATACGCTTGTTGGCTTTTTTTTTTGCAGAGAATTACAGGAAAAGATTGGCACTCTGGCCAACAATCAGCTCAGCTCAGCATAACAACTGCAAACAGGAAGAAACAACCAGCCTGGCAAACTGAATCTGACTTCCAGCGCCTCTGAAATCCTTAAATGCCAAACTTTTCCTTTAACGTTTATATCAGAGGTTTTCAACAACAATAATCCACTTTCATTCTACTAAAGCAAACACACACACACACACTTCTATTGTTCCTCCCCTCCAGAGGTCACATCCTACACAGTAGCAGATGTCACATAGAGACAGTATCTGTCAGTCACCTGTCACTGCCTGGCTCATCTCTGTTGACCCAGAGTGTCCCCCGTAACCTCTTCAGGGCCAGAGATCCCTCACCAGGACCTGGACCTCTTGCACCCTCCATATTGTCGGGATGAACCACTGTCAAAACCTCTTTTCACAAAACTGGAAAGAACTGGAAAGGGTGGTCGCTGATCACTTTTATTCCTAGAGCTGTTGTACAATTTGTCACTACGCTTTGGTTTCATGAACCATAACCACAGGTCCGTCTCCCCCCTCCGCGCTGTAGCTTTTGCCCCCACTCCCTTGTCCTCTATTGTTAAAGTGGTCTCAATGCACAGAGCTCATTTTCATAACTACATAAGGCCTGCCAGGCCGAACAAAGGCCTGAATAGCAGCTACTGTTGGATTTAAGAATTAAGGCGCCAGTAGGGACAGGATTTATATGCTAATGCGTGGACTCATCTTTACTTTACAGTTTGAGAGTAACAATAAATGGACAGACAAAAGACAGAAATGGACAGTTACTCGCACATCTCCTCTGGCTGTCACGCCGCTAACCTCGTTCAAACTAATTAGGCTCGTCTCCTGTCTCGTCACAGGAGCTGGACCGTCTGGAGCAGCTCCAGAGCAAACTGCACTCCTACACGTTGTTCGGGCTGCCCAAGGTGCCGCGGCAGCTCTCCTTCCACCAGGACTCCTGGGAGGAGGAGGAGGAGGAGACCAACCTGGCCATGGAGGACAGTTGGCAGATGCTGCTCGACAACTCGGAGGTAAAACAAACACTGACAGACACAGTGTGTGTGTGTGTGTGTGTGTGTGTGTGTGTGAGGGGGGTGCATGTGGTTCCTGTTTCTTCTTTCGTTCTTCACAGACCAGCTGAGCACTGACCCACTAATTATTATCTTGTATGCATTACATTTTTTCCCAGCGTTGTGCACGAGTCCTGGCTTTAGTCCTTTTAATTAGATGTTTTAATGCATTTGTTCAATATCTTAGAACATTTACAGAAATAAAAAGTTTGCTTCCTGCTCACATTTCAGTTCCTAGTTCAGGCTGCAGACAGCACGGTCAGAGTCGATCACACTGAACAGTAGAGGAGGTTGCACCAGTGTCTGGTTTAAAAGTAGCTGATTTTACTAACATCTGGCAGCGAGCAGCAAGCAGAAACAAGTCTCGCCGCGCTCCTTCACTGTTTTCTAGTCGCGCCATTTTGAGTCTTGTGAGAGAGGTTTGTAAAAGTTTATGGCCTGCCGTGCCATTATCGGGCATTGCTCTCAACGTTTAAGAGGGGCGGCCCTACACAAACACGACTGATGGAGAATGATAGTGTAGACACACTGTAAACTTAACTTGAATAAATACATGAAGGGAAAAAGCTAAAATTAGGCTAAAAGCTAAATAAAGACTTTTATATGAAGCTTCAGAGGTGCTGTGCCTTCTTTCAAGTATAAATCTGTGGTGAGGCAAAGTTTTCAAGATGTTTTCCCATAAAGATCACACTAAAACCATTCTTTATAACCCCCTCCCTCCTTAATAATTTTTATCAGGCCCTTATCAGTGTTCACGTTGATAAACACTGACAGCTGATCGTCTACTGCACAAACATATTTGCATCCTGGTTCCTGGTCTGCACCCGACTCTTACTTCCTCTTCAGTCATCTCTCGTCACACCTGCCCTGATGTCTGTTTTACCAGAACGATGCTGACAAAAAAACACTTAATTACACTTCTAACGGGAACTGTTCAAGCGTGTGTAAATTATAACACACTGCCATCGTGGCTTCCACCTGTTAATGTGTACAGGTCTAATCAGGACAGTGAGACAGTGACGATCACTGCTCGGCTGCTGTGACGTCTCTTTACTGTGCATTCAGCCCGGGCGGGAAAGTTACATAAGACATATTTTACTGCCGGTAATTCCCAGATGTTGTCCAGTAATCAACGTGCTTTCAACCACCACAGAACATTTTTTTGTTGCGTATATCTACAAAAAAGACGACTACTGATTACTATGAATGGAAAATGTCAATTATCAACATTTGTGCACGTGAGAACGAATCATTAATTTAAAAAAATAGCCGTAGTGAAGCCCATTGTAACCCCTCTAACCATAAACAGGACTGAGTTGATGCCATGACTGCTGAAATACTGTGTTCATCAAGAAAAATCTGGAAATGTTTTTGCTCCATTTAATAATATCTGTGTTTGACAGACGCTGACGAGGCGACAGTTCCACCAGCAGGAGGCGATATGGGAGCTGCTGCACACGGAGGCCACCTACATCAAGAAACTCAGAGTCATCACTGATGTAAGAGACCTACTGAAGTCTGCTGACACACACACACACACACACACACACACACACACACACACAGATCATGCACTGATACAAGTCTGACTGTTGTGTAAGATGAACTGGCTTCTGTACTGAGAGAGATACGAACACAAAGAGCCTCTTATTGAGTATCAGAACAGAGAGACGTCTTTATCTCCACTCAGTGAGTCAAAGATTCGTGTCTTAACCTCAGCTCTGATAACCTTTTTTCCATCGCCTCCTCCAGCTGTTCCTGTCTGGGCTGCTGAACCTGCAGGAGAGCGGCCTGCTGACGGAGGTGGAGCCCGCCAAGGCATTCAGTAACATCCAGGAGATCGTCCTCCTCCACACCTCCCTGTGGAACCAGGTCATGCTGCCTGTCCTGGAGAAGGCCAGGCAGGCCCGGGCTCTGCTGGACCCCACCGACCTTCACCACGGCTTCAGGACGGTCAGTTGTACCCACATTGTAAATAAACTCCATCCCCACATGAAAAGGTTATCGGGAAAACCGTGACCCCGTCTACAGCTGTGGACTTTACTACAGAACACTGATTAGTCTGTGGCTTTTAACCAAATATGCAGGCTAATAAGTCATTTAACAAGCTGATTAATGCCTGGACTGAAGGTCACAGTCATATCTTCTGAGTGGTTATAATATAGAAAACTGTGCCATGGACATAATGGATAAAAAGCTTAATAATATGGAGCCCAAAGCCAACAAAAAAAGTCAGAAATATAACTGAATACATCCCATGTTTTCTCCTTCTCCTCCCTCTTCCTCTCTTGTCCCATCTTCCATGTAACTTACAGTTTGGAGACAGTCTTTCTCTGCATCTCAGACCCTTGTTATCCCAACTTCCATTGCGTTTTTAGACTTTGGCAGAAGTAAATATGTTTTCCCTCGTGACGATGTCAGTAATAACTCTGACGCATGTCTTTGTTTATGTTTTCGTGTTCAGTTCGGCTCCAGGTTCCAGCCCTACATCCGTTACTGCATGGAGGAGGAGGGCTGCATGGAGTACATGCGCACGCTTCTCAGGGACAACGAGCTCTTCAGGACCTACGTCACGGTGAGTTCTCATCCCCGACACCTACAGTACGCCATGTGCTGATACAGTCCTGATTAGTTTGAGATTTTCTGGCTCATAAAACGTTTCATTTCCTGTCTTTGTCTGGCTCGATCCAGTGGGGAGAGACGCACAAGCAGTGTAACCGTCTGAAGCTGGCAGACATGGTGGCGAAGCCTCACCAGAGACTGACCAAGTACCCACTCCTACTGAAGAGCATTCTCAAGAAGACGGATGAGCCGTCGGCCCGCGACATCGTCAACAGCATGGTGAGGACGTAGGAAAATGTATAACGTATGCTGTTTTTCCTTATTTTTAACAAGTGATTAACAGGAGTGTATTTCTGTGTTTCCTCCTCAAGGTGGCTGCTGTAGAGGGCTTCATTAACAGCGTGGACTCTCAGATGCGACAGCGTCAGGACCAACAGAAGCTCACCACCATTTCTGCTCGTATCGACTCCTACGAGGCTGTAGAGGGCAGCAGTGAAGAAGTGGAGAAGGTAAGAATCGTGTTTATGAGGCTCGATTGCCTTCCCAGCTCCGACACCACACTCGATGTAAGAGTCGGCTTCACGCTCTCATCTTTTTCCCCCCTCAGATCCTCAAAGAGTACAACCGCTTCGACCTGATGGCTCCCATGAGAGGAACGTCACCGGAGGAGATCCGACAGCTGCATCTGGAGGGAGCGCTGAGGATGAAAGAGGGCAAAGACAGTAGGGTACGAGCGACTCACACGACTGCTTGTAAACACACGATAAGCTTTTATCTCGATGCTCAACATCTGGTTTCTCACGTTGGCGCCACCGTCGCCTCACATTTCACATAAAACGGTTGAACGAAAAAGTGTTTCTGTCAGACCTGAGATGAGTTTATTTTCCCCTGTAGATGGAAGTCTACTGTATCCTGTTCACTGACCTGCTGCTAATTACCAAGTCAGTGAAACGAGTGGAGAAAGTTAAGATCATCCGCCAGCCTCTCCTCATTCACAACGTCGTCTGCAAGGAGCTCAAAGACCCTGGTGAGTGTTCAGATGGAGCACCTGATGATCATTTTCATAACTGAGACATGATGCATTATAAATTGAAATTGCTAATTATGTCTGAGAGTTGAAAAACTTTCACTTTATAATAATATAATGCAATTAATTGATAAATTATCAAACTTGTAAATGTAGGAAAACATGTTTGTTTGGTACAGACCCCAACAAATGTCACATTAACAGGATTTTTTATAGTTTTTTCAGTGAAAATATAATTGTTTTTCAAAAATGATCACTCACACTAATTGTGAACCTCATCACAATCATTAAATCTTTCAAATATAATCAAAAAGTCCTAATATGATGCGGAGAAAAGCAGGAAATCTTCACATTTGAGAAGCTACAACCAAAAAATATTCAACATTTAACTTGATGAATTGCTTTCTGACCTCTAAGATTTTAGAATAATTCAGATTTCTACTAAAAGATCTGAATGCAGTCATGAAATCGGATTAATCAGCTGATGCCTTTTCTCCAGCTGAACCTGAGTTTTGGTGTCTTTTGTCTCTGCAGGTTCGTTCATCCTCATCTACCTCAACGAGTTTAAGAGTGCAGTGGCAGCCTACACTTTCCAGGCCAACAGCGCCACCCAGGGGCGAAGCTGGATCGATGCAATCTGCAATGTCCAGGTTGGAGAGACGCTCCGCATCTTATTAAATGTTTAACACGGGGAGCAGAGACAGGGTTGTTTTTTAATGTGGCTCTGTGATTGTAACTGCAGAACCTGCTCCAGAGGCTCCGCACTGAGGAGGTGCTCCGGCAGCAGAACAATCTGAAGAGGTGTACGGTGGGTGAGGAAGAAGAGGAGGAGGAAGATGAGAGCAGCAACTCCACTACGAGCTCCCCATGCCTGAGGCACAAAGACCAGCAGAACTCAAGGTACTAAAATACACAACTAAAATCTAATATGTTAATAATTTAAAGACGAAAAATGAGTGTAGTCGTTAAAAAATGGCAAATTACACCAGACAAACCTAATTATGTAATTAACCAACCACACCTCTCCTTTCAGTCAATCGGATGGCTCCACTGAGACGCTGTCAGTGATGGACATCGATGAACCAGGCGAACAATCAGAGCCTCCATCCCCCAACATGAACCTCGGGGGAACCACTAAAACAGACTCTGACGTGGCTCCTCTTTCTGAGAGCTCTGAGGTCCAGCAGCCTCAGTCCACGAGCCCCCTCAGAGTTCCCTCTATTGTTTACTCCGAGTGCGATCAGGAGACGGGGCCCGACGGCGAGGAGCTGGACCCCCAGTGTCGATCTCTCTCTATGGACAGCGCCTACGGTACCCTCTCGCCTGAGTCCCTCCTGAGAGAACTTCATCCACATCCCGGCCAGAGTGAAGGAGAGGAGACGGAGGAGGAGGAGGGAGACAGGGAGGGCGAGGAGGCCGAGCAGGAAGAGGCAGGAATCGAGGAGGTAGAAGAAGAAGAAGAGGAAGAGGAGGATGCTGCCTCGCTGGGGTCCCAGCTGTCAGTAATCCAGTCCTGTAAACCTCGCCGGCGGCCTCACGTTCAGCCACGACTCAACTGCCTCCAGAGGCTCTCCTCTCTGACCTTGTCCCGCTCTGAGGACAATCTGCTGCAGCGCCTCAACGGTAAAACCCCCGTATCCCACGCACACTCACTGAGCTCTGAGGAGCAGGACCAATCAAAATGTAGGAACATGGACACGACAGCGTTGCCACTCAGCCGGAGCCTGTCGGAGCTGGCCCTAAACTGCTTGGAGCCGCTCTCCAGCGACCTCGACCAGTCTGACGACTGCCTGAGCGTCAGCCTGCCCGCCAACAAACTATCTGCCACCCTGAGGAGGGCGGAGGCCGTTCACAGCCACACGGCGCCGGCTGGACCACGTGAGAGCAACGAGTCCCAAAGCAACGGCTCGGACGGGGAAACGGCTCCATCTGCCTGCGTCGAGAGGAAGAACGAGTCAACAGCCGGCGGTGATTCAGGGGAAGTGGCGCCCAAAAAGAGGAAATCACCGGCTCAGCAGCACAAGAAGCTGACCCTGGCTCAGCTGTACAGGATACGCACCACTCTGGTCCTCAACTCCACACTCACTGCATCGTAAGTCATCACTTGAGTCATACCAGACGACTAGATTTAAAGGAGTAGTTCCACAGTTTGAGAGCCGACTTGTAGTTTTGTTGCTAAGTTAGATGAGGAGATCGCTTCCACTCTCATGTTTGTACAGAAAACACGAAGCAACCGCCAACTCTGTTTAGCCTCAGAGCTAATCCCACTGCCAGCATCTTTTAAGCTCACTGATGAAAGGCATGGTGAGCGATTCTGGAGAAAAAATAGTTGATTGTTGAGTCTTTCAAATGTCAACGTTCTGGGAAAGAGACTCAACAATCAGCTGTTTTTCTTCAGAATCGCTCGGCCCTCCTTTGACATGCCGCATCGTGTTTGTTTGAACTGAAGCTCCGGGAAGTCTCCGTGCCCAGCCTAGAAAAAACCTGATGTCGTTCTGTGTAATAAGTACTTTGTGCACCTGACTCTCCTGTATTTATGTTGTTTTTTCCTGCCCTGTCAGGATCAAACATCATTTGAAGTTTCAGTCTGGCTCTTCAAAAGTCCCAGTTTTACATTTGCTTTGTCAGAATGGATGAAGAAAAAGTTATTTTTGTAATAGTTAGAAAGATGAACTTTGATGTTTTAGACTTTCATATGAACTTTTGTCTACACCCGACCTTTACTAAGCACTTTACAGCCACTTGTTATAATATTCTCCGAGGCGTTTTTCAGTAAAAATAGATGATAATGGTGTTAAATTCTATCTACAGTGTCCAGAAAAGTAAATAGAAAGGTTTTTAAATCACGACAGAGGACATTGAAGCAAAAGTGACTTTTTTTCAGAGAAATATAATATTCATTGACCATGAACAACGAAGCAGAGGAAGAAACTTGGCAGATTTCCTTGAAAATCGATCATGCAGAATGTGACGGTGTAATCGTGTTCAATACGGAGTCCCCGAATACCCAAACAAGACACAGCTGAAAAGCAGAGACACTTTACTTTACGCTAGTTTTTAAAGCATATCGACAGGATCAGAGGTACAAAAGTCATTAAACATTTTAAAACAATTGCTGTTGTTAGCCATCGCCGGCTGTCCGGGTCTTTGAGGGTGAAACTAATTAGATATAACATGTTAATTAGTGATCTTAATGTGTGTATTAATGTTATTGTCTGTTCTGTCTTTTGCAGGGAGGTATAACCACTTCTTCCAACCAGCTGATCGGTGGCGTGTGGGGCCTGATAAGGAACAACACTTTGTTTTGCTTCGATGGACTGAATTTGTCGAGACACAAATGCACTCTCTGTCTCTCGCTGCCCTCTCCCTTCCTGATGCGTTCTGGACACTGATTAAACCATTTTTTGCATTTGGACAATAACAACTTTTTTTTTTCTTTTTTTTTTTCTTTGCTGTTGCATTGGTTTCACAATTTTACTCCAATGGAAGGGAGAGGCGGAGAGGAACATTAACTGATTGCACTTTGCAACGGAAGTAGCATAATGGAGGGGCCGGGGACATTAAGGTGGACCTGTGGTGGGGAGGGTTGGAGTTTGCCTCCCCCGCCCTCCCGGAGGAGAGGAGGTGGAGCTGAATCCTGCATCTTCTCCGTCTCCATCGAGTCAAGAAGAAGAGGGACACGGAGTCTTGAAAATCTCTACACGAGGACGTCCTCTTAATATTTGTACTACTCCTGGTTTGCTTCAAGAAAAGAAAAAAAAATTAAAATTGCACAGTTATCTATGTTAAGTAGAAGAATCACTAAGGAGTGAATTTACATTTACAGTCACGCAATGAATTTGAATTTATTGTTTGCTGTTTGCTCGTGTACAGATGTGTGTGTATGTGTGTGTGTGTGTGTGTGGATGTGAGTGAATGTGCGTGTTTTTGAATGACACACGGTCCTCGATTCCTGACTGAACCAAAACTGATCTCCCATCTCCTGTGAATACGCTAACGCAGCCAAAGATGGAAGACCGGAGTAGCCGCTAGATTCCCCCCCAACAACAACAACGACAAAAACAAAAACGTGCACCCAAAGGTCCAAAAAAACAGCCGATCACGTTTTCTCGGAGCAGCTTCCTTCTTCACTGTTAATCTTGGGTGAACTAACGACATTTGGTTTGTGCAACTAACGAGAAGATGAGTTGATTTTCCTGAAATAAAACAACAACAGTGACTGAACGTGGCTGACAAACAGGTGTTTAGAGGAAACGTCCTGCACTATATGTATCATGGCTCGAGCACACCGCTCCCTCTTGAGGCCGACATGTATTAAAAAAAAAAACACAAGTGCACAAAAAAAAACAAAAAAAAAGAGACACTTGCCTGTTTTTCTCTGTGTTTGTAACACTAGTAAGAGATTTAAGAAAAAGGTTTGGGTTGGATATGTTCTGAGTGAATCTGCAGAGCTGGCTTTAGTTTTTCTTCCAGGAGATTTATTGAAATAAAAAATTTAAAAAGCGTCACAGAAACTTAACATTCACATTCAGCTTTTCAGATCAGTGATTTATAACCTTACTCCAAACATCGCCCAAACCAAACTAGGTTAACTCTGTTTACTTTTAGTTTTTTTTTTTGTTTATGTGTAATATTTATTATGCCTGCTATGTTTTATATATAAGATATTGTTTATATTGTTTGCTTCCATGATTTGTACATTTTTTTCTGTGGATGTAGTCTTAATAATTTGCCAGGCATGAATGTGCTACGAACCAAAATCATGTGTTTTCCTCTTTCAGGAATGACTTTAAAGTGTCTTAAAAAAATAAAAAGGCTAAAATACTTTACAATCCCTCTTTTTTTTTTTTTGTTAATGGTTTAATCCGTTGTAATGGAGTGATGGCATGGCATTAAAACAACGTGAACTGGCCGTACCGCTCTCGTCTCTCATTAACGCAGACAGACAGACGGCAGGTGGCAAAAGACCGTGTTCGAGGGTGAAGAAGAGTTACAGCAGAGAGGTCGTGACCGCGAGTGGCCGTGATTCATCACATCGTCGCTTTGACGTCACGGTGTTAAAGCTGGAGCTGCGGCTTTGAGCTGCGAGTGACATCGCACAGGAGTTTGCTTAAATTAAAGTAGCAATACCTCACGATGAACTCCTGTTTTACCTCAGTAAGAGTTAAAAAGTTGTCAAAATGTATAAAAAATGAAAATCATGTGGTGGCAGGATGACCCCTGTAAGAGTTTATTTAATTATATAGTGTATATAATACAGTGAGGTAATGTAACTAAGTACATTTACTCAAGTACTGTCACATTTGGAGGCAAATATTGTACTTTTAGTTAAACTACATGCAGATTTCATGAACGCAAGTTGCATGTTATTTTTTTATTTTTATTATTTGATTGGCAATCAGTTGACAAATACATTTATTAATCAATATGCCATATAATGCACCAAAATGACACAGAACATGAAATAAAATAATTTAAAAAGACATAATTTGATATTTCTGCTTCATTAGGTCGCATTTTAGAAATGAATCAATGCCCACATTTATGTTCAACATTATCTTTTTACGACACTGATATTATGACTGATGCACTAATGTGTAAGTGGCAGAATTAAAGAAAATAATAATAAATATATCTGCTATTAAATTCACCAAAAATCATACATGAGAAAAGTAAAGATAGCTTGTTAAAATATTACTTTGGTGACAGTGAAAGTCAGCCACACAAAAAGTAATTGAGTAAAAGTCTTTAAATGTATGATAGTAGTATCAAAAGTAAAAGTACATTACCCTGTACATACTGTGTATTCACACGTATATCCTGTACACACTGGGTGGATCTGATAGTCAGCATATGTCTGATCATCAAAATCAGTGTTTCTATGGTGAAACTGAAAGCACCAAAATGAAAACTAAAGAAAATGACTCTTTCAGTAAATACACCAGAAATTATGTTAAAAATAAATAAAGGCATTAACTTATATTGTTGTTTAATTGTTTTAATTATGTTACATTCCTCACCAAAAGAAAGACATGACATTGATGTTACATAACCTGCCAACACATAACAGATGTAGCTTGTGTTTAGTGTACACAGACAAATTAAAACTCTCCTGGTAGAAAACATGAAGGCTTTTGTCCTCTTTAAACACAAGCAGGATGGCACAGCGGTGCAGTGGTTAGTGCTGCGGCGCAGTGGTTAGTGCTGCTTCCCCACAGCTCAATGGATCTGGGTTCAAGACCACGCTGGGGTTTGCATGTTCTCCATGTTTCTCTCTGGGTGCTCCAGCTTCCTCTCACAATCTGAAGAAAAGCAAAACATCAGGTTAATCTGTTACTCTCAAAAAAACAAAATCAGGAGAACATCTTTATTATATCCTGTCAAAAATATTTTTCCACTCATGAAAAAAATTCTCCCAGAAATTATTATATATTTTTTTTACTTTGTATCTCACATGACAAAAAAAAAAACTTTTTCACTCAGTTTCACACAGAAAACAAAAAGAAAAAATCATGAAAAAAATCACCTAGTTTCAGACATGAAAAAAAAAGTTCTCTTGAACAAAACTTTTTTCACTCATGAAAAAAAATTCAGAATTTTTTTTTTCACATGAACAAAAGAAAATTCCTGGAAAAAAGGTTTTTTTTACTCAGTTTAAAATTTTCACTTAAAATTTTTTTTAAAAATTGTCCTGCCAAAAATATTCTTTTCACTCAGTTTTATACATGAAAAAAGAAAATTCTCCTGGTTTTATCTTTTATTCACATATTTTCACAGATTGCAAAATAAATAAATAAATAAATAAAATGAGGGAACCTTTGTCTCCTACCAAAGCTTTTTTTTTTTATGTTTCACACATGAATAATAACAAACACATTTTCCTGGAAGAAAAAAGTTTTCTTTAAAAAAACGTTTCACACTTTTTCACAAAAAAAATATCCTCATGCAAAAAGTGTTTTCGCTCAGTTTCCTGTTTTCACAGACAGAGGGAAATATTTAGGAACTTTTTTATCCTGCCAAAAATATTTTTTCATTCATGAAAAAAATTCTGAAAACATTTCTTCACATGGACAAAAAAATTCCTGGGAAAAAAGTTTTCTTGAAAAATATTTTTTTCACTCAGTTTCATACATGAAAAAAAGGAAAAATCCTGAAAAAAAATTCACTCAGTTCACATGTTTTCAAAAAAAGATTTTTTTTATCCTGTAAAAAAAAAATTGACTTTTAAAAAATAAATAAATAAATAAATAAAAGAAAATTTCTCTTGAAAGAAACTTTTTTCACACGAAAAATAAAAAATCTCCTAAAAAAAGTTTCACTTGGTTTCACATATGAAAAAAAGGAAAACTCCTGAAAAAAAAATTCACTCAGTTTCACACAGAAAAAAAATGTTTCACTTGGTTTCACAGACAGAAAAATGTTTTCCTTTTTCCTGTTACTCTTAAAAAACAAAATCAGGAGAAATTTTTTTTTTATCCTGCCAAAAATGTTTTTCCACTCATGAAAAAGATTCTCCCAGAAAATGTTTTTTCACTTTGTATCTCACATGACAAAAACATTTTCTCCTTAAAAAAACCTTTTCACTCAGTTCCACACATGAAACAAAAAGAAAAAATCCTGAAAAAAAATCACCTAGTTTCAGACATGAAAAAAAAGTTCTCTTGAACAAAACTTTTTTCACATGAACAAAAGAAAATTCCTGGGAAAAAAAGTTTTCTTGAAAAAGATTTTTTTTTTTTCACTCAGTTTCCTGAAAAAAATTTCACTCAGTTTCACGTTTTCACAGACATGTTTTTTTTTATCCTGTCAAAAAAAATGTGAAAACTTTTTTCTCTTAGTTTAAGACATGAAACAACAATCCTCCTGAAAAAACTTTTTGTACTCAGTGTCACACATTTTCACAGATGGAAAAAAAGGAACTTTTTTATCCTGCCAAAGAAATTCTTTTCACTTCGTTTCACACATGAAAAACACAAACAAAACCAACAAATTTTCCTGAACAAAAAAAGAAATAAAAAATTCACTCGGTTTCACAAAAACGTTGTCATGACAAAACTTTTTTCACTCAGTTTCAAATATTTTCACGGACAGAGGAAAAAGTTAAGGACCTTTTTATCTGACAAAAAAAAAATTTCACTCATGAAAAAAAACCTGAAAAAAATTTTCCACATGAAAAAAAAAGAAGAAAATTTCTCTTGAAAGAAACTTTTTTCACATGAAAAATAAAAGTTATCCTAAAAAAAGTTTCACTTGGTTTCTCATATGAAAAAAAGGAAAAATCCTGAAAAAAAAATGTTTCACTTGGTTTCACAGACAGAAAAAAATTAAACAAATTTTCTTAAACAAAAAAAAATTAACTCGGTTTCACAAAAAAGCTCATGACAAAACTTTTTTCACAGACAGAGGAAAAATTTAAGGAACTTTTTTATCCTGCCAAAAATATTTTTTCACAAAAAAAATAAAATAAAAAAAATCCTGGAAAACTTTTTTCAGTTTCAAACAAGAAAAAAAAATCTAAAAAGATGTCACTTGAAAAAAAAAATAACTCGGTTTCACACATGAAAAAAATGTCTCCATCCAAAGTGTGTCATAAATAAACAACTTAATGCTTGATATTTATTCATTAATTTTCTTGCATTTAATGACATTCATTTATTGAGTGATTTATATATATTTGATTTTGGCAGTTTCAGTCCTCCATATTTATCATCTCTAAGCATTATATGGACATTTGATAAATGGTGCATGACACACTATAATGCAGGTGAAAGCAGATGTTTATTAATGTACAGTATCTGTCAATAACTCTTCCAATGAAAGCATATTTGTTATTATTGCATAATTTACTATATTGTTACTGATTATCTGTTTATATACTAGTCTCAGATTAAGCGTGCTCACAGGAGGAGTTCAAATTGTTGATAAATACATTAATAAATACTTAGAAATGTACTTGTTTATAAACCGCTTATAAATACTAAATATGTGCCTAAAGTAACAAATTGCTGTTTCGAAGCACTTATTGTGGAATTATTCAGGGTTACTTTGAGTTTAACAGCGTTCATCTGCTCAGTTCGGTTTTCTGGGAACTCAGTCAGATCACATATCTTGTCCAGCTGTCTGTCTGGTCCGACCGTCTGCTTCTGGTTCCCAGAAAGTTCAGATGAGCTCAAATCTGACCCGACCTGATAACAAAGTGTCCGGCACACATGCAGGGCAGAGGCAGGGCCTGATGTCCCGCAGTAACATCATGGCCAAGGTGTATTTACAGGTGATTATATCAGCTAATCGGTGGATTACAGCATGTTGAGTCCACACAAGCCTCTAAGCTGCAGAGAAAAGACAGTGCGGCCGGTCCGGTGGGATTTTCTGTTTAATCTGGTCCCAGAATGCAGGGGCCCCTCCCGCCCTCACATCTGGCCCGTCGGGATTTACTCGTGTAATCCTCGATTTTAAAACAATTTTATTATGCTTCATGGCTGATACGCTGGACTTTTAATTATTAAAATGCAGCTTTCTACTTTAGCAATGAAATAATTACACATGCCTGTTCTATTAGCCTTCGCTAAGTAAGTAATGAGGTTGTGCCACAGTCAGCTGTGGCTGCGTGACGGCTGCAGGCCGGATACATCCCATAGATTATTGTCAGGTATGTGATGTTGTGATGAGGCAGGTCGGGCTGCTGTCTGGTAGATATCTGATGCTCTCAAGGATACATCGATATCATATTGTTTTCGTGATGTGAGACCATATAAAGTCTTAGATTGTAAATGCATTTTGTATCTTGATATGACATAAGTGTCTTTTCCTGGTTTTAAAGGTCACATTACAGTAAACTGATGTCATTATCTGAACATATCAGATTATTCTACTTGCTCTAATATACTGGAAGTTGGAAGAGTGACTTCCCAATTTGGAAAATGGGAGCATCCGACAAGCATGTGAATTCACCCAGAATCTGAAAATGTAGTCATTATCTACTCCACAGCGTTGCAGCGTCCTCCTAAACAGCTGAAGTAGATGGGGACTTGTTTTTAAAAAAATAACTGAAGAAGAAACATAAACCCCAAGACCCCAGAAGCCCCAAGATCCCAAATTAATTTGAAAAGCCGAAACCTTCACTTTAGCTAATAAGCTAAAAGCGTTAGCACAACCTCAATCACACGTTCAGGTGTAAAAAACACCTTTTCAAATAATTTTTGGATCTCGAGGCTTCCGAAGTTTTAAATTACGCCGGACAAGCTGTAAGGAGCTTTTTTGGGGGGGCTCCATTTTACATTTTAAAACAAGTCTTCATCTACTTCAGTTGTTCAGGTGAACGCTGCACCGGTCTACAAAACCTCACCTGACTTTCCATCAGCGTGATCGTGACTAGACAGCGACTACATTTTCATTCTTCAGGTGAACTGTTCCTTTAATCCTAGTCTTGCTCCTCCAGTTTGGAGGGCCCTCCTGCTCTAAATGCTAAAAAGTAATTTAAAAAACATGAACTTCAAGTTGTGAATCCTGGTTTAAGAGTGATTTTTTAAATTTTGGATGAAAAGAAACACTTGGTGTGTGTGCATGTATACCATGCTCATCCTCTGTGTTATTGTTTACATCATGTGTTCTTCAGTACATTTCTCTGCATTAGGGTCCGTTGTAAACGTACACTGCACACAGCTGGGGGGCATCGAGGGGTTAACACCACCTGCTGTGGCAGATGTCAAAAACCATGCTGTAAAAAATGTCCGATTAACACAAAGGGGCACTTTGGCAAATCCTGATTATAGGAGCACTTTCATTTATTAAACTCTGCCAATCCCCTGAACTCTTTCTGAGCGGGGATTAAAACCAGGTAGACACCATTGTCTATCCAAACAATCCCTCTTTAAGCTCTAGCTGTTTCCTGGTGCCCTGGACAGGCCCGGCTGGCTGGTCGCCTGCCTGTAATCTCAGTAGGGGCTTATAGGTCACTACAACCACTACACATTCCCATTCATCAACATCATCCCCTTTAGAGCGACTAGGTGATTGGATTTAGGACATGTTTTACAGGGGCGGAAAAAAAAACACAACAGCGAAATAAAGCGTGTTTACAAGAGCTGTGCTGTGAAAAGGCCCGTGGACGAGTGGCGGCCATATGGAATGGATAACCCGATGAACATCTGCCCTCGATCAGTGCCACAGTCACTGACATTAGACTGGTGGGTCTGACCTTCACATGGAGCACAGGAACATCTGGCCGTCCTCTGCTCTCCACGTCCCCTGAACGCAGCATTTTGAGATTTGTCTTGAGTTCCCACCAGGTTAAACATGTTGTTCATGGTCAACAGCAGGGGTCAGAGTAGATCAGTGGTGAAAAGTAACTAAGTATATTTACTCAAGTATACTTCTATACTCCACTACAATTTGATGGCAATTCCTAAAGGGTCATTTTTTACTCCACTACAACTTTATTTACCTTGCAGATTGTAAATAATACAAACTATACCACTACATACTGACGGATCTGGATCTTCATACCCTAGGCTCTGCTGGATCATCTCCTTATATCTGTATATCTGTAAAACTTGATGCCTCTTTAGTCTGCTCTTCCAGGTCACCACGGTGTAGAGGAGGTCGTGTGGCTCGGGCACCACTTGGCGACGCCTCGGCCTGCTCAGTCGTCCTCCTGGATCCACACACTTCACATATATTATATAATTTGTATCAGATATTCAATGCAAATTGTGAATTGTGATTTTGTTGTTGTGTGTTGCTCCGTCCTGGGAGAGGGATCCCTCCTCTGCGGCTCTTCCTGAGGTTTCTTCCATCTTTTTTTTCCCATTAAAAGGTTATTTTTTCTCAGTATGGCAAGTTTTTCCTCACTTGAATCGAGGGTCTAAGGACAGAAGATGTCGTTCACTGTACCCTCTGAGACAATGTGATTGTGATTTTGGGCTGTATGAATAAAACTGATTTGATTTGAATCTTAAAGGTGTACGTTTCAGGTCAAAGTTTATAAAATACAACACTTCTTTTTCAGAAACTTTCTGGCTTGTGGCCCCTGTTAACAAAAAAAGCAATCTTGTCATGTTTCAGATGTTTCATGGTTTCAACTGTTTCAGACAAATAAAATTAAAAAACAACAGTTATATGTAGAAGAGTGTTTTGTTTTGTCATCTTCTGCTTTATTAATCATCTCACAACCTCTCAGACTCTTTGGAGGAGCCAGTAATGTAATATAAAGTAATATATTAGTCACAACTACTATTTTTTGGCAGAATGAGTCACTTTTAATACTTCAGGTAAATGTAGCTTAAAATACTTCTGTACCTTCATTAAAGAATTATTATAATCATCATTAATTTTTACATTTTTGTATCGGTACTGTTGCCTCCTCCACCTCAGGTCCGTCTGGACGTCCTGACGAGATGCACCCTGCCTCCACACACAATCCCCTGCAGCAGCAGAAAGGTGATAATGTATTGCCAGCTGCTCTCTGGCATAAATTCATTCCACAAAGACGCGGCATATGCTCGAGGATCAAATGTCTTTATCCCGGTAAAAGTTGTGTTGTTTTCTAAATTAAAAGAGCATAAGGTCCCACTTTCACGCGACAATATAAACTCCCCACCTCAATAATTGTATCAGCTTATAAGAAGCTTACTGTAATTACAATATTGTCTTCTTAGAGCAGCGGCCCTAAAACACGAAATACAAATCACCCCATTTCTAAATTAAATGGAGACTCGTTCAAAGGGGAAGCTATACAAGAGGAGGACAGAGGGATTAACATGTAAGTCCACCACATTTAATATTTACAGCACAATCGCACAATTAATCTGACAATGTGTTGTGTGTCTAATACCTGAGCTGACTGGTGCTGCACCATTATCACTGTGAGCACTGGGAGGAGGGGGTGGGAGCAGCAGGAGGGAGGCTGTTGATCCAAAGTGTGTTCACGTTAACCCAAAAACAACTTTTACTTTTAAAGTCACCTGATTCTTATTTAGCCTCCCTGTGGTGACCGGTTTATAAATCTAAACATGGGGTGTAAAACGTAAGAGCAGAGCTGCTGGCTCCTAAAGCTAAAACTAAAAGTAGAAAGAAAAAGACTTAAAAATGGAGCCACGTGCCAAACTCTGCAATCAATGTTTAATTAAGCCAGCGAGACTTAACAAGGAGAACGTGTGACAAATGAGGTTTGTATCCTCCATAGTTTCGTTTTCTAGTTGTTGGACGAATAACAGACAGAGTGCAGCGACAAGTCACAGGCTCACAGAGTCCAAGGTGACGTCTTCAAGAGCCTCGTTTCATCCGGCCAAAAGTTCAAAACCCAAAAGTTATTCAGCCGATGAAAAAAAGACAAACAAAACTTGAGAATATTCACATTTTCAAATCTTCACATCTTCAAAATGACTTGAATGGTTTACAAAAAGCTTTACTTTAATCTCACAGGAGTAATTTTGCAGATTCAGATACATAAAACAAAATGTCATCAGCATATAAATGATAATGATGAACAGGGTAAACAGTGGTGGATGTAAAGTACTGAGATTTAAAACTATTAAAAATACTCTCTTAGATTGGATTAGCTGGAAAACACATGCAATTGCTGACAATACTTTTCCTTCAATTAGATTATGAAAGCAAGACTTTTAGTTTTTCACAGTGTGGTTTTACTTTTACTTCAATAAAAGGTTTGAGGAGCCGACTTATCCCAATATTTAACACAAATAATACAATTGCAAACCCACAATTGTCTCTTTTGGAGTACAATATGAATATGTGACATTTACAATCACTTTAAATAATGATTATAAAGAGCACTTTCTTTAGGGGTGGCCTCGTGTTTTCATAAAGATTATAAGATAAGAAATGATAACATAAGATAAGCTACTGATTGATGCCCAGAGAGGAAGTTTGGTTGTTGCAGCAACACAAGAACTGAAATATGACAAACAGAGAGGTGACACTTCATGACAAAGATCGTGACATTGTGAAGAGTTACTAGGGAACAAACGAGGAAGAAATGAGGAACAAAGTGTTAGTTAATGAGTGACTTCTAATACAGTTTTATAGAGTAGCTAATGATTAGTCCGTAATATTGTAAGTGAGGTACGAATCAGGAACAACAAGATAATCATGAATTACTAGAGAACAGACGTGAAGATGAAGTATGTGCCTGATGCTTGGTGAGTATAAATATCATAAGATGTGTCGGTTTGTGAGAGAGAAAGGCACAAAGTTGCCAGCCATGAAACTGACACTAAGTAGTACTTAGTAGTACTCATTTACTACAAAGACAAGTTTCTAGTAAAAAAATGAAAAAGCATGACAATCCAATAAAAAGAAGTGTCTCTCAGCTAACCAGTAAATAAAAACATTTTGGCTTTGATTGTGAGACGCTGGGTCACATGACCTGGAAGCTATTGACAATAAATGACAATTTTTTATTAAAAATATTAATAAAAATAAGACACATTTTCAGGAAAAAATAACTAACATCCAATAAGAAAGGTGCCGTAGTAGCTCAGCTGGTAGAGCGCACGACCTACGTACAAAAGCTTTGTCCTCGCTGCCATTTCCAACCCAGTTCCTGTCATCTCTCAAGCTGTCCTCTCAATAAAACCATGAAAAAGGCCAAAAAAAAACCCAACAACTTTGAAATATAAAGAGGTGTGTCATACAGAAGAGTATCAGGGTCATGGGGGAGAAAAGCCCTTCGGTCTCTACTTATTACTTCGTCCTTGGAGTGTAACGTTCTGTGTGTAGTGTAACAATCTCTTCAAAGTCCTCATGACAACTACACTGTGTTTATGAGCTAAAAGAGAAATCGTTTATTTGTTACTACAGTCAATGCTGAAGAAAAGTTTCACCAAGTCGTCTACACAAGGCGCTGTTTGATGTCGTCTCAAAAGGTCGACTTTAATCTTGAAATGTCAACTTTATTCTCGACATTTTGACTTTTTTCTTGACATGCGTACTGAAAAACCAACCTCCTACTCTCATTTTTTTTCACCTCCAGCCCTGATACTCTCCCACAGTGTCTCATTCAACCAGTACAGGAAGTCATTGTGGCTTTTGTTTGTGAGTCACTGGGTCACATGACCTGAAAGTTACTGAAAATAAATAATGATTTTCTATCAAATATATATATATATATATTTTTTTAATGAAAAGGTACTAAAATCCAATAGAAAGAGGTATGTTTCATTCAACCAGTACAGGATGTCATTTTGGCTTTGAGTTTGAGTCAACGGGCCTTACGACAAACTAAATCAGCTTCACAGACAAAAAAATCTTTTTGAAGCCAATAGGAGAAAAAAAGAGTTTTTGTAGGGAAAAGTTTTTTGTACATTTTTTTCTGTTTTTATTAAAAAAAAATTGTTTGTTTTAAAAAATATTCTCCAGATTTTTTTTTCACTCGGTTTTCAAAAAACAAGGAAAATTCTCCTGAAAAAATGAAAGATGGTGACCTTTTGTTTTTTGTTGTAAGGCAAATTTTTTTAAGTGTTTGTCTTTGTTTTGTTTGATTTAAAAAAAATTATGTCTGATATAAAAATTGCTCATTCACGTTTTCACGTTTTCACAGATACATGAACAAAATGTTTGTCGAAAGGATTTTTTTTCATACGTGTAACCAAGTGAAAAAAAAGTTCAGCAATAATAAATATAATAAATAATAATAATAAAAATACAATAAAAATATAAGAAATGTACATTCTACTAGAAATATATCTACATATACAGTGTGATAAATAATGCTACAGTTGAAATATGCACATTGTTTGTCTTAATTATTGCACATTAGAGAGAAACAAAGCGTCCAGAGTTTCCTATTGACTCAGAGTGTCTGATACTCAGAGCGAGGGGTTGAACAGTTTGATGGCCACAGGCAGGAATGATTTCCTGTGGCGCTCTGTGATATATATATATAGAAATATAATGGAATTATAATAAAGTACATAATGTAATAAAAACAATACAAACTGATATTTAGCCAAGTGTAGTACAGCAATATTACATAGGCTATGACATATGGTAATAAGTAATAAATAAATAAATACACATAAAAAAATGTGTCAGGATAATTATTATTTTTTTAATCTGTTAAAACATGAAAACCAAAGAAAATAATATTTTTTTAAAAAAGTTTTTCAGGACAAATTTTTGATTTGTAAGGCTCGTTTTTTTATGTTTGTCTTTTTTTTGGTTTTGTTTTAAAAATGTTGACATACACATGAACACAATGATTCCTGGGAGGATTTTTTTTCATACGAGCAACCAAATGAAAAAAAAGTCAGCAGAAAAAAACTGTTTGTCTGTTTAATATAGAAATATAATAAAATTACAATATAGTACATAATGTAATAAAACAATATAAAACTATATATTTAGCCAAGTTGAATACAGCAATATTACATAGGCTATGAAATATGGTAATAAGCAATAAATCAATCAATCAAAATAAAAAAAAAGTTTTACACTGTTGGAAAATTGTGTATGTAAAATGTTGAATATTGATATGTGGAATCAATAAAAAACGTTAATTAAAAAAAAAATAATAATAAAAAAATATGTCAGGATAATCTTTTTTTTTATCTGTTTAAACATGAAAACCAAAAATAAATAAATAAATAAATAAATAAAAAATTCAAACAGTGAAAAAAAAGTTTTTTCAGGACAGACTTTTTTTGTATGGCTAATATTTTAAGTGTTTGTCTTTGTTTTTTTTTTTTTTGTTTTTTTAAAAATGGCTTTTTTTATACGTGCAACCAAGTGCAAAAGAAATTTCAGCATTTAATATAGAAATAAATTAAGTACATAATGTAATAAAACAATATAAAACTATATATTTAGCCAAGTGTAGTACAGCCATATTACATAGGCTATGAACTATAGTAATAAGTAATAAATACATAAATAAAAAAAATAAAAAATAAAAAATATGTCAAGATAATCTTTTTTTTATCTGTTAAAACATGAAAACCAAAAAAAAAAAAAAAAAAAAAAAATTCAAACAGTGAAAAAAAACTTTTTTCAGGACAGACTTTTTTTTGTAAGGCTAATTTATTTAAGTGTTTGTCTTTGTTTTGTTTGTTTTTAAAAAAAATATTTTTTCTTCATACGAGCAACCAAGTGAAAAAGAAATATCAGCAGAAAAAAAAAAGTTTGTCTGTTTAATATAGAAATAAATTGCAATTATAATATAGTACATAATATAATAAAACAATATAAAACTACTTATTTAGCAAAGTGTAGTACATTCATATTACATAGGCTATGAACTATGGTAATAAGTAATAAATAAATAAATAAATAAATAAACAAATAAATGTAAACACATGATGCAGTGTGTGAATAAGATGGTGCGTTCAAAGGGTTAACAGGAGGAGGCGCAGCAGCGGTCAGCTCGTCTGGGTGGAGTGAAGTTCAGACATGTACTATACAACAAATTAGCCCAGAGGACCGAGTGCTGCTGCATCATGTCTGAGTGAAAGTCTCAAAGGGATTATATATATATAAAAACAGCACACTTTTGTTTTTACAGTGACACAGACTAGAGAGAGCCGCTGTAAACACACCGAGCTGAGCTGAGATGAGTGATGTGAGTGAAGAGTCGCTGCTGGATTATTTCTACTCCAGCGGAGGAGGCGGCAGCTCAGGCAGGGTCAGAAATGCAGACATACTGAAGACATTTAAGCCCTTTATTGGCCACAGTGACATGCAGCTACGCGGTAAGTAGCCGCTCGTTGAACACATCCGACAGAAAATGGGGGGGAAACGTGTTGTACGTGTGTCAGTAAACTGCTCGGCATTCATATATTAAAAAAAAAAAAAACGACCGCGTGGTTCATATTTGGATTAATGTGATGTTTTTCCTCCAGTCTGCTTCAACAAAACGGGGTTTTTTTCTGTCCTCTTATTGTTCTCCGGTGAAAGCAGACATCTGGTTTGCATTAAAAGCTCCCTCCAAAGAGCTGCAGCTCCGGCAGGGATTGTGTCATTTCCTCCCCTCAGGCCAGTTGAAGCTGCCTGGTGACCGTTGATGACAGGGACTTGAACGCAACACCATCACCACAATATGTCACCATGCTGAGTCTCATGTTAAGACCCTGACTGACTGACCATGGTTTCTGAGACCATGTTACAGATTCACTCAGTGTTTGCTGTAAAAGATGTTTTTACTATGAGGCTCTGCTGCTTCCTCTCCACCCACCTACTGTACAGGATGCTTATATAATCCTCTTCTGAATCATAACAGATTCCTCTCATATTTGGCCTCTGAGATGACTGTTTTTTTGGTGTACCTAGCTAGCTACCTGGCTAACGCAGCCCTGTCATAAATCCTGTCCAACGCACTTTAAAACTCAACTATGTCAATTAATGTTGGTTAATCAGTTAGTTAATGAACAGAAACTCAGCTGACATATTTTAAATACAGATTGTTTCAGTCATTTTTTGTTGTTTTTGGGTGTTAGCGTTGTGTGCTCTTTTGCTAGCTACACCTAGCTAACGTAGACTAACAGCCCTGTAGACTAATAAATCCCTCCACTGACTCCTCACTTTTAAAATAAGAAATTTCACAAGTTTCAGTTGCAAAAGGAAAAGATAAATTCAAAAGTAATAAAACACAATATTGCTCAGCTTATACACCAAGGAGTTTTGTATGACAAATTGCTTCTGGTGGCTAATGTTAGCTAAAGATAGCTAGAGTGGCAACTAGTCAGTTAATCGGTTAGTTAATGAACAGAAACTCACTGGACAGATTTTAAATACAGAGTAATTAGCGTGATGTGCTCTTTTGCTAGCTACACCTAGCTAACATAGGCTAATAAATCCCTCCACTGACTTGTCAGTTACAAAAGGAAAAGTTAAATTCAAAAGCAATATAAACGATATTGCTCAGCTAATACACAAAGGCATTTTGCTGGTTTTAGTCTGGTGTTAACTAATTGCTTCTGGTGGCTAATGTTAGCTAAAGTTAGCCAGAGCTGCAACTAGTCGGTGAATCAGTTAGTTAACAAACAGAAACTCAATTTATAGATTTTGATAACAGTAATAGTTTCAGTCGTTTTTTGTTGTTTTGGGGTGTTAGCATGATTTGCTCTTTTGCTAGGTACACCTAGCAAACTAACGGCCCTGTAGGCTATTAATCCTTTCCACCGACTCGACTATGTCAATTTTAAAATAAGAATATAACTTAACATCTTGATGGTTGCCAGTTTTATTGATCCTACATAACATGACTATCTTTGGGTATCTTTTTTTAAAAATGTTTTTTCCATTAATCAGTTAATTGAGAAAAATTCATCAGACGAATCAATAATAACAAACATTGCTATTTGCAGCTCTAATGTTAGCAAACTTTTGATATTTCTGTGTCATTACTGAGCCACTTTGCTAACACTTGTATTACTCTCCCACCACAGTTTAACATGTCACAGATAACTAATTCAAAATCTGTTTTCTTCTTAGTTACACAGGAATATCTATCCAAAGTTTGCTAACATTAACTAACGTTAGCCACCGGATGCTGTGGTCACACCAGGAAAAGACTGTGGCTGAGTTTATTAGCTGAGCAATAAAGCATATTTTTACATTAAAAAAAGGAAAAATTCATAACAGGAAAATTGCGCAATGTCTTCCTGTGAAAAGAGCTGGACTGACAGGATTTATTGCATCACTGTTGTTGTAGCCCGTATTAGTTTTAGCTAGCTCTCCCTAGAAAAGACATGTCTCACTGACGTCTCTCAAAGATATCTACAGTTTGATGTTGCAATAATTTTGGCCCAGAAGACAAATATGAGTCTAATGCTTCATTATCCGTCCACTGAACCGTGTCTTTACCTTTGGCACCGCCTGAAACTCAAACATACTGTAACCTCCCTGAATGATTATCCAAAGTGACCTTGTGTCGCCGTTGCCAGCACGTTCTGTCCAGATGTCAGCGGTGCAGTTGTTGACAGAGGTTTTTAGAGATACTCTGCCATCTGACGAGGCCGTCCAATTAGAAAAAGTGCTTCCCACACCCATTTAAAGGTCTGTCGTAGCATGTGGTTGCAGATTGTCATGTCGTAATTGCGATGATAGTGTTTTAATCATAATTAAGTCCACATGCATGACTGGATGTGGACCTCTAATGGGGGTTTTTCATCAGATCGGGAAAAAACTGGGGCATGGTGGGAAGTGGAGGCGGCGTTGTGGAGGGAGGGGAGGGGGAGGCTTGGGTGCACATGTGTGTGTTGCTTGTTTGTGCAGACCTTTGGCTAATAAATAACCAAGCATGCACACTGTGTCAGTCGCTGGTGTGAGCGAGGAATGCTTTTGTTGAGACAGATGTAAGTGGCAGCTTCCCTTTGGATTTCCTGTTGTTGCGAGCTGTGCAACCATCTCAACGTCAGGAAAAGGAAGCACTTCGATTGTGTCCACACACACACACATACACACCTAGCAGCATGAATGAAATACCTTCGCCTGGAAAATGTGTGTTTTCTCATGTCCCTGATAATCAACAGGGGCAAATCTTAATCACACCGTCTGCACACGCCTGCATATCTCTGCTCGCCGGCGTAAACAAAAGGCCGATCGGCGTTATCTGATGTGCTGCTCAGCTGGAGTTTGTTTGGTTCCCACAGGAAACATTTACCCGAGGTCTTAAATGACTCGGGTTTCTGCCTGTGGGGGGGATGCGTTTGTGTGTCGGCTGGAGGGGAACTGGTTTTCCTCAGTTGTTTGCAGTTTCCACACATCTATAAGAAACATAAACAACGACGTTCAAGCTCCTCTTGGTTCCATTCTGTTTCTGTTGCCCTCGTAAAATATCAGCGCTCATCAGAGTGAATGCCACTTATTTTTCATCTTAGATGTTTTTGTTGTTGTTGGAACTGAATGTGAAGTATTTGAAGCTATATTTAGTTTTCAGTTTTTCACATCAGATGTTTTTCTTCTCTGCAGCTAAATACAGAGAGGAATTCAAGCTCATCATCGACCGGATCGCCGTGGTGAAGTCAGAGAATGTAAGTGAGCCGTTAAAATGTTTTTACCTTTTGTGGAAAAAGCTCAGAGGCTTAAACATACTTTAAGGTATGTGTATATGTAAAGGTTGTTTAACTGCTGGACACGAGACGTCTCCTGCTTCACTGAAAAGTCGAGTGTTTGTGCTCGGGGGGCTTCAAGTTTCCTCCTCAGTTGCATATTTGACCCTCACCGACCTCTTAAACAGTTGTAATGTCACAAAATCAGACAACTGACCGCAGAATAAAGCCTCACAGATAAACACAATAACCATCATTGGATGGAAACACAAATAAAAGTACACAACTCATCGCACTGTGGGTTTTTTCTTCTTCTCAATGGCGTATTGTGCTTTCTACTGTTTGTCACAGGGAGAGAAGTATCTCGTCCTGAAGAAGAAATACAGGCAAATGCTGCACGAGCGAGACGCCAAACACCCGGCGGCGGCAAACGTGGACGGACAGAGACGTTCGAGCCCGGCCAGAGCTCCGGCCACGGCGCAGTGGGACGCGCCGGACGCCTCGACGTCGCCTCCTCGACAGAAGGAGCAGCAGGATGAGCCGATGTCATGTGGAGAGCCAGACAGCACTGCGGAGGTGACTCAGCATCAGCACTGGGTGCTAAAAATGCATCTTGCTGACTCCGGTTTCACCCGACACACTGTTTACTCCTCGTGTGAATGACGCATTTATTTTCTAAACAAGGCCGTCTTTGTTGGCGCTCTGCCTTTTCTCTACGACCGTGTGTCAGCGTTCGATGACGGTCGTGTGGCTGTTACGTTCACACAGAGGGACACTGTGCAGCAGATGAAACGCTCTTTCTCCTGCGGCTAAGCTAAGTTAGCAGCTCTGAGAAGAAAGGGAAGGTCAAAGGGTCTTTATGTCTTTGCGTAAAGAGCGGAGCTGTTTACAAACTAATGTATAGAAGCACTTTACTGTTGTGAAAATAAACACTCTGTGCTGGTTTAATGCACAGTAATCCTCTGGAAGTACATCTACATATTGTTCCAGCAGTAAACTGAAGCATTTAATCATAGATTTTGAAAGATTAATGCATTTTGTGCCGCACACGACTTCAAACAGGCACTAAAGCAAACCGTTGTTCGTCTGCACCCAGATGGTGAAGTTAAGTGCAAGCAAAGCGCTAATGCTCATCTGTTAACCTCAGCCGCCACTCGACGCAGCTGAGCGTCGGGCCTGTTAGCACGCGGACAGTTTGAGTTTACAGCACATGATGCAACATCCAGCAAAAAGAGGGTTTACGCTTTAACACTTTACCGTAACTGCACGAAATATGATTTCATGACATGAAACTTGATATAAACTATTTTTTAAAATGCTGTCAAGGTAGAGTCTGAATACCGCTGCAACCCTTCACTGAACAAAGTAACAGCAGGGTTGTTTTTTTGCCCTCCTGCACACTGTTAATTAATAATTAATTGATAACACGTCTACAGCCACATCGCTCCGTTTCTGGCCAAACAAGGCTGAAACGATTAGCTGTTGTCAGTTTTCTCACGCCTCGGCCACAGCACATGACCTTCGAAGTCGTCAGGTCGCCGTCGTGTTCACACTTCACACCTTTCTGTCTCCCAATCTGAAAGTCTTGAAGGCGTTCTGGTTTGTGCACCACATGACTGTTTGGTGACACATTACAAGATCACACACACTTGAGACGTGACACAGGATCGACGCGGTCCAAACACTCCAGGTTGTCTGTGCGCTGACTCGCAGCAAATAAGCAAGGGAGAAAAAGAAGGATGACAGCGAGCAAGTAGCAGTAGCTGGTTCTTGAGTCGCCGACGGGTAATTTCTTCATGCATTCGGGTGAATTTCCATTTTTAATTGCGTTTCCCTGAACGTGCTCAGAGGAAGGACTCAACCTGGACACACACAAAGATTCATCAGTCGGTCGATCAAAGGAAAAATGTCAAACGTTTGCTGGCTCCAGTTTTGTAAATTCAAGGATTTGTTGCTTTATGTTAGTAAATGAAGAGTCGTTGGGTTTTGGGCTGTTGGTTGGACAAAAGAAGCCATTTAAAGAAATCATCGATTAATCGTGAAAACAACAGGCAGATAAACTGTTAGTCGCAGCCTTCATACTCTCACAGAGTCACTAAAAGGATACCCACCACTGTCTTGCCGGTCACTTGCTCACGCGTGGTTCCTTCTTCACCCACCAGGTGGTGCTAAGTAAATTACCTGGATTTGTTGACCTCCAGTATGTTGAATATGAGTAGGAGGAGAACCAGTTGGGGGGAGCAGGGTCGAGAATCTGCATTTAAATGACGCCCTGTGTTATTATGTTAAGCAGCAACATGTTGGAACTCATTAGAAAGATAATAATCATTCGTGCCCGTTAAAGAGATTGAGATTCATCCCAGTCATGCTTGATGACCTGCACGACAGACAGATGAAATATGTTGGAGTGTGTTAATTAAGCAGTCAGATTAAGTGTGTTTGCTTGAAGTGTGAGTCACATATGAGTCACCTGGCTGCTTCACAACACCTGAGGCTGGAAGCTTTGCTGTTATTCTCCTTGATAGGAAATATTAAAGTTGAGTCAGCTGGAGAGCGTCGTCCTTACGTTGGGTCTTAGTTTGTAGTTTTATCCCTCACAGACAAGAATATCTGTGATCAGCTTAAATATCCAGTTTACAATTAGAGCCCCACATGTACTGTTAATATATGTTAGCACAATAAATTGCAGTACATCATTTCCAAAGATAATTTGAGGGAAATTTGAGCTGAGTTGAACATAATTAATATATATTTTACATTTAGCAGATGCTTTCGTCCAAAGCGACTTACAGTAATTAATACACTGATGGCGGTGGCTGCCTCAGGAGCAGTTTTTTTGGGGTTCAGTTTCTTGCCCAAGGAGACTTTAACATGCAGACCAGGGGAATTGAACCAGTGACCTTGTGATTACAAGACGCTGGCTCTACCCCTGAGCCACAGCCTCCCATTTACATGTAGAGAATATAAAAGAGTTTTTGTTGCTAACATGCTGAACTTTATTTCACTAAAAGTAATCTCGGATGTTTTTTATGAGGCGCTTCCTCCATCATTTAAATGGGATGAAGGAAAAAGTTTAAGATGGCCGAACAGTTTGACAGAGCGTGCTGTAGATTCTTGTTTAATTACCCAACATCATCATCAGCTCACTCGATCTTATTGTGTAAAGAACAAGAGGAGAATCCAACAAATTAAATATCATTAGTGTCCCTTTTTTCTACCAGCGGTCAGCTCACTTTGAAAACTCTCGTCAGATTAGTTGTTTTTACGTACAGTTTGTCTTCACTCGGCTTTTACCCCGCCGTGTCTAACACGAGACAAAACATCTGGACTGTAGCGATTAATCGCCAGTTAATTGATATAATGGTAAACTGTTGCAAACCATTGTTTTGTATCATTGCTGCTCAGATAAAACCTTGAGCTGTGGAAAATCATGCGATGATTCCAGACTGGACGAATAACTTCAGATGAATCGATCGTGAAAAATAATATCTGCGGCCCAAACGCTACTAAAATAAAGTGCTGGGAGAGGGTCTGAGTTGTTGTCACGTCTCACTCTTTCCTTTCAGGCCCAACAATGTTTCCCTCTGCGTGTTATTACTGCTCTCCACCAAAAAAGTGCTGGAGTGGAATCGGCTGGATAAATACAGTCCCTCCACTTTTCATGTTCGGCAGGCTGACGGGTGACAGTCTGTGCAAGAGGCATGAAAGGACCGAATGTTTTAACATCATGTCTCCGTGTGATCTGAGAACAATTTGCAGGCAGCTTCTCCTCAAAAGAGGCAAGAAAAAAAACCCCTCTCCCCTCTAAACCCCACATAAATCAGCCAGAGTGACACTTTTACGCACTGCCAGAGGAGTTTTTCTCTCAAACGGTGACAAAAACACACACCCCCCGACTGTAGGCGTGTTGTTTTTTGGCTAATTGTTAATTGGATTGTTATTCATTACCCCCGAAGTGTGAAAACGCCACCTCTGTCGCGCTGTCTCATTACCCCTCTATCTGTCTGACACCCTTTTGGTCAGCTGGAAAACATCACAGCAGTGTGACCGGGTGTGTGTGTGAAACTGGATGTATGAGCGTGTGTGTGTGTCTGTCTGTGTGTACCCTGTGATGCTGCATCATGCTGTGCGACCATGCTGTTATGGCTGCAGTTAACTTGTGTCGCAGCCTTTTTGTCACCGCTGAGTAATAGTCACCTGTTTTTTCTGTCTTTCAGTCCGAGTCAGAGCAGGACGAGGAGGGTACGGGCAGCATGGGCTCCGCTGCTGTCGCTGTAAGTCCTTTTCTTATTGTTTTCTTATTGATTAACGAACGCTTGGAGGCTTTATTTAACATTAGATCTTCAGAAATACACACCCACTCTGGTGTCAGTCCCTGTTCCCTTAAACCATTAACAGAAGTAAAAGTGTGAACTGTGTGCAGTGTGATCGTGGGCGTCTCCCACAACGTGTCAGTTGGCAGTGACTCAGTCGTTTGTAGGAAATGGATTAGTGGTTTTGTAGCATCAGCATTATCAAAGGAGCCCACAACAGGATGTGGACAGTAGGATGTGTGTGTGTGTGTGTGTCCACATCTGAGCTCCACCTCCCCCCCTTTTCTGTAATAGCTGGATCCAATAGAGAAGGAATGGATCTACTCTGCTGCCGGTGCTCGAGTGCCTGACCTCTCTCAGCTGCTCAGACAGGACCCCACGCTGGCAAACAAGAAGGTAGCGCCGCCCCCTCTGCTCCTCCTCCTAAAGGATGATTCTGTATTAATTCAAATGTTTTCTTTTTATGTTATTGTCTTCGGACATCTGTCGTCAGGAGTCGAGGAATTTGTAGAGATATTGCTACCGCACAGTCTGATGGGGGCAAGAAACACGAGCAGCCAAACGATCAAACCAAGGCCAACGCCGGGACAGTATTGTATCGAAGTTAGACATTCCAGTACCGTGACAGCACTGATCCAGGACCACAGTTTAACATGATGACACACACAGAAACACACAGACTCTCAATGTGAAAACATTACTGTCGGCGCTGGTACCAGCAGCCTCACGCTAAAGTTAATCTTCATTAAAAATCAACATAACAATAAATTAAATTACCTCAAGTCCACAAATATACAGTTATCTGTTGACTAATGTGTGTCAGGATTTAACTAACGTCTGTCACACCACAACTTGACCAAATTAATTCTGACTTTTCCCCCACTTTTTCAAGCTTTTGTAATAAATCCTCTTTATTGACTAAATGAATAAACAAACTGTTGGTTGTAGAAAGCAAAAGTTGAAAGAAAAGAAGCTGTTTTAGTGAGGAAAGTTGAAAGGACTGACTAAATATAAACACTGAACAGTTACAGAACCAGTCATGATGTTTGTTTACAGTAACTTCAGGGTAGAAAACCTGTGCATCTCGTGCATATTTGATACTTTGAATTATCATTAATAACATTTTCACTTTAGGTCCGAGGCCCAGTTTACCTGTAGAGCCACAGACTTAAGTAAAACAACAGCTTGAATTTATCTGGAAGTAGCAGTTAGTCTGAGATGTTACTGTTTTTAAAAATGCTAGCAAAGCATCACAGTATATAGAAAAAGCTCAGCAGAAACATCAGAGTGGTTGCACCCCCGTGTTGAACTTTATATTTTTAAAACATCACAGTTACAGCATCACAGGGACATTTTCTCCAATAACACCCTGAAATGAAGACAAGAAGAAAACACTTTGGTCATTCTTGAGGAAATGCTTTATTCATAATGCAAACCTTCAGTTTATTTACACAAACCGTGAGTGAAGTCTGTTAAACGCCTCTTTTTCAGTGACTTCATGAACAGATTCACGTCATCCACACAATTAATTAGTTTGAGCAGAATTTCAGCTATGTTAAAGAAAAGAATGAATGATCTACTTACTGATTACAATTACAGTTTATAACATCTAGATTATAGTACCAGATTGGACCCGTGCACTGGAAGAGAAACACCACAGCACACATGCATAAATACAAATATTCGACACAGATGTAGAGCACAGAGAAGTTTACGTTTGACTTCAGGCACATAATAATGATCAGTGACAGCCTCCATGGCCGAACGCTGTCCCCTTTAAACGACTTCCGTTTATTCCTGTTTACAGAACTCAGCAGTGTTGTCTGTGTTCAGAGGATAAAAACCAGCATAGAGCGGCTGAGTGAATGTGGTCTGGACTCTGTGGAGGAGGGTCATGGTTTCACGGACGCTGTAGAAGGACAGAATACCTGCCCTGTGATCGAGATACACTCCTACTGTGGAGGACCGAGGACCTGAGACAGAAGTGTTGACGTAGTTGTGCCAAAAGACATACCAGGTGTTGGAACATCTTAATGCCCAGGATTTATCGTTGTGACCAAATTTACATTGAAATCTCCTCCCTGCTCGGCTGATGTTCTTGTATGCGACCGCAATATCGACTTTTCCTCGCCACTTCACCTCCCAGTAACAACGTCCTGTCAGACTCTCTCTACTCAGGACCTGACATTGCAGAGTGAATCTGTCTGGGTGACTAGAATAGGACTGTTCTTCCTCCATTGTTGTTGCTTTTCTGTTCTCCTCCGATAACAACAGATATGTGCTTGCTGTGTTTGGATCCAGTGTAAGTTCACGCCAGTATTTTAAGAATTCAGCTCTGGTCTCGGGCTCCGGTTGTGGCAGTAAAACATCCACTTCAGTCACTGTCAGTGAGATGTTTGTCCATGTCTCCCTCAGAACGTCCTGTAGTTTATCTCTGACCTCCGTCACAGCCGCCGTCACATCCTCAAAGTACCGCAGAGGACGGTCATTGAAGCTGAATGAGTCTGCAGATTCACTGAGTGCTGACTGCGAGGGGTAGTTGTGTAGAAACTGGTTGTGATCCTCTGTGTGCGAGAGCTGCTCTAGCTCAGCGTCTTTGCTCTTCAGCTCAGCGATCTCCTGCTTCAGCTTCTCCTGAAGCTCTTTGACTCGACTCACTTCAGTTTTCTGCTGCGATCTCACCTGCTGCTTCACATCAGAGCGTCTTTTCTCCATGAGACGGATCAGCTCGGTGAAGATCTTCTCACTGTCCTCCACTGTTTGATCAGCAGAGCGATTGATGGCCTCCACCTCCTGTTGAAGCACCTTCACATCTTTCTCTCTGTCCTGGATTCTCTGCTGGATGTCTTGGCGACTCACCGCGAGCTCTCTCTGCCTCACGGTCCTTTCTGCTGCAGCTGACACTGTGTCGTGGCCTTCATGTTCATCCAGGGGGCAAATATAGCAGATACACTGCTGATCAGTACGGCAGAACATCTTCATCACCTCCTCATGATGAGGGCAGATGTTCTCCTGGAGGTGTTCGGACGGTTCCACCAGCTTATGTTTGGATAACGATGCTGCTTCATAATGAGGCTGGAGGTGTTTCTCACAGTAAGAGACCAGACATTGCACACAGGACTTGAGTGCTTTCAGTTTTCTCCCAGTGCAGAAATCACAGGCTACATCTTCAGGTCCAGCATAGCAGTGATCAGCAGGAGCAGCTTGGAGTCCAGTCTTCTTCAGCTCCTCCACTAAAACTGCTAACATGGTGTTTTTCATCAGGACCGGTCTCGGCATGTAGGTCTGCCGACACTGAGGGCAGCTGTAGATTTTCTTCTCATCCTCTTTATCCCAGTGGGTATTAATACAGTTCATGCAGTAGCTGTGTCCACAGGGAATAGTCACCGGATCCTTCAGTACATCCAGACAGATCGAACAAGAAATAGTCTCCCGGTCCAGCTGAACTCCTTTCTGCGCCATCTCGCCTCTACGACTGTCAACGACTGTCGACTGCAGCTACTATCTGAGTTTTACTTTCGTATAACTGAAACCAGTTTAAGCTCTGATCCAGCATGTCTCTGCAGGTCTTGGCTCTGGTGCTCTTCCACCATGTCAGTCACAACAATCTTCAAACTGTAGATCTGGAGGGGAGGGATCAAGGAAAAAGAAATATACAGAGTGGAGCTTGCTCTGTTTGACAGCAGGAAGAGAAGGGAGGGGTAAAAAGCTGATGAATCATGATGGGAAGAGGAGCTGTGTTTCTGTCTGTCTCTCTGCAGAGCATGTGAGATGAAGGTAGAAGGGAGCGGTAGAACAAGAGCAGAGTATCATTCATGTAACTACATCATCTAATCTACGAATGTGTTTACATGACATGCTGTAGCTGCTTTAGTCCAGGACACAAGGTCAAGCTAGAATGCGAGCTGAATGGATTTGGTCAAATAGGTGACTTAATGGGATCTTTTATTGTGCATGTTGGTAATAACAAAATTATCATTAAGAATGTGTCCGATGTCTTTTGTAAACATGGAGATTATTGAACGACGGCTGACCTGCGAGGTGACAGACAGAATCAGCCAAAGTGAGGCTAATTCTCAGCAGCCTGATTAGCTTGTCGTCTCGTATTGTAAGGAGACAATGAGTGATATTATGTCTTAAACTTTAAACTGTTTAGTTGTGATAAAGTATGAGTTGTGTCTCTTTCAAACAGGAGACAAATTATATCAATAAAACATTTATTTTTATAAAAAATTTTAAACACAAATTGACAAAAAGCATTTTTACCGCAGGGCTAAGGAACAAAGAAGCCTTTGAGCAACTACATTTCAACTGGAGGAAACAGACTAAATTTACTAAATTCCTACTGTAGCTTCAAGCACCCCAAAAAGTCCCTACTCCAGGGTTTGGTACTTTCCAATGTTCAGGAACTTTTGGGTTGGAGTTTGCAGGACAGGATACTGCTGTTTGGTTAACAACTTGTGTACCGCTTTATTCACAAAATAAGAAAGTATTTTGTACCTCCTGTTGTTTACTGACATTAAAAACACAGTGATATTGTTGACTACTTAAGAAAGAGCAAGATAGATACAGAGAGGGTGCGACTGAGAGTAGGGAGGCGGGTCTGGAGTTTATTAAGTCTCCATTTGATCTGGATTCTCTGGAGTCCAAACATTAGTGTCACGTCACAGTCAGAACAAAGAACAACATGATATTCAGTCTGTTTTTGCTTCTTGAAAAGCAAGTTTGCCTTCAGGTTTTTCTTTCATGTCATGGCCGTTTCTTCACGCAAATAGGGACGTACAAAAGGGACTTTCAAGCTCCAAGTTAAGTTCGTTTGGGTCCACAGTTTCTTGCCCCGTTCGACTTTGTTGTTATAGCGCTGTTGCCCCTGATCAATTTGGTGGTTGCAGTGTTATCAAAACAAACTTAATAACCAAAGCCATCAAAATATGACCTTAGTCGTTGGGGCGCTGTGTGAAAATAAAAATAAAACAGAATGTGATCATTTGCTGATCCTTTTTGACATATACTCTGATGAAAACACTACAAATATAATATTTTTAATGTTTCACCTGCAGCAGCTACAGTTAGCAGTTATGATACGCTGCCCCCTATTTGTTTGGAGTATGAATTCTACATATTGCATCTTTAAACTGTTTTCGGTGAACACAGCTTGTTTGCAAATGATTGCGTTCCTTTTTATTTGTGTTTTACACAGCGTCTCCACTTTTTGTAATGGGGGATATACCAAAGAATTATCCTTTAATGTAACAGAAATACAAAGTGAACTAAATTAACTGTTTCATGTGGTTGGATACACGGTTTCACTAATATACGCCTTTGTGTTTTGTTTCGTTTTTGTCTGGTCGAACCAGGACTTCACCTCGGTGAGTATTTGATGTGGCACCTTGCAGACTGTATGTAGCGTGTTGCATGTTGTAAAGTAGCTGTATTTATTATCAACTCACAATCTTGTGTTGGATGTTTTTTTATAGAGCTCAACGGTGACTATTGCCTATTTTCTGAATGGCACTGGTTCCAGAATTGAATTTCCAATTAATTCCCCCGAATGATGTTTCAGAAAATTCAGATGTATAAAGAGTTTTAAGTCTGAAATGATCCAAACAACTACGAGATTAATCGAGACCGTAATACACTCGATTCAGAGCAAAAAACTTTGGAAAAAGGGGAAAAAAGCAAAAGTACAAGACATGACTTTATTGTGATGTTCTCTACTTAGGCCACTTTTCCTCCTATCTAAAAAAATGCAGCATGTCAGAGAGGGAATCATGGTCACTCTGTGGTAAACGTAACGTTAATGATCCCATCGTGGTAGCATTTTCGTGGGTGTTGTGAACATTTTCATGGTAACCGTGAGCTGCACCAACCAGAGATGTCACTACTACAGTGTAGGATTGTGGGTAGTGCAGTAATTCTCCATGACACCGCGAATAAAACATGTTTTCCTTAAAAGAAGGTTGATATTATACAGACTTATGAGCAAGAGCATATACCATCATTTCACGATCTCAAATCTCGTTGTAAGTCTGTCTTGGATGGTTACGACTTTATGGATAATAATCAACACCTTCGATCCAGAAAAAATCCAGACTTTCACTTCTGGAACGCCACCGTTGAGCTCTATTATTACATGATTTTTGTCTGACTTTCAATATTTTTTTCATTTATACACCGACTGTGACCACGACCGTCCTCCTCAGGGGGTAAGTTTCATCGTTCATACATCTGTCAGCACCTTGTGTGTAATAACTGAACACGTAGGTTTCTGCAGCCTGTTGAAATTAAAGTTCAGCGACAAATTGCATTAAAACCGACCCAAAATTCAGCTCCGCGTTTCTTGATCTTTCATCTGTGACACAAACCTCCTCGCTCTCAGACCTGCGCTTCTGCTTGTGTAACTTTCACAAGCTCATTCTGCTGAGATTTTCCCCTTAATAGTATTCTGTGAACCCTGTGTTAAAACATCCAGATCATGCATTTCAAAGGTCCACTATCAAAAGGATTATGAAAGATAGCTTTTTAGCTCCTGTGCCCCCCTGACAACCCAAATCCTTTTATTTGTCTCCCTGTGCGCTTAAGAGATTTGAGCTCATGTTTGTTGTCCCTCCCCTGTGTCACAGTTCTCACACTGTCCTGTGGCCACGGCGGACCACCTTCTAAGAGTAGCCCTAAGCCTCTGCCATCCCCACCCGGACAAGATAGCATGGCCGCCATTGAAGTGTAGGGAGATGTGGAGGGGAGATTAAGGAGAGTCTTAATGCCCCACAAAGACTTCACCCACTTAAAGATAATCTGAAAGTAATAGAGCAGGCTGGGATTAATTGTAGAACAATGCAGGTTGTGTCCCTGGGAAGGTGCTAAGTCCCCCTCAGGCCTCTTTGATGTTCCCTTTAGCCCCTCAGCCTTTCCCTGTTCAGCAGAGATGGATGCCTTTACACAGATAACGTACAGAGATACAGAACAAAAGTCACAAGACTCATGAGAACCGAGTGTTTAGAAGAAAGAGTTATTATATCTGATCTGCATTCGTCATGTCCCGACTTTGCTCGACAGAGGTTACGTTAAGTGCATCAAATACCAGGCTCTAAATCACATGTTTGAGCAGGACTGAAGGGATTACTCTTCATCCTGGGAGGACTTAAGTGTTTCCTGTTCTGACCAAATGTTTGTTAGGATCAGGTGGTTTTTTTAAAGATATGCACTTCAAGCAGAGGTTTAAACACCCAGATCTCACCTGAGTCACTACAAAGGCTCTGTTCAGACCTGGTGTTGACATCCATCCCGAGCGATACCGTCACACGTGGACAGCTCTGAGTACAGGTGTGGATGCACCGAGTACACACTGAGGACACGTTTGAGATGTGATCACTCAGACCACGTTCAGAGGTGGTCTGGGCTCGTGTGACCACATTGTTTTAGCAGTATGTACACGATGTGTCCTGAGCCACAATGAAGGACCGCCTACTCAACTGATGTCCTCCACGAAGCAAGAAGTAGAAGCCACAACAACAGGCAGCAGTTAGAAGTAGATGTTTGTGAACACAGTCTAATTATTCAACTGGTTGTTGCAATATCCCCAGACTCCCTTAACAAATCGTGCAATTTTGAGTGTTGTTGCATGAGGATAAATGTAAAAGTAACTTTGCGAAATGGCCATGGCAAATTCTAAATCATTCATGCCTTATTGTAAATTCAGCATTTAATGCAACACATTAAGTTGTTTCCTTCCTTGTAAAAAATGTCAGTTTGTCGCAGTAACACTGTACCAGCCTGTGTGCTTCTGAGACTAAAGTCCTGCTGTTTGATGACACAGTTAACGGTAACAATGTAGCTTTCTTTTTTTGTCGCCCGTGGAAAAAGTCCCCAGTCTTCCTTATAACATCTCACAACTTTGTAAGTTGTAAGAGTTGAAAGAAACTTTTATGGGCTGTGAAACCCTGTCAGTGACAAACTCTGTCAGCAGCAGATGTTTGGAAACACACTGTCCATTTCAACTGATCTAATTATTGAACTAGGAACTGCAATATTCCCAGACTGCCTTTAAAATTTGAGAGTTGTTGAGTGAGGAGAAACTTAAAAAATCCTTCTGTGTCTAAGGTGCACGTTACTTGCCAACATTTAGCAGATGTTTTAGCACCGTTGCAACTGATTTACACTAAACTTATAAAAGGAAGATGAGATTTTATTGAACGTAAACACGCAAATTGTACCAATACAGTAAACATTAGCCAATGTTGGCAACTTCTTTGACAACCGTTGAGAAAGTCCCCAGACTCCTTTGAAAAAATGTAACAATTTTGTGAGTTGTTGAGTAAGAAGAAACTATAATCATTGTGTAACTCCGTCTATGATGAATTCTTTATTATTTGGGCCTCCTTGTAAATTCGGCAAATGTTACACATGAAGATATTTCTTTCTCTGAGTGTCCCGGTGACGTACTTCTTTATTTGCAAAGTGAGATCTGATCACAGGTGGTCACTTGAAACGCATGTGGAGGCACATCCTAATGCCCAGGTGTGAACCGATGGACTTCGAGCTGTCCACTTGTGATCGGATAACTCACGACAGATGACGAACACCAGGTCTGATCAGTCTCTTTTTTCTCTCCCTGCTCTGCTCGTGACGTGGGCCTCTGTTCCTGCTGTGACGGACTTCCTCTGCCACACAGTTTGTAAGTACATCATTAGCCCATCACTCCTACTCTGTCTTCCTCCACATCAAGTGTCAGGCACACTGGCCATTGTGTCTCCTGTTGATCCGAGTCCTCTTTAGCCACCACTTCCCTCACTGGAGGGGCGCGTGGCGGCGACAGAGCCGTCCCTGAGTGATTGGACAGGTGTGGGGGGTGGAGGGCACCCCAGTGGGCAGGAACAGAAACGAGAGGCGCAGGAAGGGAAGACGCTGCATCCTGTTCGGCCTCGTCCATCACCCGTGCCCACTGGGAGAGCCGCCGAGCCGCCTGTCAAACATCCCTTCGGCCAATCCGTCTTCAGATGTGACAGGGGACGGACAAAAGAGACGGAGCGACTTGAGCCAGACAGCATCTATCACAATCTGTCTGCCAGACGCTCGACACAGAGAGGTGTAGCTACGCATCGCTCCCAAAGTCCCTTCAGTGGGTACAAGCAGACATTTTTCTCCTGCTAGCTGCTGGACAGGCTCGTCGTGCTACGATTAGCACAATTAGCGTCATAGCCTCTAAACACAAAAGGACCTGTGTCCTGTTCAAGCAGTGTGTTCGACTTTGTGCCTCTCGCGTGTTATCGTCACATTCAAGTGACAGAGCTGAAGTGACCCATGACGTAGTTTAACAACACTTACAGCTGTTCTGAAGACTTTCATAACATGTTACAAAATATTCTGCCCGTCACAAGACAAAAAAAAGACATTTTAGACCTAGCTACGACTTTATTTCCTCAGCCAGTTATCTGGAAATGAAAATATGAGCCTATTTTTTGTATGATAATAAACAATATCAACAAATATAACTGATAGTAATAGTTCATATTTTAGTTCACATTGAACAAACAGAAAGGACACACAGTAAGTGATTTCTTGAAGACAGCTTTGTTTGGACTCGGGGAATATGTTTGAATAGGTTGAATAGGTTTTGAGTTTCCCAGTGCTGAAGTCTGGAGTTTAAGACATTGACAAACATATTTTTTATTAAGAGCATTATTTGAGGATGGTGTGAATCTGTTTACAAATGTTATGGATGTTTACTTTTTCCATAATGCGCCATTCTTCATATATCAGGACTTGAGAAATTCCCTGTTCTGCCGATGCACTCCCACAAATAAATTTTATTATTGTAAAAGTTAAATAAAACTGTCTAGAGCTTAAAAAAAGAAAAAAGAAGCAGTTATCATCTCGTCTAATCAGGCACGGACAAGTTTCTTTCTGAAGTTAACGTTAGAAAAAGACATAAAACAACAGAAACTGAGGTTATAAGGTTTTCATTAGGTCATTCTGAAATGGTTACTGTTTGATTTACCGTGTTAAGGGTCACACTAAGAAGAGGTGGATGTGGTTTACTCAGCCGACATCTGCACCTCCACTCTGCTTTCACCTGTTGATAGCCCGTAATTACGCAGCTTAAAGTGTGTAAGAGATCACAGCTCTGGTCCAACAGGTGGATGTGGTTTGCATGTGGACATGTGTGGGTGTATCTCTGAGAGTTGTGTCGCGGGGGCCCCGTGTTTTCCTCCTTGACGTGCGCTGACAGTAGTGCGCTGATGTCTGGGTGGGTCTCCACTCTGCAGGTCACACTAACATCATCAATCTTCCCCCTGGTGACAGGCGGCCGGGCCCCCCAACTGTGGGCACAGTGCTGTGTTGTTTTGTAATTAGGCTCTGTTAGATGGCAGGAAACCATCTCTCCATCCCTCCTTCTCACCAATCCCTCCATCCGTCCACTCCCCTCTGTGCGCAGCTGGCTCTCTGCCCTCTCACAGAGCCAACGAGAGGCCGCCCCGCTCTGCTCAGACGACTTGTAATGATGCTGCAGTAATTATCACGCCTGACAATAGTCCACGAGAACGTTATGAATAACTCTCGGTTTCCCTGCTGCACACAGACGGCTCTGCACTGGGCTGCTAAACACGGCAGCGAGGACATGGCCGCTCTGGTGGTGAAGGCCGGTGCTGACGTCAACACCAAATCAGTGAGTGATGTTTTCATTTGTATACAGGGGTTTCAAAAGGGGCACTCCAGCTGTTTAGTGCTGCACATCAATAAGTTACAGGGATTTACACAAGACAGGGAAATGATCAAAATTCAAGCAGCAAAATGCCAAGATATCCTCAGTTTCCTTAAAATGCTGGATCCTACATTTCCCATAATGCAACTCAACAGCATCTTTCATATAGAGCCCTGATGTCTGAGCTAGACTCTTTTTTCAGTAGCTTCTGTAACTCAGTGAGGATTTCATTCATCCGTCTTTCTGAAAAAAAAGCAGGAAAACAAAGCATGTTCCTGTTGTTTGATTCCTTCAAGACAATCGGCTGCACTACAGCAGCTGCTATGGAAGTTAGCTCACCTGCTAAAGCGTACACCCAATGTACAAAAAGGCTGAGTCTTAAGCAGCAGCCAGGATTGGATTCCAACCCGCGGCCTTTTACCGTCATCCCTTCTCTCTCTTGCCCTTTCCTGTCATAATCTCCAGCTGTCCCTGTCACAATAAAAGCTGGAAAAAGCTGACAAAAATAATTAAGGGTTACACATGCTCAGAACTGACTAGGTACTGACTTGGAGGCTAGTGACAATGTTACGGTGGTTACTTTTTACTTGAGTCTTTCTTCAATACTCAGCGCCAAGTGGACGATGTTTGAGCGCTGCTTAAACGGAGACAAACAGGACAATATCACAACTTACCTAACTTCAATGCGTGACGTAGCATCGTGCAGGAATAGGGCATAAATTATCACCGGGCGTCATGTTTCCATCGCTGCCAATCGAAGCTGGAGCCAGTAAACACCTGTGACTACTGCAGAGGTCATTTGACACTAAATACTAGATATAATTGTGTCCTTTACTCGTGAAGACAAAAACCAGATGTTAGTTTGTGAAAAGGAAAAATTAATTTCAAAGATCTGGTGTCTCATCCTAACTCAAGCTAACCCTGATGGCAGCACCTGGGTTACTTTAGTGCTCGTCATGATGACTGAACTTTACTTCAGTGGAGTGCCCCTTTATTTCTACAGTTCAGTGCAGTTTTCTGTGTTGAGCACAATCACTGCTGTATTAATGCTTTTCTTCTTCCTTGCAGCATGTGAGTATCGAGGTTTTAATCCAGAAGTGACGGGTACGTACAGTGACTTGTTTGATGTGAGCGGACAACTACAACATGGCTGCTGGTTTCTTCTTCTGTGCCCCTCAGTGACGTAATGTTCCCGAAATGATCTGTATGAAAAATCCAGCTGTGCAAATGAATTACAGCAGCACGTGTTGTCGGGCTGCAGGAGCTAATAAATCATGTCATGTCATGTTAATTGTTTCCCAAAACAGTGCGTCTATGTGCAAGCATGCACCACTTGAGAACTATGCAATTTCGGGAGAATTACCAGGCAATTATGTTTTTACCATTATCTTGTGTTTCCATAACCTTTTGCTAATTTGTATGTTTTTTTCATGCTGTTGTCGTTGGCTGCGTTCGGGCCTGGGAAAACTCTAGGGGGTAGGTACTAAACCCTTCCAGCTCTTTGCCACAAAGTAAAAAATGTCAGTTTTAAACTGCTTGATGTGTCAGAGGAGTGAGTGTTGAGGGTGCATCACTGTGTCCATTAAAGATAGAAAAACCCAGAACTTCAGAATAAAAGTTTTGGACTTTCTTTCTACATGTTTTCCTCTTGTTTTTGTTCTGCAGGGATACACACCTTTACACATCGCTGCGTTACACGGTCATCGGCATATTCTAGACCTGCTCGTAGGAACATATGGTAAAAAACTGCTTTTATTTAACCTGTTGGTGCCTTGATTTAATGTAAAATACAGGATCTGAAGTGCAGTCAATCAGTGCAAGAGTGACAGCAGGTTTCAATCTGAACGTGGGAGGTTTAGTTTACCTTTGGATCATGACTTGTTTCTCAAAGCTTTAGGTGTCAGTGAAGAAGCTTAAATACTGCTCCCCTCATGACAAGTCTCAAGTCTTCACAGATGTAATTTTTCTCTTATCAGGGGCCAAAGAAAACTTGAGGGACTACAGCGGCCGTCTTGCCCTCCATTATCTGAACATCAAGGAACCAGAGGGTCAAGAGGAGGACTGCGAGCTGCGTGAGTTGCTCACACTTACTCAATATACGCATATACTATACTGTTATTTTTAATGACGCAGATTGAATATACTGCAGGCGGCATAACGCACATTCAGCGCTACCGGCTACTGAAAACATCAATCAAATCAATGACAAGTCCCTCCCAGCCATTAGTTTTCATGAAAACTCCACTGATCCCAGATCGAACACTGCAGCCCACAAGGTAGCTTTGTTTATCGTGACTTTCCAGTATCAATGAACTTTTGCTTTCATGTGATCCATCCCAGCCTTTCAAGTCACTCAGGCCAGAGAGCGGAACAGGAACAGGAAGTTGGCGTCGTTGTTTCAGTCCAAGAAGAAGTGGGGCTCAGCGGAGGAGCTGGCTCCGATAGAGGAGGAGAGGGCGGCGTCGCATCAGCTCGCCCTTCCTGCGTTCAGACCCAGAAAATTCTCCCGCTGAGGAGAAACAGACGCCGCTCTCCTACACTCACACATCCACCTTACACTCACATATATTTACACACATAATGTTAACCTACAGTACATGTATATACAAAGGAAGTGTTAACATGTGTATATATTTTGCACATATTGAAACCCGTGCTGTTGATACCTACTTTTACTGACACAATCACATATGTTGATGCACCTGAACCGCTCGATGCTTTAACACTGACGGACGTGTTGTTGATACGCGTGCTGTCAATATTCATGCTTACCACAGAGTATTTCCTGAAGCCTTTAAACTTCAATGAATGTTGCTAAATGTTACTTATGCCTTACAGTTTCAAATGAGCTCAGGCCACATCGCCTTTGAACAACTCTGCACTGTCAAAGTGTCCAGATGATCTAGATTAACTCACCATGAGGCTGGAGATAATTAAGACCTTTGTTACCGTCAACAAACCCAATGAAAACACCGAAGGCGACAGTGTTTCAGTGTGTTTGTAAATACTTTCTGAATTCCCTTCCCCCTCGTCTGTGGCTCTCAGCCCTCATTAGGTCCTCGTAGCGACATATATCTTTCAAAGACATGTCGCAGATACTTCATTAAAACAGCCGGGCACTGTAGTTTCCAGCAGACGTAACTCAAACAGGACTAAATGGTGCATTCATTCAGGACTGCGCTCGGCTGTAGATGCGGTGTTCTAGTTTGTATTTTTCGGCAGCAAATAATCAACGATGCCTGTGTTCATCGTGCCGCCCGGTTCAACAGTGCAGCTCATTGAGTTTTAAAATAGTTGTAAGAAACAGTGGAGCTCTTTGGTTCGGTTTGGTGATTTTGGGCTTTTTAGGGGATCTGGTGAAACGAAGATGATTTGTGTATTCACAATCATTTGTACTCAACACTGCTGAATAAATCACAAGCTGTTAGGCTGATTTCCCTTTTTACAGAGCCAATGATTTAGATCCATGACAGCATGGCACTGTAATCAATATGCAGAGACACTATAAGTAACCCTTTCGGGCCACCTAAATCCGCCTGATTTCATCAGGAGCGATGCACTGTTTCCTGAGAAATTATCGAAAAGGTCTTGCAATGGTTAAGATAACGAGAAGAAGCACCTGGATCCGTCCCTTTATCTGAATCTGCACCAAATGTTACCATCTATTCTGAGCCGAGACCAAATCCTCCATTTAAGTTTTGTGGAAATCCGTTAAGTAGTTTTTTGTGTAATCCTGCTGACAAACACACAAACGGACACAGGTCAAAACATAACGTCCTTGGCGGTGGTAATTACACTTTCAGCTACGAGACTATGTGAAAATGATTTGTGTCGGGAAGGGAATGAACCTTACGTGCCACAGTGTCGGCACTATTTTCTTTGGAGCCCTGAAAAAAAAAAAACAATAAATAATGTAACAGTTTAATGAAGAAATCTAAACTCTACATTTAATTAATAATGATTGAATCTGATCCTTTTTTTCCCTTCAAGGGAAAATTGAATTAAATCTACTGCAGATCTGTGATGGGATCAATGAAACGACTCTGCCCGGCTCTCCTCCCTCCAGCTTTAAGAAAACAATACACAACCCTCTCCCTCATCATTTTCCTACAGTCCCTAGTGCCGATGAAAATCTTGATCCTTCAGCTCGAGTTCTTCATGCAACAAAACCGTTTTAACCAAGTTTGCAATTGTTTTTTGTGGTTAGCTTGTGAATGCAGCCCTGCTTGCTGATACCGATTTTTAGAAATCAATGAGACTGAAAACTGATACGTGGGACCAATATTTATTTGCAGTTCATTAAAGTTCTGTTATTAAGTACAGTTTTCAGGTACTTTACTTTCAGGTATTTCCAGTTTTTGCTACTTTATACTTCCTCAGCACTACATTTATTTGATTTAGTTACTAGTTACAAGTTATTCAGTGTTTATAGGCTAGAAACTGTGACGTGTTACCGAACAAGATAGCGTTGTGGGCGGGACATTGTGTGAGAGGATGCTGCATCAGAGCCAAAGTAGCACATTTCTTAAATTAGTTTATTTTATCGTCAATCTGATAATTGCAAAAAGCTGAATATCGACTCGACAACTGGCCGATAATCGGTCTACCCCGAGTTCTCCTACATTATATATTGTCCATGAATGCACCAGCAACAATCCCCAGCTAGGAACGAGGTTATTAAGAGACAATACCTTCGATAGATGGTCGGGATAAATCCAACAAATAGTAGAAAATCAATATAAATGTTAAATGTTTGTTGAAGATTCAGTTTCCTGCAAGTTACATTTCAAACTGTGCTGAAGACGGACGCTTTTTGAAAGGAAACACACGAGTTAAAAGAAGTTAATGTTACATCAGTGTGTTCCTTGTTGGCTGCAGGTATCAGCTCTGTTACTTCATTTAACCTCCTTTGAAAAACTCTTGTGTCAAAGTGTTGATTGTACTTTAACTCGTCCGCCCTCTCACGTGTCCAAGTGTTAACTTCTGCAAAAGAAACTTGCACTATTACATAATGAATGAAGTGTGTTTGGTTTAAAGGGCTTTTTGTGTTGCTTCTTCATGCTTTGTCGTGTGAACGATGCTCATTGTAACTGTTTGTTTATAATTTGCCGCCGTTTTAAAAAAGCTAGTTATGTTAAATTCAAGGTATTGTGTAATCTAAGCTTTAAAACTGCCTCCATTACATCTTTTGCACAATATTTATATAATGAAGATATTTTGGTATTAAATCTGTATTTTATATCAAACCTGTGTACTTGTGTTTAATGTCACGCGCTCTTGTTTTTTCCTCCTGCATTGTTCGCTTTGATAACAACAGTAGTAAGTCATTGTGTGCGCTGAGTGGCTTCGCTGCACAGTTTCTCCTTACAAAGCAGAGAAGAACAACTTGTGATAATGCGTTTTTTTCCTTCTTTCTTTTATTCATTCAGTACAATAACCCCCAAGTTTTTTAAGCTGCCTTTGATCTCGCTTTAACTACCTGACTTTGCGGGCTACAGATGGAGTAAATATGGGCCCTTCTAACTCTCCATACGGCTTTAGACCTTAATTCCTGATTAGCTGAAAAGGGCAGCACTTGCTTTTGGGTCCTGGATATCAGACGACACAGAGGGGAACAGAGGCAAGTGTTTTTGTGCTTCATTTTTGAAGCGAGGATGTTGGGGGGGGATAAGAGGGAGTTTCTGTAATAGATACTTATCTTACTGCCCTCAAGCCCCTCAAACAAAGTCCCCCTCTGAAGAGATTATAACCCAGGGAGGGCACATTAACTCTAATCCGATGCTTTGAGGCCTCGCACCCCCATACCTCCCTCTGCCCCACTTATTTCAGCCCCTCTGTTGTTGGGGGGCTACCTTGTATCTGGTGCATGTATGAGTAGTGCCTGTGGCTACACACGAGGGTTGTGTGTGTGTGTGTGTGTGTGTGTGTGTGTGTGTGTGTGCATGTATATGTGTGTGTGTGAGTCAGGGGGGTGGAGTGACTGTTTCAATAGCACGCTGACTCTAATGAAAAGCATTGAGGGGTGCATACTGCTGTGTAACTGATTCCTCTCTCTGTAGAGATTAGGCGCTACATTGTTGGTTCAGTTGCTCATTTCCATGAGAGCACAGCCTCCCACCAGCGGCTGCGTGGCTTTGTTATTTTGAGTTGGAAAACACAGAGCCCAATGTCCCCGGCTTCCTTGTTACCATTGTTTCACAAATAGGCCAAAATGTAGATGTCACGTCACAGATGCCCAATAACCTCATTAGCTGCTCACTGTGAGGCCAAAGACAGAAAATGATAAATGCATCAGCTCCAGTTTGTTCGCTGTGGAGCTTCTGCATTAAATGTAGTTAACGCCGCTCTTAAAACTTTTTATTTCTCTGGAAAATGAGGTGAAGGATCTTAGATACACATCCGAGGATTTTTTCGTCTAACTTGTATCTTGATGGAGAAGAGGAACAAAAACAAAAAACGCCGTCTTAGTCAAAGAAAACCAACATATCTGCCTTTTTTATGCTGTAAACATGCAGCTGAGGTAAAGAAAACACTGTAACACGATAATAAAGTTTATAGCATAAAAAAAGCAACAGTTTTCTTTTAAGTCTCCCTATTTAGCATTTAACATGTATAATAAATTGTTTATAACATTCTGTAACGCAGCTGTGAGCTCAAATATATCATCGTATCTCATAAACTGAGGCTGGTGTGTAAATGAGAATTAATGACAATCCATGAAAACACAGTCCTGTAGCTGCATACCACCACTTTATAGTGTGTTATAAACTAGTTATTACTTGTTTACATGCTTCTTCTGCTTCTGTCACAATAATCCACCAAAAACTATTGTGATTTACGATATTATCCCGATAATCATCACAATACGCTTAAAACTCTTAAAATGGCATTAAAGCATGCTGGAATCACTTCACCTGACGTTTAGTTAAGAAACATATTTTTACTGTATCACAGATAGGAAGCATCCTGTGGCATTTCAAAATTCACCAAGAAATCAATCCAGGACTGGACTGGAGTCGCTCGTGAGGATATTAACGATTATCCCAATTCACCACGATCAACTTATCGCAATCAGCGTTACTTATATCATCCCGTCTCTGGTTCAAACACAGGGAGAAATCCATAGTTCTGTTCAAGGTAACGTTGCGTTTCACTCGGACTGCCTATCGCTATTACTTCAGGGGAAACACGAGATAAAAAGTCAGGAAGCAACATGAATAAAAATTTTACAGATTATCTCGTCCTTGATCATTTCTGCCCTGATCAGATTGATTTTCATCAGAAATGGTGGTTGTTTCTCTCTAAACAACTTGTTTTCATAGTTTTGGTTGAAGACCCCTAACAGCAGAAGTTACATACTGTGTGTTTACGATGATAAATGCAAAGATTATTTTATTTATACTCTCACGCTCATAAATAACCCAGATGGAAACACTGTTGGCAGGAGAAAAGTCCTCCTGACATATGTGCAGGGAAACCTGCAGCTAATGTGTACAAACAGGGCGCAGCGAGCTAACAACAAGCTGATCTGCAACAACGAGCACACTGGGGAGGCCGCTCTGACCGGGCTCATGCAAACTGGGCCAGGGCTCTAGCTGAGCACCCACCTACCGGGCCCCCGACACAGGGAGACTCCAGCAGCAGCACCAGCTGTCACACCGGCCATCAGGGCCCAACCAACGCCGCCTGTCACTCACCCAGCGGAGGGCCGTCAATCAGGCTGCACCCAGGAGGGAGCTGGGAGGCGGGCCACCGGCCGGCCCTAAACAAAGACATACTTACATTTGCAATCGGTTTCAGCGCCACTACTATTTTGAAAGAATGATAGAGTGGTCCTGATAAGAGTAATGACAAAGGACAAAGAGTGGAAGGGGGTCTGGGAAGAGGGGGTCAGATAGTAAAGAGGTGGGAGCGCTTGATAACATTCACACTTTGCTTACATCTCTCCATTTGTGTTGGTGCCCCAGGAAAATCTCATTAGGGAGGAAAATTGCAGTTCTGGTTGGAGACCATTATGTATTTGTTGTCGATTGACTCTCTGCGGCTTTAACTATGTAAATTCTCCTTTTTTTAAAATGTAGTTTGAAATGTTTCTTTGTTGGGAGTTTGATCTGTGGGTATATTTTAATATTCTGTCCAAATACTTTAAATAGTTAATGGTTTAACTATTATTTAACATTTCTGGTCCCCTTTGTAAGAAGATAAGTTGATTTTTAAGTCTCGTTCCCGACTTCAAATACTGCCGCTTTGGGGATTGTAGTTCGGGTCAGTCGTCATCCCAAAGCGTCAGTTGGGACTGAGACACAAAAATTTACTTTCTTACAAAGTGAGATGTTCATGACCTGTAGTTTATGCATCAAGAGGGTACAAACCAAATCTAACTGACATCACTACTGCAACAAAATCAAGAACGATTCTGACCTCAAAGGTGCAAAAAACATCACAAAAATTCTAATTAAATGTTTTGTCAAATCCAATTTTATGTCACTGAAAGCAGTTTGACTCCATATTATCAGCTCTGTCTGTCTGCTATATATTCATTATAGGAATAGTACGTAATAATATACATTTTCTGTTACCATGCTGATTTATAACCCAGTGTATATCATGAAAACATCTTTAAATTCACAATTTTCCTCTTTTTTAACGTCTCAGCTGTCACGGTTTTCAAGATTTTCCCTACACGATTATCGTGGCCAAACAAATTCAATCAAAACCATCTGTAACTTTGTTTACGCTGAGTTTTGTCTCCTTTTTTTGACAAATAAATACGAGTGTAGGAGCTGGAGAGAGATTCTGTAATCATAAAAGTAAAAAAAAAAGTTGAAATCCTACATAAAAGACGCACGGGACCTGACATCATCGTCAGATTATTCACACGATGAACCCAAAATAAATCTAATTCCTTCTCCTCCTCGTCCTCACTTTCTAAGAGTCGGCTTTCTCCCCTCTCGGTCTCTGCTGCAGTAAAAATAAACTAACAAGCGATAGGTGTTGAGGACTGTGTGGATTCTCTCCAGGCTTTTGTTGTCTTGTTCACACCTACCTATGAGCCGTTCTAATTGCATGTTCGGTCCCTTTGTCAGCCCGCAGGTAGGGGATTGCCTGTAATTGAGGTCACACCGAAAACCTTTTGTCCTGACCTGCTCATTAGCCCGTCACGCTGTCGTTCTGCTTTTTTTTTTTTACCCTCAAACCAGGACCGTATTTAACTGACGCGTCTGAGGGTTCGAGTTGTGATGTGGAATGTGCAGGAGGATCTGTAGATAAAGGGAGATAGCAGACATGTTTCCATACAGAGGAATGACTCAAGAGATAAAGATAATTTCATCCTGTTTGCTATCTTCGCTCAGTATCTCTCCGGGCACTGAGGGACAATCGCCTTTCCATTTGGCCACTTTTCTCTCCTGTAAACGACCGACATCCTAACGGCAAACAGCGCAAACTCGACCTGTCAGAGCAAGACCAACACCTGCATTGTGACCGAGCTGCCAAAAGAGGAAGGGAATGAAAAGAGGTTCTGCGAGGGAGGACAAAGGCCGCTGCCCTGAGCTGTTTGTGTTGTGAGATGTCGACTACTGATGCTTTAAGCCTCCTTCTCTTTGCACTCTGCTCGGCCCCCATTGTTGCTCTTGTTCAAATTTGCTTTAGGTTCTGTGGACCCCACCCAAATAAATTCCTTCTTTTCCCCCCCAGCTCTGCCGCTTTTCATTCGAGGCTGGCCACAGTATCTCTCTCCCATGGTCGTACACAAGTTTACATTCAGTTATATCAGAGACACCTCTTGGGGGTAACGCAACACTTGCAGGGAAATGATCAATGACTCTGCTGATTGTTCGTGTGATTAATTAATGACCTGGTGGGTCAACAAAATGCCAGACTATTATGGAAAAATGCTGCAAACCCAAAGTTGAAGACAGTTTATTGTATGTGCCAAACCGAAGCGGCAAGTCTGCAACCTGCAGCTGTAACCGGATAAAGATCCTCCTGAAAACTTTCCTCTTCAAATAAAAGGTTGAAAATGAAAACAAAATACTTTAAACACACTACAGAAGCTCGATGAACACAGTAAGAGTGCTCTGCTAAGCATATTAAGCACAGTCACAGACGAGCGTGCCCTCGAGGCTCCAGAGCTTCGACTAAGTTATCGAACAAACACAGGACTGCGTGTTGTTCCTCTGAGCCAATCACAAGCCGGGCTGACCGCAGTCTTTATCGGTTATGATTAGGAATGTTGACATGAAACTATGGAGCTGTTTATCCAGTAAAACATAAATCATTTCCAACTAGTTTTCCACTGTGTGCATGGCTCTAATTATTGTTGAAGATTGTTTCTACTGACCATCGACCAGTCGGCAGCGTTTCCTCCAGAATCACTCACAAGGTGCGTTACTTTCATTTAGCAGATACTCTAATGATGGTCGTCCAAAACACCTCGAGGAGTTCAAGTTCCCTGTTGCATTTTGTGTGATCAGTGTCGGTGCTTTTGTGTTTGTAGAAGAGAAAATACTTTTTATCAACAGTGATGGAAGAAAGTATTCAGGTCCTTTATTTAAGTTAAAGACAAGTAATTGCATTCTGCATTAAAAAATCTGACCTGAGTTAAAAGTTCAGAAGAAAATTAAAAGGACTTATTTTGCAGCAGAAAAATGTTTTTTGTTGCTAATGCAGAAATGTGTACGCTGCGTGTATAATCTTGACGTTGTCGCAGGTTGAGGTGGAACAAATTTTGACTACAGTATTTTAATCTATAATACTTTATACAATAAGGTAACTAGTAACCATAGCTGTCATATAAATGTAGCTGAGTAAAGGAAAACAGTGACAGGAAATTAAAAAGGTCAGTGCAGTACTCGAGTAAATGCAGGCTACTTAAGTACAATCCACCACTGTTCATTAATTTCTTAATATTGGTGAAAAATTAACAGATGCTGAATTTTAGAAATTAATCTGCCCAACTTGTTAAAAACATCAAAGATGAAGGATTTCTCTACAAACCAAACTCCTTATATATTGTCATATTTTTAATTAAATTGCTACTTGGATACATCACATCCACAGATCTATCTCTCTATGTTTTTCTGTGCCTCGCTCACTGGTCCACAGCTCACATAGAGACAGATCAGAGTACATTAATGCAACTTGTGTCTTTGTATGTAAAAGGAAAAAAAACAGCAGCCTGAAAAATGATCAGAAAGTTGAATAAACGCCTCTCTAACACAGTTCCAGCACAATCTGAACATTACAACATTCATGACGGTCGGAGTTATTGCAGCTCTGTTGCATTAGGCTGGATTAGTTTTAGTTGTTCCTGATAAACTCACAACTCTGTGTGTAAATTCTTAATAAGCGACTGTAACCCAATTTGCTACGACAAGGGAACAAATGTATTACATCGCATAGTTGAACTTTTATCCCGGTTATATTTGGAAGATTAATTATTTCTCAGCTGTTCCACTCTGACAAACAGACACAGAGGTTTCTTGTATAAAGTGTAAAAAGTCAGATTTATGCACAAGCTCAGACATTCATAACTTTTAAAAGACTTTGAAAGGCTCAAATGCTACAAATCAATTTTGTGTTCATTAGGCTCTCTTGGATTCATTCATCATTTCAATTTTTCATTTTCAGCAAAAATAGAAGAGATGTTGTTGAAGTTCAAATGTGTTTTATGCCGCTGTGTCTGCTTTAATTTTAAATGAGTGTCATTAAAAGCAATTTTACTGAAAAGTGTCTCATTGAAGCCGAGAGTGAGAGCAAATAAATAGATAAAAATAGTTAGGCTGTCATGAGTCAGTGCACTGGACATGTGGAGGCTACACGTCGGAGGATTTGACTTAAATGCAACCAAAGAAAGAAAAATAAACGCAACTGGAACAAAAGTTTGGATCGTGAAATCAAAACAAGCTGATTTTAAAATGGAGTATCTTTAAGTATCATCCCTGAACTTTCTGAATCAACACTCCTTTAATGATTTTCCCACCTTTCATTCATAAAAGTAGCACCACCATCGCCAGCAGCAGCACTAGACCTCTTCACACTGTTAATATAATAATCAAAATGATCAGAGATAAGGAGGTGTGCTGCTCCTTTGAACCCAAACACTGAGCTTAACTGTGGCTCTTTTGAAGGGCATGAGTGGGGGGTGAGGGTGGAATAAGAAGTGTAATCTTCTCCTCTTATCTCTAACAACCCCCCATCCACACACACACACACACACACACACACACACACACACACATTAGCATCTGTTATCTCACAATTATCATATACATTAGTCAACACCTGTTTCACTTAACCTCGTTTAATTAGGGCCATTGAAACGTTGCGCTTCAGCCAAAACAAAGCCATCCGACATGTAAAAGGCAGTTTGTTGTGCTGCAGTCAATAAATTAACAAATAAAAAGAGAGAAGCTGAATGACAACTGTTTCATTTTTAGTCGATTAAATAAAAAAAATAAAAAAATGCAAGACGTTTATTTCGGAGAACTTTCCCAGCGACACTTTTACGCGTGCGTAAAATGCACTTTGTTTGTTTATTAGCGCGGTTTAATGTCATTGAGAGGGTTAATTCAATTCAGAAAACTACAGATCTGTAGGTGATGAAGTGTGAGGAGCGACAGTAGAGACTGGCACGATGTTGTTAACTGAATTCAGGTCGTTTTATTTAAAAGATCTCCGCCGATTAGTGCCAGACATGAGAAGTGTTGAAATCGTCGGAAAAATAAAAAATAAAAAAAAGTTACACCGAACTGGTGAGAGCTTCCTTGTCGTGGAAATTAAATAAGAGGCAAAAAAAAAAAAAAAAAATTAAAAGGTTTGAAACATAAAGATCAGGACGCCATGAAAGTATTTAAAATCTAAAAACTGTGTTTGTGCGTTTGTAGAAATTAAATGATATTTTGTTTTTAATCTAAAAAATGATACAAGACTTTATTTTATGACACAAATACAAGACGTTTGGTTGTTGCACGGAGTTAATTCTCTGAGTCTTTCCCCACCTCTCCAAAGAAAAGGCTGCATTAGAATTGAAACTTCAGTCCTCTCCAGAACTCGCTGCGTTGCGATAAGTAGCACATATTTAGCCTCTCCACCAAAACGCTAAAAGGAACAGCGGAGGGCTTCTTTGATGGGATTTATTGCCAGTGAAAGCTGTGGGTCTTTTGAGCGTAGCTGTCAGTCAATACCAGAGGGACCTCCCCCGCCCTCCCCCCCGGCACACACACGCTGGCAGCTGGGTGTGTATAAATAGATCCGGGAGGTTGGATTGCCACTCAAACCTCGACTCGCTGGGACGCAGGAAAGATGCCCGCATCGCAAACTGGATTTGGCAGCTACTTCTTGGAGAGGAACATCAGCATGCCGACTGGATATCAGATCCCGGTGCTGGGATGCTCGCCGGCTGTGCAGCAGCAGCAGCAGCAGGCTCAGCAGCTGGCAGCGATGGCGGCTGGGGTTCCCATCACATACTCAGGACTACAAGGATACAACTTTATCCCATATACGCACCACAGGCCCATCACACACATGGTGAGTTGATCATTCACGAATTGTTTCACACTAGAAGCTTCAAACTGCAACTTTTTACTGCAATCTTTTACAAAAATGTGCGTAAAATCTGATGTTGAAAAGCTGAATGTGCAGAAAAAGCATCATCGTCTCAGATATGTTATGTTATGTCAGCTTGCAAAGTCTAAAAGAACATTTTTTTTCTAAATAATTCAAGAGGATTTCTCCTTCATTGTATTTCTTTCAGTAAACCAAACACTCATTGTCCTGTGCGCCCTGGGTCAAGGGGTCGCCAACTCCGTGCGTAATTTCTCGCTCCTAACGTTCCTTCTTTCTCTTTTCCAGAGCAGCGGTTTCGACTTGAAGGCCGCCTCCCCCTACCATCACGCGCTCCTGGCTCGTGGAGGAGCTTTCTACCCGCCCTACCGTCCGGGAGCAGCCGAGGACCCCGGCAGGGTCGCCAAGGTGGCCACCCGCGAGAGCACCGGGGCGCTGAAGGCCTGGCTGAACGAGCACCTGAAGAACCCGTATCCGACCAAGGGCGAGAAAATCATGCTCGCCATCATCACTAAAATGAGCCTCACGCAGGTCTCCACCTGGTTCGCCAACGCGAGGCGACGCCTGAAGAAGGAGAACAGGGTGAGCTGGGCGTGCAAGGGAAAATCAGACGAGGAGGACGAGGAGCAGGAGGGAGAGAGCGACGACGAAGACGTCTCTCTGCAGAAATGTCACTTGGACGAGGCTCAAACTGAGCGCGCAGACGAGCAGGTGGAGAGCGCGTTGGATGGCGCGGCACCTGTGGACGCGCGTTTGGAGATGCAGCCGAGCAGCGAGCGTGAAGACAGAGAACTTGCACTTGTCAAGAAAGTTGAAAAGAGTGACTCTGACGACGCGCCGTCCGCTTTGGAAAGTAAAGAAAACATTAGCAGCCAGAAACCCAAAATCTGGTCTTTGGCTGAGACCGCCACCTCAGAGACTGTGAAGAAACCTCTGGACAGTATTTACCACCCGGCCGGGAAACTGTGGGCCGAGTGGGCTTCAAGAAACGGACTGTTTGTTCCCTCATGTTACACCACGCAGCGTGAAATCGTCTGATGCGTCCGTTTGGAGACACATTAAAAAAAAGACACTGTCCACATCTTTTTGCACTTTAAAACCTTCAGACCTCAGGGATTTCCTCCTGAAGTTTGCAGTGAAATGAAATTCTGTTCTGAGACCAAAGACTTACCGTGTTATTGTAAATAAATGTAGCTGTATTTTTCCATCAACGACCTGTAAATTATGTCTCCTTTGTCTAATCATGAAGAAATATTTTTGCTTAAATAAACTTCAGCTTCTAGCGAAATCCTGACGTGTTCTGCTTGTCTGTGTTTGGGCGGCATGCTGTGCGTAAAAAATGGAAAATTAAGCAACAAAAAACTAAAACGTTTGTGTTTTAAAGGCCTTGCACAGAAGGAAGTCTTTCCTTTAACATATTAACTAAACTTCTTGTGTTTCCTGTTGTTCATGTAAATGATGAGCACAAAGACAGTATTGGCCTTACTTTGCATATCAAACCAAAGTCTTTTCAGTCTTCCCAAACTGGTTTCTGGTCAGTTTTGTTGCTTTTTTAATCCTCAGCCATGAGACCTCAAGAGTCCTTAAAGGAACAGTTCACCCCAAAATGAAGATTCAGTCTTTACCTACTCAGCCTCATGCTCATTGAAGGTCGGGTGAAGTTTTGTAGTCCGGAAAAACATTCCTGGAGCTGCACAGCGTTCTCCTGAACAACTGAAGTAGATGGGGACTTGTTTTAAAATGTAAAGAAAACACAACCAAAATAAACATAAAATGTTCAGGTCGCGGTAATCCAAGAGTCTGGAAGCCCTGAGATCCCGAGTTGATTTGAAAAGACGTTATTTAGCCGCTTTTTCAAACTGAAAATTTCCACTGTGGCTACTAAACTTAAAGCATTAGCGAGCAACCTGTCTCAAGTGGGTGCAAGAGCTCGAGTCGAGGGTGTAAATAATGTCTTTTAAAATCAATTTGGGGCTTAGATTACGTCATGCAAGCCGTATGAACTCATTGTATGTTTCTTTTTGTTTGTTGTTTACATTTTGAAACAAGTCCCCATCGACTTCAGTTGTTTAGGAGGACGCTGTTTTACCGTGAAGCTCCAGAAATGTTTTGTGCACCACGAAACTTCACCTTACTTTCAAATCCACGTGGAGGGGAGTAAATAATAACTGGATTTTCATTTTTAGGTGACTTTTTCCTTTAAGGTGTACCCCTTCATGTATACAGTGCAAAAATTCCCTTCAGATTAGACGGCAGGCCCAGAGGTCGTTTGAGGTGTCAGTAATGATTCGTGGTTGGCTGAGGGAGTCTTCACCATCAATCACACAGGTTCCCATGTAAATTCAAAGGGCTGTACCTCCATTAATCCCGGGATAATGAGAAAGCCCCTGGAGCAACCGGCCTGGGATGCAGTTGCCTCACCTCTCCATGTAAATCCCTACAAACAGGAACACACAGAGGGGAGATTAGCTCTTATCTGAGCCCCTTCTTCTCACAGCAAACACATGAATACAACAGAATATAAAGGCATTCAACTTCAAACTGGGTCTCCTTTTGATTTGGACTTGTACAGTGCTGCTTAATGACTCCTTTATGTTGCTTATTCTTACAGTTTCAGTCTTGGCACACTGGAGAGTCACTATACTGTGATGGTCCATGAACCTCTAGCACCCCTCTGAGGAAAACAGGAGTAACAGCACGATTTACAGTGTTTAATGTTTAAACTGTGGCACTACAGGTGAAAGGGACAGGTGTATTCCCGAGTTATAAAAAATAAATAGGTCAGTTATTTTAGCCGAATTTGGCTCACTCATCAAAACACAAACGTCATGGAGGCAATTGAGATACGTTAAAAAAGCTCTGCGTCCGATGGGCGCCGTTTGCGTCAAATACCAGACTCTTCCCGGAGCAATAACTCAATCAAATCATGACAGACATTTATAAAACAAATATTTTTAGATTCATTGTGTCTTACGCCTCCCGAGGATGTCATTATTTCCGATGAATTGCGAATAAACGTCCATAAATCCGCTTAGAATCACAGACGACTCGCGTAATTCCAGACTCCCTTGAGAATCTTCACGTTTTTAAGTTTCCTTCGGTATAAAAGCAATGCCGTGTTAATTGTCTGCACAATCGTGGGCACAATGCAAACAGGACGTGCTTGATGTTAATTCGGCATACTTTTAATGCTGCCAATATTCAAAAATGGAGACAAATAGGCTAAAATAACTGGGCTCAAGGTGTAGCCAACAGCATGGATCGCTACTGAGTCCACTGCCATGTTATGCTTCCTGTTTACATCCCCCAAAGCTTCATGGGAAAGTTTTTTTTCTGACTTTTAAAGACCTGAATTAAACCACACACACTGACCAACAGCAGGAAAAGTACACACTTCATCGGTGGCATGCATTTTAATGCAAATTCAAAGCTTTTAAATTACACGCTGCTGTCATGCACAGTTATTGCCCTATCACCCGTGCACCTCATGCAAATATACAGAAGTATTATGCAAACAATTCACATAAAAGTTGACGACCACATGTAAATACAATATGAACACACAGTGAAACAGACGCCTAACTAATACGACTAATGCAGTCCAGTCATATTCTGTAGTCCGTCTATTTCCTAGTATTGTCAGACTACAACGTCTTCGCTACAGCACATGACTTGAATTTATTGTTAACACTTCAGACGATTATTTACATCTTTAGGTGGAGAATTATATACAACAACACACACCGGTCTACATTCATAATTACAAACTAGTATCAAAACTGTCTGTGCACTGCGTTTGTGACTCCTGTCGGGAGAGCTGCTCCGTCTTCCCGTTCTCCTGCGTCACCAGGTTTCCTCGATCGGTCAACGCCGTCGGTGACATCGGCACGCTCTGCTCATCGTCTTCCTCCGGCGTCCTCGTGAACCCCTCCTCCTGCGTGGACTGCATCTCAGGCGACATGGACTCCTCGTCGAGAGGATCAGGTTGTTCGGGTATGAAAATTTTCTCCTCGTTCAGCTTCTCCCTCTGTGGTTCCCGACACGATTCGAAACAGCCCTGCAAGAGGAAAATGTAGAAATGTTAGAAATATAGAATATTGTGTTTTCAGTCATGATTTTTAGTTTCTAAAATCAGATCACTCCACTTGGGAAACATCCAAATAAACACAAAACCCAACAACCCTGTAAACAGCTTAATCTGTGCTGGAGACCCTGCAGACGCTAAGTTAAACGTCATTTAAAACATTTTGGGGGGAAATACGCTTGATCGCTTTCTGTTGAGAGTAAGACAGTTGGCTTATCTTAGCATGACGTCTTGAAACAGCTAGCCTGGCTAATGAAAAGTGAATAAAACATATCCAGTTTCCATATCCAAAAGTTTTTTTTATACTTTAATCTTTGCACAGATTAAATAACATGTAAATTAATGAGCTTTAGAGGCAGATTTTGTTCCCTCTGGACGGAGCCAGGCTAGCAGTTTCCCCCCATTTCCAGTCTTTATGCTAAGCTAAGCTGATCACCAACTGCTGTTGGAGCTAAATGGAGCCATTTTATGTTCTATGTTTTTTCCCCCATCCTGCTTAAGTTGTTTAGGAGGATGCTGAAAAATCTAAATACTCGAGTGCTAGTGCTTTAGTGCTAGTACCTCAGAATCGTACTAAAGTGGAGTACTGAGCGTGCAGATATAAAAGTGGGATCAATCTGCCTCTTGAGACAACGTGAACATTATTAATTATCTGTGTTGTTTACAGAGTGATTCCTGTTACTCAAGTGAATATGCCACATGAGAGACTAATCCAAGAAAGAGAAAAATCACATTTACCTTTACCTTTTCTTGGCAGCGTTGACCTAACACGAAAGGAAAGAAAGATGGAGAACGTGAGTGCGTTGAGTTGATTTCCAAAACTTGAACTCATTAAACACACTGTGGCGGAGAGTATTTACGTTTGCACAGAAGACACAGGACTGCAGCTAGAACTACGGCCACGACCAAAGAAATCACAACGGCGATCACAACATGTGTCCGTGAGGCTCCTCCTGCAAGACAACAGAGAAAAGCCATAAACCACAAACTGAATACCTCAGAACAAGTCAACATCTTCACAATCTACTGGCTCCTGTAATACAGGATAACTAGACAATGTGAGTAAAATATGTCCTCCACCACAGGAAATCAGTTTATAGCTCGTCACTGAAAAATACTTTCACATCCGCTTACACTTCGGCAGAGGAAGCGCAAATAAAGAAGATGATTTTCAGAGAGAAATGCTTCAATTTGAATTCTTAATAAAGTGACTTGAGCTTTTTAAACATAGCGGAGTTGGCACACACATGTAGTGTAAACACTGTGTAGGTGAAGGCTTTGAATCCCACACTGAAAACCACAGACCAACATAGATTTACTAGCTGTAACACCTCATCGCCTACAGAGTTTCGTTTTGAGCGAGGCGCCACTAACCACACAGCTGCAGATAGCGGGAGAGTGAAAAGTGAGAAGGTTTTTTTTCAATTCATCAGCCTACACGCAGAACTTACCACAGACGGTGTCGGATGTGCTCGTTCCCTTTTCTTTAACGTATTGTCCGAACCCACATCTGCAAAGAAAGTCACAGCGTTAATGTCTCTTTTTTTTATTGTGCTCAGTAGATTCACATTCAGCTGACTGTTTGTCCTGAAAGGTCCAAAAAGATCAAACAACTTTGAGATCTGTGACTGTGACGGCTATGACACGAGTCCAATCATTCTCATACTCCCCTCCCCACCTCTCTTACTGCTAGAAGCCCCTTTCCCACGAGTCTAATATTATCAGGGGACCTCAGGTGATTCAGAAATCATCACCTCACATCTGTGTTTCGTTGACGCATCGGCACCGGATAAGTCTGTATTCTGCTCGTGTTTACTGACATTATCTCCTGGATATGTTGTCAACTTCGGTATATAATAAAAGTTTGATTTATTGATCGATGGATTGAGTACGCCGCACAAGAATGAAGTCATCGAATATGTTCGCCTTTCGGTGTTGCACTTTGTAGACGGTCCCTGCACATGTTAACGATCTTCGGTTGCTCCTGACCCTCGCTGTCATCTTTTAAACGTCGATGCAGACGACCACACTGCAGAGTTGTTGCTTGCTGTTAAACCGGTTATGAGCCGCGATCGTATTTCATAATTTCTCTGTTGTTTACAAAGTATTACAACCCCAAATCACAGACATGCCAATTCGCATGGGACTAATATTATCACAGTAAACACATTCTCTGTGTTTAGTAGCTAATATGTGGTGGATTTTTACACCCAGGTCATACTTGTCCCGTGTGAACAGGGCCTCAGAAGCATTTGTTGAGTCTCTCTCTCCACGATTATTCCTGTTTTTCCTAAAATTTGTCGTTTAACACCGAAAATAATCAACAAATTAATCGACAGTGAAAAGATTAGTTGCGACCCTGTTTCACACAGCGGTTTTAGGTTCATACATAAGCTGACAACCTGAACAACAACCTAACCCCAAACCAACTTTTTCCGCATTATGACCTTCTTGCCAAGACTTGGCTAAGAAGATTGATACCGATCTCATGTTTATGGGGTGTTGCTGAGTCTTTTAATTTAATGTATCGTAGTTTCAATACTTACTCTGTCAGCTTCTTACAGACACCGACCGACGACTCCTCATCAGAAAACGTGGAGCCCTCGAGGCATTTCTCACACACTGTGTCATGTGAGTGATTGCCTGAAAGACAAATGTGATGGCCACAATGGATTCAGCACAGTGTGTACACAGAGCAGATCATCCTTTATATTCAGTGCAACAAAAAAAAAAAGGCTTGGATGGATCAAAAAGATGTGTCGTACCTGAGTACTGAACTCCATCACCTAGTTTGCATTTGCTGTGTGGCACACAGGTCATACATGCTTCCTGATCGGAGCAGTGGTATCCCTCTGTGCACTTGCAGATGCTTCGTTTCGTGGGTTCGTGGACAGGAATATCAAAGTTTTGATCTGAACCAAGAGCGGACACAAGTTGCACATTGTGCTACGTCAAACAGGTGTCCATCAATACAGGAAGAGTTTTTGTTAAATTTGTCACAAAGTCTTACTTTGGTCGCAGTATGGCTGACGTAAACACTTCAGTTCCCTTGTGTATTTTTCCTGATATTCATTTTTCCCGCATGGTTTGCATTGAGGTTCCTCACAAGTGCCGATGGACGTCATGCTGGTCCCTGAAAAACATAGTGTCGCTTTACAGTCAAAAGAAAACGCAGTACAGGGCGACATTACAGCATTTATCTCAAGTGTACGTGAGCCTGAGGTTTAAAACCAATAGTTTGACGGATGCCACTCTCATGTTTGTCTGTTCAGTACAAAGCTCCAGCCAGGACACTTAGCTTAGCTTAGCTTAGTTTAGCACAAAGACTGCAAAGAGGGGTGAACAGCTAGCCTGGCTTCTCCCAAAAGCAACAAAATCCATCCAGCAGCACCTCTAGAGCTCGGTCTCGCGCCGACTTTTCCTTTTTTGTCTCTTTGCTAACATGCATCCCGTCCAATCTCCTCCCAGCTGTTCAGTAGTCACTGTCTGTTGAGGTTGAGCATAAATGAGCCTTAAGTGTAAAAACACAAGAAGTTGTAATTTCCTGACGTTTTATTTCTTGGCTGGGAGGAATGACTAACCCACAACTGCAGCTGACATACTTTCAATTTCAATTAATAGTTCAGTAACAAAAAAAAAGCCCATCCCAACTCCCTAGAGTCCAAGGTGACATCTTGAAATGTCTTGTTTGTTCCACGTCCACGACCCAAAGATATTCACTTTCACAGTAACACAGTAAAATGGAGCAAACCCCCCGTCATTCGAGAAGAGAAGGTTCAGGATGTTTCACTAGTTTTGCTTGAAAAAAGGCCTGAAAGCTTCATATTCAACAGACAGAGTGGTGTCGATTTGTCCTCTAATGAAGTTTATATGACTAAAGTTCGGGAGCAGGATCAAACCACCTGTGCAGATAGGTGAGTCTCACGCCTTTCTCTCCCGTCTGTCTCAAGTTCTCAAAACCCTCCCCCCCAAAACCGGTTCTTCTCTTCTCTCCCTTTCATGCTCGTGTGGGTTTTACCCGGTGCTCCGGTTCCTTCCCACCAACAAAGACGTGTGTTAGGCCTAATACTTCCACCTCAGTAACCTTCCCTCTTCTCTATTATAGGAACCACAGGGGACGGTGAGTCACCCCGAGTCTCGTCCTCCCCGGGTCCAAGATGCTCCGGCCACACCTCGACTCCGATCGATCCCCACTTCATCCCTCTCTTCGACCCCAATCATCCATCCAACACGACCCTCATCCTACCTACTTCAAACCTTACAGCCATTTTTTAAAATAAATTACTTATATGCTATAAATAATGCTATGCTAATGTGTGTTAGTGAATGTCATCCTGGCAGGAAAACAAATAAGTGATCTTTTCCTTCCTGTGGATGTCAGGATGGAGAAAGTGAAAGAGAATCGAGTGAAGGTTAGGAGGGATGGTAAGTGAAAGCAAAAGTAATATTTTAACATCAGTATTGATGCTGTTTGAGAAGAGACTGTGACCTTGAGATGTTTTCCCTTTTGCCTTCTTTGTCTTCTATTTATATTTCATGATTATTTAACTCACACGGCTACTGACGGGATTCAAACGCCTACATTTACACCTGGATACAAGAGGATCTGCATTGTAGCTCATTTTCTACAGTCAGTGAACAGGCTGAAGTCCCTTTTTGACCCGGTGCTGGTCCAGAGTTGGTTCAACCTGCCAACCTTTTAAGAACCGGTCCGCTTTTCCACAGGCATGACACCCATCACAGAGTCACATCATTCAGTATACGTCTCCAAGTGTCGCTCCTGGCTTTGCATGAACACACCCAAACACGACCGGTCCTCGGACCACTGCCTTTTTAATTTGGCGTCCATATTGGAAATCTTTTGTTTATTCTCCGATAGATAAGTCAGACGACGTTACACTGGCTCTGGTTTCTAAAAATGATGTCATAAGCCGTTTAAGTTGGCGTTGACGTAAGCGTTTTTTCTTTTGTTATAGACCAAAAGAGTGCTGGTGCCAGTTTTCCCGTTGAAACCCAAAGAGCCGGTTCCAGAGTAGGCACCGTCTCCGAACCAGCACCTGAACCGCCTTGGTGGAAAGGGGTTTATTACAACTGTCTGTGTGACTACAACATCTCAGGGTTGGTAACAGAAATAACATGATCCAAGACAGACAGATCACTTTGTCACTTTCATAATAATCATTTCTTCAGTTCACATACCTGGTCCACACATTTTGCAGCACTGGTCTCCGATCTTATACTGAGTGTACGGGTCACAAATTGACTGAGTGGTCATCACCTGTGGAAACAAAGAGTTTTGCACATAAGCATGAATACAAATGCATTTAAGCCTTTGTCTAATGTGCAGTGCTGCTCTCTCTCAGTATGACTGTTGGTTCACTTCCTCACAGCAGACTGTAAGGGGCGTGACGGAAAGTCCCAAACATTCAACACCCAGTTGACAGTGAAACTCACAGACAGGTGCACTTGGCTCTTTCTTTTTACATTTTACGCTGTTAATATCGTTATTTGCGTATGAGGGGTTCAGTTAAAGTCGTGTGTTCACCAACGCCTCCTTGTTTCTGAGGAAAACGAAAGTGAAAGTAATCTTTCTAACAGACGTGCGCCACTGGGTGTGACCTCTCCAAAAACAAAAATGCGCACAAACTCGACCAGATGTGTGATTAAACGACACTTCTGAGTAAAATATATAACGATTGTAAACTGAAATAAGTCTGAATTGAAGCCTACAATGACACATCTGGATCAGACAGTGCAAACGAGCCTGAGCTGTGCCACTTATTCACAGTAAAAACCGAACCTTTCCAGAATAAAACACAATAATCAGCTCACTCACCACCAGAGACATCATCACCATCATCTTCATCATCATCAGCAGAGATGGATCCATGTTCGTGAGTCGTGTTAATCGCAGCATATCGTCTGTTCTCCTCCACACACCGTCTGCAGTCTGTCTCCGCTCTCAGTTGAACTCAGCTTTAAGCCTCAGCTCCTCACAGGGTATTTCCTCCTGTAGAAGGAGCTGTTGAGGGGAGTTTCACACGTTCTCATTTGACCATTTCCTGCAACAGTAGCCAATTGTAGCTCACAGTTTGGTTCCTCCCTTAACCACACCAGGATTTTGATATAATGTGAACCACCTCATGTGTCACTACCACAGCAGCCACAGCTGGATTTTTTAGACTAGAAGTCAGAGGTTATTACTTCTTCACAGCTCAAACTGTGGTGAAAGTTGAAGTTCAGCAGCAATATGACAGTGTGAGAATACTCCAAAACAAGTGAACACATTATCATCTTACTTAAAGGTGCACTATGTAGAAATGTTAATCTGGGGGTCCTAGAAACTAGGTTTACATACCTTAATTTTCAAAAAACACAATTTTTCCTCATACGCTGCACTGCTGCAGCATCCCTTTACACACTGTCTTGAATGCTCTGTTTTAGCGACAGAGTCAGACATCTCGCCTCTGTTCGATCTTTGGTGAAAACTACACATGGGCATTACTTAACGGGCAGGATGTAGCCAATCAGAGGCAGGGTAAGGTGGGTCATGCAAGGTAGTGTGATCTAAAATAACACAAATACTCCGCTGGTGCTCCGAGTCCAGACAGCTAGCTGCACGGCTAACTGAGATACCCAGGCTAACAGCAGCTACAGTTAACACCAGTTAGCAGTTACTTCAATATGCTGCCCCTTATTTGTTTAGAGAATGAATTCAACAGGTGCCCAATTTTTACAAATTGCACCTTTAAAACCTAAAAAAACTACCTCAAATAAAGGCTTCACAAGCTTGTTCGGCATAATCCAAGTCTCCAGGAGCCACGAGATCTCAGATTGATTTGAAAAGATGTTATTTACACCCATTTTCAAGCCAAAATCTTCACTGTAGCTGCTGAGTTAACAGCTTTAGCTTGCTCCCTGTCTGAAGTGGATGCACCAACTTGACCGCGCCTTAAAGGTTTAAATTACGTCTTCTCAAATGAGGCTTCTGGAGACTTGGATTACGCTGGACGAGCTGTACGGAGCCATTTTTGTTGTTTTTTCTTAGTATTTTTTTCCCTCATCAAGTCCCCATCTACTTCAGATGGTTATGAAATTGGTTAATTTAATGTACTCAAATGCATTGTACTTAATAAATTAAATTATGTATGTAAAATATGAAAGAATAAAAATATTAAATAAAGGTAATGCAGTAAAAAGTACAATATTTCCCTCGGAAATGCTGTGGAGTCGTGTAAAGTCACACAAAATGGAAATACTCAAGCAGAAGTACCTCAAAAATGTATTTAAGTACAGCAGGCTATGAGTACATGTACTTTATTACATTCAGCAGTAGTAACATTTTAAAAGGATAAACACAACATGTGGGTGTTGTGCTTTGTTAGATAAGATAAATAAACAATATTTATAATAGTATTATTGTAAACCTTGTGACTTCCTGTAAAGCTTCTGAAAGGACTGATTGTTTTTATTATTCTGACCAGCCCTGTTCTCTGGTAGAGCCTGAAGTCCCACCAATTAAAGGGATTCCCCAAGAACTTTTCGTGCGGGGGGTTTCCCGCATGGTCACCGTGTAACTGCTGCTGAGGCTTGACCTCACTGCGCATGTGTAGGACATCAGCAGTCAACATGACGCGATGAAGTGAAACATCTGCATATTTTGTTTGTTTGTTTGTTTGTTTGTTTGGTCCGAGTCACGCCAGCGGCCGTTCAGATTGTGTTGCCCGCGTATTCCTGCAATTACGGCACAGGTGCCGGCTGCGCATAAAAAGTACGAGGAAGTCGATTTCTCGAAAGCTTTTTTTTTCCTCGCTGGAAATTCCCAGTTCCTCATGAATGATTGAATTCAAACTAAAGTCATTCCAGTTTACATTTTTATTGGAATATTTATATGATGACATATCTGAACTTTTGCTCATATTCAGGATGTCTACAGCCACAATACGGTAAAACAACTTCAAGTCACAGTGGATCTAAATGTAAGAGAGAAGTAGAAAGTGGACAGATGGCACTGGACCTGTATAACTTCTTTTCCTAGAGGAAGTAGACTGTTCTTAAGTATTAACCTGTAAATTTAGTGTATTTTTCATCCTTTGCACTGACATTTGTGTCTTTTCTTGTGTTAGCTCTGCTCATGGCATCTGGAAATGAAAACTCTGAACTCTGTGCCAGGATTGAGGACTGAGGGATGATGGTGTGCTGGGTGAAGGGGTGGGGAAGTTAAAATGGAAACTTTCCATCCCTTTTTCACTTGAACATAAAAAAATAACCTGAGCTAATGTTTTCCTACTCACGCCTCTGTGTTTTTGTTCTTATTTGACCTAATTTGACCATTTTTCAGGATAAAATATGAGATTAAAATCCAATATCAGTGAGTAGACTTCTCATAAAAGTACTGACTGATTAATAAAAGTATTAAACTACACTGTTGGTGGTGATAATCCACCTCTCATAGGTAAAGTCCCTCCGTATCTCTGTGTTGAATGAGGTGATATTTTCACTTACTGATTAGATATGACGATACTTAAGTAATTGTGGTGCACACCAAACCACATGCAGTCATCTGCTGTCACTGATAATTAGCAGCTCTATTTCATGCAGTTAGTAGATGACACACAATCAAAACAAACAGGAAATCAACCGTCCAAAACTATTAGACTAATTACTAATATAATATAAACCACAACTTTAACTTTAACTGGCAAATTATTGAGTTTTCTGATGTGCATTTGTCTCGATTCTTACATTTATTGTGACCTCCAATCCTTCACCTTAATCTCCAACGTCACTCTTGTGCACCAAACACCAGAAAATCAGTGCACACTGATTAGAGAATGAGCATTTTTTAGGCAAGCAGGCAATAATGTTCTAGGGTTAAATAATCAGTCTAAAAAGGCATAAAATCCATTATAACCTCTGTATACTGCACAGTTTGCCGGGCAGCTATGAATATGTAAATAATCATGAGAAAGTGATGCAGGTGACTTTACCTGTATTTACAATAAGAATCATACAGTTTAAGTCAAATTCAATCTTTTAAGTTTGGAAATGAACTAAAACCATAATTTATTTTTTCTAGAAAAACTTGAATCTTTGAGTTTTAGAAACAAAAAATTCTGTATTGTTTCCAAAATGTCTTCACAGTGAGCTGTGAACCTGATTTGACATAATTCGGATGTTTGAATTAATGAGTTTTCCATATAATATTTAAAATACAGTTTTTTTCACAAAACATTTCTGGAGCTTCACAGCAAGACAGTGTTGCAGCGTTCTCCTAAACAACTGAAGTAGACGAGGACTTGTTTTAAAAAAGGCTCCTTACAGCTCATCCGGCATAATCCAAGTCTCTGGAAGATCCCAAATTAATGCTTAAAATGCATTTTTTTTTTTTTACAGTTGTTTTTTTAAAAAGTTCCCATCTACTTCAGCTGTTTAGGAGAAGCTGAAATACTGTTTTTACTGTGAAACTGCCCCAGAAATGTTTTGTGGAAACTTCACCTGACTTTCCATCAGCTTCAGGAGGAGTTGATAATGATTTAATTTTCATTTTTGGGCGAATTTATCCTTTAATAGCAACACTTAAAAAAAGTTTATTTCAAATCTTAAGAGTCTCAACTTTTCTTTGTGTACTGTATTGAATTGTATTATTATGGGTGTTGGGGAAAGAGCTTCAGGTTTCTTAGCGCTCTCTACTGGATAAACCCGGCTGTGCAGCAGATAAGGCACATTGTCTTGCAAGTCGACACATGCAAACTGACTGGAAATGCAGATAAAAGCTTGTGTGTTGTTGTGGGTGTGGCTGAACAACTCTTACCTGCCTTACCTGGCTGCAGTGTAACCTGAGCTGCGTGACGGAAATCACAGCGGTTTAACCCTCAGAGAGAGGAAGATCCTTGTTTAGGTCTTGCATGAGGGGGAACAAAAACACACACAAATAACAAGACAACTTTCATGTCGTTGCTGTAAAAGCGGATCAGTTGTGACTGAGCGTCTGCATGGATTATTGTGTGAAACCTAAAAACTTATGATGCCAAGTTTAGGAGCAAAAAAGAAAGAGGCTCTGCCCAGAGTGGACAGACGACCTGAGGACTTGCCACAGGTAAGATTTAAGTTGATATTTCTTAGATCAAGCAGCAAGATCTTTAAATACCAGGTGCCAATTTTCTATCTCACCATGTGTACGAAAGCTGGAAATGAATGTTTTCTGCAGCTGTCAGCGGCACTGCCTTTACTGTACTCAGCTCCTGGGAAAACAGTCCTCTCGCTTTCATTAACGTCACTCCCGAGCCTCAAGAGGATACAGAGGTTTGGTTCAGCATGAGGGACGCTCTCAGGCATTCTTACTTCCTCAATTCAACCTGACTTCCCTGCTGTTAGAAGTTTCCCACACAGGGACCTTTATTTTACACAGAAACCAGACAGATAGTGACTGATTTACGGAAGGCAGCGTGTTCCTGTAACAGCATGTGTTCGAGCCTGATTGTACTTTACAACATAGTGGTTCCTCTTTATAATTCCAGCGAGCTGATACTGACTAATCTTTGCCCTTTTTATCAAACCATCACACATTTCTTAAAGAGCGCTGAGGGAGTGTTCCTGTGAAGTTAAAAGGAAGAGCACGAAAGCATGAAAGGAAGTTATAAAAGTGGTTTTGCAGTTACGAGTTATTCATTAGTTTAAATGAAAGAGCGCTTTAAAGCTGCACTGTGTGGATTTTCAGAAGAAATAGAAACTTTGCCTAAACAAACTGAATAAACAAACTCTTGTTGTTTTCATGCTTGAATAAACTGAATAAACAAACTGACCTTAAACGACAACACAATTTCATACTGTTTTACTTTGTTTAGATTTGGCGGACCCTGCCACCTTTCAGTGTTTTCCTCAGAGAACAGCTTGTTTTATCAGTTACGGAAAAAAAAAAAAAATTCTGTGTTTGTGTTATTACCTCATTGATATTGTAAATATTAAAACTCTTGAGTTTGACACAACATAGTGCCCCTTTAAAGGGCTAAATTTAGTCTCTTTACCATGAATACTTTGGGAAATATGAACCATAATTGTTCACATACAATATGTTTAGTTCACAGTTGATAAAACCTAACAATTGCCATTATTTCTATTCATTTATTTAATCTTTATTATCCAGATTAGACTTTGAGAACAGTTTCTTATTTACTAGGGACGGCTTGCAAGTGTCAGAAGACACACAAATACATGTATTAGTAAACTTAGTACAGTTTATAATTATTTCCTGTTGTTTTTGTGCTTTCAGTTGAGCAACGAGATGCAGCTGAGCATCATGAACATGGTGAAGAACGGAGAGCTGTCCATCGAGGACGCTCTCAACCTGGCCAGGAAGGACGAGAAGAAGCTGCTCAAACAGAAGAGTCCGGCTGAAGAGGTACTACCATCATGAACTGAGCTTTCTCAATATTTGATCACATAACTCTCATGCTGACCTGAGTTTGAACACAGCATAGTTTTATATTTCATTTTGAGGAGAAAGGTGAAGTGTTTGCAGCTGGGTGATCTCACCATGTCCTCTGTGGTAGATAAAACATGATAAAGTGTCCTTTCTGTGTCCACCACTGATGGATTAGTTACATTTGTATGTTTCATCTTTATCATATCAACATTTCTACAATACCTATCATATCTACATGACATATATATGAGGGGCTGTCAATTGAGAGACCACTGTTTCACTTCAACTGAGTAAATTTAGCAGCGGGTCAGGAGATTATGCAGCCGTCTTTAGGTCAACAAAAGCAGGTGATTTAAGCCAAACCATGATCTTTTCCTAACCAGAACTCAACCATTGCCTTGTCACAACATAAAATTGTTCAGTGTCAACATATCTGCATGATATGAAAACATGAAACTGGTTTCCAGAAACATACAATATCAACTTTTTTCTAGATAATTGGTTGAAAAATGGGATTAACGTGCAAGAAAATGTGCCTTATTGGTTTCCATCTCTGCTCCTCTGTCAGAGTTCACTACTGCCTGGTGACCTCACGGTGACAAGACTCACTGTTCTTGTTTGCTGAATAAACAAACAAAATACAACATGTCATTTAGTGAGTTTTACTTTAAAGAGAGTGGGGCGAGCTGTTTCCTCCCGCCTCTAGTCTTAGCGCTGACTTGAATCCAAAACAAACGGACATAAGAGAGGTATCCTGTGTAAATGAGCTGCTTGAAAAAAAAGCTGCATGAAACTTGTCTTGTAAACTTAAAACTTCTTCCTCGTGTGTGTGTGTGTGTGTGTGTGTGTGTGTGCGCTGCTCCTCAGTAGTTGTTTTGTTAACAAGTTGCTGAGCCTGCTGGATCGGTTTTAAAATAAATCTGCCACTGACCACTTACCTTTGATAAGTGGTGGAATGTATCTAAGAACATTTACTCGAGTAGTTTCATGTAGTTCAACTTCCTGATACTCTCTTCTTCTACCTCTATTGTACTCCTCTGACAGCTTTAAGTAACAAGTGACTTTACAAATTATAATTTATAAGATATGATGTTTTGTTCTAAATTAAACGACCTAATAATACAAACAAGTACGGCTGAAACCATTAGTTGATTCATTGATTGACTGATGTGAAGCAATTAATCATTCTAACCTCTCAAATGTGAAAAATTGCTGCACAAAAGTACATTTTCTTACTTACTTTTACATCAGCGTCACTTTCAATGCAGGACTTTAACTTGTACATGAGTATTTTTACAGTGTTATAAGTAGTTTTACTAAAGAAAAGTATCCGAAGACTGCGCCTTATTCCTTAATAATACATTATTCGTCACCTTAGCAGGAAACAGTGAGAGGACAAAAGAAACTATCCCTCGCATTACTAAAAGGTGCTTTCCCACAACGTCTGACGATTGTCTTGTTTTGGGTGTTGTTGCAGGAACAGCAGCGCTCGCAGTACAACTTCAGTGTTCACAAGCACAGCCACTACAGGTGGCAGAAGCGGGTTCTTCAGGTGAGTTGAGAAAAACAAGAAACATTTACATTTACTAACAGCTTGCGGAGACAGCAGCTCTGTGATTTTCATGCGAATACAGTAGTGATAACACGATGTCGAGCAGGTTTGATGGTTACCATGTTTAACACACTACATGTTAGGGTGTTGCACAAATGTAAATTTGTACCTGATAAGGTGCTATACATATGAAACAATAATTTAAAACCAAAGAGATTACGAAGTCATCCTGAGGAGGACATGAATGATGATTAACACAAATTATCAACAGAATGTGAACAAATAAAACATCTGTGCACTGTTTTCCAGAGATATCTACCGAAGTTAGCATGCTAACCAGCTAGCCCTAGCCCGTTCTGGTCCAAAGCTCCTGTGCCAGCGGTATAAACAACAAGACTTCCCCGGTGCTCAGAGCTCCAAGTCCAAACCGCTAGCTGCACGGCTAACCGAGCTAACTAGCTGACTGCAGCTATAGTTAGCAGCAGTTAGCGGTGTGATATGCATATCCCCTATTTCTTTTTAGTAATATGAACTTCAAAGGTGGCTAATTCTTATGTAATGCAGATAATATTTCAAGAGCAAAAGTCAGGACCGACAACATCACGGGATTCATCCTCTGCCATGAAATGTGTCCGTCAATCCATCCAATAGTTTTTGAGATGTGGCTAAAAAACTATATCTATATAAACTATATCATATATCAGAAGACTGTGTTGTATAAACAGTAGATGTGTGCTAATATTAATTAAATACCTTCTCACTGTGACGACCCAGATTGATTTCAAGACCAAAATGCTGTGCAACATCGAGAAAGGCATCATCAAGCAACAGTTTCCCTTCTCCAAAGTCAAGAGTTGTGACGATGGAACCGGTTCAAGGTTCACCATTTCCTTCAAAGGACATCATGACTATGAGCTGGAGGCCACTTCACTGGAGGACAAACACAAGGTGAATTTATTTTCCTGAGCGTGAGTGCATCTACACTGCAGCAGATGGAAAACACATTAAATATATTCATGCTCGCTGAGACTCTGTCGGGTCGGTCGTTTACATTCAAATAATTTATGCTGAGACGATGAAAGATGTGATTCTTGTTTTCCTTTGTGGCCACTTGTTCTTGATGCTTGTACGGGGACGTTTTTCACGCCGACGACTCTTTCTGTTTCGTGCAGATCATTCAGCTCGTGAATCAGATCATTTACGGGAACATATACAGCGATCCTGGAGAGGGTAATGCAGAAACACTTCAGCAGCCTCAGGCATCACAGAGCCTTCGGGAGGGCGTCTTGTTGCTCCACCGAGGCGGCCTGGCATCGTTCAGATGGGTGAAGTACGGATGTGTCCTTGTTATTGTAAAGCTGCTAAAGCTGTTAGTGATGAGAAATTATTTGTGGCAACTCAATCGCCAGAATAGATGCTAGCAGTGTACATTTCTGCAGCCAACGGACATGTTGAAACTTTACATTTCTTTATGTTTCTTTTTGTGACAACGGCGTGCTGATGCTCTGGTTAGGTTTAGGCACAAAAACCACTTGGTAAGGGTCAGGAAAACATCATGTTTTGGCTTAAAATACCTGATCCGTCGCCACAAACTTGGCTGGAGATGTCCCGACTTCTTGTCAAAAATCTCCTGTTTGAGTCACCACAATAATTTCAGGTCCTTCTGTAGATTATTACCTGTAGCTCAGGTCCTGTTGTTGTGGCTCACAACGCTCCTTCTCTATTTCGTCCCAGATATGAGGTCCGGCTCCACCCAGGCCAGCTAACACTGGTCCCCTTCAGGCAACGAGGCCCCGCTGACGGTGAGGCGCCATCCATGGTGCCCGTGTCCACCGTGATTCACCTCTCAGACGGTGACACCAGAGTGCAGAAACCTCCCAACCTCGACATGTTCACTCTGATCACCCACAAAAATGAGTACCAGTGAGTGAGGATGATTAAGATGTGGCAATAATCACAACAAGCGGTTAATTAATTCTGTCTGTCACAGCAGCTGTGTTTCTTCTCAGATGAATCTAAGTGTTTAATTTCAGTCACTTGTCTCTGCTGATGAGGGGAAATTAAGTTTAGCTGATTTATTGCAGGTTCCGGGTGCCTCTCCCCGAGCAAACAACCGCCCCCGAGTCTGTCCAGAAGGAGCGAGACGCCTGGGTCCAGGCCATCGACAGACTGTGTTCGGACTGGAAGAGGAAGTCCATGGGTGAACACATGTTTGTGGAAACGATGGGTCTACAGAACATAAGCATAGCCGAAGAGTCAGAGGACACGGACTCGGATCCAGAGCCGAGCGGTGGAGATACGAGTCAAAGTTATCCTCCGGCTGATTATGAAAACGCCGACCCTGCTTCAAGTGCTGGAGATAAATTATCAGCTGGTGACGCGGGTCAAACTCCCTCGAAGCCCGTCCCTAAACCTCGCACCTCTGGGAGGACTTCTGATATCCTGCCTCTCGTCCCACCATCACCCTCTCCTTCACCCACTTCCCCTCAACCCTCACCTCCTCACACCGCCCTCACACCCTCCCCCACAGTCCCAGAGCCTCTGTATCAGAGCCCATCCTCTATCAGAGTGCCTCCACCTCCACCCCCGGCCCCTCCGCCCGCCCCACCTTTACCCTTCAGAATGAAGACACTCTCAAAGAAAGCACGCACCAAGGCTTTCCACTGGGATGTAGTCGGCTCCGAGAAGGTGAAACTTTCATTCATCAGAAGACGCTGAATGAACATTTGATTACAGTATAAAGCTAAGAGAAGGGTCTCATCAGTGTGAATTAGTCATATTTAAATGAGCCAACACAGAAAAGTTAGTTTCAGCCCGGTTTCACTTCATTATTCCTCATTGCATCATTGCTGAGAATTATTCTTTGTTGTGTCTGTCAGTTATTGCTTCCCCGGTGTTGCTCTTTGTTAATGTTAACATTGATTTCCTCATGAAACGGAGTTGTCTCACTGCTGAATTAATTTGTGTCTTGGCAGATTGCAAAATCATTTTGGATACAACAAGGAAGCGCCAGGAGGATTGAAATCGACACGTCCCGCTTATATGAGCAATTTGCCGTTAAAGATCTGGGGACGCAGGGCGCGCCTGAGCCGAGTAATACCCAGCATATTATGCTCAACCAGAAGATTGCACACAACTTCAGTGAGTAGCTCGACAATAGATGCGTTCCTGAGCGCCGAGGTGAGGTTGCTTATAAATATTGTCCCCCGCAGCAGATCATTTTCAGCGTTTTTATAACGGAAATTGGATTTTCTCGGCAAAATAATAAGTCTAATTTCCGTGTGGTAATGAAAAAGCAGTCTTCTGGATGAACTCGAATAACAGGAGCTCATTCCTCCTGTGAATTGGGAAGCTGCAGTGTGAAGTAAAACCCCCTCCAGCAGAGGGAAGCACCACACAGGAAGATCTCTGCAGGGGCAGTGTTAATGTCAGGCTCTTTAATTTTCATACATTAGACTTTAAATGGCCAATTAAAGGAAGGCTGACCTGAAGACTCTGTTAGGGAGGGCCTGTAAATGCTGCCACTTTGCTCTTTTTAGACGATGGCAGAGGCTGTGAAGCAGCTGTAAAGCAGACAGACGGATGTTCCCGCTCTGTGTCTGCAGGGGGCAGTGTGTCACCGGTCCTGCAGAGCCCATAACTGCCCAAACAATCCACAGAGCTATTGTGAAGTGGAACATATTCTACATCTCATCTAATGGCTTTTCACTTTTGATTAACTGAGCGTACGTGGTTTGTATATTTCAAGACCCCGAGCCAGGGGAGAACATTTCAAGAAGCTTCCTTCCTCCCTCGCAAGCTCCTCCACCGTGAGGCCATACAGATGTGGCGGCGGTGGTGGTGGTGGCGGCCTGCTAAATGGAATCAGTGTAGGCGTGCAGACTGGCAACATAATTAGAGTTCACATGGTCATGAAATATGGATATGAGATCTGAGGGACAGCGACAGCGATTTCCCGTCTCGATACAGAATACCTCAGCAGCCGGAGTCTCTGCTCCTCCCCTGACCTGGAAACTTTGGTTGTGTCAGGAGCAGCAGCTGAGTGATGACAGCCTGCAGGCAACCCGAGGCCAGGCATCTCTCTGCTGCAAGCTTTAGAAAAATGTAGACATTTGAAGAACAAGGGGAACTCTCTGTCATGCTGTGTCTCTTACTCTGGCCATATTAACACTGACATAGAGAGCAGTGGTGGAGGAACGATTCAGATCCGTAACTTGATGAAGTTGCAGGATCAGACTTTTTTATTTGCCAAGTATGCAAACATAAAGATAATGTGTCCTGGCATTTGCCTCAACATAGACATTTAAGAATAAAACCATTGAAATACAGAATAAAATGATATCATGCATTACAAGTTTGAGATGGGATCTGAATGGACGTGACGAGAAACCTGGATGACATGTGCAACCGATGATTCAATCCAACAACAGTGGAGGTGGAAGCTAATGTACAATGTTAGTTCCAGTTAGATTTGTCAAGGTGACACGTGCAAGGATTAGATGAGGGCTGTACGATACTCTCATGTAAAAAAAAACTCCATTACGAAAATAGAAAATGTCACCTAAAGTGGATACAGACCAGGCAACATTTCAACTTCCTTCCCTCCGAGTGTTTCCCCGTAGTGTTGGCACTGCTGTCACAAAGACAGTGTTAGCAGCCTGGCTATGGTCCAGAGCAAAAAAAAAAAAGTTTGAAGTAGAAACTCTGATATCAGCGCTATGAAAAGGCAGAGTAAAACACCTGGTTGTATTAATAAGTAGGCAGGTTTTGGTACTGATCCAGGAGGAGGATTGTCAGTGTTACACTGTCTCAAATCCGGGTGGTCAGGGGAAACACATATCGACGAGGGAACAGACTTTGACACAACACCGGTGCTCTCCATCGAGTGAACGCCCGTCTTGTTTTACCTCAACTGTCAGAGGACATTAGGAGAGTAAAAACGTTTTCCTCTAAGTGTAGCATAGCCGACATAAGCAACGTTAAATGCTAATACCCAAGAAAAGTACCTACATTTTGGACTTTAGTAAATGGACTAGTTATATTAAATCACTGCATTTGTATTGCCGATATTGACCCAGTAATGTGACCCACACTATAAACAAAACACGATCATTATTTGAGGTGTTTCCTTTGGTTAGAAAACACAAGAAGTCCTCCAGGAGTCAGCCTCTCTCTGAAGCCATGTATGAATAAATGCTGTTAAATGTTGTTAAATGCTGTTAATAGGTCTTCTCTCCCTCTTGGCACCCCCCCCCCATGCCATCACACTCCCTCACACACACACATACACACACACACACACACACACACACACACACACACACACACACACACCCTCCCTGCGCTTGTTTGCATGTTTATCACCACAAACCTGCCTAAATTTGTGCTGTTTATTCAGCTCATCTCTCACTCGTTGCCACACTATTTAGTCATCTGATCCCATTACACCGGGAGCCAGTGTGCACGAGAAACCTAGCATTGTTTTGACGACGACTCAGCAGACAGTGAGACTACACCTCCATCAGATAACATGTGATGCATGTGTGTAATCAATAATTAACACATAAGCTAAGAACTGTTGATTAGGAGACTCTGACTGTATCCGCCGCGGCTTTTAAAGACATTATGTTGTTTAGCTGTTACACGCTGAGGCAGATGGAGTTAGACAACTTGAGCAGGTGGTTGTGTTTCTGCTGTGCTGCGGTTTTCAGTGGTTTCCTCTGGTGATCAACATGATCATTGTGGGCACGCAGGAACATCAGCTGCGTCAACAAGTGCACGGGACAATGCGGTAATGATCCGTGCACTTATTTATAGCGTTACACGTAAGTGCTCTACAAGAATCCGAGAGACCTTTGGCAACAGGATTGTAGCTCATATTGATTTTTCTGATTGCATCCTTTAAAAAGAAATACCAACAGAGCAGATGAAAGACAGATAGAAAAACCTGTGTGTGTGTGTGTGTGTGCTGGGACTCTGTAATAGCCATAACTGGCTCCTCTCTGCACGCCACCACGCATTTAAATCGGTTAAAGTTTTAATAGAGTCTGATCAAATGAAATGTCTTCACACAGACGTGCTCCCGCAATATGTCTGAGTCTTTGATGAGATCAGTGGTGACACAAGTATTCAGATCCTTTAATTAAGTGTAGAAAACTCCGCTGCAAGAAAGAAATCCTGCATACAAAAGCCGACTTGAGTAAAAGTAGAGAAGATACTTAAAACTTCATGAGTATAACTTCAAGTATTTTTTCTGTAGATAAATGCTCCCTGTGACTGATATATTTAAAGTAATGAGATGGTCAACACTGATTCATCGGTGCATTTGCAGCATTTAACTGTTGCAGCTGGTCAAGGTGGAGCTAAGTACTGCTACAGCTGAAGGGCTCTAAGTTTAAATGCATTAATCACTTTTTTATTGACCATATGTGAGTAGATTAGAACGGGAAATTAAAACTGAGGCCTTCCCCGTCTCTCTCTATTGCCTGAGGACGATAGGTTTAAGTCGTTTAATGCTGCTGGACTGTGCATTTCTTTGTGAAAGACTCGCTTACATCAGTTTAGAAACGAGCTCCACGTTCGCCTGTGTGTCATTTGTAGACAGACATATTCTTGATTAGACGTGGTGTGCATGGTGTACAGCAGTCATTACAACAGTTTGTATATATCCACAGTGTTGAATGTTATCGAGACTACCGCCACCTGCTGGTATGGAGAGTTATCTCCTCCGACAGAGGTGCAGAAAATATGAGCTAGTTGGCCGTTGGCTGTAGTCTTTGCGGTGTGTTCAAGTGCAGCTTTTTTTGCCAGAAAAACAGGCAGCGTGAGGTGATGCAACTTGCTCTTTGATGTTGGTTTGGTGTGTCTGGGCCCCCGAGGCCCCCCCAAGAAATGATTACTGATGCAGGGAAGAAGAAATAACAGCTCAGTTCAGCTGCCAGATTTGTTCATTTTTGGGAATGTTTGCTGTTTTTGTGAAATGTTGGATAAACAACTATTTACAGTAACTGTAGCCACGTTTGCACTGTAGGAACTTCCCCCAGAGAGCAGGAACCTTCGGAGGAACTCGGTGTCAAATTAAGTTCAGGGGGGAAAATTTTTTACCCCCCAAAAAGGAAGAACTTTTCAAAAGTACAGGAACTTTGGGGGTGGGGGCTTGAAGCGCTGAACCATTTAATCGCTGTTGTATAGTAAAGTGCAAAAATGCTTTTTCATACATCTGTGGGCTATGTGTCTTTTTTTTTTGTGTCTGTTGGAAACACACACAACTAGTTTGTTGAAAAAAATTGCACTGGGACTAAAGGTTCTGGGTAGTTCGGGTGGGAATGCGGCCTATTTGTAAAGTTGGTGGACCTCTGAAACATGACAAGGAACCAGACAAGCTTTTTTGTGTTGGGTCTGAAGTTGGATTTGTTTCATAAAATGTCCTATAATTGTAGTAGATTAAAAAAAAACCCATTATGTTCCCTCTAAAATGTTGTGGCTCTGAAGTACTGTGCAGCATAAACATTCAAGCACCTTAAAAGTGCACTGAAGCACAGTACTTGAGTAAATCTTTCCCCCACTCGGTGAGAGCCGCTGTGGTTTTGTACGATCATGGTGCATTTCTGTTGAGACTGTGTGTCCGACTAATACCGTGCTTTATTGAGAGCCTGTGTGCACGCTGCCTATTTAATGTCTGGAAATGTCGCACTGCTAATTAAAAGTACACCTGCGGCTTCCTGCACCCAGTGGGATGCACTCTCCACCTCTATACTCTAATTTGCCTGGGCAATGCACAGTTTGTCTGAGTGCAAATCAACAAAGGGCTTGACTTGCACTTGTGTGGTTTTTTTTTTTCCGACCAGGAGCCGTAACCCCTCTCTCTCCCGAGGACGCTAGTAGCGCTTCGGCATTATTCGGATGTTTGATGTTGTGATTCCTCATTTTGAAAATGTGACACGACAGCCTCTGTTGGTCCTGACGGGGGATTACTGTCTCAGGTCTTTAATGTCAAGGATTTAGAGACGTGTTGATTACGGCTATGCTTCTCCTTTTCCTTTCACCTGATTATTTTATTCACTTTGTCATGAGTAGATTTTCAATTAGTTTGATGATTTGGATCAGAACATTTTAATCCTTATTTTGGAAGTCAGCCTTTAGGGACGGCTAAAGGAGAAATATACTTATCAGCTTTGTTGCTGAGAGTTAGATGAGAAGATCGATACCACTCTCATATCAGTCAGTTCAGTTTGAAGCTTCAGTCAGCAGCCAGTTATCTTAGCTTAGCATAGAGAGGGGCAAAAGCTAGCCTTGATCAGCCGGAAGGTAACAAGCACCTTGAATGCTCGCCAGTTAATTTAACTTAACTTATTTAACTGCACAAAAAACGACGTGTTAAAACGACAATTTGCAATTCTGAGTTTTCTTTTCTTGGCAGGGCCAGCGACTGTTGTATTCACATTTTGTTTTTTTGAATGGATTCAACAAAAAGGTGCTAATGGGAAGATTTTGGGACTCGGCTCGGCTTTCTGTTTCCAATGTCCAGCTAAGCTATGTTGGCTTTGATCGGAGCCACACAAATGCAGCATAACGCCTCCCTGGTGTGTGATTTTAGATAGCATGCCAGCACTGAGGAAACAAAAGAGGTGTGGCGACCGTAACATGTAGCATGTAGCTCTAATATGACATATAAAATGTGCAGTGGGCAGTGCTTCCTGAACTATGGCATACCATGGAAATAACGATTCCAGTCAATCTCGTCCTCTGCTCGAAAGTGAGCTCTCGGACCACGTTGAGAGCGTGATAAGCTGCTAACTGCTGCTAGCTCGTTTTAAGTCTCCCAACGGTGGGGCGCACAAATAATGCATATTCAAAATGTCACACACCACAAATGTAATACTACAACTAGATGATGAAGGCAAATGTGGCGTCTATTCAGTCCAATGAGAATTGCTCGCCTGGCACAGTTTTCTAGCCTCCGGGTTTACTTCCTGGTTATGTAGCCCACTGAATATACTTCATCAGGAGTGTCTCTGTCTTGCAGCTCAGCCTGTAAACTTTACTTTTGTGTGTCACTTTTTTTTTTTCAAGTTCTACAAATATAACACCTCCATGAATCAACAAATCATAATAGAAAGAGTGATAACTGACCTTGTTTGCAGATTGAGGTGTCCTGTCAACAGTTTTACAGACTTATGATGGTGCTGTATGGGTTAAATGCTGTTTGGGCCAAAGGGGAATTTTTCGCTGCAGTACCACGAGTCACCACTGGGAAAAATTGGAAGCAAGGCTGAGCGGCGTCATCGCATCCAGGTCTAAAGAGTAGCTTCATGGTCTTTGGTCTCATCCTGCCAGTTCAATCTTTCCAACCAGATGCTGATTCAGCTCTGTTCCTCCACTCAGAGGCAAAACAACACTGACCTCCCAACACATCCTGAAACCTTTAATAAATCAAACCAATTTTATTCATACAGCCTAAAATCACAATCACATTGCCTCAGGGGGCTTTACAATCAGTACAGTGACGGACATCCTCTGTCCTTAGACCCTCAATTCGAGTGAGGAAAAAACTTGCCATATTGAGAAAAAGGCAAGGCCCTGAAACAGAGCCTAACATCTCCTGGCTGTAGCTTAATATTTAATGGACAGCAGTATCGATCTCCTCCAGACAGTTTATTTTACAACATGTCAAAGAATTCCTTCTACATGTCTGACAAAGAGCTTTCAGCATCTCAAATTACGGGGAGGGAAGCGTTCGCTACTTGCGGTGAAGAACAGAGAGTTTCACGTCAGGAAAAAGTTTTTGACCACAAGCCGGCTGACAAGCGCACAACTTTCATGAAAGGAAGTAAGATGTGACGATTCCAAATCAACGGCCGAGCGTCTGACTGGCTGAAGCATCTCGGCTGTGTTTTTGTCCCGCTCTCCATGTGTTTTACATACATGTCGACAGCTCCTGAAGCTGGCTCCTAATGAATGCTTTGCAAAGCTCCTGCATTATGCAGAGGAATTTTCTGTAAAACAGAAAAAAGAAGTCCCATCAGCTTTGACTTGATAGAATGCAAATTTGTGCATTTCCCTTAGGCATTTGGGGGGAAAGTAATTAAGCAAAGGACCCTTTGTCTTCACAATGCTTTTTTAAGTCATTTCATCGCGGGATAAGAAGACAATCCGTCAAAAGGAAAAGCTTTCACGTCCTTTTCAGTGTGTTAACTTTCTCCTAATCTTTTGTTCTTCCAGACATTTTCCTCAAAAGTTTTCCGGTGCAACCAGGAGAGCTGAAGGACAACCTGTTCATCATTAACGAGGAAGACGGAGGCCTGTCTGATGAGCACATCACCTCTCTGAGGAGGTAGGAATTTGTGCCAAAAAGCGCTGATTTGCATTCACTCCCGATGGCGTGACAAGTGGAGCTGAGAGGTGAATGACTTTCTGTAGCCGGAGTCTGTGGGCGGTTCATGTGTGTTTTGAATTGGCAGAGGCAACGAACCCCTTTTTTGGAAACCAGCAGCTTAGCAAATCGTCAACAACAGATGTGAATGCAGGACGAGGAGGAACAGGGGAAACCGCAGCTAGTTCATGTGAGGAGGACGCACGGCTCGCACAGCAGTCATTCACGGTGTTCTAACACTAAAGAGCAGATGCCAGAACCTTTTACCAGAGCAGCTTACTAATAAAAGTTTTATCTGGGGTTATTTACGGAGATGGAAACTATCGACATGCCCTCAGGAATATGAGACTGAAAGTGGGTAAAATGCTTCCTGATTCTTTACCTGCAATTTACTCAGCGGCCTCGGAGGCTGACCTCCTGGAAGGCGAGAGTGATCTAATGTGCTGTGTGGAGGATTTTATTTATTCCATGAAAACATAATATATATTTTAATGCGCCGTGGTGTAGGCCTGAGGAATACAATCTCTGAAAGAACCACTCCCAACAGGTGCTGCAATATTAATGACCGGTGCTACTCCAGCGGCACGTGGCCCGGCTCATGAAAAAGTGAACGCCTCGGGGTTTGAGGTCAGAAATGACGGAGGCAGGAAGCCCAATTTAAGACAGGCGGGGGTCAAATTCAGTGCGAGCGGGTAAATAGCCGCTCCCATCAGCGTCTCGCTGCTTTATAGAAGCTGACGAGGACCATCAGCGCTATTTGGCTTTTAATCACTCGCCTTTCTCCAGGGCACGGGGAATCCGTGCGATGGCATCAGACCCGAGGGAGGGAGGTAAAAAAAAAAACATGCGATGATATGAAGAGGCGAAGGTCAAAATGAGAAAGTGTTTTCTGATAGAGAAAGGAAAACATCCACAGTCGTGACATACATTTTTAAACAGATCTATAGATCTAGAGTTAAGTGTGGTTGATTAATAAGGGCATTTACATTTAGGCTCATTAATGTTATTGGATTTTTTAGAGGGAAATCAGGTGGTTCAATAGTGCAGACGAGGAAAACAACCGCATAGTTTAAATGTATTAACTTGCCTTAATTCATAGTCGGCCCAACAGAGATGCCAGACGCAGCAGCCGTGAACTGTCAGTGGCTTTTTATCTGTGCTGCTCCTCACCTTTCAACATCACACCACATAAAAATCAATGAACTATACAATATGGATGAATGCAATTCTTGCACACGGGTTGCAGTACTATCAATAATACCAACATCAGTGAAATCAATCGATTCTGAATATAAAGTTCAAGAGTAATTTACACATCAGAATGCCTATAAGATGTGAGTCAGCAGCAGAAATCCAACCCATCACTGTATATACAGTCGACTGTACAGACACTATACACCTCCAACATGCACTCTTCCCCCTCATCGATAAAATATTCAGTGTGGCACCTACAGACTTCGGCTCTGGAAGGGAAAGTTTCTGCTTTCTGAGATTGTTGTCAAGCTTTCCTGTATTCTCCGTGTCCAGGTTTCTTGCTCTGTGTTTATTCTTAACCACATGACCGCTTCTTTCCAGTCTGATGCGGAGCCTCAGAGCAAAAATATAATCAATATTTCATAATGACAATGTATCAATGACTCTGTGTAATGTGAAAGGGGTCACGCACAAGGGTGAAGTCTCCGAGCTCTACAAGCTTAAAAGGTTTTTTTTTGGTTTTCTCACTCGGAGCGTGAACACTGGACACAAACGCGACCTCATATTGATGCGTCTATTGCTCTGTAACTGCTAACAACTTAGCCATATCAACATCTAAGGTGGCACTATTTAACCACCTTAACCGCAGATATGTTGGATTTGAGGTCTGGTTATTTTGGGGCATAAAAACACTCGGTTAGAGTTGGGGAAAGATTGTGTTTTCGGCTTAAAATACCCACTTTTGTTGCCACAAAGATGACAGGAAAATGTTCCGACAGTCGCTTTAATGACCCAGTTTTGCCAAACAGCGGTCTGTTTCACCTCGCCGTCACCTCTGAGACAGAAATTTGTTTTGATGAGCCTGTAACCAAACCCACATGCAAAGTCACAGGACTCTGGGTCACACCTGTACATCAGTGCAGCAAGGTGAGAAGTTAAACCATTGGAGAGCAGCGAAGAAAAGATTTTCAAGTAGTGTTTAGTTGAACACCTCTGGCACTGTTTTAGTGATTACACACCATACAAATTAACTCAAATCTATATGCCAGATTTAGCAGATGTGAGATGTGCTCCACGGATGAGATGCCTGGAGAGAAACGGCTCGCTGGTTAGATGAGATTTCCCCGTTGTGATATGATGCACTCGTCTATTGACAGATCTACCTTCTCGTAGTTTCATTGAAATGCAGAGACAATGGAAGGAACGAGACCATTAAAGCCTGAAACTTGGTTAGGGTTAGGAAAAGATCATGTTTTAATTTAAAGCAGCAATATGCTGTGTGATTTGACACCCCTCAGTTTCTAAGTGTAACACGACTGCTGTAAATACAAATCCAGTGTTTCTGTAACAATATTATCGGCTGTAATGTCAGATAAGATAACTAGCTTAGTTAGCAGTAGTTATATTAGCGACGAGTAACGCTATCCATCCATCGGGAAACTTCATCATCAGGATGATTTTGAAGTCATTTTAAGGTAAAAAAGTTACATATTGCTGCTTTAAAAACATATGTTAGTTGCTACAAACACGACGTGAGATGTCCTGAGGTCTTCTTAAAAATATGCACTGGTTTCACACTTACAAATGTCTCACAGTCTTGAATAGTGGTCACTGGCTTGGCAGCCTTCTCCATCCCCTGATATGAAAGTCAATATGATACTTCGGCTTATGACACATATTAATGTGAACCTATCAGTGGTGGGCAGAAATGGTAATTGCCAAAAACTGTGTGGGTGTTGTTTGATCAGTTCTGAGTCAAATGTTGCTGAATTTGTGCTCAGAAATATGTTAAATCATTCTTGGCAACGGAGCCCTACCCTCTTCAAATCAGGGTGACGACAGGAAAATAAACCACAGGAATCTTAAATGTGAACAATCTGATTGAGAAAATACATTTTCAAGACCTTAAAGCATTTTAAAAACAGGCCTAGCTTCTAAAAGTGATATTATTATGCTTGTTTTTATGTTCAAGGTACGTCCCCACCATGGATGACGTGGAAATGTACAAATCCCACAAAGGACCTGTGGAAGAACTGCACATTGTGGACCGCTACATGATGGAGGTACAGTTTTTACAGATTCTTTTAGGTTTGACCGTGACCTCGGCACAATTTAATGAAGCTCCTCATGTTTGTTGAATCTTCACTCACCTGCCTCCTCCTCCTCCTCCTCCTCCTCCTCCTCCTTCACACACACTGTGGTTGTCATGACGAGCTCTTAGCATTCATGTGGTTTTCACTCTCACAAGCACGCCTGCGGTCGTATGACCAGTGTGTGGTTGGCTAAAGGGCTGCAGGAAGATCACCCTACAGTGCCATTCAGGAATATTTAACACCAGATAAGAGATTTCATATGTCTGATACAGGGCGGCATCTCCTACAACCTTCTGGAGAAGCATGCCTTCTGTGTTTGACTGCAGTCGCCCTGAATGCTGCTGAACACACAACACAATCAATCCTCTTTAATGCTGCCACTTAAAGCAAATATTCAAATACTGCACTTAATACGAGCTGAAACTGAAACTCTTAAGATTAAAGGTGATTGCTCTCTCTTTGAGGGTTTCTTTCAAAGAATAATGTTCTGCAATTTTCAGTCATTTCACACATTTCCCCCCAGAAAAACATTAAATTATTAAAGCAAATGAAAGGGCCGACACATTCGTTTTCGAAGCGTCACAGTTTAACAATCTTTGGCATCGTTATGACTCAGAGTTGGAGCGTTTCCTCCATGAGCCGTATGGGATTGTCAGTCTCTGCTGCTGTCTGTACCACACTGTCGATGTGGCTGATCCACCACTTTGGTCCAGAAATTGCTAAATGGATTTCTGTGACATATGAGTGGCCGTTATGGCCAAAAATAGATTCGAATGAATCGCGATCATGATCCGCGATTAAAACTGCTATAGTTTTTTCACAATTTTGAAATACACTGTAAACTATAGCCAGACCAGAAAAAGCCTATGAATTTCTGTATTTCAGCATATCACCAGAGTAACCACTAGCTGCTGCTAACTGTAGCTGCAGTTGGCTAGTTAGCTCAGTTAGCCGTGCAGCTAGCGGACCCATCGTAGATACTGTATATACTCAACCCAGACTGGGGGCTTGGAGAACTGGGGGAGTGAGCTTTGGATGCCTGGGTGGAGAAAGATTTCAAGGTCACGACGTCAAATAATTAATTCTTCAAATTCTGTTGTTAATTTGACGTATTTTTTGTAATATTTTACACTAACATTCTTACATATTGGATCTTGAAGATAGTTGTGTTTTGGCACATACTCCTCATCTCCCATGTTGCGACAGTAGCTGTTGCTGTTCAGCTTGGAAATGAGATCAATCATTGTCGAGATCTATTACGTTAACTTGACGTAACTTTCTGGTTTCTCACCACTTTTCCCTCTTTGTACAACTGCACCTGACTTCCTCCTTTGCAGCTGTATTAATTATTGCAGCCACTGGAGGGCGCCACCTTACAAGAAATGTAAAATATGGGTCGTAATAACCTGCTTTCACTATCGACCTATATGGCTGTGTGGGTGGGTTGTGAATATTATACCTGCTAACATGTGTTCACGTTGTGAACACAAGTGTGCTAGCACTCTTGCATTAGCACCCCTGTGCCAGCGTACAGCCTCAAAGAGCTTCTAGCACGACTGTAGACTCTAAGGTCTTGTTTCCTTCAGACCCTGTATCTGTATAACAGCTCTGAATAATCACTTTCCTCTCAGGCTGTCTGTGGAGGCATCTGAGGACGGATTCTCTGTCATTTGAGAGATCTGTCAATATATTAGCGTTGAAGTGCTGACCTTTTCCTCCAGATAAAACAAATCATAATCACGCTTTGGGAGGCTTCATCCTGTTACGCTACACTGTACATGAGCTCTGTGTATGTTCCTAAATCACGCCTGTCCTGCTTTTCTCCTGCTCGGTACCAAAGCATGAAGAATTCCTTTTTATATCTTAAATTTGACGAACAAGACAAGTTTCCAGTTAAAGATCTGAGAAGTGAAATGTTAGGAAATGTGCTTACTTTAAATGCAGCGACTAACGTGTGAATACAGTTTTAGCCAAGGAGGAGTAAAATTATAACAGTGTTACCTTGGCGTGGAATCAGTGTGATCTGTTAACCTCCTCCCCCCCATTACAAAACATAAATGTGTCAGAAAATGTGATAAGGAGAGAAAATGGATCTTCTGAGTGTGGAGGATGACACATACTGGCACATTTATTTTTATAAATAGCCAAATGATTACACGGCCTTGATTTCTATCACTAATCCTAATATCTCTTCTTAACCATCCGTCAGACCGAGTGCCCTTTGGCTTTTGGGAGATGGCACCTGAGCACGAGCGAGATGGTCTGACAATGTGGAGTGATTTATTAGAGGTTACCCCGACTCAAAGGTCGACTAGGCAGCTCAGCCAATCGTTTCGAGGTGTCAAGCCTTCAGTTTCTCTATTAAATCAGCCCGTCGACAGGCCCGCAGCGCTTCACTTTTGCCTGAGGTTATCTCGCCAAAGAACTTGAGCCATGCGAGAACAAACTGCAGCCATCCGATGACTGTATCTTATTGCGGCATCTCCCTGCAGCGCCGCTTTTTTAAATAATTCTGAATAATCACATGGAAATAGGTTGTGTAATGATGTGATAATTGCGCTCTCTTCTGTATACACACAGCCCATTACGCTCACATCCTCTCTCTCCGCTACAGATGTGCAACGTCCCCTACCTGAGCACACAGCTCGACCTGCTGCTGACTCTGAGAGAGCTACCGACCGGCATGAGCGACCTGCAGCCGGTGAGTTTTTACTCGATTCACCTACGGAGTCCAACCAAAGGTCGAATCAGAGGTTTTTAAAGTTTGTTCCATTCCTACTAAGCTGAAAAAGGGTAAAACCGCAGCCTCCGCAGCACATGGCGGGGCACGAAACATGCAAATTTATTCCATAATGCAAATGCTAATGTTCAGTTACATCCCGGCTTGAGACATAAATGAAAAGACCATCTGGAAACAAACTGACATTAATACATAAAAGCTTTTTTCCCTTCAGTTGGAGCTTTGTGTTTGAAGTGGTAGGTGAAGTAGTTTCTTTTCTATTTGCCTGATGGTTAAGAGTCTTGAAAACAGAGAGGCATGAGAGGCACTTTAAGACACCTCGCTCCGTTTGATGAGGGAAGAAAAAATATGGATCTTAATCAAATCAGGTTCCATTTTTCTGTGCAAAGTTTTTACATTCATCAGAAACCCACTTTGGTTTTCACTTTGGAGAGGAAGGATTCATCAATTCAACTTCAGAAAAACTTTTGGTAAAAGACAAACACTCTTAAATGCTCAGTATGTCACTTCTCCCACTCTCTCAAACAAAACATTGAAAGCAAAAGATGGGGTCTGATGATGTCATGACGTATCGTGGGATCGTGGGAGTTGTTGTCTTCACTGTTAAACAACCACAACTACAGATGAAGATCTACCTGAGGCGACTCTTTAAAAATGTTATGTTGTGTTGTGACAGCGCTGCGCTTCAAGTCTGGTTAGGTTTTGGCACAGAAACCACTTGGTTATGGTTAGGAATTCATGTTTTGGCTAAAATTCCAACTTTGGTCGCCTCAAAAATGGCTGAAAAAGGCTTTGTAGCCGAGAAAACGGCTTGAAATTGTCCTGATGTCTCGTTAAAAATAGTTGGTGTTGCATGCCTGACAAATGTCCCGACATTTCGTCTAATATATCCTGTTTTATTGCCACGAAGACGGCTTGAAAACAAAACATCTCATCAAAAATAACTGTTTTTTTCGCCATAAACACAGCTACCAACATCCTGTTAAAAATACTTGGTGGTGTTGTTACCAACACGTCTGGAAAATGTCCCACGGTTCTGTAAAATTATGCAGTTTGTTGCCACAAAGGTTGCTTTAAAATGTCCTCACATCTCATTAAAAATACCCAGTTTTGTCACCTCAAACATGGCTAGAAAATGTTGGGACATCTTGTTAAAAATATACTGTTTGATTCAACAAAGATGGCTTGAAAATGCCCTCACATCTCATTAAAAATAGCCAGTTGCTCACCATCAACACCTCTGAAAAATGTCACCAATAACACCCACTTTAAAAAGCAAAATAAGAAAAAAATGCACAAAATTACAATATAAATGTCAGTTATCTATTAGCTTATTTTTTTCTTAACCTTTCCACATGTCGCCTAATGTTTAAGGCCTGGCAGTGCAGCGGATATCACAGGTTCATCATTAGTCAGACTAATCGTTAGCACTCTTATAGATGTCTGCAGTTTATTGGCATGGAGGACTGCAGGGTGTGAAGATATTGCAGTCAGTCGAGAATACCTCCCAGCTCTTCTGTTCTTTTTTTCATGTGATTCTCTCAAGCTTCTGTTCCTTTCAGCATCAGTGCTTCAGCCCTAATCTCCTGTCTGCTGACTGTCTGAGAATGAGGAGAAACAATGGATAAGAATGATGGCACTGTAATCCATTGACTGTGACAGCAATTTTTCTTTGTCTAAAACGCGGAGAGAAACATATCGTGTGCCAGCGAGATGACAAGACAAGAAAGATTAGCAATTTCATTAAGTTTCAATTTACTCTTGGCTTTCTCTCCCCGATGTTGTTTCTCTTCCTACTTGTGACTTGAGATTTATTAAAAAAAAAAAGAAAAAAGGCCACTTTTAGATCAAACTTTGGTATTTACGTTCAGGTACAAGAAGCATTTTGCTTTCTAATCTACTCTCGACAGCGGAGTGTGGCCCCGTCTCACAATAAAACATGTTCAAACATGGAGAGGTCGGGGTCCTCCCTGTTGGACAATACTCTAAATCCTTTGATTCTCTGACACCGCAGACTCCTTAAAGCCTGAACATTAAGGAGGATTTACCTCGCCGACTGACAAGACGGGGCTCAAGGAGAGAAAATGGAGAAGTCACCAACTGGGAGATGTTTCTCACCTAAGATGTGCACTGCCGGTGACACTGACAGGTTTTACGATGCATTATCGACTGTTTACCGTGCTCTGTGTGAAGCCGTTTCCAAATATAAATATGAGGCAAACACACAGAGGCAAAGTCAGTGATGCGGTAGACAGGAAGAAGTGCTCAGGACTGGGAGGTGTACTGTGATGTACTGTGTGGAAAAAACTAAATGTTGCTTTTTCAGCAGTTTTGTCGATCGCACCTCCTTTTTCCAATTAAGTCACAATGAAACTAGAGTTAGAAAATCTTTAGCTTTTGCAGCTTGACGGAGGTGAAACAGAAAATGTAGCTGCTGGTACACAAGAGGGATTTCAAAGTCAAGTCCCTCAGATTTGATTGCACAAAAATGAGTGTGGATGCAAATACGGAGCGATATGTAGTGAGATACTGGGCTGTAGATTTGTTGGCCTTCATCTCGCCCTGGTTAGGTCCCTTAAGAAAGCTTCTTCTCTGTGACAGAAGTTAAACAGACATGCATTTGTTGAACCGGCCTGTCTTCAGCCAAGTTTTTTATTTGTAAAACTAAAAAAATACTGTTTGAAAAAATGTCTGAGAAAGCATAAAGCCTCACCTTTGTGTCGAGCGTCGGAGTGTGTTCTCGAGTGTGGAATGGGCTCATTGTCGGCCCTCAGCACGTCAGCCCGGCGCCGCAGAGATTTGCATTTCCATCTGAACAAGGCTAACCGCTTGAAGGTGTGTTTGCAACTGATGACGTGCTCGGCTTGGCGTGCTTCAGAGGAGCGACTGTAAACACTCTTCCTCCCTGCAGCACCATCAGAAAAAGCCGCTCCATTGATTTGGTGGCACGTTTCGTTTCCTAAAATTCTTCACAATAAAACTCCTCCGTTATTTCAAGGGTTTTATTATGAAGCAGCAAAATCAAGAAATTCCTGCACAGAAATTAGATGAGTCTCCTAGCTGTTGGTAGCTAGCGGGAGAGCTAACACAACCGAGTCATCAGTGATAAATTGTCGCCAGTTAACGATAACGCAAACCACTGACAAACACTGTCCGTGTCATAGGCTACCAATTACACGTCTATGACCTGACTGTCTTAATCTGGAGGTGGAGAGGATGGTGGTGTAGTTAGCAGAGAAAGGGCTGCCAGGACAATGGCAATAGTTCGAGATTGGGTTTAAACATTAGCGTGACACCTCCAGGTGTTTCTGAGGAGACTGTGAGACAATTTCTAGCCATGTTTGTGAAGTATTTTGAGCCAAAACATGATCTTTTTCAAACCCTAACCAAGTGGTTCTTGTGCCTAAACCTAACCAGATCATCAGCACAGCGATGTCACAACATGAAATAGAAAATGGAACCGAAAGAAACGCAAAGTTGCAACACAAAGAGATGTAAAGTCGGGAATTATGCGTATGATTTGGACGGGCATGCTTTGTTAAGTCTGGTTAACTTCCTCACCGCCGTGCACAGCAAGGACACCATCCAGGACCGTCTCTGATGGCGTACGTCTTGCCCCCACCCACATTGTTAAATCGGGAAATGGTGGAAGAAGGAAAACAACATCAGACTTTAAATCTGTTTGATAATAATTGTATATAGATGTAGATAATGATTTACTTTTTTAAAGCAACGATATGTGGCGTCCCAGAGAGACATAGTCGATTGTAGAGTCTCATCCCTGGATAGTCAAATACTGAAGCTTTGGATTGGCAGCTCTGATCGCACGGCGACCCAAAGCATCAGTATTTAATGAGCTGTGGACTCAACAATCAACTCAACTCCAGGACTTTCACATTTTGTTGCTTTAAACTTCCATACTAAAACCAGATGCCACGAGCTGAGCTGTTTCAATTATGTCCCATACAAACTACAGTGGTTTTCCATTATTGTGCAGATGGTCCTGTGCAAAGCTATTCTTAAAACGGGAGCATATGGTGGGAGTGATGTTGCAGGTTGGCATGGACCTTATTTTGAAAAGCTAACTCTTTACGATTCCCACAGCTTCAACTCCTTTATCCTCCAGCACACCATTTGGCAAAACCTAAAATCCCACTTTCTTTTTTCAGTATGATTTCCATATCCAACAGTGCCGGTTCAGAACTGGTTAAACAGGGAAATTGTGCAATATTCTAGAGGGATATTTGTTCTTGACACAATTACATACTAAATAATAATCCTGCCGAACAACGAAGCCCTGATTATTCATTTTATGAGGTCAAACAAGGTGCTGTGTTGTGAGATGGCTGTTTTATCTTTAAAATGTAAAATACCAAAGCCTTGAGTTATTTTTGGTCCACACTCTGTCGGCACACAGAGCCCCAGAACGAGCTTCAGCCTTATTCCACTTAAATTTCACAGCCGTTGTCTGAAGAAATGAATGCCACAGCCTCCGTGCAGCTGGATTACAGATCAAAAATGACTTTGCTCTGTGCCTTCTGTGTTTGTCTTCCAGCTGATTAACCAGAAGATCAGAATGTGCACACAGCTGAACAACTGCAGGTCATTTGTATCCGTGCTGGAGTACCTCCTCGCCATTGGCAATTACCTCAACGAGAACGCCAAGAAGGAAAAGGCCAAGGGATTCCGCCTCTCCTCCTTAGCTAAAGTATGATTCCACCACTGCTGCCTGACCTTTGATTGAGTTGCGGCCCGAGGCTAATAAGACTACTCACTGAGATACACAGCGGGGGGCTCCTTGTCTTTCAGCTGCTTCCTGTGTCGGTCGCTCAGATCCTCGAACACAGTCCTCCTGACAGGTGTGATGGCGTCGCTACCTGGAGGAATTAAACTTTGCGCAAAGCGCGGCCACTCGTGGGTGAATCTCTCAGAAATGAACATCATTAAGTGCAGTCAGTCGGAGCAAAACGTCTGCGCCTGTTTTCTGGTTTATTTAAAGGAACGGTTTGACCTTTTAGGAAATACACTTCTTGCCAAGAGTTGGATGAGAGGATTGAAACCTTCCCATATTTGTCTTAGATTTAAAAAAAATGTTAATGTCCCAAGAGAGGCAACTTGTGGGACAGACGCATTAAAAACACAATAAAACAACAGTAGCTAAAAATAATCTGTAGCAGCCATCATCAATGTCACCACAGTCCAGGCAGACATTTAAAGTGCATGTCAACAACTATCATAAAACAGTGTCATGAAAATGAGCCGCATACTGCACATCCCGTATGTATCCACTTATTTCACATCCCTCTGTCCGTGAAAAGTATTCCCTCGACTCCTATAGGTCGAGTCAAGTCGTCACGCAACTGGAATCAGCAAGGTTTAGCTTATAACGCAGGATATGGGGGGAAACAGCTCGCCTGGCTCCGTCCAAACTTGGGTTGGGCGATATGATGGTATATACCTGTCGAGGATATTGGCAACGCACAGCGGGAGCTACTCCTTAAGGCCTTGGCACACCAAGTCTGCTTTTTTCTGTATGCTTTCTTAAGCCCGTCTTTGGATAAAAAACGAGACAAGACAGAGTCATCAAACAGTGAAGGGGAGAAAAGGAAAAGACAATCGCCTACTAGGTCCATGAAATCCTGAAAACAAGACAAGATCAGCGAGATCAGGTCGTATTTATTTTTAAAGAGTGTGCAAAGGCCTCCAGTGTCTCTGCTGTAAATTGGCTAATGAAATAGACGTGCAAAGTGAAATTGTCTTTTAAATTGACAGACTTCGTATGTCATATACATAGAATCAAAAAATGATTGGTAACGCACCTCTAAATTGCTTTTGCCAACGGTCACAGAAGAAGAGTAACAAGACAAACGGAGGAGCAGTGAATTGGTCCGGCACATAATCTCTGTCGAACCACAGCGTGGTGTTTTCACACCTTGTGTTTTTTATACAGAGTAAACAAACAAGACACAGCATGTTAATGAGCACACTTTAGAGGTGGTTTTGTTTCCTTCTGACGGAGCCAGGCCAGCTGTTTCACCCTGTTTCTTGTCTTTGTTCTAACCGAAGCTGCTGGATGTAGCTTCTTATTTACCGTACAAACAAGCGTGTTCTCAATCTTTTCATCTAACTCTCGGGAACGAAGCGAATAAGCATGATCCCTAAAATCCTAAACTATTCCTTTAAACGTTCAGCAGCCGTCGGATGTTTAGTTTTAAGTGTTGTCTGGGGTTCGTGCGAGTATTTTCTGCCTTTCCCTGAATTTAGTTTGAACCACTCCTCCGTCTGCTGGGAAGGTTTTAAGGGGCAGTGCGCTCTTGGCACAGAAGTAAAACGTCCTCTGCTCCGTTAATGAAGCCGAGGCCTCGTGTTCCCTCAGAGGTGTTTCCAGGTCTAATTGAGAGAAGTAAACTGTTGCTGCTTCAGACAGACTCTCATCAAATTAATGGCCGGCTGCTTTCAAGAAAAATGTATCGAATTCATCTCAGTTTTGCTTTTTTCTTGCGCGCATCAATACTTGGTGCATGTCTTGGGTATATGTGATCCAGAGAGACGGCAGGAGCCTTAAATTGGTAAACAACATAACCTAGAAAAAGACCATGAGTGTTTATCACTGGATGAGAGAGAGGTCCTTCTCGCATTTCAATTATATAGTGCAACATGGCTTGAATTGTAAAGTCATAATAACCCTTTAATACAAATATATTAAAGCACAGATACTGCTGCTGTAACTAGTTATGAGTCATAATAAAAAAGCTATCAGCTGTCAATCAGATGAATCTGTTTTTTGACTGAATTTTACTATATACAAATCAAATGGTAAACTATTAACAATATGAACAAAGCAAACTGTGAACAGAGAAGTATTTTAACTAATTTACGTATGAAAAAGTGCTGAGATAATTACAGACGTTTACTGTAAAGTTGGCAACAGAAGCTAAAAGGCTGTGCAGCTCGAAAAGCTGATAAACGTCACACCAGAGGGCAAAAAAAGAGTAGCGGTACAACAAAAGTGTAATAATAGCCCCTGAATTGTATCAGAGTAGAGGTATAAAGTAGCAGAAAATGAAAATACTCAAGTACGGTACAATAATACAGCAGTATAAGTCAAGTTATCAAGTTAAAATGTTACTTTGGTAAAGGTGACAGTCACCAATGCCGATATTACTTGTATCTGATATTAAATGTGCTTAAGTATCAAAAGTAAAAGTAAAATTATACATATATTTACATGTAGGTATGCGCATGTATGTACTGTCTATGGGTCAACCGATTATTGGATCAGATATTCAACTTTCTTCGGACTACCAGAATCAGTTTTTAAACTAAAATCTCATTGCTGACCAAACAAACTCATTGCAGATGCAGCTGTGAAGTCTGTCTTCTCACCGGCAACACAGCAGGCACCAAACCAATCGGCAAAATCTCAATAATTCAACATGATGTAAACTGGTGATATATGATGAAAAATCACAGAAAAAGACTAAATTACAGGTGTTCAGACTCACTACCACCTACTGCCGCACACTGAGCTGAGTAAAGGAGAGTAAAGGACTCAGACTCCCTTAAAAGAAACTGAAATTTGTGTACTTCGATCTTGTTTAACATAAAATCCTGATTTCATGTTTGAAAAGACCATTTTCAGACAAGGTTAGGTATATATTTCATAAGAAATTTCACCTGCAAGCACTTCAAGTAGTGGAAAATGGAAATGATTATGTAAGTACCTCAAAGTACAGTACTTAGGTAAGTGTACATGTACTCAACACTCAACACACAACATATACACACAGTTTACAAGCCGTTTTACACGTAGCTTCTGATGCAGGAGTTTACATTTGTGTTCACGCTCACGGGAAGGTATTTCAAATAGAAATCCCAAGGTTGACGATATAAACAGACGACCCGAGGGGGATGCAGAAACAGAATCTATGCATTGTCATCCTATCTCTCTATGGCCTTCAGCTATCACAACACACACTTGTCTTGTTTCCTTTATTGTCTTACTATACGTCCTCGAGCTGTGTAGCAGGAGACTACAGGGTAGTAGTCACCCTCCGCTTTATCCATCTTTTCTCCATCCACAGCTCTCCCAGTTACGTGGGAGTGACAGGAAGTTCACCTTGCTCCATGCCCTTGTGGAGCAGATCACGTTGCATGAACCGTGCCTGGCCACTTTTACCGAGGAGTTGGCAGAATTTGAAACTGTCCCTGGAGGTATTTGCTAATCAGGATTTCATCAAAGCTGTAAAAAAAAACCTGTGTGGTACTTTTCAGTTGTGGTCTGTTAAGTGAAACGTGCATTTTTCTTCTTCTCCGTCTTGGATAGCGTCCATCAAAGGCCTGACCGCAGAAGTGGACGGTGAGTAGATCACATTTTACGTTTTGCTGAGATCGCTGTAATACTCCACTGTTTTGTGCCAACGCAAGTTATTTGAGAGGAAGCGTGATTGTAACATTTACTGGATCTTTCCATGATCGTAGTTTCAGCGTACTCTGTTGAAAACACCATGATCTCATTGTCTAGGGAACATATGGGCTCAATCCAATATATTGTCTGTATGATGACTTACAAGCAGTTGCCACAAGCACAAATACCGCACATCACCGCGTCACCCAGGAGACAGCATCTGATTTAAAGCAGCTATTTGCTTCAGTGGTCAAATATGATGGATGGTAATCAAAAGTGTGTGTGTGTGTGTGTGTGTGTGTGTGTGTGTGTGTGTTTCAGTCCTGAAGAACGAACTGCAGAAAGTCATTCAGTACAAAAAAACATCCAAGAAGAGAAATGCCGGAGTTCAACGGCTGAACTTCTCCAAAGACCTGAAGGTGAGCTGGTGAATCTTTGTTGTTTTATTATTTATTTATGCGTTCATTTAAAGGGGCAATGTGTCTTCTTGTAAACAAACACAGTATTGACTGCGCTCATTGTTTCCTGCACAAATGGATCTGGTTACTAGCTGCTTCGTTTTCATCAGCCGCTGGTCTTTTCTCTCCTGTTATTGGCACACTGCTGCCCTTTATGAAGCATTATGTAAACAAATACAAATACATTATTTGGATATGCACAGGTAATGTCCTCCGAGCAGCATCCACATTTTTGCAGTGATATTTTTCACACCCTCCTCCCCAGCGACCTGTCTGGGATTGACACAATCATCTCACCGCCTCTATTCACACAGGCCACATATACGCTGATAACGCAGCCATTTAAAACTAGAATGGCACTCAGTAGAGTGTATACCTCTGCCAAACAGTTTGCATCAAATTGTCCTCACTCATAGATACCAGCCACCTAAATTCTCCCGATATTTCTTTTCATCAAGATCCATGTCTTATTCCCTGAGAAATTAACGAAAATGTTGAAAAAAACCTTATCCTGCTAGGTAAAAGAAATTGAGAAAAAGTTCCTGCCTCCGTCCCTTTATCTGGATCTGCACCAAAAGTTAATGGGGTCCATTCTGGGCCGAGATCCTTCCTCCATCCGCGTTTCGTGGAAATCTGTTTGGTAGTTTTTGTGTTTTCCTGTTGACAAACCAACCAACCAACAAACCAGCAAACAGACACGGGTAAAAACACAACTTCCTTGGCGGAGGAAATTATAGAAAAAGCCAGTCTCTTATGACTTCCAGACCTCGGCTCCTGTGCATCAGACAAAAGTAATCCAAGTGATTGTTGTCCTTATGGTGCGAACAGGAGATGCAACTTACCAAAGCAATGGAGGTCTGCCAGAATGTAACGAACAGGCTGTGGGCTTAAAACACAGACGGTTTGATGTTCAGACTTTCTGTGAGCTTCGTTAACACAGCTGTTATTTTACCCTCATGATCTCTGACGTGAAGACTGGTGCTTGGAAAACTGAGGAGCTGAAGTTAGTTTAATATTAACAAACTGCAAATCAAGAGTTAATTAAATATAAGTTAATGTTTATTTGACTATTAACAAACAATCAAAAGCTTTAAAGTAATAATCTCAAAGATTTTCATGATTTTCAAGATTTTCGATGAACGTGAAACTAAAAATTAAACTGAAAAAAGGTGCACATCGCTTTCATGTGGTGCTGTTATGGAGATGTGATGGATCTCTGGGAAGCAGTGAGGTCCAAAAATACACCTGTAACTGCCACTTTAAAATCTGATTATTACGCAATTATTTGATATAAAGTTGCAACTGATGTGTATACTACTTTGTAAATGGTCAATAAACACTGTGCAGTATCTGTAAACATTACTTGGATGGCCATTATAAAGTTCCAGCTGATGTTTATAAACCTTTACGGTTGCTTAATTAATGGTTAATAGTATATAACTGTTTAACAGTTGCTTTATTAATGATGTTATTGTAAGTTTTACCCTGGGCTTTCTTCTATTGTAAACACAGCCTCCAGTTTCATGAAAATTCCCAAAATATCAAACTATTCCTTTAAATCACTCCTACAGTCGACTTCACAAATTATTAAAAAGCAGCTGTATCATACAAATGAGCGTGTAGGTGTTTTTTATTGCAGGTGGCCCTAAACTACATTTCAGAACTTCCCTTTTATTCTAAACTTTCAACATGTTTTTAACTAATATATAAAGTGTATACTGGTCCTGCAGGAGGCTCTGCAGAGTTTAACCCCTCAGCGACAGCAGTGTAGTTTGAGCAGTGTTCGACCTAATGAATGAACAGACTCAACAGGATTTCCTTGTGCTTTTTTTCTTTCTTCTCCTTCTATCCCCCAGATGACAATTGAGAAATACAACACGGATCTCTCGGCATTGACGAAGACGTGTGAGGAGATGAAGAAACTCTACTCTGTCACGCTGGTAATCCTTGAGTTATTATTTCAATATCTCTTTTGTACAGCCTCAGAGATGGATCGTCCTCAGCCCTCAGTAGCGTATAGATGGCCCTCTTCAATTATTTGTCATCGTATCTCCCCACCCTACGCTGGGAGAAAACGTATAATTCAAAAGGGAGAAGTCCCCAAGGTTACTTCCTTTTTTTTTTACACAAGGACATAGTGCATCTTATATATATAGTGTGCGTGTGGCCGCGGCTTCCGCATCATTTAACGGCGAGCACCGCTGATTTGCAGCTCTGAAAGATGCTGTACTTACTCCTGCGGATAATTTTTTTTCAGGATTGGTGAGCAATTGCCGCCGTCTCCTGTAGCCAGAGAGTGTGAGAGACAAGTTCATCCTGACCCTTGATGTGCGATCTCACATCAGAGAATGAACGGTCTAGACATGATTAAAAATGAGAAGCTTGAAGAGCACCCCGGTGGGGTTTCTGATGTCGTTATTTATTTTTTATTTTTTTTGTAAAACAGCAACGTATTAGCCTACAAGGACACATACAGGAAAGTTGTGGTCGATTGCTTTAATAGAAAAGTAGTTGAAGGAAGCTTTTTTGTTCTACTTCTTCTTTCTTGACGTCTCATTTTAAATATATTGCTCCTCATTTATACTTGAGCTATTTATGATTTAAGTTCTCACTGATGTTGACTGGACTCTGGGACCAAAATGATAATATTGTTTAATGAGTACAGAGAACTATACTCGCCTTCAGCGTCAGATCTCTCATATAGAAAATTCCTCTGCCTCACATATCATCAGATTTATTGGAGCTACTGGTCCCTGTGTATTCTTTTATCACATCGTCTATAAAGGGGGACGTTTTCTTTGCTCGCTAACCTGGTTAGATTAGGTTTATAGAACTCAAGCCTGCTTTTGACATCTTAACAGGTGCTACATCTTTTTTCTTATAGAGTCCCGACTGAAAACAATCAATACAAAAGTAGTGCTTATTTTCTCACCCTTCCCACATCTCTATGGACAATCCATCATCGGAGAGAGTCCACTCACCCTTCCCTCTGTGTTTCGGCGCTGAGATATTATAGTGTGAGCTATGAGCTTTAGGCCTGGTAGGGAATTGTGTTATATTAGACCCACAATTAGATTCTCGTGCACTGCAAACTTTTTCCACAACTTGCACACAAGTGAGTGAAAAAGGGAGGCTGGGGGATAATGTGCTGTAAAGTGAGCGCACGGAAATAATAAGGATATCGTTCTGATGCTCGAGCGCCGTTTTCACAGCCGAAAGCACCGTTGGCGTCCGCTCTCCAACTGTCTTTATTTACATCTCTTCTTTTGTGACCGTAGATTTAATCTACAAGAGGTAATAAGTAAAGGAATAATAGGAATAAGTCAACATTTTGGTTAAAAAATGCTGATTTCTCGCACAAAGTAAGATCACACGACTGTATGGTCAAAATGAAGCCAGTAGCTGGTTAGCTTAGCTTAGCATAAAGACTGGAAACAGGGGGAAGCGGCTAGCCTCGGGGACATCTAGGCAACAAAGCACATTCTCCTTCTTCATCTTCTTCTTAAAGTCAAGAGTATAACTTTGTTTCCTGTCCAACAAGGAAGAACGAGATCAGGAAACCTGATCTCGTTCTTCCTTGTTGGACAGGAAACAAAGTTATACTCAAGTAGGACAAACTGTTGACAGAACTGCAGCATTGTTCATTTTGTTTGAAGGTTTAAAACTCATTAAAGAAGACTGTTCAAATCAACCTTTTAAAAAGCTTCTTTTTACTCAGAGTAACTGAGAAATCAATATCAAACAAACGCTCCAGATGAGACAGTATCTGTTATGTAAATTATATCATTTGTAGATATGGAAAAAGCTAAATTACTTCAGGGAGCATCTTTTCTGAGTTTTTTTTTCTTTTAGCAAAGCTTATTTTTGGTAAAACAACTGCATCATTACTCATTACACATTCTCATACTGTACACACTGACAGCACATTTAAACACCTTGTAAATACTCACATTCAAGCATATTTCCCCAGATGTCAATCTGTTCCCTTTAAAGTGAAACATCCTAAGATTCCCGTATCATTTCCGTTGAGACTGTTAAGATAAATCACTCCTAATGTTATTAAAACTAGTCTGTTTAGCCCAGCAGCTGCGACCTTTTAAAGTTTAACAATGTGACCTTTAACTGTAGTGTCGCCTTCAGGTCAGGGATTATTTTTAATCACGAGGAATCATCCCTGCGTGTTTTGATCAAAGTTGGACCAGTGGAATCAAGACATATTTAATAATTAAGTTTGAAGTGTTTTTTTTAATGGTAGCGTCCTTATCTGTGTCCTCTTCAGTATTTTCAAGCATCACAAATTTAGTCAGAAGCAACTCAGTGGGATTTTGCAGATGAACGCAGCCCAGTCCTGAGTCTCCGGCTCCACCTGCTCCCCTGATTCCACTGCATGGGTGACCCCATGCATGAAACCTCCTGCACATACAACAAACCCTTTCTTTCCTGTGCTGTGGCGTTGTGCATGGAAGCAGCAGGTTGGAGACCAGGCGTGATATTTAGTCCCATCGTGTCACGGGGGAGGAGAATTCATAACGATGTTCTTAAATAGCCAACATGCTAATTTATTATACATAGAAGGAGCTCATTAAATTTTTTTATTTTTTTATTTTGTTACTCTGGAGGCATGATTTCAAAAAAGTGTTAAATAGAAGGAGACGTTTTATGTAACGTGCTTCGCTGTAACATGTCCTGAAAAAAGTCTAACACCTTGTCAGAACACTGACAGCTGACAGCTAAGCCACACCGACACAAGTTTCTCTTCAACACACGTCTTTAATAGTTAGGAAGACACAATATAGCAGAATTGATTCTACCTCTGCGTCTGAAGATAAACTGCTTTTAATCTCGCATTTCAAGCAAAGAGCTCAAACCTGCAGATTAGAGAAGATACGGATGCTTCTGCTGGCTGCTCTGAACATTTCAGCATCGTCTTGTAACCTTATTTGTATCTATAATGTTAACAGGTGTTTTTTTTGTAAACTAATGAATGGTTCATGTGGTGTGTTTATGCACCAGCCTCCCCTCCCATATAAGGAGGTATAAACATTGATAAATACATTAAAGGGGTTTATGTTCCAGAGATATCTACTGGAGTTAGCATGCCCGTCTTGTCTCCGAATACCACTTTGTACTGCAAGAGGTGATAGTTCGGCAGTAGCTCAGAAGGTAGAGCGTGTCGTCTAGTAATTGGAAGGTTGCTGGTTCGGATCCCTGGCTACCCAAGCTGCATGTCGAAGTATCCTTGAGCAAGATACTGAACCCCAAATTGCTCCTGATGAGCAGTTGGCACCTTGCATGGCAGCCTCTGCCATCAGTGTATCAATGGGTGAATCTGATAAGTGCTGTAGAGCGCTTTGAGCGGCCTGTAGACTGGAAAAGTGCTATAGAAATGCAAGTCCATTTACCGTTTTGCCATAGAGCTGAGAGATGTGGTTTCAGCTGGGAGATTAAAGGCAGCGAGTTCATGTTTCTCTCTCTTTGACTGAACCGAGATGAGCTTAATTGCCTTGTTAACTCATCGTGAAACACACTTAATTTAAAGACGACATAAACGTAATAAAACTCACAAAAACAGTCCATAACCACCTCTGGTTTGTTTGAAATAAACGTTCTGCAATGTTCTGAAAACCTGCCAGTTCACACCAACGCGACTACAGCAGACGATGCATCGTCTCAATCGCAGTGTCTCTTTGTACTTTCGCCGCTGGCTTTTTTTTTTTTTTTTTTTACAGCTGGATATAATTTGTAGCGCCTTAAAATATGAATGAGCTCAGTGATAGCTACAGTTGCATTTCCTAGTAATGGTGAAACGGCGGAAACGAGGCATGTGTGTCTTGAAGCGAGTGTGTGGGAGGGAAAGAGAAAGAGCAGTGGAGAGGTGTGGTTGAGCGAGGGGCTGTGAATGTGAGCGGAGCAGAGGAGAAGATATGTAGTTGCCAATTAAGTAGTAGGCGCTAATTACACCAGCCACCGGCGACATGACAAGCTGAGTTGCAGGCAACACCGTTAGCGGGCCCGAGTCGAGCTGCAGCATGTCAGTTCACACTACTGAGACGATTCGTTGCGGCACAAATCTTTGGCTTGAATTTGGCTTAAAATGAGCTGAACCTGTTGCCTGCGGTGACTCCTCCCCGTCATCCGAGGTTGAGTTGCAGGCAGACTCCAGTCAGCTAATAGGGCCTGGTAGCTCCAAGGCTAGCTGAGGCACTTGCTAACGGCAGCCAGATGCTACCGCCAAAGAGTAGCAAGTCCAGCAGACTTGAATTCTGGCCATTTCTAACAAATTATACTACATGTAAGATTTTTTGGTCGTCCGAAATTATCGACAGAATGTGAATAAATAGCAGTTTGATTTTATGACGCCTCTGTGTTGTGTTCCAGAGATATCAACTAAAGTTAGCGAGCTACCCAGATGGCCTTGGTCCAAAGCTCTTGCGCTAGCGGTGTCAACGCTAACACTTCTCTAGCCCCCGAGCTCCCAATATGAACCACTTGCTGCACTGCTAACTGAGCTAACTAGCTCATGGTAGTTACAGTTAGCAGTAGTGAGCTTTTACTCTGGTGAAATGCCGCCTCCTGCTTATAAATGCTAAAGGGTAGTGTTTCCTTTGCTTTTGGCACGTATGGTGCATTGCAGTGGTTATATTATTACCATATATTTTAAATACTTGACACTATTGGCATCGGTGGATTCTGTTCACCAATTATACATTTTGACGGCAGCGTGGAGATGAAGGAGCATCTGAAACACTGACTGACAGAACCAGGCACTCCCTTTATTCTCCTTCAGCCATTTTGAAGCTTGGTTGTGGATTTGTTGACTTTGCTGCATGTGTTTGCAAAAATGTATGCAAATATTTATCATGCACAGAAAAACAACCCGGCTGATCAACTGAGAGGCTTTGCAGAGGCTCCCGTCACTCAAACTGGGTGAAATGAGAACTCTAGTGCCTCGACGGACTGGTAATATCGGGCTTTCCTGGCAGATATTTGGCGGAAAAGAATGCAAATAGCCTAATTAGCACATCTGATGTGAGAGTGTAATCTGTTATAGAGAGAACAGGTGTTAATAATGGGATGACACACCCCTCTTGCTTTCAGGGACTTTTTGAGAACAGACCTCTTACAGCTGGGTAAACCTTTCAGAAGGACACACTAATACAAGCAGCAGCAGTGACATACTGAGGCTTTGAAAGCACTAACAGACTTTTTACTTACAATACACCAGGTGTCACCCTGCCAGTGTAATCTTTTATAGACCCGTCAAGTGATTACTTCTTATCGCTAACTCCCTTTGTACATATTAGATTGATTAATGTGAGTCACTTTTGAATAATAACCACAAGCCTTTTCAGTTAATTACGCCTTAAACTGTTAATCTTCTCCTGGGTCTGTTTTAAAGGTCATTTGTGTAGGATTTATCAGAATTATGTTTTCATTAGCATAATAACCTGAAAATAAGAATAGTTTTGTTTTCATTAACTCAGAATGAGTCTTCTTTATCTGCAGAGGGAGTCGAGTCTGCCATATTGCACCACCAATGTAGCCTACAGAGAGGGAATTTCGTATTTTAAGCTTACATCGAAGGGAAGGATTAAACGAGGGGTGTTTAGTTGGTTGCAAACCGCAACCTCACACACTGGACCTTTACCCCTGTCAAAACAGCACTGCAGTCGCCACGGGAGATTGTTGTTCACATGATCCAGTTTAAATCGACCTGAAATAAAAAAATCACAATAACAAAAGCTTTCATTCTTTTTGCAGCAGACTTTCGTCTCTAGCCATATCACGTCGTACGCACGTGATGACGTCATTGCACTACATGACGTGCATTGTAAAACGTGGTGACTACGTGTGGTGGTGCTAGTGAGTGTTGGGAGGGGAGCAGAGAAGCAGGTTGATGGCTGTCAGAGAGAGACTGAGAGAAATAGTAGCTTTGAGCACAGTGTATTTGGTAATTGTGAGCATGTTTATCATATGAAGATACTCCTTGAAATAACAACACAAAAAGCAAAAAATACCAATGAAGGCACTGGGGGAATACTGGATTTCTATTGCAGATGAAACTATCAAAACGCCTTTGTACTCAAGAACTAAAATATGTACATAAATCAAATATGTTGTAGAGTGATAAAACAAATTAAAAACTATCAATGTAGGCACCGGTGGATCATTTCTGTTGCAGTGTTCAATCAAGGTGTGTTTTTTCTTCATTAGGAATTTGTTTGTGTTGTCTTCCAATTGTTCATCTTATAAACAAAGCAGATTCTTTGCTGCATATGTTAAGAAATAGACCGTTTATATTGGTGGAAAAGGTTCTGCTTCCTGAGAAAGCTCTCAAATCCAAACAGGAACAAGGACTCCATTTATGTACATTAAATCTTTGAAAACACATTGAATAAATATGGAGGAAGTTTGGGTGGTAGAAGAAGCTGCACCAGAAAATAGGTTTGGTATTCGAAGAGTAAGAAGTGTTGAGATGGACCTGCATCACTGTGATTGGGTCAGCTGACAGCCTTAGAGCTGAGAATGAGCCAGTGATTTGGGAGCATGGATGAATCGACTCAAACGCGCTCGACCTCAGTGCTCTGCCTAATATAATGCTACACTTCAGTCCCGGTGATATAAACCATGCCCTTGCTGTTACCATGCTAACAGTGGCAAACTGGGTGATGTTGAATTCGTAATTTGTGAGGCTCTCTATCTTTCTATTGAGCCGAGTTGAAATTTCATCATGAAAGAGATATTTGGCTGATTTGATTGGGTCCATTGAAACTCAGAACCTTGAAGCTGTAGTTGTTTAACTCTGCCGTTGACCACTGACAATTTTTACACCTCCTGAAAACCTCAATCTGCCCAAAAACCAACCGCAATTAGAGACTAAGCTTATTCACTTTCTTGTTGAGAGTCAGATGAGAAGATTTCTATCAATCTCACACCTACATGGTAAATGTGAAGCTACAACCCACATCCAGATAGCTTAGCTTAGCATAAAGACCAGAAACTGGCAAAAACAGCTAGCCTGGTTGTGTCCAAAGGTAACAAACCTTACTTCCAGGCCCTCTACAGCTCACTAATTAACCCTATATATCTCATTTCAATAACAATTCATACATTTTAAGTGCCAAACTATTTCCTGGTCGGGAGTAGTGACTTCCTGGGCTTTCTGCTGGCTAAGCTAACAGTTTGATAGCTCCAGCTACATAGTTAATAAGTAAAGGTAAAAATAAGAAAGCAAAAGAAGATGGCCACCCACATTTAATTCAGTCTATGGCCAACAAATGCCTGTAAAGCTAACGTCTATGTGTTGCCTACTTTCAGGAGGGCACATCACTTGTAAATGCAAAAGTCTTACTTCCTCTGTTTTGGACGCAAATAAGCATTTATCACAAAATGTCAAACTATTCCTTTAAAAAGGTTTTAATTAATAAATCGAATCTAATCTGATGTTAAATGAAGTCCAGTTGTGCTAAAGGCTGTTTAAGAGTGAACCAATTACCTCAGAAATATTATAAGTAAATGAAGTAGACAATTAAATTTAAGTTGAACGAGCTAAAAAGTTTTAACAACTTACATTTAATTGTCTACTCGATTTTATAGTGTAACATTTTCTAATTAAGAGATATCACCATGAAACATCTCCAGTTGATTGACTTACATTAAGACAATTATAATTTTCTGTTTAAATTTTCAAATTAAGCATTATTTAATTAAAAATGAACTAATTTACATTCAATTTTCAGAATAGAAATCTGAACAACGGATAAAGCCAAGTTCGAAATTGCTTTTTCATTTCAACGTTTATCACTCCATAAATCAGATAATAATGTTGCTTAAGCGAGTTCTGGTAATTTTATGTTTAAATATGCACAATCACATTAACAACTGACATTTTCCTTCCACTTCTAGCCTGAAAGAAGACATGTTACTGAGGCAAAATGAGCCTAAATCCCAACAAATGCCGATGTTCTCACCTGTTGCGTCTCTTCACATTATTAGTGAACACGTCCTCAAGTGTTCAAGGAAGCAGCTTGCTCTGACTGCTCTAATTTCTATAGCAGTCTTTCAGAGAAATAGTGAAAAGTAAAGAAAATGAAGATCGAGCGACAGTAGCACAGTTTGAGCCTGAACTTCAACCTGCACAGTCAGCGGCATGCAATCAGCCAATTAGAACGCTTAACCATCATGACCCCTTTCTGATAAAAGCTTGACTTGAGAATTACAAACATTTATATGCTCGGTGACCCTTCACCACCACCGCGCCACCAAGTATTAATTCAGCAGCGCATGTCTACCTGATTGTATAAGTAGACTGGAGGAATGAAATGCATGCTGAGAAAGTATATGAGGTAATTATATCTAAAGTCCATCGTTAAGAAGAATGTGAATGACCTCGGCAGCAGCTCGCTAATGAAACTGAATGCAGTTGTTAATTGTGAAATGTGTTTGAGGTGCCAGGAAGTGTGATTGCTATGAGGCTGAAGTTTTTTTTGATTCACAAGCAGCTCATCCTGTTTTTCCTCTTGTCAAGGTTAAATTCGGAGAGCCGGCGGATCAGGACTCTCAGGAGCTCTTTGGGCTGATCTATCAGTTCATCCACGACTTCAAGAGGGCCCACACTGAAATTATATGAGTTACAGGGCACATACTGGAAACCGGTGATACTGCAGCTCAGCCGATCAAACAAACCAAACTGATCCTACTTTCTTTGTCCAAGTTCAGGAAGATAAAAGGGAAAGTTCACACAAAAATGAAACTCACGCATTATCTACTTACCCTCATGCTGATGGACAGTGAGGTGTTTTTAGTCCTCAGAACTTTTCTGGAGCTTCACAGCCGAACAGGGTGAAGCCTTCTCCCCAATAACTCCAGAATTGCCAAGATCCCAAATTGATAACAGTCAAAAAGTCATAATATGTCATACGATGCCAACTGTTTGTCAGCTGGCTTTAATAAGCTGCTTTCCTCTTTCACCTATATGCTGTTTTTCTGATGAGGACAGGCTCTCAGCAGCTACAGTGAAGACTTCGGTTTAGAAAAGGGCGTAAACAACGACTTTTCAATCAATTTGGGATCTCTGGGCTTCTGGAGACTTGTATTACGCCTGATGTAAAGAGCCGTTTTATGTTTTTTATCAGTTCTAATCTGCTTCAGGTAAAGCTTCAGAAATGTTTTTTGGACCATGAAACTTCACCCGACTTTCCATCGGCATGAGGATGAGTGGATAATGACAGAATGTTCAATTCTGGGTGTACTTATCCTTTAAGATACAAGGCAGCATTTTATGTTGAAGAGAGTAAAATGTTGTGTGGATTCATATTTTCAGTGACTGTTTGTATTTTTCTCCTGTTTTGTTGTACAGATATTTTATATCATAACAGGTATTGGATGTGAGTCATTGTACAGACATACATTATGATGTGTAAAGTGATGCTGACGATCCTGGAGCACGGGACGACAATGGCAGCAGAAAATCAATTTTGTGAATAAAAAACTGATCCTTGTGGCATCTTTTTCATGTCAGAGGTTGTTGTGATTTGTGTTGACTCCATGACTCCTGGATGCTTGTTTCAAGATGAATCGGTAATGAAGGATTTGAAAGCTCTCGGTTGTAAGAAACACTCGGATGCTGAAGTGTGCCGCTAATACCCACGGCTCCGCGCTGGCAGAGGAACAGAGTAGACATCACTTCAGAGGCCAGCTGAGGCTGGAGTGTCTGATTATTTCGAACATGCAATCCTGCTGTGGTCGGGGACGTTTCCTATCCCCCGCTCTCCACGACGAGCTCCAAGGTCGCCTCTGATTAAGGACCACATCTGCACCGTGGCAATGACATGATGAAAAGCGGAGAATTCCCCTTCAAAAGGTTGAAAGGTATTCTTAGCACTGTGTGTCTGACATTTTAATCAGTTGACAGCAACAACGCTATCCGTAGCTGTAACTGTGAACTGAAGTAGTATAATGAACGAGATCTCACACCGAGCAGGAAAGATTTGCACCATCCTTGTAAAAAAGAAGAAAAACACTCATTTTAATTAAAACTTTGCATCTGCAAAAAACTTGATTCATTAGCAGGAAAAGTGCAAAACCCATTCATTATCTTTTCCCCTCACCGAGCTTTATCTTATTTTTATTTTTTTAAATTTCCAATTTGTCAAAATTGTGGCTGGATGGTTCATTAAAGGTTCGATGTAGAGTCTTTGTACCGCTTTTGAAATTAAGAAGAGGTTTCAGTTTCTCTCTTCCTTTGTGATTCACTTTTTAAAGACACACAGATAAATCTAAGGGTTGTGCATTTATTTTCCCCCTCGTTACATGACACAATCTGAAGTGCGACATTTTTAGGATTAAACCTCAATTTTTCTGGGCTCTGTTGTGCACTTCTTCTCCACATGTCAGGATATTTCCATTCATTTTGGGGTGAATTTTCAACGCTATGACAACTTTTCTAACCCACTGACACTGACACCCTCAAAACTGCTTGGCTTACAAGTATTTGCAAACACCAGTGGGATGGATTTCAGGTCTTTTGAGCGAGGTTTACTTTCAGTGCCCCAGTGAGAAAGATCATTAACGAACAGCAGCAGCAGGAAGCTCCGACTGTGAGAACAACATTTTGGAAACAAAGCTTCATATTTCCAGTATCTGCAGTATGGACAGGTGGGAGTGCTTATATACCAGCTCTTAGTGGTCTTAAATGCGGCTCGCCTTGTGTTTTCTGTGTGTGGAAGCTCCTCTTTTTTTATTATTGCACGCCAACTTCTCCAAGCTGCCTCATTGTCTCACGTAATGAACCAAAATAATCATGATTGATGTCCAATGGCAGAATGCAACTAAGTACATTTACTCCAAGCACAGTAAAGTATATACTCTATACTTGTCCTTTTTACTTGACTACATTTGTTTTACTGCTTTAGTTAGCTAGATTATTTCAGCCAACAAAATTTCAAGCCGTGTTCTTTGAAAAAAACTTTTGGAGGGCCGACAAATCAGGGCAAAAACTCACACTGTATGCCGTTCACCTCATTTGCAATCAAGACTGAATCTTCATAACAATGTTTTGGTACAAAGACCTTCATCAGATTGTACTCAGGTCATAACCCGATGAAAGTCTCTGTACCAAACAGTTATTAAAATCAATCCTTGATTGCGAGTGAGGTGAACAGTGTGCAGTGTGAGTTTCTGTCCTAATTTTGCACGCCATGTTCTTCAAATGTGCCGATCTGTGATGTTTGAGATTAACTGAAGGATCCAGTGTTCCTTTATGTGTTGAGAAATTCTCCGACTACTTACTTAACTGCTTTAAAAAATCCCTCTTGGGATTCACAAAGTTGGATTCACAACGATTCTTTTGTCACGCCGATTGCAGAGAAGGTGGACCCAAGCGCAGGAGGCGGCGGGCCGGTGTAAATTGCAGAATGCTTATTCGAAATAAACCACGGGAAGGGGATGTTTGAACAGCGGGATCAGGCAAACACAGCAGAACAGCAGGAAGGGAAAAACACAACAGACGACTCGACGAACACTGAAGTAATGACTGGACTTAAATGAGGGGATGAGGTGCAGGTGGTGGAGGAACACAGGTGAGGGGAAACTACGGGAACAGGGCTAACGAGGCTGATGCAGGGCGGGTGTGGAGGGAGAGCAGTCCGTTTGTACTTTTACTTCAGAAAAGGATCTGAGTACTTCTTCCACTACTGTTGACATCATAGTCTTCATCCCTCTGGGGGATTACAAAGGGCTTATCTTGTCTTATTTTAGAAAATGCACAGGTGTTACTAACAATGTTTTATTCAAGTTTCCCAGGCGGCCGTGACTGTGTGACAACAAGCCTGCATGAACAAAAGCAGCAAACTAAAACTGAAGCAGCCATTTTATTGTCCACACCGCTGCTTTTCTGACTGTGAAACATCAAGTTGTCGTCAGTGAAAAGATGTATTGTTGGTATTGTTCGGCTGACAGGGTTACAGCTCCCTCCTGACTCCGAGTGACTGCCGAGCAAATTTTTATAAATTAATTTAAAAGAGACACATACTAAAATGCAAATGTGCAAATGTATATGTGCAAGCTCGTTTCCGAGAATGCCGCCTGCTTAATTGACAGCTGAGGGAATTAAACAAATTCACATTTAATCAGAGTGCAAGCATCTCAACAGCATCGATGTTCCTGCCTATTAATTTAAAGCTGCTCAGATCAAATCTGGTAACAAAGGATACAATGACTACTGTGATATGAAACGCGTTGCTCGTAGTGATGAATCCACAGGGAATCATTTACAGACACTGCGGTTCACCTTGGCTCTACAGCTTGTTTATCGCTTTTGTTTTACAGTCAGCAGCTTTTTTAAAAATGTTTTGGTTCACTCTCAGCGGTCTTGTCAACCCCGTTTCCAGCGGCACATAGTAAATAAGCTCTGTTAAATCCCCCGTATGGTACCTGCTCAACAACTAACTGATGAACACAGCGGAGCATTTCACAGCTTTAAAAATTAAGATATTTTGAGGGGACTGACTCAATAAATGAGAGGGAATATTGGACTTTGATTAATCAGATCAGCAGAAACTCGACTCCAAATGAACGCTAATCCTGATACATATCTGCTGCTTATTCAAAGAAGTAAGCTAACTCTTTTGCTTTACTCGAGGTTAACGGTGCGTTACATTTAGTCGCCTGTTGCTATAACTGGAATGAATGAAGATAAATCAAAGGTTTAACGGCTCTCCTTCCATTGGTCAACAGCTCCGGATCAGAGCAGAATCTGATGCGACTCGGGTGTTTATTCCTCCAGATGGTCCGGCTCTGCATCCCACTCTCTCCTCCACAGCTGGTCGGCTCTGATCAGCTGAGCGGTGGCTCCCAGCCCTCCCCACACAACACTCAGTGAACATTGTTTGTTTTCTTTTGATTTAGAAACCCATAAAATGAGGTATTGTGCATGTAAGCGGTGTTAATGTTACAATATTGTGTTTACAGCTTGTTTGCGCTGCAGGCCAAGAAATCTAGACAAATATACTTTATTGCTGACTCCAGCTCAGAATATCTCTTCTCAGGCAAAATATTGAAATATCACTGTGAAGGATAGCAGCTGCTTCTGCCAGTGACTGGCAGCTCGTATCTCCAGTTGCCTCTGGCCTATTGCCTATTTTATTGCATTGAAAAAGCACCACTTTGGATATATGTTTAATTAGTGTAAAAGTATATACAATGACTTTGTAAAAAAAAGCCTGCGCCTTTTTGAAGATTACCAGAGCAGCTCATTATGTGCGACAGGCCTGTCCGCCATGATCAGTGTGTTATATGCAGAGTACATACTCTCCTTTTGACTACTAATTAAATTCCTTAGAGACTTGTTCTTTTTATCCAGACCCAGCGATGGGTGTGAAGTTATTTTCTTCCTTTTTTATTTGTCCCTTTTCAGATGATAAAACGAGCCCCCTATAGAATTCATTTGTCTAAAAGGAAGTAATTGCTGGAGGGAGCAGGTAAAATATTAATGTGATTCGTTCGCTATCTGATGTCGTCTCACCGTGATGCTGGGTTCGGCAGCAACATAGATTGCGGTACACACACACAAACTGATGAAAGGATATTTTTTTTTTGCTTTAACTGGTTTTCTAGTTATTTAATTATTGAACTTCAACTCAGCCTGACACGATGACACGAGTGCTCGAGATAATGTTTGTATGTTTCACGGTGAAGTAGTTTTCAACAAGGTTTCTAAGGTCCTTCAAGAAGACAACGATTGCGACGATACATCCGAAAATTAAAGTTTTTCCACCGCATTTAAAATCCTGGAATAATTATTCAATGAAAAATAACAAGGTACTGTGAATAAGACGAAGGCTGCGAGTCTCTTGACCCTTGAGGTTCTGGTTGCGCAGCTGCAGTCGTCGGCCCTTGACAGTTTCTTCAGTTTGCCTCGAGCAAAAATGAGCAAGCATTTATAGGCAATTTGGAGAATTCACCCAATTTTGATATTAATCAGGAGCTTCATTCATGACACTATAATTTTTTAGTTCTACTGAAAGAGAACACTCCAGTACTTTGATCAGTCACAATCTCATAGAGTCAGATGGGAATAACAAACGCAGCCCTTACCCAACTTAGCTTCTAAAGCTAAAAGGAAACAGTAACTGGCTGTCAGGTACATGTTTCTTCTGAAATGCAGCGGAGTAGAAGAATAAAGTAGTTTATAATGGAAATACAGAGCAGTAGGCTACTTGAGAGAAATATATTTACTTATTGTCTACCTCTAACTTTGTGTTGAAGCTATTGACCCGATCTGTGACAACAACAATAAATGTTTTTAAAGAAAAGTGTCTTGTATTGAAATGTCAACCCAGTCGCCAGGATATTATGTTAGCAGAACGTGTGTATGTGTCACGTACCGTAATGAAATACCTACGAAACGTGCCATATCACGTTCACATGACATTACCTACATTACCTGACACTCCTACACTGTAAAAATTAATATTGTAAATTGACAGTAAAGCTCTGTTGTAAATTAATTTGTAATTATTTTACAGTAATAAAGATTAAAATCACAGTAATATGTTGTGTTTCTACAGTAACCCAGACACCATATTACTGTTAAAAACTACATTATGATACTGCAATAAGCATCTGTAGTTTTTATAAATGTACAGATTTACACTACATTTACAGTAATATTACAGCAATACTATGTTTTCACTTTAACCCAACCACATTTAGCTTGTTAGCATGTTTACCTTGTCGTACGGAGATTCACAGCATTGTATTGTAATATTCCAAATAATTACCCACCATGCATTGCAAAAACAAGATTACAGTACTTTACTGTGAGAGCTTACTGTGAAAACCTGCTGTTTGCTATCAGTGCAGGATTATTTTGATAATCAAACGACCTCACGTCTCAGCAGCTGAAGTTTTCTCAGTAAAGGAACGTTGGGTCAGAAAGGCAGCCCTTCAAATAAAAGTAAAAAAAACAACATTTTTTTTCCCTGTAACATTTCCAAAAGAGTTTCTTGGCACATTACAAGCCATCGCCTCTCATCCCTGAAAACTCCATTGCCATGGAAACATATTGACATGCACATTAGGCACGAAACCATTTGTCAGAGCTGGGTGATGACACAAATCTCACAAAGTGGCAGCTATTCAGGTTGCGGTTGTGATATTCTCAGATTGTCTTCCATTTACAGATGGATCGGTGCCCAAAACAACACAGTCTCTGATAATTGGAGTCAGTTTGGTGCATTTGCATTCCCAGGATCCGAAGACATCCATTTCCAGGTAGCAAATATTCATTCATTTGTATCATTCAGGGAAGTTAAAAGAATGTATCAGATGTCCAATAGATAGAGAAATAGTGTGACACATTTATTTTGTGTTTTAAATTCCTGTTAAACAGAGCTGGCAGTCACTCTGATTACATAAACACGGCTCTGATTTCACTGATATCAGTTTCTTTTTCGTGCAGACCACCACCTGTAATCTGCTGATGACAAGCTCTACTTGACTGCTCGGTACGTTCTGCTTCTAAACATTTATCTGTGAAACACTTCTCACCGCATCGTGTGTTGGCACAGACTGATTCGTGTCAGGGTTCAGGCCCAGTTACTTGTTGGGCTGTTTAAAATTCTGCCGTTTTCATCGCTCTCAGCAGTGTAACCTAATGATTTGTTGTTGTTCAGCCACAAAGATCAAAAAGGCTGAATTCATAAGCATGAATTTAATGGGAAAGGAAGCGACTCCCCGTCACTGTATGTGGATTTTCAGGATCCAGGTTTATTTTAATGTAATTTCACATGGAACACTTTACAAATCCAATAATTAAAAACAGGTTTCTGAGGGTCTGTCTGTCACTATTTTACTCAACCCCATTCAGCATCCAGCGCTATGTTAAAACCTTTGCACTGCCTTGAATATTTTAACTTGAGAGTCTATTCAGTCTTGAAAAAAGATGAGTCCGCTCACTGCTATTACTCCGCATCACAATTTATTCATTAAATTCCCGTCCCTCTGGACCTTCCTCAAGATATTTCAAACAATTCTTACAACAATGATCTTAAATGGACGACGCGCCGCTCATTCATCGTGCTCGGGTCAGTCCTCCTGTGTCTCTCAATAATTATCTGTGACATGAGTGTTCAATCCGTCACATTATACCATCCGCAAAAGGAAAAAGGCAACAAGGCAGAAGAGTAAACATGAACTTACATAACCTTTAAATAAAAACATCGGCTTCACAGCTTTCATAAGTCATTCAAAATTATGTAAAATATATAAACTGGTTATATCTTGAGAGTGTCATACGTATGTGTCCCAACAAACTCCCCAGATTTCTTCTCAGAGCATCTTCTCGTGGCCTCATCAGCAGGCGGAGTTTGCTCAGCTGTCGCTTAACGTATTTCTAGGTAAGTTAATACCTGAGGAGTTATAATAGTTGACAAATATCTACAAGAAAAACCACTTTGTGTCCTTAAATCTGCTTAACCACGTCAAGTGTGTTGTACATTATTCATTAAAGCTTTTAAAGTATTCAAAGGTTTATTTGTCACATGAACAAGCAGCGTGTTGTGATGTGGATGAGCTAAGAGACTAATGTGGAAAGTGAGAGTAAAGGATAAAAATTCAAGATATCATTTTATCTGAAAATGCAAGATAAACCACACGACATGATTTTATTTCTGAGGGTGTGTTGAGCTCTGTACTTGTACGTTCATCTCACTATTTCAAGTGAAAGTGAGAAAACCTCCTGTTAATTAGTTCTGAAGTGGTCTGAATGAATAAAACGTGCATATTTATGTTAAGTTAACGGAAAAGATTAGTTGACTCCATGTGACTTTTTACAGTTTTGTAATCATACATCATTAAATATGATTACAGCGGTTATCACTCTTCTATCAGTCATTCATGAACCTTTTAAACAGCAGTTTAATGGGAGGAGTTAAAGTTGTTGACATTGTGATAATCATCACCTGAAGATTTATTTTTACATGTCTGTATATTCTGAAATCTTTCCATCCATCCATCCATCTGCTCTTTGAAGCTGCAGCGGGGTCCTGCGGGTTAAACTGTGTCGGTGCCAGCTCATGTAGCACTTTGTAAGTCAGAGGAAGGACGTTAAAATTGATCTGCTGCTTTGTGGGGAGCCCGTGGTGACACAAGGACAGAGTGATGTGCTCTCATCTCTAATCTCTTGTCAATACTCTCACAGGACACTTTGGAATGACTTGTTGATTTAATGCAGCAGGAGGTGACAAACAAGTGCAACTCACAGCCTGAGTGATATAAATGCATTAAACCCAAGATCCCCCCCACCCTTTTTTTTAATTTCCAGATTATCAGGGAGGTAATAGGTGTGATTACTGTAATGAATTTGAAGTTAGACTCGGAGAGAGAAGCACTGATTTCAGACATGACACCGTTTAGAGACTAAAGGTCCCATCTCTGACTTTCTTTCCAAGTTAAGCCTGAAAGATGTTCAGCCCACCTGTGCAATGAGATTATGATGAGTCACTGCATTACTGTGAAACCTACAGCCAGGCGGTCAGGGGAGCTCTGGCAGTGCAAGAAAAACTCTTGCTGGAGGGCATTTCCAGCTCTATACTTCTACATTACAGTCCTTAAAAACTGGAGAGGAAAAAAAAATCATCAGAAAAATGTGTCTGGGGATAATTCTTTTACGTATTTGTTCCCAGATCCGAGAAAATGACAGCTGGAACTGTAGATTCAGTGAATCCTCTCCGTGTCATTAACACGGTCCAATAATGAATGTGTGTTTAAGTTGGGGGATATTTTATAGAGAATTAGAGAAACATAAGCTTTTGGCAAATTACGCAGAGGAAAGTTAATTATAACTTCTGTGCGTGCGTAAAGTGGATGTCGGGGCGCGCACACACGCAGCACATCACTGCGGGAACATCTGCTGTCAGACGCGTTATTCGGAGTGGGAGTGAGGGCTATGGACGATTTATCGACTGGAGGACTGGAACCGCTTCCTCTCACATATTCCACATGTTCTACTTGTGTCTGATTTTAGCGCTTTGAATGAGGTCTACCTGAACATGAGGCGCATAGATTACACTCGGCTATCTCCGCGTTACATTTTGTTTAGAAGGTTTTGATTCTCTTTTTCTTTTTTCTTGTTTTTTTGGGTGTATGTCTCGCTCGGATATGGCACATTTCTGGACCCAGTAAGAGAATATCAGCGCGTCAGAGGGCGTCTGCGGCGGGGGAGACCAGTGGAGGGACTCGGAAACTTGGTGTGGTGCAGGAGACGGTCTCTCTTTCTTTTTTTTTTGCGAATCGGCGCTGCCACAGCTGTCACACAGAGGGACAGAGAGGGGAGAGAAGGAGAGAGAGAGGGGGAAAACACCATGGTGAACTCCCTCATACTGATGCTCAGCTGGACTGTGATCTCTGAGGTGGCGAGAGCTCAGAATGACACGGAGCCCATCGTCCTGGAGGGGAAATGCCTGGTGGTGTGCGACTCGAACCCGACCACGGACTGGAAGGCTTCGTCGTCTCCGCTCGGCATCTCGGTGCGCGCCGCCAACTCCAAGGTGGCTTTCTCTGCAGTCCGGAGCAACAACCACGAGCCGTCGGAGATGAGCAACAAAACGAGAATAATCTACTTCGATCAGGTTAAGACGCTTTTTTTTCTGAACTAATGAGGTCAAAAAGTGGGTAAATTCGCTCTTAATTGCACTTTTCTGGTTAATCTCCTCTTTCCCCCCCAAAACCTGTCAGTCTTTGAGTCAATCCTTCTCTGTTTGTGTTCAACCTTCATCCCTGACGCTCAGTTGTGACTTGTTGTGGTGCAGAACATTAAAGTGCAGCAGAGTTTTAGTCTGAGCCCTGTAGTTTGCAGTTGGCATGTGGAAGTCGGCACAAGCGCGCAATCTGGCACGTTTGGGGGGGGGGGAAAGTGACTGGATCCTGCGGTGCCTGCACACGCACTCCTCTGTTTTCGCCTCGAGCCACCCCCTGCACGCGCGAGCACGGACACGCGCGCACCACCCTCACCTTCCACACACAAACAAATCAGAAAACAACAAGAAGGAGAAGGTGATTAGTCATACAGAGGTGGGCAGCGCAAGGTGTTCACAACAGCACCACTCAGCTGATCCGCTGCCCTCTCGTTTGAATTACATAACGTGATCTTTCGCAGTCACAACACAACTGCAACTGATCTGATTGGTGTGGGTCGCGTGCACGCTGTTGCTATATGAAAGCCAAATTTTGTCAAAGGTCCTGGCTCAGCCTTCGTCTTTAACAGGTTGGGACTGAGGTGTTGGAGGCTCTGCTGGTGGTGACAGGAGCCTCTGCTGCCTCCATCAATCAATCAGGACCCCCGAAGAAGAAGAAGAAGAAGAAGTTCATGATGTGCGCTAATGTAAATACAGTATGTCTGACAGCACAGGAGGGTGCTTAAAACCTTTTAGTGACACTCAGGAGACAGCGGTAAGTGCTGTGCTGGGCTCACATATTCAGGCTGGCTGGAAAAGTAAGAAAAATGTATTTCATTTATTATTTTGACACTTTAATATTCATCAGGTGACTCTGTTAAAGGAGGCTCCTGCTTCTTTTATCAGTGGAGGTCTCACGTGTGGAGAAAAAGTGAAGCTACTGTGGATTACAGCATCATTTTAGTCTCCTGTGATGGAGGAAGGTTTACTGCCGGGTTCAGGTCTGGTGTCGCACCCAGTTTGTGTGTGAGCAGGGACGAGTCTGGTCGACACAATACTGACTCCTGTGTGGCTGATTTTAATATTTATATATTTAATCCCCATTGAAATGGAAGCCTTTGTTGAGGTGCCGGCTATATAAACACCTTTTCACAGTGTTTTTCTCTTCTTCTTCTTCTTCCTCTCTCGTAGATTCTTGTGAATATAGGAAACTACTTCACGTTTGAATCAGTTTTTTTGTCCCCGAGAAAAGGAGTCTACAGTTTTAACTTCCATGTCATTAAAGTGTACCAGAGCCAAACCATACAGGTAATCAGTTTGTTTGTTTGTTTGTTTCACAGCTGTGCAGTTGATTGAGTTGTGAACCTGTTTTAGTGGCAGATTGGAAAAAAATGTCTCACTTAGGGACCGTGTGGAAATTATTGGTGTGGGGAGGGGTGAGGGTAAAAAAACTAAAAAAAGCTACACAGCATTAATTATATTTTATTTAGACACTCCCATTAGAAAACAATTTGCAAACTCCTCCCCCCAGCAAAGTAATATTAAAGCATTGGTACAACCCAATTTACTAAAAGAGGCTAAGGATAAACAATTTAAGATGTTGAACCACAGAGGTTCCCAAAGTGAGGGGGAGCGCCCCCTAGGGGAGGGAAAAACAAAGACAAGGAAATACGATGAGGCATTTCTTGCCCTGAGCTTCACCGTTCGTTACAACAGTCGTTCTGAAGAGAGACCACAGTGAATCTACTGAAAGATGACTTGCCTGAGACAACCGACCTGGTGCTGGTGGCCCCGGTGACTTACATTTTTACATTTAGGACATTTAGCAGACGCTTTTGTCCAAAGTGACTTACAGTAATTCATACGCTGATTGTGGTGGCTGCCATGCAAGAGGCAGTAGTTTGGGGTTCAGTATCTTGCCCACCTTGCGACCTTTCGATAACAAGACGCCGGCTCTACCCCTGAGCCACAGCCGCCCCTCATTGAGTTTTTTAGTAAGATGTCACACAGACGTTCTTGATTAATTAGAGACAGTGTTTAAAAATACATTTCATTTGTTTGTACTTTTACTTACCAACTTGTATTTAATAATAGTAATAAACTGATTTTGTTTTACATCAGTATATCTATTTGCACTAATAACAAGACACACAAAAAACCCTATAATGCATTAAAGGACTAGATTTAAAAAAACAAAAAACAAAAGGGCATATAAAGATAAATCTCAGCGAAAAGAAAAATAAACCAAAGAGCTAAAACAGAAAAAAATAAACAAAACTATAATTATGTTTAAAAAATAAGATAAGCACAAGATACATAAATGTCAGTTGTTAATAATGATAGACTGGGGAAAGACCGGCACACAAAGAACATTTGACTACTTGGCTCACTAAATTGAAAGTTTGTAAAAGCTTAATGTAACGCTGTTTAGAAAAGTGCTGCATAAATAAAGTTTATTTGTATTAATATTAATATAAAATATAAGTCTGGGATGAGGAAAAAATCTAAATCCCCTCCCCCTGCTTTTCCAAAAAGTCAGCCAAGCCTCACTTCAGAACAAAAAAAGAAATACACAAGCTCCCCCTCCCTGATAATTAACGTACAGTCCCTTAATATGAACTCACTGACTGACAGATTTACTTGATGTTTTTTCTTACTCATTCGTAGTTATTTTAACAAGGTCAAGTTACAAATAAGAGTAACCTTTGCTTCTATATCCTCAAAACGTATCATTTTTCCTTTCCACGTTGCTAATTGTTATTTCTGTTGTCCAGGTGAACTTGATGTTGAATGGGAAACCCGTCATCTCTGCCTTTGCGGGCGACAAAGATGTAACTCGTGAGGCGGCCACCAACGGAGTTCTGCTCTATCTAGAAAAAGAGGACAAAGTCTACCTGAAGCTGGAGAAGGGAAACCTAGTTGGCGGATGGCAATATTCAACATTCTCTGGCTTTCTTGTGTTCCCTCTGTAAAAAAAAAAAAAAAGAAAAGAGAAAAAAAGAAGATTGTAAGGCTCACTGACTTCTTCATAATGTGTTGTCACTGTATAATCAAAACATTGCTGCTGCGTCCGTTGGATCTTGCCAAGTGGTTGAAAAATGATAGATGGAAATGGATCAGAACGGAGAGAGGACATAAAGACTTCGCAAATCATTCTCATTCTCTGGAAGTGCCGAGTCCCCCGTCCGGATGAGAGAGACTTGAAAATGTTCCCTATCGCTACTGTATGTTCCTGTCACTCAAGCAGCCTCAGAGAGGAACACTAAAACATCCCAGAAGTACTTTTCAAACTTTGACTTGTCGGAACATATTTAGCATACTGATTTTTTTCATGGCAACTGTTGCATTCAAGTACATCTGCCTTCTGCGTGTAAACTGTATATGCTTGTGTTACTTGTGTGACTTGTCATCACCAAAGTATTCCCATTGTGAAGTGTTGGGGAGGTAATGAGCTAACTGTTCCAGGCCGAGTGTTGGTCGGATGAGAGGGATGATAGCGGTGAAATATCTGTGGAAGTTACTTGATGGAGCAAATTACTTTCAACCTGATTTAAAAGGGCAATTACTGCAATTTGCAAAGTGTGTTAAGTGATCAGAGGCATGAGTGTATTACTGAATAGGTCCTCTGGGTATATAGGGGCCCCCTGATCCCTTGGGCCCCTGGGCATATCCACGGAAAGAGGTGCAAAACTAACCCCAAAAAGATGCAAAGTGACACCAAAACCATTATAAAGAGATTGAAGGACTACAAAGAGATTCAAAATAGCCTCAAAGTTGCTAAGCGAGCACCAAGAGCTGTCATACGTGGGCAGTTGCTCCAAGATGCGTCGCTAGAAATGCGTCGCCAGCAAAAACATTGTTTTCCCATCAGGCACGCCTGGTGTGCATCCCTCTCTTGCACCAAGGTTGCACTTTATAGAAGTTGAAATATTCTCAACTCTTCAGCTCAAGGCCTGGAGACGCACCGCTTTCTCCATTCTCCACTCATATCAAAAAGACTCAAAAGGTAGATTGCCTCAGACTTCCAGAGTGAGATATTGTTCCCGAAATAACACGACCGCTGCAGTGTACCAGCAACAGCTGTACTGGACCTTCGTCACACGGTCGAACTTTGGTTAGGTTTCGGCACATAAACTACATAATTTGGTTCAGGAAAACATCAGTTACAAACATACCTACGTTATGTAAGTAGCATTTTGTTATGTTTCTCGATGTTACTTCAATATATTAACGAGTTAAAATAACTTACTTAACTTCTGGTTTCAAACTGGACATAAACAGCTGCCGGATGAAAGTCTTGTGCCCGTTTAACTCGACCATCTGTCCCTGACCTCCTCCCCCGTACGGACTTTATAGTACTTCTCCTCGCTTCCTCCTTTGCAGCTGTAACACTTAAAACAGCCACTAGAGGTCGCTGCATAACAAGAAACATAAATTCAGATCGTAATATCCTCCTTTCATACTCGACCAGCTGGTTGCTTTTCCTTGGTAGTGACGACAAATCCACCACAAACAGATGAAAATTGACATCAAGAGACGCAAATTGAACATGAAGAAACAAAGAATTGACCACAAAGGGACTCAAAGCGATTGATCGGTGTGATCTGATCTTTAAAGTCTTGCTCACATGTAGGAGGGATCTCACCTGTCTGTGCCCAGGGGCCTGTTGTGTCAAAACCCATCCATGATCAGAGGTTGTATTTAATCTTCTTCATGCTGATATTTTGGCTTTTGTTGTTTTATTGCGGTCTGGTTTATTTTACCTGTCAACCCTGTCTCCCAGAAATTACATTCATATCGCATCCATTTGTTTTGCCAAGTATGTTTTGAGGGAAGCTTGCCTGGATTGTTATTTTGCACTCTGGTACAAAACTGTGACTCCTGTGCCTCTGGAGACTGAAGTTAGCATCCTAAGTCCAGTGTCTGGTTGAGTTTAAGCAATAGAAGTGGCTAGAATCAAAATTTCTATATTAATAATGAATCATTTGACTATTTGTATGTGACCAGTGTTGCTTGCAGTGATAGACGCATACAGATTTATCTCCTGTCTCTGCAGTTCCCCGTCAGATCTATGAAGTGTGTTGTAGTGTTACAGCCCACAACAGCTGTGTTTCGCTTCACTCTCACAGCTCTTATCACGTTGTTTTTAGCTGTAGCAGCAGCTGTTTTCAGCAAATGAGCTTGGATAAACCTATAGTACCGCTACCTTCCCAGCTACCAAGCGACAGACAGGCAATTTTAGGAAGTGGCAGGTGAGCATAATGGAGCAGTTAGCAGCTAAAGAGCCAGATATCTGCCTGAGGAATAAACAGGCTCATAGTAAACAAAATATTGAGGTACGTTCATCGGCTTGGCACAAAGATGCCTCCAAATAAATGCTAATGTTGCTTCTATCTGCTGGATGTGTAACGAGGCAACTGTTTCTTTCTAAATTAGCCATATTGAATTAAATCACAATAATATGTCAGAGTTTATAGCTTGTTTCTGCTAACACCAAGTGGCCAAAACAATCTGGTTTGAAGCTTTAAAGTTAGGGAAATGTTATAGGTTTGGTTATTTGTGTTGCCTTTTTCAGTTTCTAACCAAAACCTTGATTTTTCCTGGACCTTCACTAAATGCTTTCTGGCTTAATCATCACCACAAAAGTCTGCTACAGTTGGTATTTGGGTAAATTCATCACATTTTGTGACTTGTCAGATATGTTCATTAAACCCTTTGTGTCACGAAAAACAAAAACAAAAACAAAATCCAGACAGTGTTTCTCCCAAAATGCATTCGCTGTTGAAAATTAGGAGTGTATAAATGTAATTTCTCCCCGTCTGTTTATTGACTTGCACGAGCCGACTTGTGGTTTATGGACCTTGATTAAGTTTAATGGACATCTGAGAACAATAATTGGTTAACATGCTGATAATAGACAGATTCCTGTCACAGTTGGTGAGCACAAACAGCTTCCACTGGGCAGCTGGGATAACTGATGAATTAATAAACTCCTTAATTGTTGCTCTCGAGCTCAGTGCACGCTTACAGTATGTGATGGCTCTCCCCCTTCATGTCTTCAGCAGAGTTACTGTCCGCCTTACTGCAGTGTGTGCTGCTGGTGCAGTCTGCAGCTGCATTGTTAAAAATCAACCTAAAAGCTTACAGAGGCTTTTCTGCAGAGCTTATTTTAATCATTATTTCAGCCTGAAATAATAAATCTGCACACTCGTCAGGTTGAACCTCTCTGAAGTGTTGTGGGTGTTTCACTTCCACTGATCAAATTTTTGGTGCTGTGTTGCTGTTTGTTGACATATTTTTGTCAGTGATTGATATGTTGCCCTTGGCACCGTTGGTATAATTTTTTGTAAATGGGAAATTGCTTGATGGAAGTGATTCTTTAGTTTTTCTGGTAGTTGAAAAGAGGCTAATGTGGGAATGAAAGCACTGTGCAGCTTTAAAAGCCTCCTGAAGGTTTCCAGCTACAGCTGTGTTTCAATTGAAACAGAGCTGAACATTTAATACTGAAAACATTTTCATGGACAGAAAGCGGTACAGAAAATGGTGGCATTTACTGAATCATCCTGCTATTTTTTTATGACACTATGCATATATTTTTTTGCTAAACTGAAACAATCGACATCTTTCGGGTTGACTTTATTTTACATTTGGTTTTGCTAGGTTTGACACAATGATTGAGGAGGCTGGACTGTGTCACTGAAATGATTAAAGCCCCACTGGTTAATTACATTATTACTTATTTTTTGTATTTAAATGATGCAATTGTAAATCAGAGGGTTAAGATGTTTTAATGCAACGAGATAGCCAGAATAAATGTTGGCAATGTCTGTTTATTCAAACCAGTAATATGTTAAAACTTGTCTAAAAATGTCTTTTTTATTATTTAGATTCAATTTTCAATTTTATCCTCTGACAGCACTGTGCTTATGGTTTTGTGGGGTTTAGGCACAATACCCCACCTGGTTAGGTCTGGAAAAAGACCATGTTTTGGCTTAAAATACCTGGTTTTGTCGCCACAAACATGGCAACACATTTGTTTGTCTTTTCAAATGTTGAAACACAGTCTCAGACTGTGGTCACTGGCTTCCCAGCCTTCTCGGCTATCCTGTAACTCCACCTCCATCCCCTCCACCTTTGATATGACACGTTTAGTATGAATGTCAATATGGTTTGGAGCCTTTGACACAAACAAATGTGTACGTATCAGTGGTCTGCAGAAACGTTTTATCCTGGCAAGTGGGCTGTTTAATGTGATCATTAAATATTCTAATAAATTAATGTATTGAAGTCAGGCTATAAATGATGAATAAAATCGTGATATTTTAAAATGTATTCCCAAAGTAGGTTTTTTTATATATGTCATCACAAGCTTGGGCAAATTTCTTTAGGAGATACAAAACAAATATGTGCAGCTAAAGAAAAATTAATCCATACATCATTCATTAACTTCAAATGTGATTAATCTTTGCTTAACAATGCCCCAGATAGTTATTTAATTATGTAGTTTAATTGCAAATTGAATTAATAACTTCATAAATGCTTATTTGAATGTGTAAATTAATAAGATGTGTAATCTTTATAGCACACTCCAGCCTCCACATAGATGCCAGTATTTATTTAACATGTCAACATGATCTACAAGTCGCAGTCGTCTAATTCTGGGTCACTTATTTTACATCCTCATTTTCAATGCTCTTCAGTATGGTGTTTGTATATGCATAATTTATTTAGTCCATAACAGAAAGGGACTTCTGCAGTTTGAATTAGTGTCTGTGATGGTAGAACTCCAGATATTTTCCAGCATCATCAAAGAGTTGAAACAGAGCCAGTATCGTCAGTCTGTACTTGCTGCAAATGAGGCTTTTTTTTGTTGTTGTTTTTTCTTCCTTTCTACCTCTTCTTCCTTGTGTGTTTAATATTTCATGTTTGGAATATGTTGTATGTTTGTCCTTGTTTTTTAAAGGCTGCTACAGACCATAAGTGGACACAACGTTATGGTTTATCATGTATATTCTACATTGTTGTTTACCTTAAAGAGTGCGGTATCTTTGCTTTCCACCTCTTTCAGTAGGTTATAGGAAATATGTGCCAGTTGAGTGACAGGATTCTTTTACTGGAACTATCTAAAGAATCAACCCAACATTTTTTTACAATGTTTGCAGAAACAAATCAAGACAAAAAAGTAAAAGATGATTTTATGTACTTTGGGATGTTGTGGAAGATAACTGAGAAGCAGTAATAACTAATCAGAATAGTTGAGTATTGACTGAATAACCATCCGCCTGGTACAGGTTAATTTATAACAAGATTATTGGCAACACTTTGCTGTGAGATACACAAAAATTGAGTAGTTACTAAGGAGAAGGTGAAGAATGAATTATGAATGACTTGATAATTAATTAATAATGAGTAATTACTAACTGTGATTCAAGGACTATACAGTAGATAATGATTAATGAGTTAGAACAGACTGGGAGCTACTACAGTAATTAATCATTAGGTAATGATTAGTTCATAAATATCTGGGATTCGACATACTGACGTCATTCTTTATGAGTTTTTTTGTGGTTCTTTATGTTCCTGATTAACTATGAACCAGCTGCTAAGTAGCACAAACTACTGATGACTCATTATATATTAATTACTTACACGTTACTCTTTATATATATATATATATATATAAGTGATACATAATACTGAGTAGTTACCACATACACCCTTTAATTACTTATTAATGAATCATTAGTTACTCTTTTAGTGATGCTTCAAGTAAAGTGAGACATAATACCGAGTAGTTAATAAAGAGCCCCTCATTACTTCATGATTATGGCAACTCGCTACATAAACAGTAACTAATGATTAAATAATTACTAATTAATTGAGAAGTCAGTAGCTGATGTCACTCATAGTTAATCAGGAACAGGTCATGGAGAAAAGGTCAGTTTGTCGATTCACAGATATTTATGAACTGATTATTACCTAATGATTCATTAATATAGTGTCCCCCACTCTGTTCTGTACTAACTCATCATTATCTACTTTATAGTCCTCGATATACAGTTATTCAGTCATCACTCGTGAACGATTCGTTCCTGATTCATGCCTCACAATATTGTGTACCTTGTTATAAAGAGTTACCGGATTATCTCCAAAGTATCACTGTCATGAAACAAGATGTCTGATGCTAAAAACTTTCATTTAAACAAGTTGGTTTACGTTTGCATGTTAATTTTTCAGCCTTTTTGGATTCATACCAAACTATTACATTATCTTGTTTTTGCGTTTTCAGTTTGGATATCAGCACTCTAACACAAGAAATCAAATTTCATTTATTTTCTTTTTTGCCTCTTTGATTTCTGTCTCCTTCCACATCAACCGAGGATGAGTAAGGGTGGGGCTCTGCGAAAAATTTCCTAAAATTAAATCAGATTTTACTGTGTGATAACTCAGCCTTTGTAGACAGTGCACTTATCTGATTTCATCATCGTACGAAAGGCCTTAAAACAGGAGCCTAAAGTTGTTTATGACTTTTTCTTTTATGCAGTTTTCCTCATTGTCTCGGGAGATACATTTCATGTCATATTTGAAATGCACAATATGATGTAAATATAAAGTAAACATGAAATGTTTACAGTTGTATGTTGTGATTCCCAAATGATGTGGACATCAACTTATTGAAAGTACAATCATCTATTTTCAATGAAAATCATCTAAAACATATTTGGGGAATTGTAAGCAAATACACACGCACAAAAAAGCTTAAAACCATTAAAAGCCAGATGGCAAGTTCAGAGCAAACAGGCTGAACTGATGGTGTTTAACACAGCTGACTGCTGGTTATGCGTGAAATTGTATCACCACTTTAAATATTCCGCTTTTGGTTTGTAAAATGGTTCAGAAATGATAACTGTATAGACAAATCTATCTATAATTATATCATAACACGGTCTTAACTCAATAACCAGTCATGTGGATTGGTGCAGGATATACTGTGGTGCTACATTTCCATGAATAACAAACATGTCGAACATTTTGAATTAAAAAACACATGCAATACGTCTCATTAGTAACTGTTACATGGTATCATTAGTGGACGAACAGAGGTTTCCAATGGCCTTTTATCTAACATGTTGTATTCATTTTGAATTAAAAGTGGCGGTAACTGTGTTGAAGCCTGTTTTCTGATGTTTGTGTTACATCTCGAAAAAAAGCAGTAATACCCTCTGTTAATGAATCTGATCCTAAAATCATTTGCTGGGAGATTATCTGCCAGTGCAGCTTGATCTGTTCCCCGGGTGTGTTCATGCTGTCAGATTGACTGTTTACGAGATAAGAAAAGATCCAGCGAGAAAGTCATTTTAAGTAAACTGCATATCTCTCTACTTTACATGAATTTCATTAGACAGCGAACAGAAGGTCATTCGGAGAACTTTTATACTCTGTGGTTTTATGGTCGTGTAGCTTTGGGAACAAACTCTGCTGCATAAAAGCTATATGGTGGCAGGTGTGCTGCAGTGAATTTCAAACTTAATTCTGACCTTTCTACTGGCATTTCAGAGGAGAATATTGAGGTGTGATTGAATATATTTTCCTCTAAACAGTGTAGCACTTTACACGGACTGATTCCAGCACTCGGTTTGAGATATGCAGAGCGCCGTTCACTTTGATTGCATCCGCTGGGACATATAACCCCTGAACTGAATTATAACTCAGCATTAATCCAAGTAAAACAAAACATGAGCCTTCTCTAAACAGAGAAAAACAACATTCATCCCAGGTGTGGTAAAAGGTGTCAACAATACCCACTTTCAACAAACACAAGCACAAGCATGTGTCGGATTACATTGTGGATTTTCACAGTTTTTTTTTTTAAAATCTGTTGAAATGATACTACATGCTGTGTTGGTACTGTGCATTTCTGCTCTCATTGCTTTACAAAACATTGAAAATGTCGTGTACATCTAAAAACATTCATGCAAGCAGCAAGAAAACCTTATTTCTTTAAAGAAAAGTTAAAGTAGAGACATTGTAAAGCCGTTTCTGTGCTTTACACTGGCACAGATGTTTGTCTTTATATCTAAATAAATAAAGAGGGACAATTTGCTTAACTCGGTCCCTAAAAGCATTTGTCCAATCGCGGCTCAGCAGCTGTAACTAGGCACGACAGAGCTGTCACATACAGAAATGGTATGCACCGGGCTCTAACAAGAGCTACACACGTTATTTAAATGGCCAGTATGTAAAACATGGTCAGAATTTTAGTTTAAAACATTCAAAAATAAGCCAGCATTTTCAACAGCATGTGAAGAAGCGACAATGTTGACATTATGTCAAAGATGTTTATATACTGTGTTGCAGAGATGTCTGTACTGAAGTTAGCATGCTAACCAGCTAGCCCGAAATACCGTTTTGTGCCACAAGAGGCAAGAGGCGAGAGTCTGATAGCCGCTGTAGTTTCATCTGGTAGATGTATGCGAGCGGCAAGTTTGCTACGTTTTACAAGCTCTTTAGCTTTAAGTGTTATAAATCAACTCATAAAAGGTCAAGCTTAAATGCTTTGTTGAATCGTTGTAAAACACACTTCATTTAAACACGACATAAACGAAATAAAACTCACCAAAACACACTTGGTTTGTGTTTCCATAATCACCTCTGACTTGGTCGAAAATAAATCCTCCACTCACTGAGTAAGATGTGAAAATGTTCCAGCTCTACGCACCGTTTTATAGACATGCTTTCATGTAATTCAAACAATTCAACCTTTTTGTTGCAGGTCAAGCAAACGCATGATGTATGAACTTATTAGGCTATATGCACTCCTGTACCCACTCGATCTTATGGTCTGTAATCAAAAATATAAGACTATCAAAGAGCTGTGAAGGTGATTCAATAAGTTTCAACGGTAAACTTGCATCCTCTGGTAACACTACTCAACTCTGTTTACAATACATTGCTAGGGCTAATTAGCTACCCTGCAATACAAGAACAATGCTGCTCCTAAACTTAAGGTTTTAGTCTTTGCATTAGCTTGCATTAGCCAGAGCTGATTACATCTGGCAACACAGTCTGCAGGTGTAGGCCAGAAATGAGTAGCCGGCTTTTGTTCACTTATTTGTGAAACTTAAAACCCATTGTTTCAAGTGTTCGAGTGGAAAATGTGCCAGCATTGTCATTGTGCTGGAAAGGAAAGCTGACAGCCGTAGCAACAGCAAACGAGCAGGACAAGTCTGAGGAAATCATCAGTTAGCATTTTCATGGTCCACATGTAGTGACCCTCTCTCTGTCCTTCTACTTTGTTACGATAAAGCACGTTTTAATCTTTATACAGGGTGAGACGTCGGCCTTGAGATGTGTTCACTGATCACACGTTGGCATAGTGGCAGTTTCTTTTCTGTCTAGGTAACAACACAGCTAAGAACAACGACCGAATACAACAAGGACAATGCCGGCGGTGTTTTTTTTAAAAAAGTCTTAATTCCTCATAATCTTCTCCTCTCTTGTATGACTGGAGGCATCAGTCAGTGCTTGAATAAGTAAACAACTTTTGCAGATAAGACAGCTACGTGCTTCAGGTAGCAAAAGATGAAGATGAGGGTTGCATGAGTCATGAACTGGATCCGAGTCTTTCCATCCACCCATTTTCGTAGGGAGATGGACACAATAGCAACATTTTCTATGATATAGGAAAAAAGTGACAATACCTGTTTGGTTCAAGGCATAGAAATATGACAGCTCTGGAATAAACAACTGCTTTTGTGATGCTTAGATCGCCCAGTTTTTGTTGAAACTGTGTGGGAAGTGTTGATTCAGTTCTATAGTGATGCGTTTGAAGCAGTTTGTAATGGATTGCATTATATTTTGTAGGTGTTCCTGTCATTGTGTCGACCCTCTATACAGCCCGGTGTACTCAGGATTCACTCACCTATCTGTCTATTTCACTGCCCGTCTTAAAAGAAAAACTCGAAGCTTTTCGAGCACAACAGTCAGAAAATTGACGTGTTTTCAAATAAATAAGTGCAGAGTTTTTCTCTGTGATAAACATTCAGCCAGCCTTGCGGCATTCATTGTTAGAGAGGTTGCCAGGGACACCTGTGAGATTTGAAGCCTTTGATTTCCTCCTTAGTGGAGTAAGGACGTGCCGCCGCGCAGCTGCTGTTATGGCGTCAATTTGTAGGATACCTGACTGGAGTGAAGATGCTTCATTACACATGAGACAAACATAACATAAGAGGATGGGATGATAGAGGATAATCACTGTTTTAACCTCACTACCTGCTGACCTTTAACGCTATAAGACTGTAAATTATTAGCTCTTGTGACAAAGGAGATATAGTTCAATGCAACGCAATTTTAGATGAAAAGCCCAGTCTGCTCTCACACAGGCCTGAGCCGGCAACACTTTTAGCTTGTACTTAGCAGGACTCCTACCATGAATATCACCATAGTTTGTTGTTTGTACCTCAGTACCTGAGCTAGCCCTGCAGTACAAACACAAAAAGCAACATATATCATGGCAAAACTTACAGTCTTCAAATTTGAAGTGAGATCACGGATGGCCAGAATCACTTTATTCTTGAGCATGAACAGTTACTGGCCCTCGTTGATAATGTAGTCCGAGGTAAAAATCCACTCATCCTTGAGCTTGTGAAGGTGCTGGAGCTGTCAAGGAGTAAAACACACAATCAAACAGTTAACAGTTAGGGTGAGGACAGTAAGACTTATGTGTTGATTCTTGCAGCCAACGACAGAGAAACTCTTGTGTTTAACTCCTAGCTGGTCCTTATTTTGTTAAATAGACTATTGTGCTGGTCGCTGCAGCTAGCGACAGAGCAGCTGTGCTTAAATCTTGCGATCAGCACAATGCTAGTGCTACCGGTGGGTCTCCACAAAGGTAGTTCTCAAGCCCTGGGCGGAATTACTCTGATTGGGGTGCGGTGTTATTCAAATGAGCCTCCACTTTATATAAGAAGGGGCCTATTTGCTGGTTATTGTTGGAGCTACAATGGATCCTCCAAGTAGATTAAAACATTCTGTGTATATCCTCACTCATGTCTGATCGCTTTTCAAGCACATTTCTCTCGCACAAATTGCAAACAATATTATATATTTGCTCATGGCCGCTCTCTCTGGCATTTCTTCAGGGCTCCTATTACCTTAAAATGTGGCATTTTCGATCAAAGCCAGAAGTTAATGGTATATCATCTTTCAGACAGCTTTAATCATCTCTGCTAAACTTGGTCTTCAATGCCTGTGCATTATACATCAGCCAGATCAAAGCGTTGGCCATTAAATAATAACATGTTTTGCTTCACAAAAATCTGGGGAAAAAAATACGCATGACAGCATGTATTCAGCTAAAGCCAGTTCCAAACAATTTAATGAGCATCAAACAGTGCTGCCGTGAAATTTATACTTTCATGCCGTGCACATAGGCAGAATACGTAAGCACTGTATGCAAATAAGCTTGGAACAGAACTGCTGATTTGTTGGGCTTAAGGAGTGCAACAAAAAAAAAAAAGAAAGCGTTTTGCATGCAGTGCGGTTCTTCAGAGCACCTCTGTGCCTGCAACATGCCTCATTCTCATTTCTGAATAGTAAATGAAAAGCTCATTTGGCGAGGCTCAGAGGCAGAGGCTAGGGTCAGAGGGGCTGCTCAGGGTAACTCAAAGTCGCTCCATATGATGAGATTTCAGTTGGTTCATTACTCACATTGCTACCTTTGTAATTCAGGCAGCTGTCGGTGTCTGGAGGGACCTGGTGCTGGGGAGAGGAAGCTGGGTATTTTTGGCAGGAAGAGAAAAACAAGAATAGAGGAGCTAAATCACAATATGTCCATCATTTCCAGGTGGAATTTATAAAACAGCAGATCTTTATGTCTGTAGGAGTGGAGCCTGTATGATAATAGTGTAATTTTACCTGGTCAGTGAGCGCAGCATATTGTAATATTGTATCGTATGCTGTTTTATTCTCCAGCGTTTTCTATATTTCAGTTTTACCCTGTTTTACAAAGGTACAGTACTAATACATTTCTGACGTGTGCTGCATTTGTCTTAGTTATATTCACTTTATCAAACATGCCCACTAAAACAGTGACAACTAAATGTTTAACACCTCCAAAAAACACAATCTTTTAACTCTCACTACAAAGCAAGGAGTCTCTTCCTGTCCATCTGTACATTATTCGCTTATCTTGAGAATGGTTCATTGGATCTACTTCGAACTTGGCAGGTGCTGAGGACCGAAGGAAGTGTAGTCTTGAATTTGGTGCAAGACATTCAATATAAATACATTTTGAATAATAAACTGCTGACCCTGCTCTGTGCAGCGGCGGGGGCATGGCTTCAACACTCTGGCTTTACATGATCCCTCTCACGTGATCTAATGGGGAAGCAGACTTAAACAAAATGGAGAGCAGGAACTGGAAGTGAGGTTTAAAATTTCTGCTAATAGTTGTATGCTAGCTTATGTTAGCCGCGGGGGCTAAAATGTTTGCTGTTGCTTGCTAGCACCGTCATCTCCTCTGGGACGCTTCTCTCTGATTATTGTGGTCCGACTCGGAAAGTATCAATGTAGTCATGCAGATTTGTAATCTTAAATATTACATGTTCGACAACAAGCTTAAAGCCCCCCTCCAGTCAGTATTTCTTCCCGTCTAATGGATAACATTCCTTCTCAATCAGAGAATTGGTTAATAGTCATACGTAATGCATTACCATGGCAACCAGACTGTCGCATGGATAAACAATAGCTGTCACTCAAGCATGAGGTCGTCTTTGGTACTGAGGCGCTGAATAGTTTATTCATGGTCAAACTTTAAACTGAACTGTACATTTAGAAAAAAATATGAAAAATATCTTTAAAGATCTTTCTTTGACAAGAAATTCAAACTAAGAATTTTAATATTTACACTATTAATGAGGTAATAATACAAAATAATATATAATAAAGGTCCCCCAGAACACAGTCTGAAGCTAGAAATGTAGCAGAGTCCGCCAAATATAAACAAAGTAAAACAGTATGAAATTGTGTCCTTTAACATCACTTTGTTTGTTATTCAGTCATGAAAACAAAAAGTTTTTTCAGTTTGTTAAGTCATAAAAAAAAAAAGTCAATGAAGATCTTTCTCATCTGATTAAAATGTCTTCCCAAAAACTGCACAGTGCACCTGAGCAGCGTGTCTTGGACGGGTACTGCACTGGTAAATATAAATTCCAGGTTTCTCATTTTGCTGGTGCACTGTAAGGCATCTGAAATAGAGTGAAAGTGAAGCAGCCACAGAAGGCTTTCCGCAAAAAATAAAATCAATATTCTATGTTGTATTATTACATTTTACACCTGAGAAATAAGCAGTGTATATACACTTCACCCCCGCATACAGCTTATTTCGAAATTATATTTCTAAATCTTTTTTTCCGTTACATGATTTAGTAGCTATAGCTGTTAATTTGATATTAAACGCACACGTGGAAAACCAGCTCTGCCATCTTCCACTCGACTCTTCCTCCTTGATGTCTTGATGATATTAACCACAAATGACGTGCCGTGCTCTCAGGATATTGTACTGCTCCTTTGAATGCACTCTTGAGTGAGTCGAGCTGCATTATGTAAGGAAAAGAGCTGCATGTTAATGGTAATGTGGACAGCATGATGAAGATGAATTACCATTGTCTCGTCATCCGTCTCCTTTGAAACCCAGAAGCAAGGAAGGCAGGAGGAAGAGAGACTACTTACTGTTATGGCAGCTCAAGAATGACTCATATCAAAAGTGCATTAGTGGCCTTGATAGACAATCAGTATGTAAGTTGTGAGGGGGAGGGAGGGTGAACATATATATATAAAGCATCTCCCAGTTTGAAAAGACATACAGATGTATAGACAGCCTGACAATGGATATGTTAGCAATCAGAAATAGCATCAACAAATCAAGCAATGACCTTTAAGACTTCCCTGAAGCTAAACAGGATGCGGCTGAGTAGAGTTTCATTTGTGTTCTTAAATAGCTCATTATAGCGCTCTAAGCCCACATACGCAGGTGAGGGTCTAAATACTGATTCCTGCTGTTCTTCCTCCAAGTGAGGTGCAGTTCATCATCCATAAGTACCAAAGATGACTTACACAAATGAGACATATTCACCCTTTGAAAACTAAATCTGCGTTTTTATTCTAAAGTGCGATTTCTTGGCCCGCAAGTGTGTTTTCAACATGGTGTCACAGACCTAATTGCAGTGTGTTGAATTGTGTCTGCAGGAGGTCCTTGACATGACGAGCTGAGAGTGTACAGACACATTCAGCTTGTCGACAAATACTTGTACGACTTCAGCTGATTGCAGTGATCAAATCTTAAGCAACTGTGTAATTTCATACATATCACATGATTCATTCTTCTGCTCCGATGGATTTCAGAGTGTGTCATTATGTTCAACTGAAATGGCCTCAAGAATTATAAGGAAAAAAAACGTTTGATCTTATTAGAGTCTTACATTATTAACTTTTGTGTAACCAGCCTAGTATCCAATGAATTACATTTTTGTCCAACACATGTTCAGTGCCAATGCAGAAAATAGTGAGTCCATGCGAGAAATCATAACATGTCTCTGAATACAGGCCTGCATGAATACAGGTTGTGTTTTTTATTAACCATAACCATAATTGTTCCCTTATATCAACTGGAATGTAGTTGCCATGTGCAAGTGCAGCCTGTTCTCACTCCCAACTGGTCAAATACCTCCACCTGGTCTGTGGCCCTATGCTTCTACGTTTGGCATTGTAGGTAACCCTCTAGCATCACTTCTTGGGGGTGAGCAGAGTTGCTGGATGAGTCGTACACTGGACATTCTGTCAGGAGACAGAGGTGTGTATCCCATTTGTAAAGTGCTGAGTTATTTGTTTTTGAGTTTTTGAGTTTTGTCTCTTGCATAAAGAAAGTTACAAGACTGAGTGCAGTCACTTTAACCCATGTTATGATTTTCCTAAACCAAACCCCCAGATTCCATCAGGCCCATCTTCATCGCGTACAGCCGTGAGACGGGAGCTGATCGTGTTTCCAAAGAGTCATAAAAACTCATAATATGTGAAATGTTTGTCAGAGTGCTTAATTTTTGAAAGTCTGACCAGATGTTGTAGATTGTGTATTATTGCCTTATTTGGTGAACTGGGAGTGAGAAACTGTTGCAAATATTGTATAATAATTGTATTTTTTTTTTTAATCAACAATAGTCTGGGGTTTTACAGAATCATCCAATATTAACCTTCTTGACTATCGATGCAACCACAGGAGTCCACAGGGGACAAAGATGATCTCTGAAATGTTGTTTCCTCATGGTCATGAGGCAGCGTTTCATGTGATCAAGATGTCAAGCTTATTCATCGAATAAGAAAATGTTATATGGTTAACGCAACATAACACGTGTCAAAACAGTTTCATTGTGACCTTTTCAGCAAGTCCTACCTGCGAGAATAAATGTAGACGCATCCTCTGATCTGATTCCTAAATCAGTGGGGACATTAGTTGCTTTCAAAAACTGATGCTGCCATGTTCAAATAATGTAGAAAATGAGACATTGACAAAGGAAAAACTACATATTAAAAAATAATCTGTTTTCTGGTCTTGATTTTGTATTTAAATGTTAATAATAATAAAATAATATAAATACTAGTTCAAAAAATACATGTTCTCCTAGTAATTGAGGATGGCCAGTGCACCTGTAGCAACATCACTTGACATCCTCCTTTGCCCCCATGACAATTTCAGCAGCTAGAAGGCGCGTTGCTAAAAGTAAACATGTAATTTTGCCACTTGCTAAAAGCCTAATGTTGCGTTCTTCGTGCGTGGACAGTATCAGCCGTTTGTTTTGTTTTATATCATCATCACGATCACAAAGAACAACAAGATATGTTACATGTTGTCCTCTCTGACTGAAAACACTGCGTACCCCGTCTCATATCATATAAGATATGATATCACACTAACAGTGTAATGTTTGCCCTACAATATGAGCTCTTTAAATAAAGTATAGGTCTTTGTTAAATACTGGAAAAATCAACAGTGACTTGAAACATGAGACAAGTTCACATAGATAACACATAACTGAAGTCACAAGACATCCTGAGCCTTAGGCAAAGTGCTTTTGTATCCAACAGTGGACTCGGGATGTGAACTCTAGTGTTAAAGTCTCACCTCCAACTTCTATCTGGTAGAATAATGGAGCACTTTCCTGTAAATATATAATAGGCAAAACATAGTTGTTGAGTGGTAGTGTGTGTTTCTCAAAGTGAAACCATATTCACTGCAGTTTTGGCCGTGTAAAGAAAACTTGTGAGTGAAATCTCACCTGCTGGATCTACAGATGAAGTGTAGCAGCTATTATGATGATATATTTGTTTGTTTGGTATAATTGCACTTTCTTTTTTAAATACAAATGTGGGGATGATTTTCAAAGGGAAGATTTCAAAGCCACAGTGGGGTTTCTGGGAGTCCTAAAATTGATCCAAAAAGGCGTTTCCTGCATTCTGGTTACATTCGAAAATGAAAATAACAAAATAACAAGTCAAATGGTATATGAACTTTGTATGCCAAATATCTTTAATTTTGCTTTTAATTCTCAGAGAACACCAGAGAATAATTTGCCCTCTAGTGTAAATCTGTGGCATAATATAACATTTATCAGTTCATTCATCCATTCATTTCTGCCCCTGTCCCTAAGAGAGTCTGTGCCCCGTTTGTCAGCCTCTCAATGGGGATTAACTCTGTGTGACGTCTGTGATTGACAGAAAAAAAATGATGTGGCAGTTTTTGCAACCTCTTTCCTTTGAAACTAAACGTAAGAAACAGGATTTCTTCTCCCCTGGGCATCTGTTTGTTTAAATATTCTGTCTCCTCTCCATTTCTCTGTCTGTCTCTCACCCACTGAGGAGGACGAGGTGCGACAGTACAGCAGACTTCATGCTGTATGATAACTAAGAAGGGAAAAAAGTGTGAAAAATTGACAGAAATTGGGAGAAATACAAGAGAACTGTGACCCCAGGAGGATACCGAGAGAGGGGAATGAAAAACAGGAGTCTCCTGGGAAAATCAGTTTGGCAAGTATGGTCAGAAACCTTGAAAGTATCAGGTGTACCTTGGGGTTTCAAATGCAGCGATAGACTTAATTTCCTGGAGACTCTTCCTAATCCTAACCATCAACCACCAACAATTTGCCTAAATTTTTACCCTCACCTTGACCACTGACCATAAAGTCAGCTATTTACCAATTGGTTACACAGCTTTGGTCCCCAGTTTGACAAGCCGTCCCCAGTTGACTGGTCTAAAGTCTGAAATGTGTCCTCAAAGTTTCCCAGTCAGAAATGAACACAATAGTCATGTTTTTCAATTTTGGGTACACTACATAGACTTACATTCATTTCCTGGAGCCTCATCCTAACCATACCCATAACCATTACTTGCCTAACCCTAACCTAAATCCAACCCTACCCCAAAACCAAGTATTTACCCTAAAACGTAATAATTTTCATTATGGGGACTTGTTTTTGTCCCCAAAACAGAAAGGTGGGTCCCCATAATGTGTAAACAGACTTATGTCCCCACAATGTGAGCAGTACAAGTCCACAACCACACACACACACACACACACACACACATGCACACAACCACACACACACACACAACCACACAAACGCTCTCCTTTCAGGGTTATGCCTGGCAGAGATAATAAACGTCTTTGCCTTGATGAAAAGGGATTACTTAAAACTGAGTCCTTTGAGTGTACCTCTGCTGTACATGTACCTGCTGCAAAATGGGTTTGCCATATTTTTCTGCCTCAAACAACAAAGCATCTTCAACCATCACTACAGGTCTACAGGAAATACTCTTTGGATTTGAATAACAGATTGTGTCGTGCTTTTGCAATTACCCACACTTGAGTTTAAGAGCTCACAGTGGCTCTTAATCCCTCTTAAAATCAATGGAAAAAAGTTCAAAAGCAGTCATACATGGTTTGTTACGATATTTTTTTCAAATCCAGCAATTAATCATTTTTTCCAGAGTTTAGTCAAGAAAAATAAATGTGCTTTTGTTGTCAAACCTCTTCATGGGAATTCATACCTGTTTGATTTTGACTTATTTGTCAGTTTGTCGATCCAAATGACTCATTAATGAGATATTGTGCTCTGCCTCACAAGGCTTTGTTTAATCAGTGCAGTGTTCATGCTCTCACAGATATTCTCTTGCCTTATCAGTGTCTATTCTCTGACCTCAGCACACATACCCATTTTTATATCGAAACTTAGTCAGTGGCGTTGACAGGTTTTCAATATAATGAGTCCCTGGGACCCACAGCTGGTCATCTGAGTGGGTCCCCAACAAAAAGTGTGATTTCTGACATATGTACTGTTAAACTTGTGGTTGAAATTGTGGTTATATGGTTGATGAAAATGTATCTGAACATTAAACAAATAAAAAACAAAACAATTATCCCAAGTTTGAAAATAAACATCTTTAATAAATGGTAAATTTAGAGTTAATTACACTGTAGTTAATAAAGTGTTAATAAACAATGAAATGCTTTAGAAACAATTTGCAATTGTTTATTGTAAAGTTGATTGTTTATAATACTGTGTTAATGGTTAATAAATACTGTGTAGTTCATCTATAAGCATTATTTGAATGTTGCAGCTGATGTTTATAAACCATTACAATTGCTCAATGCATGTTTTATAAAATAATGTTTTATGTTCGGTAACAGTGTCATAAATACTAAAGCAACATTATGTAGAAACTGGCATTTTGTGTAATTCTAATCTAAAGTCTAATTAACTATAAATTTCCCATTTCCCATTATTCAGTGTTACCAAATTATGTTTGTTTGAGAAAATGTTGCTGAGGATATGAATAATTATCTGGACCAACATAATCTTTTCTTAGCTGTCTCTGCAAACCTTTACAGAGATGTTCGGCGGGCACGTCACAACGATTAATTCCCTTGACTGGGAGGGTTTATTCATCACGCCTACAGCAGTCCCACAAAAATACCTCCCTCCATTCATGACGGCATCTCGATCTAAAACACCTTTGGGATTACTATCTAAAGGCATCGCCGGGGTGACTCTTAAAATAGGCTAATATCCATTTGTAATTTGGTGAAGAGGTTTGCCGTGTCTTTCCCTCACATGCTCAGGGGGGGAGAGCGTTTCTGTTGCTGCAGCACGCACAAATGTGAGTAAACAAATTCAGTTTTTTATCTCTCACAGTGCAGAAAAGGTTATGAAAACATTGTCCACCATCCTCTTTCTGTGTACCACATCAGAATCAGCAGGTTAGCATAGCCAGCATGGCGCTCTATCAAACTTGAGGATCTGCGTTCAGACTCCATTACAGTACATGCAATCATCTGCCCTGCTGAAGTGTCCTAAAGCAACACGCTGCCTCCAAATACCACTTCCCTGTAGAATAGGCGTTCAGTGAGGGAACCTCCCCACTGGGACCAGTAACAAATCATCAGGTCATTATTATTATAATCGACAACCCATATGATCTAATGTCAGTAAGACTTGGATTGTAAAGGTTAGTGGCTTCACAGATAGAGCTGCAGTATAATGTTGTGGCAACAGTGCTGAATAGTTTATAAGAGAAGCTTTTCGGTCTGTATGTGTGTGTTTGCACTCATCATCGTAACTTGCACAATAAAAGAACAATCTAAGAATATAACGGCTGGAAATTGACAATAGATGCTCCTCAAGGTCTTGGCAAGCAGTGTGCATGCAGGTCTGCTTTCATACTTAACACTGTTATTTACTGTGCTGTTGAGAGTTCATTTCCCTGTGTCTCTCCACAGAGATATTTTATGGCCCCAGATAAAAGTGTGTGTCGGTTTCACTCTGTGCCACAATGATTCTTCGTGTATTTCCATTCTCGTTCTATAACCCGACACGCTGATCAAGATCAATTCAAAACAGCTGAAAGGCTTTGAGTCAGTTCTTTCATCCATGAATGGGTTTGTAATGGTGTGTCTCTTACAGTTTTTACTCTCACATGGATATTTGAGGCTTTTTCAGTGTTTGCGACACAATGGTTTAATGGCACCATGAACCTTGAGATATAGTATATATAATATACGTCTTACAAGATATTTTAAGGCTTTATTTTTTTAGATATATGACATTTTGTAAATGGTCCCCAGAGGATGAATCCAATTCACTTTGTTGATCACCTGACTTTTCATGTAAAGGTTTAATTTTTCACAGAGTCATTAAGAGGCTGTGACTCAGGAGAGAGGAGAAACAAGAAAGAGTGGGTCACTTGTCTACACGATCACTCATTGGCTGTTTTAGGCTGTAGGTCGAGCGTAGCAGCTCCTATCTACTGCAGTGACCTGCCATTTGTCATCATCTCATGATTTAGTGAAGAGGGATAATGGCGTCTGATGTGAAATGCATGAAAAGGCTTCCGTGATCGCAGTTTTTCTTTTGCCATTTTGTCACCATTTAATACAACGTGTCCATAATATCTCGATTTTGCATCCCGATGATTTTTCCCACGAAGAGCTACAGCAGAAAAGCAAACATCTGTACTCCTACTTCATAAATTGGCACAAAATTTAAGACAGACATTCGTGGTCCCTGGGTGGCGTATGCTATTACTTGTGATCCCCTGATTGGTGCAGACATTCATGTTCCCAACAGGATAAAATGTAATTACATGGACTATCCCCTGGGTTTTCAATCTAGTGCCATCCTCAAGTCAAAACTTTAATTAGCTGAATACTTTTGCTCACGACCAAATGCCTGGAAATTAATGAGATCTCCATCATCCTCAGCTGTACATTACGTTCAGTGCATTGGCTGTGTAAAACATGGAAAAGTGAAGCCAATGTGCCTTAAACCTGCATTCTCTTTAACAGCCAGCAGGGGGAGACTCACTCAAAAAGTCAGATTATTTGTTAGCTTCGGAGAAAATGACCCTACTTCTACACTCAATTTATTAGCTTATACACAGTTTCCTAATGAGTTTATGGTCTCCTGACACAGCATGATGTTAATTTTGTAAATTATGATCCTATAACTGAAGCTCACGTCATATTAATATAATTCAGAGACTATTAAACCTATTAGTACTACCTACCTACCTAACCTATTAAACACATCTTTTCTACCCATTCCAGTCTGCCTCTCTGTCTGTTTCCATCTTCTTGTGCCTTGTTACGTCGTTGGATTTACACTTCAGTGCTAATTTTTAAAATGTTAGCATGCTAACATGCTAAACTGAGATGGTGAACAAAAATGTTAGCATTCTGGCATTAGCATTTTAGCTTAAAGCCCCGCAGTGCCTACTTATTCGAATCTTTTTCACAGGAATGCTTTAGTGACACCATGAACCTTTGAGATTATATTTGAAATATTTTTGTCTGATGTTGTTCTGGCTAAGTCATTAAAGGCTTTAATTTTCAACTTCTTTCATCTAAAATTAATACTGTGGGTATTTTTCAACCTAGAAAAACAGTCTGATTATTTTCAAATCTTCAATAATACCCCGAAGAACAGCAGCTTATGAAAAATGAAACATTTCATTAGACAGATCAGCAAAGTTTTGCCAGTGTACAAACTGTATAAAACATCAGTGAGATGGAAAAATGCAGAAAATCAGAGCGAGAAAATAAGATGCAAGCGTAGTTAGGACATTATGGTCTGTGTGTTTGACCCAGAGGAGGAAATGTGACTGATGATGCCCCTCAGATAGTCGCTAATTTGGTCTCATCAGCCTTTTCCATAGTCATGAATCTGATGATGACATGAGAATAACAGCACAGGGACCCTGCTGTGTGGGGTGGTTACAAAAATGCCGGAGAGAGAAACTTTCTGGCAACTTGGCAGGAATCACAAACAATGTCCAACAACAATTAAGCCTCCGGAGAAGGGAGCAGGAGGATGTGCTTATTCAGAGGGTCTCTGCTAGGACTGTGCTGCCAAACCCGGAGATGGTGAATGCCATGAGATCCAAAGCAGACTGCTCAGTCAGTATGCAGCACACAGAATTAGTAAATATCCATCTGTCTATCCTATGTAGCTAGTATCCAAGCTGCTGGGTTACAGCGTGTTTGCCTTTGGGTAATAATCATGTGTTTTCGCCTCAAAGCGCCGGCTGAAGCAGCCTTGAAGTGCAGCTCCGTCAAATTTAGTGATATTGGTGTGGTGGCTCAGCTGTACATTGAGACGCAGACGGGCACAGTGGCAGCAAATGAAGGATGAAGGTTTGTCTAGAAGTCTGTGTATGTGTGTGTGTGAGAGAGACAGTGGTGACAGTGAGTCTGTGTGTGGGTGGACGGATGGGTGGGCCTTCACCCAGTTGGTGAGGAAGACTTATTGCTGTGATTTGAAGACAATGTCTCCAGCATCCAGGATTGCTTCACTTGCAGACTCCAGTGTTACATTTCTAACACTCATTGTATTTATTTTACTGTATCATGTCAGCATATTGGTGTGTTGTGTGTGTAAACAGCCAAGTTACCGCATAAATATTTATTTTTCTGATTTTCATTCAACAGAGTACAGTAGGAAACATCGAGCTGAGCGCTTCAAAACGCAAAAATATTTGAACTATAGAGGGTTATCAATGAGATGTGAATGAATGCGATTCTTATGCTATCAAGGATAATAATTACCTCGGTGTGATTGTGTCATTTAATTGTCTTACAAGTGTTTTTATTTGCTCATAGCCCTCTAAGTGGGGGCGGTAATCTCTGACGGGGCGAATAGAGAACAATCTGTCTCCTCATAAGCTTATTCAAATCTCCCAAGATCCATCACTGTCTATTGTTATTATTAGTTTTGGCATCAAAAACTAATTTAGAAATCAGAGTCGAATAATTAAAAATCCAAACTAAATCCATTCCCACAGGAGAGAGAGCATCGGATGGCTGAGACCGCTGCCAGCCGAGCCAGCAGAGAGATGCGAGTCTGCAGGCGGGATGCATTTCATTTTCTGTGACGGTAACCTTGTAAAAGCTTGGTTGATCCCCGTCTGTCTCTGGCAAGGTCTCAGACCACACTATCTTTCTATCTCTATCTCTCTCTATTTTCTCTATAGGAATCACGTAATAATTGAATAGAGATCATGTGCATGTAGAGATTTCAATCTGTGGTGAAATGCAACAAAGAATATTACTCAAGTACTGTACTTAAAGATGCAGTGTGTAGGATTTAATCGCATCTAGCAGTGTGGTTACAGGCTGCAAACCAAATAAATACCCCTCGTCTCACTCCCCCTCTCTGGAGCCAGTGTTTGTTTGTCCTTTCTGGGCTACTGTACAAACCTACTTTGTGGAAGAGGACCCGCTACCGCTATACATGTAAAAGGCTCATTCAAATGAAGCTAAAACACAACAATTATTATTTTCAGGTGATTATACACTAATGAAAACGTAATTATGAATATTATAATCAATTCCTGCGAATAGATCCACCGAAATATAACAAAGTGGACCAGTGGCATACGTGTACGCTACTTCATACTTCTACTTAACTACATTTCAGAGGCTATTATTGTACATTTTACGTGACTATAATTATTATTATTATTCGTCCTTTTAACCGGATCTACACCAAAAGTTATTGGGGTGTAATCTGAATTGAGACCTATCTCCCATCCAAGTTTCATTGGATGGGGGCATTACACAAAAAATACACACTGCGGTATTTTTTGCGTAATGCTGACAAACCAACCAACAAACAAAAAACTGACGCAGGTGAAAACATAACCTCCTTGGTGAAGGTAAAAAGGATTTTTGAACACAAAACATATGAAAATGTACAGCTGAAAAAAAACATTTCAAGGTTCGCGCTTCTCTAATGTGAGGATTTATTGCTTTATATTATGTTTTTTAAAGCTTGCATTCCCATTTTCTATTGGCCACAGATAAAATAAAAAAAAAAAAAACAGAATGTGACGACGTGTTTTGACAAGGTTTGGACTATATGCCTGACCACCAACAGTTATCTTAGAAATAAAGTTTACGTACCACTAACTCATTTTGTTCAGATGTGTACAAAGCTGTAAAATACGTTGAGCACTTTTCTATTAAATGCAGTAGCAACATTTTGCAACATGGCAAACACTTCAAATCAATGTTTTCTATTTATGCCTATATGCAAGTCAGGGTGGCAGAACACTTGCTGTTGCAAATTAGCGCTGAATAAATGTCATTTCTAGGTGAGAGTCTTGCCACTCGACCAGTCTATCCACTCAATGCAGGGAGACCAAACTGATATAAACCCTCCATCAAATTCTCAGCGAGACAGCAAACAAACCCGTCCCTGTTGCACTGAAAACCAAAGCATCAGCGGTACTTCACTTCCCACTAATCGAGGCTGTCGAGCACAAGCAGTGTCAGCGGAGGGCGCGCAGCCTCGTCAGGGACACCTCTCACCCTGGCTCCAGACTGTGCGCCCTCCTCCTCCCTGGGAATAATCTTTGTTCCAGGACCAGCAGGCTCAGGAACAGCTTCTTGCCCTCGGCTGTCACTTTGCTGAACTCTGCACCACAGAGATACCACTGCCTATACTGTATATATCTATAGTATATACAGCGTATTCACATCAGACCTCCAGCTTATTCATCTGACATATTATTAGGATTTCTTGTACTCACCCCTGCCCTATATATTTGATTTGAATTTGTACCTGCCAAGTGCAACTCCTCTACTCTTACTCCTTCACATATGTGCATTACTCTGCGGTTCATTGCGTTTTGCACTTGTAGTTGGATGCATTTTCTTGTGTCAGTACTTGGACAAAGTTGAATCTAATATAGTCAAAGCTAATTTATTCTCCTGGTGTATTAATTGCATCCTGTCTGAATTATACCGACCCTGCGATCTGCCTTTGAGTGCTCCTTATGATAAACTGGTAATGATGTTCAGGGAGAATTGATCCATATGAGTTGCACTGTTAAGGAGCAGTTACTGTAGAGCCTATTTCCTCCAAGCAGAGCAGGTAGGTCTGTGTTTCATCTTGAGAGAAATCCATTTCGGCCCACCGCTGCAGAAGCAACAATCCAACCCAAAATGACCCGCCGAGACACTCGAGTTGTAGCGACCACAACACATTGTTTATAAAAATTCATGCAGGTTTGTCAGCTTGTCCAAACATGAATAAATACCCCTGAGAAACAATCCACATGAAAAATGTAAGTTGTTCTCTCTGCCTGGGCCTATTAAATCTCATATTAAGCTTCCAACAAGCAGTCAATACCCAGAATCTGAACCATTTGACTCACTTCTGGGATCAAATCTCACCTTGCACATTTCTTCAGTCACGGTGCATTTGGTCTCGTTGCTCGGTGAAGACAACAGACAGCTTTGAAGATTTATAAACATCCCGCCGTGCTCTCGTCTAGCCCATAATTTACAAAATGTCAACATCCCAGACAATAATAACTTTAATTTGACACTTTAATAGTCTTTTTGAAATATGCAGCAGGTGCGAAAACTGTTCACACATGTAAATTGACTAAAATGAGAACAAGAGGTTCAGTTGCGCCCTCGCAGACATAAAAAAGTTGGAGCGATCTGGTGTTATAGTGCCTAATAACAAACAGCAGCGGCTAAAGAATACATAATCCATCTTGATGTGACATCTGGCTTGTCTGGAGTTACACAACAGATGGAGACAAGCGCTCTATAACTGTGAGACGGTCGTGTATCACCACAGTCGGAGAAATCGAAGTCCATACCAGGTCTATTTCTGTCGTCACCCCGGCCTGATGCTTTATCCTTTCCTCACCTCGATACTGTGACACGTGCCAGTTAATCCATGACTCATTGAATGCGCGTGATAAAGCGCCGTCTCCCAGCTTCCTCGTCAAAAAAACTTCAGTATGACTTAAGTTAATAAATGGATCAATCAAAGCTGGATTTTAATGGTTTTCTGCCTGCCATTTGAGATAGGGATTATTTCCTTCACTTCCTACAATACCTCTGGAAACTCAGAGATATGATGAAATTAGGCTGTATGTCATTAGAAATTAATGAATTCCAAAATATATTGGATCATGACTTATGCTTGTCAAATCTTGTTAGTTAGGGAGTGTGTGAGAGTTATTAGGGGTTGATGTGGGGGTGGGGATCTTTATTTTATTTCACATTTGCCTTGCGAGGTTAACTGTAAAAACAATAAGTCTTTTGTGTGCAGTGCTATGGGTGATAAACGTGTGTTTCACTGTGTCCGGTCTCTGTATCAGCGCTTTATTTTCACATCAAAATCAACCCTTAGAGCCACTACGTCAGTTTATGGTCACAATAAATGAACTTTACTGGTGGAACACATAACATTTCACGATTGCCGACAGCGGCTTCCACCGCTATTATGTGCATCATAACAGAGAGAGGACGGACAGCGGTGGATTGTAACAAAGCACATTTACTCAAGCACTGTACATTAAAACCATGCATCACCAGATGATTTTGAATGTTTGTGAAAAACTTTTCAAATTTCCCTCCTGTTGTATACTGTTGGTGTAAAGTTATCAACATGTCTGCCGCTAGCAGCCTGGCTATGGTCCAAAGCAAAAAACAACCGTAAGAATCCCAGTTTGACCAAGAAACCTGATCTCAGAGCTCTGAAAAGAAGGAGTAAAATACCTGGTAACTTACTGATCTACTCGAAAGAATGAACTGTGGCGAGTCTCAGTGGGAAGGAGAAACACATACCAACCAGGGAACAGACTTTGACACCAGAGTGCTCTCCACTGAGGGCTGGTTTGTCTGTTTGCTCTTGTCTCACCTTGGTTTCTATAGCTCTTCTTCTTCTTTGACTTCATTACCAGCCACCTGGGGAGCCTCCTGTACTGTAGTTCATCCTTAATTTTTCCAGGGAAACAAACACGTACGGTGTCATTTCTCTACAGCCAATTACAACTGTGCACTCAGTATTTACTTAAGTAAAATGGTGTAGAGTGCCAGTTTAACTAAGGTTCTGAATGCAGGATGTTCACATGTAGTGGTGTTCTTCTTTTACAGTTGTTAAGCTCATAATTCATGTGTTTTAATATTTAAAGCTGCACTTTTTGGCTCGGCTGTCTCTAGAAAATGTCTCCAACCATGTGACTCTGCATCATGTGATTGTTTTGATTATGACTCAAACATTTCAGACTATAACATCCACTAATTTCATTGATATTTATTTGAACTAATTGGAAAAATATTGCAACGCTTGTGCCAATCAGCAGCCACAGAGCTGGCGCCCCTGTTCGGTTCACTCTTTGAGCGTAACAACTGTTTATTTAACATTAGAGTCGCTGTATTTTCACCAACTCTTGTTATGTTTGCCATAAATATGTGCTCTTGCTTGGAGATAATGGCGATAGGTATTACAGATTTCCAGGGAAGAGTCCAAGAAAGATATTAGTTTAGCTTTTAATAAAACTGAAGATTCAGTCCTCCTCCCTTCTCCAACAACTTTTATACAGTCCCTTATATAAAAGTATATTCTATTTAAACCGGCTATAGTCATTAGTCTTTTAAAAAACTCTTACTATAATTGAGATCACAATCTTTTGGTTCATTATCCAGAGATATTGCCTAATCATTTTAAACACAGTGTACCATTAGAGGATCACACTGTAATTAGCGCCCTTTACCATCCTTTACATTGGTACGCGGTTACTGTGGGTGACAAAGCATCGAGCCTGAAACATGAAAAAAATTGATTGCCCCCATATTTCTCCTAATTACAACAGCTGTGATCAATTTTTGGGTTGTTGTTGTGTCCAATTACTTCCTTGACCAAATCCCCACAGTCCCCTTGCACTGCGAGCTTGAGCTCAGCAAACGAGATGCTGCCCAATATTGTCCGGGACATTTGTCTTCAACATAGAGGTTCACTGTGGTGTAAATAGACTTGACACCAACTCATTAGCAACATCTAATCTCACATTTATTCCCATAATTTGGCCTCCGATCTTGGATGAAAAGGAGACACTAATTGTGCTTTCATGTATGTTAGAATAGAAAGAATCCAGTCAACACGCCTCCCCTGTTTCTCATACTTTACCTCTGAGTGGTACACTGTGGTCTAATACTCTGCTCTTATACAAAAACATATTTATCATCCAAAACCATGCAGCAAATAATAGACCAATTATTCAGTAAAAGGAAGTGCAGATTCTGCATAATGTCAGCTTCCTAAAATGCAGCGAACTGACGGTGCAGGGTAAACTATCTATTTTGTGTAAGTGCGTGACATGCCTTCGTTACTTGTGATTTAACATCTAAAGTAATTGCCCAGGTGTTGTTTTCTGCAGTTAAGTTCAGCGGCACGGCCAAAAAGTTAATTCCTGCGGTGCAGCAAAGAAGATAAAAAAAGTGATTATGCGAGGCAGTGGTGAATAGCGTATGATGATGTATGATCCAAACAAATCTTTCCTCTGGCTCTCAGACAACAGCACATAGGCGACTGGTATCCTGATGCAATTAATCTCCATAATCTTTGCCAGTTCAATAAGAGCGCTGGTATAGAAAAAGAGACAGACCTGTTTACACACAGGTGCAGTTTGTAATGTTAATTACCTTTTTTTGTTATTACTTTGAAAGTGTCATCAAAGTTTGCTTTAAGATAAATTAACTCTTTTCCCACAGTAAGCCAGATGACTTCGATCATGAGTCAGGTTATTAACACACCACAAGAAATACCTTATTGTGAGAGTGCACGAAGGCAGCCATGCTCAAAATAATCCCTGTGAGGTGTTTTCCAATTTCATGAGCTCATCCTTCAACGACAGTCTTGCCTATTTCGTTTATATGTTATCTCAAATTAGGAAGACCTCTCTTCCAATAATGACGGACGGTTGAAGGGTCCTACCTTTAGATTCCCTCCTCAACAAAGAAACGCCAACAAACAAACAAGAAAGGAAGGAAGAAAGAAAGACAAAAAACAAGCATGCAAAAAAATAGAAAGAAGGAAACACAAATAAACAAAGTAGAAAGAAAGAAAGAAAGAAAGAAAGAAAGAAAGAAAGAAAACATTTTTTGTTCCTCTGGAGTCAGTGCTGACACTCATTAAGTCCGTCATTATGCTAATAAATCCAATTATCTGTCAGCTGTTGCATGAATGCGACCATGAAAACAGAATTTCACACTCAGGTTTTAAAGTTTTACAACATTGTAATAAAAAAATACTGATCATTAAAAAACACTTTAATGGCAAAGTGAAAAAAGATCCAAATAAATTACAAATGCAAAAGACAGGTTTTTCCCCTTCATTAGACACACCTGAATCATCACTGATGCAGCCGTTTGGTTTTTCAGAACTCGCATAATGAAATAAATGGAGATCAGCTGTGAGTAATGGAGGGGTTTCAATCGATTGTGGTATAAATAAATCTGGAAAGTCCAATCTTTAAAGCCAAAGCGTTGCAGTAACAGCAATGGTTTATAAGCAACTATGTTAATGTTCTGGAGGGACTGAGTCACACCTGAGTCACATCTCAATCCAGTGTGCTGTATTTGCTGCCAAGGTACACTGAACTGACTTGGAGGGGCTGAATACTTAGGCAAACATGTACTTTATATTTCAAATTTGTAATTCCTTTGATGGAAAGGGGCTTATTCTGTTGGGGAGTGTCAGGGCTCAGCATCATCAGAGTAACTGACAACTGCTGCTCTTTCCTTGGCTTTAGCTAACTACTGTTGGCTATTTAGCTCATGGCTCGGTTAGATCCAGCGCCAGTGGCCCGGCAGTTTGCCTGGATCAATACCTCGGATCACCACGGGTGACGGGACCGAGCTCAACTGGATCTGGCAGCCTGATAGTGAACACGTCTGGACACTGAAATTGATTTCTGAAATTGTGAACACAGTCTCCAAGACTGTCAGATGTCAGTTTGAGGACAGGGGATACAGTATGGAGGTGATTTACTGTGGATCTGACCAGGACTATGACTTCGGGGACGAGAAGACACAGCAGACGGGGACAGAAGAAGCATTAGAGATGAGAGGGTTGGTCATCAGCAAAACAGAGTGTAGAGCCGGAATATTTTCACATCTTACTCTTTGAATTAAGGATATATTACGACCAAACCTGAGGTGATTGTGGAACAACAGACAAAGACTGTGTGAGAGAAACTTATATTCAGAAGTTGTACGGTTGTATTTTTCTGTTTAGTAAAGAAAAAAAGTAAGAGTATTTCATTTCTTGACATTATGTGAGTTTATTCAGTTCAGTAGTTACACTAAAAGCTAGCATTTATCTCCCAGCTGACACCATGGGGTAATCGTCCATCGCCTCTTGCAGGGACAAAGTCAAATTAGAAGACAGAACGGGCTAACCTTGATAGGACATAGCAATAGCATGTCTTGCAGAGTGCTCCTTAAATTGAGTCACTGCATTTCTCATGGTATAAATTGCTTCATAAATAAATAAAGTACGTCATTCCTACAGGCAATACGTATTTCACATTGTCAAAATTAACCAAGAGTGCTTCACAGTAAATTGCACAAAAAGTCACCAGAAGATTACCTTGGAAGTTACCTTGGAAACAGACCGCTGTAGGCCAACTACATGCTTGTAAAGGGAACATAAGTGCCCATTTATGGAACTGCACTGTACTTTGACAAAGATTGTAAGGGAACAAGTACACGGTGATACTAGGAGACAGGACGGGCTGGGTTTAGCTTGCTAGCATGCTAACGTCAGTAGACATCTGTGCAACAGTAGACGTCTTTGACATAACGTAAACACTGTTGTTTCTTCACACATGTTGATAATGTTCATGTTTTGAATGTTTTAAAATGAATTCTGTCCAGATCTTACAAATAAATGGGCATTTTGTGAGATTTGGCGCCCCGCGCAGCTTGAGTGCAACACCACTGTCCACAGTCTGTAACAATCTGTCTGACGTAATGTAGGTGCCAACTACAAACAAAACTCATTACACATAAAAATGTTATGTGTTGTAAACATGTATGCAACGCTGTGATCCTACCCTCTTGCTGAGGTTATATAGCGCAGAAACAAGTGACGTGGGACAGAGTGGCTGAGACAGAGACGCCATTAACACTATTACGAGACAGTAAAGCATGAAAACTTACGACAAGGGTGAGTACTTTTTAAGCATCTGTAGCTACAGCAATGCTGACTTTTATGGAAGTAATTGTAAAGCTTCCTCATCCAACATGCCCCCAAAATGGCAACTGACTCATCTGTGGAGCATGTGTATGACAGGAATTACAATCAAGCCGTCATTACCTTGTGGCCAATTGTACTGGTAATTGTGCGAGGATGACAACAGGTTGGCCAGCATTAAGGCTCATCTCCCTTTGGCTAGTTCAGCACCTGCCTGCTGGCCACCAGCCTAATTTTTTTCTGACAGCCTCGGCAGGAATGATTGATGCCCGAAGGCCTCTGATGGTGAGCGTGTCTCTGTGCCAAGCTGCTCTATCCATACAGTGCTTCCTCTTGAATTAACTAATTCAGGCTACACCTGTCATTGCACACACTGAAGTCCCCTCATAGGCTTACCGTGGACACAGTCTCCGGAGATAAGCAGGAACTGTGCGGTGCTGATAATAGTTTGTAAATTGTAATCACCTTCGGGGTACTTCTGAAGCAATGTAGAGAAATGTGTAGATCTGCATTGTTTAGCTGATGCTACACAAAGCTTGCGGCTAACAAAGGGTTTATTAAGAAAGCATTCTGCTGACATCCAGCAGTTTAATTATAGGAAGCTTCTCGTTCACCTTGGTTCAGAAAAAGTGGCCACTATATATTTATTTTCTTTGCTGTGAAAGATTAAATTCCCATGGCCCTTTAACCTCCATTCTGTCCAGACCCTCCTCACACATATCATAAGACCACAAATATGGAAACACTTGAGCTTTTCCTCTATTGTTTGGCGTCGATAATCTTCCTCTTTGCTTTGTGTACGATCACCTGAATGTATTGCAGTATACTGAACTCTTTATCCTCTTTTTATGCCACAGGCATACACACACACAGGGCTCTTTTAGCTCCAAAGAATTTTAAACCTCCCAATGTCCTGATACTATTGCATTTTTCATTGGTATTTTAAGCAAAGAGTTGTGAGGTCTTAGAAGTCAGCTGGCATTAATTCCTCTGAGGCAGAGGGATTCAACTTCTCCCTGGAAAGAGGCTTAAAAGAAAGTTCTCCTGCTTCCAAATGACTAAATTTCTCCTTTCTCACATTTATTTCATATTCCTTGGTGGACAGGGGAACAACAGATAATTGAATGCAAATGTAGTTTACTTTGTTTAATCCCCCAAATTTGAATACAATAAAAGATCTTACTGAGATTTACCATTTGTCTGTATGTTAATTACAAATCAATTTGGTTAACCAGAGAAGTTGACCAATTGCTGCATTGTTTTCCATGGTTGTGGGCTGTCAGGGGTGCAGGTGTATACATAATACATCAAGGCAAGACGAAAATACAAGGAAACTGAGATCATTAATGCTGCTTTGTGGAAAAAACATGAAATTTAATGTGTTTTCTTTTTCAAACTACAATGATAGTGCACTGGAATATCACACAACAGGAGAGATTTTATTGCATTAAGTGAGACGAGAAGCATAAAATAACTGAAATATTTTTCAATATGCTGTACAGTTGAGGTTGTATCGGGCTGCAGGCGTCTAAACTAAACAAACTTCTCCATTCGCGTCACATTTATTCTGGCCAGTTTGGAGAACCAGCGATTAGCATGTGTGCTACTGTGGGACGCAGTTTGAACAAAACCAAATTTCTGGCACAGGGAGACGGCTGCCGTCTGCGGCGAGCTGACGTCCAGAGCGAGGTGGGCGTAGCCTCGCTCTTTGCAGAAATCGAGGGCCTTCCTCGTCAGCTGTGAACCCAGGGTTTTGCGGCGCCACTGAAACACCACAGCCATGTGGGATATCTCGCCGTAACTCCCGTCTCCGGCTTCCTGTGCAAACTCTGAGCCTCCTGCCATCACGCCTCCGTTGCAGTCATCAAACCTTTCACCTTCCTCCCCTCCCCTTCTCCCCGTCACTGCCACCATCCCCACCACCTTGGACTGGCCGTTGACGTCCGCCTCCGCAACCCACAAACCGTTATCTGGGTTTTCCAGGTAGTTGGCTTGAATGTCAGCCATGTCTGTGCTCAGCCTCCTCGTCATGTAGCCTTCGTAGATCTCGTGACAGCAGTAATAAATGAGGCCAGCCCATGCACTGCCAAAGAGTAAAGCTTGGAAGTATGAGCTGCCTCCCAGCACATAACCAGCCATGGAAATGCTCAGAGCAATGCCAACGTGGTCCGGATGGCTCATGGCCTTGAAGAAAGCCGGGTATACGTGTTCGAGTATCCCATCACGAAAGAGTGATTTGACCACGTGTTCATCTGAGGGGCTGTATTCCCTGATGGAGAACTGAACTGCATGAAAGAGAGAGGGGGGGAGAGAATGAGAGCTCAGTGAGGCTAATCTGCCTGTTGTTGCAATAAGAAATTCCTGCAGGATTTCACAATGGGCTCAACAAGCTCACGTAACTTGTTGTTACAATCGATGCACTTCTCTCAGAATCTCACCCTTTTCATTTCTAATTTAACTTTATTCCGCATGAAAATAAAACCATGCATTTGAGTACGACAACCTGAGGTGAAAACCACAATTAATATGATTATAGCCTTGTTTTTCTGTAAGACTTGAGAGTGTCATTCTGAGATGCAATACAATTAGGTCTCAATAGTGGTAATGATGAAAATAAAAGCAAGGTGAGGCTTCCAGAGGCAACAAATAAAAAAGGTACTTAGTTTTGGTGAAATGTGTTACGTGTCATTTAGGTATGTTAGTACTGCCATTCATTTCCAACTGAGCTGTCTCATTAGTGCTCTTGTTCATAATCACTTGAAAAAAAAGGTATAAAAGATTAAACATAATCAGAACATCAACTTACAGTTATTTTTCTGGGCCATGCCGACTCCTTCCCCTCGTCTTTCGCTCCACTCTGAAGGACTTAGCGCTGCTGCTCCCACTGAACTAAAGCGACAGATTGTGATAATCAGCCATTCACAAAAGGGATTGAAATTAGTCTGAGCATGCTCACCTATGAGCACACACCACCCACCCACACACTCACATACACACTGAAAAACTTGTGGACCTTAAATGACTTTGACGCACAACTGCTACCGATTATATAAAATATTGATTATACAAGAAGTTTTACAGTTGGACTGAGATGATGGTGATTTTGAGGAAGATCGCCTTAAGTTTAATTGAAACTAATCACAGTTTTGCTTTGATTTTGAAAAGTGGAGGATTTAAAAAAAAAAAAAAAACTTAATTAGCTTAGTCAACAGAGTAAAGAACTCCATCATTGGATTTCTCAAGGAGGATGAGCACAGACCCTGAATATATTAAGTCAGAAAACAGCAGAATGAGAATTCAGCGCTTGTTCGAGCGCCTCATAGATATTTTTCCAAGAATAAAATGTTCTTATTAACCTCGTTTAGGGTGCTTCAGTTTGTTGGTGGTGTTCTCTCTGGAAGCTGCCGTGGATCTCCACACCGCTTCTTCCACAGAATATAAGGTGAAAGTAAAATTAATATTGTCTCGCCCCTTGACACTCGAGTGTCCTATGGTGTCAGTGACAGTGTCTTGAGCAATAACCTGGTGGCCCTCTGACATGATTAAATTTCCTCAGCAGGAGAAGGGCCTTTACACCTGTTTAAATCAATAGCGCTGCCTCATGAATCTGTGAGTGCCAGAAGGTCAAGCAACTCTGGAACTTTCTCAAACCATTTCACAACCAGCATGTGAATTCTGAAATTGTGCAGCCTGCATGCGAAATCCCTTTTAAAACCACTGTATTCACATTTGGTTCTTTCTCCTGTTTATAATAAGACGGGCTGTATGATAAGGAATCTTAAGTCCTCTTTCAAACCTGCACCTGTAAGTCGTCGAATGGCGTCAGATTAACATAAAAGCTTTCGCAGAACGAGGTTAAATACACAGTGAAATATAAAATATTGGACTGATTAAAATCAATAAAATACATTTCTCATGCAAGTCATCTCATTATTAATCAGTGCAACAAACAATAAATGTCTGGAAACACTGAGGTAATACAGTCGGGTCAAAGGCCTTTTGTCATATCACGTCAGTTTATAAATACGGTTTAGACAGGCAACCAAAACTGACAGTCAATAAAAACAGAACAAGCAGGCTGGGGCAAATCCAAAAAACTAAAGAGAAATACAAAATCTTGACCGAGAACAAACAAAGAAAGGCACAGGGAATAAAAGCCAGAACACTGAGACACAAGGAGAAAACACAGGACTGACAACTGAAAGAGGGAAACACCCGACTATGAACAAGGTTTCAGGTTTAGGCACAGGTCGTACTTTGGGTAAAAGTAACTATATTCAGTCTTGTAATGTAAGTTACGTAAGCTACGTATGCATACATACATATATACTACCGCAGGGGCGCTTCAAGAAGTGACGCTAGAGGGGTACCTACTGTGAAGCATCAAACTTGAAAGTGTAGGGCCACTAACCAGGCTGCTGTATTTGATATCGTCTGGTACAATAGTTAAACTTTAACCATCTGTCACGATGACCAAAAGTAAGGTTGGGTACCGAACTCTGTACTTTTAAGGGTTACGATGGTACTACTGTTAAAACCATCTGTTGTAAAATCAAACTTTGGTACCTGAGAGTGCATCTTTAGAGTAACCAGAGAAAGAGAGAGAGCGAGACGTTGCGTGCCAGGACAGGGTAACACATATACAGTCTATCTTTTCTACTGTATTTAGTGTCACAGCATACCTTGATGAGCAGGAACAGCTAGCAGATTACTTGTGTTTTATTTGCCACTTTTATATGCAGTATAACAATAATGCAGTTTTCCCATGGTTAGAACTGAATTACATCATTGTTATTACGGAGAGAGTAAAGTACCGAACAAAGGTGCTGTTGGGTCCCGGTACTGAATTCAAGGTACCAGTATTGGTTCAAATGTGAACGGGAACCAACCCTAACTAAAAGTCATGACCATTACTTAAAGAGTACAATTACAATTACATTAATTAAAGAGTCATTTTTGAAAACATCATTAATGTATGTTTCACGGTATAAATCTCTTCAGTACAGTCCAGTTCAGGCACTTCATCACCACAGGCAATAACAACAATTTCACATGATTAAAATTAGCCAAGAGTACTTCAGAGTTGATTGCACAAAAGTTACCGGAAGAAAAGTTAAACGTTTCCCTGGAAACTAAACACAAACTACATGCTCCACTTCTTAAGGGAACATGAATGCCCGATGAGTTGCATTTTTATTCATGGACATGGACTTGGGCAAGGATTGTAAGAGAACAAGCCTCTTTGGTATGCTTGTCAAAGAGCCACCACATTAAGGGATTAAACCATAACATCATTGAGTTTTCCCCCTCAAATCCAGTGGCTAGTCATCATTCGAACACACCTCATACAACTTTATTTCAAACCCACTGCTTCTCCAGAAACTCTGAATTAAATCTGACTTTCCTTGTGGCTTCTTGTGTTGTAAAAGTGCCTTTATAGAGAGCTAAAAACACTCCTCGGAGATTTCCATTTAGTTCCAGTCATCTTTCATTTTTATAGTAATGCATTTGCTCTTCTATAGACTATATGTTCGGAAATGCTTCAGTTTTTATGACGTGGTAATGTCGGAAAGTGCCCCTGCCAAAGTAAAACATGGTTATTGAGTTGGACCTGTGATTTTCTCCAATGCAGTACATGAAAGCGGAAGCTTATCCAGTCCTGTGCATCAGTAATGGCACTTTCTCCCTGTGCATGGGCATACAGTATATCTGGCAAACACAAAAGAAACACGACTCTTGATGGAGATTCACTTAGGTTCTGTGTTTGGAGAGACCGCATTCACTTTTACATGATTAATGTCTCACTCTGACTGTACAAAAACATCAGATGAGAGCTTTCCAGATTAATGTGTCTCCAGTAAAAAGGTGAAAACTACATAAAACTGAATGTACAAAACATGAATAATCTCAGTAAGAATTACATAGTCTGATCTATGGGAGGAAGATGTCTGTGTAGATTATTATGTCTATCTTAACATCCTTTCTTAGGAATTAAAATCACATTTATTATTTTTATAAAGCCTAAAATCATAATCACACTGCCTCAGTGGGCTTTACAATCTGTTCAGTGAACGACATCCTGTCCTTCGACCCTCGATTGAAAAAGGCTAGCATTGCTCCCAATGATACCAGCAGCAGCACAAATCCCATGTAAAACTTAACACTGGTTATTTTTATTTGGATTAAACAAACACGAAGCTTTACAGGTGCTGTTGTTTGAATTCCTTGTTTTCAGTCTTAATGCAAATTTAAGAAGCTGACTTTGTTTTTGCAGAACAATCAGAGAAAATCTGTACAACAAAATAAGAAGATGGCACTGAGAAGTTTACACCTGCCTCAATTGCAAATTCTCACAGTTTGTGTTTTGCCCTTTTAGTCACAGATTGTAAAGTAATTGCACTGAGAATCCAAGGAGCACAGCATGCTTTGGTTATCTTGTTACACTGTTTTAGATTACGAGAGATAAGAAATCATAATGAAAGTATGAATTCACAACAAACCCAGGAGCAGTGCCAGGTTGTCTTCTTTCAAAGCTTATTTTATGATAATCTTACTTTATCCCAACCCAAGTCACGCCTCCTTCTCTGGAACCGCTCAGACACTTCACCCACTGTAAGCATAAAAAAGTGATTGTCTCACCTGAAAGTGAGAATCCAAGGTAGTTTTCATATTGGAAATAACCGGATTTCAGAGAGGCAACACTCCCGTAAGATGCTGCGGTTCACTGTATTTTGATTTCGACAGAATAACAAAACCAACGGTCTTGACACATATTGTATGGGAGAGAGATAATCGGGTCAGCTGCAAACAATGTGCGAATGAGGGATGCTAAGTACTCGACGTTACTGAGCTTCATTCTAAAGCTCAAGACATTTCAAGGCTTTATATGCAACATATGAGGATTTTCAACTATAACAAAAGCTTTATAATAATCACAATAGCCCAGTGAGACTGTCTTTATATACATACACAAGACAGTTGGATGAATAAACAAGTGGTAAATCTTTCTTAGCCATCTCTGAGGAAAACATATTAAAGTTTGGCCTTGGAGTGGTGCCAGAGAAAAGTCTGTGCTGTTACCTTGATAAAAACGATTTATCCTCTGGTGAATATGAAAGTGTTTAGAAGAGATTCTAATGGCATCTAGGGTGTTTTGACAAGAAAGGTTATTGTGGCAGATCAGTGATCACTCTTGGTTTTTCTATGTTTTTTTCTGATATCATGGGGTGGTGAGTTCACTGCGTTTCACAAGCTCTCTTAAATGTTTTAGTCTAATAAATAAATAATAAGCAACTGTTGGCAGTGCACATTTCTGCAAACCACCAACACGTTGAAACTACATTTCTCTAGCTTCATTTATTTCTTGTGACAGCACTTGACAGCTGAGCTCAGCATCCGGCGAGTTCGCCAAACAATACAAACAAAACTAAGCAAATAGGCTAACGTCTCAGTTTACGTGTGTAGTCATGCAATACATAATTAGAAAGCTTGGATTCTTGTGATTCTATTCATGCAAACAATTTCAAGATAAAACTTGAGCAAGGTACTATCAAAAAACAAACAAGCTAACAAATTAGCATGTACACCGTTTCGCCAAATCACCAATTAAGTGTCTGAGTGTTTCAGCGGTACATCAAACTCTGACAAAAACGGTCGTCTCTTATTTCCAGATGTACACTAGATACATTTAAGTAACATATTTAGTCCAAAATACATTAATCCATGATTAAATGGTGACAAAATATTATAAAAGAGATTGCTCTCATTTCAAAGCAGATGCCATGATCCATCTTCACCAGACATCCTGAGATGGCAGCTGTTTGATTGGCAGCTCATTTGATTAGATAAGAGCTTCTATGCCCGCCCTAGAGCTTAACACAGCCAAAGAGTGATCGTGTAGACAAGCGACCAACTCTCTCCTCTTTCTCCTGAGTCACTTACACGCCAGCCTCTGGATGATTGATGCATCGTGTAGCCAATGAGATTTCAAATCCAGCAAAATAGAGTTCATAATAGTTTTTAAGTTTAGGCACAAAAACTACTTGGTTAGGAAAATACCATGTTTTGACTTAAAATAAGCAACAAACACAGCTGGAGACGTTACAACGTATTGTTAGAAATTTTGTTTTATGGTCACCACAAACACGGTTTGGAAATTGTCCTAATGTCTCCTTAAAAATATCCTGTGGTGTCACACAAATGTTGAAACACTGTCTCAAACTGTGGTCACTACCTCCACCACCATCCCCTCCATCTCCTGATATGAAAGGTCATAAACATGTAATGTGAACGTGACATGACACATTTCTTACAAATATCTATACGGGATAAACATTTACAAATGTGAAGGTATCAGTGGTTTGCATAAGTGTTTACTGCCAACATTTTATCCTGATGACTGGGCTGTAATTTTGAGGTCCTGTATGTGACAGCACTAAAGTATTTTCTGGTCTAGACTGTCTGGTTTCTAGTTGTAGTTCTGGGTGCATTTTCAAACTTGTATTTTTTTACCTGGTCTGAAAGATTTACAATACAAGCCACATGATGGTTTATTGGTCTGATCTCGGGAGTGTTCAGTGGGAGCCAGCATCAAAATACCTTTATCCTTGAAATTACTTTGCTTCAGTATCATTTGAAATTGCATGAGCAACACAGAAAGGGTTTATATTTAAAGGCATCTTTCTGAGATGAACTATTGATCTTGGATATCTGCCCCGTTGTAAAATTCTTGTTAATTAAGTCTAAATAAACTTCACAAAGCCAACAAATTAAAAAAGACCCACCAGTAAAGGTGGTCCGTTTGCTCTCTCCTCCTGAATACAGAGTGAACGACAACAAAAGGCTTTTCAGCAGAACTATATTGTGGCTCAGGCTCATCCCAGGCTCTCTGGGGAGAGCTGGGTCAGACAAGGAAGCTGCAGCAGCAGCAGCAGCCTGAAACTAAACTTCATCTATCACACTTAAAAAGCTGCCCACCTGCACCTCGCCACCAATATGCCAGGAGATGTTGCTGGATTATAGAAGGATTTTGCAGGAAGATAAAGCTGTAAATAAACATTGGCTTGTTTTTCATTAGGGGAAGCTGGTTCTGTTTAAGGTTAATTATTGACTTGGGGACATGGCTTGGAAGAATTTAAGTCCCTGCATGCCTGTGGGCTTTATTAAACAACTGATTTGTTTCAGACAAGGCACATCTGGAGGAGCAGCATCTTAAGGAAACCCTGATTAAACAAAATATGCAGTCTAGTAGACAAAACATGACAATAAGGAGGTAATTAAGATAAATACTCTATTTTATTCACTGAATTGCAGTCACTGTGATGTGGTAGAATGAGCACAGAGATGGGCACAACTACTACTACACTTTTACGATATGACCTTGATAATGCTAAGTTAATTAATACATTAATTGCTTGACAAGACTGAAAAACTGGCAAAGGTAGAAGCGAGAGGAATTAAACGCTTCGCAACATCTTTTCATCTTTTCTCTTTTGGTAACAGCTTCTAAGAAATCAACACAGATACGCTTCTGCGTGAATAAATTATAATAGGGGGACACATTCTGAATAAAAATAAGATACGCAATACAGGTATTTTTGACATATTTTGACTGTAGTGGATTACTTTGACAACCATTTCAAAAGGGACAGTTCACCACATATTTTTCCTCTTCCCGTGCTATTTATTCATCTAGATCAGGGCCTCACGATAAGATTTGTTCTGGCCCGGCAGTTTGTGTTTCTAGCAATTAAAAAAAAACAAAAAAAAATAATGACAATACAATCACAAATAATTTTTGTGAGGTAAAAATGCTATGTAAAAAGAAAACCACTTTACACATTAAAGAACGTTCACAGGTCTTGGGGAATACTACTGCTTATGTGAAAAAGTAGTATAAAGCCCTTTGGGGCTCCAGAGGGAGCTGCATGTAATCTGATATATTGCCTCCAATGATATCACTCCGTGGCTAAGTTGCATTGTGGGTAATGTATGCTCCAGGTTCTGAAAAGGAAGAAGAATTTGTGGGATAAGAAAAGGCCCACATTAATGCAGGAACTCTTTTCTATGACCGTGCAAATTGCTTTAAAGTAGGGACGATGCCACTCATTTTAGCAGGACGCCATTAATGTTTGCATCCCACTGTCGGGAGCACGAGTCCATGAGTAAAGGCACACTTTCTTCTGCGTTCGGTGGAAAGAAAATACATCTGACATGAAACAGCTCACAACAAAGTATGTGGATTATCTTGAGTTACCAGGTCAGGAAACAGACACACTTTTTTGGATCTTTGAACACCACAAGCTGAGTGCAATCTAGCACCATTGTGTTCAGGAAAAGGCAGACACCTCTACGGCTGTTATCTCCAAAACTCAGTTACTCACACTAAATCATTCTAAATGGATAAATGGCACTGCAGGTGAGAGGAAAAACATGTTTTTTTTAATTTTGGGGTGAACTGTCCCTTCAGACTTACTGACTTCAGCTCTGCTCTCAGCTCTCTACTCATCGCATGCCTCTCCTCTGAAACTCTGTTTGTGAGAGTTTCAACCATTCACCCATTTAATCTCATTATTATTCATGTGTTCTTTCTACCCATAAAGTTAACTATTGTCATTTTTATTTCTGATGTTAATGCACGACAATCTGATGGAATGTCCTGTTTAATGTAGGTCTTAATTTTACACAGCCGTGCCAGCAGAGAAGTGGAGCCTATTATTGGCACTTTCAGCTATTTATTTTTCCATGACCTGGTAGTGCTCCGAGTTCATTTAAAAGTAAACAGCCTCCTATTCGACTGAGAGGATTTTTTAATGGGATCTGCCAAACTGTATCCCAAAATTGGATTAGATGAAGTTAGGATTGAAGCATAAAATGTTTCTATGCATCAAAACATTTGCTTTGATATAACATATTACAAATGCAGATCCCATAATGCACTGTGCATAAAAGCACGGCTCTTTTGTCTTTTGACAAGGTGAGAGCACTGTTTGAGAATGCAAATTAAACTCTGCGATTGAAAGGATGAATAAAAAAAAAAAGGCTATTTACTCCATCAATTTGCTGCATATTTGAGAATATTATTAACCATAGATGTTTGGGTGAGGCTCCGGTAAAAGGCAGATATTCTAAACAGTAAACAAAACTAAAGCATCCTGCTACTCATCACGGCTGTACGGTAAAGATTCTCCAAGTGACCTCTGCCCCACCCCGCGTGGTTATACTGAGAAATTCAATTAAGTCGTTATTTTAAATCAAACCACTTTGTTTTCCTCAACCTACCCAAGTAGTCTTCTTGCCAAAACCCAGCCAAAGTGTGAGCATATGGTTCACCTGACGCAGGTATGCTGCAATAGTCATGTCGCTTTGTGAGTCACTGGCAATTGACCTATTCAGTCATTGAGGTACGAGGATAATAATACCTATTAATTAACTTCTTTTACTGTGTCTATGCAGCATTTTGATGTTGTAGTTAGTCAGTAAGGAGATGATTTTAATACAGTATATACTGTAAGTTCAATCTGACGTTATATTTGGACACAGCATGAATGTAATCAGGGGGAAATGGCTAACGTGGCTCTCTCCAAAGCACTTCGTGAGCTCTAAACCTCTAATCATATTACCCAAGTTCAAGTTCAGTAAAGGTTCAAGGTGATTTATTTCTCATTCAACAATGCAGGCTTGTGTAACGAAATGAAAGTTTGTAAACTTTCTCATGCAATGCCAACACAGAACACATATATGGTTATATAAAGTTATATGCTGAATATGCATTGGGGGTTAATGTAAACAGCAGCAACAAGATGGTGATTATATCTACATCTTCATATTAAAAGTCCGACATCTGGTAAACAGTCCATCAACTTCTTCTCGTCCTGCTGTAGTTCTGCTCTCTGTCGGCTCAGAACACGGTCCTCCTGTCAAGTGTCATAGCTTGAAGTCCAACATTGATAGGTGATATGGCAATCTTTCAAATGAACTTCTGAGGAGAGCAACTAAACTTCTTGTTCAGGCTCAGGAAAAGATGACACTACGTATGTCAGTTTTAAGTGTACACGCTCCATCTGTTAACTTGATGACTTAAGTTAAAACAAGTCAATGGTGTCTTTTGGTTTCACATGGCACACCAGCACCGGTCTCCTGGTTGAAAGTTCTGTTTGGCCATCCATCAACCCCAACCTCAACCCTATTTCTTGCTCTTTACTCAGTCACTTGAAACTGTTCATGTGTGGTATTTGCACACATCTGCTCTCCACAGACGTTAATGAAAAGGATTGGTGCGTCACCTGCATGCAAAATTAGATTTTGGCATATGTACTGCATGCAATTTCAAAGTCTAAAATCGTGCCATTTTCACACAGATTGAAGTGACTGGACTGCTTAAATCAGGGTAGCTTTCTCTGTAATGTTGGCAACGTATAAATCTGCCTTTTCAGAAAGTGCGAGTAAAAAAAAAAATCTAGGTTGTTCTTCAAAGACTTTGAAAGCATCACACTTACTAATACACAGACAGAGGCAGGCGCAGTGAAAGCAAATGAGGTTAACCGCCACTCCCCACCTCAACAGTGAGAACTAATTAGGAAATGCATTGTTTTGACAAACATGTATGTGACAGTATCAGATGCACATTAATGTTTTTTTAGGTAAGTCACAGCTGTCTTGTGATGGAACGTGTTTGATTCATACACTGTGAACAAACACTCGTGACTTAACACTGATCTCATGCAGTTTCTCCCGATCCATGATCCTAAATCCAAGAATATTTGTTTCATTTTTCTCCAAGCATGTAAACACTTATTAAAATATGAATTGACAACAATTCTTTTCATCCAACATCCAATCTGCCCCACAGGGATCTAGTCGTACTGCCAGTTCAAAGAGATTCAAAGTTAGATCACACAGTGCGGTTTACAAACGCAATGACTGAAAGATGAAGATATGTGTCATGATGAAGGAGGTTGGAATTCCCAGGATGCAATGGTTTCTCATCCTTTTGTACTGGCCTCTGTAGGCAGGAAACGCTCTAACCCATATCCTCAAATGAGGCCAGTCTGTTCAATTTTCTCCACCATTGGCAACGCCCATTTCTAAACCCAGCGTTCACTTTTTTAAAACTTTTCACACAATTGGCACAGCAGAAGGTAATGTGGACTAAACTGTAGATCATTTTTCATTGCTTTGACACAAAATGAATTGAATGACCACTTTGCAAATTATTACACTATTGAAAAAACTGTTAAATGTTCAGAACCCAATATATTAACAAGTAGCCAGGTTCTTACTGATCTAGTTGAAAAAAGGCGAAGGACCGGATGTTGAAGCAACACCTAAGTGGTCTCCAACGACCGTCCTAAAATGAAATGCCCGTCTTCTCATTTTGTTTTACCTTGGTTTCTATCACTGTCCCTCTTCCATAGTTATTTTGGTTGTTCCATCGTAACCTGGGAATGACGACCAGGGAAAACAAGGCCTCTTCCTGTTTTGGTTGCTCAAACTTAAACCTCTACAGCCATAAAATACCACAAGCACGTCAATGTAACATTCACCTACAAATGTTATTAAAACACTGACTTGTAAAACTTTGACTCTGAATCAAAGGATCTGACTACTCCTTCAACTACTGCATGTTGCTCTAATTTCATCTAAAAAAATATAAAAGTTGAGTAGACCAACCACGGCTGACTTTTATTTCAGTGGAGCACCTAGTCTAGTTGATGCAAGTATGCTTTTCAATTTCACCCCATTTAATACTGTAAAAAAGTACAAATCTATGGAATGAGTTATTCTCAGCAAACATGGAAAAAGCTGACTCCACAGAGTGCACTCAATCCCACAGAGGAATTGTTTTCCTTATGGAGGTGGAAAGTTTACGACCCACTGTCCACACGATCAGATATCTATCTTGGATGTAATGAATGCTGGATGGGTGCAGAAGATTGTGAATGATCACGCATGCTAAAAGATTCTTGCCTTGGTTTATTGCAGTCGAGAAAGTGAGATGAGACATGATGTGTGGCCAAATGCAGACAATAGGATTGCTATACTATATATCTATATCTGTAGCTGCCCTATAGACAGGGAATCTATACATCAGTGTGCGTATAATGAGCTTTGTTTGGCAATACTGGAATTACCTTAGCTTCAGAAAATAAAAGCCGACTGCCGTATATTGCAGCATTTCTGATTCATATCTGTGACAAATACTTGCCTAATAGACAGGTGAGATTCTTTGTTGAAACAGAATTTCTGTTGCAAAAACATTAAATTATTTTAGCTACTTCAAAGACAACGCTGGTACAACGCATGCTTCCTGTTGTTAGTGTTTTTAGGTCATCGTGTAATGAGTGACAAAGTTTTACTGTTGGGAGACAAGTGTTGTCAGTGTGCTACAAGAGTTGCTTCTGAGATGTTTCGGAAGTGTTTTGGTTGCATAACAGCATTTTGGATGTGAGGATCACTGTTGTGCTGAGCTTCCTGTTGGTAATGAGAACTGTCTGAGGAGCTTTAAATAAAGGAGCTGACAGTGTGATATTGCATGAAGAACATATTTAGATCTGTGAGTAATCAGTTGAAATAATATTTATTGTTGCAAATCATAATGCAGTTTCTGATGACGCTTACTTAGGTCTTTCTTCAATTACCTGAATTCAATGTATTTACTTCATACACCGATCAGCCACAACGTTGAAACCACTGACAGGTGATGTGAATAACATTGATCTTGTTACAATTCAATGTTCTGCTGGGAAACCTTGGGCCCTGGTCTTCATGTGGGTGCCACTTGACACACATCACCCATCCAAACACAGCTGTGGACCAAGTACACCCCCTCATGGCAACAGCACTCTCCGATGGCACTGGCCCCCCAGCAGGACAATGCGCCCTGACACACTATAAAAACTGCTCAGGAACAGCTTGAGGAACACAAAAAAGAGCCCAAGCCCTGGCCTCCAAATTTCCCCGGATCCCAATCCGATCAAGCATGTTGGACATGCTAGAACAAATCCAATCCATGGAGGCCGCACCCCCCAACATACAGGACCTGAGGATCCCGGTGCCAGACACCACAGGACACCCCCAGAGGTCTCACGACAATACCTTAACAGGTCAGAGCTGTTTTGGCTGCACAAGGGGAATCTGCACAATGAAACGTAGGTTGTTTTAATGCTGTGGGTGATCAGTGTCATGTCTAAAGTACAGTTTAAAACATACGAAAGCAGCCATCGAGTAAACCTAAAAACACACATCAAACAGAGTCCTGCGCCGGAGCTGTAATGCAAAAGTTTACTGCAACAGTTGCAACTTTTGGTCAGATTAACCAGCGCATCAATTATGCTGTTCTCCACCTTATCCAATCTACACATACATTTATACATAAGGTTCCTTATCAGTGTCTTACCTGTGGGTGCATTTTTGTTGATAAATGACTTTCATTATACATCTTGTCATACAGAATAACATCCTCACAGCGTCATTGTAAGCAACTGTAAACATCTCTGCACACTGCTCATTTTATACCAAAGATGAGGGGCTACAGAAATGTCTGAACCATTGAGCACATTTTGAATTTACGTGTAAAAAAATAAGTGTGTTGTTGAGTGCATGATTTTTGAATTTCCATGAATCGTCTATAAATGGTGACCGACATTGATTGACCTCACTGCACCACTTTTCCAGGAAATACAAAATTTCTACAATTTTGACATCTAATTGCCCATTCACTAAACCTCTCACCAGAACAGCCATACTTCAATCAAGTGATTATTCAGAAGGCTGAGAGCTCAGCATCCATAACCAGGCACACCAGAGTCTGTCGAGCCATTTTCTCTACAAGCTAAAGTGAGTTCTGTATGGGTTCTCATAAGAGCGATATATGTGCTAAATCCAAGTATGTTTCCCTATAGGACACATCCAAACAGGGTTGTTTTACAGTGAATAACATTTCAATTTGCATCACAAGACCTAACAGACTCTACCCTGCTATATGTGAACAAATCTGCTGCTTATTCCTGTGTCGTCTGCATGGATCATCAGACGATGCTGACTTTCTGCCTGAACATGCAACTTTAGCCTCAGTCTTGTAGCGTGAAGTTAAATACTGTGTGACCCATGAAACAGCTAGTGGAGTGCTATTTGCTTTGGCACAGTTTCCTGTGAAAACAGGCAGCTAGGGAATGAACTTGTTCAGGATATTGATTGGCGTTATAGCCAATAGCGCTGAATGTGCGTTGCGCTGCCCACCATGCAGTTAGCAGTCTACAGGCACTGCCCGGACTGGCAGCTTCCAGTGAACTTGGTCGAACTGGGACGGCACAACACAGCCCCCTTCTTATCAGGTTTGGCTCTTGGCACCTAGCTTAACCGTACTGCTAGCCAAGCGAACCACCTAATGGCAGCTACATTTGGCAGCAGGCAGAGATTACTTTGGCAATAAAGCTACCAATATCTGTCCATCAGAAAAGTCCATAAATCATTGTCTCCTTCGTTCCTGTCTTCTGTGGTCGGAGGAGTTCATTGGTAGGCTGCTGGTCAGCGGTAGTTAGCAGCTACTTCAAGCCACAAGTGGGCTTAACATATCCATCCAAAGTTGAGGGTTAACTAGAAAGTATTTTCTCAATAAAATATGATCCAACTTCAGACAAATAAGTGAATAAAGTCAAAAAGTTTTTTGTTTTTCAGAGAGGATATAAGGTTATGTTCATGGCCAATAATCTGTGAGGCCCAGTACCCAGAAACACTCCGCTTTGGCAGCATCACTGAAATTAAGAAAGTGCTAATTAGACCAAAAATTTGTTGATTTTGTTGAAGACTGGGATCTCACATTAAATCAAGTCTCACATTATAAAGAGTTACCATTAGCTAATTAGCTAAGGCTAGCCAGCTACATTTGATTAAGTCTGCTAGCAACAGTCCTCAATTTAGCCATTTGTTAGCTTGAATTTGAAGTCTGCTTTTATTTACTTTTGTGTCTTCTTGCGTACCAAAAACCTTGACACTAACCTAATTACTAACAAACTTCTAGTAATAAATTGGCAACCACCATCTGTTACTAACGAAGGCAACGCTTGGCGAAGAGTCAATAATCATTACTTTACTATTCTGGGCATCAGATCTGAACCGTTTGGGAGTGTAAACAGCTGCTGAAGACCAGCACTGAAAATTTAAACAAAGCTGCATACATGCAATAATTAATTTTGAACTGACCTAGAAGAACATTTGTGTAGTTACACTAGAAGGTAGATACAATCATGTCTAATACCATGACAGAAATAAAAGGGCACAGCAGGAGAGAGGCGGGTGGACCGAGAGAGTAAAACAAGATGACATTTAAAAAAAGCATAATTTGGATTAGATGAAGTGATCAGTTCCACATTCCTTTATAATATAATTTCCATGAAGCTTAAAGCTACATGACAGTTACAGCTTTAGATACTTCATTAGTGTCACTATCACGCCATCAGTGAAATTCAACACCATCAGTGCTGTTAATTCATAATTCTGACCTCTTTCCAAAATTCTCAGGAAGTTTCACTTTGCACCACTTTTCTGGCAGTCAAATCAGCTCTCGCAGTACTCTTGTTTCATTTAATGAAGTTAGGATCATATTTAAATCTTGCACTGGCTCATTCTTTAAGCCCACAAAAGAGCTTTAGCTTAACTTTCCCAGTCTCAACCCAGAAAGTCCTCTTGTGTTGGTCATTCAAGCCAGGATTTGCTTTTCTATTTATAAAAAGATTCACCTGCCAGACAGTTCACAGAAGTGTCACAGAAATAGCCCTTTAGGCCAAATGTTATGCATTTTACAACTAAAGTATCTGCTAATAGAATGTGCATGTATCGTATAAAAGCCTGCCAGATCGTTATGTTTATTTATTTAAGGGTCGAACATGACCAAACAAATTTCTGCCATGGTTTTTCACGTTCTCACAAGTGTAACCAGGTTGGCGGGGATTATTTGGAAGAAGGTGATGTCATGAACCTCCATGCACCAATCAATGGCAAAAGAAGTACTCAGATCTTTTATTTAAGGAGCACTGCTAATAAAGTATTACCATAAAAATTATGCAGAATCGCCCATTTCAGAATTATGCAATTAGATTATTCAAGATTCAAGAAACACCCATGGTTTATAATTATTGATGCATTAGAGTGTACTTGACTTTAATGTTGCAGATGGCAAATAAATCAAAAATATAAATTATATAAGATGTTATTTACACCCTCGATGCACTGTCAAGCTTGTGCAACCACTTTGGACGGGCTGCACGCAAACACTTTCAGCTTAGCAGCTACAGTGAATACTTCAGCTTTAAAAAGTGTGTAAATAGCATCTTTTCAAATCAATTTGGGATCTTGGGACTTCATTTTTGGGCGAACTTATCCTTTAAGTAAAGAGATTTGTTTATACATGATGTTGCTGAGGCAATGTGATTGAGATTTTGGGCTATATAAATAAAATTGATTTGTTTTGTTTTGCTGACTCTGTTGATTACACAAGATTTCACAACTCTCCTACAGCCATCTTCAGCCACAAGTGGCAGATACATGCAGGACACTTTTGTGTGGTTAAATGACAATCAGGGTTTGCTTTTGTTTTCCTGAGCTTCATCTAATCAAACCACTTACAATCCGGCTAGACTTAATTGTGCTGCAATATTGTGTTTTCCTCCCCATCGCTTTTTGATGCTATTCTCCTCTGAGCTGGTCGAGTGGCCTAATTGAAAGTATTCAATAGACAATTTGTTGGCAGGATGACACCTGCCTACTGGCTCACGTCAAAGTTACATTTGCCAGTTGGAGCCGCGCGATGCGTTGAAACCAAAACCAAAGTGAAAACAGCTCGGCACTCACTGAGGTGTTAATAGAAGAGATTGAGCAGCAGGATCAAGGTGAACAACACCCACAGACATCACAGTGTCAGGTTTTATAAAGGAATTCATAAACCACATGAATGAGGATTTAAACGGATTCAGTATCACAGATGAATGTATTCGCTATGATTTGATGAACCTTTCACTGCTCATCCACAGTGCAGATGCTCATTGTGTTTGTGCTCAGATTTGGACGGCTGTTGACCAGATAGATTTAATTAGGTGGAAAACAGACAAGTCATAATTCATTCTTGTTTTCCTCCTTCCTATTTCCCACCATTAATTAAGCTAAGAGTATGTTTTAAAGAAGGGGGGGAGAACATGAATGCCAAGGTGATTCAAGAAATCGCTGAACAGCCTGGTATTGCACTGAAACACAGAACAATGTCACCTTAAATGACGACTCTAGGAAACCATCTTTCGTGCTGTTATTTGCTGTTGTTAGACCATAAATTGAAGCTAATTGGGTGACAGTGGCGCTGAGTCGGTGCAACACTAATATGGCTGAAGGATCATTGGTTTAAACATCTACTTGGGGAAAATCCTGCCGCAGTTAATGTGAAGCATTCATCCTTCTTCAGTAAATGCCATCAGAGTAACTTCGTTGTGCAATACACAAAACTTTAGATTGGTCTGCTGAAGCTCAGCGCATGTAGTGGGACTGGACCACAGAGGCTGCGGTGCCCTGTGGTGTGTGTGCTTACAAACAAGACTCCCTTACTGAGGTAAATTGAAATTTGACTCTAACACCTTATTAGCAACAAGACGAAGAGTCTACTAGCAGCTCTGTGAGGCTGTACTGAGGCACAAAGGTGATGTTAGGTTTTATTCTTCAGAATGCTTTTTAGCAGGTATAATGTTTGCCAGTGTCCATATGTTAGTGCAGGTTTGCGTGCCGATGTTTGTTATTTAGCAACATGTACGGCTGATGGTAGTGTCATTAATTTGGAAGGTTCTGACAAATTTAAATGTTATAATTACCGCTGTCATGTCATCTTAAAAGTATGTCAGCAACAACCTATCAAAGGATAGATCTGTCTTTTTCCAAATGATGAAGTCCTCTTGATGTAACGTTAGCTCGCGAGTTAAGTAGCGTTTTGCTAACATTAGCTAACCTAAGATGTAACTATACAATTTGAAGTGTCTGTGAAGATTCATCTATCCATCAAATCCATGTTGACTGCAGCTAAGCACAGCCATATTTTGAAATAATTCCAATAGCTTTGGAAATATATTCAGACATTTAAAGTGGTTGTGCTCGGGAATTTTCATTGTAGAGTGGATACTGGCCTTGGTGGAGGTCTGGGTCCTTCTAAGTGTCCTTCTAGTTGTAAAATTGTGACATTTACTTTTGTGTCCACCTGCCCAGGGACTGCAGATGGAAATTAGCTACTAGATAAATCAAGGACAAAGCATATCCATTCCTCGAGATTAAAAAACATTTTTGTACATGGTCTCTGACGAATAAATGTAATAACCTAAACTGCTGACTGAAATCACTGGATAACCAAAGTAATTACAGTTATCCTGAGGGGGGCATGAATGTCTGGACAAAACGTCATGGCACTTGATCGAACAGTTGTCCAGACATTTAATTCAAGGACAAAAAATGTCCCCTTCATTGAGGAAAAGTCAAGGGATCACCAAAGTGACTGCGATTCACTGTTGGGATCGTGAATGTCTGCACCTAATGTCTTGGTAATCCATCCAAGAGTTGTTGAGACATTTCAGTAAAAACTAAAAATGTCATGAGAGGAAAAGTCAGAGGATCACTAACATCATTGGGCTTAATCCTCCTGGGAACATGAATGTTTGTACAAAATCACATGACAACTCATTCTTTAGCTCTTTTGGGCCGTCATTACCCAGGGCCCGGGACAATTGACCTGCTGTTTCTCCTCTGTTGGCGGTCCTGTCAAGCGTTTAGATTGCAGAATGCAACCACATGAACGCCCCTTTACTCACCCTCCCCTTCCAAGTGTGCAGAATAAGGGCGCCCTTGCCTTGCACAGCTCTGGCTGCACCAATTCTCTTACTGGTATAGGGGGAAATGCTCAGGCTTGTTCGGATGTCTTTAAACTAATCACAACCGTCTTGGGCAGCACTAAACTTGTTTTCGATGTGGGGAAACAAGTCCTGGCATTGACTTTACTTTAGAGTAACTTGTCTTGCTAGCGATGATTATTTTGGAACAGTAATCACAGGAAGTGGAAGGAAAGGGGAAACACGTGCCCAATGATGGGCTTCATACCAACAGTCCACATCTGGTAAGCAAGACTGGGGGTGCCCAAACTTTTTCCCTAGAAGACCAAAACTAAAACTTAAAACGTGGTGGGACACAGGCCAAAAGAAAACACCCATTGTATTTTATTGTTAAGATACAAAATGGTCCTAGGCTCAAAGTGTCACTCTGCCCACCATGCTCAGATTAGAAAAAAACTAAAAACATCTGTTGAGCCAAATCGAACTCTATGACAGGTCAACTTTGGCCCGCATTTCCTACTTTGGGCAGCTCTGGTGAAGCAGAACCTAGGGTGGCTGCTAAAAATGCCCTCCCAAGAGCCACTGTTTGGTTTGTCTGTTCTGGGCTACTGTAGAAACATGGCGGGGCAACATAGCAGCAACATGGACCCACTCTTTATGTAGCTATAAAAGGCTGATTCTAAGGTAACAAAAACACAACGATTATTAGTTTCATGCGATTATACACAAATGAAAATGTAATTATGAATATTAGTTTCCATTAGATCCCTCTAAAAAATCCTAGACACAAGACCTTTTGACTGCACATCTATTGTGGCTAATATGGTTCAGAAAAAACGAAAGTTTGAAGTGTAAAGGTCACATAAGATCCATATATGAGCACTAATCAGAGACAAATATTTGGTGAGCTTTAGCTGTCCATCACTTCTCAAGAGCAATTGATTCAAACTGTCTCCCAGCAGCGTGGATGTGTCAGTTTCTTCAAGGTCTTTGCGATGTAACCCACATAAATTTAGGCTTTGGTAATGATATTCATTGAAATATTTGGACGCATTCTGCCATCTTTCATATGGTAAGTTATGTGGTCTATTGTTCCAAGGTGGATATGGAAATGCATTTCTGAAGTAATATTCTCTGCATATTAGAGACCACTGATTAAAGCAGATAAGTGATGGAAACTTACAAGCCGAGACTCCCCCGCATTTTTGGGGAATTTAAGACGCAGTCTTGATGATACATGAGTGAAGGTTTTAATTTCCAATTCAGCAAATCATAAATGAAAGATAAACAAATCTTTAAATAAACCAGCGGATGTTGGCTCTGGGACACCAATTTGTTTTGAAAGCACTTAGAAGTCCTGATTGCTGCAGTGATGCTGCACACACACACACACACACACACACACATATACATACACACGCACACAGATGCTCGCTGAGGGATTGGTCCACACAAAGATGTGTCTTCATCATTCAGATGATTCATACGCTGCCGCAGTGGAATACTGCCTTTATTGTCTTGGCTGATCAACTTGACAGACAGTAATGAAATGAATGACAGACGATATCCCTTCATACTGCTCAGCCTCCACAGATTCAGAGTCCCTGTCCGCAAGAAGTGAGGGAGTGAAATTCATTACCAACAAATTCATTAGTCTTGAGAGATCAGTTTTTGGTACGTCTGCAGTTTTTGAGCCCTTTCGTCGCTTCTCTAAATGATCCACATTTGCACAGGTGCACTGCTGCGCTGTGCCACTCACAGCCCCTGACACATGCTCTTTTCACTGCACTCAATCTTGCTTTGTGCTTTTTAGGCGTCTCTTCTTAGCCCCCATGATACAGCTACTTGACATTCTCCTATAATGTGTTTCACTACATCTGTCAGGGCTAAAGATCCTCATATCCTGTCGCATCACTCAGATAGTCAGGAGGATTTTCAAGTGCAGTTGACAAGGGCTTACAGGCAGTCCTCTGGTCTCAGACTACACAAACAACTAATATCACCATTGATCTATCTGCTGATAAACTGTTCAATAATCCATTTGTTTGTTTTTTTAAATACTCATAAATACCACGACAACTTCATGTCAACAAATGTTTAGTCTTGCCAACAGTGCAAAACCAAAAGATATTAATTTTTTCAATTTCAAGAGAGATAATCTGCAATTTATTATCAGAATAGGTGCTGTTTATAAGTCTCTGCTGATTAATTAGTTGCTAAATAGTTTAATCACTATCGAAAGACACACACCACATAAATCGCTGTTCAAATCTGACAAGTCTTTACTCCGAGCTGTTCAATGAAGATAGAAATATGGGAACACTGTTTAATATCCATCATTAATGAATGGTAAATTTGTAGGGAATTAAACTTAACTTAATAGTTATTTCACTGCTAACAAACAATGAAATGCTTTAGAAGTTATTTATTAAGCAATTAATGTTTATAATGCTTGTGTAAATGCATAAAAATGATTCTGATTGGCGATCATTAAGTTGCAACAGATGTTTATAAATCTTTAAATTGCTTAATAAATGGTTTGCAAAGTAGTTTATTGTTTTTAACATAGAAATAGTTTTCACATAGCTTTATACTGCTTTTTCACATATTTAGTAATACTCCACAAGACCTGTAAACACTCTTTAATGTGTAAAATTGGTGGAGCTCCCCTTTAATGATGGTTATTATTAAGTGTTACACATAAACCTAAAAAAAAAAAAGTATTCTAGCTTCCTAAAAGATGAAAGTGTGGGGGGGAAAAAACCTTCATGCTGAAGACAGAAGAACAATATGCTGTCTGCAAGGTTTTTTTGTTTTGCAAATACAAAAATGAACAGCCACAATTTGACTGCGTGGCCTGTGACAGGTGACGTGTTGCATTGTGCTTTTGTCGAGCAGTGAGATCCCTCCTCACTTGTAACGTCTGAAAGCTGGCCGCAGACAGAACAGCTGTAAGTGATGAAGAATGGCTGTAGCTACTATGGATTTTTCAAACCGTCTGGGTTGACTCTCCTGACATTTAAGCTAACGTGCAGAGACAGTGAGCAAACACAATTTTTCACTGTAGCCCCAGTGCAGAAAAATGATGAAGTGTGCACAAACTCTTTGGTGGAGACGTCGGATACCAGCGGATCCTGTCTACTACACTTGTACTTTATTGAGAAAGTGAAGGCGGACGTGATCAGAAGTTGGTCTTGGCATATCGCACTTTAAACCCAGAGCCCAAATCATTATCTCTAAGTTAAGTGTGACACTTTGTTTCACAGCATCCTCCAGTCATGCATCTGCATATTTCTGTAATTTCCCCTATATCTCATTCATAATTATTCTTCCGGAGCCTTGATTCCAACATGTTTGACGTATTTCTCGTATATTTACAATGTGCAGCTATATCCAATCAACTATAAGAGCTCATCTTGATGCTGGTTAAAGCTGTTTGATTTCACTGTGAAATTGCTGGGGAGACAGAGACACCCTCTGGTGCGTTTCTGCTGCTACTGGCTTACAACAATCAAGAACATCACATACAAATGTACATTATTTTCTGACAAATTCAGATTGTGTTCCTGTCATTTTTTTAGCCTAATTTGGACAGTTTATCAGCAGGTATTGAAGTCAAACACTAATCAATAAATCATCAGACTCTGGCAGACTGCATCCCGCTGTTACAATTTGGCAACACTGGCTGCTTCAGTGTAAATCGTGCCAATTTCAAAAGAGTTAATAATGTTCAATACAACTGCACCGTTGATAAATATCAACATCTGTGTCATCAGAGAAGAAGCAGGGGAGTGAGAGGACAGATAGGAACGAACAGATAAAGAGACAGAGAAAGAGAGAGAGGGGGCAGAGAGTAAACAAGGCCATCTGGGAAATAAGGCCAGTCATTTCCATGTGCGCTCCTCTGAGCTGAGGTTTAACAAGCTGTGCATAAAGACAAGCCTGTGTGGGTGGAGTCCCTCTTAATCATAGCTATGAATGTTCAGCAGGAAACCAACCGGGAGGAGGAACTTGTTAATTGAGATCTTGATCCTCCAGAGGTGTCTGCTATAACTTCAAGCTCTCCATTTCTTTTTCTTTTTTTCCCCGATATTTTATTAGCTCATGCAGGCCACACTCGAGGGCACAGTTTAATGAGGTTTGTGCATTGTTGATATTTGTGAGAGCCACCAACCAGCCAGCATATATAGAGAATTATCAGGAAAATGGGAAGCAAAGATATTCACAGAACAAAATCTAGATCTTTTTACCTGAATTCATTAATCGTGTGCTTTAAGGGCACAGTTTTAGATTCATGGATTCATTTGCCGAACTGCTGCAACAGTATGTATGCTAATAAAATACACATATTTTAATCTATCTGGCACCGACATTGTTTATCTACACACTCAGTATTCAAAGCATGTAACATCAGAGGTGGAAATGATTTGCAGCTTTCAAGATTTTGACTGTGTCATTTGTATCAGATACAAAGATCCTGTTAATGATATAGGCAACATCATAGTGCAACAGCCTGCCACTAGCTCAAACTTTAAAGGGTAACTCCGCCAACTTTACACATTCAAGAGTGTTTGCAGGTCTTGCGGAGTACTACTGCATATGTGAAAAAAGTAGTTTACCGCATTTGTGGCTCCAGAGGAAGCTGCATGTAATCTGATACATTTCCTCCAGTGATATCACCATTGACTGTATAAAATAGTGGACAGAGCCACCATGACACCACCAGTAGGTTTCTGGAGAGCCAGAATAAAGAGCCAAAGCCACGCCCCTTCCAATGGACCAGCATGGGAAATAATACGTAGGGTAGTGAATGAGGAGACAAATCATTTTCCGATCCTGTTTGAATTGTGCCATGAACTACACATACGATGTTCATCAATTTAAAAGATTTTACTTCTAGCGATTTAATTTACGCATCTGTGAAGTTTATCTTGCTGAATACAACATTTAGGTATCACAAGCTTCTGTTTACCATGGATCTTATTTTTGGCAATAATCCAAAATCCAATGTTTGTTTTGCAAAACGTGCAGTGATAGACCTTTATCAGAGCAGATGTTTTCAATGTCAAAGCAGGAAAAGCACAGGTGTGATCAATAATGTTAACGATGGCTCCATTCCTTTAAGTGTCCCAGTAAGTGAGCATGCATGATACTGAATACAACAGAAACAAGCTCAACTAAATGGAATAAAGCCATCATCAAAAGTCAAAATGTCCGCTGTGAAAAGACTTTATTACGACTCTGTAGTTGTCATTTTCACTTTAATTCAGTTGATCTTGGCTCACTAGAAATCCTTGCCAGTGTGTGTTAGGAGCCAACTCCTCCTGTCTTGTTTTAAGTGCCCTCAACTGTTAAATCAGCTGTTGTATTTGCTTTGTGAAGTTCACAGACTTGCCATTCAAACACCTATTTATTTGTTTTTTTCTGAGCAGATGCACTGGGACGCTTTTAGATTGGATGTCAGGAATACCAGCTCCCGACTTCTGACTTGGAAGGCATCAAAAGCTCAAAGTGGGGTACCAGCCAGCGCCATCTTGGCTATCTATGCTAAGCAAGGACGTTAGGTTAAATCTGGAAACAGTGTTGCAGCCCCATTCACTCCTACGAAAGCTGCTCAGTGGACTTTTGAAGCCGAAAAAGTTTGATTCCAGGCTGTAAAAAAATAACACGTCCCAAAGAGCAATGCGCACCACTAGCTTCCGGTTTAGCTCTAACAGCTAATTTGAATGGGGTTAAAATAATTTAATCATGCGGCTCTTCTAGACTTCTAGCTCAAAAAAAATTATCCACCATTTTATAGACGCTTCTTTCACAATGTAAGCTTATGGGAAAAAGTGTTTTTGGGCCCAGTGTGTCACCTGGTGGTGTAATTACACAGTTTGGCCACTACAAAAACTGGCTTCAAAGCCTGCCGCTCCTCCCGGGGGCTTGATGCTAACTCCAGGCTAATCGAAACCAGGTGAGGAGGTGGAGCTGAAGCAACTTTCACAAGTTTACTGAGTGTTCACACATAAAGAGAAGCAAATTTCACCTCATGAGTTTGACTGCGGGTCAATTTGCCCCAAACAGCCACAATACTCAACCTTAACTGAACATTAGCCGCAAGCTAGCGAGCAAAGTTAGCACTCACCACATACTCTGTTTCTCTCTGCTGTCCTGCAGTGTCTTCTTCTCCATCTCTCCTCTGTACAGTCATTACGTAAAGTACATTTCCCCTCCATTCAGTAGTCACTTTCAGCAATTATAAATCCACTTTTTAATCGTAAAAGTTTAAAAAACAAACTCTCTGTTTGCTCTTCGCCTCCTGGTGTTTTCCTCCAGGAGCTCCGCGCTCTGCCCGCGACTGTCTGCCGGTTAAAGCTCGTTAACAGAGTCGCTCGTTGACCCATAACACCTGTCTGTCTCACCTCCGGTGTGTTAGTCCAGTTAATCACACACTCAGCCACATTATTTGTCCGATATTTGCATTAACAATTCCCCAAACGGCATCAACACCACAAATAAGTCCGAGGGATCAAGTTCAGTGGCTGTAATGAGAAGCGAGCAGACACCTGTCACTCAACGCAGCCACGCCCCTAATTATGCATAACGTTAAACCTTAATATATAAAACAGTGCCTTATATTAAAATTAAACCCTGTACAGCTGTCATGAAGGGGGGGATTAATTATAGAGGCCAAAACTGTCTGTTGTAAAGATGGTCATGTTAACATTGACTCACTTTTGGAGCCTGCCTCAAGTGGACATTCAAGGACCTGCAGAGCTAAGTTGCATTGTGGGTAATGTAGGCACCGGATTTGAAAAGGAAGAATAATGAGTGAAATAAAACTTCAGGGGAAGTCCAAATTCACATTTCATCCAGTCCACAAAGGCCCTTAAGAGGACTTTCTGCAGACACATCATGATACAGAAATATGTAGAAGTGAAGGTCAGCAAACTGATTTAATTTTTGTAGTCTTACAGACCGTCAATCAGCGGCCTATGTTTGCCGCACACACTTGCAGACTTGAGGTGATGAGCGTGAACACGTCACAGTAAGTATGACTGTATGTTGGACCAGCGGACGCCTACATTACCCAAACACAGCCACTGAGTGACATCACTGGCGGGAATTTGTCAGATTACCTGCAGCTTCCTCCGGAGCCACAAAAGGCTTTACACTACATTTTCACATGTGCAGTAGTACTCCTCAAGAACTGTAAACACACTTTAATGTGTGAAATTAGTGGCGTTACCCTTTAAGTTTAGGCCTACAACTACTTGAAATCTGTACACGATTACCTTTTCTCTGCTTGTGTCTATTCTAGCGTATACATTGTATTCCTGTAAGCAGTAATTCGCACATAAATGTGAAAAACACTCCATATATTTACTTTTTTTGAGTACTTATTGGTCTATTATTCTCCATAATATTTAAAATCTCAGCAGCACACTCTTTTTCTCCATTAATCTGTTGCTTTGTGTTCTGTTATACCTGTGCTAAGACAAATTCACAATTAATCATGTACTACACGTTTTAACATTTTGTAAAGAATCACAAGTCCTGAGTCTAATTTGTGCACAGGAAGTCGTTTTCCTCCCTTTGCTCACAAGCTTTTGATCTGCCAACTCCTCTACTCATCAGTTTATCTGAGCCATGTGAGGTTTTGTTAGCTTGCTGAATAATCAGTTACAAAAATAACTGTGTGGGAAGTGAACTAATTTGTTTAGTTAAAAAAAACAAAACATTTGGGAGGGCTTAAATGGCATTTGTTAGAAACAGTACAATCAAATACATGTCAGAATGATTTTAACTTGACTTAAGTATAATTGTGAGGTTCTTCACTATAGTTCAGAGGTTATTATTGACATGTTTTTGACAGCTACAGTTACAATCTACGTTTGAGTTTCATAGTTTAAACACACATAATGGGGTTATAAAATACAACAGGTTGTGTCTAGTTGAGGCCCCATGTCAGGTTTAAAATGATGATGTTAGTAGTTCCAGCAAAGATACAGCTACACAGATTATTTCAGCTGTCCTAGACCCAAAGAGGTAAAATTATAACACTATTTTTCCACATATTTGTGGTGCTTTTTGGGTGAAAATAAATAAACAAATGCTCACAATTTCACAGCCCATCCGATTTATTTTGTGACCCTTTGGAGGGGCCTGACCCCAAGGTTGAGATCCACTGAGCTAAACCACCTGATGGTGTGTTAAGTAACTTGATAAATAAGTATTGACAACTTATTCATTTATCTAATATGTCAGTCAATGCTCATTGTTCTATAGAACAAATACCTTTTGTTATGACTTGCACTTTTGTAGTGTAGCCTTTTAAATACAGCACTTTCATTTTTATTATTGGTAGAAAGGATTTCAATACTTCTTCCACCGCTGGTAAAATCAGTGTAGTGGTTGAAATCTCAATTGAAAGTGTCCTGTCTGTGTTCTAAAAGGAATAAAAACAACATGCTGAACTTTCAGTTTGAATTAAAATCTTCGCTCCAAACAAAAGCCCAGACTTGTTTGTCTCAGTCTGTCACAGTTTTTGTTTCTTTTCAGCTTTCCTAATTATAATACCTTTACGCTGAGGCATGGCTGAAACAATATTTCCACAGATTAAGAAGACGACACGTAAACACTCTGAAAATCTTACACATGTAGCTCAGTCGCTCCATCTCTAATCAAGGATTCATTTTCTTTCTCTTTTTCATTATGTTTGTTTTTTTGCAGTTTGTAAACATATTGATCAGGAACAGATGGTACTTATTTAACCAACATGGTTTGATGTGGTTAAGTCTGCAGCAATAATGAAGATATGGATGTACTATGCATACGTTACTGACTTATTGATATATATGGACATGACCTCGACCTCGCATTTTATCCATTGTTTATGTTGTGTGGTTGTCATGTTATATTTTGTTAGCACATTATGTTTGTTTCTTGTCTTTCATGTCTGAATACACTGAATAATTAAAAGTCCACTGCTCTTTAAGGTACTATGCCATTATATTATTATATCAGTGGCAGAAAATGATCTTAAAATGATAAAAATATTGTCACAGTCCTTGAAAGGGTAACCACAAAAGTCTGAATTAAGGTCATTGAATACTTGGAAAGACTTCATGCAAAGACAGCACAGTACACTGATGTGCCAAAGAGAGACATTTACTACATTTCATCCTACCTGAACGGTAGTCAAACAGAGAGATTTCAGAGATGAGACAACTTCTTGTAAAATACTACAGTCGTTTTGTTCCTCATTGTTTTTACTTCAGTTTGATCAACAGAGGGAGAAAAACATTAAATAACAGACCAATTGAAATATGTTAGGATTATGTGCATTTATTTAATCTCCACATCTTTACCTTTGTCGTCCTTGTGAATTTGTTTGTTTGCCGAGTCTAAACTGAAGACAGATACATCACGTGAGTGTAAACAGAAGCCAAAAGCTGCAAATCTAAGCCGTTCATGCCGTTCGTCCTACTTGATGTTTTGTTTGGCAAACGCTCTGTGGATCCGACACGAGAGCAGAAAGAAAAAAAGTCCACGTCGGAGCAGCTGTCAATGTCCTTTTCACTGCTCAGCTTTCGTCTGCCTCCAGGTTTATGTTGTTACCAAACTTGGCGTAGAGCTGGACCTTCAGATCACCCAGCACTTGCTGTATTGCTGTCACTCGGTCCTCAAGGCCTTTGACCTCCTGCTCCAGTGCTTCCTGATCACAGAACATGGAAACTCAGATTACATATCAACCACTACAATATCTACACATGTAGCAGGACATTTCCTTAAACAGGTTTTAATACACTGCTCCTACTAGAAGACTCAGAAACTCACACTTTAATGGCAAGTTAAATCAGTATGCATATCTGTCTGTACTTAATTATAATCAGCAGTTATTTATGGGTTGGAAAGTGAGCCGTTCTCCACATATTTGTCATTCAGTGTGTGTAGCAGACTGCGCCACATCAATCAGTACCAGCCTGCGCAGGGTGCTTTGTTGGGTGATGAAACAGCAGCAAACACAAGGACAAATAGGAAGATCCTGAAGTGACAGACGGGAGGGACAAGATCTAATCTGAAGTCCCTCGTGGTCAGTGTCTGCCCTCGCTATGTTTTAGAAAAATAAATAAAGCCCTGATTCTACCTGGCTCGTTTCCCAAAGGTGCACCAAGGAGGATCTCACCCGCCCTTTTTGTGTCACCTGCCATCTGGCCAAACAATGCCATCAGACTCAGAGGCCTGAGCTTGAACCAGCCTGGGGGGGGGAGTGGTGCTGTTGCCTTTCTGTACAATCCCGATGCACTGCTTTGGAAAGTTTCTCCCTTTTACAGAGCTCTGGAACAACTATCACTGCACGTTAACTTAAAGTCATAGTTCTACATTTGCTGAGAGTTTGAGGAGAAGATCGATAGCACGCTCAGAGTCGTGTTGTTGTCACACTGAGGTTGGCAGGCAACCAGTGGAGACTCCATGAAGTCACTGCGTCTGATCGAGATAGTCCAACATCTAACACTGTGTAAAACCACTTGTCATTTTTACACTTTTTATACAAATTAAACAAGATAAAACATGTTAAGGAGCTTTAAGCGCACTGGTAGGCTGATTTAGTTACCTTTAGACAAAGCCAAGCTAGCTGTAGCTAGGCTAACAGGCTGTAGCTTTATAAGTACTGTACAGACATAAGAGGGGTATCAACCTTCTCATCTAACTCTTAGCAAGAAAGCAAATAAGCATATTTCCCAAAATGTTGGACCATGATTGGAACAAACTTGAGCTTTGCGTTGATCATTATATGTTAAATTCTCCTCAACAGTGCTTTTTAAACCAAGTGGGGTTCTCTCACTGACGATTACAAGTCTGAAGAGTATATGATGGTATTTCAGAAAACCTACCTTTGCAGCCTCCAGCATCTCTTGTGTTTCTTCCTGCGAGTGGCTGACAAAGACGTTGCCGATTTGATAGGGGATCAATAGAGCGTCGTCGTCTAACATCATTAGGTCGTCGCTGGCATCCTGTAAGTTCTGCAGCGATTTCTGTATGGAGACATAGGCAGACCATTAAAAAGTCGCAACCAGGGTAAATAGTTTTGATAATTTGGCAGCTGCGGTGGCCTTTACACAACATTTAACTACGACTCGTCTGAACAAATTAGGTTTCAGTGTCGATTCAACTTTACCGCACAATTTTCAAAGGTAGTGAATTGTGGCTCTGATGATTTATCACCATTTCCACTGCATATAATCTTTACAACATAACAGACTTTCCTTGATCCACTTTAAGTAATTTGTCCATTGTTTAACTCCCTTTTCACTAGGAATTAGGAAAGGTGGTTGCAGAAAGACTCAATGTCTTTCAATTTTCATCTTTTAAGTCATTCATTTACAACAACACATGAACAACAGCACTGGGGAGCCTACTTCTTATGATCATCCAGATGTAGATAGATGGAGGGCAGGCGGTCACATATTACAAACAGGATCAAATAAAATCCGATCTCAGTGGTTTTACATTCTCAGTCCATTTAGTCCAGATCTGATAATACTTTTCTTTTTGCACTCTGAGGGAAAATGATAACTTTTCCATAATGTAGATCTCATGTACAATATCAAACCATTCCTCAGTGGTGGGTGGATCTACTTTTAACCATTTTCTCATGTTTTTTTTTTACAAGCTGCCAGTAGTATACCAAGTCATTTTTTGTCATTTGAATTTTCGAACAATTTATTGCCCATGTACGTAGTTTCACATTTGAAAGGAATGTTTACTCTTAATATGTTATTTGTATGTTTATGGATCTCTTCCCAGTAAGCTCTAATAACCTGGCAACTCCAGAAAATGTGACTGACTCCATTAGTCCCACAAAGTCTCAAACAAGCATCACCACCACCCTGATGTCGCTTCTGGATGGGTGTGACAAAAACAAATCTCACATTATTTTGCCAGCTGAACTCTTGCCATATGTTCGACCCTGTTGAGATCCACTGTGGATCCTCCAAAACCTCAAACACTTCTTTGAAACCATTCAATAGAAGATCATTTGAATCCTCATGACAGTCAGACTGTTGTGACAGACTGCTAGCAATATTATCTCACGTCAGTCAGTTAGTAAACACAGTATCACAGCTGGAGTGTCAGATGTGAACACAGTTATTGCTCCCATCCACCATGATTGACCATGACAGTTCTTGACTACAGCTGACCACACAGTGAACCCTGAGAGTGTGTGTGTGTGTGTGTGTGTGTGTGTGTGTGTGTGATGTGACTGCTTACTTTCTTTGACTCTATTTCATTCTTCAGCTCTGTCACCCGATTCGTGTTCCTGGCGAATTTATTGATCTTCTGCTGGTCCTCAAACGTCACATTCACATCTTCAACTGCCTGCAAACAGGAGGAAATAGATTAAAATGGCATGTAGCTAACGTCAGTTGAACCGAACAAGCCTTCTGACTAGCTAACATGAGCTAGGAAGCTAGAGTAGTGTCTGTCAAACATCACAGCCCCTCGTATTACTAGTTAAGATCCCCATCATCTGCTGCAGTCTCGGGTCTCTCTGTCATCTGGTGTCCGGATAAATCTGGCTAGCTAGCGCGTTAGCTAGCTAGCATGTAGCGGTAGCTTGCTGCTATCACTAACATGAGCTGCACGAGGGTGTGACCACGACTTTAACCGTTAAATCTCACTAGTACAAGAAGCAACTGTGAGTGTTTTTCTCCCCACACATATATCTCAACTGGTTTCAACTGCACCCCCACACGAAACAGCAACGAGGTGGCTCGAAGACAAAATATAATTTCTTGTGATTTTTAACTTACTACAGGTCCCTTCATGGTGGCGGCCATCTTGGCTTCCTCGACTGCACAAAGACAGAGGGACGCAACACGACGATAGGACCACACTGCCACCTAGCGGGCAGGAAAGCCTCGAGTTTCACCTTAAATACAAGTATTAAACTTAATTTAGTCAGTTTTTCTCCATTTAATAGCACACTTTGGGCGTCGATCGATCCAACACATGCTTTAAAAACAAATCAGGTAATGTATCATGGCCTCAAATACAGTATGACCCTGAACATGAGTCTGCTTCACACACTCAGCCAACATGTTTTTATCCTTTTTCTCCATAAGTGAGAATTCATCCTGTGTAATTATTCATCTCAAGACAAAATGTGCAGCACTGCTCACAATATGTCAAACTAGTTATTATATTAAACCGGAACTGCTGCTCTGTAAATATTTCTCCAGCAAACAGTACTGCACCCAAGATCAAATATTTGCATAAATTCATCTGCAAAGCTGGAGCAAGTTTAATCTGATTCAGAGCGGCTGCAGAAGCTATAAATGGGTCTAATGCCACAACACAGAAAGGGGTATGTGATGTTGTGCAGCTGGATATAACCTTGAGAGATCATTCTGACCTCAGTTTAACTGTCTGATCTGTTATTCCCTCCAACTCGTGGCCTTTTTGTGTTTTTGTCACTATTAAAGCTAGTGGGCTGCCACGCGTTGGTACATCATAAAGAGTTTGCTTGAGGTCTCTCAGCTGCAGGCCCTTTTGCATGAAGTCAGAAGTGCACAGTCCCAACCAGGGGGAATCCAACTCCCACCTCAATGTGCAGGCTATAGGCTACAATCGGGACATTGTGCTTGTGGATTCCAAGCCCTGTCATAATGCATCCGATAAGCGCTGCACATTTATAAACACAATCTTTTATCTGCTGTTGTTTACGGTGAAACGCAATCGGATCAGTTTGTGCTTCGATTTGCACGAATAAGCTTAAATTCTTAGAGGCTCTGAAGAATAAAACTAAATGAGTGTTAAGGAGCTTTTTGTCAGCTTACAAAAGGAACAAATTATCAGTAAAGATGTGAGAAACAAAAGAAGGAAGAGATCAGCTGATGAACTAAAGTTAGCTTGCCTTTGATCCCTGAACGTCTCTTAAATGGCGCCCATTTGTACTGATGCATTGACGCGCCCCCTCAAAGACAGTGTGGAAGTGTTTAAAGACAGCCGAATTGACACGACTCAGTGGGAGCCTTTAAAGACAGATGATTCAATTACAGAGCTCTTTGTTTGTCCTGATTAACTGTGATAATGAAGCAGATACTCATTCTTTGCAACACAAAAAACGCTTCTTAAATGAGATAATATCAAAGCAAAACAGCTGATATTATAAGTCATTATTATCAATAAACTCTGAATCTGAATCTTTAAAGGGACACTATGTAGTTATGGTGAAATTCAATCTGAGAATTTTAATATTTATAATATCAAGGAGGTAATAATACAAATAAGAAATATTTATTTTTTCCATAGCTGAATAAACAAGGAAATAAGGTCCCAGAACACTGTTTGAAGCTAGAACAGTGGCAGGGTTCGCCACATATAAACAAAGTAGAACAGCATGAAATTGTGTTGTTCTTTAAAGTCAGTTTGTTTATTCAGTTTATTCAGTCATGAAAACACAGAGAGTTTGTTTATATAGTTTGTTTAGGCATAAAAAAAACTACATAGTGCTCCTTTAAAAAAATCCTTGATCAACATGCTTTGATATGCTTTGAAAGTTTTCCCTTCAAAAACCAAAATAACCAGGTTACTAAGTGCTAACATAATTATTTTTGTTTTGACAGTGTGAAGGCGTGCCAGGCCAATATCCTTAATGCACATCCTGCTACATCCCAGCTACATCTGTCAACAAACACTGCGCTGCACCGCCTTATCATAGTGTGACTGAGTGGAGTGTAACTTCATTCTGATGTCGTCGGGGCATTTTCAGACAAGAGAGATTACCATGAGCTAATCATGTGCCTTTGCTAAAGGGCACTGACACTGTGTTGGGCGGACGGCGGGCTGTGCACTGGAGGAAATCCAATGATTACCTGAAAACAGTCCCACCCATTTTTAAAGCACACATAAAGTAGCCTGTTAACAATAGGCTATATACACAGTTGGGCAGGAGCAGCAAATCCATCTCACTGACAGAGTGACAGACATATTTTTTTTCTTAAGGAGGATATCACTCTCTTAACCTGCAGAGAAGTGTGACAAGGTAAGATATTTGAATGATACGTGAAGTTAAGACAGAGTATCTCTGCTTTTAAACTACAGCTAAACAAAAGTATGTTTCTGTTTTGGTTTTTTTTCTGTTTAATTTCTTTCAGTTGAACCGGAGCTGAACGCCTGTGTCTGTAGGGCTCAACTGGGAAAAATGGGAAATGAGAACTCCAAGAACAAAGAGGCTACTCAGGTAACATGATAGGAGTTACACAACACACCTGTAATGCCATACACGTTGCTTCTGAAGCAGGAGCGAGACGCACGTCGCAAAGTCTGTCTTGGACTAAAGGTTTGGATTGTTCAGGGCTATCTCTATTCAAATGTAGCCAACATGGAGCATTATTATCATTAGCATTGTCATGATACTGACGTTTCTAACCTTTACACTATACCTTGAATATATAAATGTTCAATATCATTTTTGACACCACAGGAGAAGATTGACACGACTTTGGGGGGAAAACATATTAAGTCTTGTTTAAAGTGTGTTAAGAGCAACAGCATCTTAGTTAATTTACTTTCTGACAAGGTGAGACTAAGGAGAGCGTAAACTAAAGTATTGATACTCCAAAAAAGTAAAAAAAAAAAAAAAGTATTGATATGTATTGATATTTCAGTACTTTTGACAACACTAGTTGTTAAACTATGTTTTATAGAATGGGACGATTCCTGAGAAGCATGAAAACGGATCCGTGAACGTCCTCTCTGCAAACGTCACATCCAACGGATTAGAGATCGATGGTGAGTCACACGATCATGTTAACTGTAAAATCATTTGGTGTTAATGTGTGACATATAAATCCAAACAGCGTCACTGTCAAATTCTTTCATTCTGAGCCTGAACCTAACGATAAGTGCAGATCTGACTTATTTTAACTGTTCTTTTATTTTGTCGTGTCCTGTCTGATGGGAAAATATCGCATGTCAGATCTTTCTATGTCCATGTTGGCTCAGTCCTTTGGACTCCTGTAATGCTCTGTAAACACAGTGACTCCCAGCTGGACAATGTCTGGAGTCTTCCAATGTAAACTATAGGCGTAGTCTAAGACATTGATAGAAGCAACTGTTTATCCTGTCACGGTGTGCCTCTGCAGTGACAAGGATTCCCGCTGCCGCTCGAGTTTGTCTAACAGCTAATGTTGACGCTGGAGATAAAGATAATGTCACTTTCTCACGTCGACTGGCCCATATTTACTGGATGATGCATTGCACAACCATGCACGAGTTTAGTGTCGCATGCAAAGTGACAACTGTGAACGTCTTTGGACTTCAGTTTGTCAGTTACATTTGGTGATATGAAGAATATTTACACAGTGTAATCTGACCTATAAATGAAAACTAGCAATTCAGGTTTTGTGATAACAGATCTCCTACGTGAGAATACTGAGAATAAGTGCAACTATTCTGTTCACATTTCAAAAAGGGGCTCTTCTTTTTTGCAGTTAAAGGTGAGACAGTAATCCAGCAGAATGGCGGGACCCCCTCCTTAAACCATTTCACTGAATCAACCGAGCCTGATTATGTTGTAGTCGAAACACAGTGTCAACATGTCGAGGCTGTGGTCATTTCTGAAATCCCTGAACCCACCATCCAGAAGGAGGAGGTCAAGAAAAGTAAAGAGGAAAAAGGTCGTCTTTTCGGCAAGATGTTCAAAAAGAAAGCAGCTGATGTCAAGAGTGTTCAAGAAAAAGAGAAGTCAGGTGAAGATCAGATGGATGCAAGTCCTCCTGCTGCTGATCCACAGCCGGTGAGTGCACTCTTTACTGTATGCTGATTTTTTAATCACACATTAATATGAACTATGCTCTAATTTTTTTTTCAAGCAAACAACAATTAATCGATTCTAACAGATGCTGCCTGCAAAATCCTGATAGAGATCACCTCTGTGCCTCAGAGCTTCATTGTTCTTGTTCTGTCCTGTTGCCAGAAAAATCCATTAGATAAGACACTCAGGTCACACTCCCTTCACATGGTAAGCAGGTGGACATTACCAAGTAACATATTTGAAATGTCTGTGAAATTAAATTGACTCATATTGTAATGGAAATTACCCCAGTATTATTTATTAATAACCAATTCTTTTGCCCCAAAAATGGCATGATCAGCAGAAGTTAAGAAGAAATTTCAGATACTTATTAAGTGCTTATTGGATTATATCTGAATGTTATAATCAAACAATACTAGGATAATTTCCAGTAAAATTTTAGGTAATTATTGTGATAAATTGAGGTTATTTCAAAGAAATTTCAAGTATGTCGCTTGGTAGTTAGTCTGGAAATGTCCAGACCTGTACACTGAAGTGTTACCGAGGTTTGAATGTGTCTCCAACACATGCAGCTGTTTTTTTTTTTTAAAAAGATTTAGCCTTTTAAAAAAACAAAAAATAAATAAAAAACAATATTTTTGAGCCATTTAAAAAAATGTATATCTTCAGGCTAAGTGCTAAAGACAGGAGGGAAGGGAAGTCAGAAATCCTTGTTGGTTTTTGTCTTTTGATGGGATTTGTTGACATAGAAAAATACCAGTTTTATCCTTTGTGTTTTTACTAATAGTATAATAATAATAATCTCTAAAACAATCTTCCTGCCACTTTTCTGAAGTCACTTGAATTTAGATTCGATTTTCATAGCTGTATATAAACCCTTCCATGAACATATAGCAAAAAAGAGAAATAAAAACTTTCTGTAAACATGAAACGATGACATAACTGAGAAACAAACCCCCATCGAAACATCCTCACATCCCATAATGCACTGCAACACACCTGACTTAAAAATATTTAGTCATTGTTAGCTCAAAGACTTCAGATGTGACTTAAAGTGGTTCTGAAGCGTCAGATTTTAATATTAGTTTCAGCTTTTTTGTGTTTAGTATTGGTCAGGATGATTGAAAAGTGTTACTGTAAATATATGGAGCAGAAAATACATTAAAAAATAAAGCAATCCAATACAACAACACAACCAGTTACAGAGTTATATAATTAAAACCTCTGTGACACAACTTAAAAACTGGTTTAAATTAGGTACTCACTGTAGGCATTACAATGTAGAGGTTTTTTTGTTTGTCTGTTTGTTTGTTTGTTTGTTTGTTTGTTTTTTTATCTGACTCAGTCACAGTGTGATCAAGCACATGGTTGTCATAGGAATCCCGAATTGCTGTGCAACTATATTTGAACTAAACATGAATGTTGATTTTTATGATAAAGGAGTCGGGCTCAAGTGGAGACGAAGCTGCCGCCATGATCGTTGCTGAGCACAGGGAGGACTGTGAATGTCCGTGTCACAAAGCTGAAATGTCAACGCAAACGGACAGAAAGGCCGAAGCAAATATTTCAACGCAAACTGGTGAAGACGGTGATGATGATGCAACCACTAATACCGAGGGCCCAGTGGAAGAGGTTGTCGCAGCAACTGAAGAAGATCAACTAAATGAATCTGTTGTCATTGCTGAAGAAGCGGTTGAAGAGACTGCTGATGAGGAACCCCGAGAGACCCGGACAGCTGGGATCACCATTGAAGAGGTCGTCATGGAGAACAATATATATGAGAATATAGTGTTCAGAGCGGAGCGGGTGGAAGTTACCGACAATTTTGAAATCACTCACATCCATAACTACAATCCTGAGGAAGAGAGAGTTCAAGAAACCGAGCCGGAAGTTGCTGCAGAGCCAGAATCCATTAAAGAGGGTGAAACTGTTGACATTTTTGAGGAAACTGTGACAATGGAGATCTCCAGCCTTCCGAAAGTGGTGGCAGATTGTGTTGAGGCGGTTTTCGCTGCTTTTTCTGAATCCACTGACTTTGCTGCTGTAAACACGTTGGAGCCAGGTGTGGATGAAGTAATTACCGAAGGCAATAGTGAAGGAGCCAGAGACATATCAGCTGATGCAGTGCTGATTGAAACCACTGAACCAAAAACCAATGCTGTCACTCCTGAGGCCGAGAAAGCAAATGGTGTTCCCTCCCTGGACGAAGTGACTACGGTGATGGAAATAACCTCAGAGGTTGTTTGTGAGGAGCCAAATCCTCCAGCTGCACACAAAGAGATGCCTGAAAGAGAACTTTCTGTCCCTCTTGTGCCTAAAATTATAATTATCGAGAAATCTTCCCATAAAGGAGTCACCACTGATGAGGCTGTTGTGGTCGAGGATGTATCAGGAATGTGTGAAGGAGTAATCATTGTGGAGGCTCCTTCCAATGAGCTTATCACCACTGAGGAACTTCCCCAAGATGCTTTAAATACTCCTGTTGATGAGGTCGAGCCTGAGTCCTCTCCAGAAGTTGTTATTTCAGATGAGAAAACTGAGGTTTGCAAAGGTGTGACAGCTGATGAGGGACCAGAAACAGTTGAAGAAGCAGAACCAAGGTCTGTCATTGTCAAAGAAGATGCTGAGATGATACCAGAAGCAGCAATTGATGCCCTCTCTCAAGATCTCGACCTTTGTGCCATCACTCATCAGGAGCCTGCAGTGGATAATGGCTCCCTGTTGGAAGAAGAGGTCATCGCTGCATCAACTTTTGTGCCCCTTTCTGGAGAACGACAAGCAAATGTTTCCATTCCAGAGGAGCCAGTTGAGACAGCGGCTAAGGAGATGAATGAAGAAGCTGTAATCTCAGAGGAACCTGCAAAAGAGAATCCAAGCCCATGTGAAGAAGATGCAACCACTGAGGTGTTGGTGAACATACTAGAATCAGTTGTTGAAGCGATTTCAGAGAGGCTTGTGGTCACTGAAAACATCAATGAGGCATCTGCAGATGTGCCACAGACGGACGCTACTGGAGAGTCTGAGCCTTGCGTTTCACTCCAAGAAGGACTTGTAGAGGAGAATGTTGCCCCATCTTTGGCTCCTGTTGAAGAACCAACTGATTCCAGTCATGTTATTTCTGAGGAGCCTTTGGAGGAGAGTGTGAGCCCTCTTGAACCACAAGTGCGAGTGGTAATCCTGAAGACAATTGAAGATGAAGTTACAGTGGAGCTAATCCATGAATCAGATGATTCTGGTGATGTTGTAGCAGCCATTGATGAGAACTCTGAAGATTCTCAAATTGCCACTTCAGATGAGACTGTAGCAGAGTGTGTTGAGGCTGTTCTTGAGACCATCATAGAGGAAATCATTACAGAAGATGCCATCGCTCCTCAGAAGCCTGCAGTAGATAATGGCATTACCCTGGAAGACGAGGTCATTGCTGCAAGACCTTTCGTGCCCCTCTCTGGAGAACGAGAAGCAAACCCTATCATTCCAGAGGAGTCAAGAGAGACAACTGAGGAGGTGATGAAGGAAGAAGCAACAGAGCCAGAAAGTGTTGAGGAGGACACAACTGTTCAAACATCATCCAGTGAAGAAGAAGTTACCCAGATTGCTAGTTCTACTGAACATGTTGAAGAAAAAACTGAAGTATCTGAATATGTTGTGGCACAAGCTGAACCACCCAAACAAATTCCTGTAATCTCAGAGGAACCTGCGGAAGAGAATCCAAGCCCCTGTGGAGAAGATGTAACCACTGAGGTGATGGAGAACATAGTAGAATCAGTTAGTGAAGTGAATTCAGAGAAGCTTGTAGTCACTGAAAACAAGGTTGAGAAACCCACAGATGTGTCACAGATGGACGCCACAGGAGAGTCTAAACCTCGCTTTCCAGTCCGAGGAGAACTTGTAGAAGAGAAAGTTACCCAAGGTCTTGTTGTTCTCAAAGAACAAACTGATTCCAGTCCCGTCATTTCTGGGGAGCCCATTTTGGAGAATGTGAGCCTTCTTGAGCACCGAGTGCTGGTTGTAATCCAGAAACAAGGAGGTAAAGTTTGTGAATCAGATAACTCTGGTGACCTTTTAGCTGTCGCTGATGAGAAAACTGAAGATTCCCATATTGCCACCTCAGATGAGGCCGTAGCAGAGTGTCTTGAAGCTGTTCTTCAGACCATTGTAGAAGAAATCATTACAGAGGGTGCCATCACTCCTCAGGAGTATGCTCTAGATAATGCAATTTGCCTGAAAGAAGAGGTCCTTGCTTCAACACCCTTCATGCCCCTTTCTGGAGAACAAGAATCAAACTTTTCTATTCCAGAGGAGCCAAGTGAGTCAATTGCTGAGAAGATGGATGAAGAATCAACCAAAGTTTTATCAAATGAAATTACAACAGAGTCAGAAAGAGTTGAGGAAGATACAACTGGTCAAGAATCATCTACTGAAGGAGGAGTCATCAGGGATGTCAGGTCTGATGAACCAGTTGATGAAAAAACTGAAGTATCTGCAGATGGTTTGACACAAGCTGAAAGACCCAAACAAATCCCTGCAATCTCAGAGGAACCTGTAGAAGAGAATCCAAGCCCCTGTGAAGAAGATGCAACCACCGAGGTGTTCAAAAACATACTAGAATCAGTTGTTGAAGTGTTTTCAGAGAACATAGTTGAGGAACCTGCAGATATGCCACAAGCGGACGCCATCGGAGAGTCTGAGCCTCGTGCTTCACTTCAAGAAGTCTTGGAGGAGAACGTCACCCCATCTTTGGTTGCTGTAGAAGAACCAACTGCTACCAGTCATGTATTTTCTGAGGAGCCTGTGGAAGAGAGTGTGAGCCTTCTTGAGCCACAACTGCTAGTGGTAATCATTGAGACAACCGATGAAGAACTAACAGAGGAGACAATCCAAGAATCATTTAATTATCGTGACATTTTAGCTGCTGTTGACAAGAACGCTGAAGATTCTCAAAATGCCACTTCAAATGAGTCTGTAGCGGAGTGTTTTGATGCAGTTCTTGAGACCATCGTAGAGGAAATCATTACAGAAGATGTTGCAGCTCAGTTTGTGATTTCAGGCGAGGTAGCACCAAAGATCATCACAGAAGGAGACACTGAAGAGAAGGTGGACAATATTTCAGGCGTGAACTCGACAGGTTCAACACGAAGGGTACAGATGACTGACGATACGCCCATCACAAGTACAGACATGGAAACTTTACTTGTCAGGTTGCAGTCAGCGTGTACGTCCATTGTTGAAGAATCACCATATAGGCTTGATGGTTTAAAGATGTCTTTCCTAGGATGCAGTATTACTTTTACCATTCAAGTAGCCCCAAAGGAAGAACAGCAGTGAAATGTTGAAGGTATTGTCTGACATAGTTTGTGTTTAGAAAAATATTGGTCTACCTCTTTAGGATATCATGTGTTTAATTGATATGGATTGTGAAATGATTTTTGTTTTATAATACTGCAGAGTGCCTCTTTTTATATATATATCATCAACAGAAAAACCTTAAAGTATTTAAACATTTTCCAATAAAATGACAAATGAAAACACTGAAATTTTTTTTTTTTACATGATTTATTCACATTCTTTGTGTCAGTTTTTAGTAGGAAATAGTAGTGACTTTAAAAAGGAATATGACATTTTAGTAAGGCCACACTTGAAAACTGGGTAACAATTTATGTTAGGGAACAATATTAAAGGGTAGCTCACACTTTAATTCTAAAATTAAAGTGTGTTTTCATGTCTTAGAGGGTACTATTGTATATGTAGTAAATTAAAAAAATGTAAAAAAGCAGTATAAAGCTTTTTGTGGCTCCAGAGGAAGCTGCATGTAATCTGTTAAATACTGTCCAGTGATGTCAGTCAAAAAGTTGCATTGTGGGTAATGTAGACAGAATTACACTCTGAAACACTGTTGGACATTGCTGGACAGTTTAAAAACAAATCAAGTGATATCATCTTTGTTATTCAACACATTCTTCTTACTTTTCAAACCCTCTAGCCTACATTACCCACAATGCAATTTGGCTACTGAGTGACATCACTGGAAGCAATTTATCAGATTGCATGCAGCTTCCTCTGGAGCCACAAAAGGCTTTATACTACGTTTTTAACAGATGCAGTAGTTCTCCACAAGACCTGTTAACACACTGTAGAGTTACCCTTTAACTATTTACAAGTTGCTTATAAGACTGCATAGAAATCACATATAAGCTCTGTATTAGGCATTATAAAGTGCTTAGTCATGCCTTATTCTGCATAAACATATTCTCTAACTACTAGGCCATTACCTAAGAGTTGCCCCTCAATAACCTCCTGACTACCACTTACTGATAGTAATGTGGGAGGTTGTTGCGCATGAACCACAACCCAGTTATATTATTGAGTTATTTAGAGTTATATAGACACTGTTAACCTTGGTAGTTTTGTGTTTCATTGCGTAACAATGGACAATATTTATTAGGTGCTATTAAAGGGGAACTATGTCGTTTTGGAGAAGAGGTTAAAACGCATAGTTTTAATATTTACAATATTGATGAGGTAATAATACAAACTCTGAAATATTAGTTATTTCCATGAGCTGTTCTCAGAGGAAAATAAGGTCCCCGAAGCAGGTATGAAGTATGAAACTGTGTTGTCCTCTAAGGTCAGTCTGTTTGTTCAGTTTATTCAGTCATGAAAACAAAGAGTTTGCTTGTTTAGTTTGTGTGGGCATAAAAATCAGTCAATGAAGATCTTTTCTCTAATGATTCCCTAAAAACTACATAGTGCTCCCTTAAAGGAGAGTAGCTATTCTTGTGGTACTGCCACCTTATAAGGCCCATGCAAGGTCTAACAACTTCCTTCCTTATTTAAGAAAAAGTCCTCCTTAAAGTCCTAGGAGTTGTAGAATAAGGCATTAATAAGTGCTTTATAATGACTAATAATGAGTCAATATACTACTACTATGCATGCTAGTAATCCAGTAGTAAATGGTTAATATGTGTCCCACAATCTAAAGTGTTCTTCTGAAAACTGCAGTAAACAGATTCAGTAAAAATGATCCTAAAGTCAGGTTTGCTCAGTTTAAAGATATTTACCATCAGGACACAGCAAGGTATTTGAGTTTCCTGACATTTCTCAGGGCATAACTCTCACACATTGTTGAATATCAATGAGTGAGGGGTGGGACACACACATTAATAAAAGGGTGATTGTTGACAATGCCCCGAGTAGGCAGAGGCATGGTTGGAATTGTGCTCCCATCTCAATGCTGCGATTAAGACACTCACTGCTTGCGTATCAGCGCCGCTGCTCTAACATAATTCTCAAAGGCTGATTCTTTGTGATGGTGTTATAGGAGACAGCTAACCTAAAGCAAGAAGCAGAGTCATTACCGGAGCCGGAAAGTGTGACTCCAGGCCAGGGTCCAGAGGAAGAAAAAGCTCCTGAAACTGAAGACGGAAACAGTGATCCTGCGGACGACCAAGAGGACAGTAACCCAGAAGAGAATCCAGTTATGAACTTCTTCAAAACACTAGTAAGTGACACGATTTTTAGAAATTAAGTGCGCTTCGTGTGGACTTGATATTTCTAATTGCTTCTCTTGTAAAATCAGATTGCTTGGGTGAAATTAACTGGGGAATTGCTGTGATTAAGAAGTGCAAAAACAAATCAACCCTTGTTATCTTCAACTATAACTGAAGGAAAACAGCTGATTAAACAACAAAAATTAAGTTAATGTGTGTTCTAATTTTTACTGTAAGCTTCACTGAAGAAAGGCGGTAATTTGCCTGATAAAGTTGAGATCACTGATGATAAATTCAGTGACGACGCTGTGTCTAAATTTGATTTTGTGCGATTCCTCTTATTCTGCGTTGAGGAATGTGAGTTTAATGGAAGCATCCATAACTAAATCTGCCATTATGACAGAGCCTGATGGAAAACCTACGACAAGCTAGCTATTGTATTCCCTCATCATCGTGCTGTCTTTTGGACTCATGCTGTTTTAAAGAGTTACCATTGCCCTAGCCCCATGCTAATCAAGTCTTTGAACATGCGGGAATGTGGTGGCCTATTGTTCAACCCATAGTGTGAGCTCACAAGGGAGGCCTGTGCAGTTGGAAGTTGAGATTTGTGAAGATAGAGCGAGGGCAGGCCTACGCCATCTCCGGAGCACAATGGCTGTCACAATGACAGCGCATGTACTGTATGTGCTCTGTCAGGGACCTCAGTGTGCACTCTGTGCCTCGGTTAGCTTATCATAAAGGCCTATGTCTGCATTCATGAAAGGCTTCTGTTTTATCTAAATAATTTAGTTTCTGTTCCTGTTGCATCAGCTATATATGCTGATGATTCCCAAGGTTTTACACTGCAGTCATATAACTTAACATAATACATACAGATTTAACATGTGGAGGATAAGCTTGGTTGTTCTTAATCTTGTTTTCTGTGCTGCATGAATGAAAGTTAATTGAGAACGGTCATTTCTCCTTCCCTTGTTGCACAGGTGACTCCCACTAAAACAACCAAAAAGGAAGCAGCTACTCCAGATGCCACAAAAGACCAGGTTGAACATATGATCATGAAGCATTACATGACATATAAAACATGATTAATTAATCATTGTGGGTTTATTTCAAATGGTTGTCATGTTCTTGTTTGATTACTATCGTGCTTATTTTGGTTTACAAAGCTTTATGAGAGATCTCGGTAATGTTACAGGTTGATTTTTTAACTAGCCGATAATATATTTATTATATAGTCATAATTATATATTCCCATTTCTTTTGGGAAATTTAGTTTTTGCAGGTTGCAAGCTGGCATCCATTCCTGTTAATTTCTGTTTCTGCTTGAACTGAGGCTCCATTTCATTTTTTAAGATTGCTTTTTGTAGATATTTGTTTGCTTCAGTTTAACTTCATCTCTAACTGCTTCCTCTTTCTGCTGCCACATAGTCCCAGAAGGAGGCCCAACCAGCGGCAACTACTACTGTGAGCACATTAAGTGTTTAAATTTGTGAAACAGTAGCGATATTTGTTTGCTAATGTTGCATTTTAAATATTAATTCAGTTTAAATAATTTATAAAGACGAAAACATGATCACTGCTTTGCATTTATCTGATCATACCTCACCTCAAATTTCCTTTGTGTATCTTAAAGAGTATTTGCTGTTAGAGGAGTCTGTGTGGACAGTTGGTTTTCCACAGCAAAGCGTTATTTTAACACATGTTCTCTTGAAAAGGTTGCACAAGTGTCGGAGCCGCCTGCAGCACCCAAAGGAATGTCAATCCCACCACCACCTCCTCCGGAGCCGCCGAAAATGGAAATCAAAGGAGAGGCAGCTGCCAAACCTGTAAAACCCACACCGAAAGAAGAACCAAAGGCCGCTGCGAAGGATCCCGAGTCCTCAAAAGGAAAATCAACCAAAGATGCTCTGAGCAAATTCTTCCGCCCAAAGGTAAATAAACTGCAAACATGGGTGGGATGGTTATTTATGTAGACTCTCAGCGAGTGCATCTTCCACAGTGCTTAAGATATACCTACTATAGAGTGAAACATACTGTATGTGAATTCGAGGTACTGCTAGGCTTCACGGCATCCAAAGGCAAGGGCGCTTCAGCAAGCGGAGCCAAGACTGCAGCAGCGGTACAGTAGATTATCGTATCCTCAAACTAACCACGGCTCATTCTGTTACTAACCGAACGAGAGCTGATTTGTCTGGAGGTGGAAGAAACTGAACAAAATGCCATTTAAAAATTGGAACTGCAATTGTGTAAAGTCGTATTTAAACTGGAAAAAAGTCTCATATTACCGCCAGTGTTTCTACCACTGTCCATTTCTCCATGATACATTATATTACCAACATTTAAATTTCATTAGTGATTCATTTAATCAAAATACTTCAACATTCGGGGAAAAACACTGCCTGCTTGCTTACTTGCCTGGAGTATGATGAGAAGATCCATACCACTCTTGTAACTGTGAGCAAAGTTTGGAGCATAAGTCCGGAGGCGATTAGCTTAGCTTAGCATAAAGACTAGAAAAGAGGCAGCCCCTATAACTTAACAGTTTGTTTAATCTATGCTGTCAGTTAATTCTTCTCAATGTTAACAACAATTATTCATGAGTTAAGCTCATAGTTTCCCCCTGCTTTCAGTCTTTATGCTAAGCTAAGCTAAGCTAAGCTAATCACTTCCTGACTTTGGCTCCATACAGACGAGAGTGGTATTGATCTTCTCGTCTAACCCTCATCAAGATGTCTAACTATTCCTTTAACCAGTTTATATTAGTCAGCATTCTTCACCGTGCTAACATGTTAAACTCTTCATAATTAAAGCTTTTCCTCTGCTTGTTCTTTCTGTCTTGCTGGCTTCAACTAACAACAAAAACCCCTTCACTGTCCTGCAGACAATCAAGGACACACCAAAGCCTGCAGTCGAAGTAGAAGTACAGGTAAACCAGAGAGTACGCTCATTCCTCTCAGGAAATGTTGTACAAATGTATTCTAATGTCTTTTAAGGATGTTCATAACAGACAGTTCACTACAGCTTTTTCAAATGTCCATCCTAATTTGCATCTCAGAATAAAAAAAGTAGTTTTGCTCTGCAGGAGACACCAGTGGAGGTGCCAGAACCAGTTGTAGAAGTCCAGGTAAATCAAAGGAGAGGTCTCACTCTTGGGTGTTTTTCTTTTTCAGGGAGTGGAATAATCATTTGATCTTTATTACAGTGAATCACATCTCCACGCTCTCAGCTACATAGTTTTATTTTTACATGTTCTGATTCATTTGCATCTGCTCAGAGTGAAAAAAGTGTTGAAGCTCATGAGACAGCCGAGGAGGTGGTGAAGCAAGAGCAGGTAAATGAGCAGGAAGCGCTCGAGGATATTAATTCTTCACTCTGCAGGCGCCTCTGACATGATGTTAGAACAGATGTACCAATTATTATGCTGCACCAAATATGACCTTTCATTCATTTCAATTAACACACATGAAATTTGGCATTTGCTGTTTTAAAACAAAAGATTTTTTTTTTTCATGTTTTGATTAATTTTACATTGTATCAGCTATTTCTGTTTGTTTGAGTCAGCCGATGATTTATCACATTTGAATCGATGGGAAAACACGTATGTTTCCTCTCCTGCAGATGGTTGAAGAGGCACCACAGCCAGTAGTAGAAGATGAGGTAAATTAAAAGGACACGTTGGGAAATCTACCGAGAGTTACACTAGATTAGAAAATCCAAATCACCCTCATATCTTGCCTGTTAAGTATAAAGCCGGTTAGCCTAGCTTAGCATAAAGAATGGAATCAAGGGGAAACAGCTAGCCTGGGTAGCAAAACCCGCCTACCAGCACCTCTAAAGCTCACCAATAAACACATTACATTCCATAAAACCACTGCTTTTTTCCCCTTAACTTTCCATTATGACTTTGTATTGATTGAAATAACAAAATATATTATGAATTTAAATACTTTTGGACAAAGCCAAGCTAGTTTTCCACCCCCCGTTTCCATTCTTTATAGGCTAACCATCTCCTGCATCATATTTAACAGGTATCAACCTTCTCAGATCTTCTCAGATAAGCACATTTCCCAACGTGTCAAACTATTCCTCTTCAGGAAAAGAGTCTCATCTTCAATGGAGATACATTTCCTTCCCTATTATCTTTCTTTCTTTTCCTTTTACAGACAAAAACTTTCTTTACTTTTCGTGCATGACGGTGTGGGCTTCTTTATTCTTACAGGGGCCGCTTCTTATCAGACTTGTCTGCCTCCTTTTCTGCTCTGACGCTGGATATTTCCCTTCCCTTTACCTCTTCTTTTACTTCACAGCAGCTCCTTCCTACACCCTGTCAGCTTCAATGATGGTCATGCATTTAATGCATAAATAGCTCATGATATGTATTCTCTGCTCTGCTTTCTTTTTTTTTGATTAAAGAAGGCGGATCCCTCAAAAGCAGGCACCTTGGAGGCTGCTGCAAAGCCAGAGCCGCCACCCGCTGTTCAGGAAGAAAAGAAACCAGCCTCAAAATCATCCTTCCTGACTCTCTTCAAGCCTAAAGTAAGGACCTCTTCACCTACGCTTATATGGGTCTTTAGAATATCATACATTAGCGTGAATTGTGGTGAAAGTAGCGAACAGAAAGTAACAGATTCGTGTGAATTTGAGGAACTGTTAGACCACATGACTACAAAAGTCCAGGCGGCCTCCACAAGTGGAGTTCGGCTCCTCAGGAGGACAGCTGGAGTGGTAAATACAGAAAAATGACCTCTTGAGATGAGACATCATTAACCAGAGTAATTTCATCAATTACATCTGGAATTAAAACCTGCTCTAAGTATTATTTTTTTTTGTCCATTTGTTAGAATCATAACAAAATACATCAGTGCTTCTGTGGTCATTTCACATAATGTTGCCTTCACTAAGACACGCTGGATGCTAACAACCAGTCACTTTAATGTCACTTTGACATCTGATGTCATCTCAAAGTCCATCTGAGCACATGAGATATTACAGAAAACAGTGCAGCTGCCGTAGGACTGAAATAATTCAGTTTTCCACTATGCGTCACAACACTTTCAGGCTGCTGATCCCAAAAAGGCGACCCCCGCCCCAGCTGCAGCAGCAGAGGCAGGTCAGGCAGCCAAAGCCAAGGAGGAACCAAAAGCAGCGGCCAAGTCGTCAGAGGCGGCCGCCGATAACAAACCAGCTGCAGCGGCCCCCCAAGCTGGAGATGATGCAGCCAGTGTGCCCAAGAAACTGGAGAAGAGGAACTCCATTCACTTGTTCTTTAAAAGTCTGGTAAGGAGAGGATCTCTTTCCCTGCTTCTCATTGTGAACAGCCCTGCCTGGTAAATATTGTTGCAGCTTCACCTCCACTAGATGGCAGCAGATACTCAGCGAGTAACTAAAGGTGTGGGGGCCTAATTCACAGTGCAGTGCACATCATGTTACACATCCTGAGAAAGGTTTTGCAGTTAAACTTACAGTTAGGTGGTACTTTTAGGTTAGAAACTGTTCCACACAATTAGCATTGTAAAAACGAGGCTTCCATGAGATTACGTGGCTTTTTTAATGAAAAGACTAATGCAACAGATGCTGTAATGAACAAACATTTATGATTTTTTATTTATTCCCTTTTCATTTCAGGGTCAGAGACGTAACTCTTCAGAGGCCGGGGTCCAGACGGAGCCAGTCACTGTGACTCCAGCAGCTGAGAAGGCCAAATGAAACCAAAAGCAACACTCACATTTCCCTGTACAGACTCCCCCTCTCTCTCTCTTCCGTGCTCTTACTCAATCTTTATCTGTCTCTCTCTTTTCTCATCTCCATTTCAACTCCCGATGAATAACTGCATTTCTCGTTTTTGTTACGGCTTAAATACCAAGGAAAAGTGACTCAGAGGATAACAGCAAGTGCGACAGAATGAAAAGAGGGCAGGAAGTTGACTAAGTGGTGACTTGAGATGGTTAAACATGAGGTTATTGAGACATATATATATATATATTTTTGGTCATTTAAATGTCTTGACAAGTATAGCAATGTAAGTGTGAAAACTTTTCTACAGACATTTAATGTGACTTCTCTCTTTTCTTGCAACCTAACACACCGGGCTTCTGCTACAGACAGTACGACGCTTCGCTTTTAGCAATTCATTTGTCAAAAACAGTTAAAACACGTCGTCATATAGGTTCTATTTTTTACCGTTCATACCAGAGGAATCATGCAGTTGTAGCAATGCAAAGGTTAATATGAAAATGATAATACTTAAATTTATTTTACATTCAAAATAACGGCTCCTCAAAGCGGTGATAAAAGGAGCACGCCCATATAACTAATGGCACTTATAGATTTTTTTAACTTTATGTAAGCTCTATGTAGACTAAAGCACATATACTAAGAGTCATGTATTGGGGCCATAAGGGGAAAATCACAATCTTTACTGTTCTGTGGGGAGCTGATTGTAAAAAATGTTCGTGTTAACAAAACGCATCCGAGGTGACAGAATGGTGTCGTTGTGCAAATGTGTCCTTGAGGTACGTTTTGCCGTGGTCATAAATCACAGTCGATGAGCTTTTAATTTGATTTCAGCACTTTGTGTTCTGTCACTTAATGGACGTCTTATGGTGTTAGTCGTTTGGCATATGTGCAATTAATACCGTGCTTTTTGTTCGCCTATATGTATGTATGCGTGTAACTTCGGCTATCTCGAAGACAATAAATATTTCAACATTTGTTTGTTCTTCATCAGCGTGGACTACAAGGATGTTGGGAAATGTAATCAAGGGCAACTGCAAGAATATGTGACTCAGCAAGAAGAAGTAAATATGACTAGATTAGATTAGATTCAGTTGTTATTGTGCAGAGTACTGAGAAAAGAAAATACATTTAGCCTCTAATCAGAGGTGCAAAAAGCAGTTAAGTGCAGAGTGATGTGCATGTATATAGACTAAACCAGGGCTGCACAAACTGGGGCCCCACAGGCCAACGCTGGCCCACCATGAGGCATGTAACCAGATTATGTAATCAGGATACAAACAAAAGGTAACTGTATTCTGGTAAAGTTACAGGAAAGATGTAATTAGATTATAGATACATTCAGTAGAAAAGGGGATTACTCACAGGATCATAATTTTAAAATAAAGAATGACGCACTAGTCTGTTACTTCACGAGTCTCACACGACATCACTCTGTCTTCAGTGAAACCAAATACACAATAAACAAAAGTCATGTTCCTGATACTTGTTTTCTCCTGTCTTTATTTGCACGTTTAGATTTAAAGTAATCCAAAAGATCTGTCTAATTAATTGTTTTTCATGATCTGAGCATGACAGGCTGAATCACACTCAGCCAATTAAAGAAACAGTACACATATAAATGAAAATTCAGAAATATCCACTCAACCCTGTGCTGATGGAAAGTTAGGGGGAGTTTCCGAGTCCACAAAAAAATCCTGACAGCAACACAGCGTTGCAGCCTTCTCCAAAAACAACTGAAGTAGCATGGGCGTCATTAGATAATTACTGAATTTTCATTTTTGGATGAACTTATACTTTAAGGGATCCTGGTACCATTTTGCATTTTAACGATGGGTGCTAGCTATTGCCCTTGGCACGCCATAAAGCTTCAGTTCTGGCACTTGAACTAAACAATATGAACACCTGGAGATGTGTTCAGTATTAACAAACTGCAGGTGTAAGTAAAAATAATGACAATAGTTTGGCAATATATACAGAATAAACACCCAGAGGCAGAGAGTCATCATGAAATATTTCCACCATTGACATCCAAATCATGTTAATACACACAAGTTAAAGCACCAACCCTGTGAGCTAGTTAGCACAATGTAGGTGTGACCCATGAGTCATAACTTGCAATGTTGGGTGTAGAAGCAAATACACCTCTGTGCCTCATGACTCTCACTCCTCACAGTATTTACTTGTGTGGCTGACAGACAAGTGACAGACAGTTATCTGACAGACCTGGTTGCGGTGCAGGCCATCATTCGTAGCTGACAGACACAGATGACTGCTGGACATCACCAATGAATACTAATTTAGACATTTTTTAGATTCCACGAGACACCTTAGAGATAAAAGATGTAAGACAAGATCTAAGGAATTGTATATTTCAGGTAGAGGAAGCCCTCAAATCTTCTTTTACCTTTTTATGATGTAATTTCTATGATGGATAGCAGACTGTGAAGTCTTTGGAAGGATGTGTTTTAGATAGTAATGTCTGAGACCCACCATTCACCCACCATTAAGTGATGAGTCGCGGCCCCCAGAGGCATAACTCACACTGCTCCTTTGTTATCAATGAGACACACTCCTCTTGCATTACCCTCCATAATAGGTGTGATCATTTTAAATTGTGCATCAAAGTAATTGCCGTGGCACTGAAGGAGAAAAAGTGAGGTAGTTCTTGCACCGTATGAGACACGAGGTCCATTGTCTGTCGCTTCCCCCTGAGGGTTGTTTCAAATTAAGATGCAGTGTGAGGTTTTTTGCCAAGTGTATTGCTGGTATGTGCGAAGAGCTTCGTGTTCATTACCAAACATTAAATCATGAGAAACACTTAACATTATTTTAAAATGAAAACTTTATATTACCCTCACTGAACCTCCCCACCGCCAGTTCCTGATGCCGTTATGAAGAAATTCACTCAGGCTTTTATGCATCTGGGCGCGAAAAAGAGACGGTGCAGGCAGAGATAACAGCTGCATGTCCCTACATGCAGGGCGACAGAATTGGAGGCGATTAAAGAAAGGCTTTTTGTGCGTAATTATGAAAGCAATCAAATTTCATGAGGGCTGGTCAACACCTCCTGCAGAATAACAGACCAAAATGAGGTGGCTTATTAAAATAAAAACAGAATTTAACAGTGCAAAACGACTGTACACTGCACATGATCTGCTTGACCACCACGTTGCAGCAGTTCATCCCAGGACAATGAATGTGACTGTGTGAATGCTCTGAGCTCAGAGGGGGTGGAACAAGGGAACAGTGGGTAGGGAGGCCTGACAGGAGGCCTGCTGTCAGCACTAATGTGCATCACGGCACTGCTCGCCAGTAACAGGTCCGTTCTGTGGGGAAACATCAGGGTGAAACAGCTCCGGGGACCAGTGAGAGGACGGTTAGCACCGATTCCGATCTGATAGCAAAAGCATTGGTGGCAAGCTTGCCTCTGCAGGACAGTCTCATTCACGTTAACAGAGGGTGAATCAGCAGGTCCTGCAGGCGCCACATGTGTGTGAGGGAGGCATTCTGATGCAGATGCTCTCGAGTGATATTTAAGGTTGGTTTGTGTGGGGAGTGTTACATCCTGCTGGAGGGACAAAAGGCATTAGCAGTCGGATACCAGACATTCTACAAATGACTCGGGCTAGTTTGATGCTATTCAAAACACTGAAACATTAAAGTTATGTGATAAAATATCTGCTTGATACTCAAATCAAAGATGTGATCACGTTTTGACCTCAGTTACAGGAAAACAAGCTATTAAATTAAGTTATTATTGTTAGTAAATTAAGATGTTTAAAGGGTTACTCCAGATATTTTACACACTACAGTGTGTTTACAGGTTTCGTGAGTCACCACTGCATATGTGAAAAAAGTAACATAAAGCCTTTTGTGGCTCCAGAGGAAGCTGCATGTAATCTGATAAATTGCCACCACGTGACATCACTTAGCAGTTATGTTGCTTTGTGGTTAATGTAGGCGTCAAGTTTTGAAAAGCAGTCAACTGATCTAACGTTAAACTCCTAAAACACTGTTGGACTCATTATGGACAGTTTTTGGCAGCAAAATCAGAGCCGCCACCTTTTTTTTCTTTCTGCCTACATTACCCACAATGCAATGTAGGGTAATGTAGCCCCTGGGTGACACTACTGGAGGCAATTTATCAGATTACATTCAGCTTCCTCAAGTAGTAGCAGTAGTCCTCCCCCTGTAAACACACTGTAATGTGTACAACTGGTTGAGGCAACTGTTCAGTTTAATGCTTCCATTTCCTTTTCTGTAGTTGGGTTGCTTCCTGAAAAGTTTGTTTACAAGTTACAGTAGAGAGGTTAGAGTTCGCTGTCGTGACAAAGATAACATGCACTGTGCTGCGACAGAAACACAATGACAATGGAAAATGTGAGTCACAATGTTTTTTTTTAAAAAATGTTCTTGTAGAGCATGAGTTAGTCATGAATCCAGAAAACATATAATATTAGGCAAACCTCAGACTCATTGATACTTATCTTTAGGACTGGCATGATGAAGTCCATGATCACCCTCTGTAAGACTATTTAGATTTATTTTGTGTCCGTATACAGAGCAAATCTGTCCAAATTGATGTGTGGTAATCCTAATCTGCCACTTTCAAACATTACATATTTATGTGATTATGTTCTTAGACGGTGTAGTTTATGTCTGACAGAGGATTAAGGTCAGGAGAGTCATTATAGGGAAATTAATTTTTCATTAATTTGATGATCAGAGAAGAGTTAACCAATCTCAAAAAAGTAACAATTGAATTTGACTATAGCAATTTTATTTTCTCATGTTTTTCACTTATTTATCATTTTATTTTTTATTTTATTTCCCCATAACTGCTGAGCAAATGCTAAATAAACAAACTGTCTTTGTTTTCACAGCTGAATAAACTGAATAAACAAACTGACCTTAAAGAACAACACAATCTCACACTGTTTGACTTTGTTTATATGTGGCGGACCCTGCCACCTTTCTAACAGTGTTCTGGGACCTTATTTTCCCCTGAGAGCAGCTTGTTTATTCAGTTATGGGAAAAATAAATATTCCTGAGTTTGTATTATTACCTCATTGATATTGTAAATATTAAAATTCTTTGAGTTTGAATTTATTCTCCAAAACACAAAGCGCCCCTTTAAGTATTAAACTCAAATAGGGGCCATACAGACACTGCTGCACCAGCAGCAGAACAAAGAGACTCCCCATCTTTTCTATTTGTCCTCACCGGGGAACCACAAATATGTCAAACATGTGCAGAACTCAGAAAAGGGAATTCTTTTGCCGACTGATAAAAATTTCTCTGACGATCAACAACACAACAGCTGGTTGCGCTGAATAAACATGACTGGCTTGGGGGTGAGAAAGGAGATTATATATTATCAGTGTCTTTCAGGAGCGACACCGGGATTATGAAAGAAGCCGGGCTGTGAATCTGGAGGAGAACAATGCAGTCAGCTGCTCCTGACACGTCAAGACAAAAAGAAGCCACCACAGCCTTCTCCTATTCGCTGATCCAGTTCCTATCAGGCTTGTCTGTCTGCTGAATACATAATCATTCATTCACGCATTCTGGTTTTTTTTTTTTTCAAAGTATGCTACTTTGTCTTTAATTAGATTTTATTGGATGGATACATTTATTCTTCTTCTCGCAAGATCTGGGACGACGAGTTTGCAGGATTTTTGGAAGAGAAATCACATTAGCATGAAGTCAAACAATGGGACCAAGTTAATTAAATCAGTCAGAAGTAAACAATGTTTGCCCACTTGTTGCTGTCATTACCACAACAGAGCAGGAATACCAATGAAATTACTGCAATATAATGTATGATTAAAGATAAATATTTGTCTTGTTAAACATAAGCTGCTGGTAGAAAGTAACAAAGTACATTTACTCAAGTACACTTCTTATAATTTTGAAGTACTTCCCATCTAACAGCTGGATGTAGTTTACAGATAATCATGTAAAATATGAGACTGCATCAGGAATAATATTTCAATGATAGACTATAATAATATAACTCACAGAAAGAGACCATCCCGCCCAAATACATTAATACTTTATGTGCATTTTGTTGTACTTTTACTTGTAACAGAGTATTTAGATTAAAGACACAAGTACTCCCACTGCACAGAGTGTGCTATTTATGATCTCTCTGCAGTTTCATCATCTCGAGGCATCATACTGCTCCTCCAGATTGATCGCCTTTCACAGAGCCTTTGTGGTCACAGAACAATAGGAAATGAGCGGGAGGCCTCAATGTGTCACATGTGGTGCCTTTGATTAACATACTAGACTTGTTTGTGTAACAGGATCTCGGGGTGAGGCGAGAATACCAAAAACTGAATCAGAGTGTTTGCAGGGGGTATAAAAAATGTTTTAATTTCGCTGGCAGCACACGCGAAGTGATTGAGCCTCGCTAATGCAAAACACACACGGGATGTCTTCATTTGCACTCAGAGGACACTTTGTTTAACGCGCAGTTGGACAAGATGTGAACTGACGAAATAAACATTTCAGGATAGAAAATGACAGGCATGTGATCTCGTTATTTGTATCATGCTTGTAAACACATTCTTTACTGGTGAAGTCTGCCTGCCAAACCTGCACTTCTGCTTGTGCATTGTGTTGACCTGTTTGGTGGCAGTAATAATCTCAAAACAACTATTAATATGACAGCAGTCTAATAGCCTGTGCAACAGGCAGGGTGAGGCAACAACCCAGCCTGATGTTAGAGATTTGGGTTTTGGCAATGGGTGTCTTCCTTCAGTCTTTGTTCACTGTTCTTTCACTGGGAGTGGTTTCTGATAAAAGTTTGTTTTTTTTCTTTCTATGAGGCATTGCTGCCATTCAGGAGAAAGGGTGTGTGTGTGTGTGTGTGACTCAATGCAGTGTACGCTGAAATCTACTGAATATCTTCATTGATTGCGGATGTATAGCTTTATACTACAACCCGCTGCCTGTTGTCTCTTCAGAAGGGTGGAGGAGGGGCTGTTATTGACTTCACACAGCCTGTGGGTGCTACTGTAGGTGATGGTCTCTATCTAAAGGAAACATCAGCAGTACTCTATATTGTTACAGGGTTTTTTGAGTGTATAGTGAACACATTGTCATTGTCATAATTTAGCATTATTATATAGCCTGACATACGTTGTAATAGGCAGAAGAAAGCCTTCCCTTCTATTTAAAGGGGCATTATGTAGTTTTGGAGAAGACATTCAAACTCTTATTTATTTATATTTACAATAGTAATGAGGTGATAATGAGTACGAACTCAGAAATATTTATTTTTTTCATAACTGAATAAACACGCTTTTCTCAGAGAAGAAAGCTGGAAAAGGTGGCAGGGTCCGCCAAATATAAACACAGTAAGTAAAACAATTCAATGAAATGAAAACAAAGAGAGTTTGTTTATTCAGTTTGTTTAGTCAGTGAAGACATTTCATCTTCTTCCCCAAAACTACCTAGTGCACCTTTAAGTACATGTTTTAATCAAATGTGAGTTAAGATGACAGTTAATCGAATAATGGGACATAAAAAAGTGTCCATGCTTTCAACGTCGTGAAATAGGAAGAAGGCTGAAATCTCTCATGACTCAACCAACCTGCTTCTGCAAACACCCTCATGTTACTGTGAAAAAAAAAAAAAAAAAAAAAAAAGTTTGAGGCACCCCTCCCCCATCTCCACATGGTGGCTGATGCGTGACGTGAGAACGTGGAATAAAAGGGCTACACCTCAAGTAGGTTCAGTGCAGTGAATCAAAACTGATGTTGAGTGTGGGGCATGTGGCACCAATCAGAACCGGAGCTGAGCCCATTTCATTTCATATAGATATACGTTATTTAGACAGGTAAAGTCGAAGTAAGTGAACTAAACAGTAGGGGAAAAAAAGGAAAAAAGAAGAAGTTAATATTAGATTTCACTGTGTGGGAGACACACCAGGAGCAAAGCCAACATGACAGTGACCGAAGAGCGTCAGAACATACCTGTCCACGCAGGTGAGTAGCCGGGATGCCTTTTAAAAAAATGCACACTAACTAACTAACTTACTAGCATGTGTTTTTTTTAGAGGTATACTCATAGTTATGTGCTCAATCCATGTCGGGTTATTCGCGACCACGTGACCGCCCTATGGGGTTTTTGAGGGGTGCCGTGCACGCGCTCCATCTTCCCTTTGAGAAGCGTTGGGAGAGCGCGCGCCTCGGAGCTCAACAGCTGCACAGTGAGGACGAGAGTATGGGTTCAACATTCAAACAAATTGAATAGGTGAGCTGACCACCACCAGCAGCAGCAGCACCAGCACCAGCAGCTCCACCAGCACCGGTACCACCACCAACGCGTTCGCTGTCGTGAATTTAAAAAAAAAAAAAAAAAAAGAAGAAGCGACTCCCAGAACAGAAACACTTGAGGTCCAGGTCGCTTTTGTAGTATCCCCCCCCCCCTTCTCCACCACCACCAACCCCGTGTGTCATTATTAATCCGGAAACTCTCAGTTGGTAGGTATTGTTCGGGTGAGTTCCTAACAGTCCGAGAAAAGAAAAAAAAAAAGTCGACACAACAGGACGGTTTGTAGTTTGTTTGTTTTTCTCGCTAACGTTAACGTCGTCGTCGGGGAGTCCACGGGCTCAGCAGCAGCAGCAGCAGCAGAACTTCGGCGACGTTAGCCTGTCGTGAAGTGAAGAAGTGAAGTTTGCTCATCGTGGCTGTTAAAGCTCCGAACGAAACAAAACAAAATCAATAAGCCAGCAACGTGAGTACACAAGATTTACACCGAGCAGAGAAAAGTAACGTTAACTCCCCCCCACCACCCTCCCCAGCCTCCACACCCCTCCATCGAGAAGTGACCGTTGTTGACTTGATGTTAGCTAGCTGGGTTCTTGTCAGCTAACTATCCTGATTGAAGGGCTGTTGATTTGTTGTCGCTGCAGAGAAGAGAAAGCGAAGCCCTCCTCGTGTTCTGCTTGTTATGCACGTATAGAAATGTAATAAGCCTGTCCATCGACTCTTGAGTTAATTAGCTTTCGTGAGCTGCTTTTTTTTTTTTTGTAACATTAGTGGGTTTTAAATGTGCCTCTGAAAGCGTGTGTGTGTGTGTGTTTGCCTACACCCAAAACAAGCTAAACAGGACATGGGTAATAGGGTAGTATGTGAAGACAACTTAAAAGTTGTATTAATGAGGAGAGTTGGGGTGATTTACTGGAAAATGACTCGCTTAAACAGTTGGGATTTCCCCTTTTTATCAACCACATCCACCAGTTGTGCCATTATGTTGATGATGTAATGTGGATTGATTAGATTACACCACTCAAAATTAGTTAGGGATGTTGGGATGCTTGAGTTTTTCCACTGATACCTCTGTGACATATCAGTTTTTCATTTTGTGTTTTGTGAATATTTTTGGCCCCTGAAAATAATGCGACACGTGTCATTTTACTTTTATTGCATATGTGCAGCCACGTCCCAATACCCCTAACTGAATTTGAGCAGTGAAAACGTGTATAAACACCGAGATGCTACATCAGGCTGCTGTGTGTTTTCACTGTTGGCACAGAGCCTTTAAAACCTGCAGATCCAGTCACTCCACTCTTGTCTGTCAAGTTGAGTGTCATTTGAATGTCTTTCCAAGAAGTTCACGATACATGCTGAAAGAGCAACTGTGACAAAAGGAGAAGGAGGTAATTCCAGTGGTCACGAAACAAAAGCAAAACAAAACTCACACCTGGAGCCAGCCACTGTAAAGGTGCAATGTGTGAGTCAACGAGGCAGCCGAAGGATTGTCGGCTACTGTAACTTACAACTTAACATTTCCCTTGGTCGCACTGGTGCGCCAAAAATTTAGTATTCTGTTTTTGTTGTTGTTTTCAACAATTGCGGTTATTGCCATTTCTAGACAGAAAAACGTGGGAAACGTGCTCGCACCCTTATTCCTGTTCAGAGTCATTCAAATAACGTGGTAAGAAATTAAATTAAAATGTATTATTGGGTGCACCTTAATGGAAAAACATGGGTGCAACCAGTGTAAGAAGTTAGTCAGGAACCCATGAGGTTGTTTATTGTTTTTAGTGAATATGACATTTCTCAAGTTTCATTTTTGGGTTCAGCAAGCGAAGATAGTTGTAACATGAGAAGTTAAAGATGACCAGAAAAATGCTTAATGTTACTTTTAATGGTTTAATGTAATAATATTTCAATACATTTATATTCAACTTCAGTTTCTTGTTTTATTATTAATAGTGTCTGATCATTTAGGGCTGCACGGTATGGAAAAAAATCAAATTGCGATTATTTTTGACAGATATTGGGATTTCGATATGATTCAGAATTAGTGGAAATGCATTTTTGCATCGCAATTTAAATTTTCACTGAAAGAAAAACTAATTATATGACAAACACAAATGGAGGACAAGATTTGTAGTCCAGGGGATCTCCGCACACTACAGTGTTTCACTATCATGCTGTTTTGTTACACATTTTACCTTTTTATCACATAATTGTAGCGTCTTGTGATTTGGATATTGCACTTATCCATATTGGTATTTTGATGATAGTACAATTAATTGTGCAGCCCTTTAATTATTTGTCATTTTGAAGCAATGTAGTTTACAAACTTATTGTTGTTTTTATCAAAAATGTGAGCTGGAATGACAGTATGAACTTATACATTAAGTTACTATATATGAAGTCTGCCAAATGTAGTAGCTGATTTCTCACGGACTGAACTTAACATATATACTAAGGTATAAATATGTTTTATCAGTGGCCAGAGGAAATGAGTTGTCTCTGCAGTTGATTGCTAAAAAGATACATTTCCTGTTTCAGTGTAAGGGAAAGCAACTCTCTCTATGTGGTTTATTTTAAACTGATTTGATCTCTGGTAAGGTTGTAGCTACCTGACTCTGTTCTGTATTCAGCAATGCCTAAAGACACTTTTCCCATTGTTTACAGGTTGGTAGTCATCTGAGCAGTGTGAGCAGCAGAGGACAATGCCGACTCACTCGTTGCTGCCGTGTGTGGAGAGCCCAGATGGACTTGCCCAAGATATTCTTATTAGTAACAATGCTAGCATCCCCGGGCCTGTCTCTAGCATGACACCACACACCACCTACTCAGAAAAGGCTGTGTTGCAACCCGGAGGAAGTGTACCATTATCTTGTATGTTCTGTGATCAGACCTTCACGCATCAGGATGAGCTGGGACCCCACGTATTAGCACAGCACCCCACCACTTTCTTTGAACCGGCTGTGCTTCGAGTTGAAGCAGAATTCAGGATCCCGGGAGAGAGACCCCGGCCCAAATCAAGCAGCCTCCCTGTGGAAAAAGAGGAGGTTCACAGCTGTATTGTGTGCGGTCAGGTTTCACAAGATGCCAGTGAGCTGGAGACTCACATGAGGAAACACAAGGACTACTTTACTTACTGCTGCAACGTGTGTGGACGGCGGTTCAGAGAGCCCTGGTTCCTTAAGAATCACATGAAGATGCACGTTAAACCAGGACCAAAAAGCAAGGCCCAGCAAGACCTGGAGACCCCAGCCACAGTCAACGGCATCGTCCAAGACACTAATCCAGAACCTGTTGTCACACTTTACAAAATGTGCATGGTTTGTGGGTTTTTCTTTCCAGACCATGACAGTTTGGTAGAACATAGCAAAGTACATAATCGAGAGGTGGAGCCTGGCAAAGATAAAGACAAGGAGAACATTGATGGCACTACTGAATCCCTTACCAATCAGGAAACATTTCTTCACGGTCTAAAACTTCAGCCTCGCTCTACAGGAAATAGTTTGCAACGTGAGAGATCATCAAAATGGATTCCCCAGCTAGATCCCTTTAACACATATCAGGCCTGGCAACTTGCTACAAAGGGCAAGATAGCAGTCGGTCCAAATACTACTAAAGATATCGGTCAGGAAGCCAGTACAGACAATGAGGAATGTGGCTCTGATAAGGAAGAGTTGAGTAATATTTGGTCTGAAGGACAAGGAGACAAAGCTACAAAAGAGGTCCTTGGGAGAGAGCTCCGGTCTCAGCAGCAGACTGTTAATGAAAACCCAGCACCACAGCGGAGGTCTCTAATGCAGAAAGATAAGGACAAAGAAAGGCCGACCACTTGTGAGGAATGTCAGAGAACCTTCAGGACCTACCACCAGTTAGTTCTCCACTCCCGGGTCCATAAACGGGAGAGAGGTGGAGGAGAGAGTCCAACCTCTGTTGATGGGAAGCTGTCAAGAGCAGGCTCATTTGAGCATGCAGAAGAAGGGTTGGAGGAGGGCTTCGACGAAGCAGCATTGGCAGAAAACCTGGGTGCAGGTAAATTTAAGAGCCAATTAAACTCATACAGTCATAATTGTGATTTAGGAATTGTTTTGTACAATAATCTTTGTTACCAAGTGCTCCCTCTGCTGATTGGAGGGATAATTACACCATGTTTTTGTGATTTTTATTTGGTCCTTTTTCCTTTCTATGTATTTATGTATGCATTTGTCTGTTTTCAAAGGTGAAGATGGTTTTGATCGATCAAAAGTCAGATCAAAAGAATGCAGTTACTGTGGCAAATCATTCCGATCAAGCTATTACCTCACAGTTCATCTGAGGACCCACACAGGTATATTAAACACAATCGGCTTGAATGATAATGCTTATGCAGCTCGTGCAGCAGGTCTAATTTCTGTTTGCTTTTGACTGTTTCAGGTGAAAAACCGTTTAAGTGTGCCTACTGTGACTACGCTGCAGCTCAGAAGACTTCACTGAAATATCACCTGGATCGGCGTCACAAGGACAAACCTTATGTAGACATTCCCAGCCGACCCGTGCCTTTAATGCCCTCTCTTAGTGATGGAAAACATGGACATGACAGTGAAAATCCTGCTCCAAATAGACCCACACTTTGGGCTTCTGGAGCAAGATCCTGCACCAGTGGAACACCAGAGGACGGATTTGATGGCATAGGGAGCAAGCTGAGCAAACCAATCGTCCAGGTGAATGCTGAGTGTGAGAAATTAATTGCCAAGTCTGCTTACTCCCCGATTGATGATGTCGTAAAGTGCCCCGTACCTGTTAATCTGAAGATTGAAAAGGAGGAGATAAAAAGCGAGAACTGTGAGGCCCCATTAAATCTGTCCCTAAAAGTGTCTATCTCCATCCCTGCCAGTGCAGAACCCAGACATGCTTTAATTCCAATTGCCTGTTCGTTTTGTGCATATAAAACCATGTACCCAGAGGTTCTGATGATGCACAAAAAGCTGACCCATAAAGACAAGTCAGACAGTACAAAAAAGAATGGACTTGGAAGCCTTTTGAAACAGAAACGTTTCACAGGTTGTCCCCCTGCGCTTGATGGGAAAGATGTCGCCCCACTTCCGATGTTTGACCGTCGCCACCCTCGCCGGACCAAGTCCCCGCCTCGTCAACAGGCAAAACCACAAGAAAAGACTCCTGTTAACCCACCTCCTGCTCCTAAACGGTCCCCTATCCATGCACCCCAACATGATGTTGTCCAGGAGACCCAGCGTCAGAGACCTAATGTTGATCCACTTCCCAGTCAGGAATTCTCCAGGTATACAGAGCTCCTGAGGAAATCCAACACGGGAAGCAAGTACGTCTTGGACCGACCAGCCCCCCAAGACAGAGTGGGTATTGGTGAGAGGAGTTACCCGGCCAGAAGTGGTGTCATTTGGCACTCGGACGCTGCCAGGTTGTGCCTGTCGAGCCGATTTGGGAGCCTCCCCCAGATGGACTTTGGTGAACCTTCCAGCAAGAGATTAAAGTATTCGGTACCTCCAGGCAGGGAAACTGACACCGGTGAGAAGCCTGGCTTTAGAGGACCAGCAGGGGATGGATCCAGCAGGCTGCTTATCTCAGGTAGAAGTGTTAAAACCACATCACAAGGGTCGGGTCCATCCACAGTGTCTGAGAACTTGGGACCTTTGAAGACTACATCTACAGCTATTGGAGGAAGTTTGGACACTGAGTGGGGCATGATGAACCTCCTGCGCTCCTACACGCCCAGTGACCTGGCTTCTCTGTATCACAGCACACCAACCAACCCCTGTCATGGAGGACTGGCCAACCCAAGAGCAGGTATGTATTAGGTTAGGAGAGGTTTATATAGTAGAACAGTTTTTTATTCAAACTAGGCTATTATATATCTGCATAATCTAGCAGTTTGTAAAGTTAACAATAAAGATGTTTTCTCAGGGGGCAGAACTGTGCTGTACCAACACTTACCCAGTCTGCCCAACCTGCAGAGGAGAGACCCCTCAGGCCTTTTCCCTAACCATCGCTATGGGACCACTGACAAAAGTACCTAATGTGGCACCAAGGTAAAAGGCTGCACACTATTTTGAAGTACATAAAAACAGAGCTTCCTTTTTTTTTTACTTTCAAACCCCGACAGGGATCTTTTGAAAAGTTGTACCATGTACATAAAAAGTATTTCTTTTCCTTCTCTCTAGATTTGAACTGTGCTGCTACCTTATTTTGGACAACGTCTTGAAAAAGTTTGTTTAATTGTACAGATGGTTCGTGCTCAAAAGATCCCCCTAATTTAATAGCATTTCATTAGACGAACATTTATTTACAATTCAGAGACCTTTGGTGTACATTTGTTTTCTTGTTTGAATGGAAAAGTGCAGATCACCTCTTTCTGAAGATATTCCACTGGTGTGCACTCTGATATATTTTCCACTTGAAACTGTTGCTCATCCATATTTGACCCACACTAACCTTCAGATATCTGTAAGTGTCTATGACATAACAGTAAAATGTGTATGTGGGGATTACAAAAATATATATCTGTAAGCTTTCAGTACATAAAAATTGTATTAAGCAAAAACGTAAGAAATCTAATTTGTGTGAGAAATTGCTGCTCTGGTCAATTAACTGCTGGTGTCCAGGCTGTAATTAAGCACTATTCTTGTTTTTTTTTCCTTTTCCAAGGCACTGAAGGGTGTGGGTGTTTTGTCTGTGAATATCTTGACGGCTTCGGCCCAGTGGTTTACAAACAGGCCACAGTTACAAGTCCTGTGTATTTTTGAATTGGTCTACCTCATTTTGTGCTCTAGACTGTTACGTTTGTTTAAAGCTGCTACAGCTATCATGTCAGCTGACTCTCTACACCCAGCCGTCTATCAGCGAGAGACAGATGCGTTGAGTTAGAGTATAACTAGATGGACATGTGTTGGTCAGGCACCACATTGAAGCTCATCTGGTGACAGAACTGCTGAGGCCATATCGACCCTATGGCGCATGATTGACTGTAACACAATATGGGTTGTGGATTTCTTTGATACACTTTGTATTTACAAGCCGAGTTTTAAACACAGAACAGATTTTGTGGTTATTTTTTTTGTCCTTGAGTCTATCATCTGCTTCAGTGGTGCCTCCACAAGCTGGAAAATGTACCAAATTTCAGAGTTATATTTGTGTATTAAAAGGTTATGCTGGATTATTTGGAGTACGCATTTTGACCACTATTCAGGAGTTTGTTTTTATAATGCAGAGTCTTGAAAGTGTCCCAGCTAGTCATCAAGCAACTATTTTAGATGTGGTATGACTGTGGTTAGAAAAAAGTACAAAAGCAGCTATGTTAATAATGGCTCGATTAATTAATTACACACTGTGAACAAGAAGTCTCAGGTTAACTCATCTGTTGTGTAATTGAGTATTTTTGCCACATTGAAAGGCTTGGGTTAAGTTATTTCTTTTGTTGTTGTTGTTTGATATTCACATTAACGTTTACTTGTGTAAAAATGAAAATATTGTTTGAGATCTGTATGACACATTTCAATAATAAAGTGAGAGGCGAAAAAGCTCTTTGGCATTTTTTGTTACTCCATTGTGTTGGCAGCTGACCACCAACAGTCTACCGAGCACAGAATGCAGATTTAGCTGCAGTTCAAAGCAACAAAATGTAACTTCCTGGGGAAACATAGGTGATTGTTTAGTGTCGTCCTCCGATTGTCCGATACTGACGCTTTGGGTTGGCACCTCTGGCAGGACGCCAACAAAAAGCACCATGACAGAGGGAAGACGCTCAACAATCAATTATCTTTCCCCGGGAAGTTACATTTAGTTGCTTAAGGCCCTTATATGCATTCAGTGTTTATTAAAAGTAGAGATATAAAGTTCTAATAAGTATCTTCTGGCAACAAGAGGCCACCATCAGACTACAACTCAGAATTGTAATATTTACAATATTAATAAGGTAATAATACAATTCAGAATTTTTTTTTTTTTCCCATGACTATTCTCAGAGGAAAACAAGGTCCCAGAACACAGTTTGAAGCTAGAAAGGTGGCAGGGTCCGCCACATATAAACAAAGTAAAACAGTATAAAATTGTGTCATCCTTTAAAGTCAGTTTGTTTCTTCATTCATGAAAATAAAGAGTTTGTTTATTTAGTTTGGGCATAAAAATTGATTACAATTTCTTCCCCAGATCCAATAATAAGCATTTTTCTGATAATCAGAACCTTTTTCTTTTTTTTATCTGATTGCTGAGAAAATTGATTTAAAAACGTCACTTTGGCTCTTGAGCGGCATGTAATCTTCAAAGTAGCTAGAGTGGAGTAAAAAGTAGAATACTTGATTAAAGTAAAAGTACCTCCAAATTGTACAGTACAGTACTTAAGTAAATGTACATCCATTACCGCATGCATTCAAACGGGCAGAGACTGGTACTAGTGAGACAAACCTGTCTATCATTTAAACATCTGCCAGGTATAGATCTCATCCGTGTAGCTGAAAAACTACAGACTGCATTCTACAAATCTCTTTGTTTATTATTGATGAGGATTCTCATTAGCTTCTGCTGAAGTGGTTATTAGTCTTCACGGTGTCTGTTAGCACACAAATATACACGGGGCACGATCTATACATTAACAATTATAAAAAGTAATTATGAGAGAAATATGAAAACACAGGAACAAAACTAGAATGGCACACAGTTAAGTAAATATCTCCGCCAAGGCCCAACAGTCCCCTTTAATTCGATCAGACCTAATCCAATATCAAGTGAGAAGAAATTCCTGGATCCGTCCATTAATCAGTATCTGCACTTAAAATTTAATGGCGTCTATGCTGGATGGAGGTTTTGTTTGAATCCGTTCTATAGTTTTTGTGTAATCCTGCTGACAAACCAACCAGCTACCAACAAACTGACACGGCTGAAAACGTAACCTTCTCGTCCCTGGAGCAGGTAATAATTCACCTTTTCCATTTCAGTTATATCATTACTGGACTGTTCATATGTATGCTATCGCAGTCCCGTGATTATAGTAATAGTAGTAATTTCAGACTAATGCTCCCACCAGCATCCTCAGTCCCTAACAAGAAACGATTGAGGCTACATGAGACTCACCTTCATTACAACGAGAATGATTTTTTTTTGCTAAAAGAAATACTGAACAACATGTTTTTTGGCATGAAAATGTACCATATGTAAAAATATGTAAGTAGATTTAGATTTGGACTACTAACAAACGTGGTGTATAGTCCCTTTCCTCGTCAATGACTCAGATTGGCCACTAGATGGCAGTATTTACAAAGTCTAAATTAAAGCCTTGTCGGATTATGGTTTCAAAGCCATGCATGTTCAATCTGAATAGCAGACCTATGTAGTTCAGTTAGTTATGATGCATCTATATATGGTGGACAGGTCGCGAATGAAATTACAGACCTACAGTGCAAAAAACAGGAGTGTTTATTAGCCTTGAGCCAATTAGAAACTGTATTTGAAAAAAGCTTGTACTGCTCTCTTTGTTTTTAACACTCACACTAATGATTATGCTGTGCCTGTGGTCACACCCTAATTGGTCATGTCACACAGGTGTTGCCTATCAGCTGTCAAAGGCAACACACCTGGTATGACATCAGCGGTGCGGTTGAAAGTTTCAAACAGAGCCGTGCTGCTTTGTGATTCCTTGAGCATTTTACGCCTTGAAAAAGCTTCCTGAGAGAAGTTTGGTAATAGCTTCTACATCTGCAAGACATGAGCGCACCATTGTTGAATTTCTCCATATCCACACACACACGGAGCAGACTGACAAAACCCATCACAACGGTGCATTCTGTAAACAACAAATTGCAGGGGACAATCTTCAGCACATTGAACACTTTAAACTTTGATTCTCCCCCCCCTCCCCCCTTCCTCCTCCCTTTTTGAGTAGACCACATCTGTTTGCTGTCTGTTCCCCTGGGCCAGCACTGTGTAATCTATTGCATTAGCTCACATTAGTGCATATCGCCCATGGGCCTTGGTAATCACAAACGCAAAATGAGCATTTCACTTAGCATCACCCTCATATTCCCCCACACTGTGGCAAACTTAGTGCAAGCGCGTGGCAGAGAGCGCCAAGTCGACAACAGCTTATGACATGCATCCCGTTACTCTCAATCCCCGTGTCCAGAATGCTGCGAGGGTTTTCGTGTCAAACGTCCCCGTGATAGGCAAAGATACACTTTGAATTTTCTTCTCTGTTTATTTCCCCGTTCTGTATGTTTTTCCTCTGTAATTTGAAGGCCTCGAGAAGTGCTAAATCTTGTGCATTTCTGCCAGAAATGTGTCCTGACACTTACCTATGTCTTTATTCCTTGCAGATGAATGGCACTGCAGGCCTCCCTTTCATTAAACTGCATCATTGCAGGGCACACAGACGCCTAAAATAATGTGTGATTTGATACAGTTACATGGTGGAAGAAAAGATGCATCTCTCAAGAATTTTCCCTTTTTTAATTATAATTCGAACTTCATTTATTTGACCACATCTTGCATACCGTGCTTCATCGTCAGTCATGCACAGAGACTTAAACAAGGACAACCCAAGAAATTGTTCATGTCTCATGCATATTCACATGGGATTTCTTATTTTTGTCAAAATGCTTTGGCATGAAACACCTGAGGTCGTCACGGCTCCTTATCGAGTTTCTTTCATCTCATTAGGTTTCGTGTGATAAGGATTCGCTCAGCAGCCATTTTAGCGCACAATTCAGTACACAAATGGCATTTTATGCTTGCATTGCCATCCATTCATCTGCTCAGAGTGTTTGGCTTTAGAAGAGGTTATGTTTAGCTGAAACATTTATCTGTGACTGAAGATGTGCTTAGCAATTCCACCCCTTCCTCTTTCTCTCCAGTAGTATGACGATCAAATCTCCTACCTCCCCTCCCTCCTTGTAAAGTAAACTTCATGTTTTTCTCCATCCCCTTAAGTGCTCTCTCCTCTTATTTTCAGTCCTTTCATCACTCATAATTGTTGCCTCCAGATTGTCAACTTGCATGAATTAGCAATTGGGCCAACAAAGCGGATACGGTCAATTGTTGAATATCCTGTCAGAATTTGAGGCAGAAAGTCTGCTCTGGCTGTGATTGCTCATCATCGTCACCCCATTCCTCTGAGGAAGAGGAGCAATGTAATGGTTCCCACAAAAACAGCCCCTGGCCTTAGGAAAGGGATTTGGGTGTCTGGAGACAACAGGGGCCATATGGAGCGGGCTGAGATAGCAAGGCACATGTACAGAATAATGGATGACGTGTCATGTTTCATGTTGCTGAGAAGCCATCAAGAGACTTGGTTTGGGGAAATCAAAAGGCTCACATACAGCAAAAGCGACTGTTGGACCATTTAGCATTTTTTGTTTATTTTTGTGTCGGGTGAGTGCTGAACATCGATATAGCCTTGAAGAATGTGTTGTTCTATTTTCAGTGCCTTTGGTCTGCGGAGGTTATTTGGAAGTAAACAGATGATGATTCTGGTCGGCTGTTAAAGGCTAAAACATGAGATCATAGCAGACAGATTTAACAGCATAACAACGTGTTTCTGAAAAGAAGCATTTCAGCCAGTCTTCACCAGAAAAATCCTTCATGCAAGGAGCTTATTAAGACACATATTGACGATTAGGCGGCGATCACTAATAATCATGACGGGAGCAAAGGCAGCAGAGTTGCTGCAATAAAATGTTTGCACTTAACATTTCTGTAATTCACTGATACTTTCACACTGTCCGTGTCATCGTACTGAATTGACATTTATACAATATGTGTAATATCACGTTCAAATTACATGTTTATGACCTGACTTTCATATTGGGAGGTGGAGGGTGGTGGAATTAAGCGAGAAGACTGCCAAGCCAGTGACCACTGTTCGAGACTCGGTTTCAACATTTGTAAGCGTGACATCACTGGATATTTTTAAGGAGACCTCGGGACAATTTCCAGCTCTGTTTGTGGCAACGAACACAGGTGTTTTTAATGGAAATCCAGACATCCAGCTGTGTTCGTGGCGATCAAATGAAGTATTTTAATCCAAAACATGATCCTTTTGTAATCCTAGCCATGTGTTTTTTGGGCCTAAACCTAATCAGAGCAACAGCCGCAAGATAAAATTCAAAATTGAACATAAAGAAACGTAACGTAACGTGGTCCAGACTTTTTTTGTGCTTTTAAATCAAATAAACAAATAACAACTATTGCATGGATTAAATTTGGTAAACATTCATGTTCCCTCCAGGATGAATCTTAATAACTCACACCCACATCAGCCTCAGCTGTAATTTGAGTTCAGTGCCAATTAGCAAACATTAGCATGCTAACATGTTTAAATAAGATGGCGAACATATCTGCTAAACATCACGATATGATAGCATTGTCATTGTGAGCATGTTAGCATGCTGATGTTAGCATGACAGCACTGTGAGGCCATCATACATTCATGATCCCCAGAGGATGAATCCTAACAACTTTGGTGATCCTAATAACGAATAACAACTATTGCATGGATTGCCATTAGATTAGCATTTAGCTGAAAGCGCTGCTAGGCCTGAGTACAGCCTCACGAACTATTAGCATGGCTGTAGACTTTAATATATGTAAAAAATCATACAGAAAGATAAATAAACCCAAAACATCAACATCAGGTATCCAGGACTCAGTGCATGTTACAGAATGTGAAATCCACTGCTGCTGTTGACATAAAAACTCATCTGTCCGGAGCGCTCCAGTCAGGGGGGCACTGTATACTTAGTCCCTCCCCCCTCCTATCTGCTCTACCTGCATGTGGAATAAGCCGAGCACCTCACCTCTGTTTTTCTCCCAGTGTCAGAACTACACTTAAGTGCTGTTTCCGATACCCATGAGTAAGCCCCATAAAAGCTGCCCCATCGCCGCAGCGTTATTGTTTCTTGCGGATGATTGATTGATGGATGAGGGCTGACACTTCAATGAAGCCATTTTCACTGGCATCTCTATCCGATGATGTGCAGCGTATATTTTCCATCCACGCCTCATTGCTCGCCTGTGTCATTCCTGGAACTTCATTTACACCATGTTCCCTGAAGGACCTTTTTTAGCCCCATCTCCCTTTTTCTCTCCCTGGCTCCTCTTTTTATCTCCTCTTTTTTTCCATGCCATAAAATAATGCTATTTCTTGTCGACTCTGGAGGGGCCTGGAATCATTTGCAGAGAACGATAAAACCAAAGGCATGGAGGGGTTATTTACAGGAAGTGTAACACTGACAGGGTCCCACTGTTCTGCTTTTTTCACTGTCAGATGCCAAGTCCACGCTGAGATGGGGCAGGGCTGTGATATACATTTCAAACGCGCTCGACGTACACCGCATGCACACACAATCATTTACTCTTATCTACAAGAGCCAAATAGGGACTTCCAGCATTGCAGATCCTACCGAGATGTGGTCCAAACATACCAGAAAAACATGTTAAAGTATATTAGTTCAATGACAGTGTGATTGAGGTGCCTTCTCCGAGACAATTGCCTGTTTTTGCTCATATGGGGAGCAGATGGTAAGCAGGCATCAGTGCGGCAGGCTTTCTGGGATGACAGCCATGAGATTCCCCCTCAGGTGCCATTGGAGCCCCTTTAGAAGGGGAGAGTGATTGGTAGGACATGGCACCTCCTAAGCAACTGTTTTTTCCTGACTTTCCCCGTCTTACAGTTCTCATCAACAAGATACAGTGCAGCACATGTTACGTTCAGTGTCACCTAATTATCTACTTCCTTTTTTTGCTGCTTAGATCAGATGTGGAAAACAGTTTATTTATTACTTATGATAAGATGCTTTTCAGGACATATTTGTAGACAGTAGTTTGGCTTTAGTTACACTAATGGTTAATTTACTGTTAATTAAACGTTAGTACATAGAAACGGATGACGTAAGTAAGTAAGTTGCAGCTGATTATTACAATACTTTGTAAATGGATAATAAATCATGTGTAGTTCATCTATAAACATTATCTGGATGGAAATTATAGAGCTGCAACTGATGTTTATAAACCTTTACAAATTGCTTAATAAATGGTTTATAAAACATAATTCTTTGTTCTCTTTAGTTTGATTAAATACAAATAAACCATTTATTAAGCTGTTGTAAAGATTTACAAAGATCAGTTGAAACTTCACTACAAACAATTGCTTAATAAACGGTTTATAAAGCATTTCATTGTTTGTTAACGGTTAAATAACTATTAAGTAAAGTTAAACTAACCATACATTTACCATTTAGTCACAGTCGTTATTCTAAAGTGTTACCTTTGCTTTAAGAAATATAAACATATATACTGTTTTTGCTGCACTCTGTTTCATCTATAAGAAGTATATAAACAATGAAAAACACAAAATCAGTTGTTAATAGCTATGAGGACGTCTTTATAAATGTGTTTATTGTAATCATATACAGTCATAAAACATATTGTCATATATCTTTATGTAGATTTATAAACAGTTTATGAGCAGATATAATTATAACATATATTATAATCCAGATTCATGAATTTATGAAAACTTTAAACCAAAGTCAGAAATTATAAACAATTTCAAATGTAATCATTTAAAATAGTTTATAATCTAACCTACAAAGGCTTTGTGCGTGTGCATAATAGTTAAACACATTTTTAATAATTACCATGAACTTGTTGTAAGCTATTCTAAGTACATCTTTATTTTGAAAATCAATATTTATGAACAATTAAAACCCTTATTAACACGTGTACCCATCTATCCATCTTTATTTAGAAATGCCTACTGTAACTATGAATTACATTTGAAGCTGTTGGATGTTGATTATTTAAACAACAAAGTCAGCATCTAATTTATATGGATCATATCTGTGTGCTGTTAAAATCTGAGCCTGGACCAAGAAGCAGATTGACTTCTGAATAACTTCGCTCAGTGAAACCTGGAAACTCTCGACAAAACTCCAACATGGACTCATCTAAAAGGGCCCGTTCTGTGCAGGACTTAATTAAATCATCCACATAATCCAGTAAGTAATGTTGTGTTGAAGAGGTTGTCAACCATTTACTCCCTAAACTTGAGCACTTGTGTGAAATTGTTACCTTGACAGCATAGCTGTTCTTCTTGCATGAATGTCGGATTTTACACAGAACTTGATGGTTTACGATGGAAACATTTCTATTTGATCATGTAAGAACATTATCAGTCAATACTTTTTAATATTATGTAAACATACTCATTAAGTATTTATTACTATGATAATGGGGCTTGAATTAAACCATATTTCTAAAAGAAATCCATGAATAACCAATTTTGATGATATGTATGTATTGATTCATAATTATTGTATATTATGTTGTAAAAGCTTCATGTGCAAATCACTTAAAGGCAACTTTTAAAGTGGCTTAAACATACATTTAGATATGATAACAAGTATACTGTGTTATCAAACATAATTAACTGTAATCAACCAGTGATAAATGTATATTGAGCTGCAGCAAAGAGCAAATACATTAATAAACACATACACACAACAAAATGTCCTTATATTTGTTTTACAACTACATTACAGTGTGCTACAAACCATTAATTGTGCGCATACAGCCAATAAATTCTAAATAGAGGGAGTTAATTTACTCTCCAGACCATAGATGTGATTACAAAGACAAACAGTCTGGTTCCAGGTTTAAGCAGAACTGCCTGTGGGCTATATTAAGTGATGTTAATGTGTTATTTTGAGCCTCCGCTTTTGTGTGAAAGCATCTGCCTTTCAGCACCTTGAGATCGAAACGTACCCAGTTGTGGACTAAAGGGGGGAAATGAGAGGACATAATGCACAGTTGAACACATGATGCATTTACTGTGTCGGTGTGTCTACTTGTGTGTGTGTGTGTGTGTGTGTGTATGTGTGTGGGCTCGGTGTACTTGACCTTGGCTGCTGTAGGACATTTTGGTTCATCAGGAAAGATGATTGTTTCCTTTAAAAGATATTAGGAGGTCTGTGTCTAAAGGAAACTGACATGGCTCCCTGCATCCCTGATGGTTTCCACTCCGTTTCTTTTATAGTCACTCAATAGGTATGGGAATAGTGTCCCACCTCAGTATTTATACATTAAGCAAGGTCTCCCTCTCTAGAAACAAGAGAGGAGCCATCATTGGCCCTAGAGTATAATTTGTCCCTTGTCCACGTTGTCATCCTTTATCAATAATCACCTTGGAGGGGGTGCTGCTCTTGTTCGAAGGAGATTGACCTCTGCGGTGATGAGGGTGTGTTCACGGTGGTCAGCCGTTACCACAACCCATACTCGACCCTATAATATCCCCCGATGAGGAGTCTCAGAGGAGTCCCCTTATAGCCTCTACTGGGGCAGCAGGCAGGTCCCCTCCTGGACTGTCACCACTCCAGTGAAGCCATCTCAGATCTGTCACTTCCAGCACATGCCTGGTCAGAAGGAAGACAAAAGCCCAATCCCAATCCACGTGTGTCCTGGGGAGGTCATCTGGGAAACGATTATGGTTGATGCCTTTGGTGCTCGGCACTTAGCTAACTGTTAGCAGGCTAAGCAATAATGACAGTGTTAGTAGAATTCACTTGATAAAGTTGCTAACCTAGATCTTCATGAATGATACGTTGTTGTCATGTTTTGGGTTTTTTGTTAGTCATTTCCTGTTTTATTTTGTAGATTCATCCTCATGTGTCTTGTCAGGACTTTCCACTTCCTGTCTTTGTCCATTTCCCCACGTCAATCCTGCATCTTTCCCTGTTCTCCGGTCCTGTTTTGCTCCATTTGTTCCCTCTGAGTTCCTGCTTGTATTTTCAGTCCTTCATTGGTTTGTAATTCATTTAGATTTCGATTAGTTCTCAGATTTGCCCCTGCATACTTCTTCATTTTTTGCAGTCTGTTAGTTCTGTTCTTTGGATTACAGCTTCTGTAACAAAGCTCGTCTTTTGTTTTTCAACCTGCTTGCATCTGTTGTGTCTGCATTTCTTCACCTCTGTTTGCCAAACCTTAACAGCCGTATCAGTCATTCTTAGAAAAAGGATTACCGTCCAGTTGCCATGGAAAACGCTGGTTCTTAAGTGACAGATTTCGCCCAAGGTACCATGGCAAGCTAGCTAATGTTACATTGTTGATTCTGATTTGTGCATGACAGTCCTGCATTTATACGTGTTACGAAGTCCAGCAGTGAAGTTGCTGCACTTGGTACCACTTCTTCTTCTTACAGTGCGGACAGGCACAGCTGGAGCATTGGTTGCTATAGTAGCCTATGACGCTAAATGCCTAAATCGTGAGCCTCTATGCTTTTCTGTCTCTTTTCAAATGGCATTGTGATAATAACACAAGAAAAATCACCACACCTGAAGACGGCATATTAGAAATGTCCAGTTGCATCTATTTACAAAAATACCACTGATGACATATGAGGGTGTTGAAGGGTTGTCTCATTTCATTGGGGGAGATTTTAACCACTATCCCTCGTAACTCTGTTCTGAGGGTAAAGGGAGCACTCGAAAACGAGGGGTAGGGGTACAAATTGGAATCGGATTGAGCCATAGAGCATCCACTTTATAAAGAAAAATGAAGGAAGTAAGACGTGGGAATGCTCAGGCCTGTATTTCCCCTTTAAATGCATCCCTTCAAGCCATTATCTGATTGCAGTACATTTACATTTGAGCACTTTGTTATTCTATGTTGTGGTGTAATGCAAAAAAAACCCCAACATGCGCATGAATGAGCGGCTGGGAAAGGAGGAACAAGGAAGTTACGCATCCATTCCACAAAGCAATAGGCCTCCTCTTCTAATGCAATGTGACACTGAATACTACACACAGAGAAACAAGTAACCTCAAATTGGGTTATTCTTCCTACCTGCCAGTAATCCAGTTGATAAGCACTATACATGTAGATTTCTGGGGAGCAGAGAAATCAGATTACCCTGAGCTGAACTGGGATTTTCAGGCTAAATTGGCTGTTGTTCCTCGGGTCTCTTATTCTATCAGGATGAATGAGGGGAAATAAATGATTTGACTTTGCACCAGATAAATTGTCTGCACGGGAGCACACATAAAGAAAACACTGCTGGGGTTGTTGTGCGTACAGAGACGCACCACATATATACATTTAATGCAAAAATAGAAGTTTAAAAAAAAAAAAAAATACAACATAAAATAGGATGTTTCTTGTGAAGTTGCTGCTCTGATATTTAGGAAGATAAACTAATCTAGAGGCCACAATTCTGCAGTGTTTCTTCTCTCATCACCCAAACACGGGTTAGATTTGTAACTTTTTGGGGTTTTTTTGCAAAAGGGGAGCAGCATCAACTACAAAATAATAAACTGTAGCAGATTGGGCCTTTATTAAAAAACAAAGACTAACATGAAGTTTCATAAAGGTGACTCAGGGAAGCAAGGGTTGAGAAAAGTCTGTCTTAAATTAATCAAACAGAACAGAACCAGGGTTTATCGGTTCCATGAAGAACCCAGAGCTGATGACAAGAATTCAAGTTCCCATTAGCAGCACTGTGAGGCTGTAGTTAGACACACTGCAGCTTCAGCTAAATGCTAACATTCACATTGCACCATGCTCCTACTGACAATGCTGACATGCTGATGTTTTGCAAGTCTAATATCACCATTTTAGTTTAGGGTGTGAGCATGCATACATTAGCTAGTTAGCGCTAAAGACAGTACAGGTGAACCTGATGGGAATGTCTCTAGTCTTTAGCTAACTGAGTTGGCAACTAGCTGATAAACATAAGGGAACAATTACTGTCTAAAGAGACAGATGTTTCCTTAAGGAGTTGGTAGAGACCAAAGCTCAAAGAGAGACCATGACCAGAAAAATGACTCCAAATAAATGCTAATGTTGCTCTGGGTGCCTGGATGCATATATCAGCAGCCATTTGCTAACAAATTAACCATACAACTCAAAATAAATATGTGTGAGTTGTGCTGCCCTCAAGTGACCAAAAACTTCTAAGTAAAAAAAACAGATAATCTAATTCATAGCAACAAAAATAATCCCTTTCTGGAAAATTAAGTTTCTTTCCAATTGGATTTTGCTACTGGGTTAGTACAAGCTCTGGAGGAGATAGTCAGTGCGGAGCCAGACCTTCTGGAGGAACAAACACCTGCACTCAGATGGATTGAGAGAGCTCAGAGCTTTTTAAATTTTGGAATTAAAATGTGAATTCATCTTCACTCCTGTTAATCAACCTGACTGCAGCAGTTGTCAACAGAGGTGACCTCCATTGTTGGGTGTAACACAGCATTAAACAGTCACCACTGCTGATGTCTGAAATCTAGTTGATTCATCAGACGTGATTCAGGTACAAGTGTACACAGTTGAGGTAATTTTTTAAAGTGTATTTATCACGTTATGTTTAGTCGCATTTATGAACTTCCTTCCTCATTCTGTCCTGATGTTATAGCAACAGGCAACCAAATGAAATCACTGTTACTTTGAGTAAACTTAAGTTTAACATTGTTGCAAACAACTCAACAAAATATCTAATATCTAGTCGTTTTTAGACATTTTAATGCAGAATTCTTACGTCAGCCTACACGATAAGTATAGCCCATGTCAGAATGTGATATATTAGACCTGTACTGCAAATTGGCTCATGTTCACAATACAACAGTTGAACACTTGGCAAGGAAACAAGTCCAATTATTCCAATTTCCAGTAAAAAAAAAATCACAACATCACCTAAAAAATGCACGGTTCAATAAATAGAGACTAAATTCTAAGCTGCACCTCTTTTTTCTATGTAAGTAATGTTGCATTTAATGCTCCGAGAACGCCGTTTAGCCAGAAAACATTAGAATTCAAGCATTTATGCGGCTCTTGCGTCCCTCCATGTGTGACTTGCATGTAACATTTTCAGCGTGATCTATATCCTAAACAGCTTTTTCGTGCATTGCAAATAGCCAGAGTCTCAGCCTCTCCTCTGCTGTTTTTGTATTTTCTAACATGACACATGAATCCCGGGTGGCCCTGGAAATCAGACAACCCAGGTGCAACACTAATATCCTCCCAGTATCCAAACATTTCCTTTAAAAGTAACTGGCACATTGGGGCCCATAAATTAGAGCTGAACGCTGCTCAAGATGTCTGGCTTCCAATAAGACCGTACCCAGAGCAATAAACTTTGACATTGCTGCTTGAAAAATGCCTGCCCTTTTTCATTGTCAAGTGTTACAAATTGATGAAATGAGTTCATCGATGTTCCCTGGTCATTATCTCTCCAGTGGCACTTTGTTTTACAGACAGTGGGAAAAGGGACAGTGCAGATTAGAGGCCCAGGCACAGTTTATCAAACAAAATCTAATATCATCCATAAGAGAGGAATCTGGAAATCAATACTTCATTACTAAATTGTTAGTGGGGATGAAGAGTAATTGTGTGAGTTCAGAGATGTGTCTCGGCGGCCGGGGCATAGGAAGTTCAATGTCACCCGGGAAGTGATAAGTAAAGGCACTGATGGGAAGAAACATTTCTGTAATGGGGGGTGCTGGAGGAGGGCAGTGGCCTGAGCACAGAACAGACAATAGACACTGGTTTGCCATTGATTGGCTCAGCTATAAAGATGGAATGGTTTAAAGAGGCGGAGAGGGAAAGAGGGGGAGACAGAATGAGAGGGAGAAAAAAGAGCAGCACCTTCTGAATTTACCCTTGTCTTGTCACCAGTTTTTGTGCATTGCGTAAAGTCGTCTTCTGTGGTCACTCCGATCAATCGTCCGCTACATTTGCATCCTGACAGAGATAAGTGCAATGATGAAACAGATCCTCTGCAAAAAATGGAAGACCGCTTGATGACACGGCCATTACCGTTGGCTGAAGGTTTGTCTTTGAAATGGCTTGGTGTTAATGAACGCTAATAAATAACTTTAATGATTAATCTTAGTCGTCACCGTGCGTTCTGTAATGTTTACAGTACTGTACGTCCAGCTAGCTGTTCGCCGTGTGATCTTAGCAGAGCCCTCGAGCTCCTCTTTTGTTCACGCTGTGTGTGAGGTCACATCAGTGCAATGAGCACATCACCTCGGTGCAGCTTGGCACAGCCTCATCCCTCTAAAAGCTTGTGTCTGGAGTCCCTCTGACCTGTTCCCCTGCCTCACCATGTTCAGCCATGCAAATCAGAGTGCCTTCAATTTTGAACATTCATAAGCCGAACCTGCAGCTTGTGTTTGGAGCCGGTGGGAGCTCAGAGGGGGCACAGTGCAGCCTGGTGAAGAATCGGTGACTTTTACATTTTGGTGAAAGGACAAAAAGTGATGCCCAGGTGGGTGGAGGGTTGTACTGCACCAAACCAAATGTGAAATGTTAGCAATTTTATGTTTAAATATATTTTTTTTATGTTTTAATTGTGTGGATGTTAAGCAAAACCAATTAGGGCTGGAACAAATTTGTATTCTGTTCAATTAATCTGGCTTTTTTTAAAAATTAACTGATTATTTGTCGATCAAATGTCACAAAATAGAAATATTATCCATCACAACCTGCAATATTTTCCTTGTTTTATCCAAAATTCAATCATGTTTCATTTACAATCGTATAAAACTGGAAAAAAGCGTCAAACATTCACATTTTAGAAGCTGGAACCAGTAAACGTTTGTTGTTTTTGCATCATAAATGACTGAAACTTTAATTGTTAACACAACTATTTGTTTATCTGTCATGGAGAATACTAATGAGCTTATGAAAACAGCCAAGTGTCGTCTATGTGCCTGAGAAATTAACCCTGATGATGTCATTTAACAGGCCGATACATTCTAATGAAAAGAAGCACTTGAGTTGCATTATGGGAAATGATCCAGCATAGCTTCACTCACACTTCTTGAAAGGGCAACACTAAATTGCTTTTCTAGATGGAAGAGATGTTTTTGCTCTTTTCAGGACTGACCTCCGCAAGAGGCTGATTTACCAACTGGCTCCTCTGGTGGTAGCGCTCTCTTACTATTGATCTGATTAGTTAAGTTAGCCTGTGGTCGACGGTCATACACACAAGGTTCACCCAATCACTTTCAAGTATTTTTTGAAAGTGCCTGCCCTTTTCCAAACAGTTTCTAGCATCTCCTTTCAAGATGTAACCTTGGTGTCTGGTCAATGTTTGTGTTCAGTATTCACTCTCTTTTAGCTCCGTTTTTGGTCTCCACCATCTCCTGAGGGAAATATCGGCCTTTGCAGCTCCTAAATGCATGATTATTTTCACCAGCTAGTTGCTTGCTGTGTCTTTTTCTTTTTTTTTTGCATCTGGAAATGACGCTGATGAGACTGATGGGAGTAAATCTATGGGCTGGAAAAACAAAACAATAAGCTGAGAGATGAAGATGAGACTCTGTAAAGCTGATAACTGTTTTCGTGTTTGTCTCTACAAGCGAGCTCTCTCATATAAACTCGGCCATTTGATCCACTGATAATATAAAAAATATTGATTACGGCAGCTTTAAATCTTCAGACCACCAACACATGGATTCTCAGGGAGTGCGAGGCTGAAAAGCTCAATATTGTGAAGATCGTCTTACAGTATGTTTCTTACACCTTTCATCTGAGGTATGTGTAAATATCCGCCGCTGCAAATTCTACAGATGGAGTGTTTTTTCTAATTAACAAAAACACCACCTCGCTTGCACATCAAAAAGTAGCGGCGGGAGTGATATAACAAGCTGCTTCGGATCCAGATCCTCTCATTTCATAGCATGTTTGAATGTTCAGCAAGTATACTGTTCCATTTAAAAGGAGCCTCTCGCTGTTGTTGACAGAGATAAACATTTTTTTATCGCGGTGCTTTGACGTCGGTGAAGTGGAGCTGACAGTCCGGTAACAGGGGCCGTTTGCTAATGATTTTTGAGCAGCCCCCAACTGAGTCCTAAATGTCTGCAATATCCATAAACAACTCTATACTGTCCAATTAGGCAGACAGAGATGTACTGGGCTGTCAGACAGATTTGCATGGCTAAGCACCTGAGATCCAGAGGATGATGAGGGGGATGGTTCACCGGCCAGGGAGAGAATGTGCACAATGGATGACTTTCATTACAGCATTACCGCTTTACATACACACTCATCCAATTACTGCCTGGATTAATTGATCATCGTACCTTTTCTTTTCCCAGCACCAGAGCTCTGGAGCTGGTGCGTTTTTCCTCCCTTCTGTACCAACTACACGACCCGCTGCTTTCATTCCTTCTGCTCTATAGCTCCTGTCCCACGTTTACAGCCAGAGCTCTTCATAAAAAAAAGTCTGAGGGGACATTTTCAGAAGGTGGGGGGGGGAGGTTTGTTAGAGGAAACCGTCGACGGCCACCACTGTGAGGACGCCATTTGCAGGATCGCATACATTGGGAATAATTAGAATTTATGTGTGCTCGTCAATCCCGCCTCATCCTCTTCTCGGCTGTAGACCCATCAGTGGTCAGAAGGGTTCACCGGAGCATGACTCATCCCTGAGTGCGTTTGATCAGAATGAATTATGCCCTTTAGATTCATTATGGCACTTTATTTCTCCTCTCTGTCCTCCTCCCTTGTCCGTTCAGCACCGGGAATGAAATGTACAAGACAGGGTACATATTTTATTGTATGCATGCTGTCATGCACGCACAGTTAGGAATAAGAGGTAGACAGTGGTGGGTTTTAGCCTAGCTGCCGAAGATAAGACACTTTTTTTTTTTATAAGAGGCGGCGCGAAGTGTTTCAGTCGCAAAATAGAGATATCCCACCGCACAGGCCCCCGAAACCTCATTGGGAGATTTATTGGAGCCATCTTGCAGATAATTTCTAAAAAAAAAAAAAAAAAGCACAACTGGAAGACTTCAAATGTGGCATCGTGAAACCACTTTAATATGACAAAAATCTAATTGAACCCACGCTGTTTAGTGTACAGGGCTATGACAAGTGCTAATGGGATCATTTAAGATCATTTAAAATACAAACGAGTCTTCGCTTTCTGTTCATTAATTACTGCTAATTATACGAACAGCTAGCCTTGTCGGGGCAGTGCATTCGGGCTGTCTGTGAGTCGTGAACATCAGGTCTGATTTCCCCCCCGGATGATAACGTGTCGCAATGGTAAGATGAATAAACATCACGCGTCTTAACTAATGACTAATAACTAACGTAACCTGATGATGGTTTTACGTTTTGTCCTTTTATTTTGTATTTTTTTTTGTTCTTTTTCCTGTTTTTGTAAACCACTTTTTACTAACTTTTAAAGCATGTTTATTATTATTCATTCACGAAGAAGTAAGATATTTGGATACGTGACTGAACCGAGCATTTCGAGCCGCTTCAAATCTTTTATTTTGAAAGTATAAGATGCCTTTCTTGATGTCTTTCAGGTATCTGCATCTCACAACTGTCCATTTTTTTCTAAATACAGTCCGTACAGTGAGATTTCACGAGATTAAGTCCGCAGCATCATTTAGACCGAGCAGATTGCATCAACTAATTTCTGCATTTTTAATTGTTTTTTTCTCTCTCCTCTTCTTCCTCCATGGCCTCATTCCCCTCCAGGGAAAGAGCCCAGTCTAACAGAAAGGTTAGTAATCTCTGATGCAAGCAAGCTGCTAGATTTCAAATCATGTCAAGTCTTTCTGTGTTAGCGTTTTCAGCCTGGTTAATAATGTAGTTACCTATCCCGGTTCATTTATGCGTGCTAACATTACCTATCCAGATTTGGAAAGAAAAGAAGTGATATGTGAAATAATTACCACTTCCAAGTGGTCAATCTTTCTTTTTTTTAACTGTTGTTTTCAGCCTCTGTTCAGAGCTTCATCAGTAATCAAGGGTTAATTTCACACCTCACTGGATTGCCTGCCTTAATCTCTATTCAGTGTAATTAAATCTGTCCAATAAAGTGAGCTCTTTTCCTCTTTGTTCTCTCCCATCTCCTGCTCTTTTTTTTTTTATTGTTTTACACCCATCACATCTCATCGTCTGAACTACAGGCCATCCAGCCCCGCTTGACAGGCAGAATCTATCCCTAAAATTAAAACATTCCTGACTGAGATTGTAAGAGGGAATGAGAGGGAGGGAAGGAGGGAGAGAGAAAGGAGGGAGAGAGAGGGGCGGGGGGGAGTCTGCTGAAGCTCCAGCTTGCTGGGGAGAGGAAAAAGGAAAAAGGGAAGGGAAGCTGACACATCCAGTGTCTATTTTACTTTCTCTTTTTTCTCATTTCAGCCGAACGGAATGTGAAGATTTGACCCTGTCAATCAGGCCTCTTGACAAGTTTAATCACGGTGTGCCCTCTGCAAAATCATGGCTAAATAGGAATGCAAATAATAGAGCGCTGGGGCCTCTTATAAATGGTAATCAAGAGGACTAATCAACTGACAGGTCCACAGATCTGGCTTGCTCAAGGAGTCACTCAAACTTCTTTTCTTTTCTTATTCATTTTAAGCACAGTTTTTTTTAGGAACATTAATATGAAAAAAAAAATCAAGGTCTTTATGTCAAATTCTTCTAATTAGATGCACGTATGTAAGGATTCATTTATGACTATTTTTTTTAATGTTCCTGAGTGTTTTTCCCTCAGTGGAATAGGAGACAAAAGGTCATATTTAAGCCTTGTAAAGGGTATCTCTCTTTTTCAAGTGAGACCAGCCAGCCATTTCTGAACAATGTAAATGAGTCTTGCCAATCCACTCCTCTGTGATCTGCCACAAAAGTCAAGGGCTCCGTGAAGACTTTGAAATGTTGATTCAGTTGAGTGTGGTGACTTCCCTTTTCGCACCTTTAAAAAATACAGCTGATCTGAAGTTTTATGTGCGCTTGAAAGTTGTGAAGGTTGCCTCTCTCTCTCCCCCAATTGTCAGAGATGTCAAAGCTAAATATGAAATTCTGTCTTGCCCTGACTGCATCAAAAGTCGGGGCATTTTTCTTTTTTTTCATTTTTTTTTTCAAGTCCATAAGATCTGAGAGACGGTTAAAAAAAAATAAAAAATCTCTCACCGCAAGTCTATTGGGCTGAATCTCTCCCATCTAAAGTCATCCAAACAAAATCACATTATCACTTAAAATCTGTCACAAGTTAAATTGGGAACCACGACCGGAGATGTTTCTTTGTGAAATACTGCCGTTGCTTTATGTTTCTAAATCTATAATTTCATTTATTTAGAAAACCTTACATACAGACGGGGTAAATTGGATTTGCCTCGCCATAATTATACATGATTTTAGATGGTTTGGTTTGTCACTGGGAATAAAAGGGGTTATATGGCACGTCAGCTGGATCTAACATTTTAAAGACTTACACTTCTCCGCTCGCTAATGATGGTTTACAGGCCAATTCTCTGGGGGCAGTCTGAGTGCTTCCAAGATATCACGTCTTCACAGGCAATCCACATAACTTAGTCTGGCAATGCCAAAGGGAGGTTTAAAAGACGAGCCAAAAGCGTGAGTAAGAGACGTGTCTGAAAACAGCAGCATATATAAATCTGTGCAAACAAAACATTACAAAAACCAAATCCTCTTTCACCTTCTCCCTCCTGCTCTGCCTCATTTCTCTTAATCGCACAATTTAAAACACTGATGGGAATTTCCAAAGCTTCACCGGTGATTTCTTTCTCGCGTTATAAAACGCATCCGCTGGAGCACATGGGCACGTCATATAACATGAATTAAAGAAAAAAAAAGAAAAAAATCTCATCACTGATATTCTTGTTGGATTATAGTTCAGTAACATTCAGCCGCTTGCCTCACCTTGCAGAGGAAGATCAACATCCAAACAATGGGAGCAGCCAAGACCAGACATCATTAGGCTTCTTAACACCTCACAAGACACAGACAGACTGACATCCAGCCAATTTGGCCATGAGCTGAGGTAGCTACTAGTAGTCTGCAACCTCACTATGGACTAATGATGGTCTAAGCCTGTCTTGGCCCCTCACAGGCCTGTTTGATCAGGTACAGTAGAAATCCAGTGTGACATGAAGTTCACTATACATTCAGCAGTATTTACCTGCTTGAATCCCATCGTGGGGTTTGGCAGGTGATCAACATAAGTGCTATTTAAACTGATTGTGCATCAGCTTGTCACGGGCTGGAATATGCGTTACGAGATGGTCAGAAAGAGCGCTGAATGTGTCTGGAAGCGAAGATGCGTGCTCATGTGTGATAATGCTGAATTTTACGTAGAAGACGACTCAAAAACAATACAAGTGTGTGATAATTTGGCTGTTTTCGTGGCTATTTGGTGCATTTTGATTAAAAAAGCAAAAAAAAAACCAGGAATCATTTGGCAGCGACAGACCATCTTCCGCAGGACTGCAGGCAGCTGGATGGATGGCATGAAGGCAAATATAAGCAGGAATGATGCACAGTATTTATAGCATCCAGATAACACTAGGTTTGGAAATTGACAGGCCCACCTAATGATGCTCCTCAAAGTGGCATGGATGCAGACGAGTGGACCTCTTCAAATGGGAGGCCAATCCCTGCTGACACAGGGGATAATAGCCCAGCATAGAGCCCATTGTCTGGGCACCCCACACCATGGCATTTGGAACTGAGCTGCCCCTGTTCCTGCGGACAAATGATCCGCACTCTGCCAGGGAATGTCAGCCATCACGTCTCTCAGTCAGTCTGCTCGCATGAGGGATGACGGCAGAGGCCACTTTCTCGTAACCCTATTGGTTTATGAATAATTAGCCCTGCAGGAACAAATAGTGTCACAATCCTTAATGGGATCATATCGTATCCACATCCATCCATCCAGCCATCCATCTATGAATCTGTATTCAGATACATAAGCTCGAAATGACCTAGGTTGCTTCATTTGTTTGTGTAAAAACGCATTTGTACATAGAGTTTAGCCAGCGCAGTCGCCAGGATGAAATGTTAGCAGTTAATGTTTCTGCAAATCGAAGATATGTCCATATATACGTGTGATAGACCATGTACCATTTGTACAAAAGTGTCATATGACGCTAACATACATGTTTATTACCTGACTTTCATGTTGGAAGGGTGATGGGATGGTGGAGGCCACCAAACCGGCAACCGCAGTTCGAGACGGCATTTCACAATTCATAATTGAGAACCTCAGTGTGACACAAATGGATAGTTTTAAGGACACCTCGGGACAATTTCTAGCTGTGGTTGTGGCAACGAAAAACTCTTATTTTTGACAGGAGACAGGGTCATGTCCAGCCGTGTTTGTGCCGATCAGAACAGGTATTTTCAGCCAAACAGTAATGTTTTCCGAACTCTAAGCAAGTGGTTTTTGTGCCTAAACCTGACCAGAGCATGAGCACAGCATTGGAAAACTGAAGCTAAAGAAACGTAGAGTTACAACACAAAGAAACTAGAATTAGTGTAAAGAATAAGTGGAGGCCCAAATGCAACCCCGTCTCCTGCATGTTACGTTTAACAACAAACAGGAACTGTAATGACGCACATATTACATTTTGTTATCAATATAATGTGGAAATGTTTTGTTTAAGAATAACACATGACATGTTTACGTCATTAACATTTAACTGTAATCACTTTCTCTCCGTTATGTTAACCAAAGTGCTGTTGGTGCCTAAACCTAACAAGACATAAGAGGTCTCACATTGTGTGCACCTGTCTGCACAACAACAATGTTGCTCTTTTCCTTTAACAAACAAAAATGTGCCAGTAAATAAAACAATAGGGTATAATAGTTAATCTGAAAAGCCTGTGACAAAAGCAAAACTCCCTTTGGGCATGTTGCGTTTTGGAGACGGTCCCTAACTTCAACTCTTTATTCTTTACTGTCGAGTCACCAAAGTAGCAGCTTCAGTCTGAGATCATGAGGTAAAAATAACAGCTGTGCAACATCTGTCACGCTTCATACCGCACTGCAGAACAGATCTGGTGAAAACTGATGACAAATCTGTAAGTAAAATTACTACAGTACTGTACTTGAGGTACTTGTACTTCTATTCCACTACATCTCAGGGACACTACATTTGTTTTTACTTATATTTTCACATTTTTTATCCGACCAGTTGAAATCATGTGTCTCCAAATTTGGCGATTGAATTACTATTATTATTTTTTAAGCTGAATTAACTATTTAAAATCCTCTGAGATTAGCTGCTGGCAGTTTTCAGTTTTCTGAGCTCATGGCAACGTGACTTTTTCTCAGAAGACAGCGAGGCTACAAATGTAAGATGATCTCAGAGAATATTATGTACTGCTGTAGATTAAATTACCCAAACATAAACTTAAACATCTGCAGCAGTAAAATGAGACGGACACATTGATACAGCAGTGATATTATCTATCTATCTATCTATCTATCTATCTATCTATCTATCTATCTATCTCACACAGGGTCTGTGTTATAATTGCGAGTAAACAAAAGAAACTCTCTACAGTCATTATAAACCCACCCACAGCTGCCACTGGGACCTCCATTAAGCCCAGTGTTCCTGAGATGCTCTGGTCTTATCTGATTCATCAACAAGACGTTGGCTGGCATGATTTATCTATGCCACTTACTTGTTTTCATTTTGCCCGGGGGCTGCTGCCAGCATCAGGGGCTTCTTTTTTACAATGTGACAGCTCCATCTCAAGAGAAAAGACTCCCCATGCAAAAACAGTGCATCAAAACAAATAAGGCCCGAGCCACTTAAGAGAAGTGGCTGCGTTCAGGACCCATTTTCGCTACATGTCAACCAAATGATGCAACGGCACGCACAAATCTGCATTACTTCTGTGCTTATGCCTTTTTGACTGGATGCTCCATCTATGAGGCTAAAAATAGGGGGGTTGAATACAAATATGCTCCATTATGCATTTGTTGTTGCTTTTATAAACTTGACCCCAAAATTATGCATAATGATTTTTTTATTGATTATCTGTATTTTTCTTTCTGCGCTCTCTGCGGGCCACCGTTTACCCATCTTCTTTGTGCAAGAAATCCTCCACCTCCTAGTTTACATCTCCCTTCCTCCGTCTCCCCGCTCCCCCAAATCTACAGGCAACGGGACGCTCTTGTACATTAAATAAGAACTGTCACCCTGGGCAACTTGCAGCAATGAAGCATTTATTCTGCCTCACATTTCCTGGCACTTAGAATTATTTCCTTCATGCCTGATAACCAAATTACAATATGGCAGGTCTCCCCGGAGCCACAGGATTGTTAGTGCCAGCTCACAACATACTTTCAACTGATGTGGCATTTCATGTACAGCTGCCAATCAAAGCCAGCAGAAGGGAGAGATGTAAATGAGGGCGGGCCCGACGGTGTTCAATTACCGCTCTGAGCTCTGCATAATCCCCCTTCCCACTGACTGACTGACTGACAGCTCCACATTCCTCCTCATCCCCAGCTTTCTCCCCCTAATTTCGCTACCTTGGTTTCGCCTCATACTGGGACATAGAATCAGACATTGGAGGGAATTTTCTGTCATTTCCATTTCCATTTAGACAAGTGCAAAAAAAAAAAACCCACATTATCTGGCATCTGAAGGACTGCAAAAGGAAAAGTCATGTGTATTCAGAGGGTAAATTATTGCTTACAACAAATTTCTTTACAATTTGTGACCCAGAGCTCAAAGCAAAAACAAAGTCTCCTATACAGGCTGTGTCAGTGTCTTTGCCTCCCGTTGAATATCATTTTCTCCTTCCCATTATAAAAGAATGGGAATTTCAACAGCTGAGTGGGCCGAGAGATACTCTTAGCTGCCTACTCAGCATCAACCTTTGGTAAATACTCAGATTAAGAAGATCCATGAATAGTGCCGGTATCTTTTGCTCTTTCTGTCATAAAAGACGCCTTTAGATTCCTCTTAATCCCCGTGTTAAAGGTGCGCCAGGCGAATGGCTTAAGCAATGTTCTGCTTGTGACTGAGAAATGATGCCATTAGACCCGCAGGATTCGAGATGCTGTGTTTTTGTGCAGGAGTGTTTTAATACCACAATGCATCATCGGACATAATTCTATATAGCTCGCCTGGCTTCATTTAATTTTAAAATATCAAATTGTTTTCCTCCACAGTCACCTGATTTTCGCCTGCCACCGTCTGCGTCATTTTCCCCTCTCGTCTGTCTAAAACTGGCACTTTTGTTGCATTCCAAGAGGTTGATAAATCAATCCATCAAAAAATTCTTTGCGGTGAAACTCAATCAAGAAAGGTCATGTCGGCGGGAAAAGAACAGATTAAATTAGCATTGAATTAGACATGGAAAGTGAGCTCTGTCAAAACCATCACTGTGCTCAGCACAATTAGAATATGTTAATTATGCATTTCATTAAGGGGCCTCAGCGCTCTTTGAATGTGAGATGAAATGTCACTGGTGTAGGCAGCCGAAAAATGGAAGATTGCCAGGCACAACTTTCTTTGTGCAATGTGTGACACCTTCATTAACATCAGGGATTGCTAGTCTGATTAGACTTTTTTGTATTAGTTTAAGCCTTTAGGCTTTCAAATGCTATGCCTTTTTTCTCCGTTTTGATGTGGCAGCTCAGACCCCTTCTCCATTTCCAAGCAGATATTGTCTATGGTTCAATTCTTTGTTTAAATTCTCCGACATAATGCCACGACATTGGACGTAACATCTCATTGTCTTTGTGTAGATGACGGCATTTACTGTGTCTTTGTTTCACATAATCTTCGGGTCACTTTGAGCCATGCGAGACTTGAGGAGGCAGATTCCCACACTGCGCGCTCACATCGGGATATTCAGGGTGGCCTTTTTCACATCATGTTGACAGAAACTGTTATAATTTTCAGTTGTAGCTTTAGATTGTTAGTGTTGTTATTTTGATAGAAGAGTGAGATAGACAGATAGATAGATAATCAGCAGTAGTGGCGTCAATGTTGTACAACTTGCCAGATATGTAAATTAATAACATCCACAATATATTGGTGATATTTTTAATGTGCTCTTTGTTGTTATAAACTGTATAAATGTAACATATAAGAGACAGGGTCGTGTTTGGGCCTCCACTTATTCTATACCCTGCCTACAGTTTTGTTTTTGTAAATGATTTGTAGGTCATATTAATGTAATTTTTAACCGTAGACCGTAGAGAAAAGGGGAAATTGTGCTTTATGGTTGGCATTTTAACCCCTTAACTACAGGAGCACCCACTATTGCTGAAACTTCCTGTTTTAATGTGAAACTACAGTAACACAGCCTTTATTTTAACTCAGTTTAGACTTCCTGTTTTCCTCCAGTTTTAGTGTCCTTGTCCTTGTTTTTTAGTACACGTCATGTTTTATTCAATACATGTAGGTCAATGAGTAAAATGTGATGTTATTTTGTAAACTGGGCAGCTAAACTTAGATACAATCATGTATTAACACAGAAAATAAAGCAATCTAGATCATTTATAACAACAATTATAACACAGACCCTTGGTGAGATAGATAGATAGATAGATACAGTAGATAGATAGATAGATAGATAGATAGATAGATAGATAGATAGATAGATACTCACAGTTCCATATGTGTATGGCTCTTCATCACAGTAGAGAAACTGCAGGACGGACTTATTTCTCTGCACTAGTGATTAACTTCTGAGTGAACTCGGGAACATCCCCCACACGGTGTAACGGTTGACAGGTCATCATATTGTATTCTGTGGCAATCACACGGAGAACAGATGATAGGTAAGTGAAAGTTGGAGTGCAGCGGCGGCTTACATTGCAGATCAGCCAACTTTTAAAACTTCATTAAAACAAAATGAAAGCACTTCTCCGGCACACTTAAATTAAATCGAAATGCTTTGGGAAGAGATGATGAAAGCTAGGAGTGGGAGCTGTCTGACAATTTCAGCGCTCACATACTTTCATGACACAAGATGATTCTTGTGTGCTGAAAGTGAATCGTAGGAATGATTGTCTCTGGAAGACCCCATCTCACAGATGTAATATAGATGTCTTGAATGAGTGACTACCTGCTGGTGTGTCTTTGTACCCATAACTTAGAATATACAGTACCTGTAGAATAGAGCTACACCACCAGATTGCCTTCTTATGCCGGCCACAAGAGGGTTAAGGAGGTGAGACTGAAGCTGGGGATCAATTTCTTTATGTCTTTATGGTTTGCTGTATAACCGTCATTAATGTAAAATCAATCACTGCTTGGATATTACATTTTTAATAACAAGATTTCCTCTTTTTTTTTTTTTTTTTATCAAGGACTTTAACACATACAGCATCCTCTGCAGAGCCCCTTTATCTTGGCCTGAAAGGATGTATTACAGAGTGTGACAGTTCATATTTTCTGTGGCTACTTTTCACTTTATCCACCTCGCACGGTCAGCATTACGTTCCACATGAGAGATGGTTCAGAAACATCCACAAGGATGAGGGTCCTGTAAACGATGAAGCCGGATCATTCACTGTCTCCGCTCCGTTTGGGGTTTTGGTTTATGGGTTTGGGGATCTGAAGCCTCGTGACATGTGCAGGACTGACTGCTCAGATGGGAGAAATCCAGCACACCTTCACAACTTTCGCCACAGGTGTGTCATTTGCCTTTCTTGTTTCTCTGTCAAGCGTTTGTCACATTAATACCTCAGCAGCCGTGACAGTCGCACTCCTAAGAGAAGTGGAGTAATTAAAATGTATCAATCACTTGTTTTAGGCCCGTGAAGCTATTTTTCCTGCGTTTGATCTGATATGGACAGCAATAACAAAACGAACAATGAAGGTGTCATGTTGGAAAATAATCTACTTACAGGTCCAGCACTGCAGGGAAGCACTCGATCAAAAGTGAAAAATGGAAGTCTCTGTCCAAGGCCTAAATGTATTCCATGGCCGGAGAATGAACTTGCTGCCCATGTGACATATGATTTACACAGGAAAAGGCCTGTGACTCTCTACAATGATAGATCTATGCCTAAGTCTGCCTGGGCTCACTCTATGACATATAATCCTTCTCTTTTAAGTTGTAAGATAGAGATAGATAACAAAATGCTGTATTGATTTCCCTGTCTGCACAGTGGCTGGGTTTTTAAGACTGCACATGTCCATGTCTGCATCTTGACCACGGTGACAACTGTCTCTGCAGCTCATACGCCATCGCTGTTGCTCACATTTGCATCATTAAATCAATGTAGCTTCTCTCGTAGCGATACACGTCCTGCATATAAACAAAATAAAGAAAACACTGCAGTGTTCTGTGGGACATCTGATGCCCTTTTTCTTATAGGGTTATTTATCTGCAGACACCTGAGATGTTTTCTATATGTCACGGCACGCTCTGTGCACAAGACGTACTGTACATCTACTTTCACCAGTGTAATTTTGTTTACACCGGAGCTGTTATTCACGCTTGGAGAGGTAGCCTTTTCATAAATCCAGGAACTGTTATGACTTTGTGGCATTAGTTCACACATGAGGCTGGGCAGGAGGCATATTTCAAACATGCAGAGGATTGATAATGTTCTCAAAATGGGTCATTTGTTTGAGTTTAGTTAAAAGATAAAGTAAGACTTGTGGTTTGCTTGATGTACATTTACATGTGTAATCCATATACTTGAAAGTGGTCTTTACAGGGAAAAGGTACACTCACAACTTGCATCCCTCTGACATATTGGACAACTACTGGTGTATTAATTATTATTTGTGGCTAAAGATAAATAATAATAAAAAATGGGGGGAAATATTACATTATTGTGAATATTCCTACCTCTTATTCATCTCTCCAGATCCTTTGATATTTGTAAGTAACCTAGATTTTTATGTACAATTCAAATTTGTTGAGATTACTGTAACGAAAAAACTATTAACTACTAATGTATATATTTTAATTTAGCAGAAGAAATAAAGAAAAACTGCTGTTTTGTTCATCTGTGCAAACAGCTTATTACGACCCGTATTTACATTTATCGTTAGGAGCTGACCTCTAGTGGTCGTAGTAATTATGATGAGTGAAAAGGAGGAAGTCAGGTGATGTAGCATAAGGCTTCAACGTCAGAGGCCCTGACTTCAACGGACTTGCAGACTCGAAGACGTTATGGACGCGTTCCTTGGGAGTCCACGATTCATTCAAGTCCACAAGGGGCCTCAAGTGACTTTCTGCAGACTTAACTTATTAACTAACTAACTTACTTAGTCATTTGTGTGGGAATCATTGACACTCAACCTGTTCAGTTGTGTAGGTTTGAGGACGCGTTCCTCAAAATTGTACTTCGGTAAAACACTTGATTAAACATAATTAATTACAATCCACCACAGTGTCATTTATTTCTAGGCCTTCTTAAATGCTAATCCTTCAATTATAGTACCTGAAGTATTTTTTCTTATACCATATATTTACAAAACGAGCGAACGCAAGAGAACTTGTGTTTTTTTGTCCACTAGTGGCGCTGTAGAGCAGCGTTAACAATGCAGGATTTTATGCATTTTAAAAATCTGCTTTGTAAATGTTTTTGTGAGGAGAGAAAAAACATTCAACACATTTGACGTGACATGATTTGACACGATGTTTTGGTGAGAAATACTGAAAGTAAACATTAATTTTGCTTGTTTACAAGGAAACCTCCCAGGGCACATTTAATTTCATGTTCATGATATCTGCAAGCAAATGAAAATAAAATTAAACAGTTTTTGGCTTTAAATTACCAATCAAGTGATAAAGAATGACAGCAGGTCCTGGTGGAGCAGCACCACCGACTACAGACTCTGAGCTAACTTCCTCTCGCTCTGGTCTCGTGTTTTCGCCTCCATTTCTTGGAACTTCTCAGACTGGTGGGAACTCACTGTATCTTGAGGATACATACTTCAGGAACAGGAATTTCATTTTCTGATGGACCTCCTGGTAATTCAGCCTTAAATCATCAAAACACTGTGTGTCAAACTGACTGGAGATTTACTGCCAGAGCCCTGTGTTTTCTCAGTCTGAAACTGTGTCCTCATGTGGGGCTGGAAAAGTGAGTTGCAGCAGAATGTCATGTCACATTAACACAACCTGATTACTATTCCACATTTAATTGGAGTTATATCACACAAAAAACAAAACATGTCTAAGCATATTCCAGCTCTTATGGGTCATTAGACAACATCCAGTAGTTTTGGGAGGGTTTTTTTTTTGTTGTTTTGTTTTGCTAGAGGCCCGTGGACCCAGGCTGTGTTTACAGACTGAGTGAAATAGCTTAAATCTGCTGGCGTCAATGCTGATTCATGTCAAACTGAGTGACAGGTGACCCGAGAGCCGGCAGCCAGACAGTGAGACGGATTACAAGTGAGCAAAACGCCAACAACCTCTGGCCTGCTGTGGGGCAACAGATGACAGCAGAGGAGGGCAAGAGGTGGAGAGCTCTGTACTCAACCCCCCTCCATCCCTCCATCCATCCATCAACCCCATCCCCCTCCTGGCCACCATCCACTCAGGCTGACTGATAGACAGGGGAAAATGAGAACATTCAGTTGTTAAAATAATACAGCTCTGTCAGAATAGTGTCACATGCTACAGACTCAGTGTTTTACTTCTTTTTAAGCCTTACTGCTACTGTAACTATGTGGCATGTGGTTTGGATTAGGCTACAAATTAAGGTCAAGTGATATTTGTTCAACACTTCTCACTCCCGGCTCGTCAAATACAGCAGCACGGTCAGTCGCTTTAGGCTCCATTCATACAGAATCAGGCGTCGTGGCGATCGGCTCAGACGTCTGGTTGTGTTTCTCCAAAAGTTGATTCTGTTTGTCGTCTTTTTCTGTTTCTTTCTGTTCTGTTTTTTATGTTCCTGTCTTGTTCGCTGCCCTCAGTCAAATGAAAAAGGAGGACCGGTGTTTTCGCCACAATGCCTGATTTTGTGCGAGTGGGCCCTAAAGCTTCAAACTCAACCTATCCTCATACCTGAACGACTGAATAGGTCGATTGTCAACGTCTCCCAAAACAACATGACCACATGTCCGTCACACCGTAAAAGCAAAACACGTACCAGACCATCCTCGTATGCTCATTATTTGGTTAGGTTTAGGCAAGATAACTACTTTGTTTGGGTACTTCTGTAACTTCCATTACTAACTTCTGTACGTTACATATCTTACATAAATGTTTACTTCTCGTTTCACACTGGATACGAACAGCAGTCTCCTGAATGAAAGTTTATTTATCCGTCCACCGTTTAATCTGTAATAACTACTACAGTCGGTTGTGGGCGCCGCCAAACAACACACGTAAATATGGGTCATAGTAAAGAGCCAAAGTCACGCCCCTTCCAGTTTGCCCTATGGGACCTTATTTTGGAAAAAATATGTGTGGTAGTGAATGGAGAGAGGCAATTCCTGCCTGAATTGTGCCACGAACTACACATATGATGTTTATCAATTTAAAAGATAATTTTCCAAGTCGAGAAAGTTGCAGTTTGTCTTAAAACTAATGAAATATGAGACTGTGAAAATACGTAATAACATTGACTGCACAGCCAACAGTCGCATTAGTGACGTTGTCTTGTTGAACAGTCACCGAAACCTGTAACTTAAACCTTGTAGAGCCGGTCCTGGATTTTTGTAGCTCGCAGAACTGAAGAACTACCCTTTCACATAACTGTGAGAACGCAACTGTCAATATGGACGGATATATTGTTATTTTCATCATTTTTAATATCGTTTCTGTGCCAAGGCGGCAGCCATGTTGATGATGATGACTGTGTTGAGCGAGACAATGTAGTTCACAGAGCGTTTAACACAAAACTAGATGGTATTTAACTTGATTTATGACAAACTGCGACTTTATTGACTTGGGAAATTATCTTCTAAATTGACAAACATCATATGTGCGATTATTTGTCTCTCTTCATTCACTACCATGCAAAGTTTTTCCAAAATAAGGTCCCATGAGGGAAACTGGAAGTGGCATGACTTCTGCACTCTGTGACCTTCTTCTATTTTTGACCTATATGGCCGTTTTCCTGAGGAGGACAGGCTCTGCAAACTATGACGCTCTACCTTCCCCTCCAGCGTCAGTTTTGCATGTGAAGGGTTAACTTCACTTGGTAAGGTTTAGGAAAACATCCTGCCTTCTTCCGTCAGGTCACTTACATCATGCAGCTTTCTTAAGTTGACTTACTCACGCAACATAACTTACAACAAGTCATTGTTGACACTGGGACACTTCTCCTGCTCCTTATCCTGCTGCGCTACAGGGGAGCTTCCAGTAGCGATGCTATAGGGGTCACGACGGTGTCAAACTTAGCTGCTGTATTTGATGCATCGGGAGTTAGAACAGGCTGTATCTGTTTTGTGTGCAAAGTAGTAGATTGCAAAAAACTTGCCAATCAAAAAGGTCATTCTTTTGTTACGTGGCTGTATCAGCTGTAATTACTTTCTGGCCCTATAAAAGTGAGGGATAAGTGTTTCTGGCATTAGGGTCGACGCGGCTGCAAGTCAGGAAGTGATCTAATAATAGGAAGGTGTGAACAGTATAGAGAGGGCAGGGAAATGCTTCAGCTAGCCTACAAATTTATAGTGGCAAAAAAGAAAGCATTCATGTGCCCTTGTTGACTGCTGGCTACACCAGAGCCAACAAACCCTGAATTCTCCTGACAGTATCTGAGGGGTCCAAGTCCAATCCAATCCAATTCCGGTTGTTAGTTTACAGCGAGGACGACCTTGCACAGAGCTGACAGTCAAATTCTTTCCAGAGCTCTTTCCGTGGGTTTTTTTTTATATTTCGTATATCTCACTGTGCTGGGAAGTTAACAAAGAGTATATAAACACTTGCAGCTGAATGTCCGTGAAACCAAATGATTTAAAATTTCAATATTCTATAATCTCTAATGTCTGAAATTCACACTGTCAGACAAAGTTGTCCCCAAAATGTCCCCATCTGGGCCAATCAGCAACAAATGTGTCACTTAATTTTGAAATGTAATTTCCCCTCGGACCAATCAGTGCAGTTCTAAATGCCAGACAGCAGTGGTGAGATGCATCATTTTCCAAGTTTCGTCAAAGTGAGATCAGTCATGTCTGATGTTTTGTGTTTGACACATAAATGAGCAAACAGATGTTGCACAGCTCCTCTTCGGGGCTCATCTGTGTAAGTCTGTAAAATCTAAAAACACAGCTGTGAGTTTCACCAGAATATTCAACAAGTCAGTAAATACTGTCACTCCTTTAATAGACCAGAAACTCAATATTTCAAAGTCATTGCATTATTTGGTTGAACAAATGCTCCACAACTTTTTTTTTTAATGACTATTCCATTAATCTCGAATAAAACCACTATTTATTAAAGCTGCTGTAATCAATATTTCTTTATGAGCAATGGACAAAGTGACTGTGCATAATGTTGACAGGATCACTGAGAGTTTTTCACTGTCTTTAAGCTCATTGATTTGGTTTCATGGCCTGCAAATGAGCCAACAACGGAAAAGTTGTTTTCAGTGAAAAAAGCTCTGATAGACAAACTGCACTCTACCTACAACCTGCAGACAAACAGAAGTTAGACATAACCAAGCATTATTGTTGGTGGAGACCAAAACAGAGTGAAAAGGAAAGTGAATATTGGACTTAAACTCATTAGGTGTCCAGAAACACGTCTTAAAAGTAATCCTCATGTTTGTCTGGGTCTGCAACCTAATCAACAGAATAATATATCTATGTATGTATGTATCTATATATGCAAATGAATATGTGAAAACTTTACATTTCTTACTTTTCTTTAGGTTCAATTTAAATTTTTATGTTGTGAGAACATTGTGCTTATGATGATGATGGTTAGGTTAAGGCACACAAACAAGTTGGTCAGGGTTAGGAGAAGATCATGATTTGGCAAAAAAATATCTGTTTTGGTCACCAGATGGCTGGAAATGTACCAACTTCCTGTCAAAAATATTAGCTTTTTAGGAGAGGCAAGTTCTCCTAATCCATGTTGAAACACAATCTTGAACTGAGGTCGCTGGCTTGGCAGACTCCCCTCTATCTTCTTATATAAAAATCAGGTCATAAACATGTAATGTGAACCAGATATGTAAAATATTGCAGAAAATGTGAATATGGCACATGTGACACGTACAAATGTGAACGTTTTAGTGGTTTGCAGAAACGTAAACTACCAAATTGTATTCTCGCCACTGGGCCGGGGTCTACAAATGTGTAAAATAACAACCTCATTTCCACTGTGGCCAATGTCAAGCTAGTCTCTTACATCCAGTGCTGGAGTAAGGTCTGGCTGCACCCATTTTCTCTCTGCTATAGGAGAAAAAAATGTAATGGGAGGACTTGTTTTGATGGAACACATGGGGAGGCGAGCCCTGGCATTGAAATGTCTAAATCCCTGCAAATAAAAGCTAAAAGCTGCTAGCTTGTTAACTTTTGCACCACTGGCGAACAAGTTAGGGTTAGCGTACCGTACCATTTTGAACCCGTAGGTTGCTTGGAGGCTCGGATATCAGACGAGGAGCAGAATGCCAACTGAAGTATTCGGCCAATATCAGGCTTATACCCTCAGACTACATCTGGTGAGTCAGACTAATGTCAAGCTGGAAATTACACCAACAATACATCCATTGGGCACCTGATCCTACAGTAAGCTGCAGTCAATTGCTATCTTGTTTCTTTTGGCACTGGCTGTTGAGTTCAGTTTATCTTTGAAGAACATTTAAAGCCCCCTTGTCACACACACTGGCACTCGCTGGTATCAGAGCCACATGAAAAATGGGTTTCTGTTGGCTAGAATCTGACAAAAAGTGACTGGGTTTCTGTTTGCTCCCAGCAGTAACTCTTTCTGGTTCCTGCTAGGATACGTTTTGTCCTTGAGAGCTTTGCGTCTCTGTTGTCCAGACATCCTACCGAAGAGGAAGTAGACATTTCTGGACCATCTGAATCATAGTCTTATCTACATAATCACTTATGGCATCTGAATGATTTCAAAGAAGTTCTCCACCACCAGTCTAGCATCGCACTCTGATAAGATTGTTGGACTTGAATGATGGACAGTTAAAAGAAAAAGGATTGAATTCGATTCAACAGAACCAGAGATTGTGTTTCACAGATTATTCTTCTTCTTCTTGTCAAAACCTGAAGCCTACATTAACCACCAACCCAGGCACCAGAACAAATGTTGCAAATCGCATTTCTTCACATTGCATTTTTCATCTTTTTAGGTTCAATTTCCAATTTTATTGTTGCAACAATGCTGTCCTTATGTTATGGTTAGGTTTAGGCACAAAAACCACTCGGTTAGGGTACATTAAAGATTCCAACTTCCCTTCAAAGATGTCCGTACCCACAGTGCAACTTGACTACTGACAGCTCGGTCAGAGATTGAGGTGTATTATGCCAGTAGCTGCGAACGTAGCCTCAATCTGCAGCGGTCTAGAGAGCTCGCCTCTTTCTTACTCCACCCCCTCAGATTTTTTTCAATTTCAAACTTTTAGTCTCCAGATCACTGCATCACTGACTCAGGTGACATCACTTCAGATGAATTATCATATCTATCACAGCTCCCTTTGAAGCCCAAAAATACTTTAAACAACTTTTATCACATGTGCAGTGGTAGCAAGTGTAAACCCAATGCGACGTCACCCACTGGTTTGTGGACTTCTGTTCTGAAGCCCAGAGTTTGGCATTATGGCCGTCGCCATCTTGGTTTTTTGGCACTGGCTGTTTTTTGGCACTGGCTGCTTAATCGTCTGTTTCATGGGACCATGATTCACTAAATGAGCTGTATTGAGGAAGACTTGAAACTAGCAACTGAGAGCATGAACTCATCAGGAAACTGAGGCAAATATTTATAAATCAAGTGTGAAGTAGGGTCATTTTCTCATAAGCTTACATACAATCTGACTTAGTAATGCAACCAGTGGAGTTGCCCCCTGCTGGCCAAGGTTCTTCCATGAAGGAATACGGATTCATTTAAGGCATCAATACATTTTAAAAAAAAATACATTTTACTATTACTTTTAATTGGACCTTTACTTGGACGAAGAATAGAATAAAACTGTTTTAGAAATATTAAACTCAAATTCGTTTTTTGCCAGAATATTTTACCTTTCTTCTCCAGTTCTGTCCTTGCCGTGCTTTTATAAGATTCCAGACACAATACATGCAACTTCCTGCTACAAGGTCAAATGCAAAATATTAAAGATATCAAATGTGAATGAACAACTCAAACATCTGAATAAGCCTGCGAGTCAAATAAACATCTGCTTTTTATCTCTCAGAGGCCCATTGTGTTTCCGCCTGTTCCCAGATATAATCTCTATTCTCAGCTCATTCATGGATTACTCAAAGCAACAGTCTTGTTACATGAGTTGCATATGTTCGTACCACCGTATTAAAGCCTCCTAATAAGCGTAGGTGTCACCCCTGTCTCTTGTGTCTAGCCGTTTTGCGTCTGCCCCCGTGAGTCCAGAGATGCTCGGGAGGCACAAGCAGCCAGTCGGCAAGAATTAGAGCAGCGTCCGTGATTGTGCTGACGTCTGCAAGGGGCTAGGCTGGAGATTAAGCCCAATAAAAATGTGTGATTTGTTGCTTTCATATTTGGAAGATGTCAGCTTCAATTTGAGCTAGCACGCTGCCTTGAGGCAGGCTGTGTGACAAATATGAAGGATGCACTGATGAACTGCTGGCAATCAAGTGTTAGTTCTCTCATCCACTATATGATGGCAATGAAAACCTCCACACATTGTTTTACAGGGGTTTGGCCACAGCTAATGGTATCCATTTTTATATATCATAAATCAGTTTTAAAAAGAAGGCAATCTGATTTATTTAAGCATCTTTTGTTCACTTGTTAGGCATCAATTATTCATTCATGTTTCAGCTCAATTTTTCTACTGATACTGAAAAAATATGATGCTTCCCCCCAAAAATGCACCACGCAAAAAGGGCTCTTCTGGTTTTTAATTTAATTTTAACTGGCACCATAAATGTCTTTTCAGGAGCCATTGATTTGTATGAATGAAAAGTAAATAAAAATTAAATTATTCACATGTTGCTTGGGAAAGCAGCCATCAAAATCCCATATTACACACTAAAAATCACTGGGTGGAAATTGTAGTTTGGGTTAATATGGCGCAGACGCACTACTGGATTCATTTAACCCTTCAAATTGGTTGTTTTGGCCCAAATTTAGTGTGATTGTTATTTATTTTATATTACTGTTTGGTCATTTGCCAAAACTTAATGTGGTTGTTATGAACCCAGTGCTCATGCAACAAGCTCAGCAGATTATAAGAGTTTGCAATATACTATATTTTATTATCATATCACGCTCACATTACATTTTATTACCTGATTTTAATGTCTTGAGATGGTGGGGGATGTTACAGGGAGAAGCCTGCCAAGCCAGTGACCGCAGTTCAAGACTGTGTTTCAACATTTTTAAGTCAAAAGCCAGTGCGTTTCAATATTTGTAGGCGTCACACCTCTGGATATTTTTTAAGAAGACCTCGGGAAAATTTCCATCTGAGTTTGTGGTGATCAAAAAAATATTTTTGACAGGAAGTCAGGGCATCTCCTTCAAGTCTGTGGTGAAACTTGATCTTTTCCTGAACCCAACCAGCGTTTAATCACAGCATTGTGACAAAATATCGCCAACATTTATTCCAGCTCATCCTCACCAGAAAAACGACCACATAGGTCGACTTTAAAAGCGGTTTATTACGACCCATATTTTCAGGGGTTTTTTGTCAGGCGACTTCTAGTGGCCGTTATTAATACAGCAGTTAAGAAGTAAGTCACACATGTTTTCCTAAACCTTAACGATTTGTTTTCTTGTCTAAACCTAACCAAACTATTTGCAAAAGGTTATTATTGATTAATTTGACAGCTTTTGAGGTTTTTCCAGCGAGCCAGGCCAGGCTACAGAGGAAGAAATGTAAATACGAGATACATTAGGGTGATGCTTTTCTTTATGGGTCAATAATTTCTGACTATTTCCCTGATAATTTCCTCAGAGGGTTACTGGAAATAACTTTGTAATTTGGTTTTAATTATAGGGAAAACACTTTATAACGACCATCATTAATAAATATCACATTTATAGTTAATTAAACATAAGTTCATATTATTTCAAGCAAACCGTTTATTGAGCAACTGTTTATTGTAAAGTTGCAACTAATGTTTAGTAAACGGTTCTTAAAGAAAAACGACCGTATGAGAGGAGGCGACCTCTAGTGGCCGTCATTAATACAGCAGTAAATAAAAGGAGTAAGTAAGCCAGGGGAGGGAGTATAAAGAGCAAGTCCACATAGGGTTTGAGGTCGAGGTTGGATGGTTGGGTCAAACAAGCACTGGACTTTCACCCCGGTTGAACGCTGTTTGTGTCCACGGTGACGTACACGGTGACTTCTTTTAGTTACATACAGCTATTTTTACTTAAACCACAATGTTTTCCTAAACCTTACCGTTGCATCGGTCCAGTTGTTTCAGTACAAGGTGATAAAAGTTGTTTTGGGAGTGACTTGCAGTCGACCTTTTCAGTCGTCTAGGTATGACGATGTGTTGTTCAATCTAACCCATTATTTAATCGCTGCTATATTGATCAGATTTCAGTTATTTATAGTGTATACAACTCAAAAGTTGTAAAATTAATCAATAATTACCTTTTTCAAATTGAGGCAGTCGTGAATATTTGTAATTATAAGCAGTCATTACAAGTGAATAATCTAAAAGACGGAGAGAAGGAGGAGAAACTATTAAAAATCCAAAACGTGGAGCGGGTCGAGATCATGTGGATGTTATAGGGAGCGGGTTCGGATTGACTGACTGTTTAAGATTCTGGAAGTTTGAAAATACCTCATGCATTATAACTGAAGCACTACCCCGAGTTCTCTGAGTTTAATCCTTTTTGCAAGTGCTTCATCAACCTTCAGCTTTTTTGACAAGACAGAAGTTTCAGCATGTATGATTAATAAGATACAAATGTGCAACTGATATTTGATAAATGACTTTGGTTTCATATTCATGATGTACAATGAATATGCAGCACCAGGGGCTTAGGCCTACTTGATTGATCAAATGTATTCCATTCATCACTTATTTTTTGCTTAATTAGCATATTTGAAGCAACACCATTAACAGCGGAGGACTATGGGCTATTTGGAAGATATGATGTATGTTGGAGAGCAGACATACATGCATTCTTCTTTGTCTTGTAGCGCTCATGTTCTCAGGAGACAGAATTCATTATGAAGCATATTTTACAGATTATTATTTACCAGAAAAAAAAAGAAGAAGAAGAAGAAGAAGAAGAGGTGCAGCATTTAGGTAGATCATTTCTCACTGCCTTTATGTTCCGAGTATTTGCTCCTCCACATTTTTTAAATATAATACCGTGTCAGTATATCCGCAGTAGCACAAAGCAGGTAAAAGGACAAATGTTCTGATATCTCTGTGAAAAGGAATGGAGGGACGTAATGCTCTTTCTAGGATATTTCTCAGAGGGACGTAATAACCTGAGGACTTTGGGGAGAATAAATGGGAGAAAAGGGAGTTAGGATGTGGGTCATTATAGCTATAAGTTCTAAAGCCCTTCATTAAACACATGAGCTAGTCATTACCCTGCTGCTGTGTGATGAACATTTTGAACCCTACTTCCCCCCTCCTCCTCCTCTGGTTTACAGGCCAGATGATGCAGAGAATCCATGCTTGTCTGGCACACAGGGCAAAGCAAAGTCAGGCACAGTGTAAATGTTTTGTGTGTACCCAAGCAGGCAAATTCTGATGCACATTTGCCCTATTACAGCACATCAGCATCAGGGAGACGCACGCTAGTGCAAGCAAGGAGCGTACACTTATCATTATTTGATAGCATGTTTAATGACAGATTGACAAAGGATTTGCAAATGCGGACTGGCGTCAATTTCGCTAAGGTCGGGTTTCACTGCGTCTGCAATGCAAGTGTACTTATGTGCATAATTTGATTTTTCATCTAGGCTATTAGAAGTGTTTCAGAAAGTAACTCCAAGCTGGGAGAAATGTGAGCGCTTGTGATGTTTTGAGTCCGGCAGAGAGACGTCTCCAAAAGCTTGAAGACATTAACATTTGGTAAAATCAAGGATACTAATAGAGAAAATTTTAAATTGGTCATGTGTTAGCTGAAGGTTTTGACTGGCTTCTCTGTATTCAGAGTGATTTCTTTGAGAGAAAAGGTCTGAGATGTGTCTGGATTTATTATGGATTCCTTTATTCCACTGAACTTCTTGGCATATTCTTATTTTACTTATAACTCATCTATTTTTGTGTCTACATGTTACTTTATGTTTAAGTATGTGTGCTAAAGGCTAATTGCCTCTGATGGGATGAATAAAGTTGTCTGAATCTGAATAGATTCATTATAAATGAGACATATCATGCTCATTTCCAGGCTCATAATTTTATTTTGGGTTACTACAAAACAGTATTTTTTTTTTTAGCTCCTGTCTCTTTAAGGTCCTTCCTCCTGAATACCTGGTCTCCTCTGATTGGTCAGCTCACATACGCCCTAGCCAGCACAGCGAACAACAGCAGAGCAGCTGAGCTAAATCAATTCTTGCCGGGGGGCACTAATTATGCACATCTGTGACTCAGTGACGTAGTGTGATGTCACAAAGTCACTGAATTAAAGGCGGGACTACTGACGAGGCGTTTCAGGAGCAGTGTTTTCTGTGGGAGAGAGCAGCTTCTGCTGGTACTGACCGTTTTAACTTTCAAGATCTTTCACAAGAATAAGGTTACTTCTCCTATAAACTACATTTTCTCTTATAATTATTTTATTTTTTAATGAGAGGAACCATAACAAAGGGATAATACAGCCCAGCTTTATCACTGTCATCTGCCCACTGCTCTGGCTAATGCAACAAAAAAATAAATATGTGTTTACTTTCTCGGTATAAACTGTGTGTGTCCATGTATGAAAACGTTACTGTGCTTAATATCTATCATAATCAATCAGTTTAAAAACCAAGACCGTGTGTGTGTGTGTGTGTGTGTGTGTGTGTGTGTAATTGCAGAAAGCTGACTGTGTTCTGTAATTAACCACGACATGTTAGATATACAGTGTGATTAACTGTGTTAATATGCAAACATCCAAAATGAATTAATATAAAGCATCAAAAGAATTATGGGTTTATTTCACTTAATTACCTGTGATGTGCCACCTGAAGTATATCAGTATTTAATAAGTCAGGTGTTCCCGTTAGAGAGCGTTGTGTTTATTTGAGAAACAGAAGCAGCTGATGCGTCGTTTGATTTTCCTCCCATTACAGTTCGTGCACCTTCGAATGATTGCATGTTAACCCTGGTGAAGTTTAAATTGAGTTTACAGCCTTAATGTATAGCAAATTTTTTGTAGTAACAATAAATCCCAGGTTGACTTTGACTTATTGGAACAAATTATGGTCAAAGACGACTAATTTCCTTCTGCGATTGCACTGATTTTCCTTGATTAGCCTTCGGGGTGAATCTCGACTAGGTTGTGCTGAATCCTCAAAATGTACTTGTAGCCTATAAATGCACTGAATAATGATTGTGTATCCACTTGTAGGGAACATGAAGTCAAAACAAAATCCATTTTCAATAAAAATTAAAAGAATTATGCGTTGCCCTTTTGTTCGCACAACACAAAGAGTCCCACTTTCATTTAATAAACACAACCAGAAATATTCCTCTTCCCCTGCTGCATCTTAAGGACAATGCTTGCTTCAATTTAGAATAAGTTGCTCCTCTAAAACATAATGGCCCTACAGACAAATCAGAGATCCATCGGCGAAGAAAAGGCACTAAATAATTTATAGCTTTAATCTGCTCACTGAGGTGTGTGGTCTTTGACAGTAATTATAAATGCAGGCAGAAATTATAGCTGAATACTTTAACTGCATTAGGAGTCATCTGATGAACAACGTGATTGCCTGCTCATTTCCAACAATAGGGGGCAAGTCGGTGTCACAGCATTCAAATCACCACAGTGCCCATGTGCTTTTTCCCATTTACCATCAAATGTCAGTTGGCCGTTATAAAATAGAGATTTGATGGGTGGAGGTAATTGAGGACTTGATTGCTTGAAAAGAGATGAATTGCATAAAATGTTTATGAATTTAGAAGGCAATTATTTTTAATAGCCTTGAAATAATAGAGCTGGAGGAAATATGTTTAATTGTTATGATACCATCTTGCAGCAATAGCAGCGGCGTTCACAGGAAAGCAATAAAGTCTGACACGCAGGCGTATCTGTGAGGTGTATCTAAAAGTCATAAGGTACAAAAGAGAATGCAGTGTACTGTTCAGGATGAGGATGTTGTCCTTTGTCACGCTGGAGATCTTTAAAGATTAAAAAGAAAAAACTTAAAATAGATGAGGGAGGAATTTAAATGAGATACTTCAGGGTAACACTTTTCTTTATGGGTCAATAATTTCCTGGAAACAACAACATAATTTGGTTTTAATTATAGGGAAAACATGGTAACACTTAATTTATAGTTAATTAAACGTGAGCTAAGAATTATTTCAAACAATTATATGCTTCGTAAACCATTTATTAAGCAACTGTTTATTGTAAGGTGGAAACTAATGTTTATAAGATTTTGAAAATGGTTCATAAATACTGTGTCGTTCCTCTATAAACAGTATTTGGATGGATTTTATAAAGTTGCAACTGATGTTTGTAAACCTTTACAATGGCTTAATAAATGGTTTATTAACAATTTCACTGTTTGTTTCCAGTCAAGTAACTATTAACTGATGTTTAATTAACTATGAATTAGGGCTGTCACAAGATTATCCACGATTATCGTGGCCAAACAAATGAACAATATCTATAGAAATGTGAAAACAAACAAGTGAGCAATCAAATCTACCTTTTACTTTGTTTACTGTGTGTTTTGTCTCTTTTTTTGGCGAGTAAATAACCCTCACAATACAGGTGTCGGGAGGTGGAGAGAGACTCGTTAACTATAACTTTAATAGGGTACAGAAAGAACAAATAAACTCAGTTACTGGTGAAAAGGCAACCAGATACTCATAAACAAAGATGCACAAGGCCGAACATCTTCGCTCGATTTTTCACACAGTATTATCGTACGTGTTTTATCAACACAATATCAATATTTAGTTTTTAACATCACGGTTATCATGAATATTGTGATACCCCTCCTGTGAATTAAACTTTATTAATGATGGTTGTTATAAAGTGTAACCGAAAATATGTTTGTTTGTTTTTTAGTTGAAGAAAGGCTCATTTTAAACCAAAGTAAACATGAATTATTTTTATTTACTGTAAATGTTATACTCCATATATGTTGAATTATGTCCATATTCTTGCAACGTTCAGCTGACCTGCAGTTCACTGGCTAAAAGACTCCTGGTACCAAATTAGATCATTCTTTCTGGGAAACTTCTTCGAAACTCGTCAGGAAAACAACCCGATAATTGAATAAAATGTTAGTAAAGGTTGCGTAATGTGAAAGTATCATTTTGAATAGAATTCACTGGTACTGATCACAGTGACAAGCAAGAAAATCCTAATATACTTTAAAAACAAACTAACTTCACAAGCAAACATTTCAAGAAGGAAATAATAATAATAATAACAATAATAATAAGAAAAAAAGATAAACAAGCTGTTATCAAATGTTAACTCTTTATTTGAATAAGTAAAAAAAGGTGCAGGTATCACAGGTATCATCTGTCTTGCTGTTATCCTTGTTGCATGAAACGCACTGTTTTCTTTTTTTTCTTCTAAAATATATTTACATGTGAAATATCCCTAATCGTTTTTTGAGTCATGTACAGAATCCGAAGTCTAAACTGGTGATTAAACATTTATTAAAGTGCTTTTTTTTTCTCTCTTCTATCGTTGCAACACAAAACATCTTTACATAGCAATACACTGTACAGGTCTGCATGAGTGGTATCATGTGTATCGGGCTACCTGTTTTCAAACAGCTGCACGGTTTTCTGCAGGTGTACTGTGTCACAGAAGTTGTAAAGTACAATTAGTTCATTATTTTGTCTTTGAAATACAATTAAAACTTGACATATCATACAAATAAATAGTAGTCATAGCCAGGGCTATTGCATGCAAACATCAGCAATTATGTTTTCTTCAAGCAGTAATACATTTCATTACTGGTGATGCATTTGAGCAGGGTGCAAAAGTATTTCTTAGTGTTTCCTTATACAATTTTCTAACCAGTGTGTCTTTGCTGTACGCCATGAATTTTTTTTAAATGTCATAATGATGCACACTACACAACGCTAATTGAAAAAAAATGGTTGAAATATCTGACCCGTGTATTAAAATAAAAAAGGGGGGGAAACAAAAGAGTGACAACAATATGAAAAACTACTCCTTGTCCATTTCCACATATTGTGAATGGTTGTCGGGGGATTTGCTGTGAGTTTTACTCAAATGGAGTTTGACTGCGTGATTGCTCGCAAATGTCCGACAGCAGAGCTTACATTTGAACTTCGCGTCAATGTCCTCCTCCGTGACCAGAGACTCTGTGGCTCTGACGCTGAGGGCCTTCGACAGTTCTGGCTCCTCTACCTTCGTCTGGTGCTCTACCGGCATTTTGCACATGTCTTTGATTTGAAACCCGAGATGGGATTCCAGATGGGAAATGAATGATGCCGGCGACCTGAACTGGGAAGCGCAGTCATTGCAGTAGAAGATCGGGTGGCCCGTGTCCATGTTCTTCAGAAATTTGGTCCCTCCGGTTTTCCGCAGTTGGTATTTTACATTTGCTAACCAATGGCTTATGGTGGTCATGGACAATCCAGTGAACTTGGAGATGTGCATCCGTTCCTGAGGGCCGAGATCCGAGAGCAAGTATTTCCCCTCGGAGGTCTGGAAGAGGCTGGAGGCAAACTGAGCTTGCAGGATGAGAAGATGGCGAGGATTCCAGTTTGACTGTCTGCCTTTACGCTTGTGGACGGAGTACACATCGGCAGAGACGTCCTCGAAGCGCCTGACGTCCGATTCCAGTTTCATAGTCGGGATCCTTGATGGCATGGAGGGTTTTGGCGTTGTGGCTTTTGGAAGTACTTTAACCATATCGGCGATGTCAGACAGGGCGTATTTCTGCGGCATGGGGGCGGAGGGTTGTAGTATCGAGGAACTTTGCTTGCTGTGTTTAGATTTCGTCAGGTCTATTGGTTGGTCATCACTAACATAGAGAAATCTGTTATCAGGCCTATTTCTCATAGCATTTCCAAGCATTAAAGCCGGTTTCTCGTTGCTTCTGTTAATGTCAGCAAAAATAGACTTGGTGTGAGCAGATAGTTTATCTACTCTTGAGTTATTGGGCTTATTTGCTTTGCCCAGATGATTGTTCAGAACTGACTGCAGTGCACTAAGAGGGTTTATGCCAAGTATCGCCGCAGTGTCACTGAGAGGCTCTGAAGTGCTGCTGCGTCCATTGCTGGCAGAGGGGCTCGGTGTCTTGCCTCTGTCAGAGAAATCTGGGCTCAACTTCCCTTTGATCGCTTCACTCCCTTCATTCAAACAGTCTGCATCAAGCTTTGAAGAGGAAGAGGAATCATCCTGACAATCGCTGTCATCATTCTCCGCCAGATCAAACTTAATATTCTGACTTTCTTTACCATCGCTAATGCCAACCTTTTCTTTTTTGATGTCCACATTTTGATGCTGTCCCTGGGGAGCTTCAACTCCCACAGCACCGTGGTACAACTTCCCCTTTGGGGCAATCGGTCTCAGCTTGTGGTTAAATGCCTGCTTTAGCTGTGCAGGGGGAGATGCAGAGAGAGGGGTGTTTTTGATGATGCCGGAGAGCTGATAGGCGGCGTGAATGCTCGGATAGGCACTCCAGCTTGGCGTCCCTGTTTGAGCTTTATTGATGGCAGAGGCCACTGTGTTGGCTAAAGATTTAAGGATGTCCCCTCCTCCTCCTGAGTCCTGTTCAAGATCCTCCTCACGGAGATAAGGGTACTTAAAAGCCCCATTGCCTGGCTTCTGATCCTCACTCTCTTGCTTGTCATCTTTAGCTTCAGTTTCTTCCATTTTGTCTGATGTACCTTCCCCCTGGCTATCCTTCTCACAGCTCCCAGGGGAAGAATTTTTTGGAGACACCTTTTCTCCCTCAGTGTCACTGGCAGCCGGCTCAGCTAAACCCTGGATCTTCTCTATGGCCAGCGGGTCAAGCGCTAACTGTTTACCCTTTTTAGAGGCAGAGTTTGTGACTTTGATGAAGTGTCCAGTAACCATCATATGTGTGGTGAGTTGCTGAAGGGTGTCGTGGGAGCTCCCACACTCCATGCATTTAAGAATCTGAGACTTGCACGTCTCAAACTGCCAAGTGTAACTAGCTCCGTTCTGATAGCCGTAGCGATTATTGTTAGCATTTGCAATGGTGGCGGCCCTTTGTGCCTCAGTGTAGCCGGATATACCAGTCGTGGAGTCGGGGGAACAAGGTCTCACCGTCTCAAAGGCCCGTTTCTTTGCTGGTGGCAACAATTTGGGTGTGAGAACTGGGATTGGCTCTTTTAAAGGCACTTTTTGGTAATGCTTAGTTTTAATCATATGGACGCTCAAATCCTGGAGTGAGTCAAAAGAGTGGCCACAGAACATGCACTTCAAAACTTTCTGTGCGTCCTCTTTCCCTTCCATGTCTTGCAAATTTCGCTTCCTAGATTTCGAGGACGAAGCAGAGGAATTACTCTGTTTGGTGTGGTTGTTGTCCTGGTAGTGCCCGCTCTTGTTCATGTGGACCGTCAGCTCCACAAGAGTGTCATAAGCAGCGCTACAATCCTTACAGCGAAATCGGCTGGCTCCCGTGAACACCGAGCCACAGGGTTTGGTGGTTTGTCTGTACAGGTGGACGGAGCTAAAGAGGTTCGGTTTGGATACAGGCTTTGGGGAGAATGTCTGCTGCAAGGTCTTAGAGAGGGCGTCCTGGTGCCAGTCAAACTCACTCTTGGTGCTTCCGTTGGTGCTGTCACAGTTGGCTTTGCTGGTGTTTTTGCCAATTTTCAAGTCCATTCCGATCCCCGTCCAGTAGGAATCGGAGAGAAAGTTTGCATAGGCTGCCCTCATTTTCTCCAAGCTGCCGCCCGTCTCCTCTTTATGTTTGGGGGTGCGACTTTCGTCAACCCGCTGGCTCTCAGGTGGCGGGGAGGTTTTGAAGTCTGAGAGTCTGTCGCTGCTGTCGCTAAGGCGTGACTCCAGCTCTGCCTCTTGATTGGAAAGGACACTAATGGGAGAGTTCTGGTTGCTATAAGTGTTAGTGCTCTTGTTGTCAAGCTCTCTGTCCTCAGACACTTTGGGGCTGGTCTTCTCTGAGCATTCCTCTTCGGTTTGAGTGTCGTTCTCTCCGTCTTCCTCGGCGATGGCATCCTGAAGAACACCGTCTTCATCCGGCATGTACACTAGAAAAGGAAGAGACATGGAAATTAATGACATTAAAACACAATGTGGAACAGCAGTTTAGTGAATTTATCTTTTAATTTCCACGGTGCATTATTTAGACAACACAGATAACGGCACTGAGTTTATATTTTTTTTGTGAGAAGTCACAGAAGCCATTTAAGACAACATAATGGCTGCTGGTTTGTGCCTTTGGGAGGCTGGAGAGTATAGCAGGACATAATGTCTTTACTAACAGTCTGCTGCTGGTGTAACAGCACCATGTGATTCACGACAGGCCATTGACTTAGTGCTGTGTCCAAGGTTTTTCTGGCCTCAAGTTGAGATGTTTACAACAATCATTGGCCACTGAGTGACAAAAGGAAATTGATTCTTCTGGGGCATGTTAAGTGTTATTGCAAATGACCTATTCCATAGTGATTATGGATGCCTCAAAAACTGCAATGAAAATGTATGCCTTCTGTTCTTGATAACACCTCAGCTTCCCTGAAGCCACATGTGAGGAATGGCTGAACACAAACTCAGACGTTTTAATGTCCCACATTGCTCTATCAATAAATTAAGAGGCTTGAGTGAAAAAGATGAGAAAAGATAACTTTAGAAGACGTTTACCCGTTTAGCAAAAAATAAAAATACGTCGCAAATGCGAATGCTGATGAACATGTTGATCATGCCGGTGGAAAAGCTGATTCAATTATCAGAGTAAAAACGAGACAATTTCCCAAAAATTACTGGCAATCTGTCACGTCATTATATTTTCCCTGACAGTCTCATAAACAGCAATTACTTCTTTCATTATTCACCTGTTCATTCTCCCAACTCATAGAAGCACAAACATTATTGCTTCAATTAACAGATAATTAAACAACAGTATTTCTAATTGACATATTTCCCATCATCCAATTAGTGGAAGCTCTGACTCAGCATAAGAGGGGGTTTTCATGTGGCTGCAGGGTCTGCTCGACAAAAATATGAGCGCGGCTACAGAAGATTAGAGCGTCCTCTCTGACAATCGCTATTTCAGATAATTTAAAATCTAGCCATCCGACAAACCCGCGCAACAATATCACAACCGATGTTTGCATATCTTTTTGACAACATCCTGCAATAAATGCGGTTTGTCAGTGTTGTCACATATCTGAGATATTTTCCGCCCTCATAGTCATGCCGGAAAATGTGCATTTTGGGAGCGACGTGGCAGATGTGCTCTGAGTTAAATATGAATAGGACATAACAGCCCTGTCCAGGCACTTATGCATTTCACGTGGTTAATATTTCTTTTCTGAATAGAGGGCACTCCATGTGGGGATGGCTGAAGCCGAGCACTCAGGAGTCCCACACTGGGCGGCCCATAGAATGTCTTCCCTTCTTTGCCTTCTGAAAATAAGACTTTTTTTTTTTTTTTTTTATCAATATTTCACAAGTGCCTCAAGAGAAACCCTGGAGGTGAATTGCCTGCCAGCTAATGGATGGAGATGGAGATGGGATTCGGACTTTCAAAACAAACATGGAGAATGGGGCCTCGTGAACAAGAGCCTGCGCGCACACACACACACACACACACACACACACACACACACCCACACCCAAGAGCCCCGATGTGCTGTGACCTTGATCCACCGCAAGAGGGATGTTTTGATTGGCCAACCGAGATCTGTGATGGCCTCCAAAACACCCTTGATGCTAAGGGAGAGAGTTGTCAAGAGCACAGAGGTATGTTTTATTTATAGTCGTATATATAGTATTCACAGTGAAGGAGAACACCAATGTCTATGACAAGCTCCCAGTTGATGTCCTCTCCCTTCAAAGTCGTCGCTAAAACTGATGGACTGGTACGGACGTACACCAAAGAGGGGAGATGAGCTTTTTTTCCAGTCCAGCGGTGGTTTAATAGAAAGTGTACACCCATCAAGTAAAAGCCATTTCCTGAATGTTTTACGTAGCTTAAAATCCCCAATAGATGTAGTTAAGCTTCACCTTCCCTCTTTGTAAGACAAATGTGCTTTTTAAGAAAGAACAGCAAGTACTTGTTTCCTGGAAATAACCACTTACATGTCGTTATATCAGTTTTAATGTGAATATTTGTGCCTTATCGTGGTAGTTGAGGATGAAATTGACAGAGATTAACAGCTGCCCTTCCTGCTGTTCTATGCCTTTCTATCAGATGCCCTAAGTAGCAGACATCCAGAGGCACCAATTAACCTTCTGGCAGGGATCACTCCGAGATACCCGCACGCCTAACTCTGCTTCTCACACCATTTTATAAGTGTAGCTTTGCCAGCTCATGGTCTAACCACAGCACACTGCTGCCATGCCAAGCTGTATTACTCCCTAATACAAGATCAGATGCAAAGACAACACTGTGACGACAGACAAAGGGGTCATTATATCATGAGAAACTAGTTTTTCAGGATTTGCAGGGAGGATCTGTCGATATGCTCCATAAAACATCATTGTTCAAAGTCTAAGATTTGGTGAGTCATTGTGTAAACCCAAAGTGAAGAACAGCAGGCACGTTCTCAGCCACTTTCTTTTTTTTTTTTTTACAACTTGAAAAAAGAAAAAAAGGAAATGCCTGCTTTGAAAACGTTGTCTCTGAGGCCGAGCAAGGCAACTCCCGGCATAACTAGCCTTACAAAACAAGAGGCTGGCATGCCTTGCCTGAGATTTAGCATGTCATAAACTGCTGTAAAGCCTCCAATCTGTGTCACTACAAATTTATATCTTCAGACAGAGATATGCAAAGGTCAAAAAACCTGAGGTGTCCATCATAAATCAGGCAGTTGAAGTGTTTATAACCTTTATCCGTTAGAACAGACTCTTGGCATAGCGAGGCCTGGATTTACTGAAGCAGCAGCCTGTTTCTGAGCCAAAAGCTTTTTTCCTACATCGAGAGAAACCAGCTAACTGCATAGGAAATAGTAGATTACATTTACTGCTACATTCATGGCAGCGTGCTGTCCAACTGGATTGCTGCTGAAGGCTTACATGACAATATATTTACAACTCAACTTTAAGCATTAGTATCTTCAGAGAGTACAATCCCTTTCTTCTCCCCCCATGTGAGTGAGTCTGTTCAGAACGTGTCAATCACTTAGAAATGTGTGTGCCAGATGTAAAGAGGCATTCTGTTTCCAGTGTTAACGTGCCAGCAGAAACTTTTGTAAATTTGAGAACATCAACATTTATCCCTCGGAAGGTCAACATTTCCTTCATTAATCTGACAAGCCACAGAGACTTAGCAGCCTGAGGAGCTTAGCTAATGGACAGCTGCAATACCCAGCGCAGGACTTTGTGAGTATCCGAGGTAACACTATCTTCAGAGAAGATTGGGTAATTCATAGGTGCCAGTGACAGGTCTGCACGTCTGTGCCACTTTCCCCAGCGCTCTCCGGTTGTCTCAAGCTACAGTTTTTGCTGCTCGCAAATCAATATCTCTTTTTACTTCTCATTGATTGCCTAGTGGTGGGACCAACCTAAGCAGGACTGTTATGACATTTCTAGATTTCCCCCTGTCCTTGGAACAATCAATTACACGCGCATGGCAATCAAAACCTCTTTGCAAAATGAACCTGCTCCATGACATTTTCATCTCCCGGATTTATGCCATGTAGAGGGAAAAAAAGAGGAGGAAAAAAAAAATAAAAAGGAGGCCCTGCTGGAGAGGCAGAGAACACGCTAACAACGCAGGTCAGGATCACTGAACAATCTGCAGGCTGTCTCGGTAACTATCATCTGCTTCTCCTTCCTGTTTTCACTCACATGTAAGCAATGTGCCCAATTAATTGTGTCTGTACATTTAAAAAAAAAAAAAACACTTAGTCACCGCGCTCATCTGCTGTTATAAATAGGTGTGAAATGTCACTCAAAAAGTACTCGGTGTACAAAACATAATTCCAAAGTTGTGAAGCTCTTTTGTGCCTGCAATGCTGGAAACAGGGTGTTGTGTTTATGAAAGTCACCACCAAGTGATTTTCTTCAGTGAGCTATCATTAGAACGAGACACACACATGTCACAGGGTTTAATATTTGACAGTGATATCTGACTAACTCGGTGAGCAGTGCACGTCAAGATCAAATAGATACATTGTCAGACATCCTGATGATAGTCTTGATGACACATCTGAAGTTAAGTCTGAACTGAATCACATGAGAAATGGCGAAGAGCTAATTCTGAGCCCCGGAGCCATCTGTAAAGATCTGTAAACACCTCTCTCTTCATTGTTCCCTGTCAGGAAACAGTCTCCCCGAGCCCAAGGACACTGCAGAGTAAAGAGAGAACAATCACATCCAGGCTGCTCCCTCTTGATGAAATTTATATGGAGGTTAATTGATATCAGAGAGTAAAATAGTTTTAGACTTGCTTTTAAACAGGAATGTGTCATTAGTTCCTATTTGACCCATTATTTCATTCCACCTCTTTAAAATGACTCCAATGATGCCTTTAACAGAGTTCAAAACCGTGCAGACACACTGTTTCTGAGTCTATGTCGTGTTGTATTTTGCACTCAGTAGTTATTAACAGCGACGGGTACACATTCTGGTAACATTAAAAAAGAAAAATCTATAGATTAGCGATGAAAAGTGGTTTTAAAAGCTGCCATGAACCCCCACAAAGTGGTATTGTTGCATCTTTCTGAGGCTTTGACTGCAAAACCAAGAGACGGAAACACTCATGTTAATTTTTGTATGCATGACGGAGATGTTACTTAAAGCGCATTACTTACTTCACTAAACACAGGCTATTCATGCAGATAAATGCCTTGCTTTCATACACCCTCAACTTTAATATTTAATGGTCTAATATAATCAAATAAAAACCCGCAGCTCAAAAAAGACACGGACAACTCGAGGACAGATTGTGAACACAGCAAACGGCACAATGTGTTCAGATGGACCCAGAGCCAGATTAATATGATAGGATCGCAAATATGACACCATATCCTGCCATCTGGCTGTTCATTTGGGCAAAAATGATCACAATAATTATGGCAATTAATCAAAAATGTTTTCACAACCAACATTCTGTTAACTAAAAACACAGAGAACTTTGGAATGCACAATCAACACGCTAACAAACACAAAAAAATATCCGAAGGCAGTCTGAGCCACAGCCTGTGAGCCTGTTTAGTTTTGGTTTATGGTTCCATTTTTTTTTTTTTTTTATGTAATGATAGAAAAGTGGGGATTTCTAAAAGTCTGTCCGCTCATGTTGCACGGATGCTAATCATTACATTTACTGAGCCACATCAGATTGCCCTGCCTGAAGCTCCAGGAGCCCCCTTCCCCTCCGTGATGTCACCGAGCGATGCTGCTCCTTTTGATGCCTACTAGAAGCTTCTGCTCCGAGACGCATCAGTCGGCCCGCCGCCTAATTGGAAGTGAGCGGTGGGAGAGCATTGCAATCTGCACTCCAGCACCTAAGTCATCACTTTGAACGTGCCACAGCCGCCGCATCACATGCAGTTGCCTGGTGTTGCATCTCACCAAAGGGTCTCCTATCAGCGTCGGCAGGAAAAATTATACACGCGACGACATTCCCATCCTGTCTCATAGGCCTTTAGCAGAGCAGCAGCACAGAGCCAGGTAGATATTTGTCTGCTAATATTATTTTATACATGGAGGGAACAGATTTCTTAAAGGGCTGGTTCACCCAAATTGCAAAAGACATAAACTCAGTGGCCACTTAATGTAAAATCTGAAAACGACATTCAGCCGTAAATTCTACCTTTACAAAGGTAATTATGTTTCGACTGGCACTGTTAGAGATTTAACTGTATTCAATGCGGTTCTAATATTTCAATATATGTAACCTCAACCCCGGTAATACAATTTTGAGGTACTTCTACTTTACTTGAGTATTCCCATTTAACACTACTTTTCACCAAATAATGTACTTTTTATCTGGTAGCTGTAGCTACAAGTTACTTTTCACATTAAGATTAGATATACAACATTTGATCGATTAATCAAATATGATGCATTGTTAAAAGATAAGATTAAACTATACAGTAGCTGCTGCTGCGGCAGCTAAAATTAATTTCAACTCAACCAACTACAAAATTAAGGTGCCACTTACATGTAAATGCAGCAATAAAAACAACCCAATCATATAATAATATAACACTGACACTAAATCTTTAATTATGACTCATTATGGAGTAATTTTTAGTGCTGCTACGTGAGAGCGACCAGCTTGATTTTTGGGGCCGATACCGATATTAGGAAGTAAAAAATTCCAGTGTTGACATATTGTTTTTGCAATGATCCCTCAAATGTGGTTATCAAACACTTGGGACAAAGATGTGTGACTGAGGCAGGATCTTTTACAGTTTATTGTCTAAAACGACATCAGTGCACTGAAACTGTAAACTTCACTGGGACTTAAATGATAATAATTATTATAAATTATGTTGATGAAGGTTCTCAGTCATCCAGGTCATGGTAATTCAAATGCTATATCGTTGCTAGCACTTAGAATAACCCAAATCATCTTTTTCAGCATTACCATCTAAAAAAACGTTGATACGTCGATCACAATATATCTGTGATAGGCCAATATCGGCCAACACATGTATCAGTCAGGCTCTATCTGCTGCTTTTACTGACAGTAAGTAAGTGGTGTGAATTCTTCTTTCACCGCTGCAAATCTGGGAGCACCAAACAAAATTCCATTCTGTTGAGGAGGCAGCAGATATCTCAAAACCAGGGTAAATAAATCCTATCTGCATGGCTGGACACCACCTCAGACGAGTGAGAAAATGTGTGTGTTTTTTGTTTGTGATTTGGGTGAAAACCTCCTTGAAATTACTGCCCGCTGAATGAGCTGTATGTGCCGTTCTTGCATAAGCGGTTGAACATATACCGTGCACATCCTGACTGTCTCCTATTTGTCCTCTTCTGCTAACAAGGAAAGGTAAATATAAACAATTTGGCGAGCGCGTTGGATAACGTTACAACTGAAGAGGCTTAAAAGCCTCAGTGTAAATTTGTCAGATTATAGATGATCTTTTTCTGCCCCGACTGATACAAAAGTTCCAGTTGGCGGAGCAGAAGCAGGGCGGCTTCAGCTCCAGTGTATTTTCCACGAGCGGGAGGGGAGCAGCCTCGCGTCGCTCTGTCACTCGGTTTCTGAAGAGCCCGTGACACGGCTCTCCAGGAGCGACATGATGAGGTCTGATGGTTCCTTTCTGCAGAATAGCAGTTTACCCCTCATTCACCCTTATCAGAGAGTGAACCCATCATCTTACAGTGTGCCACTCAAACCGCTTCGCATATTGGAGCTGACCAGTCGAGCAAACAGGGCGGTACTAATAAAAGACCATCTTGCTTTGGTTCAAATTTCCCTGATTGAATGTCAGTCAGGAATGTTTGCGTGGCAGCAGGGAGGAAAGTGGGCCATCGTTTAAAGGACCACTGCCTTGCACACATAAGGCCTTTGTTCTAGTTTTATGAGATACTGAGTGAAAGGTATGATGGCCTGCGCTCGCCTGACGTGCTGTTTGTTTTTCATGCCCACGAGCCCCGACTAAATAAAGAGCTTTTCAATTCCAATTCAATCATTGTTGGGTGTTTTGTAAACATTTGCTTCATTGTATCTTTCTGTTTTATTTTGCATTTTGGCTGCGATATTAATTATTTTGAATATTAAATTGGCCGTTTATTTCGTTTGTGATCTCGTGCGTTGTTTCGCCTCGTGATTTAATATTAAAGTATCACAAAAGAAAGCCAGCGGCAAGTCACTCCTTCTCCTTCTCTGTGTCCCATTTTGTCTTCCCCTGAGATCAGCAGACGTATATACAGTACATACAGTCCCCGCATCATAAACTTTGCATGAACCCTAAACACTGGCCCTCCCAAACAACAACAGCCCTCCATCAAGGTCAGGCCTTGATGAATCTGATAGTGCAGCTGGAAGAGACTGTGTGTATTCTATTAAAACAATCTGCATTTCACTAAGTCTTCCCGCCCGCTCTGTCCCTGTATGGATCTTTCATTAGGTTCTGGATGGGCTCCAGCCAAAGCTTTCCTTGTACAAGCAGTTTTATGCAGTTTTCAGCAAAGGGAGGCATTTTTTTACATTCCAAGTTCATTAATAGTAGATTGCCACTTTTTCCCTTCATTAAATACAATGAGGCTACAGAGTGAATTTGCAGCTGAAGCGTGGTACTGTCAGTTTTCTAGTGGGACCAAAGGCTGCTTCATGGCAAGCATAAAGGGAGAGAAGCGAGCCCGCCAAACCTGGAGCTCTGTGGGACAAGACGAGCAACAGTAAGAGAGGCAGAAATGCTTCAAAAACAGCCCCTGCTCCCTCCTATTCACATTCATTTTAATGGCAAATTTGTTGTCAAGTGTCCTCCACAAAATGATTAGGGCCCGCTGTTTTCTGAAAAGTGCAAACTTCTAGATTTGCCTGGTGCGCATTGTCACTTTGACAGCCCATTCTGAGAACAATGGCTGCCCAAATAGTGAAATGTGTTGGCACCCAATAGTTGAAAGTTTCCCCTCAAAACAGGCTTTCTGCTGTTTGTGGGTATTCTGCTGTGTTGATATCTAGATGTTGATTAGAATGAAAAAGGAAGCCAGTGAATTGGGCTCCCCAGAGCAGGCACATCAACCATTGTAAGAGATTGACAGTCACTCCATTGAGCCAATTATTTCTGTTCATAAGACCTGTTTCTATAAAAACTGGTTAAAGACTACAGTCATTGTTAGAGTGTCTGAATTAAACTACTGGTAGGATTTACAGAACACCAGCAGCATTTAATGGCAGCACTGCCCACTTAGTGCCGCTTTTACTACATGGAATAATTACAGACATAATATTGTTTCCATTAACTGTTAAAGTTGAATAATTCTCAGAATTAACGCGTAACAGAAACAACGTGAACACACTCACAAACCTGCGCTTTAACCGTGTGTTCAATTTTTTGGGGGGGGCAAATTATCCTCACATCACCGACAATAAAAGATAGATAATAAAATCAGATGCTGCGCCCGCTATCGTGTGGGATATATGTTCATTAATATCGCACTGCAAACACATCAAAGCTGTTCAAATATTTCCACTGGAAAAGTCAGCGCAACAAAAATATTTTCTCTGTGCTATATCCTCATTTAGCCTACGAGTCAGCGGCGTGACATTTGTAAGGTGTTCAGCTGTAATGGAGGAGGAGTAGGTGCCGACTGCAAGACGAGTGCAGAGCCTTTTTATTCATTGCATGGGAGAAAGTGGTTAATTTATTGAAAAGAAGGTAGGCGGACGAAGCAGCGGAACGGAACTGATACCCTGCGTGGCTGTAGGTTGTGCACCGAGGGGGAGGAGAGAGGGGTGGGAGAGGAGGGTTGTGGGGGGGGGGGAGAGAAAAAAAGGAGGTTGAGGGAGGCGGAGACCAGAGCGACAGAGGAACGGTTAATGGAAATGAGTGACAGGCTTTCAGAATGATTTACAACGGGTGGCGCTGCGGCAGAGCCAGCGCTTGATGGATGATCCTGAAAGACGGAGACGAACCATAAATCATGTCTTTGAATCATTGACAGAGATAAAGGAGGGGGAGAAAAAGCAATGGCATTGACGTTCATTCTTCCAATAATGTACATTGACGAGTTACACTACGGAGCCTTAATTAAAAAGTGAACACGGGTCTTCTCCCTCTCTCAACTCCCCCCCACCTCCACCACCACCGCCCTCCTCCTCCTCCTCCTCCTCCTCCCCCCGCCGGCTCCTCCATCCCTCTCTTCTCTATTGCGATATCAATGGTAATTAAAGATGCAGTATCCCCGGCCCCTGTCCCATAGCCACTTCCTCCAGCTTCCCACAACAGCCAGATTAGATAAGTGCTCTGCTAAAAGATAATGTCACCCCTCAACAATATCAATGTGGGTCTGGCCCATTTGTTTCTACATCTGTAAACACACACACATAAACTGAGTTGAGCGGCAGGCGGAGAGAGAGAGAGAGAGAGAGAGAGAGGGAGAGGGTGGCTTTATTTCTTTAAAGGGAAACAACAAATAGTAGGGTGGCGCACACACGAATGGACAAAAACTAAACAGTCTTCAGTTACCGAGGTTACCGTGCTAGTTTTAACCTGTAAAGCAGAATTAAATATTTAGCATGAGAGGATTTTTTTTCCCCCCCTCGCTTGACTGAATAATAAAAAAAAACAAAAAAAACATGCCAGCGAATTATTCTTCCCACCTAAAAAATTGTGTTGTTCTGTCTTGAGTGCAGATGGCACTTTGATAAACAGGAGGAGCCCTGTAGGAGCAGGGAGCCCTGAATGAGTGGCATTCCACATCAGCTGAGCTCCCTTAAAGTGCACACAATAGAGCAATGAGGTGAAAGTAATCCTAAACATCTGTCTTATGTGTCCTACACGCACAGGCTGTTTGTTCAAGTTCTAGGAAAGACATTAGCAAAGAGGGGAGAGGGAGAAAGACGCGGAGAGAGAGAGAGGAGGATATATCAATTCATGCACTAGTTCTCCAAAGGGATTAAGCAGGGGCCTCTGTTGTCTGTCCTCTCGCTGCTCTGCTGGCAAACAAAATGGAGAAGACTGCCCTACTAACGCAAATACCCTCTTTCATGACATACTGTAGCGAGCATGTGTTTAAATGAATACTTAAAAACGGCAGTACAGTGCGTCGCCATGATTGTTTTTAATTATTCAAACTTTAGATTTTTTTATAACCCAGTTTGCGAGGCCGCTATAGGAAAAAAACTGCTTATAATAAAGCATTCTCTCCAGTGTTGCAAGAAAAAAGGACAAGTGATGGAAACGCAGCCAGGCCCGGTGCACCGTCCTGTTTGACGGCTGTGTCGGGAGACCGGGGGCAGTCGGTCGGTCAGCCCGCAGCGTATGGGGATATTCACCGACAGAAACTGAAAAGACACACAAAGCTGTCCCTCTCCCCGCTGTGAGAAGACATTTTGGCAAGCTAAAATGGAAATGAATACACAATGGTCATCTTGCATTGAAAAGCTATGGCAATAATATTGGTCAGGCATGAGGCTGCCCTGCCCAGTGTGAGTGTGTGTGTGTGTGTGTGTGTGTGTTCATGTGTGTGTGCATGTTTATGAATGATTCATGCTGCAACACAAAAGCTCACACTCGGGGCTTCACGCGATTCGAGAATCGTTTTCATTTGAAGACTTGAAGTTGTTAATATCATGTTTGATCGCATCCTTGCATCAAAACACAGTTTGATGGACAAGGGAAATAATTACTTGTCATTCATGTGTCTGAGGTTTCTCTGCTCTCCTCTTTTGTTGCTGTTAAACATGTTCCTCTGTTAAACACTTTCTCCTCGCCAAACTCCAAAACACTCTCTGAGTCAACTTTCAAGTCGCACTTTGGAATAAAAAAAAAAAAGAAAAAAGAAAGAAACAATTTTATTTGATTCAAAACGGAGAGAAAAAAAAGGGAATCCGTAGCCGTGAAAGTGACTGTTCAGCTGAATGAATCAAAGGGTTTGAGTGTAATGAACTTCTCGGAGTGTCTGTCATTAGTGGACAATAGCTCTCGTTGATCTTAAATGGTCTTAAAAGATGATCCATACAGTAATGAAGCCAGCTCTGCTGCTGGCCCGACGCCCGAAACAGGACATAATCAAAGTCACAGGGGATACACTGGAGCTACTGTTACCAGACAACATCCCTCCGCTTGCCCCTTTGTTTCCTCTTTTATTAAATTAAAAGCAAGAAAAATCTGTTTGTGGTTACATTGTAGATTCTGAATGCTAAATATTCAAATTCATAGCATGTGTTTCGGGGCCGTCAGCTGGGCCACAGAGCAGCAGGACGGCTCACAACCAACTGGGTCTTTTGGAAAAAGCAGCATGTAGTGTCCAAGGCCCACCCTCCTCCTGACTCTTCTGCCTGGACCACCCTGCTCGCTGTGTTACACTACATGACAGGACGATGCTGCTCAGTCCTTGGACCCATCGCATTGTTTTTCTTGGACCATGGTGAAAGCAAATAGCAGCTAAAGGGCCCCGGCGCTCGCAGTAAAAACCAAAAACCCGTGCAGTCATTCATCAAAGTCCAGACAACTCGCTACACCCCCACCACCAGCTACCAACCCCCCCTTAAGGCATGGCCATCTCCCCCCCACTCTGGGTTTTAACTAGGACTCCAAATAATTCCAGAAATGACAAATGATACTTATATCTCTGGCCTGTGCCGAATCAATAAGCATGCAGAACAACTATCCATCTTGAGAGGTATCGACAGACGCGGCTCGACATCGGCGGAGAAGCACTTGGTGGCTTTATTCAGGATTGGGATGGGAGGGAAGCAGGAGAAACAGTGCGCTCACTTTTAAATTACAATAAACCACCCAACACTGTCAACAATCAAAAGGCTTTACGGGAACTGCAGCATCCGGAGATATTTTCTTAATAAACAAACACAAAGAGGGCGGACACATCCTGCCGACTGACCATTTATGAAAATATGCACCGCATCACGAACTGAGACGGGGGTTATTTTGACAGTAGCACCTGCACATGTTTACATGGCAGTTGTGTGCTGGGTATGAGCTGATGGGTGGCGATATGGCCCCTCTCTGGTCCCCCGGCTGGATCGGAGCAGCTGACAGATAGCACTTCAGAGCAGCTTTAGCTGCAGCTCCCCTTGAGGGGCTGTGATTGATGACTCGCACTGCCACCTAGATCCATTTTCTCCTCCAATCTGACTCCTCACAGGTAGAGTGGAGTCCTGCACCCCCTCCTCCACCCCCCCCCACCACCTCCTCTCTCTCATCTTCCTTCAAATTCAAGTGGACTCATTTTCACAAAGCAGTTTACCAACAGAGCGACTTCAACAAAATCCACTTTGAACAAATTAAAAACAGAATCGCACAGAGAGAATAATCTGAACTAAACGCCTCGCAAAGCCATTTTGATCCTGAACATTAGCGATCGGAAAAGTTAAAGGAGAAAAAAAACAAACTATGAGATGTTTGCAGGCATCATGTCATTAGCAGGGAATATGTTAAGACCCAGGACCCCTGCAGGTCTGAAGGCATTTAAGAACAGTTAGCTTAGCCATCTGGTAGACAATTACACAGGAACAAACACACCGCCTCAGCAAATAAAGCTTGGCTCATCAATCACCAGAATGGCCAGAAGTTGGCCTGTTATTCCCTCTGATTTAATAACCCGATGAACTGCAGCGCTATCCACCACAAGTCTTCGAGTGGATCAACATCCCAGCATTATGAGAGAAGCTCAAAGTGTGAATAACACGCAGTAGCAAATTGCTTTTTTAATTTAACATTTACGATACATTTAATCAACTGTAGATGTTATAAAATATCTCTATGTGCTTAACCAAAGAACAAAACGAAAAAAAAAAAGAAGGAGTTGATTATGTCTTTAAAATTATGCTGTAATTTGTACCAGGCTGCCAATATAAATGGAAGTGAAAAAGAAGTGCAAGGTTAAAAGTAAAAACATTCAAAACATTCACTTTCCAGTTTCGAGTAGTTTACTTAATTAACATTTGCCCCACGCTTTTAATTGCAATCACACGTCCCCACGGGACCTGAATGTGGATTGTCTGGTAATTGCAGATGTTGATATGAGATGGTGACACAATGTCAAGTCTATTTCTAAAAATTACAGAACAAAAAGGAGGATGATCGGGAACGCACAGCCACCGCATGAACCACTAAACGAGGGGATTTTTTTATAAACTTAACACATTACAGTGAGGAAGTGGCGCTACGGCTTCACAGGCAGGGGATGAAACAGATCCCTGCGCATAAAATGGCTTAGACGCAGCCTAAATTTCACCTGGATGGAGGTCAGTCTTTGTCAGTTTCACCGGGGTGTTTTCTGAGCCAAGAACATATTCATCTGTGTTTCTGGGTTGTGGCCTGCGTGGCCTATGTGGAAGAAAAGAAGTAGGCCACCGCTGCGGTCTCCGATTCTCCTCTGTACACGCGTCACCTGCCAGCTCATGTGGCCCAGCTGAGATGTGAACAGGTCTGGCAAGAACCAAATGTTTTCATTTACCTCAGGGGCATCTACACTCTTCTTTAGCAGGCGGTGGCAGGCTAACATGTCAAGATACTGGCCCGGGACTCTGGGCCTCTGGGAGAGGTCACGCACTCAGAGCTTAGGTTCAGAAAACATCAAGATATAACTCACTGCAAGAGGGAAGGGCAGGCCAGACCTCTGCATGGCATACTGCTGCAGCCTCATAGCTAAATATTACCAAGTAGCATCAACATCACATGTGTTATTAATGCAGCCTTGCAGACAGACCAAAAGGTAGCTCTGGATCAGTCTGTTTCATAGCAGATTCCGACACCTTGAAACCTGAAAATGTGCTTCATTACACCTTTACGCTCAGATTTGAAGTGTGTTCACATTGTTTGATGGATCCACATTCGACTGGGCAGCAGGGGGTGGCGCTGCTTCTTAGGCTAACCTCAACACGTCTATTTCTAGCTGAGGACTTGCTGACAGCACATTTAACTTTGTGATCTGCACATGAGAGACAGCTAACAGTTGCTGACAGCTGAAACACGCCGAGCCCCATTTCCCTATACGGTACCTTATTGACTCTTTGCATTTGATGAGGACTTCAACCAACTTTCACATGAGAAAAAACAAAAAAGTCCGGTAGGTGGGTACAAAAAAAATTTCATAAAGAAACGGTTGATTTCCAGCCAGCTCATGGAAACCAGTAGTGTCTTTAGGGAGGCTCTGGCAGGGTGAGGGTGGGGGTGGGGGCAGCGTCTGTCTATAGAAGCCTGATTTATGATCTACTCAGTTTTGCATGTGTGTTCACAGGTTTCTGGGAGTTACACTCAATTAGAGCAGCAGGGGTTAGGAGTATGTTTTTGTGAGGATAAGTTAAAGCTTGACACGTTTATTTCTGCCAGTGCAGCTGAGGAGCCGGTGACAGCCTATCAAAAGTCGTTTTCTTTGATCACCCGACTCAAAGTGTGGGAAATAGTAACCGTCCCTGACAAGTGAAAAGAAAAATCCAAAGGAACACAAAATGTTTATAAAGCACAATCTTAAATACCAGTCAACATAACCGAGAGCAGAAAATAACTGTATGGTGAAGATGAAAATGTCATCACTTAGCAGGACAACAAGAAGCTGACAAATGCAGTGCTAATCAAATTTGTAAATTCAAATTAGCTTAAATATAATTCTTGCAAAGCATGACCAGGGAGCTCGAGTGAAACCAAAGACTGAGGAGCAACTTAATGGATTCAGCAGGACAAAATCCCCAATTACAAGTTAAATGCCATGTCCCTTCACAATTTATATAAAACTAGTAAATCTTATTTTTGAGACGTTTAATGATTGAGCCAGCCAGCGAAACAGGGAGAACAAAGTACCAGCGCAAGGAGTTACTCATATCCCTGTTGAAAAACTCCTCCGTTTAATGATTCACCACTAAGGAGAGTCCACACACTTCCAGAAGAATTCAAATCCCTTTTCCCACAGCCTCTTTCAGTCCGTATGATAAATGACACCCGTCATTCCGTCGTTGCCAAACAGCACAGAGGGGAATTGTACTGATATATGATTCACAAGAACAGGAAATAAACTCTGCCTTTCTCTGTAGCTCTCCCTCTTGCCAAGTAGGACGGACCTGGACAGTGTCAAGGCTCTCATGGTGGAGGCAGTGGGAAGGCTGACGGCGCTGAAACCCAAAAAGGGAATAGACAGTGGGTTTCCAAAATGAACTCTCCCCTTTCTCTCTCTCTCCCTCTCTCTCTCTCTCTCTCTCTCTCTCTCTGTCTTGGAGCTTCTGATGACTGATGAAAGGCGAAAGAGCCACCGCATTAAAATAACAGCGGCATCTATGGGAACGAGCTTAGGAGGATCAAAAAAATTAAACAGAGGGCACGCTAAAGTCTGCAATTATCAAACAGGGGGAAAAAAATATAGAATGAGCAACCTCCTTCTGCCCCCAATTACAATGCAGCAAGTGAGGCTAATTACTGCGCCTTGATTATTTCAGATTCTGAGTGAGTGAGAATGACAAAGACTTATAGAGATGGGGTGCAAGTTCAGATAAGGCTTGTTCACACAGACTCAACGTATGGAAACGAAACGCATGAAATATTGTTTGAATTGAAACACATTTGCATACGAAACACCTAATTCGACGCTCTCTGTTGCCTGGTCTGTTAATAGCCGCTGACGCAGTCGCGCTAAGTTCTTGTATCAGAAAGACAGACGGAGAAGGCACATCCTGCTGCTGTGCGGCTGCTCGCCTTCAGGCTAGTCCCTTCAGGCCAACGCTCAGCGGTAGGCCTCCCACTTGGGCTCAGAGCGCAGGGATGTGCCCAGGGCCAGGACCAGCAGCACTCAATCACCCAGACAGCGACATCCTTTCGCCATCACCATCAGAGAGGCCCCTTTGGGGTGGTGTGAGGGTGGTGGGTGGGTGGGGGGGTTGCTGGGGGAGATATTTATGAGCGGAGCGTTCACACACACGCCCATGCGGCTGCGATTCCGCTGATATACTGTCGACTGGACTGTGGGATGGAGCCATATAGTTCATCTCCTCCTCATTTTTAGCCCCTAAGCAGACCCCTGTAAGTGCTCCTCTGAGCTTTACAGGTTGGGTCTGATGCAGGAAGCAGACAGCGAACACGGCACCGCATTTAAATCTCGTACCCCAAATGTGAACGTGGATCTATAGACTTGGAAAAAAAGTGGTTATTGGATCTCATTATCAGTGATTGCTTTGTTTGGAAATGTGAGCCAAATGACCAAAACAAGTTGCATCAGGGAGAGGGGAATTAAAGGATGCACAAGCCGCAGTATTTTTTAGGATTATTCGTTACAAAAGGCACTTTGAGTCAAGCCCGACATGACGAGCAGCATATGTTTACCTAAGAGGTGTATTTTAATGCCTCTTTACCTTTGATTTCAGAGCAGAATAATTACAGAGGAAGCCATGTAAAACCCCGTGGCAGATTAGGGAAGTGAGTTGGAAATGGGTTCAAATTGTCGTTCTGAAGTAAAGAGGCTACTTTGCACCACAAGGGGTTTCTTTCCTCAGGCAGGCCAGGGGATTAAAAGAAGCCATAAAAGGTCTCTGTAATGGCATCAGTAATGTCTTGCTGCCATTAAAAACGGTGGGAAAAACATCTGCTTTGCATTTTTCACTCCCCTGCTACTCATTTGTCTTTCAAACTATTTTAGAGAGTGCCTTGGTTTCAGTGCGCTCAGAGTTTTTTTAGAGTAAGGTTATTTTACAGACTTACGATGAACGTTAGCCTTAAATCAGGATTGTATCTGCAAAACGCCAAAACTAGGACTAACTCGGGGTGGTCAAACATTGTGAAACAGTGCAAGTTCGTATACTTGTTGGGACTATTTTTTATCTTGAGTAAAATTTGAGTTTGACCCCTCAAACTGTAAATCTGCATCCAAACCTGCAGCATGTCAAAGAATTCCTTCATGGTGATATGTTTATTTTCTCTCTCTTTTGCCAAAGAATTTAAAACTATCTGTATTCACACCCAGATCGCCAAAAATACGAGCCCTCCGCGAATAAACTCCTTGATTGCTTTATGGCTTGCCCCCTAACCATTAGAGGTGCACTGTCCTTCCCTGGGCTTCTGGGAAGCTGAGGCCCTGCAGTAATCTTTTATCTGCTAACCCTTTAATAAACCATAGCCTGCTTCATTAGCTTCCCCTCACAGAGTGATTGATCGGTGCCAGTCACAGAAACCCCGGCCTCGCTCTGTCTACCTCTCCGCAACCAAACTAAATAAGGCACTTTTTTGTCAGCCAGCTACCACCCATCACACTATTAAAGGAGAGTATTCAGCGTGAGCCAAAGAGGGAGTGGCATCAGCCGTGGATGGCAATGCAACAGTGTTCCTTTTGTTCAAAGGCTGGGTCAAAATCAATTTATAGGATGCACTATACTGGGCTCAGTTTATTAGATTCTTATGGGTTCAGATTGAGTCTCGACACATGAAAGGGAAGAGAAGGAGAAAAAAAAAAGATTCAGAGAGATTTCAACAATGAGCTGTTCACATTACACTGACGAAAATACATTAAGAATGCAGCCTGACTGAGAAAAATTAGGTGGGATTAAAGGTGCAGCTTATAGACAGGATGACTCATTACTTTGCCTATTGCTTAACAAGTCTCCCATTATTATTAAATTACACTCACTGCGATTCTGTTTCTCTCATTTCGAGCGGTAGATGTAGATGGAAAAATCAACGAAAATCAGATCGGGTGGACCGAAAAAGTTTTGATAATGTCCTTAAATTACACGTTAGACCAGAGATTATAGTATTTAAGAAGTAAAAACAGTAATGAGACACCTTCGTAGCAACGCAAGAATATGCACTCTGATAATAATTCAGAGAAAATTACTCAGCTGATGAAAAAAACACACCATAAATGCTTATTGAGATACCCGGAGTACGAGATCCACTTGCAAGAAGACAAACAATGAGACCAAGTGAAGACACTAAACTTAATGTAAAACCAACGGGGAAGAAAAAAACATGCGAGATTATGATAAGAGTGGATAATACGGTATTACCGTAATAATGAAATATCATTTCCCTGTCCTCCATTAGGAGCTGTACTCTTTTCTCTTTAGTAATACCTACAGTATGTGTGTTGTGTGATCCTTCACTGCTCTACAGCGGAGGAATAGAGAGATACAGAGGGGAGAGGTGCTTGATGCTGCTCAGCTGCAGTGATAAAGTCAGTAATATCACTATCTCGCCCTCCTCTCCCAAGAATTGCTATAAACCTATTTCGAAAATTGCACCCATATATTCAGCGAAGACAGTTAGCTCATCCCGGCGACAGTGCAAACTTTTAGGCTGAATTATGTCAGTGTCATTCAGAGGGGTTTATCAAAGAGGGTCAATAACTCACAGACCCAAATCTGAGATAGGCCCGGCACCAGCGCCTCTCTCCCTTCTCTACTACAGGCAGCTGGTGTGCTGCCACGGAACAGCCTGCTGCTATTGCTCAGGACACAAGATGGTGCCCAGTCACACTACTACATGGCAACACTGGAAGCTGTGCAACTCCAGTACAAGCAGGCACAGGAACACGTTGTGAAAAACTGGATGAGTCACCGAAAAACACCATCCTAAGAGTCAAAAACTAACTTTGACAGTCTGGGGCCGATTCTTCCCATCAGTCATCAATCTGCTGATGGTGTTTCTCGACTTACTGATTGATCTTTTTGTCAATAAAATGTCAGAAAAGAAAGAAAAATGCCCATCATAATTTCCCAAAGTTAACATATTCAGATGTGTGGTTTTATCCAGTGTTTATGCAAACTGTCTTGTGGAATGGCACACCGCACTGTGACGAGCTAGCCTTCTTCTAGTGAAGTAATAACTAGTAACATTTCCTGGAACAAATTATATGATGGGAACTCCTCTGCTGTTGATGTTACTCTGCCTGGCTCAAGCTACCAAACAATATCAGAGACATTAAAAATAAATGGAGTTGGCTTCAAAAGTCAATCAAACAAATATTAAATAGGCCATGATACATGTTAAAGCCCGACCGATACTGATTTAGGGGCCCCGATGCCGATATCAAAGACATATTGACTGAAAATAGGTTACAAAACACTTGTGATCAGGGCTGTCACATTTTCATTACACAATTATTGTGTGAAAAAGTATTCACGATAACGATATCATCGCAACATCTACGTAATCCCACACTGTTGAGATAATACTTTTTTGGGTGCAGGTGGTGTCTCGCTTTTATCTTTCACGTCTGACATGATTATAGATGATGGTAGTAGCCACACACTGAGGTAGTAACTAGCTAATTAGTTACTCCAGTTAGTTACTTCTTCTGTTTTATGGCCGGCAGCAATCAGCATTAAGTGCATTACTGCTACCTACTATGACAAATCAAGAACAAAAGGAAATGATTTAAGAGGAGCTGGATTATTGACATGATATTATCACATCTGTATTATTGACATGACATCAGTATTTCCTCTTGAAATATGATGATTATCATCAATATTGGTATAAAGATAATGTAATGGAGGCAGGCTAACAGTTTAACAATACACTGTTTTTATTGTTATGTACTCATAATGACATCCGTGCACCAAAACACAGACTTTATTCATGTAAATAACTTTAAATTAAAATTGTGTTTTTAGCACATTTACTAGAACCCTATAAAACACATACAGTACATACTACTATATACTATATATGACACCATTTCTAAATTACCCCAAGCATCTTTTTCATGCAAAGTTTTCGTATTGGCGCATATCAGACAACAAATATACCAATGCCGACATGTCTTTGATCAAATAAAACCTGCCAACGTATATATCGGTCAGGCTCTAACAGATAGATTATTGAAGTGCAACAGAGGTGCTGTTGCTTTTTTGTTTTTGTGTGTTTTTGACAGTTTTGGTTTGTGTTCATTATGGGTTATTGTTGCTTGTGCTATCATTTTGTTGGTTGTTTTCTGTGTGGAGTTATTTCATAGATAACTATGCAATTTTAATTTGTACTTACAGTGACTGTTATGTTAATTAGGACCCCAGGAAGACTAGCAACCACTTTGTGGAAGCTAAATAAAGAATGAAGGATATCTGACCTACAGTCCAAATCCAAAACAAAAAAAGTTAATTATAATAAATAATAAACAAAACCATCAAAGAGTCACATCTGAAAACTGAAATTTTGTTTTAGTTATCAAAATAGTTGCTAATTAATTTTCTGTCAGCTAGTTAAGTGATTGTTTCAGCTCCATTTCAACACCATCCTTTGGAGTCAGATTCATAATATACTAAATGCAAAATGCCAGCGTCTCTGTTCTCTGCTTCTCTTTATAAATAGTCTGTGTGGCATGTGTCTTTTGTTTTCACATGAAGTGACGATGTCTGTCTTTCTTAACAACCACTATGATTCAGTGCTGACAAACACTGCGGATCAGACAGACATTTCTCAGTTTCTAAAAGCGACCTTGTGTTTTTAGCACATTTACTAGAACCCTATAGGCTTTATCGCCACTCTTCGGAAAACAAAAAAAAAAAAAAAAAATGCATGATGCCATTCTGCACCATCTTAGGCTCAAAACACATTTCACCCTGACACTTATCTGCAATTAGCCATGTTAGATGTTTGTCATGTGCAAACACTTTGCAGAATTTGACATTCATTTGATTCTAATGGGCTTTTCAGTGGGGCTTTTTTTTTTTTTTTTTTGCCTGTAGGACGTTGCAGTACAAACGCATGACTGTTCACAAAAATACATTTGTCATTTGGGACAGACTAAATTGCTATCATTTATTGTTAAAACAGACACTTTGTATTTTCCTCAGCAGGTCAGACTGGATTCGAGTTTTCCTTTAAATCTTAAGCGTTTCGGTGGGACCTTTGCCCCTGCTTTGTCTATAGTCTGAGGGGTGATATCACCTACAGCTGTTTACAATTAGCTCAACTGTTTCCCGTAGCGGTGCTTAAGTTTTACTCACCTCTTTAAAAATCTGTATTTCCAGATGGCCTAACATTGAAGCGCCTTTATACACCGTATGAGCCCAACGCAACTCAACCTGCACAGCCCACAACAAGAATTTCATTAATTTTAAAACAGAGTCATGGAAAAAGTTAGTGGACTTGATTTGGTTTAGCGAAGAGATGGCCAGCTTACATCAGAAATTCTGACTAAAGCTCAGCTTCTACGGTTACAAGAACTGTATTAATTTTCAGGTTGTGGAATGTGTTGAGGAAATTGCATTACATAAATGCACAGGTGACATGGTGTCAACCAAAATACAACCTCTGGCTACGCTGAGAGACGCACCGGCTGCTTTGAACAAACTACTTTGCTGCGTCGGTCAGCAGGAAAAGTGAGTTTGGGTCAGAGTGATACGTGCCCACACACACTCTGTGGAGAGTTAAAGCTGCACTACAAAAGAAACGGAGGTCTATCAGACACCCACAGCCGTGAGCTATTTTGCATCTTGCAGGCCTCAGATGACAGACAGTTGCATGAGTATCCACATGCTTACTGTACAGAAGGATAATTCTGTTATCATATGTGGCCCAGATTTGGAGCCTAACAATACAGACTTAGTTCTGAGCTCTATAAACCCACTGGTGAAAACTATCAAGTGCCATTTTTGAGAGTGAGCTGTCACTACAAGAGAGAGAACAAGTGGAGCAAGCATCTGATATAAAGTTGTCCAAACCGAAAACCACTTCAGAGTGTTTTCATATTTCAACCTTCACATTTTGGACCGAAAAACAGACTGAAAATCCTCCAGACAGATTAATAACTTTAAGTCATTAAGTCATTATTTTGCAACTAGCTGAATTTTCATGCTTAGTAAAAACCTCTTTAGAACTGTAATCTTTTATTTGCAACAAAGAATCTCACTTATTTCCAGAAAATTGTAGTTGTGTAATAACTGCTCATGTGGTTCAGTTTTAAATAAGCACAAACAGTTACATGAGCGGTGCGTTCTAGGTATGGCACTGTGAGTATAAACCCCCCATGAATGGCGTGTCATGAATAATGATCAGTGCGGGATGCTTGCAAACCATATACATGCTCTGGTGTATACGCCTGAAGGGCAGGAGTGCATTCCAGCGAGTGGAGCGACACCGCTCTTTATCCAGCCAGAGGTGGAGATGATCCTCTCTCACAGTGGGGCCTTCCCTTTGTGTACATGTGTGTTTAGGGTTGTCTCGGCAACCTAAAGCCCGCTCCCTCATTGGGCCGGGCCGCCCCGCCCTGAGCGCTCTTGTGCGTAGAGGAGGGCAGGATCCTGCTCGTGGAGCTAATAGTCTACCTGAGGTTTGGTTAAGTAGGCGCATGTGTGTGTTGAGTATATATGGCGTCATCAAAGCATGCCAATAATTACAGAGCTGGGTTATTACTGTATGTGACTGTTATTTTCATTAGCATTCATTTCCCGTCTCCGGTAAGAGTAAATACCCACCCACTAGTTTAATCACAGGTTCATTTCAAACCAATGCAGTTATCTCCATGATATCATCAAGCCCTCATAACTTGAATGAGATATTTATTTTACGAGAAGCAGACCGTGTGGAGTAAATACGGACAATAGTGAAACTTGAGTAATTCAACAAAGAGCCAGTTTTAAGACTAAAGGATTACTGTGCAATGATCCACAGAAAGATCCTGACACTACTGTACTGTATAATCATTATAATAACCCCGGGCCTCTCTCTTTTTACTTTTGGACATGGCATGATACTAATAACATGGAACTGGTCATGTCCAAATGGGAGCGTGTTTGCAGGTCTTTGCAGATTTACGTTGCATTGAAATGCAGGCAACCTTGGCAGGAAATAAGAGATGGGAAAAAAGCCAGCCTTTCATCATTTTCCCCAAATCAGTGGAGGAAATGAATATGGATGCCCTCAGGCGTGAGGGGAAGGAAATTCAGGGGCTGATGAGGTCCCTAAAGGATGCGTCTGGACAGTACCGGAACTTTTCAGCTGGGTCGCTGCCAGAGTGCGAGGGCTGCCACGGAGCATGTAGGAAACACATGCAAACATAAAGGCACTCACACATACAAACACACAAACAATTGCAACGGCATGTGCACACAGTGACTGATTAGCTGACAGGATCACAACCCCTTTTCCTTTTCATTCCAACTTACAGGAATGAGGGGAGAAAGCAGAAAAGAATGACGGATAGCAGGGACTCAAAGTTTAAATTGGACTGATATGAAAGTAATCTAGGTGTGTTTAAAGGGAACAAAGCAAATGTTCCTGAATCGTGTGGATAAATTCTGACTTAAAGAGGAACATGTCCATGTGGCTTTAATTCTTATGTTTCAACAGGACAACCAAAAGCACCCTCATGAAACCGCACAGACATACTCATACAGAAACTTCTTCAACTTCTACTAAGCCACCCCCCGTCACAAGTCTCAGAAAGAAGAACTAAATCGTTATCACACACTGCAAGGAGTTGCACGGCACAGACGGCAGCTGCTTGCTTCACTGTGGCATAAGAGGATGTGGCAGACGAGGCACAAGTGAAAGAAAAACTGGTCAGATACACCGAGCCAGCAGTCGAGGATCAACAGCGAGGCCAGAGTCGCAGTGCCCCCCTGGAAGTTGGGTGCAACGGATTCACCACATCAACAACTAATTCACTGAGGGAGTGAGGAATTCCTGGTTAGGGATTATAGCAGGCTTCAAAGGAGGCTATTCAAGGCTGCAAAAAGAGCAGCAGCTCTGAATAGAGAGAAACAAACCACATTCCGAAAGGTGGAAGTGCATATCAAGACACATGAAGTGGATTGTGATAACTGATTTAACTGTTTTACATTGTTGAGCTTACTTTTTGTGCTGATTTAATGATGTTTTGGCCCACAAGGTCGGCTGTCCCATTATCCTGTTGTTGGAGACCAGCAGTGAGATTAGAAGTAATTTGGTGCAATGTTCAGGGTTTGAGCCAGAGCACGCCATTGTGACAATGACCTGTCTACTGCAACCTCCCTGCACCCAACTGCCCTCCATTAAATCACAGGCAGAGCTGTAAGCAGGCTTCTCATTTTTAGAGGTTACAACTTTTATTTCATGCGTTTTAGTGATCCAGTAAACTGGTGTGCACGTGCGGCAAAAAGTAAGCTTGTTAGAGAAATGACACTCTGTGAGTTTGCAATGATTGCGGTTTTTGTTTGCAAGTATTTAAATATGCAACCTTTTGGGTCATATATTGGCAGAAATTGAATATAATGTTCCTAATTATGGTTTCATTAGAGTTTAATCACCTGAAACTAAGAATTGTCGTGTTTTTGCTACCTCAGAATGAGCCCTTCATATCTACAGAGGGAGCAGGTACTCTTCCACACAGTCTGCCATGTTGACAGTACACTGTAAAATCTGACAAAGCTATTTTTCTTTAAAATAAATCAAGGAAACCCATTACCTCAAAATTACCAAGTAAAATACACTAATCATTTTAAGTTGTTTAAACCTTTGAGCTTGTACAACTTAAATAGTCTACTTAACTCGGTCATTCTGATGTAATTGGTTTCCTTGGTTTGTTTTTTTAAAGTAAAGTCAACTTTTAAAATTTACAGTGAAGCCAAGAACGGCTAAACCGAGCACTGGCTCTTGAGAGGGCTTTTTTTGTTGTTGCATTTTTAGTAGCCACTGTAGGCTCTCCTACATGCTTGAAAGGGGAGGGGTGTTCAGTTGTTTACCTCACCGCTAGATGCCACTAAATCCTACACACTGGTTCTTTAAAATCTTAATCGCGTTAATCAGGATCACAAGACTCGAGGAGTTGAGCAGCAGCTTGTGTTGTCAGTCTGATTAATTCTAACGTTAGCTGACGTTAGCTCAGCAGCTAAAGTGCAGGGAGATAGCTGTCAACGCGATCAGGTTTGATGACGTCTGATGTGTTCAGCTTTGTCAGACGTGACTGAACAACACTTTGTCAACAACAGTCAAAACATCATATATGTTTTAATGTAATGATTTGAGTAATTTTAAAAACAAAGTATTTTTAGATATCATAATCAAGTAGCTAGTAAATGCTAGCTGGAGTAAATTTGTCACAGCCACATTAAAACATAATGGTGAACTACTTTATTGATCACTACGGCTGCAACAATTAATCAATTAATAGATAGAAAGAAAATTAACTGCCAACTTTTCTGATAACCGATTTGTTTTTTGTCAGTTTTCAAGCAAAAATGTCAAAAGTGTGCTTGTTCCAGCTTCTTAAATGAAGCTTTTCTTTGTCATTTGTGATGGTAAATGAAGACTCTTGGGGTTTTGGGAGTGTTGGTTGGACAAAAGAAGTAGTTTTAAGATGTCACTTTGGGCTCTGGGTAATTGTGAGCATTTCTAACAATATAGACAAAACAATTAATGAATAAATCGTGTAATCGATAATGAAAATAACTGTTAGCTGCAGCCCTGTTTGTTGCCCTATTTTTCATCCTTAAATTGTTATAAGTTCCTAAAAAATCCTAATTTTTAAATGGTTGTAGAGACAAAAACATTCGTATATATGTCTATTCTAACATGCTTCACCCTCTCTCTCTAATCCTGGCTCCAACACTAAATATCAAAACATTAGATTTAGAGTAGGTGCGGCAGAGATGAGTGCACTCTGAGTTTAAAGCAGGTAAGATCAGAGATGTTTTATATGCAGATATGATTCAACCACAACCACAAACCAGACTCCATATGAGAGTGATGATGGAGCAGATTATACTCGTGTTATTTCCAGATCCATCACTGACCAGCCGCTGCTCCTGCGCAGGTCACTCTGTGTTAAAGTCAGGGCCTTTGGCTAAAGCAATGATCTGTGTGTGACCTCTGTTACATTTTAGGGATGAGTGGGCCCCAGGCGACAGTTACCAGGGATACACTACAGCACAGAGAGGACATGTCAGTCACTAACAGAGCGGGTGAGACACAGAGCTGGAGGGACAGGTAGATATTCAGACAGAATAAGAGCCAGAAGTAACGAGAACGAGTTCTGACAGAAGGACAAATGGCCATGCAGAGAGAGGCAGATGCAAAATATTCAATATGGTTTTCTATTTGTTAATTTCAAATTTCTGCATAGGAAGTTGGGAGATCTGAAAATAATATATCAAATGTTTCCAGCTTTTTTTTTTTTTAGACTTTCTATGAGTGCCGTGAGTACAATGAGACAGGCATGAAGACAGGCAGAAAGAGGCGACTTCGCCAGACAAAGTGTCTTTAGGGTTCCCAATAGACTCTGTTTCACCAGACTGAATAGCTTTGCTGACTGCCACAACACTGACCTCCTACTGACACAGAGAAAATGACCACTTTCTACAACTTTAAAATGGCCTGGGGGGGAGCACGAGATACCAGTACTGAAAATACAACAGACAATTGCTGACTCAATGTTTGTCAGGATATGGGAAGGAGGAAAATGTGTCCTTGACAACTTAAACGGTTTTGGATTGAACACGACTTATTTTGACAGTTCTATATCAATGACTTTTTTCGCAGGCAGACACACACACTTGAAGACAAAAACATATTCTTCAAAGGACTGTAGTGAAAAACAAGCGAGAAGAGAGGATGAAAAGAATAACCTTGTCACATCTGATGTGCACTCGTGAGGATGACCAGGTCCAACCGGGTTTCCTGTGACGTGTACACCTGTATTCTTATTATCAGCCTAATGAAAAACAGCAGTAACACAACACCATTATTTTCTACCCTCCCTGAGGTGCAATGCAGGCCTATTAGATCCCTCAGCTGATCCATCTACACACATACTTGGCCTCACAGACTAAAAGCCATAAAATACGACTGTAACATATTGTACTATTATAGTTTGCTTTTAGAGGCCTCCCTGTCACTCAGTTAATCTTAAGAATGCTGTTCTGGTTTACAAGTAACAGCTGAAAATCAAGCCCAGAAACACGTCTCCTTGTCTTGATAGGCAGGATGACTTATGGCTGGCCTGGCTAGCAACCTCTTGAATGTCTGGGCTGAGATATATGACGAACAGGCAAATGTGGGAGGACATGGAGTCCCTGAAATTCTTTTAAAGAGGGGGAGGGTGATGAATCTGCATCTGCTCCTCACAGTACAGCAAATGTCGACATACTGTAAATATCATCAGTGAGGTCATGGGTATCATTATGTGTTTGGTAGACGTGCACAGCCTTGAAAACATGAAAATAAAAAGTGAACACACTTCCCGGTTGGCGTTTATTGAAGCTAAATCCCATATGCCGGCAGTGTTTCGAGAAGGTTGTTGCCAGCTGGACGAACCATACTGAAAGCCTGACTTGCTCAATCAGTTGTGGGCTTAGCATCATGAAATCTGGGTGATGATGACATCACCCCGCGCCCACGTGAACCGTTTGTGTGCCGTGTCGGTGCAGCTCCTCTCCTGGCAGTCTTTGGCATGATGTTTGCTCTCAGTCAGACACAGTTGGACCATAATTAGACATGCTGCTTCCTGTACAAAGACCTCCCTGTGTAATATTAATCATGTGAGGATAAAGTTGTAAATCCATCCTCCGCGGAAATTCCCCCTCTTTCATGTATTCTCAAAATGGAGAGAAGGGCTCTTTCTGTTACGGCAGTTTAATCAGATGTCAGCAAAGCGAGAAGCTACACGGGCCTGGAGATCTGCGAGTGATAAGGATTTTTACGTAGCTTTTTCTCCGAGGCTGTCACAGAAAACAAAACAAAATTGTAGAATAAACGCCTCGTGATTGTAGGCCTCCGTCAGGTTGCAGTCTACATCCATGTCAGTCCTGACTCATTTCATACATGTAGTCATAGTGGGGCCCGCCTTAAGGTTTGGGCCAGATGCTTGTAGTGGAAAAAAAATGTACAAATGAACTTTAGAAAATCATAATAATGTTTATATTGGGTTGTTTTTTGTGAGGTATAAATGCTCTTTAAAAATGAGTGACTCTTTGTGCAGGGAATCAGTCAATTAAGGTATCTTGGGATCCTTAAAATGCCATCAGTTTTCAGTTTTGGTCCTCCGAGATAAAAGGTTTAGGGCGCCCGAGCTTTGAAGAAATCTAATAAAAGGTATGAAGTGTATTTTTTGGTGAAGTGGAACATTATTTTTTACAGAGGAGTACAGAGGACTGATAGAGAGCTCCGTCACATGGTGCAACCATGATCATCTGAAGATCAATATCAGCAGAACCAGTGAGCTTGTGGTGGGCTACCGGAGGAAAAGGAGGCCAGGGAGAGCAAGGGGAAAAGGGAACTGATCAACTGCTGAAAAAAATGTTTCTATTTTAGCTCTAATGCAGCATGTAATCTGCAAAGTAACTAAAGTTATCAAGAGTGAGAGTAAAAAGTACAATATTTGCCTCTCAAATGTTGTGGAGAGGAAATATGAAGCAGCAGATAATGGAAATATTCTACTACCTCAAAACTATACTGAAGTACAGTTCTTGAGGAAATGTACTTAGTTACAATCCATCACTGGACCTGATACAAGTACCTCGTTGGACTCACAACAGTCAAGCCCTCTTCAGGAAGGGACAGAGCGGACTGTTTCTCCCATTCTGCTTGTTATAAGGACTTGTTTCCCCTTCGGGTCAAGGGTCTCAGGATAGAGGATGTCATTTGCTGTACAGATTATGAAGCCCCATCAAGCGAATCTGTCATTTGTGATACAGGGATATACAATACAATTGATTTGTTTTGTTTTCTATTAGCGTGTAAGAGTCTGACAGAGCACAAAGTTGTAGCCATGACAGTAGACAAAGCTTCTCGATGCTTCAGGCACATCTTCAGCCCTGAAGATCTACACACAGTCGGCACAGTTTTGGGCACCCGAGACTCGTGTCAACATTTCAGTCATCTGACCAAATGTGGAATATGGTCACAATCTCCCCTTCTGTTCCTGAGTTACGGCGTTGAATAAAGTGTTTTTGTGGAACATTATGATGTCACAGTGAAGTTGACCTATGACCTTTTGGATATAAAATACCAATCAATTCATCATTTTATCATGTCAAACACATTTGTGTGAAATTTTGTCATTATTAGAATCCATGCCCTTGACCTTTGTCGACCAAAATCTAATCAGTTCATCCTCGAGTCCAAGTGGACTTCAGTACCAAATTTGGAGAAATTCCCTGAAGGCATTCTTGAGTTACAGAGTTTACAAGACTGGGAAGGACGAGAAAATCAGATCATTAGAATAACTTGAGTATCTGCCACGAGCTCTGATGACATGATCTCCATTGTGAGCACTGGGTTTCTATGACAATAAGAGAGAAATACTGTTAGTAGATTTCGTGGGGGTATTTAGTGAAATTAGTTCATCTTCATGGAATATCATGGCACATAAAATGCTGCAGAATAATATTTTTGGTTTCCCAGCATTCATTTTCTTCTCTAAATTAGACCATTCGTCATGCGCTCGTTACAAAGACAGTCAATTTTGAACCAATTCCAATTGCCTCTAATTTTTAACTGAAATAATACAAGATGCACATTTTTCATCTGCCTGACATCCATTGACTTTATTATTGTCTGGAAATGCCAGACTGTGGCTGAATAAACACAAAGAAAAGTCAACATAATTCACATTTTTAGATGAAGTATATTCTTAGGTGTAACACTCTCCAAGTAATCAAAATCAAAGCTGCTTTTTTAATACACTTTTTCATTTATTGTTTGAAAAGTTGTTTATTTCAGGCGCGAGCAATCGCAACAAATTGACGCAAGGTCGGTCTGCAGTTAACACGACCAATAAGACTGATCATTTTAAGTAGCTCGTAAGTGCGGACAGACCGAGCCATAGGCTACAACACTGACATGTTGTGTGCTTCTGCTTAATCAAGTTGTAAGTACAACCGAATTATTCTACATTCATCAAGGACACCTAAGCTGTCACTGCTGTTTAATGAGTATCAATTAAGCTGTTTCAACAGACTAGCTCAGCACATACTGGAGACACAAACAGGCAGGCACAGCCCTGAGGAGCAGGCTCTAGCACAACGCGCCGCAGAGTCTCAGAGGTAGTTTAGGTACAGGATTAGGGTTAAAACAAAGCACATGTTCGGCATTTTTATTCAGATGACTATTAAAGGATGCCTTTTAGTTTATAACACATAACATAAACGCAAGCTTATAACCGTTTTTGTATGATTAGATGTTAGACTGCTCTTTGTTTTATAGCAGTTCTTACATTTCTTTTGTTTTTAAGTCTTTTCTTGAAATTGATCTATTTGTGGCTTTTTGTTTTTTGCATGTTTGAAGTCATTTTAAATGGAATCACGAACAATACTGTCGAATTTAGTCATATTCTCATACTCTAGTGTATTTGACCAAATAGAAAAACAGTCAATGTGAAGTATTTGATCATTTAAATTGTGTTTGCACACATTTGCTTCTGTAGATTCATAATTTGTAAACACATTACTGCGATCAGATGTATCTTATTTTACAAGCGTATCAATTAAAAATCTCAGCCAATGACAAAATATAAACATTACACAATAATATCTGAACCTGTACGTCTTTCTTCGTCCTGTCTCTATTGTGGCTTCAGCAGAAAACAATAGAATTGCACCTCAAGGTGTCGGGGGCCGAATGTTAATGTGTTTAATAGGGTGCATGATCCACTGGACCCCCCGCTACCAGGAAAAAACAAACTCTTTGTTCTTGTCACTTTACATTCAGTTTGACGCTAAAACTTGTTTGCTGCTCACAAAAATTATCAAATGAGCCATTCAGTATTTGAAAGCTTCGCTAATTAGAAAAGCCAGAGTTTGTATCCTCCGAATCAGTGTTTCTATTGAGAGAGGAGTTTGTTAGATAACAACACTGAAAGCATTAACAATACATGGAACAATTAGCCGGCTAACGGCGTTGGTTGGTTTCCAATTGAATTTGCACTAATTCAAATGGTTACTTAACTATCTTTCATTTGTTTTGCTCTGGAGATGTTTCAAGCAACATGTAAACAAAATGTTGATACATGTAGTTAAACCATCTGATGGTCTAACTACCACTTTAACAGATAATAAAGGTTAACTACTTCGTTGCTTTGCTTTTGTTGCAAAAAACAACGACTTTCAAATGATATGTAATTGCTACCATATTAAATGTGACCTGTATAATGCCTCTATGGCTGTGTCACTCAAATCACCAGTTTAAATCATAATAAGTGATAATATGTAACATTTCTGCATATAAATGTCTAAAAACGATGTTATATATTTTGTTGAGTTGTGTACATTATCCCAAATTTTCCAACAATCTTAAAAAACAGTGAAATCTGTACATCCAACACCCTGGGAAGCAGGCAAACTAGCTAGCTAGCCACTCTGTTGTTTATTATTGTTTGTATTGCTCAATCACAGAGAGATTTTCAGATAGCTTTTTTTCTGCAATGGTGTTTTTTTTTTTTTTTGTTTTTGTTTTTAACAATGCAGACAACGAGTCCCACGACGCCATGCTGCTTCCCCACGTTACCAAACTCAGTCTTTTGTGGCTGAAATTACATACCGTGCCTTTAAAGCCATTTACAGTAGATGGAGTTAATTATGGGGTGCCGACTCCAAAATACCTTATTATTTCTGATGGAATGCATTCAGACATCAGGACGATATAACATGTATTATAAATAAATAATGCATAAATTATAAATAAAAAGATCAGAAACATAAGAATAATTATGCGCTTAATTATGGTGGAATTTTGAAATGCATTATTTTGCTCTGACTGGCTGATTAACTGATTCATTAGGACTGATGATTTGCCAAAGCCATTTAAACACATTCTTGATTGGCAGTAATAACAGTTTTTTTTTTTCTACTAGAGTGTGACTGAATTGTACAAAATGTGAAAGCCTCTGTTTGACCCGCGTGGAGAGACAGAAGATCACAGGCCAGCGAGGTCAACGCAGCCGGTGAAACATTGACTTGATTCATCAAATTAGGTCCTATGTAATTGCGCCGCATGACGACTCATAAAACATGTCGGCTATAAAGCTGTCAGGAAGCCATCAGCCCCGTGCTAAATGAAGTTACAAAAGGTGCAAGGTTCACAACTTCATACAGTGCTCGAGTAAAGTGTCCACGAGCACTTCCTCTGGTCGTAACCTCACTGTGTGCGCGGCCATCAGGAGACTGGGGCCTGGTTTCACATCTGCATCTACACCTTTTACATTAGTTTTAATATTGTAAATCTTCTTTGTTTAAGTAATGTGTGTTGCTTACATGTAAGGCTGCACAATACAGTAAAAAAAACATATTGCGATGATCTTATTTTCAGATTTTGTTGGGGTCTGGTCACACAAACATGTTTTCTGACATCTGGAGAATAAGAGTTGGAGACCAGGGCAGCACTGCAGTACTTCATTATAATGCAGTTTCGTTGTCACACATTTGACCTTTATCAAAAAATTGGACATTTCTGCGATTTGGATGTTGCACCTTGGTCATACTGTGATTCAAAAAAACTTACATTTATTGTGGAGCCCTAATAACAGTATATAAAATGGCGATGTTTTGAATAACGCCATTTTTTTTACAGACAAATATCTATTTATTGGTTAACTCAGCATCATCCTTTATTATTGGCATTAGGGCTGTCACAATATAAGATTTTCTCTACACGGTAATTGTGGTCCAGAGAATTCACGATAACAATATTATTACAATATCTATAAACATTTTTTTAAAAGCTCAAAACAGTTCAAATTCATCTTTAACTTCATCGTGTTTTGTCTCTTTTTTGGCAAATGAATAACAGTGAAAACACTGGTGTGGGGTGGTTAAGAGAGTCTTTTACAGTTTATGGTGGGGGGGCAACCAGCGTTAGGGTACATAACCCCCACCTACTATGACAAAGTATTAAAGGGTCGATGTGTTATTTACAAAACTCTACTATCGTTACTATCATCATCATTTTATTATTTAAATATCACGGTTATCCTCAATGGCGGCATATCGCGATAGCCCTGATTAGCATATAAAGACTGTTGCTACAAACGGTACGGATGCTTATGTATACGTCCTACATCAGTGACACTATCTCCGCTGTCGTCTAAAGTGCACCATGACAGCGGCTTAATAAACAAATTTGCTAATTTCAAAATCTCCAGAACACCTGAATGCATATTTAGCGGACTGACCTCTCGGAGACTTGCGGAGCGTGCAGTGTGAAGGCAGTTTACCTTTGTAATTGTTACAGATCACACCATTAGCACAATATTGTCATAGCTCCTGCTCCTGCAGTCAGTAGCAGCTGAGGGTTAATTTGCATAATAAATCTTAATTGAAGCTCATTAAGGATTTGATAAGAAGCAAATCAGGTACACCGCGGATAACTTAAGATTAATGTTTTCTCAGTTTTTTGTCGCTCACACGCTGAAGGGAAATGTCACAGTCATTCCAGGCATTTTGCACCATTGCGTGGTTTATTATATGACTTTAAAAATGAACTTTAACATGAGAAAACAATCTAAATCATGATCTTTCTCTTTATAGTTTGCACGCTTTATGCTTTGAATTATCATCTAAGGTGCTCTTGATCAAACACTTGAAATAAGTGGACAGGGATTTTTTTCTTTTTTAAACGTATATATATATAAATATGACATAGACCTAATTTAAAAGCATCAGAGGTTAATTTAACCTGATCTGGCTGCGATTTGCAAAAGATCTGCTTTAAATTATCATCCAAGGTGCTCTTGATTAAACACCCCTGAAATCAGTGTACAATGATTTTTTAAAACCTGCAAAGGACTGTTTTAAAAATAATATCTATATATATATATGACATGGAAACCTGATTCAAAAGTACCGTAGGTTATTTTAACCTGATCCGGCTGTGATTGTTTTTAGGACCCTCTAACCATCTGGCCAACATGCGCGCCCTCTGACTGACTATACATGTAGGTCAACAACTACAAGATGGATGTCCTCGCTTAAAACTTCTTGACTCTGTGTGGAAAGAAAAGAGATGACGTGCTCTTGACAAAACTGCAGATGATGTGAATTACAAAGATACAAACGATGGTGGGAACGTCTATCATTACAATAACACAAAGCACATGAGCCGCAGTGCATTTGACCATAAACCATAGCAAACGTTACCATACCTCCTCTGTGTAATCAATACCAGGCCCACGGTGCTACTGTATTAACTGTAAGCTTGCCTTGCATTCTTATCCTCTAAATCCACACAAATGAACAACCAGAGCTATAAAGTCTCTTCCCCATATTTTCCCCTGTAAATCATTATATCTGTTGGGACCTGGACAAAATACCATAACATAATTTCTTTTGTACTTGGAATGTCTAGCAGAAATAATGAGTTTTAGCCTGCTCGCAATAAACTCTCCCAATATTCTAGTTATTGTCAGACTTAATGAGTAAAAAAAAAAAAAAAAAAAAAAAATCATAACAAGAAATAGTCTCTTTTCTGCAGTGATGATCACATGGAAACATTATCCACATGAATCACCCCAACGGCATATCAAATTGTGTCATTTGCCTGGAAACTAGTGCAGGTCTCAGAGGGAAGGCAAGGTGAATGAGCAGTTGCTGTAGAGAGGTGCAACACTGCACAGGCACTTGCTTTGAGACCAATCATAACAGGCTGTTTTTTCCACACAGGAGAGCGCCGAGCGGAGGAGAGAGATCACTGTGCTGGAGGGCACAGGAGTCTTGGTTCTTATCACCTAGACAGTGCACCACCCTGTCTGCCTCTCACGCAAACAAAAGCCTTCGCAAACTATTAGCTATCTACACCTGTCACCGAAGTGGCATGCAGGAGAAAATTCAATGAGATCACACTAAAACCACCTGACTTTATTTTACTCCCTTTTTTTTTCTCCCCACCGTAGTAAGAATATACAGCATGAAAACTAGCTGATGAGGGGAAAGTTATTAAAGGGTATCTCTGTGGGGAGCGCCTGCAAGTTAGAAAAAATTGCAAGCATTGCAACAAAGTGTAAGAATATGGTTTGGTGTGCTCATATAAGCCAACGAAAATTTCAAGGCTGGATTTGATCAAAAACAAAACATTTGCCTTCTTGACACCGATCCAGAGAGATACAGAGCGGAGGAAAAAAAATGTAATGCCCTCTAATGATAGCATCTCTTTAATCGAGTTTTACATTTAAACTAAAAGAATCTGACAAAGTGACCAAAGGCTCTTTCAAACTACCGTATCTGCTATTAAGTGGAGCTTTACACATTTAAATGTATGGATTCTGAGTTGTTGAATAGGCAAAAATTCATATTTTAGCCTTGAAAAAGTACATAAACAGGAGCTTTCACAACAATTCACCTTTCTACAATACTCAATTATCAAAAACTGATCAAAATGTGAAAAGTGAAACTGTCCGTACAGCTACAATCACACATTTTCAAGGCCAAAAAGGAGCTTTGCCTCATTGTTTTCACGTTTTGTTATTTTGCTTTTTGGAGCAGCAGTGAGATTATTTGCTCCAGTCTCTCACAAAAGTACAATTAAAAACCTGGAGGAAAAAAAAAAAGTGTGGGGGGGAGGCAGTCGCATGTAATCTTTATAATATTGTTCCATTAGTCATTTTCATAATTGAATCGTTAACTTGATTATTGAGGTACTAAGCCAGTAATGCAACAGCCAATGGGAACCCTCGTTTCCTGCAGTTAATCAAATCGTGGAGTATTCGGAAAAAAAAGCTTAGAAAAATAGGAGCTGTCGTGAACATGTGATTGGAAAAATGATCAGCATAATCATTGTGATGTAGTTTATTAAAGATCAAACGTAGCCTCAAAAACAAAAGGAGAACAGTGAACAAACACATGGTCTTAAAAGAACCTTTGAATTTAAGTCCAGAGAGAGTATCAGTCTCTTTTTGATCTCAATTCATATAAATGGTTAAACAAATTTAAGCAAATCTTAGAAAGTAAAAAGAAATGTCGTTATAAAGGCTGCAGACAAAAGAACAGTGTGGTGATACAGAGGGAAAAAAAACCCATGAGGGTGGTAATCTGGTATTAAAAAAAATAAAATAAGACACCCTTGTATTTGGTGCCATTTTTCCTCCCTGCTTTTGTCATTCAAGAAATGGACTTCCTTTTTCTACCTAAACTGGATAAACAACATCTGCCTTGATCGTAGGATGTTTTCTGAACAAACCACTTAGGAGGAATTTCTACTAGCCAATTCCCACAAGCTGCTGTCAGTCACTAGCTGGCACTGCAACACTTAATGCCTTTGTCTGTTCTCCAATTTATCTTGTTAACAGCAAATTGGGCTAACGGTTTGAGGCACAGAGCTATTGTAAAAAAAAAAAAAAAAAAAAAAAAAAAAAAGGGTAAGAGGAATACTCCCACGGCCGCAAAATAACATATGGCTGCCTTCACTCAAAAATGCATCCCATGCACTTACAGGGCTTTAGGTTTACACCATATATAAACCTGATACACAAATTTCACCCTGGAATCTGCAGCCTGATAGGCCTCTGTCTTGGTGATGCTTCCCCCCCCCCTCAGTGATAAAGCAAAGGTTTAGTGCATCCTTCCCTGGACCGGTGAGTAATTGGCATTTTAAATTACCATACAAACCATGTATGCAAAGGAAGTAAATCAGATACAACTGGCCTTTACTAGTGCGTCTGTGGTCTCACGTTTACAAATATGCCTATTAATAATACAATTCCCTGAGGAGATTACAAGCACCCTAGATGCCGAATGTCCTCTGAATTGATGCTTGAGCTGGGAATGGTGTTTTTTTTTTTTTTTTATAAACACTATTTCCACCAAGAGGGATACTGCATCTTTAAGAGCCCCTACAAAAAAAGAAAAAAATGAAACCTATTCCTTTGCATCTTCCATGCTCTTATTTCAATACTCCTCTCTCCTTGTTCCCCCTCCACACATCATTAAACATATTATTATAACATGACTGTCAGCCTGCGTCTCTCTTCGCTCCATTCTTGCTCTGCCAGGTAATCAATTTGTCGTCACTCTCTGTAACCCCAGTAAAGTCATCAAGTGAAATGAGTTACAGCTGCAAAGAGCCTTCAAGAATACGGGAGGAAGAGAGAAAAAAAAAAAAATTGAACGCGAGAAAAATGACAACACAGCCCAGGAATATTCCACCGCTTGATAGCACATCCCAGGTCTTGAAGATGAAATATTAATGCACAATTTGTTTATCTGCAGGCCCACATCTCTCCAGTGCCGAGCTGTTAATTTTCTATCGGCACAGACAACGGATCAGTCAGTCATGAACTCTTCACAGCCATTACCGGGAGACATTTTGATTAAGTATTCCTAATGTAGTGGATAGGAAAGAATGAAAACACTCTGCCTGCCAACTTTTGATTGACCATTAAGCCACTGATGAATGTGCCTGTCAAAGAGGAGACAATTACCTCAACAATGAAGAAACTCTTCTGGAAGGCTTATTTCTCTATAGGGCTGACACATTTACCAGAGTACAGGCGAGGCAGCTGAGAGCGTGTAAAGGGATCACTTAGGCATCTTCTCAAAAGTTCTCTGAATAAAAACTGGGGGCATTGTTTTTAAGAAAAGGAGGCTTTTGGAGGCTGAAATGTGGGAAAAATATTTAGTGTGTGACTGTATGCCAACGAGTGCCTCTGTGTGTGTGTGTGTGTGTGTGTGTGTGTGCACGTACATGTGTATGTGTAAACTGAGAGTGTGCCGGGCAGATAAGGGTCTCAGTATCTTAAGCGGGTATAAAGAGACGCTATTATTGGCAGAGAACAATCGCCATCTGGTTGCTACATCCGCAACCATAATAAAGACTGATAACTTCTCAACACGCCACAACCAAGTAATTGCATCCTCGTACGCTGGAATACCGTTGATCAATCTAGTTTTAATCCACCATCTCCGTCATAATGAGGCCGTTTTTTGGGAACATAATAATTCATGTGAACTCGGGGAAGTGACTAATGCTGCGGGGGGAGAAAAGGGGTCAAGGGTAGAGCGCTGATTTTGTGACCTTGTGGATTTGGGATTTTTCTTAAGAAGGAAGTTGTGTTTCAGGGAGGGTTTTTTTTGGTGAAACGCTGAGATTCCATCGTTCGGTATTACATTACGGGAAGATATAATAAACACAAACGTCCACACACACACACACACAAACCGGTTAACAACACGTTGGCCTAAACAGAACGAGGGCCCTCCTTGAAGTCGAGATTATTAGCTCAACAAACTGCGGGTTTCACACACAAACACTCGACTGCACATAAGCATATGGTGGATTTTTAAGCGAAATCTGTGTTTCAGGAGTGTGTGTGTGTGTGTGTGTGTGCGCGCGTCCTCCTCTCCCTGCCAGCAGCATGGATGGAGTGTCTCTATGTGTGTGTGTGTGTGTGTGTGTGTGTGTGTGTGTGTGTGTGAGTGAGTGTAACCCATTCTCCATTTGTCCATAAGATTATGAAGAGTTCATACAGAGTTCATCTGCTACAGGATACAGCGGCTCCACATCTCTCAGCCCCTCTTCTACGCTTCACGCGAGTCAAATCAAACACAGTGAGGGCGGCTTTTTTTTTTTTTTTTTTTGAAACCGTGAACTCAAAAAAACCAAAACTTTCTGATCAACGATTGAATACATACTTCGTGACATGTTCTGAGGTCACTGAGGAAAACCTACACGGCTTCTTCTAAACCCCGGTGAGCTGTTTCCTTCGGTGTTTGGTGATATTAATCTTATTAATAAACCCTGGACTGGAGGAGCAGCTTGTGATGCTGCAACTTCTCCTGCTTATTGTTTTTAACATTTGACTTTTACATCAGCCACTCCTGAAACTGGGCTCCGAGGGCCCCCACCCCCGACCCATTGGAGCCCTTAAAGAAGAGGGGGCCCCCGGTGAAATTACAATTAATTTCAGAAATATTAAATTCACTATGAGCACAAAAGCTAACTGTATTCTTCACCACAGTACACACACACAGTTATATAACTCAGTAGCCTACTAAATCCCAAACAACTACATAAAAACCTGCCCAGATGAGGCTCCTCGGGACGATATCTCCAAAACGCGGGGGTCTGATGTCTATTCGGGGGTCCCACATGATAAAAGTTTGAGGAGGGGGGGGGGGACCCTGTGTTATAGACGAGCTATCCGCACCACCGTAACACAAAAAAAGGATAATCCACAAATATCACACTCTTAATGAACAGGTTCCTTGTACATAAAAAGAAGAAATGCTTACCCGCAGCCCGTTTGGGCGCCTGCTGTTTCCTCCGTGGCATTTTTTTGGGGGGGGAGTCGCGGTTCACTACAGCGCCCAGGTGAAATCTGAATGCGGTCTACGATAGTCCATGCATAGAGAGACAGAGAGAGAGAAAGAGAGAGAGAAGAGAGAGTGTGTGCGAGTCTTTATTTTGGCTCTCGGAGTAGTTCAGTCTCTCTCACTATATTAAAAAAAATCCAGTTAGGAATCGTTTTTCAGGAGAGGAAACAGATGTTAAATCGGGCTGCTGCTTCTTCCTCCTCTTCTTCTTCTTCTTTCACCTTCTTCTTCTTCTTCTTCCTCCTCCTACGGGGGGCGAATCGTCTCCTTTCACCATCCGTTTTTGTCCATCAGTGCCACATATGTTGATCGACGCGTGTCAGTCAGTCCCGCAGGCAGTTTTTCGCTGGATAATATGCGGAGGGAATGCGCGTAAAAAGCGTTTGGTAATGGTACAGTATATTACGCACGGTGCAGGCGAGGGGGAGAGGCGATGCCAGCAGACATCGATCCATAGAACAAACTGAACATTAAAAACTCCTCCCTCCTCGCCTGGACTTGATGATGGCAGCGAGACATTTGTTACACTAGATAACCATGAGTTTATTAAAGGAACAGAGGCCAGGGAAAAGAGAGTGGGAGCTCAGGCTTGTGTGCTGCCGGGCTGCTGCTGCTGCTGCCGCCGCCTCCTATCACTCCTCTGCTCGGCGTCTTTTTCATGCAGCCTTTTTTTTTTTTTTTTCGCTTTTCAGATCCTTTTCCCGTACAGCTTCCGCTTTTGCCTCGCTCAATGAAAGACAAAGTTTGCGAGATTTTCCAGCAAGATATGAATGAACCGAGCACCAGTTACCGGTTACTGCTCCGGTGTGACTGAATAATGCGCTTGATGTGAATGTACGAGGGCGAAAGTGCCTATCTGAACATGTTGGTTTTAAAAAAACAAAAGAACAACAGAAAACAGATCGTATCTGTTCATCGATCTGAAGCTGAGCTGCTTCCAGGAGTGTCTCATTGCAAGACACACAAAACCAGGTGCATAATTATCCACATGTTGTTTTTCACACTTGGGAGGCCTGATAGAAACACACGTGCTTCGTAAAGTTAGTTTAAAAATGCAGTTTTGTCAGATTTGACTTTAAACTGACTACAAACATCATGTCAGGGGTGTAATCTGATTACATTTGTGTAACTTTTCAGTTCTGTTTTAATCAAAAAGGCGAGTTTACTGCATTTTAAACACTCAGATGTAAATAAATGTTTATAATAAAGACAATATAAAGCCACCTGACACCTCAGGACGTTATTAATGTCCATCATATCATCACATCAAGTCACTTTTGTGGCTTCAGGTGTAACTACCTCTGATCCGATTACTGTACTTACTCTCCTGTTGCAACTTCAAGGCATCAGTACAACTGAGAACATTCACTATTCACTCCAGGGCTGCTACTTACAGTTTTCTTCATGGAATTATGGAAAACGGGGAAAATGCGAAGATGGCACTTTTTCTTAAAGTCAACATGATTATTCAAGATTCAAGAAGCATCTTCCTGAGCTGCGTAGTGCAGAATGTAAGATACAAGCAGTGATAATAAAATAAAATCAAGTACTGACTGAAGAAGATAGCAAAGATATTTCCTGAGTACATTTTTCACAACTTAGAGTAAAAACCAGTCAGCGCATATTTACACATACAGTAATCTGTAGGAGATTCTGCATAGTGTCCAGGTCAAGAGTTGTCTGCCAACAATCCAAAAACATTAAAAAAATGTAAGTTAACTATTGAAAAAAACAAAGAAAGGCAGCAAATGATTACAAAAATGAAACTGAAACTAAGGAATATTTTACAAAATATTCTGAAAACATCATAATTAATCAATTATCAAAATATTTGCGGATTTTTTATCTGTTTACTCGCTAATCAACTCATTATTTCAGGCTGTAACATGGCGTGAACAGTGAGACCTCCCCTTGTCTCTCTCGGTTGCCTATACGAGCCTGTGGACGATTTGTTTAATGCTGCTGGACTGTGGATTTCTTTGTGAAGGACTCGGGTCAGTTTTTCGGGCGAGAGTCCAAAGGATGAGACTTTATGCCTCTCTCCGCTGCGCTAACAGAGAGCAGCAGTAGCTCATGTTAGTATCAGGAAAACCTTCAGGAATACAGTCCTGAGTATATACAAATATACATTTATTGTACAATGATGCACAGGGAGTCTTTGTGTTGTATGACTCTGATGAAGACGACGGTGTTGAAACGTCGGTTGAATCGCGTTAAACTTCTCCCGTCATCATGTCTGCTAGCACAAACTAACCACCAGAAGTTCCCCTTTAACTCTGTACTAGCAGGTATTAACATGTTTCAGCGTAAAGTACTTTTTACTGCACTACAGTAATGTGAACAGAAAAGGACAGGTGCAGTAAAACGCTTTGAACGGCTGACATTCCTATAACTTTTTTGTAACTGTTCACACTTCTGTAAAATCACAACCCTGTGATTTCACTTTTAATTGAATATCTTTTACACTCCAACCTCTTAACTTTTGTCATTAGCCTGTGCAAAAAGCCTCCCTTTCTCTTTAAAAGCTGCTCATGACCTAATCAAATATGAAGTTGAAGTGATGGATGACTTCATTTCAGAGAGACAACACCCCTTAGAGATCCAGGCTCGCCCCGGATTACAAATGGCTTCCTGATAATATTCCATCACCCTATTTTGTGTCTGTCACTCATTTTGCCAATGATACCAGAGACCTCCCGTGAACTCCACCTGAACCTGTGCGATCAATCACGGCTCAGATCAAGCCTGAGCCATACCTGTCTGACAGCTCCTAACACCCCGTGTGTACACAAAGCATGCGTGTGCGGTGACAGGCGCTACACCAGCGCCCACCACCACCACCTCACCTTATCTCTCCAAGAATGGCCTCGCTCCGCCGCCGCCACCACCCCCTCCTCCTCCCTCCTCCCACTGTATCCCGGCGTCACCTGCATCGCCACACTTACTTTCCCAACTGCTTCTGGAAAAACTTTCTGATCAGCGCTCGTGTTTCAAACTTTTTACTCACCATTCGTGCGTCAGTGTCAGCGGCGGATCCACATGCAGATGGTGAAATTTGTCATCCCTTAAGTCTTGATGAGCTTTTCCTTCTTCACATGGTTGCAGCTCTCATACCTGGCTGCCTGAGGATTTTCCGGGATACAACTTCAACAGATTTCTTTTAAGTGCGATCCTCCACTGTAACGAAATGTGACAAACATATGTCTTGTTAGTGCTTTTTTTAAAGAGACACCTGTGGCTCTCTTTGCAGTAAAAAGAAAGCAGATACGCAGCTCAGAAGAAGGTAGACAACAAAAACTTAATTAACGTCTGTGAACTTTGACCTGTGCTTACAAACCTGAAGTGGAACTGAAATCATATATCTGATTAAAAAAGAACTTCCCGGCTACACAAGCAAGACGTTTCCTGAAACGCGAAATCAGATAAGTTTGTCTTTTTATCTCAGATTTCATCATGAACCGGAGCTGCTTCTCTGACAAAGAACGGGAAGCACAGTTTGTACATTCATGGAATGTTTGTTTGAGCTTTAACACCCATGTAAGCTTGATTTCCAGTCAGCTCGGAAACAGAAAATCTGCCCACATTCTTTGGAACTCACCCATGGCACTTCTGGAGTGTCGACTAAATCAGCCTTTTATTTATCAACAACAAAGTGTCTTTTGACGGCAGCCAGAGTTTCTGACCTCTCATCAGCTTTGGCTTTGAGAGAGTTTGAATCATCTTCGCAGTCTTTTCTTTCTGGACCGTTCAGAGGTGGAGAAACACTGTTTATGGAGTGGAGATTCAGGTTAACCTTTAATGTTATGTGTCACATACAGTCGGTGGGATAAAAGTACAGGGCAGATAAACCAGACAGTTAACAGGAGCTTCAGATTGTGTAATGTCAGCGTCTGGAGCTAAATGAATCACGGCTGCTGATATAAGCCTGCAGGCTTAGTAACATTTAACATGATTTATTGTATTTTTGTCGCGTAAGATCAAGTAATATTACAAAGTCTTAAGGCAGCTCACCAAACAACCTTTGAAAACCAGTATGACAACTTATTTACATTGCTCATTGATATGGCAGACGCACTATTGAATTAATCCCATTTATACATTGTTGAGTGACACCCTCTCTTCTCACTCTTGATTTTAAGATTCACTGACCTCATCCAAAAGATGGCTTCATATTAAAGCCCTTTTAATGAGTGAAACAGCCATTATACGTCCTCATAAGATGCTTTTTAACACTAATAAGATTATTTACATATTATCATAGCATCATAAACATGTTTATTGTTATATTATTACATGTATAAGGACTAATAAGAAACATGTTAACAGTTCATAGAGTGCTTAAGTTAATTGTTCATAACAGCATTACTATTAAAAGCATTACTGGAGCCTGAAAGCCTTTAGATCCAGTTGCTGCCAATAGCCTAGTTAACTGCTGATAAATTCATAATAAAGTATGAATTAATATTAATAAAGCAATAAAAAAGCATAGTAGAGGTTTAACAACAACATAATAGGTCATTTGTTCTCCTTAATTGTGTTTGTTTATGCGTTTATATAAACAATTATAAGCAACTCATAAGGTTAACATTCTTAACTGGTCGAAGTTTATTATAAGTGCTTATAACTGTCTTATAATCTGACAATGAAACATGTAAATTATGCAATTATTAACACTTATAGTCTTAATAAGTGTAATAGGCATCTTATTAGAACTTATAAGCGCTTTATTATCTATTAACTAACACTTAGACGGACCTTAATACCAAAATGGTTGTTTTTTATAATCTACGATGAATTTACAGATCAGACAGCAGAATATTTTGGATTCTTAAATAAATGTGTACTTTACTGTACAAAACTGACTAGAATAGAAAAGGTTACTACCTGCTGAACATAGTGTAGCAGCTAAAGAGCCCAATGTTTCCTTTATGAGATGGTGGAGACCAAAACAGAGCTCAAAACCGTAGTCAGAACATCTTTATAAGGTGATAATATGTAGGCCTATAGGCTCCATTTACAGCTTGTTGCGCTGCTGCCAAACAGCCAAACAAACAATTCATGCAGGTCAGAAAAGCTGTGTTGGTTTATGCAAAAAGAAATTTGCATCAACTTGTTTCGACACATTTTAAAGCAGAGCTGGATGTAGAGGCCTAAGTGAAATGAAAGAGAATGTTTAAAGTATCAATTGTTCAATAATAGTAGCTAGTTTTTTGATGACAAATATGCACTCAGAAACAGAAGACAACAGATTCCTTCCAGGTTCCTTCAGATTTCTGCATTACAGATTTGTTTCCTTATGAAACTAATGGCCTTCAGACAGACTGAACTTACTCTGGTTTGAGCCGGTGCAGTGAGAAGGGAGACAATACTGCAATTAAGCTGTTTTATTTCATTTTTCTCATCTCTGACATTTATGTCTGTCTTCTCCTTCTCTCTAACATTTCAAACGTATCTAATTGGTTGGATCTGAGCTCACACAGTTCAAGTATTTAAAACTGTCTTCTAGAAAATCCTGGTGAATGTGAAGTGTTTTTTTTTTTCTTCCTCAGCGTTTCTTTGCAAGAATTTTGCAATCCTAAAAACAACTGCCCGGCCTGGCCGCTCATTTTAGCCTTTTAGTTCGGTAAACACGACCTCTCAAAAAGATTGATCGTCCAAATAATGTTCAAATAACAACTCTATTGCAATATAAACATTATTGTTTATTGGCAGATCTTTCCAATGCATTTATAATTTTCCTGACCAGGCAACATCTGACAAGCAGCGACGTCCAGGAGCAAATTCAAACCAAACACAAATTATGAGATTTACAAGCACTCTGTGAATGTAGGACAATTAAAAACACAAAAAAGGCTTTGGAGAACGCACACTGGTCAATTATCCATTTGAACAAAATCTGGACTCAACTTGAGACTGTTTCTAATATAACACTGACCTCATTCATATTATGTGGCTGAACTTTTTAGTTACACTGTCCTTCGACAAAAGGAGTCTAATTATAATGCTCCAGTGATGATAAAAGGAAGGCGGTCTAGGAAATCCAAACCTGTCTTTAATCCAGAGATGAAATTTCATGTACAATGGACAGCCTGTGATTGAAGTCTGGTTTCATACTTTTCAAAGCGGAACAACAACATATGCATACAGTCAAAAGCAGCTGCTTGATTTTGAGATGTAATTCATGCTCGTGAAAACTTACAAAAGCTAAAAACAAAGAGCTATTACTAATTCAGCGGATGTCTGAAAAAATTAAAGTATTCAGTTGCGTGATTGACAAGCAGTTAAAAATAAAACTGACTATAGTGCAGCAATATAACGACGCAAGCCTGATACGAACGTGTTTGGAGGAGGGGGAATAACACATCACATGAAACAGGATGGTTTTTAAATGTGTGATCATACAAACATCATTTAACACATCTTGAAACCATGCCTCGGTATATTTTTTGAAGAGAAGTTCGCCAGAAACAGAAAAAAATAGGATAAAATGCGCGTTTCTAAAGACATGTTTGCCATGTAGCAATTCATTCGACAACACAAAGAAGAAAAGGGTATTCATGGTTAGACACACAATGGCGTGTGGTCCCATCCTGTGTAAGAAGAACACAGTTTAGTTGAAAGTAGGTGAGGCTGAACAAGCTTGTTGTTGTTGTTGTTGAAAGCGCAGTTAAAGGAGCTTTGTGGGACTCAGCGTGTTTGTCCTCAGGGCTGAATGTAACAGATGACAGAGATCATTGGAGCTTTTTTCCACATCAGTCAGAACTTACTCCTTTTCACAATTTTATAGTGTACTATAGAGACACAGACACCATTGTGATATTGTTGCACTGCTTGTACCTAATGTTGCTACTTGGCTGTACCGGGTACTTGTCGCTCTCTCCTTGACAGGTGTTAATACCTCACGCCTCTAATACTCCATCATGTTGGTGACTTTTTGATTCAGAGCAGCCTTGGACTTTTTGTGTACGTGCTAAAAAAATAAAGCCTATAGCTGGTATGTATAGTATATGTGCATAATACGGCCCCGACCCCTGCAACACTCACAACTCTGATCAGTGGCCTTGAGCTCTGCCTAGCCTCACCCCTCTAGCACCAGTTTTGCATGTGAAGGGGCTCTGTGGTCAAGTTAGGCACAAAAACTACTTGTACTACGGTTAGATTTTCAAAATAAAGCTGACAAACCTTTCACATATCATGACATGTTATAATTTTTGGACTTTATCAAACGGTTGTTAGGTTTAGACAGAAAAATGTCTTGGTTAGGTTTCGGAGAACATGCTGCATTGTGTTGAAATAACGTCCAGTCGCATCACTGCGACACTGTAATGTTATTAATGTTTAAGTCAACTTAATTACGCAACATAACTTAAACACAGTTCCACGTTGACACTTTGACAACGTTGTCCAGGGTTTCCCCCTGATAATTGGTAAGTGGAGATGGTAAAACGTAATAATTTACGTTGGCAGACGTGCTCTATTTCAGGCGAGGTGGGAAAAGTAATACTTAAAATATCTTAGATGCTGTCTACATGTACTGTATATTTTAAGTTTTTAACTGACAGGTAATAAAACATGAAAAATATAATAATCTGGGTGTTTCTGATGGTTCAATATCTGTTCTTGTTCGTCAAAAACATTAGAAAACACAGTAAAACTTTAATCATAATGTAATAATAATGTTCTTGTCCTTGTCAAAACCTTTTGTGTGCTATCGTGAACATCATCTCCGGCGGCGAGGTTAAAGTCGTCATCTTATCTCAGGTGGAGCGGCACGATGACCCAGATGTAACCTGAACTCATATCTGTAGGAAATGGGTCTGAAGCTGCGGCTGTCAGTCATTCACCAGAGTAGCTACACTATATGGGGCATAACAGGAGAGGTGTATTGTTCACCGCTTTTTTAACCCAATAACACCCATGCAAACAATCGCTCCGACATTGCTGCTTGACCTATTTCCTCTCATGTAATATATCGTTAAAGCAGCCTTGTGAAATGGCTTAATTATTCATGCTTGATTTCAAAATGAAGAGCTTTGAGAACATGGCTCCACAGGAGGATTGACACACGCAACGGTGCTCTTACAAGCACACACACTGAGGCACACTGGGGCCTGGCTTAGTCAAAAAAAAAAAAAAAAAAACCTCACACACCCTTGACTGACTTCATCCACTGTGTTGTGCACAGAGCATTAAAGCAAGAGTGAAGATAAATGCCCTGTCAGCGCCTTTAATGATTTATTTCAAACATTTCACTCGATCCAATAAGGTTACAATCTATGGCAGGTAATTGTTTATACAGGAATAGATGGCATTTTGTTTGTTTTATTGAGCATTGAGCAGAGTGAACACACTAACCTCAGAAATGGATGCTCTGTCAGAAATATCAATTTGCTCCTTTAGAAACACATTCTGCACTTGCAATTCTCATCACACATATTAACATACAGTTCAGCATTTCGACTTCTCCGCGTCGGGCTACACGCTGCCTCTGAAGTTCGTTTAATCTCCTCTTGAAGGATGTGAGGCCTGTCTGTCCATATGGACGGGCGTGCATGGGGTGACCGATCCGCCACGCACTATTTTTGCCTCCCTGCCGTGCGTGTGCTGCAGTTAAGTAAGGCATCAGAGCAGCCTGTCACTTGTCCCTTGGTATTGCTTTAGTCTGCGTCGACAGTGTGTCCACCCTGGGTTTGTCAGTGTCTATTCAGACCTGACCTGTCTTGTTCAGCACATGGCAGAGGATGCTGATGGACATTTCCAGTTCTCCTTCTCAGTGTCCATCACTCGGCGCAGGATGCATCCCTGACGCATCTTAGTTTGAGCTCCTGAAATTTGTTGACAGTTGCAGAGGGTGGTCTGCAGTTCTGCCACCCTCAATTATGGGAGATGTGATCTGATTCTGACTTGAGGGATGTAGGTTGCCTGCTGTGCATAAATGCTCAATTGTGGTCGATCGATATCTTGCTAATAGGTTTTGAAAATTGAAAACAATGCAAATAGAAAAGATGCGTAAACCCCGCTGAGGGATTTTGAAATACAAACCCAAAGGGCTAAGTGAAGGTGGGGTAAGTGACGTCATTTATTTATTTATTTCCAGTCCTTGTGGATTAGGATTCATTCATCCTCTTTCATGTCTGTTGCTTTGCTGCCAGTCAATCTCGTGTTTGTTCTCTTAATTTCCTGCAAGCCGCTGATGAAAAAGAAGGAGTATTTAATTAGCAACCCCTCTGTTATGTCGAAACAGTTAGTGTATTTTTATAGGACCAGGAACGGAGCTCAAGTCTGTTTCTAATGGAGATGGAGGCAATCAGATAACCAACATTGCCACCCGTGCTCTCTTTTACTCTTCTTGAAGAGGACAACTTCGGCTTTTAATAAACATGTAATAAGAAGGAAAACAGCTGGTAGCTGCATCACAGATGGTGCCGTTCTTGGCATCTCCAAGGAAGGGACCACACATACAGATGGCTCATTATTCCAGCATTTGGTTATGCATATTGCACAAAATTTTATTCCAATGCTTAACAACCAGTATAAGCAATACAGGTGTTACTATTTTTCACGAGGCTCCCCCTGCAAAGTAAGCAGTCGGGATCTTGTTTTGGTCACATCTTTTTGATGCGGATCACTCACACATGCCTCCGAATCTCCTTCTCCCCATCAATATTTCAGTGCTGTCTCTGTTTGTGAGGAGTGCCGCGTTAATCTGCACTCAGGTGTGATTCATGGCTAAACAGCTGTCAGTCTTCGCCCTGACTGCGGCTCTGTTTTTCAAAGAGCACCTTTGTGTCATTAAGGTAACAGCCCGAAAATACCTCAGCGGGTCGTTGATTAAGAAGGAGGGAGAGATATTGATCACCGAGCAACGGCAAAAACAAGTCAGCAGAGCCTGCCGAGAGCAAGGCCAAACACATCAGCTCGCAACCTTGACCTCCATGATATCCCTGAGACCTGGCTCTTTCATCTCAACTTACAAACTCCTACTGTAGGCTGATTATCTGCATATTTCTGAACTTGAGCGTCCTCTGTGTATTATTTATGTCTGTTCAAATAGAAAATGTCACTCGTAAAAAAAAAATAATTTGAATGAAAACAAGGCAGTGGATTCGGTCCCATGAGAGAAATGTGTTCTTCGTTGAGTCTTTTTTTAGGTTGACTGTTTTAAATTACAGATGCTCTCTAATTGGCTACGGTCAAATAAAGCCCGCCTAATGAGGCATTGCATTCATTTGCTTATTTCCTTTCAAGTCGCTTCCCTTTGTATCTCAGAGCAAAAGTCTGCTCTTGTGCTTACTGCCGTTCCAGAGTATTCTTAGTCAAAGGACTATTATGCCTCCAATGAACATGTAAATATATATTTGTTTCTGCCGCAGAAGAGCTGAAACTGTGAATTCACTCATTAGCTGCATAAACAGGAGCAATAATAAACCCCGAACTTGAACTTGCGAGCCACCTTTTCTGCATTATTTTCGATGACCACTCGCAGCGAAGAGAGAGCCACCTAAGCCTACATCGCACTCGCTGCATCTCCATTATATGATGAACTTAGCGCGGACTTCTCCTTTAATGTGATGATTAAGTGTGCTAATCACAAGTGAGAGCGAGACGTAGACACTTTTATCCGTCCGCCTGTGTGCGTCTGTGTGTGTGTGTGTGTGCGTGTGTGTGTGTCCTGAAACATCCGAGGGATTTTCTTTCAGACCTCCTCACACTTGACACTCCATGTATGCTGGAGCTGTCCTGTCCAATTTATAACAGGAGTCAATGTGACCTTTATCCTGGCAATGACTATAATGTACTTTAGCACATGTCATTCTCGGGTCAGGATCATCCCCTGTGTCATATGTTTTGTCTTGCATGTTTTACAGTCACCAGGGACGTACCGCTGGGCCTTTGTGCTGCAGCCAATTCAACTTTAAAGGGAACTTAGACAGGTGAGAGCTCCAGAAACGCACATATTATTACCATAGAGACAGTTTTCAGAAGCCTATTTAATACAGCACGCAATTATTTCTGCATTATTATATTTTCAGGGATATTTATAGCTTGCATAATGTAATTAGACATAATAATTACGCAGAAATAACTATTTTGAACCCCCGGTTTATTAATAATAGCTTTGCTTTCTACGCAAGTCTGCAACAAATGAAGAAAAACAAAGGAGGCCAAAGGATTTAAAGTGCTTAAAAGCATAGGTAGGGCTGCACAAAATAACTGTCACATGTTTTTGGCTCTAATTTCCCCCCTCATACTCATCTTATTGCTCATCAGCTAAGTTGTCAGGTCTGCTACATCCCTTTGATGGCATCACTGACAATTAGCAAGACGATGCCACACAAAACCATCTGGACAGGCACATCTCTCGTTGCTGAGGGAGACAGTTTCTGGTGTGACAAAAATAAATCTCAAGGTCAGTCACTGTCACTTTTTAAAAGTATCAGATTCCTTCAGAGGTAGATTTATGGGATTGGATTTATTTTGAGAAGGTTTACTGGCTGATGACGGGGTGTCTCAGAGACTGTTAAGTGGAGATGAGGAATTAAAGCAGTGAAGTATACAACCCTGTCCCTGCTTAATGTTTCTATTGTTTTATATATTACGATATTTCATTGTCAGGGTACAGACGAACAGCTGGATTTTATTTAAAGGTAATAAATATGTTAGATAGATAGATAGATAGATAGATAGATAGATAGATAGATAGACAAACCTGGGACGTCATCGTTCTAATATGCTCAGAAAAAACGATCAATTATCAAGAGGGGCGGGAAATTGATTTTTGCCTGCCCCATACGCAGCAAATGTTCCACATAAATATATGATGCTTTGACAAACCTCTTTGTATTAAACGTGAAGGGCCTTGGCAATGAAAGTCAGACTAAATATAACTCTGTTAAGGCCCAACCGCACCAGCATGCAAGACCGAAATTATGTGGTTAAAATTTTCATTGGAACCAACACAGTGAAGTAAATGTTTTGGTCAACGTGGACACATGAATTTGTTGTAACCTCCGAAGGAACAGAGGCCCAAAATGAATGAAGCTGCCTTTGTAATGTCGCTCTGTCCACTTTTATTCAAACTGCTGGAGGATAAACTGCTCCACAAAACATACATGGTTTAAAGACAGTTATGAGAAAGGAGTCCATGGTAAAAATGCTAATTTTGTATAAACTGCATGAATTCATTGCCTCGTTAGCAACCAAGCTAACAAGATAGCTAACTGTTGAGTTCACCCAAAGAAGATAATTCAACAGTTTGCTGCTCATCTTCATGGTGAAGTTCTGCAGTCCACAAAACATTTCTGGAGCTTCACAGCAAAACAGATTTGCAGCATTCATCTGAACAACTGAAGTAGCTGGGGACGTGTTTCAAATTTTAAACATTAAAAAACAGCGAGTCCATATAGAGTCCATATAGTGTAATCAAAGTCCCAGAGATCCCACTTCAGACAGGGTGCACGGTAACGCCTATAGCTTAGCAGCTAGCCTTGTAACTAAGGTATTTTCAAATCAATTTGGGATCTCAACTTCTGGAGATTACTTTGGACAAGATGTATGGAGCCATTCATCTTTTTTTTTTCAGTTGTTGCTTGATTTTTAAAACAAGTCTCCATCTACTTCAGTTGTTTAGGAGAACGCTGTAACACCGTTTCGCTGTGAAATGTTTTGTAGACTACGGGTCCTCACCTTATTTTCAAAAGACAGGAAGGTGAGTAGATAATTACTAAATGTTCCTTTTTTGGGTGAACTTATCCTTTAACTGCTACCGGTCAGTTAGCTTGCTTGTTAGCCTGTGGTGTACAGCTCTGCAATTAGTACTAAGCTATTAGCAAGTACTAATTATCCCTGTCTTTTTGAAATCTTTGAAAAGAAATCACATTTAATTCTCACATCTAATTAGTTTTTGATCATGTCGAATTCTTGCTTTGTTCATTTTGTGTGTTTTTTAGTGTCATTTATTGTTTTGTATTTTGCTAACTCATGTATTTATCAATCAGTAAAGTCGTTTTTTCAGGGGATGTCAGTTGTATAAGCCTATGGCCTCTTGACCTCTCCTGTCACGTCTGTTTTATATCTGGTACCTGGTTTTATGCTGTTGTATCTGTGTGCAAATAAACAAAACTAAAATTTTACAATCCTGACAACAAAATACCAGAAGTAAACAGTCCAGAACAAAGGAAACAGAAAGAAGCTCAGAGCTGTTGTAGCACTAACATGTTCCTGGCCTGCTAGTGTGCTAGTCATTAACTTGGCAGCTAGCTCAACAACAAGCCCTGCAGCAAATCCCCCCTCGTCACCGAGCTTCTAGCACCACCTTCTTCCAGATGAATTTAACTGTGCATCTCAAAGTAGTCATATGACTTTGACTGTCTGTTTTCGTATAACTGTGATTTATATTTTTCCCAACACAACAATTCAAGGTATTCTATGTACGCTGGAGGATTAAACAATAGCTATAATCATTCCATATTCATTTTCAACTGCTTTGTTTTTGCCGACAGGTTTTGATCAAGGTTGCTGGGGCAAATGGGTCATTAAACAGAAAACTAGAACATACTGTCATTGTTTTGAAGAGCATGTTCGATGCAAGCCTCTGCTCTCGCCCACAGTAACTCATCCGCAGCTCTTCCATTGTGTGGTCCCATGATGCTTCTCTGCTTGTGTGTCCATACATCATGTTTGTGCGTGCTGTACTAAAGCAGATCCCCTACAGAATAGGCTCCAGAGTGTCATCTACACAGAGTTATCCCTCACCACTGGCTGACCGTGGCATTATTCCGATGGGGACTGTTTGACTAATAAGCATTTTCGCTTCACAAGTGCTGGCTCTAGTCAATGCTGCTGCTCTGGATATACATAGTGTATAGAGGACACCTTGAATTGGAGAAAGAAAGGTGGCCAACACTATTAAAAGCACCCACTGGTCCGGAAAACACACTGTGATTTCATTACAAAAATCATATAATGGTCGTTAACACAATAACAAAGTTGCACTTTCGCTTGGGAGAATTTGCAGCGTATGTAGAACAGAAGCAGCCCTCTCTCCAGATGATTTTTTTTTTTTTTTTTTGACAAGTTACACTTGAATGCGCAAAATGTATCCTTTTGTTTGATTTCAATCTCACAAAACTGTTACAGAGGTAAACAAATACTTTCCTGAGCAAAAGAGGAAAGCAGTCTAATAAAGATGTAGAACCAACGCGGCGTTGTACTCGACTTTAAACGCACTGTGTCGAAAAAGGAGAAGCTGAACACGTTGTCCACACATCAGTGGGTCAGCTAAGACTCAGTGATCCAGCTACACTCTGCTGTGATTCATCTCTCCTTGAGTGGGCTGTTTTACAGTAAAATAAGGCGTTTACGTTTAGAAAATGCAGCTTTTTAAAGTGTTACATAAATGTAGTGGAACAAAAATAGCACATTTGCTCTGGGATATCCTCAAGTGAAGTACATGTATTTTAAATCTTGAGTGGTTTCTGCTTTTTCTGAGGTTAAATTCTGTTGAAGCAACCTTGAAGTGTGCAGCACACATTAACACTCGTGCTGTATGGTGTCTAAGGCATAACAATATAAAACTGAGAAATATCCGTAATAAAATTCATGTGCATTCTGCCTGTGGTTGACCCTTTACGGTTTGAGCTGAGGGTGAGAAAGAAAGCAGCAAAAAATAACTCATTGACCCTCTCTGCGCTGGTAGACGCTGCATATTTCGACAACCACCCGCTAAAACTATTTTAGCTCTATGATGCTACCTGAGTGTTTTCCTCCCACACGCAGTTAAAAAATGCACATAGCAAAATGACCTCTTTCTTTGTGCTCAGTTTGTGGAAGTGAGCATTGGCAGAGTCACTTGCAAATTTGTTTTCTATCTATATTAATATTTATGTCTCTGCTGTAAATAATATTTGTCTCAGCCACCCAAACATATTCACAGCACTCTGAGAAATTCAGTTCTGATGAGCAAATCTTAACTTTTCTGTGCTGCCGCATGCTGTACTGTGAGCCCCCGGTCCAGGTCCGAGCCTGCTGTTACTCGGTAAGGTGTTGCGATCCCCTCAGCAGACCACCCTGACAACCTCTTCCTCTGTTGTTCGCCTTCCCTGCAGTAAAAAAAAAAGCCTCGCAGCAGAGGGATTCAGTCCGTGGAGGTTTCCACCATCAGATGGTGTATAACGTCTGGCAGTCTCTCACGGTAGGGCTTTGGTAGAAGTTCAGCACACATGAGACACCATCATTTGAAAAACATCTGTCACTCTGACAAATAATAAGTGCACAGGGCCTCCAGGGAAAAGGGAAGTGCGAGCTCCATATTTTATTTCTTTCTGTACAACACTGCGACTGACTGCTGTTTTTGTGTGTGGTGAACTGTACTTTATGTCTAATGCAATGCATGCTCACACTGACAATTGACATTTTAAGGGCATTACCCTTGACAAGGCGACCTGGACAAATGAAAGGAAAAGGCAGAATGATTTATCAGGGGGACTGGCGAAATATTTTGATTTACATTTTTTCTGCGCCGTTTCAAATGAATCTCTGAGACGTTCACCACACCCCTGCTCCGGGCTGTGTGAGCTGTCTGCAGAACAGCCTGATGACCTGAGATCAGGTAGGGCTATATCTCCCCAGGGCGCTTGCAAAGCCAAGACAACGCCGCACTGCTCTCCTTTTCTAATTCTGCCAGTTCCTCCTGGCTTAATTGAGAATTTGAACAAACAAATTAATCATTGCAGCCCATAAAAATGACAGGATTCATGCAGTAGCATTCTTCATTCTCTCTAATTTGTTGTGTGTTGTCGTCCCCCCGCCCCTCTTCCCGTGCCTTTTCTCAAACCCCCACAGCATTTTTTGTGCTGAATCTGCTGGTTTACCCCCTTATGAAAATTACAAATACTTGTCAAGGTTAACGAGTTAATATTCTCATTCAATATTTATTTTATGGGCGAAAGAAAGCGTCTCCCTTCAGCGCGTCCTCTTCCAGAGCGAGGATGGGTTTGTTAATCAAAATGACAAGGACAGTGTCCTTTTGATAATCCCCTGAATCATCGAGAATAAAAAATGAACTTTATTAATCAGCGGCCCCTGATTAATTGTTATGAAGTGTTGCTCATCCATTTCCCCTGCATTTCCGTAATTTTCACAGAAGCCTAACAATCTCCCCAATGATTTGAAGCCTTTTGAGCTGGCGTTGCATTCAGCAGCATAGCAATAAATAGCTGGGCAGCACACTCTTCTTCCTGGATGAGCTTCTACACAGCAGACTTGTACAAATACGCAATGTTTATTTTCCCTCTCTGCTTACCGCATGACTTTTTTTTTCTTTATATAACATCTTTTTTTCCGCCTCTGAGTTTGCATTTTTAAAATAGCATTGTCCAAAAAACATCAATACTGACACTAACATCAGTTTAGTAGCAGCCATCAGTCTGCCTTTATGTTTGTATCCTGCATCAATACTGCAGTTTCGGCCCACTTAATCCTTGACTGTGAGGCACAAATGTATTTCTCTGGAGGTGGACACAACAGTACAGTTCAGCAAGTTACCAGTGAAAAAGAAGGACTACTTATAAAATCAAATATGAATGAGTTTCATGTTACACATTATCTACAAATTAACAACTCAGACACAGAGGACCTCCACACATTGAAACACGATCCCCAAATCTTGTTTTTCCTTAAAGACACATGACAATTAATACTGCATACATCTATGATGTCTATGATTAATATATGACATTGAATGCCGTTTTCACATCGGATGGCGCGAGGTTGGGATTCTGATGTAATTTACATGAGTGTGCGAGACGTGTGGTACTCATTTGCTCTGAAGTGATGCCCATGAAACAGAATATACAAACGTTAGGAAAGTTTCATATCAGAAGGGTGTCTCTCTCTCTCTTTCTTTCTTATTCCTCAAGGCGTATTATTACAGAGGGGGGCCAGATGAAGAGAGAATATTTCATGCTATGCCCATTAATCAGCAGCCATCCATTTTACTTTATTTACGTAGAAGTTATTATTTTTATATCCAGCCCCATATTTAAAAGTCCAGTGTAAGGAAATTATACATTTAACGAGTGCTCGCTGTGAATTTCAGCCTCTTCAACAGATTTAAGGGGGTTGGGTGGCTCACATGCAATTAATTGTGGAGGTGTTTTATCCATCAGAATGAATAATTTAAAGGGAATGTTAATAGGTATCCCAGTCCTGGCCAAAGGAACGGAGACAAAGTGTTGTTGAAAGACGTTTCATTACTTCCCCTCTGATGCTGCTCTTCATTTGTTCTCATGTGTCTTTTTTTTGGGTCAGCCTAGTCGACATTAAAAGTGGCAAAAAAGCAATAATAATAACAATAATAATAAAATAAGAACAATAATAATGACAGGAATGTATATATTATATATAAAAAGAAAATATAAGACGTTGATTTAAGATTAACACTGCATAGCCATTTTGCTTGATTCATTTCAGAACTGGATAATGGCTCCGTGTCAAAATTAAAATCATTGCAGAACAAAGCCTGAAGTTAAACTTTCCCCATAAATAAAACCAAGTCTGGTTCACAGCACATGGGAACCAAAGTAAATCTGAGCGAGAACTTCCCCTACAGAGTCACCTTTGAAAAAATCAGCTTTATGCAACATAAATTGTCCTCGGGAGGGGCGTTAAAACCACAATCCGTCATTTTTTTTCTAAGTGTGTTCACATAAATTACTGAGGAGTTAGAGTTATGGATTAAATATTGAAATAATCAACTTATTTTCCTGCCTTTTTCATCAAAATACTGACGCAAACAAACCTTTAACAACGCCAACACAACATTAACAGTATGTGAAAGACATACATTGCTACTTATAAAAAACAGTTTGGGTCTTTTAGCGTGGAAAAGTACATTATATGCATTCTGGAGCTGAAAAGTTTTGTGAATACTAACAAATTTATCACATACCCTGAAAAAAGATTATCTTGGCCTGAATTACCATACACTCTTTTAACACATAAAAAAAACCCACAGCTCCCCTTGAAGGAAGCATTAAATTGATTATGTCTGAGACTTGATCTCAGTACAGCTTTGACTGATTCCTCCTGTGTGTGTGAGAGAGTGTCTCTTCTGGTGGGAAACAATGTGAACTTCACCGGCTCCCACACGCACAGGGGGATGACATCAGAAAGAAGTCGTCTCTGTCAGATGCAATAAAGGGACGTCCACATGTGCATAGTCCCCCATCCTTCACACTTTGTGTACACCCAACCCTCAACATAAATTAGCTATGGTGACTACTCTCCTTTCAACGGCCATCCAAGACAAGGACGTTTGGAGAGAGAGAGAGAGAAAAAAAAAAAAAAAGGCGCACCGAGGGTGTGTTGCGAGCCAGGATTCCCAAAAAATTTAAAACCGTAAATTCAGATGAGATGTTGCAAAATTTATTTTCCGACACTTTCCTTTTCCCCTCGGTAACACTGTTAATTTTTCACAAAAGGATTCACAAATACATGAGTCCTTTTGTACAGTTTCCTCAGATGGAGATCTATGGCGTTGTGAACAAAAGACACTCCTTCAATGACAAGTGCCAAGTACATCAGCCAGTCCCTCTTTTCAAGTAATTCCAACCCTGGCTATTCAGGGTTTGCCCTGTGGCGAGACCGAGCACTTCGTTCTCCAGAAATAGCCATAGCTCATCTTTCACAAGGACTCAGGTCGTCTTATCACGGGAGAGAGAGGTTCATTTGAATTTCTGTCTCTTTAATATGCCTGGCAATCATGATGCCCGCTTAATATTGAAGTTTGGGGAGCGCTTGGTGTTGCTCTCCCCCCAGGCTCTGTGGCAGGCACAAAGAACTTGTAAGTTGCCATCAAATATCTTATCTCATGACTTTATCTGCCAGCGATGGACAACAGTGGCGCCTCAGCAGCTCTGGGGAGAAATCCTCCATCCTAAATGTGTTTATTCCTTTCTACCCTGATAGCATTCAATGGGGTTTGTCTGTACAAACAAACATATTGTTGAATGGATATGCTCAAATGCTGAATGCTAACAGCTTAATAATTGTATAACACTTAAAACAAAGACTTGGTTTGCTCTGCTGGCTTTGTATTTATTTGTTGCCCACTGCACCTCATGAAATCTGAATTTCCTTTTGTTCCCTGTTCACAGCAGAGAAGCAAAATTGGCTTACCACATCTAATTAACACCCAAACACACCTTGACAACTTTTGCATGACACTCACTCAGCTGAAATCTTTTTAGAATAACAAAAAAAAATCCACACTTCAACTGAAAAGAGAGGCGTTTTTCTTGATAAATTTAAGATAAAAGACGTGGCAGTCATTTTCTCCCATGACATATTTGTTCTTTAACAACAAATCAATGGCTGTGAAAGCTTGGCACCTGAATACAGAACAATGGGGAGATGAAGCGAAGATTGTCTTCATTAGGCACATTAATATTCATAGAAAGTAGAAAATCTGACACCACGGAGGACTTGGTAACCTTTTCTCATATTAGATTTTTTTTTTCAACTTCTTAACACAATTAAAGTCCAGCAATGACTTAATTAATGCGGCTTTCTGTCAGGCGCTTTAAAGAACTGTCAATTTGGCCTGGGTCTGCCTGTCAGCAGGGAAGAAAGACAGTCATCCCACTCTTACAGGAGACAGTCGGAATCACAGTGCCGGATAAAGTCACATTCTCAGACACCTTGCCAAATTGATTCTTTTAAGGGTTTTCTTGCAGATTACCATTTCTTCCCTCCTGTCTCTTATTCCGCACGAGTGTCAAATCTGAGAGAAAATCTAAATTCAGTTTTAGGTCCGGGCTATTACCATCCTCTCCTATTGTGCCGGTTGTTGCTGATACCCTGTTAAATTATGATTTGAATGAAACATTTCTCGTGCAAGACGGCGTCCTCAGAGCTCTGAATCAATTACCGAGATACTGGGAACAATATGGTGTGGTTGGAACACGCTGCCCTTGCGGTTGCAAAACTTATTGAATCAACAACATTAACTGAATTATTCTTTTTTGCGTGAAGTTAGCGCATGTTTTTATTCTCGTTATGTGTTTTCTACGACAAATGATATCAGGGAAACATTATAATGATTGTGCGGTGAGCTTCTTGGTAGATCAGCCCCGCACTGAGGCTGCGAGGAACGAGGCATGTGCGTCTTTCCCTCAGAACCAGAACTGTCTTCAAGTGGAAGCCACAGGCTGTCCAAACAAGATGACAGTGCAAATGGGCTGCTGCTAATGACTGATTCTCCTCCTGCCTGGGTTTTGATCAAAAATAGCTCGTTCCCCTTTTCTCTGTCTCCAATGGTAGCAACCAAAATTGAGGTAATGGGCCTTACTTTAGAGGCTGACACAGCTGCGGGATTTGTTATCACTTTGACGGAGATCGGTCACACTTTATTATAAGTGAGCTGAGATTTTCAAGAAGTGCTGCGAGCAAAACAGAAATAGATACGTACATTATTGTTGCTGCTTTGTGAGTCACATTTTTATAAACTCTTTCTCCATCTTATTGATGTAAATTTGTATAATGTAATATTGAAAGAGTAATGCAGTCAGAATCTGATTTTCCACATTTATTTTCTCATTTATCCACAAGGTGTGACCGGAGGGGGGGGGGGGGGGATTCATACACTGCCATTCTCTGTATTAATGAACCAATACCTGTGATCATTCTGCAGGAGGTGTAACTGGCTTGGCAGGTGTGCTGCCACTGGGAAACAGATTAAAATAGTCAGGGTTCCTTTCAAGGCTTGTACAGAAAACAATGGAGGCTTCACAAGGTAATCATGCCATTATATGAGACGGAGGGACTAATTGGAATTATACTAGAACAGGCAGGGAGCTCATTAAAACCTTGAGCACTACCTCATGATAAACAGTCACTTTAAGGGCTGGCACTAATATGATGAGGCAAAGTCTTTATTTCTCACTTTCCAATGAACACATCTGATGTTTAAGCTCCTTACACTCTCTCAGCAGGTATCGTGTGGAATGCAAGACTCCTTAATTGCCACTGGAAATTAGTACGATGGTTATATCGAGAGCTTTTGTCGTCATGCAGAAACCCTGACTGAGATGATACTGTACCGCCGCTCAAGCCCCTGCACCATTTTGAATTCCTGTAATAGAATCACACTGAGCTTTTCATACTTCGCATTAACATTTCATATTTTGTCATGTGCTTTTCAACATGCATTTCATTATAACAAATTGAATCGTGCGTTAAAATATTAATTGTTCGACTTTGCTCATTACAAACCTATAAAACCTCACCGCCGATACAATACCATAATAACACAGCGAGCTTGTTATGGACTCTGACAACCCCTGATTAAAATCAGACTCATTTTGCTTGATGAGAAATTGGCTTTACCCAAAATAACTTTATATCCCCCTGCTTTTCAACCACAGTTCATTAGCTCCATCTTGCTCAGGCAGGATTCTTTGTGCCATTTTGACTGTATTCAAATCTCTCTAATGCCATCTCATGTTTAAAGACTGGCCATAAATCCCATATCAGTTCTTAATGACCACTGCCGGCCAGCCGGTAATATGTCATTGTTCGCAGGCGATCACCCAGCGGGGAATAGACCATGCCAGTCTTTGTAATTGCACACCCAGAAAGATTTATATTGCCATTATGCACACCCATAAGAAATAATTCAAACATATCATTGAAAAAAACAGCCTGCACACTGCTGATCCCCAAATCTCCACTGAGCATCTCGCTAGTATAATATTCTACTGCCTCTGCTAACATGGCTTTAATGTCTCCTAGTAAAGATGTCTTGAACACTCATACTCCATATGTCTATTTAGTAGCGATACTGTTTCTCCTTCTGCAGGGTACTTTGGACGAGTATGCAAAGACTGCATAGGAAAATACAAGATGTCATAGAGCTCTACAGTGGCTGAGTGGCTGGAATATTCCTCGTACATCAATTAGCCGGTCGCAGTATGCATCCAGATAAACTCCTCCAAGTACACCCCTGCTTTTTTATCCTAAATGCCCTCAATCCTTGGATAGCTCTGAGATGTGATGATTGAAGACGCTGTTAGCTGAACTCCCCAAGTGTACCGCCGGAGCTTTGTTGTGCAGCCTGTCCCGGTTCCTCCTGAGAGGGGAGGCAGGTGTAGGCTGACGCAGGTTTGATCACCTTGGTGAATGTGGACCTAAGTGGCTTCTCCACGTCCGCAGGGAGGACAACAGCAGCCAAGTGCGGAGGGACGAGTGTTTGACTTGGGCTAATGAATTGCCTGGTTGAACAGAATTACATCATGCTTGTTTTCTTTAAAAGGATTTGACAGGTACTCAAATATGCTGGTTGACGTTATAATTTAAACTACGGCACCGCATGAGGGGAACAGATAGAAAATGTATTTGTAGATTGATAAAATGTTACGCTGCCCAGGGTATGCAGGATGTTTATTCATGAATGGCGCTTGTAAAGTGTTAGGCTTTAGTTGACGTACTTAAAATTTTAGGAAAATGGACAGCTAGTAACGCCAGAATGATGGTGGCCTCTGCTTGTTCTCTTTGTCCTGGTTAGAGGGCCGGAGAAGTAGTGGGGAAGTTGAAATGCCCTGCTGAAGTCAGCCATCAAAAGCAGGCCAGTCATGCAGACTCCTGTTTCAGAGTCTACTGAGACCGCTCCCAGGGACTCTTTGTTCCTTTTCAACCAGACTGCTGCTGTCTCCGCGCTCAGGGGGCTCACTCACCAGTGACAGCCACAGTCAGATCATACCCCCACAATCAAATACAGTTTTATTAGATCTGTCTTGCAGAGCGGCACTCCACTGCAAAAACATGTTTTGTTCTCTTTAACCTATTCCACCGGGGACACAAACCAACAGTGACACTGTCATTTGTGAGCAATGCAGTATGACTCCCTTGTGGTACAAATGTCAGATTATACCGTGCAGTACTAGTTATCCTCCCTAAATATAGCCTCTCTGGTATCATAGCCTGTCGCAAGAAATTCATGGCTTCACACACATGGCCTTTAGTGGAACCCCAGACACTGTCACAAACCTTAGGAAGTCGCCAGGATGAGACTAATTGTAAATTCATATCTGTCTGCAGACTCTCCTTGTAATTCTGAGAAGAGAGGCACCTGCCCCCAGCTTGATCCTGGCTCGTAATGTGTGATGTGCACTTTTCAGTCCCAGCAGATATCAAATTGATTTGCACATGGAATTGCCATCTCTTGTTAAGCTGGCATTTAAGTAGCGTATTAGAATTAAAAAGGCACGTGTATGACCAGCCGTGAGACGGTTGGGATACAGGTCACTCGCACTATTTTACTACTCTTAGAGGTTTAATTAACCAGGCTTAAAGTCTCTGAAAACCTATTTTTTTCAATCTGCTTCTTACTGTGAGTGATGAGATCCTGAATGACAACACTATTTTCTGCCAATATCAACAGTTTCTAGTTATTTCACATTGGAGATTTCTGTATTTCTTTTTTTTTGTCTGTGCTCTTCTCATTGGTTTAAAGGTGGCGGGGAACAGTAGGAAAATTGAGATGTCACCAATTAGCATCATTAGCATAAACTACACCTGCATAATCGCAATGAATTTTTTGTCTTATACCTTTAACATGTGTTCATTTTGTCACCTGATTCAGATCTAGTTTTAGTCTTTTGATGAACATGTATGTTATCCTTGGTTAAAGTTTAATCATTTAATTTTCATTAGTTCCATTAAGAGACATTTTAGTGTTGATATGTGAAATTTTAGCATGCTTTTATGTAACATTTACCCATTTATTATCCTAAATGTTTCCAATAATGTTCAAAGGTGTATTCATTTGGTTGCCTGTCATCCGTGAACATTTCAACTTAAGTCAAATCAGATTTGGTTTACATTGGCAATAGTTGTTGTTTACCATTGAAGAAAATCAGCTCCCATGGTCCCACACTACTTCAATAAGGCATCGAACTCTGTTTTTTGTTTCCAGTGTTTTGATTAGCAGATATTACATTCTGTGGGTTTAAGTCTTCTAAGAATTCAGTACAGCTGTCGCCATCTTTGTTGTGTACAGCTAGCACGGTTTCACGTGTTGTTCTTGTATATCGCAGGATGGCAAAGGCACTATGTCTTCACACACAAAGTCACTCTGCTCTGCGGTAATGCAACAGTCTTATTCTTCCCAGAAAATCTGGTTTCAATTTCCAAACTCTGGCTTCTACAACAAAACTGTGCTCTCCCTGTTGTTTTTCTCACCAAGCATTAGCGTTAGCATTACTGCACGTACCTTTTCTCTCCACAGCAAAGTAGCAAATCATTCAGAGGCCTGATTCAAACACTTGTTTGCTATCATACTGTAAACTGGGGTTTAGCGCCATTAGAGAGGCTAAAACATTGGAAAACATTGAGTTGCTTTTTTGCAAAGATCAAGAGAAAGATTCAGATGGTTGACCAACGACATTAATCCTGAAACTCAACAGATAGCCAAGAGAGACCAACGTTACGTCCACATCCACATCACTTGATAAAGTTACATTACCTTACCTTTTTATTACCTTTTTAAGTACTGTATCTGTTCATTTATTCACTTGTCTGTCTTCTCTTTTTACCCCTTGATAAAAAACGTAGCGTAATACATTTTGTCACCGGCTTTGTTTTTCAAAGGTTACTTGTTATTTAGTTTTTAGTCTCATTTTTATTGTTGAAAAAAGGTCAACAAATATTTTTCATCGCAGCTTTTGTTGACGAAATTAACATTGACCTTAAGTTGTTTTTCGTAGCTTTAATTGATGCTTACTTAGTCATGAATATTTAATTTTATAAGGAGATAGTTCAGATTTGAAGTGAGTTTTCAGGGGCTTTAAATACCAAAAAATTCTCGGAGATTAAAACATTACAGTCCATTACTGCACTGTCTTCTATGGAAAATAAAAGGAGCTGTTCCTGATCTGAAGCTGAGGTGAATCAAAAGCACACATCACTGCAACATGATCATCATTTCTCTCTTGAAGAGCTGCTTGTTTTTCTCTTGTCTCTCACACAAGGCTTAGTATAATTCATGGGCTTTTCATGCTGTTATCATGGGAGAAAATTACACACAAACAGCAGGTGAGGTCACAACAACAAGGTGAAAAAAAAAAAAAAAACACCATGAAGCAGCAGCTGTTAAGTTCACACGTCATTCATCTGGCCAAGATCACTCTGAGCATGACGTGCGTCCAGCATGTCAAGTCAGAGACAGCATGTCATGCACAGAATGCTTACAGGAGCAATTTTATGTCCCCAGAGTCCTACGTTCCCAGGAACCTGGGTTACCAGGGTCCTATGTTCCCAGGAACCTGTGTTCTCAGGGTCTTATGTTCCAAGGGTCCTATATGTTACCAGGGACCTATATTTCCAGGGTCCTATGTTGCCAGGGTTGCAGGTTCCCAGGATCCTGCGTTCCAATGACCCTATGATCCAAAGGTCCTATGTTCATGGGTCCTATATTCCCATGGCCCTATGTTCCAAGGGACCTATGTTTAATGTGTCCTATGTTAAATGGGTCCTATATTCCCAGGGTCCTATTTTCCAAAGTACCTATATTCCCTGGGCACTATGTTCCAGGGTCCTAGGTTCCCAGGGTGCTGTCTCCCCACAGTTGTATGTTACCAGGGTCATATGTTGTCAAGAGCCTGTGTGCCAAGGGTCTTATACTCCCAGGGTCTTGTCTTTCAAGGGTTATATATTCCACAGATCCTTTATTCCCAGGGTCCTATGTTCACAGGGTTCAACCTAGAGGTGGGAATATAGGACTCGGGGAACATAGGACCCTTTGTCATGTTAATGTTATATGCCATATAAAACTGGGGCAACATAGGACATTAGAAATACAGGACATGACTCCAACACTCACTTGGAGAGAATGTAGTAAATGTTTTATATACTATGTTGAGTTTAATTTGCTCTCTTGACATTTCAGAAAAGTTTCATCTCACACTTTGGACTTTTTATAAAAATAAATCTTAATTTTCTGAGTAATAAACTTTCACACAGTTAAAACAAAAACAAAAAATGACTCAAGGGTTTACTGCTTTTAGTTTTGTATTTTTACTGGTGTGAACTGTAGTGAAGATATTTTTATGAAGAACAATATTGTTGGATTTTTACTAACAAGAAATCAGTCAAAGTCGCATATAGGATATTTTTTTCTTTTCAGACATCCAGCCCTATAAATAATCAAGGCTTTCTCCGATCCCTCAGAGTAATTATCTGTGTTCTCTGACAGACACAGGCAGCAGCAAACTGACAGGACTCCATGAGGGAGATGTTGTGTAAATTTTATGAGTGACAAAGGAGATTAGCAGCGTGACTTTCTACATGTAACTTTGACCTCCTTGGGGGAAGGTGAACAGGAGGCAAGAGAGGAGCCACCCAAGGACCCAATTCTGTTTCATTTTGTGCCATGTCCTAATTCAACACATCACGAGAAATACGTAGAGAAATAGGGCAGCTCAATTAATCGACATATAATAAAATCGCAATACAGCTAACAGAGATATCCAAAATGTGTGACAAAATAGCATTATAATGCCTTACTGTAGTCCTGCAGAGATGCCCTGGCCTACACATCATTTTCTCCAGATGTAAGACAGCATGTTTGTTTGGTAGAGCTCCCAACAAATGTCACATCATCATGATTTTAATTGGTTTTTCAGTGAAAATGTAAATTGTGATCATCATTCCTACTAATCGTGAATCATATCACATTTGAAATATCTGTCAAAATAGTCACAATACCATATCATGCAGCCCTGGTGAGAATTTTTAAAAAGAGTCGAGAAAATTCAAATAATTTATGAAAAAGATACCGCATAAAGATAGTGATTACACAAAAGTGATCCGATGTCAGCAAACTTGTAAAAAAAAAACGTCACGTGTGTGTCTTGTGTAAGTTAGGAATCTCAGACAATGTCTATCATTTCCCAAAGTGTGTTTACATTAGTCTGTTGTCATATTTTGGCAGACGGATGGGGTATTGTGTTGGTTTTGGTGGAAAGCAATAGTTTTCCACCGATATAGTGATTCTGAAGAGGCACTCATCAGTTAAATAGCAACCTGCCTCGACGATTGCTGTCTCCGAAACTCCCCCTTTATCATACTCCTATTGTGTGCCGCTACCGACGGACCAACCCTAAGCATTCTTGGCTCTGATTTTCCATTGACGGTCTTTCATATAGTGGGTCTGCTCAGAGAGGCTTTGTTCCCCATAATTACAGGGCCTGTGATTTCAGCACGTACGTATGTCTTGCCTCCAGCTCTGTGATTGTCAAGGAGATTTGATGGAGGCATCAACCGCATGTGAGTGAAGGGGAGCATGGTCGTGCCTTCACACATTTCTGTTTACCCCGAGTGTCAGAGGGCTGATGTCACCCTGAGAGAGAACAGAAGAGGTGGGCCTCGGTGGATTCCTCTACATCTCTCTCCCTCTGTCTGGTTGTCTGTCTGTCTGTCTCTCTGGACATGTTGTAGGAAGCGATGATAACAGGGGCGGGTGTACGGAGTTCAGCGGACACGCGGCATTGCAAATCTCCCTGGCCATCTTGCACGGCTCACGCTGTTCAAACAGGTTCCACGCCGGCTTGTGTCTTGTCTTGTCAAGTGGCTGACATTCTGATTTAATCAACATCCACGCCTGCCAGATGAATTAGATCACTATCAAAAATGCACAGGGAGCGCCATGTCCCTCACTTGTCAGAACCAAACTCATCTGCTCATTTATTTATTACATTCTCCATGAGAGGAGCGTTGTAGCACTGTGCGGGCTTAAGGTTGTCTGCCCTTGGTGCTTTGTTAAACTTGGATGAGCCCCAGGGACTTTTATAATTCTATCTCAAACTCACATCAGTTTTGAAAGCACATAATGGTGGTCTGGAGAAGAAAAACAAACAAGTCATTCCTTCCGCCTGTCTTTGGAACATCGACTACAGTCTGCTCTCTGTGAAAAATGAACCCACCACTTTGTTTTAATTTCCACCCTATCTAGCTGTTAATAAATCTAAGATCCAAGCGCTCCACATAGATATGAGACATTCTTTGTTTTTATTTGACGAATGACATGGAAATGTTTGGATACGTATGTTGATTATAATTTCCATGGAACGCCGCACCTATTACTCCTTGTTTTTTAGTTTGCTGTGATGATTAAAATAAATGGGGAGGTCGAGCGCATGCTGGCAAAGCAACTGAGAGAAACATTATAATCTAGAAACAGATGAAATGGACTGATGTTGTGTTCACTTGATGGTATCAACGCCAAACAGCTCATTCCCCGAATGGAGATCGTTTCTGGAACTATGTTCTTACTGAGAAAATGTCTTCTCTTATGTGAACTCGGGCTTTTATATTAAATTCACTGTTTTGTTCAATATTTGAAAAGAGCCAGTACAGGACCCTGAATGGACTGAATTGAATCGCATTAGACAATTGTATATCAGAGTGATATCCAACTCTAAGAAACGACAAAAGTCCATTTCATTTCAGGTTTAATAGAATTACTGAGCTTCATGTTGTCTGTGTATTTCGACAAGAAGGAGAGAGCTGTATAGGGACGGTTCAGTGTGTTCCCTAATGTGAGTGTATGTTGCATGAATTATCAGTGGGAGGACGGCTGTGGTTTAGCTGAGCTGAAGAGATTCAGATTGAGATGTCCACTCACGGCTCACTGGTTTGATATTTCCATCATCGACAGCAAAGGAGACTCTGACAGTTGGGCTGCACAAAGCCAGCTGTTTTCATGGTTTGAAGCGTCCTGAACGTGCAGCCAAGTTGAAGGATTGGTAGGAGATTATTAACCAAAGTGACACCCAGAACACAGGCATCCGCAGTTGGAAAATCACTGGGTCTCTCACGTTCTCTCCCGCTGACGCTCTCTTTCTCGCTCTTTAATTCAGGAGCTACAGCAAAGTGCTCTGGCATGTTTGTGTCAAAAGTTCCAAATTGAAAAGTGTGATAAGGTGGGAGGGACATTAAAAATACATGAACACACATCTGTGGACTAATGTGGAAAAGAAAAGGGGGGAAAAAAAGCAGAGGTGGGGTTATAATCATGGTAATGCTTATCAAATGATTTGAAAATAAAATCACAGATTAGATCTGCGATTGGTGTGTATGATGTTTTTATTCATTCAGAAACACAGACCCAAACCATCTTTATTAACAGACAGTGATCTGGATCAGGTTCACCACATGCAAAAAAAAAATACTATTGTTATGATTATGGATCGTGTTTTTATTTCTGTATCTGTTTATAAGCATGACTCACTCCCAAACCCTTTTTGAGTCTAGGATTTATTCACTTTCTACGCCTAGGCCCAACACATTATAAAGGAAACAACAGCACTCTGAGGCACCAATCTATCGCAAGCCCTTAACCAGAAACACACTTCTTAAAGTTGAGAGTTATCACTGAAAACAGCTCATCCGTAATTTTCCAAGTGGCAAACTCCTGAGTCTGTGCAGAAGCTGCAGCGCTGTTACTGTTCCACTCTAAAGCGGTAGAAATGAAAGCGTTTGCAGCAAAGGAGGTTACCCCACAGTACCTCTTCAAACTATCAAAAGGCCTTACATACAGACAGGGAATCCATGTTAGTTAGGAAACAAGAGTAACCTCAAGTTCATCACTATTTCTGGCACGTAGGGTCAAAAAGATTATCCTTAAAAATTGGCATGTCCTCAAAAGTGATCAATCTCTCAAAAATATCAGCTCAGTGCTTCTCTTGAGCAAAACTTCAGAGCAACAGACTGGTTGATTCCAACACTGGAAACAACCACAACACACTGTTTCCTTGATGTCTGATTATTCGACAGTCTTTTTCCACTGTGGCCTCCGTGCAAAATGTTGTAACTTTACGCATGCACACGGTGGTAAAACTGCACCATAAAGTCCGTCATAAACTGCAGCAGCACACATGTTGTCTAAATGCTAAAACATCCCTGTTGTCAAGATCGTGCTGGACAAACTTTGATGGTGAAACACATTAGCTTTTAAAAATGCTAAAGTCACAAAAAAAAAACAAATCAATCGAGGCAGTGGTAGACCAGCAACTCCCCTGTTCAGCGAGGTAAAATTACTGTTTTTGTAAGTGGAGTCTGGTGGCCTTGACGAGAGCAATATAATGACGGTTTCTGGTTAAACCAAAAACATAGAACTCTTCATAATGTGTAAGACACCTAGAATAACAGTCTGAGCCTGTCAGTGGCAAAAACAAACACTTTTAGTGGATGTACTTTGACGGGTGCAGTTGACCACAAGGATTATGATTGTAGTTGTAACTTTTTGTACCTATTAGTCATTTTCGCACCAAAATAGGCCAAATAAGAATAGCTCCCATCTTTAAAACTACCAGAATTACCCTTTACACTCCTCTGCATCTTGCCCACACAGTTTTGCCCACCACACTTATCATTCAAATGAGTTTTATAATTTACACTTCTTCCTTGAGAGATTATTTTAAAAAGAGAAATTGCTTGTATTTCTGCATTTCTTCAAGCCGTCTCCTTTCTGTAGCACTGCAGGTGTCTCCAAGGGGAGTACATTAAAGGAAAACAAGGTATTTGTACAGCCTAACTCTATCGTTGGATCCTGTCGCCGCATGTGAAAAGATGTGCATCCACCGAGATAATCAAAAAACTCCCCACGTCACGGTTTAGGGCTGAGAATGAGGATATAGACAAATACTTGAAACTTGGATTATGCTGACTGAGCAGTTCGTGGGAGGTTTTTCGAGACATTTCTGATATTGCTTTGCTTATGTTAAAATTGTTCTGTGCTGAACTTTATTATGGCTACCACTGGCTTCCACTTTGATGCTCCTCTTGATAATACTGATAAAAAGCAGTCTGGCCGCATAATAGACACAATAATATAAAGCAGTTTTTTGTGAAGCGACTTTTTACACCCACTCTGCTCTACGCAATGACTTTACAAATATGATCATTTTTAACAATATAAGGTCTGAACTTTTTTATTAACTTTTTAAACAGGGCTGTAATGTGCCTCAATAGGAATTAAGTGGTAGCTTGTAAAACTTTGCTTTAAAAAGTGGTTCCCAAAAACTTATACTCTCCTGTTTGCTTTACTTGATGAAATACAGGCAACAACACAATGTAACACTATACATCGTGTTGTGTAACACTATACTTTAGCACCTACATGATGGTATGTTTTCCATGAATTTAAATATATCCATCAGTTACAATGAGGTATGTTATTGTTTCATATTAGTAGCCTGGACCCCTGTGGACTAGAGCTGTAATCACTGCAGGCATCTGTATGTGTAAAAAAAAATGATGCCAGCATCTTTTCTTAGCTCATCTATCAAGGTAACAGTTCTCATCAGACGTTTAGTGATTTCTCTGAAATCTCTTGACTGCCACTGAGTATCATTATGTGTCAATTGAATAACAGCCAGTGCAGAATGGGTGCTGCTTCATTGTTCTCTCATCCAGGTCAAGCCTCGGTCATTCCTGAATGTGATCTGAAAAATGTAACAATCTTCAGCGATGCCTCATACATGCATTGGGGAAAAAAAAAAGGCATTTGGCTTCACTGGATCAGCATTCCTCTCAGGCCTGTGTACGGGAGTGAAAATACAATATCGTTTTGGGAGACGCTCGCATTCATCTCTGAATGAGCCTCTCTACCTAACCCTCACTTTGAGCCACCTCACAGAAAAGAAAAGGAAAAATCCTGAGGTTTAGGAAGAAATGAAACCCCCAGCGCTGCTCACTCATCTAAGAAACATTAAATGTACGGTTTGTTTACCCGCATGTGCACTTATGAATCCCAGGGGTGCCGCAACCTGTGTATAACTCACCCTTAGGGCCTTGGAGTATTTTTCACTATGAAATGAAATTTTATAGCATGCGAGATTAGCCGACACTAATGCAAGGTCAAAAATAATAGAATCAATAGGCAGGCTTGGCGATGTTAACATTTACAGAAAATAATGGGCTGAAAAGCGCTGTTGAAAACAGAATGAAATGAGTCTCTGCAGAATTCTTATTGATGGCTTTTCATTATTTCTAATAATTTGACTTTCTTTTGTGTGCTGTTGCCGGGGGTATGGCCCTTGCTGTGGTGCTGTGGTTTATCTTTCCATGTGTAGGTGTTTGTGTGTGTGTGCGTGTGTGCACTTTGATTCACGTGAGTGTAAGCGTGTGGGCGTGTGTTTGTGCTTTTTATGTGTACACGCACATGTTTTATGGTCAATAAACAGCTATTTTCTGCCAAAGTCTTTCGGCTGCTGATCACATCTCTGGTTGTAATGCTGCGATGGCAGTTTGGAAGATGAATCTCAGCAGATCAGCCAACTTTGTAGATCTGGGCCTCGTCTCACATTCAGAAATGTCTCAGAAGGCAGGATGTTTATTGCCTATGACAACACTTACTCCTTCAAAGAATGGGCCGACATCGAATGAAGAGGTCCGAGATAAACCCAAATGAGCGCTCTCTGTGACCCCATGTTTTATAGCCTATTGGAGTACTTGGTATCTGCAGCTAATTCAAGTGTGATTACAGGGGGGTCTGAGATCCCTCTCCAATATAACCCCATTCACTGCCATTGTCTTTCCCTCAGACTAATGAAAATAATGGTTATGAATGTTTTTGGTGCACTTTGATTGTCACATCAACTGTTTTTATTACTGTCATTATGGTTTAACATCGCACTGTTAATTCTGTTAATTAAAAAGCTGATTGCGTTTGCCAGTCTGTGATCTCCATTTGGTGAGTCCATATGGTAGAGATTGCTTGTTGTAAATTTCAATGAAGCCTTATCACAGCGTTGCTATGTATAATCAAGCTGTACAAGTGCTTCAATTGCCTAGAAACCCCCATCATCCTCCCCTGCAACTCTTCGTCCACAACTTCACTCAAACTACCATTTTCTTTAAACGGCTTTTGTTTCGAAATGATTGCGCAGATTACAGGGTCGTTGTGTGTGAGCAAAGCAGGCACATTTAAATGCAGACGGTACAGTATGTAATATTGGATTTAGATTTAAAAAACAAAAAAAAAAAAACCTCACAATTTCCTTTCAGAGTTGACAATTCCAGTCTTCGATGGTCTCACTGAATGAAATGCTGCAGTAATTACCGAAGATGCTAACTGGTGTTGGCGATCTTGAAGGCGTCCACGCGAAACACACTTGCTTTTTAACTGTGTGTTCGCGTAGACAACTGACTGCGACGTAAACACAGTTGTTCACATACTTGCCTATATACTATGTGTGTTACTGACAGATGGCTCACCAGAGAATTCAGTCTGTATGTATAACAATTCTGTGTCTGCGTGACGTGTTCACTGACCCCTGACTCTGTCACACCCACACACTGCCCCTATCTTTTATGTGCTGGTAAACAACTCCTACCTTGTAGGAAACTCTGAGTGGACACACTACCTCATATGCAGAAGCACGAAGGGAAGCCACCCCCACCCCTAAAGAACGTAGTCATCGTCCCTGCTATGTTTCACTGTGGACATATGCCAGGTCGGTTGACATCGACCAGCTCTATTCCCACCCCAGATTTGAAGCAATGTGGTGATTTTCATGCACAAAGAAGCAGTTGGGAAGTATAGCAAAGCTTCGTGTCATTCAAAAAGTACAACTCAGACACTACAACTTCAAATACATACATGTACACCTAACATTTGTTCAGAGCTCACAGGCGATGACCTACTTCAGCTGGATTTTTGTTTGTTGTTAGCTGTTTTTGGAAAGTCCCCCAGTCCACTCCTCTGTCTGAACACAGACTGGGTGAATCCCTAAAGAACAGATAAGGTTTGTTTCTAGGTATCAAGATAGTAATGTTAAGGTCGAGGACCACAATTAATCGACGGCGCCAGGAAACAGCGTGAAGACATTTCTTAAAATTAAATCTAAATTGTTCTGACATTAACACAAGCACATGAGTATGTGTGGTTTGTTTTTACCAGACAAGATTTAGCACTGGGACGTGCTGTCAGCTGGATCAAAGCCTTGTTTCCTGTATCTGTCCTTAGAGCAGCTTTGTACATACAGACCTGAGAGCTTGGCTGCACCGGGCACTGCTGGAATTAAAACGCCAGGAACTGTCATCCCATGTTTTTGGAGGTTTGCCAAATGCAAAATTTCTGAACTTAAAAAGTTGTCAAAACACCATACAACACCCAACCTGAGCACAGGCCTCACTTAACAGCTGCTCATGGTGCCAACCCCCACACAAAACCGGACTACATGCATCTCTATTCTAAACAGAGGAGTTCTCATGATCTGTGGAGCAGCCTAAAACACATAATTCTGAGTGCGCCACATAACTCTTGTCATTGCAGGTCTTTGAATTCTTGACGAAGCTTTTGCTAAATAACGTTCTCATGCGTGTGGAATGTCAGTGTTTACAGAGGAGACAGGGAGAGGGGTGCACTCACGGACACGTCTGCCCCCATCAAGCCCGCTCGGGAGTGGACGTCTATCAGTTCAGAAGTCAGCGACTCGCACGAGTCATCCATTCCTCATTTTCATTCCCTCTGACAGGCCCGGGCTCTGTCTCTTCTCTGCAGTATTTACAGCCGTGGAATCTGTTTATGTCACACAGATGTAAATGTTTATACTTGATGAACGCTGGCTGAGGTTTTACAGTCCGAAAAAGATGCGTACGGTTTCGAATGTGTGGAGATAGTTTAGCTTAATTTACTGTCATCATTAGGAATGTGAGATCTGTCTCAGACACTGGCTATTGGGTTTTTAAAGCACGGTGCCAGGTTTACATGTTTAATAGTGGTCTGCTCGTAGTGCCAAACCCGGCAGCATCCTTGTTAGGCTCTCGTCTGCAAATGCCAGCTGATGTGGAATAAATTAACCGGTTTATAGTTTTTATCTTACGCATGAATAACTTTCTTAAAGCGTGTTTTACTGCAACCACAACAAATCAGTCGTGAGGACTTAAAGTACAACAAAGTGAAGTGGTAGGTAGAAGCATGTTAATGGTTTAAGTTATCCATCAGGGAGTGTGTTGACCATAATGGGGAACTAGACACAGTGTTATCAACAGCAGATATTTTGGTGAAAGAGAAGAGGGGCATTAACACCTTTGGGCAGAGGACTGCAGTCTTAATTTGTTAAAGCCATTGTCCTGAGCTCTTTTCAGGAGGCGAGCTATTTATCATTTAGACGGCCGTTATTTTTAATGAGTCTGTTATCATTCATTTTAGGGCATCCCACCTTTCCTTGACACGGATAGTATTTCTTTTTATATAGGACATAGGATTTATGTCTCCCTCTCGTCACAGCCTCTCTTCCTCTCCTCTCTCCCTCGGCTGGGAGCTGTCAGCTGGATGGCAGTTTGGGAAGGTGCGGTGGTACACTGCCCTCCACCACCCAGCACACTGGGGCCACTGAGCTCACAGAGCACAAACTATAACCTGCCTTTGTGAAATCACTTAACTGAAAATGTTCCCATAATGTACCTTTTTTCTTCTGTCTGTGTTCTATAAAGAAAGAAAGGACATGAAACCTTTTTTTAGTTTTGTAACATGTTTTCAAGTTGGCTCCGGGCTCAATTAATCAGTGTTACAGAATGTAAGCATTTACCTGGAAATTAAAATCCCTGAAAGCTGGAAACCAACAACTCTAGACTGTGAAAAGATCCCAGCAATTCCACTGACAACAGACTTGAAACATTAATTGAGCTTTAAACAAGTTTTTAACAGTGGATTTCCTTGAACCATGAGCATAATTCAATTGTAAACAAATGTAAAAAATGAATAGAAAGTGTCTCATGTCTCACAGTACTACTACTACATGCTACAGCCTGGCTGACAGTGATTTGGGGCTTCAAGGGGACGGACGAAAAGCGGACAGCTGTAAAAGAAAGAGGTGCGCAAGATTTATAACTGACGACAAACGGGAGCATCATTCAGCACGATAATCGTTTCATCTTGATTATATTGTTGGAAGCCAAAATATTGATTGTAAATAAAATTAAATTAGTTGCCCATCCCTACTCTAAATAGGTCACGGATCTTTAAGGATTCATATACTGTCTGTAATAGCTGCTGTAGTATTATCACTTGCAGCTCCTGCATGATATTTTCTTTATGAGTGCATGGTTGAGATTATAAATTTGTTCTTGAAAAATAAATAAAAATACATAAATAAAATAAAGTAATAAAGAGGATAAGTGGATGCATCGGTCGAGGTTTTTAGCTTCAGCTGCCAAAAAGAAACAAAATACGATCCACAAAAAATCCAGTTGGAGGAACAGATCCTTGAGTTGGAAGGTTTATCAGGCACCATAACAGCGATTTATAACGCTCATTTACTATACAGGACTTTCTCTGGAATGTTATGATGGCAATCTTTTTATTTTTCATCGCCTCAATTGAGGGGTAAGCGGTAGAAATACTGCATTAACGTCACAAAGTCTCTGTCTACCTGGAGCGTGGGCTTTCATTGCATTGCGTGGCAGCAAAAGTCGAGCTAGGTTCAACCAGGCAGCCAGGCACTTATTTCTTGTAGGAATAATGCTTGTGTGAACACAACACTAAATGTTAATTGTCTGGAGAAATAGTCACTTTTCTAGAGCTAACTATTCTTCTAATTAACTTTAGTTAATTAGTTTATTTACACTCAAGTTTATTGTTCAAAATGAAGCGGAGCCACCTTGTCCAGCTTTGAGAGCGCTGGCGCTTTACATCAGTGCCACTTGACAGATTAGGCGTCTCGCATCCTTCACAATTAGTCTGGGAACGTTGACTGTGAATGTTTATTAGTCGTCTTAGAAAGTATCTATTTGAGTGTTTAAATTATTGCTGTTATCAGAACATTATTATAACATAATGCTACAGAAATCATTCGGCAATGACTCTGTACCTCCTGAGTGCTTGAGTCACAAGTGGCACTTGAACAAATGTGTGGCTGCCGTCTGCCCACAGTGTACAGTATATGTGTCTTTGTCACAGTTGCATTAGACGTGTGTTTGTACTCGTAGTTTACTAAATGTTGAGCTATGACGCCTGCTCCCTCAAGTGTTGATCTAGGCCATATGTAGACTTGGCAACGACGCTGTATGTGTATGAACCGTTGGCATCTTGCTCGCGCTCTCAAACACACACACGAGCACACACAGGACATTGGCTCAAATTTTCTTGCTATAACAGAAATGACCCGACAGGTTTTGCGCAGCAAGATGTTTTCTGCTCTAGTACACTTTTGGGTGGTGGTATCAGGATGTCCCCTCGGTGCCAACACAGCCTCAGCTCCTCACAACGTCATATGCCACTACTACTATATCTTTCTACAACAACACCAGCAGACGTTCGTGTTTGCATTTTCTACATATGAACACACTTCTTAATCTAGCAGATGATGCTTACAGCGAAGGCCTGAGATGTGAAGTGGGATAAAGTAACAGACTGTTTCACTAGATAGGCAAAGCGCCCTTCATCGAAAGTTATTGCCAGGCAGCCGGGGGTAATACATCACAGCTTTTGTGAGGACAATGCTACGAAGCCGAATCCAAGTACAGATGCATCATAGTTGCACAGTGAGCATTTTGTTACAAATAATGTTGTCATCAATTTTCATCTTTTGTTTAAACATATTAGTCTTTTGGACAAGATAGGTCATATTTCAGCAGGTTGATAAATTCTCTCCCCTCTCCTCTTCACAGAATGTGCACTTAATTAATTACACAACCTTTAATTGGACAGATTATTCCTAATGGTGGTACAGTGCTAAATGTACAAACTCTGAGAGGGCTCACGAGTAATTATTTTAATGCCACTTTTTCGGCCGGCTGTAATCAGTATATTTCAAATAATTAGTGTTTTTCTTTGGGTAAGGTACAGATAGATTTACATTCGCGCGTTGGACTTTTTGCAGCTGATTCCTCATCTCCTGCATCATTTCCATGTGCTGAGGCTGTACAGTGTTAAGGGGCGTATGATCACCCCTTGATATTTTACGATATCTGGCGGTATTACCTCCTGTTTAATTACCTCAGTAATGTGCATTGATGTACATGATGGATTTTTACGGAAGCCCACTTCTTAACTATCGGATGCGGCGACATGAATGATCATCACTGCCGCAGTGGTCTTAAGAGATAAATTAATAATTGTGATAGAGGAAGCGGAATACAATTAGCAAACGCGTCTGCGGTCAACTAAAGAAGACAAACATGAACACAAACACGCTCACATGCTGTCGCGTCTCTTGAACTGCTGGTATCAACGAATCACTTGGTGTCATTCGTCAAACAGCTTTAAAAGAAATAATCTTTGGCTTCTTGACTTGAAGCAGTTCAGCCCATATCTATTTAACTAAAGATCACATTATGTTAAAGTACACAAACAATCTTAATTTACCTCTGTGAGCAGTCCCACTCTGCACTGCTGCAGAGGTGGAACAATTTAGAGAGGAAGAGGGGGGAATGATGGCGCTGTTAAAACTTCACAGCTTGACTCTGAGATAAGGAGAGAGTGGTTGAACTAATGGCTGAGGCCCGGTTTGAGGGTGCCTACTAGGCCTCAAAGTCATATAATTCAAAGCATGTATGTCAGCCCCTCGCGCTCATTACCATGACTGATCATACTGTCTACCAGTATCCTGCCCGCCTGGCACCCGGGACCTGCAGGTGGTACTTTATCTAACGTCCGTGTCGATTTTTCACAGAAAATCTTCCTCCGCTAAGCAGTCTGAAATCACAGCTTGGCAAGGAACAAAGAGCAAAAACAATGTACTCAAATGAATAGTTGAACAACTGCATACAGCTTCTGTTTGTCTGAGGTAAAGACAAACAGTTGAAGCAATGCAGTTGTACTGGGGTATATCAATTTGTTCTTTTATTGTTAGAAAGAGACGATGCCTTTTTCAGCGGTGGTGGACAATAATACCATGAAGTGTATTTCATGCATTTTTTATGTATGTTATTGCAGCGAGTGGCCAAATACCACACCACCATTCCATTTGACAAACCCTGATTTCATATATCTAAGTGCTCAAACGCCCAAAAATCATGCGTCACTGGCCATCATTCTTCCCTCTCCGGCATCGATGGATCTTTTTTTTTTTTTTTTTTGTTTTGCTTTCCCCTCTGTCTCCCCCCTCTGTCTCTTGTCCTTCTCTTTTATTGCTTTGTACAGCAAAGCACCATTACTGATCCCTTCCAAAGCACAAACTAAAAATCTATCCCGTTGTCATTTGCTGCACCGTGCCATCTATCATCGGGGGTGCTTGGCAGCGTCTCCATACGAGAGAGGAGGTGCTGGAACAGGAGGCAGAGTCAAGGACTTTCACGCGCAACAAAAAACTTGTCACAATTATTTATGGCTCTTGCTGGGACACATAATAGGACACATCAAACTGCTGTTTTTTTGTGTGATGAGCGCCCTCACATCGCTGGCTCCCTTGTCGAAGTGGGTCACAGGCATCTCTTGCCTTACACATACAATTTCCAAGACAATGGCGGAGCACTTGGGGAAGTGACAGTGACAAATACTGGAGCCCCCACGGAAAGCTGGGCAGGCTGTTACATGAGTGATTGCGCCAATAATCATGCGGAGTCGTCACGTGTCTGTGGAGCAGGAGGGAGATGGGCAGCAGGGGTGGCAGGGGGTGGGAAGAGACAGAGAGAGAGGGGAGAGAGAGAGGGAGTGTATGAGTGTGTGTGAATAAGACAGGGAGGAGCTGGGGGAGCAGCAGGCCTGTGTAGAGAAGTGGCTAACAGGTCCTGGCAAATCATTTTTTATTTCCTTATCATCCATCTCCCACTTCCTCCCCTCAGATGAGTTGCTGCTAAATGACTGTCACTTTGGACGGTGCTGTGATATGTTCTGCTGTAGCGCCCGTAATTGGGAAGGGGTCACCAGTGCCTGTTTCTCTATGTGACCTTTCTTAAACTCGGCCGCCCAGGGAATTGGGCAGAGCCTCAGATTAAATTACTTCTCCAGCGCCTCGGCCCTTCACCTTAAGTGCTGGCACTTGGCTCCAGTTCATGGGAAAGAAGCCCCTTGTTCTCGCTTCAGCGCTTCAGGCACCGAGCACAGACTTGCCCAGTTTGCCAGCCTGAGCTAACAGGAGAGCGTGCATTGGCCTGCGCTGCAGATGTATGGCTAAAAAAAACCCAAACTTTACATCGTGCCTACGGTTACACTTCCAGATAAGCAGTCATTCAAATTGGATCGCATTTAAGTATTTCCTGGTCGGACGTCTGCTCGGATTTTTTTAGACGATATGCGATGTAGAATAATCTGCAGGCTAATTTCTCTGTTTCTTCTATTAGTTTCTGCTGTTGGTAAACAACAACAAAGAGTTAAATGTGTAATCATCATCTCGCTGTCAACAATACACCCCCACCCCCTTCCTCCCGTCACCACTTAAAAAATGGCACATTGACCTGACACAGCAATGTGAGGAGAGAGGCAGCTATTCACTGCTCTGTTAGATATGATATAATGAGACGCCACCGCTCTGAAAGACTGACAGAAGAAAAAACACCAACCAATTGTTCTCCAAACATTGTGGGGACGTCTAAATAAAAATGTCACATTTTGGCTCGCTATCATGCAAATTAATGGCATATCTGGCTGTAAAATAGACATTATGTGGAATCAAATCATCTCCGAAGACATAAAAATGCTCTGATCAAGTGTTCGTCCTCTCCTTTGAGAGCCTTCAACAGCTCGACTACCTCCTCAATTACTTTGGGTGTCAACAGACAGCTATCTGCAATGAGGGCATGTTTTCCCACATAATGACAACTGATAGCTGGTGTCAGACAGGTTATGCTTTTCAATTTGTGTCTGGCAATAATAACAATTACAGCTCATGCAAGTCCTCATTACATTACAGTATGAATTCATTTTGCTGCGCATTATTTCGCAAAACACTCAGCTCCACGCCCGTCATCTGAGACAGGCAGCAGGTAGGACGACAGAGAATGGAAAGCAAAATGGAAAACTTTGTTGTGGTTGACCTTCGACTTTGAGAGAAATCGGTCCAGCGTGACGAGCCTATGATTCGTTTTGGGTACGCATGAAGCCATTCTGGACTTCTGGTCAGGGTGCACTCTTCTGACCATGAAACCGGAAAAAATAAAGGATATGGAAAATATGGCCAAAACAAAAGCAACTATTCGGTGACAACGATTCTCCCAAGTTCTTATTGCTGTTTAATAATGTCAGGAGTTTTTATTTCAGCAGCTCTGCAGCATGCCAGCAATGGTAGTTTTATGCATGAGGAGATGAACAGCAAAGGCTCTTGGCGGTGCGATTTAAAAACAGGTGGTGTGGCATGGAGTAATGGATTTAGGATTGGAGCAGTTTGAATCTACACATACAGACAAATATGTGCAAAGTTTTTCACAAAACATTCCAGATTATGTGCTACACCATGTGTTTAAGAGTAAACGGTCCCTTGTGGGATTTTTATCAGGCAAGTGTTCCAGAAGTAACATGCCATTTATTTCCCCCGCCAAGCCTTCATTTCATTTAAACATAAAGGCGTCCTCAGTTTAGCCACATCACTGGTCACGAATTAAAGGGGTCAATTCAGCTCGTCAGCATCAACTTTGTAGGATAATAGAGAAAGCAGGATCAGCGGTTTTGTTTTGTCAGAAGGCACGGATACCTCCCACAGAGCAAAACACATCCAAAAGACGTCAATTTAATGTCTTTGTCTAACGTTCAAAAGATGTCGACTAAGGAGCCAGAACAAAAGTTTCTGCTGCGAGTGACAGGTGACATCCTTACAGCGCTCCGAATGAAAGCTTTTAGGATGTAATTTTAGACATCTTTTCAACGTCAATTACAGAAGTCCAAAGGAAAGTTTCTCTCGGTTCAAAAAATAAGTTTATATGACGCCTGTCTTGGACTCACCTGATACATCGACACTTCGCACTGCAATCTGAATCCAAGCAGCAAAAGCTACAGGGTGGAATCAAACTTTACGCCTCAACCTCAGTACATGGGGTCGCACATTCAACCAGCTACCAGGTTTATCTGTTCAGAACTAAGTGCTCAAACATGAAAGAAGCTTAATGTTTAACTTATTGTCTGACCAAAATTAAAATGTATTCAAAATAATACAAAGAAACAGAGAGAAGCTGCAAACATTCACATTGAAGAAGCCGAATTAATCACAGAAATGATTTGAATTATCTGAAGTCATGAGTTGTTTCTATTCAGATTATAATTTTGGTTCAGTTTTAGATAAATGAAGCAACTTGAGGTGTTTTGTTGCTAAAAAAACTAATCCTGAAAAACAAGTTATTGTTCAGGGTGAATTTTAAAAAAGATTTAAAATGTGAGAAAGGACTTACAACAGCTCGTTTAGCTACTCATAATGATTAAAATGAAAAGGTCATAAAAATGCTCTCACTGAGGTGTAAACATGTGCATACTTGTATCAACGGTGTTAGATCCTCCGTACTGTATTCCCACCGTGGGAGTGTTGCCATGTATACACATCACATGACTTCTGGGTAATGAAGTCTGTAAAAACAAGACCACAACTTTGCTGGCAGCTCTGTGAGGCTGCACTTAGCCACAGCAATGCTATGAGGTGAAAGCTAATGTCAGCATGTGAGCATGTTGATGTGGCATGTTAGCATGCTAACATTTTCTAATTAACACAAAGTAAACTTGAGGCTGTGGGGAATGTCGTGTCATGTGGTTTTCCAGGACCTTTTTATCCTGACATGTGCAGTAAATGAAAAGTTAATGAAATACAAAATAAATGTTATTTAATTTGTGTGCCTTCTATTTCTTACATTGTATGAAATGTGATGAAATAAAAACTCTTCTTCATCATCTTCTTCTTTTAGTTTGATCGGTTACATTTAGTTTTGTCTTTGTCTTAAAGTGTAACTCTAATCTCACTCTGGACCTGCTTAATAAATAAAACCCCTCTGTAACTCCAAGATTCTGTATACGAGAATATAATGCCGTAAACTGCAGACCGGCTTTAAAAGTGGGTCATTACAGCAACAGCACATCCGTAAACAGTAGAGGATGGTTGAGTTGAGGGTCATTGCTTCTGTCACCGAGCTGCAGCCTCTCACTTTCTCCGCCTGGCATCCGGCCCTATAAGTCGCTGCCCTCAGTCTGGAGACTGGCTTGGCATATACAACAAAGAGAGACATGTCTGGGCTCTATTTAGTGCTCCGTGGTACAAGGCCCACCCACTCTGGCATGCATGTATTAATTTTACGAAAATGAGCTACATAACCCAAAAGTGTTCTTCCATGACATAAGTTCACCTGTTCATCCAGTTTCTCTATTTGTATCTATATTCGGAAACTTTGTGGAGACCTCCATTCCTACTTATATTTACCTTAATGTTGATTGTAGCTGACATATTGAAATAAAAGCTACGGCCTAACTCTGCAAGCTAATATTTGCCTGTTGTTATCAAGTGACTGTCAAAAAATTAATGTTAATTATTGATGGCTGACATGACCTGCCGCTGGCAACATTTGTCATTTTAACCGATGAGAGTCAGCAGTCAGCAAAATGTTCGCCCTGTCATGACAGAGAGCGTCGCTGCAAAATTAGCAGGCTGAGCTGAAGGAAACCGTAGGGTTCAGTACAGAAAGGACCAGAATTTGAGATAATTTATTTTAGTCGATGCTGATTTATTAAAATAGGCCCAAATCAGACCTATAATGATCATCAGCATTGGCTCAGGACATCTCTACATTAGAAATTTCTACATTATGCACTTTTATTACCAATAAACAAGACCAAGCCATGCTTACATCGTAGTGGTGCTTTGAGCTAAATGCTTCCATTTTACGGCGTTCACCAAATTACTTTAGTGTGCTAGCGACGTTTGCTAAACACAAGGTACAGCTGAGATTCAGGGAATGTCATTAAATATGCTGGTATTTGGTCATAAAGCAAAGTATTGAACAAGTTGAAATTTTGACCTGATGATGGTGCTGGATGAAAAATCAGAGGATGAAAGTTATTTGAATTCACCCTGGGGAGGACAAAAACATAAAAAATTAATATGAGAGGCCAACGTATATATATCAGCCGGCTGATATTATCGGCCGATATCACAGTTATATCCGTATCGGCATATATATTGTAGGATAAGCGCCAGTATAAAACGTTTTTTTGGAGATTAGATTGCAGAAAAAGATGCTCGGGAAATGTATTATTATTGAAAAATGTGAAATATATATACAGGCTTTATTACTCCCTAATATGAACATCAGCATCAGCCCCAAAAATGATAAATCAGTAAGGTTGTGTACCAACATTTCATGGCAATCCATCCAATAGCTGTTGAGATATTTTAGTCCAGACTAAACCAGTGGACTGAACAACAGACAGACCACCATCGTCCCTAGCATGACTGAAATGATTACAAAGTTGAGGCTACCCAGCAAAAGGCAGCTTTTATGTACCTGCTCATGGTACTCTACTCTACCCTGAAGGAGAGACTTGACTTTTTGTTGACCTCCCTGCTTGAACATGAACTGGTCGTTGCTGGGGCCATGCACCTGTGGAGCAGCTACTCACTATGCCCCGCTGCTGTCCACACGGCTGTAATTTGGTTCTGGTCCATCAGTTTTTATGATGAGTGTCAGACGAGAGCAAGATTAAGAAACGGGAGATAAAAGCTCTATATCAAAGTGCCTCAACACTTTGGCACTGGCATTGGCACACCTACAAGACATATATACTGGTGTTCTGTACCTGTATGGTTTGACTGAAGGCCAGTGTCAGCAGGCGCAACAGGTCATCAAAAGCACACGCTCTTCAAAATGCTCCAAAATATACTGTTCTCACAATATAAATATTTTTGGGGACGCCAGTCTAAAATAATCAGGACTTTTCTGCAGCCAGTAGTAAAAGCTTTAAGTGGTCAGCGTTGAGGGGTGTTCGGGGGATTTAACATATTCCTCCAACGTCTTCCCTAATTCTGGTTGACATCTTCTAGCGGAGGGATTGCATTGCACTGGCATCCGTCTGTGTCTGCTCCTTTTAAACACCATCCATGTGTGGCCAGAGCCGCGCTTGACAATGACGCAGAGTGATGCCCCCTCAAAAGCAGAGAGCGAGGGGATCTGTGATGAATCACGTCCCATGGAGGAAAAACGTGTTAAATAGTACTTGGACACTGCAGCATGATAATTTTCTATCACAGCAGCCTATAAGTATCTGACAAGCCCTATGCTGACTCGGCAGTCTGTTACAAAATGGCAGGCGTGCCCTTTATCTCGGTACATGTTTCACGGCAATTGGACAATCAGCCACTGCAGTGAAAATCCATAGTATTGATCGGCCTGTATCTTCTCTATAATTCTCCAGCAGGAAATCCCTGATGACAAATTATATCTGCACCAGTTTTTGATTGGTGCTTTGATGTAAGCGATCTCCAAGGGCAGACTGAGGAACTGGTTGAGGCTTTATTAACTCAGTCTAACCTGGCTCTTCCTCGTCTCACACCTGCCCAAAGCCAGACCTTCTGTCTGACGGTGCGACTGCAGGCGGTCGCTCAAAACTGCTTCGGCGACTCGGATTTTTACAGTACGGGCCACCCGACATCATCAGAGGCAGGAATGCAAGCGGGTTGTTCAGAGGGATAGCCGGCTGTGAAGGTGACTGTCTGCCTCATGTGTCTAGACTTGAAAAACACACACACACATGCCAGTGCAAGCGTGACACAATAAATCTCGAATCAGATAATCGCACAACTTTTTTCCTGTTTATTTCTAGATCGGGGGCAAAGTCATTGCTGTATTTCATTACAATTTACAATACCGCTGTTTTTACAAGTCTATCCCGAGCTCGTCGCTGCCTTTTATTGTGACTTTGTAAATTGTGCCGCAGTGTTAAGTTTCAATTTACAGTCAATGTAAGCGTCCATTTCACTCGAGCAGGTCGCACGCCGTTTCCCCCTGCTTCTGCCATAATGGCGCTGCTACAGTGGAGCTAGCCATCTCCTCCAATCTGCTGCTTATGAATGTAAAGCAAAGAGGTGGGAAAGGCAGCACCAGACAAATTAAATGTGATAGTGTTCTCTATTGATTCTAAACAAACACACATGCTCTTTCTCACTCTCTGCTTTCAGCACTTGATGTGTATAACGAGCCTTATCATTATGCACTATGTACTACTGGCTTTTTTTTTTCCCCCAGTTGATAACCCTGACCACAATGTACTGCTCAACACACTGGAGTGCACACATCAAGAGGCCTCTTCTAATCCTGCCGGGGTACTTAGCAGACATCAAAATTGGCGCAGAACTTTTCCGAAAATCCACTGTCATAAATCCGATGATTTTTGAAAGGAGAAGGGGAGAGAGAAAGCCCTTTATTGGAGAGTTGGGTGTGTGTGTGTGTGTGTGCGTGTGTGTGTGTGTGAGGGGGGTGGATAATGTTGGACATAATCCAGCCTCTGACAGAGGAGGAGGGGGAGCCAGCATCGTTTACAGAGAGGCATATGCTCCCTCCCTTCACACAGACATGAACTACAGCAAAGCAACCTTTTACCAGCCAGTCAGAGAAGGATAATCTTTCCCCTCGCAGCACAATGCAGGAGATTACATGGAGAACATGTCAGTCTGCACTGGATTTGCTAGACACTAGATCTCTTGTCCCTATCGATTTGCAGGCTGCTCATTCATGTTTTCACACGGGTCTCACAGGCATAGAGGCCAAAAGCATATGGTTGGGGAAGCAGCCATTCTTCTCTTTCTGCTCTCTCGCCCTCTTTGTGTGATGTGATTGGGCGCTTCGGTTTGTGTGTGTGTGTGTGTGTGCGTGCGCGCGCTTCACGTTGCACCAGCATTTGCACATACATGATCGCAACGGTGTCAATGTAACACCTGCTCCCGGGAAATGGGTTTTGTAATCACAGGACAAGTTAACCTCGACACCACAGACTGCAGATGTTGTAATCCCTGGTGCTATTCTGTCGCTGTTGATTTGCTTCGGCGCAAGCACAATCATCGCCCTCATTTTAGGGGTTATAGTTTTCCCTAAAGCTTTGCATTATTAATCAATTATTACATTGCACGCCCTAACACAAATAACAGAAGCTGCTTTAGTTTACACACTGCTGGACCCAGGTGGTTGGGACTTTATCATGAACAGGCTTCTTCCCTGTGTGTTTTTTTTTCGTAATGCATCACAGCAATTTCACTGGTGGAAACAAAGCTCCTTTGTTGTTAAGTAAAGCGGCTCAAGGAAGCATAGCTCCTTGGTTTATTGAACACATATGTGCCTAAACACCTCCACCACTTTGACAAGTTAGCAAAGCATCCCCTGACATGGTTGCCTGTAAATTGCTTGTTCCATAATGGAGCTATTAAAAGCGAAGCAGAAAAAAGGAGCGAACAGTAAACTCCTAAAGTAAGAGAACTCCACACACTTACTTATAATAGTCTAAAATATTACCATGACGACTTCACTTGAGAGATTTCTGCTGTACTGTTTAATAAAATGAAAACTCTTAATGTTATTGCGAGACACTTTGTTGAAACTTTCCTGCAGAGAAGTTACAACAAAGTGAAGCGGCAAAGAAAGTGGCCCTGAATGACAAAAGCCCTCCATATTTTATGCACCTTTGAAGAGGGCAGATTAAGGCCCACAGCAGCAGACTTTGACAGAGGAGTCCAGTGGACTCACAATGCCCATTTTAAGGAGCAGAAAACAAGAAGTCCTCACTCATGCGTTTCTTAGTGATCAATATGCTAACTCGGGGAATGCTAAAATCGAGGCGGATGCTTGGCAAAGATGGATAGATTTGCACCGTCCGTGAAATGTCACTGATTCAGTGGAGGATGTCACCTCAGGATCGCTCGGCTGTGTGATAAGCCTGACACATCAGCTTGGGGTGGAAAGTGGCGTGGCGCCACTCTCTCGCTCTCTTTTCCTGTCAGAGCAGACGGATGACAACGACCACCACCGCTGCGGGTCCGGTGGGACCCAGGTAAAAATGAACGCAATTAAAAAATGGATGAGTTGCAATCTGTGGAGAAAAGTCAATGTGTGAGGTTTCGGGTGGTTAGCGACTGAGTGGTCACAGAAAAATAAAATCATTAATTTCAAGTGAGTGTTGTCAATCTAGATTTGATAGAAACACTCTGAGCAGCAAAAAGTTGGAGTTTCTCATTTGTTTTAGATTATTTTGTTATCTAAGAGCGCGTGTTTACTTGCACAGAGTTATCAAATCTCAGCTTGTTAAATTGCTGTAACATACGCACCTTTACACAGTAGGACAGGTCCACATCCCCTGTGATATATTCAGACTGACATACATCACTTTCATTTCCCGCACATCAGACACTCCTTGCTGGAGATTTCACTGATAATGGGAACAAAGCTCTGTCATTTTCCATAGATAATGTAATTGCCATAGGGAATGAAGCCATAAAGAAGGCAATAAAGGTTTTAATTTTACTGCCTTCTTCCAGAATTTGACCCTTTGTGATGCCCATATTTCCTTATGCCCAGAGGCAGGCGCTCTGAGACTCCTCTCTCTATTTGTTCAAGATCAAAGGTCCGTCCAACAACAAGAAGCACTGACAGGCTGCTTTGGCATATGTTGGGCCCATCTATTGGACCATGGGGAAGGTGAGAGAGTGAGAGCCTTCTTGCTTACTATTTTCCTCATCACTCTGTCAGAGAGGCTCGTCTCGGGAGACTTTGGCCTGTTTGTGTGGTCAAAACAAGAGAGTCACACATGGGGGAAAACAGCAATCACCAGACTGATACTTCAGGCTGACCTGCAGCTTGACCTACTGTCAAATTCCCCACCTTGTTCCGTTCTGATGCTCCCTTTTGGCTGATTTTGACTGATTGGTTTTGTTTTGTTTTGCCTTTTGTTGCTCCTCCGATGCTACAGTCTTCCCCCCGTTCACTTCTAAGCAGCGGGGATCATATCTCATATTGTATCCCAAAGACTTTGATTGTAATCCTGTTGCTTTGTGAAGGAAAAAAAACACCAGAAGCTGACAGAAGACAAAGCACCATCCACCCACAGGATCCCGGGTAACTAATAGCCCAGGTCAGAATCTGTCCTTTTATTTATAATCCTCAACAGCATGAAATATGAAGGGGTAGATTGAGATGCATAACTTCACCCCCTTTTTTTGAAGCAGGAAGCCCTCAGACACCAAAAATGATGAAATGCTTTGGCTGAGAGGTAAACTATTAATAGACTCCTCCACCTGAAACTGTCACTGTGATCCCTGCTCTACAGCCCTGCATCCACACCAGGAGCACCTTTCAGGGACCTGTGAAGGGCTGCTGAGAAGGACTATCACATATGCTGAGGTGCACACAGCACCTACTGTACAGAGGGCATGTTTACCCAGAGACCAATACGTTTCATAATTGATAGAAGCGCGCATGTGTCAGTAGCTTGATGACGCGAAAGCAAAGTTTGCACATATTTCATATTGAGCTGATTCTGGGTGTATAACTGCAAATCTGTTACAAAAGCCCAAAGTGTTGTTGAGTCAAACAGAGGATGATAGTAAAAACAGGCACGCCTGCATTTTTCATGGCCAACTAATTAGCCATTTCCCCTAAGAAGCACAATAAGAGCTCTTGTGTGTGTCACTGCCGTCTGCTGCGCATAATGAATAAAACGCTCATTTTAAATATTTTGGGGACAACTTTCAGGATGTAAATCAGCCAGCAGTGAAGTTATGTCAGAGGAAAAGTCACTGCCGGTAGCAACCGCATTCCACAAATGATCATTTATTACCCAACACTATTTTTAAGGGGGAAAATGGCAGCCTCCCTTTGTCAAATCTAACAAGGGAATAGCTTTCAGGTGCTTATACCACTATAACTCATCTCGGTGACCTTTTGAGCAGGAATTAGGGCACTTTCATCCTTGCTCAGGTGCTTGTTGGAGTCCATTAGCATTTTTAAAAAGTGCTACGGAGTATAAAGAAAAACAGGAAATCTTTCATTAATAGACCTAGTGAACTTTAGCATGTTGGGTAAATTATGAAAAATGACCTGATGAAGGGATGATAATGGCATTGCTGGAGACTTTACTTTAAAGCAACTAATGACCGAAAAAAAGTTGAATTGTGTGGCTTTATTTCATAACACTGTCTCTGTCGTCGCTCACTGTTTCATATCGAGGGTAAAAATCCATGACGACTTCGAGCACACGTTGCAATCATGAGTTCATATTTCTTTGTTTCGAATGTTCAGTTCGTCCTTTATCATTATTCTCAGATTCAACATGCTCCTCCTTCAGGGAAATTACATAGCCAACCACCTAATCCCAGTCGTGGTGAGTGCTATTCCACGCTAGCAGACCAAATTAAACATCTGACTGAGATTGCCGAGAGAGAGACAGGACGCACACGTCTTGTAACCCATTCTCTATTTTTGAAGCTTCTAAATAATTCATAGATAAAACAAAACACAACAAATACCTTGAGACGTGTGCTACCCAGTAAGTTAATCCCACAAAATGAAATAGAACTTTATCTTGCAGCTCAAATTGAAGCAATACCGTGATATTAAAGTGTGAAAGAGAACACAAACACTGCAACAAATTACAAAATGCCAGGGGGACCAACAACAGTATTACAGAGGACGACCAAATACCATTTCATTTGAGAGTGTGGGACATGCAGTTTAATACTATCGTTATTGTCAGTAAATTGCAACATGCAAGCTAGTTGGAGTCATCACCACCAGTGTCATATATCAAATCATGAGGTAGCTGTGTGATCAACATGGGTAATTCACGGTCAGAAATATCATGCAAGCCCAGCAAAATTATGATTATAGTGAGGACAAAAAAAATCAGCAGCTCCAAGTTTTGTTTCCAGCCAACCATGAAAGGCTCCCCAGAATCCTAATGTGCCAGATTGTGTTGAGATGTCATACCTTCTGCTGTCTGCTGCTCGTCTAGTGTTACCAGATTCCCTGTGATCAAAAGCATTAATCTAAAAAAAGGGGGATATCTGAGTGCAAATATCATCTTTATACGGCCATTACTTATTAATCTTTATGTTCATTCCGGGGCCACTAAGTCATGTCACCTGGATGTCCTCTGAAAGCAAACGGCCCGACACGGTGTATTGAATTACACGTTCTCCTATTTACTGGAAAAGCAGGTCTTGGAGATAACAAGAAAGGTGATATTTACTGTAGCCTGCAGCAGTGTGATGTGCCCTGCCAAATCACAGCGCAGGTGCGTCGACATGCTCCTCCATGTTGGGAAGAGGATGAGACAGTGTCGGGGATGCACGGCGGAGATGTATTTACAAGCGTGAACACTTACATACATACAGAATACAGTTATTTCTTGTACCTGAAGATCGGCGTCTAGTAGTGATGGTTTAAGTGCCCTTTACAGAGGTCAAGGTGGGACTTAGCTTCTTTTTCTTTTTCCTATGCTTTTCTGTAAAGGCAGATTTTTCAGTTTTCCAGTTTAGTCATGGTGACAAACACTGCTTATGCTCTTCTAATTCTGTCAGACAGTATACTGTGGCGGCTGTTGAGGGGTTACTTTTCCCAGGAAAGAAGCTGCTGAAACAGCAAATAAAGTAAACAAAGCAGTCTCAGAGAATTTGATGAAACCAACACAAACTGAAATGCACATAAGGTCCTCTGAATGCAAATAATAATGATGTCTTTATGTCTCCGTAATAAATGTTAATGGTCACATTTTAAGGGAAAGTCACTAAAATCTGGCCCTGGAGACAAAACTGAACCCAATTATTTGTTTAAATTATTGAGACTATTGGAACAAATGGATGAAATTATGATTGGAAACAAGTCATTTCACGGGGGTTGTGATGCTCAAAAAAATGGATCCACTATTTTACAGCCATTTCCTTCACAATGTAATCTTATGAGGAAAACTGTTTTTGGGCCCCGGTGCATCACGTGACATTGTAATTGCAATGGCCACTGCGAAAACTGGTTTCAACTGGTTTCAAAGTCATTTTTGCATTTCCAATGGCAAAAGCTGTGTGTTAACCCTCTGATGAGGTACTGAGCACAATGACCCAGGACTTAAAGATGGAGCTAGAAACACTGCAGTCAGTCGATCGGTCAACAAATGCATAACTTTTTGGGCAACAAAGGAATCAATGCACAAACCATCGTGCAGCCTGCAGCCTTTTCTCAAACAAAGCTCGTCTCCTTGTTGCAATAAACAGCATATATTAGTTTAGACATTTGTCAACGATTGTCTGGTTCCAGCCACTCAACTGTGAGGATTTACTGCGTTTTTCTATTTCATATGACAGTAATTTAATGTTTGTGGGTTTTTGACTGTTTGTTGGACACAACAAGCACTTTGAAGCCATCACTTCAGGCAATTTCCCTATTCTCTGACATTCCCTGACCATACATTTAATCCGTTAATCAAAGAAATACAGCGCAGATTAAGGAATAATGAAAATAATCGCTGGTTGCAGGCTTACGCCAGATGTTCGGGAATCTTTGCTGTGGCTCAGAAGGATTTCAGCTTTGGTTTTGATTGCTGTCAGATTGTAGCGATGATAAAAAAAATCACATATCACTGAAAAGAAATGTACTTCTCTGATTTAATACAGAAAGCACATCACTTACGTTTTGAGGACAGCTTGTTCATTAAAAAAATCAGTGTTTTAATGAGCTGGTTTTACTGTAGCTTAAATGACTATTCATCAGTATGGAAAGCAGCAAATTAAAGTTTATCTTTTAGTTCCTATATATACATGACTTATGATACAACGACCTCTGTTGCATCAATTAATTACTTTGTGGCAACATGTTACCGTGGAAGATTTAGAGGCAGCATATGAACGAGAACACTTTATGGTTAATAAAGTGTTTTGATCATCATATATAGGACTTGGGAAACAGGTGCAGATGAAACAACTGGAACACATGGTGGAAGCCAGAAGCTCAGCACACCTGTTCCCTTCCTGCTAAACAGCCTCGCAGTGGATCGTCTCTGGAGCACAAAATAACTTCCATCTCACACACACAGCACACATTTCTCCAATTCTAATAGCACGGAGATGGAGAACAGACATTTGTCCCTTTTAGGGGCCAATAGCAATGGTGATAAATGAAAGCAGGACTCTTTCTCTATGCTGCTGGAAGATCTTAATGCATTTTCCTCTGGTCTGTGTAGACAGAGCACTCCACAGGGAGGGAGGGGAGGATAAGTAACTATAGGAGGTGGTAATGGTGTTGGTATCGGCTGGTGTTGTTTGCCCTAGCTGTATTGAAGCGATGGTCCCTGAGGAGCCTGGCACAGGGAGCTGGGTTTGTCAACCTTGTCTGAGGGACTTAATATGAAAACAACACTAATGAGAACCATTTCCATTGCTCTGTTTATTTTCAGAGATGCATTGAGCGGGGCATACACACGGCTCAGTGATCGCACGTTGCATTGCATTCATTATGGGGCCCTGGATGGGCTACTGATACATTACACACAAACACACTTATAATTGCATTTTTTTTATTGTTCAGTGCTACTTTTAATGCTGCACTGAAGCAAAATGGGCTCCATCTGACCAAGCGCAATCGTGAGGTTATGCATGCGGCTGGCGTCTTTTATCTTTTTAGAAATTCTGACAAAAAAAGCTAAAAATCTGACATATTTAATAAAGAACCAACTGAAGCAAAAAGACTATATCTAAACCCATATTGTAGATTCTATAGTATCTGAAGAGGTTCTCTCTTCATCAATAAATGACAAGCTTCAGCAGACAAGTACCATTTCCTCAAGCAAAATGAATCCTCCCGCGTCCATCTATTCACTCACAGACATGCCATTTTGAAAATCTCTCTAAAGTGACATTACTCTAGAGATTGAAACCACTATTTCATTGAGCAGAAAATTGCTATTGAATTTGGAGCTGAATAATTGGAAGCCATGTTCCAATGCAACCCGCAGAAAAGGTAGAGTTATGTTTTACTGTCACACTCAAACCAATGACATTCTGAAGCTGAGCGGCACAAATGGTATGGGTATTGTTGGACGGGACATTGCTCTCCTTTGTACATGAGCCATATCAAGCAAGGGAGTTGGTAGGCAATTTGAAAAGGATGCAATTCACTTTGATTTGATAGAAGGCCACGAATGGTACAGAAAATAATATCAGCATTTTAAGGCTACAAGCATTCAGCTGTGTGGTTACATTTGCTGTAATTGTCGACGCGTGGAGTACAGATCTATTTCCAAAATATTTGCTACCCTGAAATGTACTATACTTATACACTTACAAACGTGCAGGAACATTTGCTTTGTGCAATGTATGAAAGCAAATGAAATTTTCACATGTATCTAAATAATATGTGAGACAGCCTTGTCTATACATATATGGATAATTTTCTATATAACGTCTCCTCCGTTTGAAAAAAAATTCTGTTTTACAAAATATCTCTGTACACACGAGAACGTAAATATGATTCCTGGTGTTCAAACAAGCCAGTAGGTGGCAATTAGGGTTGGGCCGATGAGTGATGCCATTGTCCATTGTCCTGTGTGTGTAACAAGGCGAGACCTGTTGGCGTTTGTGACATGTGGGAGGGAATATAAAAAGAAGTTTGTTGTTGCTCAGTGTGCTAACATCATATCTCCATGTCCATGTTCGTTATTTTCTTATTAAACCAGCCCAGTTTGGCGAACACAAGACGCTCGTTAGATTGGTGGCGGCTGTGTTTCTTTTCTGGGGTCCCCCGTTAGTGTGTTTCTTTCTATCGTGCCTTTGTTTTTTGCGGTTTCTTCTGAACGCGGCAAGTTACAGATATGTGCTGTGGAGATGAAGACCCTTTTAAACCCGGCACGGGGACGTTTCACTGCTGACATCGTCACATGCCAAACTCAGTAGACATCGGCCAACCCTCGTGGCAATAAAGTCTATGTCACGGTACGTCAAACACCAGAGAAGAACAGTCTGAGCATGTCTAATGAGCGTATACTGTTTACATAAAATGTTTCAAAGTTAAGCTGTGAACTTGTAAATGAGAACTGTCAGTGCTAACAAAGAACTTATATTGGTGCTAATCAAATGTTAACGAACTGGTAGTCCGCCATTGTTGTTGTTTCAGGCTCGTGCTCATTACACAAAACAACAATGGGCATGCGTAAAAAGAAATGATCAATCATTTGATTCTAACACTGATAGACAGTAAAATCAGCACTTAAATGGCCTTTTTAAGGATATTTGCATGTGAACAAGAGGCCAAAACACACAGGAAAATGTTTTGCAAAACATCTGTAGGTGTGTGTACAAGGACTTTATTATAACAATGTTAAAGGCGTCTTTACAAAATCATCATTTACAAAAACAGCCACCATTTAAGAAAAAGAATAACTGCTTCAGTGGCTCTTTATCTGTTTGCTGTATTTCTTGTGTTGAGGCTGGTGGCACTGCCTCTCTCTCCCTCTCTCTCCCTGCCCCTCCCTTCATCCAGTGATCGTTTTGTGAACCCGTTAGCCTGTCATTGGTTTAGAGACTCCAAATGACCCTGTGTTTCTGCAGAAGACTCATTCATCCCCTCCCTCTCCCTCCCCAGGCCACTGGCAATACTGATGACCACCAGAAAGACACACACACACGCACGGACACACATGCTCCTTACATTAGCGCATGCACGCACACACTCGCACGCACACACTGCTGGCTGCTGCGGTTTGCTGGTGTAATGTGCTTTGTTGTGTGAAGGTATCAATCAGAGGGGAGCAGATTATTAGAGTGTCTGAAAGAGATCAAACAATGTTGCCGTCTGCACCCACACATGGCTGATTTACAGGCAGGCTGATAAAGTACTGCAGCTCTCTGTCAGGGGCTACATGACGGCTCGCCGCGCTCTTAGGATAAATTATTGCAGAGGCCCGCGGTAATGTCTCTCCACCTAGCAACCAGCCGCCCCAGCCGCTGCCAGGGGAGCCCTGCCTCGTCTGCCATAATGGCACTGTGTCCGGGGTCAGCAGTTACTGTATCGTAGCAGGGTGGGAGGGATATATACACACACATATATACACACACGCTTGAATGCATCCGCGTGCACGCCTGCGCACCGTTTCTCGTTTGTCTCTACACCTGCCATTGGAAGCAATGCCAAAAGACACTCAGGGATGACTGCAGGAGGACTGAGTGGACACAGGGGAGGTGCTGATGTCTCGCTACAATTTTGCAGGAGAGCAACATTTTGAAAAACTGACGCCAAGGTTCCAAACAAGACAGTGCTCAGAGGAGGAGGGGACGCCATTATAAAAAAATAAGGCTTGGCAAAAACATTACAGAAAACCATTTGTAACACTAAGTCTGATCCCACTTATGTGATCGGCCGAGAGGCAATTCTACAGACACATTCTTTCATACTAAGCTGTCTCCAAGTGTCTCTGTCCTTGTGTCAGTCTCGGCCTGCACGAAAACAACCACAGCCTGATTGATAAGAGCCTAATAGGGACATTTCTATATACTGCTGTTTATATGACAAAACAGAGTCTATTTGATCCACTTCCCAAAACAAGTCTACACATTCTGAGCTGTGCTTTCGCAGACAGCGACAGAGATAGATACATAGATAGATAGGCAGAAATCAAAATGAATAAGTCACCACCCCGAAGTGGATTTCACTTACAGATGATGCATAACTATTTCATATCCCGCTGAGTTCTGGGCCCTTTATTTACTCAGGATGGCATTTCTTTCCTGTACACTGAGCAAGGTCAGAGAAAGTAGAAATCACCCTGGAAATTGGCAGGGAAGACACAGGGCTGCAAAAAGAGTGCAGAAAAACTATACTGAGATGCTAAAAGATAGATGCTGTCGATTGAGTGTAATGAATATTTTACTGAGGCTTTCTCCATTAGAGCTTTTCAACGCTATCTTTCTATATAAAAAAGATGGAATGCAAGAAATAAAAACAAAAACAAATAAAAAATACATCTTTTTCTAGAAGTAAGGTGCTCCACAGTCAGGAGTTCAGAAACTGGCTTTGGCAAGCCGTCTGCCATTTCAGTAGGGACTGGGTGATCGCCTTCTCCCTGCCCCCTCCCCTGTGTTATCTCGCTCAAAGCAGTGCCATCCCTCCATTGTAATAATGCCGCTTCCCGGCAGCCCTTGGAATGACCTTTCTTTAATTAACTGCATCTTGATGAGCAGATCTACATAGAATGTGAAGGTTAATTAATGAAGTATCACTGCTTAGTCTTAAAACCATCACCTAGCGGATGACAGCCTGCCCACCACTCTCAATTTTACCCCCCGATCTCATTAGCAATGGTAGGCCAATGGACAGCTCTGCTCTGGCCAGTGGATCTCAAGTAAATTGTATCAAAGACAGGCCGCTTGATATCCTTCATATGGCTACGTAAGACCATATTCTGACTATACACTTTGAATAATATATGAGAAACGCACACAACTACACACACACATTCTTGCATCACATAATGTGTTCATGTTTTTTTCTCTGAGGTATGAATGTAGTCAGCAACCCCATAAATAATTCAAATGAAGGTAAAATAATATTTCAATTAAGATCCATGTAATCTGTTTCCTGCAAACAAATACATGATGCATGGTGATGGATAATTCTTGTATTATTGCACAGTTTCATCTTGATAAGCTTTCGGTTTCCGTGTGATTTCATTTCAGGGCGCATTTCAGCGTCGCTTATCATCGCAATTTGGAAAGAAGATCCACATTAGCGAATGTTGCCCAACTACTAAAAGTGTCTCCGTGTGGCAGCTAGAGCTGGTAAAAGATGGGACGATGATGATCCAGGGTCTATGGTTACAGCACATTTCCCAAAACTGGCTGTGCTCACGCAGCTTTTTGTCTATCTATAATCTATCACAGTCGAGGACGAGGCGAGCCATCACCTCAGTATGCACAGCACTTAGAGCACAGACACTAGGTGGACATGTGACATCATCCATCACCATGGATGCTAGTTTTTGTTGCTGTTGATTGCAAGGTTTCCCTCCTGGGTATCGCAGGCCAGGCGAGCCACCTGGGCTCATTTACCTTCCCACCTGGCCTGGACATTGGAAAAATTAAACTGAAAGTATGCAAGATTACTATCCTGGACCGGGCTTTCTGGCTCCTCTCCTGTTGAATGGGTGCCTCGGTCAAAAGGGGGATGATTTTAGGATTTATTCAGATTTAGCATCCAATTCAATATTGTGCTGTTCTGTCATTATCCTGCTACACATCAGCTTGTAGGCATTGAATGCAGCTACACTGACACCTGACAACTTCACTGAGTGACTCTGCTGCAGCATATACAGATGTGCATGCAGATCTCCATCAGGAAACACTGTTTTCTCTTTATCGGTATTTCTCGGCTCTGAGAGTAATGACAGAGGCTCCCCGAGTAACCTTGCTTCAGCCCTAAAGTCAAAACATTAATGCATGGCTTGACTTCGGGTAGCAGTGGAGGCACAAAACAACTTCCACGAGACAGCCGGGTTTGACAAGCGCTTGTTTATCCTTTTTATCCAATATCTGCAGAATAAAAAATAAAATATGACGGATATACCGTGGCCATCTGGATACAGCGAAGCCAAAAGCAAAGCTACCAGTCTCTATTTGTGTCTGTTAGCACTACAAAGTTATTGATTCTTATCATTTAGCACTACAACCTTTTGACAGCAGACACAGCCAAGTATGTAAAAGCTGACATGGCTGACTTCATGACAAGCTAACAAAGAGTGATACCCCCCTGCTGTCTCTCATTGCTGTCTGTGTATTTATAGAATAGAATTCAATAAAATACAATAGAATAACATTTTCTCTTCTAGTGCTACATCTATACCTTATTTATATTCAGAATGACAATGATTTCTAAGCCTCATTTACGGATCCCAGTCATGAAGAAAGACGGAGTGAAATTCCATTTTGTTTCTCATAAATTGTTAAGATTTTGTCGGCGTAAACTCGACCCCTAATTGGTGTAGCTTTTTGCTACCACTGATACGCTGTCACGGCGTCACTGATGACTGTCAGGTAAACTTTTTTATATAGAAGTATTTCTCCATTGAAGCGTCTATCTGATTTCCCTTTCAGCACCTCGAATGACACCCCACTAAAAGCTGGCACAATACGCTTCCCGCACACAACGCTGTCACCAAAGACAACTCGGGAGAAGCGAGTGTTTTGAGAGTTTGAAACAAAATAGCTGGTGCAGCATTTCCCCATTTCCGTCTGAAATCCTTGACACCAGAGGATTTACAGTGAAGTGAAGTGAGGTGGGTGCTGTATGGAACGAGCTGTGGGGGCTGAGTTAGCTGGGGCGGGCGGGGATGAGTGGGGGGGGTCCTCGCTACACTCATGCTGACAGGGATCCTCCCTGTAGCGCATGCTTTTTTTTCCATTAGTTCCTTACTCACTCTCTTGCCCTCCAGACCCGCAGAGTGAGGAAGATTTAAGTGGCCAGTCAAGTGAAATCCCCAAGGTTTGGCAGGTGTGAGGTCTGGCTTCATTATCTACAGACACCTCTGTCCAATTATGAGCCTTTCTCCCTCTGTGACGATGATGATGCCGCCGTGTGAGTGCAGGTGTGTGCAGGTCTGTGTGTGTGTGTGAATAAGACAGCCTCATTGTTATCCGTCTAACTATCAAGATTCCCTCCTCCATCATGACATCACTGACAATTTCACACAAAAAACATCCCTGTGCACACACACATTTGCGCACACACATCTTTTGTTTAGATTCAGCTCCGTAGATCTGTCTCAACCCAGACTCCTCAGTGCATGTATTCATTCCCTGCTCTGTTCTACTTTACACCTGAAACCTACTTCTAATAATGTTAATGGTCAGTCCCCACCCAGCGACCATAATTAGGACTCGCGATGAAGAAACGCGAGGAGCCGCAATAAATTACACACACAACCATCCTGCGATCAAAAGTCTCACTGGTTTTGATGCATCTCCACGGCTTCTCCATTTTGCTGACCCACTGGTTCCAAAATGTCAGCGACTACAAACTGGAGCACTGCCTTGGAAGCTGCTACAAACAAGCATTAGGTCTCTTTCTTCAGCCTGATTTTGGACACCCCCTGCTGACTCTACAGCAAAGTACAAGGCACCTACAGCACCTTCCTCCCAAAGCCACTGATAATACTTCAGTCTTTATAGAAATGCACTTTTAATTAGGAGACTAGAAAGCAATTTTTTCCAACTCTAACATTAAAATTTTATATTCTTGCCTGCATTAATATGCATGCAAGCTTCTGTATCAGCAAAAACGTAATCCTTAACTATAGCAGAAAATTGTATACAACATTAAAAAAAGCGGTTGCAATTTTGTCTTCGTTTAAATCTGCATGTTTCTGAGGGTTGAATGCTCTCCTCCCAAAGCTACGGCCTGCTATTGTCTATGGAGCCACATGTACCCTCTAGTCTCTGGTTAGCCTGCACTCATCTGCAGCCCTATCATCTGCATCAGTTGGCAGATACAAAGAGCATAGCGCTGTTTTGCGTGTGAGCATGTGCGCCTTTTGTGTGTAGCACTGCTGCACTTGGTCGTGCGCGCAGGCCTGTCCGTGTGTGTACACCGTCTTTTTATATGATAAAGTGGGAGTGTTGGAGGCATCTGATGGTTCCCAGACTTTGGCTCTGTTTTATCTGATGCTGAGATGGCAGCTGTTGACCAAAGGAATTCATACATGTGTGTATAATTTGTCTTATGGCTCAAAACAAACCCGGTACTCCGGACATCTTTTACCCATTCAATTTGACATGACACAAACAGGAGGTTGCTATGTGTGTTTGGTTTCTGAGTTGCTTGATTATAATTGCAGGGCGCTCTATAAATAGTCAAGACCGAAAAATCTAAGCGCATTACGCAGTATTTTCTCAAAACTGTATGTGTAACAAACTATCAACACACTTGAACCGATGTGGGCTGAAGCATGTTGCAGCAAAGCTTTGAACTCACCATTTTATTTGCTTCCTCTTAATGATAATAATCTTAGGACTGGCAGCGGCAAATGAGCCTCCCCTGAACCGCAAAAGGAAAAAAATGACATGAATTAATAATGAGCAAAATTACTCAAACTCTGCACACCACGACCTGCCGCAGCACGGTGAGCAACGGGCCCTAAGGTGACAAAGCTAGATAAATATTTTATTTCTAAATATGATTTTGGGGTCCTGAGCCTGCTGTCTGACAATCCTGCACAGGTTATTGCAGCACATGGCGGAACCATTAAGCTAAAAGGAGACTTGGAATCCGTCTGTGGCTCTTGTCTGGACTCAGAGATCAGGTTTGTGTGTAGCAGCCAGCTTCTGAGGCTTGCGTCTTGCCAGTGGAGTGAGTCGACGGTGTTCTTTGGGTGCCCTCAGGTGGAAGCCTGGTATAATTGCTGTTGACAACCTACAAGTCATTGTGCAATTAAAGCATCTGCCGCTCCTGTGTGGCAGCGGGCTGTGATGCCTTGTGACAGCTCGTAGCCATTAAGCAACTGTAAGCAGCTGGCGTGCCTCGGTGGGGGAAAATAATGTGACAGAGGCACTCCCCCCTATTGTTGCCCTTGTCTCATTGGGGAAAAGAGGGACATTACATCACTCACTGAATTCTCGGGCGTCTGAATTGGAAAGGGGCACGTCTACAAATTAGAATTGGCAGAGCTGGATGTCCAAATGATACTTTGTTTCTGAGTACAACAGATGAAAAAGAGCTTATTGTTTTAAAAGATACAGGAACTGTGGCGAAACGTAGCACAAAGTGTACTTTAGAGCTGCAAAGATCAGTCGCCTAATTGATTAGTCGATGAAAAGAAAATTAATTGCCAACTATTTTGATACTCGATTAAAGGCTTTAGTCATTTTTCAAGCAAAAATGTCAAACATCTGCCGGGAATAGCTTCCTAAATGTAAGGATATGCTGCTTTGTCCTTGTCATTTATGATAGTAAATGAAGAGTTTGGGTTTTGGACTGTTAAAACAGGCAATTTGAAGACGTCACTTTGGGCTCTGAGAAACTGCGATGAGCATTTCTCCCAATTTTTGACATTTTAGACTCAACAATTAATCAATTAATCATGAAAATAAAATAATAGATTAAAATAGATTAATCAATAATTAAAGTAATCATTAGTTGCAGCTCTTGTACACTTTGGCATTGCTGTAAATTAGAGCTTAAGCAATTAGTCAACTGATTGATAAGTCAGTGGACATGAACTTAATTGGCAAGAATTTTGATTGTTGCTCAATTTTAAGCAAAATTGGCTAAACTTGAGGGGTTTAAGCTTTTTAAATGTCAAGATTTCTTGGCTTTTCTTTTCTTTCTATGATAGTTAACTGAATATCACTGGGCTGTGGACTTTTTCATTCAAAAAACGCCATCTGAATACATCAACTTGCCTTCTAGAAAAGGATGTCGGGCATTCTACACTATTTTCTGACATTTAAGAGACCAAATGAATAATCAATTAATTGAGAAAAAAACTTTTGTTACAGTCCTTCAGGGAATATCTGTAATGATGTACCTAATGGCACAGATAAAGCCTCATAGTGGAGTGACTAAACTGCTCAATCACAAGACTTGCTCGTTGAAGAGGGGGGCGAAATTCTGTGAAAAACCAGATTTACAATTTTTTTGATTGTAAAAATGAAGTCTAGATCAAAGTAGAGCGCATACTGGCCTGTTCTCCACTGCTGGTGGGGGGGGGCTGACATAAGTCTTTCTTTAATTAACCCATCCCTGAGTCATTTGTCTGTCTCAAGTGAATGTGGTCCTTGATGTACGTTTAACTGTACTGAGTTGGCGGGGGATTTATGTGCATACGATTTGCACGGTCTTCGGTCAGATCTAATTATTTATTTACTTATCTCTTTTTCATGTCTCTTCTTCTTCGGGACCGAGTCATCAATTTTCAAAATGCCTTAAGAACACAGTACTTTCCTACAAATATGACATAAACTGTTACCATACATTTATCTGAATCTACGGGGACAATCCTGTCAGAATCAAATTCAAAGACAGCAGTAATCAACTAGTCAGATTCATGTGGGCAGGCCCTGCAGTGTGTGTGAGCGTGCCTGTGACTGTGTGTGTGTGTGTGTGTGTGTGTGTGTGTCTGTGACTGTGTGTTTGTGTGTGTGTGTGTGTGCGCACCTCCTGTCTGTCTCAAGGATTTGCTGTTTCAGCAGGGAAGGAATCAGTCCTGTGCCTTTGCCATGCAGGAAAGTCAGCGTAAGGAAATTCCTGAGCTTCACAGTGGCAATCAGGCAGTTAAGGACCTGCCAGTGAAAATGGAGCTGTATGTCAGTCACTTTCATGGCTTATTCACACTAGCACAACTGCTCTGGCATAAAAAAAAAAAGAGGCATTCTCATTCACTCACCTCCACAACCCAGTAAATTGCCCTTACTTGAAAGATGGTGGAGTGTGTGTATATTTAATTTAAGTGCCCTACAACAACTGCTACATCTGAAAACCTACCTCTCATACAGAGAAATGCTCTGTGAAGCTGCTGCAGGTGCCACAGGGAGTGCTAAGGCTATATCCTGAAATGTGCTAATGTTGCACACAAGGCCTAGGCTAGTAACTCTCCAACTGATATTGGACTGGTAGGCTAACGTCGTTTAGAATCACATATTTATATATTTTAACAAACTAAAAGTGTATCTATAGCTACATGTTAGCCTATTGTGGGCCACATTACTGGACCTCCAGGACGACAGGTGGCAGTAAAGATGGCGGTCTTGCTAGTCTTTTTTTTAGAAACGAAGAAAACACGGTAATAGTTTAGCTAAATATTTTAAAATCGTCCAAACTTATGTCACTCCCGGCCAAATGTTGTACGTTTACATATAAATGTTTCTATCAGTAGGACTTTTGTTCTTTTTAAAAGAGTTATAAAAGATTTCGACAACTAAAGTGTCCCACTCACAACAATGGTAATGCTGCATTCAAGTACAAATGGATATCCTGGTTCACTGCAATTATTTACTAGATAACTGGCCCTTAATAAATGATGATATTATTATATCATCATAATTTATAACTTATTGAATCAAGACAGTTTAAGGCAGCTTAATACACTGGCAGAATACAGAGGGAGAGGATAAAACTCCCGATTAGTAGTTGATGTTTTGATTAGTTGACCTTACAAATGACAAACAATATACTTGACAGTTAAAAGAAAAAACAAAAGATAAAAACATGAAATCTAACAGCAACATTAAGTGTGAAAAATTAGTTTACAGTAACAAAAAACGCCCCTTTTATCGCAGTAACTACATGCTCAGTTGTGGTAATTTAGATTTGTCCCATACTTCTAAACGCATCATATGACGTCACGTTGACGGAACGCATGCTTGTCCCGCTGCCGCAAACCCCACGTAGCATGTCGCAAAACCGATGTTTGGTGTTGTTAGAGAAGTAAACTGTCATTGCCATTGATATCCAGACCGCAATAGACTCCACTGTCTAAAATATGTTTTAGTTTTGTTAAATGTATCTCCACTCGAGCCGGCACAGCCTAACAACAAGATGGACGTCCCTGTAGGCTTGTAGGAGCCGGGAGATGAGCTGAGCTGCAGCAAAACAAGCTCGAAAAATGGCAACATACAACGCCGAAGGTAAAGGAAAACAGTCGTGAACGAGATCCCTTCCTAGACGATACCTCTGACGTTTTATTAATGAGTCTGCGTGGTAATAATGCATCCTCTTGTTGGTTTCACGTTCAAACAACTTCCTGTTGAAATCATGGGTGTCTGTTTTGTGTTTTGTGCCTTCTGAAGTCGCTGCAGGACACTCTGTTGTGGTGGAGGTGAGCCCAGATATTCACATCTGCGGCTTCTGCAAGCAGCAGTATAATAATTTTGAGGTCTTTCTCGCCCATAAGCAAAATGGATGCTCCCTCCCCAGCTCTGACCCATCAGCCACCACTGCAACAACAGCTCTCACAGGTTAAAACACCACATATTGTTGTCAGCCTGCATGCACAATTGATTTACAGTCTGCTTTTTGTCCCTTGACTACATGTCATGTTCTTGTCCTGCACAGATTCCAGCGCCGAGTTTGTTTTCGAGGAAACCTACCAGACCTGTGTTATGAGAGGTGTCAAAAAGATTCTGACCAAAGCACAGAAAACACCTTCCAAAAAATTAAAACCTTCCCTGACTTCAAAGAGACACACCTGCTGTTTCTCAGGTTGGTGCCTCTCGCCGTTTATGACTTTAACACATTCCTTCCTTTTTTGCAGCCGAGCGAGGAGAGAGCTGTACTTCCTGCCGGTCAAGTCCCGTGTTATTAACTTTTATTTATTTAGATGAGCTTTCTGCAAGCACGCAGGCTGCACACACCTTGTAAAAGCACATTTCTGTCGATCTGCAGGTTGCACTTTTAAGACACAGTATGGTCAAAAAGACATGGAGCGGCACCTCAAAACCCACACCGGTAAGTCAGGACCGTCTGCATGGTGATTGATTTTCTGTGTCTATGTCAGACACTGACACCGAGTTGTTTTCCAGGTGAGAAGCCGTTCGAGTGTGAGCTGTGCCACAAGCGCTTCAGTCGACGGGACAAGCTCAACGTGCACAGCCGCTCGCACACGGGGGAGAAGCCGCACAAGTGTAAACACTGTCCCTATGCAGCAGCTGACAGCAGCAGTCTGAAGAAGCACCTGCGTATCCACTACGATGAGCGGCCCTTCAAATGCCAGATCTGTCCTTACGCCAGCCGCAACTCCAGCCAACTCATCGTTCACCTCCGCTCGCACACTGGTGGGTGATCAGAGGTTGTCAGCAACTTATGGGATGATGGTTTTTTTCTCGGCTGCATTGACAGACGGTCATTTTCTGTTTTTCTCTTTCCATTTATTTCCAAGGGGATGCACCTTTCCAGTGCCAACAGTGCGACGCAAAGTTCAAAATCAACTCGGACCTGAAGAGGCACATCCGGATTCACTCCGGCGAAAAGCCATACAAGTGTGACCTTTGTGACTACCGCTGCGCCATGAAAGGCAACCTGAAGTCTCACAATAAGATCAAACACAGCACCGAGAACTCCTTCCACTGCGTGCACTGTGACTTCCAGTGTGCCAACAAGACTGCCCTGCGGCAACACTCGCGAGAACACCAGCCCACTCAGCCCATCCAGTGTTCCAAGTGCACTTACTCGTGCTCCAGCAAGGGGGCGCTCAAAGTCCACGAGAGGATCCACTCGGAGGAGCGCCCCTTCAAATGTGACTTCTGCAACTTTTCCTCCAAGCAGCGCAGCAACCTCATCATCCACAAAAAGAAGTGCCACTCGGATACGCCGGAAAAGGGCAACGTTGTGAAAGGTGGCAGAGGTGGAGGGAAAAGCAGAGGGAGTGACTCCCCGAAGCCGGTGGACTCCAGGTATCGGGCCAAGCTAGATGCAGCTCGGGCTTTCTGCTGTGACTCGTGTGACGCTTGCTTTGTGAGGGAGGACTCCCTGCGCAGTCACAAGAAGCAACACAGAGACACTCAGAACGTGTTGCAGCTCCAGCTCTCCGGCCCGGCTGATGCAGTCAACTTGGTTCCTATGGCGACATCACAGAGCACCACCCAGCTGGAAATTCCCATCACATCTGACTCAATGGCTCCTTACAGCAGTGCACAGCTCAAAATCATTGTATCTCACCCCCTCGGCCAGGAGAACTCTTTAATTCCAGCTGGTGTGGACAGTCAGAACAAGACCAGCATGGTTCTACTAAGCCCAGAAAGCCAGGACATGGTAGTCAACTCCATGATCCAACAGGTCAACCTGTTAGCGCCTATGCAACCTCTTGTGTCCTCCCAGACTGCAGAAGCGACCCTTGAACCCCACACGGTCCTGCTGACGCAGCTCAACCCGGACGACACCAACAACCCGCTCCACCAGGCCCTGCTGCAGACAGCCATAACCACTCAGGACTCCAGCAGCGGCTCGCAGACCTTCATCACAACCTGCTCCGAGCTGGAGGGTCTCAACGCCTTGATCCAGGAGGGTGGCACCGAGGTGACAGTAGTGACAGAAGGCAACGGCGCCATGGTGACCGCAGCCGCGCCCGACATGGTGTGCGGTCCGTCGGAGGACATGTCCAAGCCAGCAGGGCCAGTCGCGGTGGAGGAGAGTGCCTTACCCAGCGAGGAAAACGCGTTGCTGGTGCCAAACATCAGCCTGGGCGGCCAGAATGTGGTCATCCACGGCGTTCCCCTGATAGTGACCACTCAGCCGCAGCAGAGCGCGATAGAGCAGCTCTCTCCTCACACACTATACGCAGACTCACACACACTGTAGGGCATCCCACAACGAGCGGAGGGTTCGGTGTGTTCTGAAAAATGGAAAGACTGTAACTGCATCATAAGCTATTTCTTTGCCAGCAAGAACTCGTAGGCCGTTAACAGCTAGCAGCTTCTGTTTCCTGGCAACTTAATCATTAACCACTGTAGTAACAATAATGTTGACTCTGGAGACATATTTGTTTTCAGATTTTAGAATAATTTATTGTCGTAGCGCGGTAGCTCGATCCAGAAAGTGTTGTCGTGTTTAACATTGAATAACTTTTTTGAATGTGAGAAGTTGAGCATTGGGTCATAATTTCATAAACTCTATTTTCAAAGTGTCATTTTTGGAAGGCATCAAAAATCAAGATAAACCTAATTTCCAAATAAATTATTGATTTAAAATAAGGTTTATTTTCATGAGAGGAATCTTCAGAAGAGGAATAAAGTCTGAAACAAAAGGACGTGGATGTCTCTGTGCTGTGGATTTCTCCAGTTTGTCCATCAGGTGGCAGCAGAGTGGTAAGATTAGAGGCTGAGTGGTGCTGTCTTGTGTTGCCTCTACATATTCTCTAAGTGAAGCCTTTTATTAAATTAATATTTTCAGGTCCTGATTCAGAAGTAGACATCAGTTGTGGAAAACATTAGACTGCATATCAAGGTCTTACTTTCTAAAAGCCAAGTTGCTTTCAATAGATTTTTTTTTTTCTTCAATAAATGGCCTGTTTTGCTTGTGGCTATCTATTATTGTGGCCATTTTTTTACACTCAGACTTCAGCACTTAGTATTAGCAGAGACTGAAGGCTGCAGCGAGTCGCCTATGAACAGTTGGCCATTGATTTCTTTCCTCGTCCCTCAGCGCTAATGGCTTGACTGATGCAGACGCCTACATTTTCTCTGGCTCAGCGTGGCCACAAAACTCTGATGACTCTCAGAGTTGGTTTGCGTTTGAAAAAGGGGAACTGTCCTCAGCCGGAAAAGGAAATGGCACTCACAGTCGATAGTAAAACAATATTAAGACTGTGACACTTTTGTTCTTGAACATTTAGAATATTATTTATTAGATGTGGTGATCACTCATCTTTTACATTATATATGTATTACATTTTTACTCATCTACACACATCTGGCAGCCGTTACTTCAAGTTACTTCACAGATTAAAGAAATGACTTAACATTTTGAGAAATAGCTATCAAAAAGAAAGCTATTTGCTTTCTTTTTGAGAGTTACATAGAAAAGGTATCTCTCATATCTGTATGTTAATTATGAATCTACAGCCAGCAGCCTAGATAGCTTAGCATAAAGACTGGGAAGGCAGGAAAACGGCTAGCATGGTTTTGTCCAAACGTAATAATAGTGAACTGCAACTTGTAGTTCTTAAACTTTTTTTAAAAAGTTTCTAACATACAAGACATCATGTGTTTAAATGCTGAGCTTGGTATGAGTCAGGCAATCTTTCTGCAAAGCTAAGCTAGCCGTCTGCTAGCTGCAGTTGTTCAGATATGACACGCACAACAGAGTGGTATTAATCTTTACACCTAACTTTACAAGAATTGGAAAAAAGCTTAGTTTCCAAAATGGCAAACTAAATACATGATTAAAGTAGTTGACTTTTGGGTCTCATTGCCAACTCTTTGGGATGTTGGGAAGTTTGTTCTGCTGCTAACAATTAACAACTAGCCATGCCACAACTTTAGGAACATGAAGCGAGTGAAAACTGATAAACTTAGTTCATTAATAATGAGCACCATATGCCAATATGAAGCTAGAGTGCAGCAATGCTGCAATTTGTAGTATCTTTAAATTTCAGTTTCAGACAAGCTAGATAATGTGTTAAATAATACATTTTAAAGGAGGTTAGGTCAGGTTAGCTGTTTCCTGCTTCCAGTATTTCTGCTAAGCTAAGCTAACTGCTGGATAAGGCCTAACTTCATAGATAACACACATAACAAAGGGGTGTATTATGTGTCACCTAACTTAACAAGAAGGAATTAAGCATACTTTATATTTAAAGTAGTTAAAATTAGCTCCCTTTAACCCAACGTGAACATTAAAATGCTGCTTACATATTAATACACCAACAACAGAAATCTGGCAAGCTAATGCAGTTTGCCACAGCATAAAGACTGGGAGGGGAGGAAAACAGCTAGCATGAATCCATCCAAAGGTAAGAAGAGTTAAATTGTAACTTGTGGTTTTTAAACTTCAGTTTCAAACACACAAGACGCAATGTGTTAAAGGAAGTTAATATGCTGAGTCAGGCTAGCTGTCTTCTGTCTCCAATCTATCTGCTAAGCTAACTGTCTGCTAGCTATAGCTTTTCAGATATGATACACACAACAAAGGAGTTTCAATCTTCTCATTTAACTCGTTGCAAGAAAGCTAATAAGCAAATTTTACAACATGTCTAATTATATGTATGTAGTTCAAATTAGCTTCCTCACACATAAATGCACTAGAAACATGAATCCAGTTATGTTGTATGTCACGTAGGGTCCATTCTGCTCCATAATTTCACTTTTCATGTCTACAGCTGATCATTTTTTGTACGTATACTAAATTATTTGCAGGACTTGTAACTTGTAATGGCGTATTTTTCAATCGCTTTTACTTGTGTAACAGATCTGAATGCCTTTGTCACCAAAATACCATTGTGCCTGCCTTGCTGCTCTCAATTTATAACTTCAAAAAATCCCCAAACTCTGTGAAAAGTGACAAACATGGACCATTCATAAGGAGCACCCTGAGATAAGTTATGCTCTTGCATTGTCAGTAGCTGCACTCGAGCTCACATTGATATTATAATCACACCAATGGTCTGCGGTGTCACTGGTGACCCTTTTGAACAATGTGTGTGATTCCACCGCCAAAGTCCGTCGCCTGATCTTCAGGTGGAAATGCAAGAAAAGAAAAAAAAAAAGGCTCCTGAAATTCCATTATGTATGAAGATGAGCGTTATGTGGGGAAAAAGCAAGAAGTGCTCTCCGGTGTATCTCTTTGATCTATTATCTTACAGACTTCCAGGCCCTAATCCTGAGCACCCTTGAGGAGGAGAGTCCATTTCCCCCCCTCTCCTGTTCCACATGTGACATCATGGCTGGGTTAAGTGCTTTTTTTCTTTGGGCTGCAACATCTCCAGAGCTTTGTTTGAGAGGGGAGGAGAGTATGAAGTGTCGTGGAAAGTGAAATGTTAGGATCATGCAGATCTCAATTAATTTTGTGTATTGCTCGGTGGCTTTTTTGGGGGGGGGGGGGGTTAAATAACGAATGCACGGCAGGATGAAAGGTAGCGGGAGTTTTAAATAGACCTCTTGATACAGCATGGCACTTCTAGGTTCCTTCCTTCCTGTGTTTGAGATGTCAGCCCTTTGAATGGGGTCATAAACGTCTCCCCAAAAAGCAATTTCCACTCACAGCTGCTTAAAGAAATCGTAAGTTGCGATGCATTCCTTCCCGATCCAGGGGAGGACCAGGTGATCGGAAAGGAAAACAAGCACATCAACACACGAGAAAAGAAGGAAGGCACTTTAGATGAGGTGAAAATGTCAATTTATACAACGCTTAATTTCTTTCATCAGAGGTGGCTATAAATCGTTCAGACAGCTGCTTCACACTTCACTCCTCCAGGTACAATCAGTCACTCGGCTTAACAATAACATTTCTGACCTTTGCTTTTGTTTGCGCGCAATTTGCTGTGCCATCAGTAAATGGCATTGAAAGTCATAATGAAATTAACTGATTGGTAAAGTATTGATCTGTTTTTTTTTTTCGTTTTTTTCCCGATGCAGGCGCCTTTTTTTTTCCGCCGTGACACTATTGACATCTTAAGTGAGTTTTGATTCCTCGGTACACTGGAGGCTTTTATCTTGTCTCTGTTGGGTTCTTTTTGTCCGCGTGATAGAAATACAAGATGATTGAGCTAATTGATCAGCCTTCTTACAGCCGAGCAACAAAAAGACGCTTTAATTTACCTTTGTGAATGCAAAGTGATTATTTGCAAAGACATTATTTGGCTATTGTGTCCCAGAGTGGAATCAATAGCATAACTATTCCTTATTTTGCCTCTGTGGGTGGTTGTGTGCTTCATGTTATATTTTTCTTCTTTCAAACAGAAATCATGCACTTTTTTTAAGTGATTTTCTGCTCAAATCGCCACATTAGACACATTTTTTTCTTCCGGCTAATCAGGATTTCACATTTTCTAAAAGCTTTGTCACCTTTGGGGGGGTTTTCATTTGGCATTTGAAGTGTTTAGGGTGTTGTTTTTGTCTTTTTTGTCTATCTTGGGTTGTCAGGAAGCATTACCCTGACAGGCTCTTTTGTTGTTGTTTCTTTATGATTGAAAGCAGCAGTTTAAAACCAGTCCTCAGGGGGCAGAAAAATAAGTATAATTTTGAGCCAATAGGCATGGCTGGAGTGAGAGCACCAAAGCCCATAAAAGTCCTTTAGTGGACAAAGGAATGCTACAGTATCTGCTGCTCTCCAACACAGAGCCAGTGCCTTTTATAACAATGTCCTTTATAACGATGTGGGTTTCACCATTTAGCAATGAGCGCTGAGTGTGATCTCGTGAATGCAAATAACCAGCTATCAGCTTTTGTGATTCAGTAACAAAGACATTTAGCCATTGTCCCCCTGTCCTGTTTCTGTGCCACTAACCCTAAACAAATGAATGTTTGCGCGGTTTTGACCGTGCGCATGGTGCCATGTATTGAAAGCGGGGAACAATCGCCCAATTGTTTTCTTTTATTCCATATTTTGTGGGATGCAAGTTGCGTCGGGGAAGTGTTAGTCTTGTGCCATCAGGTTTGGCCGTGCGCAGATACAGGATTTGTTTTTTTATGCTCAGTTTTGTGACAAGCCCCTGATCATTCTCACATGTCAGCACGTTGCTTTGTGTTTTCTCTGTCCGCATTCTCATAGTTTGCAGCGCAGGACAGACAGTTTTTTGTGTGGTTCGACATTTGTTTTCATTGCTGGCCTGCCGTTATAGAGTGATCAGATTCTTCTTAAGCGTTAAAAAAATCTAGATTAAAGCAGATATATTATGAGGAAAAAATGGAGGTTCTGCTGAATGAGGCCGTACTAGTTGCTTTATTTAATTTCCAGGCAACAAAGAAGTGTCAGCACCTGGTGGGATCCACAATTCAAATGGTTAACATTTAAATTAATACTAATGGCCTGTGTTTGAATATTGTCTCGATTAAACTTGTTGCATAAGAAAACAAACCTATTTACAATTTTAGAAATGCCTGTGGTGACAACAGATGGCTATGAGCAAGCAAAATATTTTCTTTGTTCACACATGCCTTATCCTAAGAAAACAAACACGTCGGAAATCTGATCTTTACAGACACAAGCCATTGTATTTGTGTGTGTTTGCGTGTGTGTGTGTGTGTGTGTGTGCTTCAGCCTGTGTTTACCTTGCCTGCTTTCAAAGCACTTAATGCACACAGATACTGCTGCGGACATTCATTCCTATGCAGTCTAAAAAAAGACTCCGGGGTGGATATGGATCAATTAGAAAAAGCAGTTTGAGTCATATGGATTATTGCTGATACTCTAAAGTTTAGTATTTTTACAAGTATATATATCTTTTCTTTATCTTAAACTGCTTTAAGTGTATCTTTCCTTTTCATCACTGGTAATGATTCAGCACACAGTCAGCGACGGACCCAGGAAATGTACTTGTTTTCATTTTGATATGGTGTTTCTCAGGAGTGGAGGGTTGTAGAGAGGCGATGGTGATGAGGGCAGAGGGGGAAGATAAGATTAAAGCTGTAGTACTATCTGCAAAACTAACGTGGTTGCAAAATTAGTCACTTTCGTTGTTTCCACCTGAATAAAAATCCTCTCCATCCCTTTTATTTGTCATAAAAGAAGTGCTCTTCCTGGCCCCGTAACGTCCAACCCCACGATCCAAGTCATAGCCTGTCCATATTTGCTGTTTGTTTGACCCCATAAGGGCACGAACCCTGGCTGATCCTTCATCTGAGGACAAAGCTTATGTTTGCAGTGACATCATAAATGCCCGTGCAGAGAAAACAATGGCTGATGAATTCAGTGGGAGTCGGGCACAGTGGACGGCAGAGACACAGAGACGCGGCCCGAAACTTCCAGTGTCATGGAAAGTTTTCAGACGAGGACCCACACCTTGGCCAAACACACAGAGTACTCCCAAAATGTAGTCTGAAGGGATCAAATTGCCGGCGTTGTTTTAGAGACAGTGACGGGGCGGAAACCGAGCGTTGCTGAGATCATCAGGTTATAACACTAAATGTTTATATGAAGCTTTGTGACTGTTGGAGACGGTCAGAGATGGGGCTCTGCTCCTTAGGGAAGAAAGACGCTTTGTTTTTATAGGCTGCCTGGAATGTGTTAAGGACTGTGGACATCTGCTTTATTAGCATATGTGATTCCACCCCCAGCTATGAATCTGCTGGTGGTCTGATAATGTCTCACTGATATCTGTGAATACAGACAATGTGGATGCATTTTTTTTTTATTTATTTTTTTTTACACCATTTAATGAATGTGTTGTGGTTCTGATCATGATTTGAATTTGAGATTTTTAACCTGTGACCGACACAGAGGAAGCAGTTTTTTTTGTTATGTAGATGTTTGTGAAGTTTTTTTGTTTTGTCGGTTGCACCACACAGAGATTAGCACTATATGAATGTGTGTTGCTGCAAAGTTTTAGTCTGGCTCTCCTGGAGCTTATTGGTGTGAAAATTCCTCAGAGTCATTCTCAGGTCATTACAAATGCATCCCGCCCATGCACTCATACTGGCTCATGGATTACCATTTTCTTTGTTAGGCTAATTGCATTATTGTGGCTTTTTTTTTAAATCAAGTAGGGGGTATGAGGGCCTGTATGAGTGTACAAGCACTTATAGATGAGATTTATTGAGATAGCTTGTTTTTTTACTGAAGGTTTCTGGGTTTAATGTGACTTATTTGGAGATTTGATGAGTATTGCATGAAGGATAAATTCACCCAAAAAATGAAGAAAACATTTCTGGAGCTTCACAGCGAAACAGTGTTGCAGCATTCCTCCTAAACAACTGACGTAGATGGTTTTCAAAACTTAGATTAAATATGTAACGGCCCTGTACAGATCATCTGGTGTAATCCAAGTTTGATTGAAAAGACGATATTTACATAATCAACACGTGTCCGAGCTCTTGCATTCAGATTGGGTGCATGCTAACCCTTTTAGTTTAGCAGCTGAAGGGAAAAATTCAGCTTTACAAAGGGTGTAAATAACATCCTTTCAACTCAATTTGGGATTGTGGGATTATGCCAGACAAGCTGTTGGGAGCCATTTTATGTTTTTTTTTTTCAGTTTTTATTTTAAGTCCCCATCTTCTTCAGTTGTTTCTGAGAATTTTGCAACACTGTTTTGCTGAAAAGCTCCAGAAATGTTTTGTAGACTACGAAACTTCACCAGCACCGAGGTGACTTAATAAGGAATTGTCATTTTTGGGTGAACTGCTCCTTTAACTTAACTTAAAAACAATATTACATTACGAAAAATTATAAAATATTTTTTTTGCTTGATTCTTTTATTTAACAATTATGAAATATCTAACCCTAGACTCTTCCCTGACTGAACCCTGGTCCTTGGTTGACCCGCAGCACACACACACCCCCGGGGGGAATTTCCTGTTCTCACAACTTCATGTCAGGTAATTAATTAGTTTATGAACGATGCGCCATTTCTCAAAAAGCCAAGTGATAAGGATCACATGGCAGAGTCCCCCTCACACAGATATCATCTATTAAATAGAACAGGCCCGTGTAACCTAACACCTTTTAGGGAATGCACTCAATCAAGCCTATTGTTTCTGCTCACATACAGTTCCCTCTGTGAGATAAGTGCGGCCTGGCCACGGAGATAACAACAATGCCTTAAAAGCATGGATGAGACGGTCACTGTCAACACCTCCGTTGTAAGATTTCCTGCCCAGATTAATGTGCTGGTTCAGCTCAGTCAGTTCAGCTGTGGGTAAATGAGCACTGAAAGAAACAAAGAACGTATATGGAACATTTATTTATTATTCCAGTAAGTCTCTGGTTTGCTAATATCACATTCTCCCTGACTAATCTTCAGACCGTTAGTCAGGATGTAATGAGGTGAGTCTGCAGTGTGATTCACATACCAATTTGATGAGGGCAGCTTCTGAATAGGCTGCATAAATATTATGGCGCTGAGGATGTGAGTCAGGACAGAGAGAAGTCAGTTCATTGGGCCATTATTTGAGTTGAAAGGAAGGAGAGGAAGTTGGTTTGAAGATTTGTCACCAGCAGATCTCTCTGTTTTTAGGGAGGGGGTGGGCTCTGCACAGCTCAGGAATGTGTTAAAAAAAAAAAAGAAAATAAGAAGAATGGTGGGTGTTGGGAGGTTTTTCATAAATAGGACTTGTCAACTTGTCAAACCAGTCAGCAGATTGTATGTGTGGTTAAACAGTTGTACAAAAAAAATATTTTTTAATTTCTTATTTATTTCACTTCATGTACAACCCAATAAAACCTTTTGTTCAAGACCTAACTATGCATTATGTTTATCTTGAACAACAGGTTTTATCTGCTTTTGGAGATCTCAACAGGTAAATCAGACAATGGCCCTATTTTCTAGCTTTGTTCTCTGTCATGTCATGCTCTCACTGGCTCATTAGTGTTTTGACTGCATCTACACTTGCGCTAAAAGCTCATTGGAGGCAGTTGTCCCACTCAGACCCTCATCACCGGTGGTGGGAGGCTGATATATCCATCTGCGCCTGCGAAGAAGCACTAATCCTTGACAACTGTGCCCCTCTGGCACCATATCCGTTGCACTGCTGGTTGTGTGATACAATGGGCTCCCCTCCTTTGTCCTTGAAATTGTTTTAATTAGCCCCACGGCGGGGGTTGGGGTTGCAAACATAAGAGTGACTCAATAGGATTGACAAAATCACAGGAGCATGATACTGCAGGCCTGGTGCTTACATGGTTAAAAGACACAGAATCACAATGAATGAGTCAGATCAACCTTGGACCTCAGCCTGAATAAATACAGCTATCATAAAGATTATGTGTAACTTGGGAAATACCTACACTTTGGTACCTAAACCAAAAATTTCCAGTGTCTCGCAGCCTTTATTATCTCATCTACATTGCTACTATCATTGAGTGTGTAGATGAAACAGATTTTGTTGAAAATCCATTTTTAAGGAGTGTATTTGAATTTGAGCAAATCCTGACCCAAACCTTCCAGACTTTGTTCAAACCCCGGTTTCATATTTAAGCAGTAAAACTGGAGATTAACATCCAGCGAGGAATGTGAGCGGTCATGAATGCCTATTTCCTGACTGACAAACCTGATGCAAAACACACAAAACGACAACGACCTCAAAAACTAAATTTCCCTTAAACGGCACTTGCAAATCTCTAAAAACCTGTTATGCTGGCTGGTCCATGATTCACTCAACAATTGGCTCAACAAGCTCACAGCCACATGCAGTCACTTGTCTCCACCACCAGACTTACAGCATGGACCACTTGGACCTCCCAGCAGCCAGACAGACCTGCCGACAAGAGGTGACAAGAAGCTGAGTCGCTCCAAGAGGATCATGTGGCCTCTAAAAATGCCACTATAATCCAATATCCATGTCTGTTGTCGCTTTCTTTTGGAAAGTTAATTCGACTCACTCTCCGTGGAACGCATACCACAACATTAGCACCAGCTCTTGATATGAGGGAGGAACAGCTGTAATTAAAGCAAAACAGTGTCTTTCTCTGGGTGACAAATGGAGTCAAAAAAAACTTTGGCATTTTATGTAAATGCTCATACCCCCTTTCAAACTCAGCTATCCCAAGTCAAACACACCCATCCCCCTCGTGTTCTCCTCCTCTCCCTGCCCCATGGGAGGAGGGGTGCTGGAGAGCCAGAGAGAGAGAGAGAGAGAGAGAGAGAGATCCCAAACCATCTGAATCCCTTTTAACTAAGTGGCCAGAGAGGAGTAACGACAATTATTCCACCATGATGCATTCCTCTTCAAAAGAGGACATCATCACTGCTCAACACATGGAATGCAAGCTGTGTTATGGGCACTGAAGGCATGTTACATCTGCTCGAGAAAACCATAGAAATGAGCATCAGAAGCGGCAAAACAGGTGCTCAGAAAGGCATTAAAGGATAAGTTCAGCCAAAAATGAAAATTCAGTCAATATCTACTCACCCCCATGCAAGTTTTACAGCAAAACAGCGATGTAGCGTTCTCTGAAACACCTGAGGTAGATGGAGAACAGAATGGCTTCATACAGTTCAGCATAATAGGAGTCTCTCGGAGATCCCATTTGAAAAAACGTTATTTACACCCTTGAAGCACACTCAAGCTTCTGCACCCACTTCAGATGAGGTGTGCGCTAACGCTTTTAGCTCAGTGGCCACAGTGAAGATTTTGGCTTTAAAATTGTCTAAATAACGTCTTCTCAGGGTTTCTGGAGACTTAAACTATGCTGGACAAGCTCTCCTGAGTCATTTCATGGTTTTTATGGTTGTTTTTGTACGTTTTAAAAGCTCCATTATTTCCACCCTCGAAGCACAGTCAAGCTTGTGCACCCACTTCAGACGGGGTGTGTGCTAACACTTTTATCTTAGTGGCTACTGCAAGATTTTGTCTTGAAAACGGGTGAAAATAACATCTTTTGCGAATCAATTTAGGATCTCTGGGCTTCCAGAAACTTTTACTTCACCAGGGAAGCTGTACGGAGCCATTTAATGAGTTTATTTTTTGTTTTTTTTAACGTTTTAATACAAGTCTCCATCTGCTTCAGTTGTTTAGGACTAAACAAAACTTCACCCTGCTTTCCATCCATGTAGGGGTTAGTAGATAATGACGCTGCACACACAGTAGGGTACAAAACATTTTGGGGTTGCTGCTTTCATATAAATGCTTTTATAATAATGTGATTATTTGCTATAAGCTTACTGAAGGCTAATTTATCAAATCACCAAAATGATGTGTGTGTGTTAGGGTAAAACGTTTCCACAAACCAAACATCACACATTAGCATATTTTCAGTGTGTATTCAGAAGGTGTAGATGTGGACAGACAGTAAGAGCATCATAAAGTTTAAATCAGATACTCTATACTATTTTTTGGCAGCTGAACCAGACTGTGTTCTTTGAAATTTGATTATCTCTCCCTCATGCTGTAGGTCCGTTTCCTGCCACTGTAAACACAAGGCTTAATGATGAAAAATACCGCTGTGGGACGTTTGAATGGAGAAGCCTACAATTAACAAAGATTAATAATGGTGTTCTGTGATGAAGCCCCTCCTCATACCGGCTCCCTCAGGCAAAAAGTTCTGTGAGAAAAAAAAAAGTGTTTGTTTATTTTCTTCCTCCATAGTCATGCTGATTATGAGAAACTGGAGACGTTGCATTCTTGTCCGCGTGGAATTTGAAGTGTTTTTACCCCCCTGTCACCTTTCATCATCAGTTCATTGAAAATGGTCAAAAGAAGGTATGTTAGTTGAAGATATGAGGTCAACGCACTCTACAATTATTGAATTCTGATGAGCACTTTTAAATGTCTTTCTTTTAACTGCCTCTAAGAGAAAAAAATACACTCCCCCACATCTTATTGTGACCAGAGATCTGTGATTTTAGTATTGTGTGTCCTAACTCCCCACACCCCACCTGTAGCTCGCGCAGTATTGAATGCCTGGCGCGGTCCGCTTCTTCACTGGTGTTTAATGGAGCTCATCGTTCCTTACCAATTCTCCCACCATTTCCCCTGAAACTGGACACTCGTGCCCATGTATCATCCAGCAGCACCTTCCTTAGGAAGCGACTGGAGCATGGAGCGAAAGCTTTAACACTTTAAAGGGTAAGACAATGAGCTCAAGACAAAATTTCCAAACAGAGCAGCTGTGTGGTGGAAAACACTCGCCTTTGTCCGATCATCCCCTCAGTCACATAGGGGCTGTCATATGCTGAGCATTTGTTTGACTGTTGTAGATGGGTTTTTGAAAGCATGTGGGGTGGAACCAAACACATTCTTATGTGTGTGTGAAAATCACAGGGTATAAAGACAGATGTAGCACCACTCAACTCCTGTTCTCTCACCTCATCTGTGACAGAACTTCAGGCTGAGTGTGGTGTTGGAAATCAGTTTTTTAAAATGCTTTCTCTCATATAAGCAGTGATTGAATGTAACTTAGTAGCTACATTAACTCAAGAACTGTACTTAAGTACAGCTTTGATGTTCTCGATGTAGTACTTTTACAGAAATGTTGTACTTTTTACTCCATTACATTTATTTGATACGTTTTCTTGTTACTTTGAAGAATAAATGCTGCATCAGAGCCCAAATACTGCATTTTAAAATACATTCATTTTATCAGCAATCGGATAGAAAACAAAACACTGATTTTAATCAGTAGAAAAATGCGATATATCTCATCCAATAAGCAGCCAGGCCAATAACAATAACAATCGACCAACAATGGAAGGTATACAGTATAAACATATATGTAAAATGTACTTTTACTTGTCATTTTTACATTATTGCCAAAAAAATTACTTTGATAATGAAGATAATTTAATATCAGATACTTTAAGACCTTTTGTACTTTTACCAAAGTCATATTTCAAAGCACTGTCTTATATCTTAGACTTTAGTCTCAAAGTATTAAGAGTACTATTCGTATGGGTGACTTTCACTTTTAGCAAAAAACTATTTTGACCTGATATCTTTACTTTTACACAAGTATGTATCTTTGGGACCTTTCACAACACTGCGTATAACCATCTATGTTTTTCTTTAACAATCAAATGTCTACGTCATTTAAACAATCATTTGACATTTTGGGACATACTTATTCGCTTTCTTGTGCATGTTGCTACCACCAGCAGCTAGTTAGCTTAGCTTAGCATAAATACCAGAGACAAAGGGAAGCAGCTAACATGGCTCCGTCCAAAGGTAATAAAAATCTGCCTACCAGCACCTCTAAAGCTCACTAATTAACATTTTATAACCTGTTGTATCTTTGGGCAGAGCCAGACATGCTGTTTCTGCCTGTTTCCTTTAAAGTGTACAAACATAACTGGTGTAAATCTTCTTATCTCACTCGTTAAAATATCTTAATGCCACCCAAAAGTGGACCTATTCCATGTTTGAAAGAGAAGACATCAGCTTGAAATCTCTGTAATCTGTAGCTCATACCAAACTTCACAGTGTCTGTATCATGTTAGTGGGCAGATTCTACGCGCTGACACACAGACAGCAGTCAGCTAAATGTGTCTGTGTGATAAGTCCAACAAAAAGCCTTTCATCTGCTGGACGTTCGGACGGAGACACAGACAGGTCAGGGTTAATGACAGGCTGTCATTGCACCTTTAATGTACTATGTGTTGAGTAAAGGCTGTTTACTTGGCCAGATATGGGTGCTGGTGTTTTGTAATGACAGGGAAAAAAGTCAAATCTTAAACATGAAAGGAATTTTGATAAGTGAATATTGATGGAAAAACTACAAGCTGTAGATTTTGATGTAATTGTAAAAACAGTACGTTTTGATTAATAATGAATGAATCTCCCATCATTCACCAACAAGGTGAGTTCATATTCCATATCTGTGCAGCCTCCTCTCTCCCTCCCCTCCACACAAAGAAACTAAGTATGAACGTTTCCTTCGGAGGAGTTCGACTGTAATGGAATACTTGTTAAAAACAGAAGAATGTGCTTTAATTTGTCAAGGGGATCTGAGCTGACAACTTTAGTAAAGTCCACTATAACAACCTTCCAGGGCCCCTGACCTAGGGAGGGAGTGACCCCTGACCTTATTTGGGCCTCTTTTATGAGGACTTTTTTGGCTCCGGCCAGATGGCTAAACTATCAAAGGGTTTTTTATGAGAAAAATCTGCAGGCAAGAGCGGAGTAGTATATTTATCTCATTGTGTGGAGGGCGAAGCCTCTGTAACTTCCGACGAGGTGGGATCGAAAAATTGGATACACTTGAGGGGTGTGTGCGTGCCAGCCTGCTCACACTGCTGAGTTGTGATTTAGCCAAAATAAATAATTGCTTTTTCAAAAATAATATCAGATTTGGGAGCTTTTCAATCAAGCTTATTGGCCTCCATACTTTTCATCTTTCAGCGTCTGCTTCTTCGTCAAACACACCACATTCATGATCAAGATGTAACAGTACAGTTTGATATAAGAAGAAGATGTTTTGCACAATGCTTTAATTAGCAACCTATCCTCAAACGCATTTTTCTTGGCGTCTCCCTTATCAACAGCTCACTATTGACCCAGTCCTCCATCCCCGCTAACAGCAGCAGCAAACAAGAAAAAAAAGGAAAAAAAAATTGATTTTATGTCTTTGTGATTCAAAAAGCTTGTCAATAGCAGCAATCAGAAAGGAGAATGAAAATGATCAGCCTGCTGTTGAATAAGGCTGCTGCTCTTCCACTTTCAAGCAGACCCGGCCCATTTTTACAGGTAATGTAAAACCCGTGTATGAAAAGATTTTACAAATGTTGCCCCGAAGCTGATGTGACAGTTGCCTGAGATCACAGATGAGAGCAAATCAGTGGAATTTGTGTGTTTGAGAAAAGGGAAGAGTTGTGTGTCCCAGGGTCACTATAACTCGCTCTGCTCACATCACTCATGTGGCGTCTTTATGAGCGATGGGCTGTTTTGTTGGATTAGGTTTCTGGGGAAGCATTTAGGGCCGGGCCTATAAGCAGAGCGATGCAGGAATATATTCCCAGTAAATGTTTAGCTATGACGTTTGATACGCATATAAGCTGGCGCACATGTTTGTTAGGGGATTTTGCGTGAATGTGACTTTGTGATTGATACTAAACGCTGCTAAATCTGTGCAGTCAGGCCGCTAAAAGCTCCTCTCAGCAGGAAGCAAATGCCTTCTTATGCACACATGAACAGTCACACAGCTGTTGCAAGCATTACCTGTTTGTTGTTCTCTTCAGAAACCAAATCAGCTGCTCCCTCTGAGCCTACTCATCATACGTCTTCTGACCTCTGTATGAACGGGAGCAGGATAATTTCCAGACATGTATTTCACAGGAGCGGAAAGAAGATGCTCAGACGTTTTAAAGTCATTGCAGCACCAGAATCTTAATGAACATGTATGTTTTTTTTACATGACGTAGTAAAATATCATTATTTAGCATGTTTGGGTCTTCATAACCTCCCAAAACAGATTCCCAGAGACACTGATCAATCATTTCTGACCGTTTGCAGCTTTCAAACTAGTATCTAACCTTTCATAACAGGGGTAAACTAAGCTGTCGCCGGGCCTGGTTGTTTTAATGTGGCCATTCCTTCCCCTGATTGCACTCAGAGGTCGAGCGAGATCTGAAGTCACTGGAAGCAGTTAAAATAATAGGAGCTGACCATGTGTTTGAGGTTATGAGAAGGGGAGGGACGGCCCCTCTTACAGACCGCTGCTGTTTACTTCAACATTATTAGAACCTGGAGAATATATGATGATGATGAAACATCAGTTATGATGCTTTTTGAATCCGTTGTAGCTGTGGGAAAGGTGGGGCATGACTGATTCATCCATGAAATAGGGTACATGCGACACATACAGCCTAATTTTTGATGAGTCATTCTAGATATTAATGATTGTTTCTTTCGGTCGAACACAAAAGTTAAATTGTAAGATCTGACAGTGTGATCACCTCACCGATTGCCCCAAAATTACCAAGTAAAGTAGGTTTTTGAATTCAAGTTGTAAGAACTGAAAAGCTTTAACAACTTAAAATTATTCATCTACTATTTTTCACTCACTCTTTTTTTTTTTCTCTCATTCTTCTTTTTTTAATAAAGTCAACTTTGTACGATTTACAGTGTAGATTTTCATTCTGATGTGATATTTATTAATAAATATAAAAGAATCTCTCCTGGTTAAAAAAGTTAAAAACCTTTATTCAGATGGTTCTTTCATGAAATAGTACAACAATAATCCATATCTAAGATAAATTATCCAAAATGAGGCAGTATGTGTTGAATGTTAAAGATGGAAATTAACAGGACAAAACAATCAAAAACTTTTTTGACAGATTAGAGTCTGGGATCTGTCTTTTTTAACTGTGTTGCCTACTTGTCTAAACTGAAAGCCCTCACGCTCTGATATACTTGAGCTAAATCTCCTCTACTTCTTATTTTCTAATCATCTTCCTCTTAAAAATAAAATTCAAGCTGAAAAAACAGCAGCTATAACAACTACAGGAGCAAACTGAACGAAAGAAATCAGAGCTAAAAAAATTTTTTGTTTTAACTGGAAATGTATAAAAACATAGAAACTATACAAGTAAAGCATTTTCAGATTCATAACTGGATTAGTAATCCATGTTATGGTTTGCACATCTGCTAAAGTCTGCCTGTTTACTGTCCCCTGCAGGGCAACTACTCAGCACATGTGAACACAGATGCACACATGCGCCTGCTCTTCAAAAACACTCACCCACACACATGTACATACGCTCCACATGGCCGTCTCCACCCATTTTCATTCACAAAGAAGAGCGTGGTGAGGGAGGCGGAGCTAAAGCTGTACCCACATTTGTTTGAGTCACTCTGAGAGCACACCATGCACCAGAGAAAGTCACTTAACAGTCAAAAATGCACTAATGATCCTCTAACATCCAACAAAGTGTTTATAATAAAAATGCTCACCGCTGGCTAACTATGTTTTTAAGTACTTTGCTCCACGCCGTTTTGACTTCACAGTTTGATTTGTGTGTGTTGCAAATGAGCCAGAGTTATGACGGGGATCCTTCACCTTCAGATTTTTTTTTTCTTCTTCTTCTTAAGGTTACAACACAAAGACCCCTCAGCACTGGCCAGCCCACCCTGCAGATGGCTGGAGGATCAGAGGCTGTCAGCACGCTTAAACGAGCCAAGAGTCGAGGCTTCAGCCCTGCGGGGGAGGACAGAGCATGAATGGGGTATTTCCACCAACCTCTATAGCCCCCCACTGGGCATTTGTAAAATGATTTGTGGCAAATTTGTTTAATCAATATGGATGTGGGGGTGTGGATACCCTCCTCGGACACAAGTTACCCCCTCCCCACCCCTTTTTTTCCTCCTGCCTGTAAATGCAGCACTGGTCACTGTGTATTAGGAAAACTCAGGTTATTGTTTGTGTGAGAGAGCAAAACTAACCGGATGCATACCTGAGAGAAAATATCTTGGTGATCAGGAGAGCGCTTACGAAACAGCAAACGGACTCGAACAAGTCATACAAGTTTGGACACTTCACAACAAAGACAAGAACTTCTGTTGCACCTTTTTTTCATTTTTAATGTTACTTCCCCGACTGAATCTGAATCTGAAGCTGTATCCAGGCTCTGAAAAAAAACGATGCTAAGTGCTGTACAGATGCCCCATGAGTGAATTTTTTTAATTTGTGATTTTGAGCTATAAGAAAAATATGAAAAAAAGGATCATATTTAATATACGTAACATAGATTTTGTATGTAAAGTCTTAATTTACTCTTTTTCAGACTTACAGCCAAGAGAAGGACATGAGCTTGAAACCTCACCGGTGGTTGTAGTAATAAATTGCACTACAGTTAAGCTACAGTGTGCAAAGTTTATGTTCATGTTTTTCAGGTTTTAACCGTCTATTTGTCCAGCACCTGCCTTCAACCTGCCGACTATTTGACTTGTCTTCCCTTAATTCTGAGTTCAGTACAGCGGTGGAAGTACATTTTTTAAAGTAATGTATTTTACTACTCCGTTTTATGTTACTTTATACTTACACTCCACTACATTTCAAAGTGCAATCTTGTTCTTTTGGCCAATTAAGAGCTTAGTTTTTAGTTACATCAAATTCACCAAATGCAGAACATACATATGTTAACATGTTTATGTATTTATGTTTATAAATAACTGTACATACCTAACAAACATATCTATGTTTGTGTGGCATATATTTGATTATTGATTATTTTTATTTTGCCTCCCCAACATCACAAGACTTATCGCTGCATATCACGCACGGCTGCAGAGCGAGATGGAAACAGACGGAGAGGGTGACTCGAATGGTTTCCACCATAAAGTTTAACATTCTTTGAATTAAAAACTTGACATATATTGACATATATTTATACATAATTAATAATGATTGTTGCTAATCTTTACTTTTACTTAAGTGAACTCTGATTGATTTGAATAAAACTTCCACCACTGCTTCTCTTCTTAGCTACTCGGTGACATGTTTCTCAGTGACAACACGTGTATGATATGGTATGATGAACGTTTCAGTATTTGAGCTTTGCGCTGACATTGTTTGTGAAGTCAAGTTGGTGGGGGGGGGACCCTGTAAAAATGACACACTTTTAATACGTTGTGCGTGAATGTGTTAGGCACACTTTAATCCTTCCTCCATCGTGTAGGAAAGCAGCAGCCGCCTTTCTTTTATGCAGTGAGCACGGTGGCTTTGCAGACAGGCAGGTGGCTTCAATCCAATTCTACCGTGGCTGCTGTCCATGAGGAATCAAAGGACAAAGGCACTATGGGGTTTTCTCCTTTTTTGTCGAGCCTGTGATTTACAGTTGTGCCTCCCATAAAGTAAACCACCCTCTCTCTCTCTCTCTCTCACTCACACGCACTTTTTCCCGTCAGAGAGGAGAGTGGAGCTGCTGTGGTCTTCACATCTATTTATCAGTTATTTTGGGTCAGTCAGCAACATCCTGCGATAATCCACGGCTTTATTGTAACTCTTTCTTGTCATTAACTCTTTCAAATATCTCATTTATGTTTTAATTTGTTGTTTTTTTTATGTTCTGTGATACCTGCCTCTGGTTATTCACCTGTTGTGCTTACATCCTCTTATGTTTCACCAATAAAAGCAAAAAAAAAAGGGCAGAGAATGCCCCAGAAGCACACATATTCTACCTCTGCATACCTTCCTGGTTGCTATGCGCTGTTATTATTTACAGCCCGTCCAGCTGGATGTTTCTGGCCCTTCCTATGGAATTTTTTTTTTTCCCATTAGATACCCTGCGCAAGCACATAAGAACTTTTGTCACACAGTCTTTTTTACCTCCACTGAGCTGGATTACTTCAACGCGCCCTCGCATGTCTCTCTTTTTTTTCTTTTCTTTTTTCTTTCTCACTTCCTATCAAAACAGTGCGACCACAGCTTACTGCATCACAGTTCCTGCACAGATGTAGGCAGAATTCCTAATTTCATTCTCATTCTCTCAGCCTGTCAGTTTTGAAAGGGGGAAGCAGGACAGAAAATAATCGGCAGAACATCCCATAAGTCTGAATGTGGGGGCAGCAGATGTGGGTGTGGAGGGGGTTGCCACTGGGCCTCCCCAAGGCCCATCTGACTATTGTTCAGCACAGAAGCCATTTCTGTGGTTGCTATAACAACCATAATACACTCTTATCCATGTCCTTGTGCTCATGGTAGAATGAGCTCTGATTCTTTGAACTTTATTGACAAGAGGAGGCGATAACAAACTCAAACATTTCTTTTTTTCTATCAAAATTCGGATTCAATATCAGACATCGTGGGAACAAGAAACATATGCAACGATTATGTTTCCAAGGGACATAATGATATTTGACTCATCTGATTGAAAATGTGAACCGATTGTAAAAGCCAGGGAGTGAATATTGTTGAATACAGTAGGCAGAGGCTGTGGGGATTAAGAGTTTCTTTCAGCAGGTCACAGAAGGCAGTCCAAGGTCCGTGGCTGTCTTTGTCAATGACCGCTGTAAACCTACATTGAAGAGCCTGAAAACCCACCAGGTGTCTTATAGTCTTTGAGCCCCACAAGAACGACCACATTCACTGTCAAGTGCTTTAATGCAGCGTGTTTCTTTTGTGCTCAGGAAGTTTTTACCCTTCAGCAACCCGGGGGCACTTTAAGAGCTTTTTGCTAATGCTAAATTAAGCCTTAAAGAGTTGCATTAAATAAAAAGGACCATTAAGGGTCATTATTGATGACATTTTTATGAAGACAAACTAGTTTTTTGTAACATAATACATCTAAGGAGCTTGTAGAAAGGTGCAGACAAGGAAGGGAAGTCAATAATTTAAAAATGTTTGTCGGGTCCAAAATGATTATTTTGTTTATCTCTGTGTAAGAATTCAAACAGTTGGTTCCAGCTTCTAACAAGGTTTGTGAGCCAATAGTCCGTTGGTATCAGGTTTTATCTGCGTCTCGTCAGCGATCAACAGTCTTGGTAGTTGACAGTGGAAAGAAACGGTGCTGAGAATGGCTGAGTTCTACAGTATACGCCAAGCATTATCAATAACATTAGCTATTGTTGGCAACTTTAATGTTTGCTAGCTAAAAAAAAGCTAACATGCTTTGCTGCTAAAAATAAAAACTCCAACAATGTGTAGGTCATGAAACACGGCAATGCTTAAACTTTTGCAATTAATGTGACCTAGATAAGATCGATCAATATCCCGGCAACGCTTTCTGCTTCACTGTGAGCGCAGAAGCCGCGTGCACAGGTTGGTGGGTGTGTCAGCATGAGATCATGTTAACATGGGCGTGTTAAAATCATCAATGTTTCATCAGCTCCATACTTTACTCTGGTCACTTCGCCATCTGGCTGCACTTTCCACAAAACTTAATCCATCAGTGGGAATGAGAGTAACATGTGTCCTCCTGCACCGTAAACCAACTTGGGAACTTTTGGTTTAACAAAACTGGTTCATTCATTTACAAAGCTGACTTATTTGACTCTTGCTGAAGTTGTCTTGTGGATGTAATTTGCAAGAAATCCTGTCTACTGCTACGTGAAACTCAAACAAAGTTAACATTGAATAGAAACATAGATATTCTTTGTTTCATGTTGATGCATTTTTCACTTTTTCCAGTTGCTTTTGATTGATTTTTTTGCCCTTCAACTGAATTTAACACTTGGAAATCACCCACACAGGAGCTGGCAGTAAGCTATTGTATAACTGGTGCATTCTCATAAGCTAATTAGAAGTGAGGGAGGACTGATATCCTGCAGGCCCTCTGCTCAGCACTTCCCACCCTGTAAATGTTTATGACCCAGGCCCAGATTGCATCTCAGATTTGAAGGATTGGCCCCCTGTTGACTCACAGCTTGATGGTGACTGCCCAGCTCTCCCTATCTCTTTGTTTATTGTGTCTCAAATTCTTCAAGTTTGACCTCTTCATCTCCAAAGTTACGATTCATCTTCATAAATGTATAGAAATGTGTGAATAAATAGCAGTTAAATGCGAGAATTGTGAAGTTTTCTCCCCTTAAATCATCATTTAAAAAGCTAAATCTGTTGCTATGCTTTACTTTCTCTCTCATGTGTGACTTCAGCTCTGCAGGCTCGTTGTTGCACAGACATCATCATACGCTTCTTCTTCTATGTGTGGCTGATTAGAGGAGAGAGTGAGAAGTGGACACAGTCGGGTTCTCTTCATACAGTGAGTCCTTGTTACCCCCCAACACTCTATTGTTTATTGATGGAGGCGGTTGTCATAGTCATGCAATAACAAAAGCCTGACTATTGGTGTGTTTACCTCTGCACAGGAACCACTGGGCAATTCTCCATTAAATTACAGCCATGTGTGGGCCACTGATCTCTCCCCTCACCCGCCAGCCCCTGCACCAGAGACTCACACACACACACACACACACACACACACAAACACACACAGATCACACTCTCAGGCTTGAGCACCACACGTCACTTTAAACTAAGACCTTAAAAACACTTCATTTTGTCACATCACCACCACTGTAAGAAGAAGTAAGTAAAATGTGGCATATAAACAACAGTTACGTTCATCTTGAGAATCTTTTTTTTTTTTTCCAAACTAAATTTGAAGTGTTCAGGGAGAGGTTGTTTGTGGCACATAATTTCCTCCGGCCCAGACTCACAGCCTCTCAGCTAACGGTGTGAAACAAATAAGCAGTCATGTTGTTATCTCAACAGACACAGATCTAGTTTAAAGCCAGAGTCGTTTATACTTCCTGTTTCACCCAGGTGTGACAACCATTTCCGGTGGAGCTCTTAACATACAAATGGCTGTGTTAAGTTTGATTTTCCTATTTGTCGTATTGTGTTGCAGTCACATTTTGTATTCAAAGAAACTCTGGGGGCGTATTTTAAGTAGTACGCGCAAGTCATACTGGAGTAAAACTAAAGATATCCAGCTAAGTTTCAAAAGTAATTTTCTGGCAAACAAAAGTCAAAGTCAAAGTAAATAATACATGTATTTATACTGTATACTATGGGTTGACTGATTATCAGCCCGGCAGACTATTGGACATTTTTCTGATTATCTGAATCATTTTTTTTTTTTTTTATCTGATTTTCGGTGGAATAATTAATTTAAAAATGTTCTTCTTTAGCTCTGATGCAGCATGTAATCTGTAATGTAACTAGAAGTGTGGTGTAGTGGAGTAAATAATATAATAGTTACCCTCAAAATGTGGTGGAGTCGAGGCATGAAACTCAAAGTAGAAATACTCAAGTAGAGTACAAATACACCAATTTGTACAGTACTTGATTAAACATACTCAGTTGAATCCCATCACTGTTTTTTGGGCAAAAAAATGGGTGTGAAATGGTTTTTATACCAAAAAGTAAAACATTTTTAAAATGACATCTACTTCTCCCTCATTAAAAACCCCCACACTTTATGAATATGATTATATTCTCTGTTTAAAGAGGTTTACTTCATTGTCAGTGTATGTGGTCTGGAGGGTTTCCACATCACACATCCATCTTGGCTTTCAAGTGAGTGACAAAAATCCTGCACTTACGATCGCTTCTTAAAGGAAAAGTTCACCCAAAAATAAACTCACCCTCATGCAGGTCGAAAGTCGGGTGGAGTATCATAGTCCACAAAACATTTCTGGAGCTTCACAGCAAAACAGTGTTGCAGCATTCTGCTAAACAACTGAAGTAGATGGGGACTTGTATTATATTAGATCCTATACTGATATGACAGATGATCATGCAACCTGTGCACTTCAGATGGGGAGTGCACTAATGCTTTTAGCTCAACAGCTACAGCGAAGATTTTGGCTGTAAATAATGTCTTTGAATACAATTTGGGATATCAGGAGACTTGGATTCTGCCAGACAAGCCTTATGGAGCCTTTTTTGTTACTTTTCTAGGGGTTTATTTGAAAAGTCACCCTCTACTTCAGTTGTTTTGGAGAATGCTGCAACACTGTTTTGCTGCGAAGCTCCACAAATGTTTTGTAGACTACGAAACTTCCCCCAACTCTTGATTGCATAATGACTGGATTTCCATTTTTGGGTGAACTTATCCTTTAAACTCATATTTAAAGCGAGCGCAGCAACATTCCCCCTTAATGTAATAACGACAAGGAAAATGCACTTTTGGGTGGAGCGGTGCCTTGCATTTCTAATTAATTACAGAAACATCTACTTTAAATACCTGCTGTGTCTGCATATCTCCGTCTAGTTGACCAGCAGGTGTATGTTGCATGCTGTATAACTCATATGTTTTTCAAAAGAGCAACTTTCAATGGGTGAAAAAACAATATTGGTTCGACAGACAAACATCCAATACCTTTCACCCCGATGCCCTCAGTCTCTATTCTAGGCTGATGTTACCAAACAAAAGAACTAAATACATGTGTTCATGAAAAGGAGGACATTTGAAAGGGTGTTTGCTGATCAATAATGAAAACAGTCTGACACTATAGTAATTGCAGTGAGCCTCCTATACTTGTTTTTGCTAGATAATGCCATGTTCAGATGATTGTACAATCGCTGAGAACAAAGGGTGGCAGGGAAAATTTCTCTATAGTCTTAACAGCGCTGTCATAGAAAAGAGACGCATTGATCCCCTACGAGCCGAGCTTATGTTATGATATGACTAATATGAATGGAAAAAAACGCAGGGCCGAGGTAGTCTAACAACAAAAGGTCACCTGGACTGTTTTCATTTGTGTTTGACTATTCTCAGCATTACTTACCCTTTTCATGGGAATCAAGTCTTGCATGAAAAAGAAAGAAAAAAACTTTTCCCTTTGTCCTTTGTGTGAGTTTAATGACGTTATTTATGACTACAAGGGAGGAAATGTTTTAAGGGGCACCTGAAGAAAACCAACAGAGGATAAAATAATAAAACAGGATATAGGAAATACACTCAGAGAGAAATCCTGATGTGACTGAGCGAGGAGCTGGTCAACCATTAAAAGACTTTTTTGTGCTGTCCCACAGTTGAAGAGAGCACATCTGAAGGGGTGAGAAATGAATCGCCTGGCTGTGTTTTCAGGGTCTTTATGGAGGAAAATGCAGTTTTGTTTTTGTGTTTCTTCAGTTGGAAGTTAATCATTTGCAGATTAACACTTCTCAAAAGTGCAAGGAGCTCAGGATTGGGCTGAAATGTCATCAGGAATGTTGAAAGTGTTTCCTGGCGCACAAAATTGATCATTAACTATTTGAATTCAAGTTTTCATCTCCAGAAATGTTTCAGGGTAAAGACAGAGACTCCCTTTTTAATAATGTGTCGTGTTTGGTATTGTTTTTCCACCCCCACCCCTCCAGAAAGAAATCAATAAACTAGTTTGAAAATCTCAAAAGCACAAAGTATGTCAATATTTCATGTATTTATTTCTTTATTCCCAGCTTCCACAAGGTGGTTACAAATCTAACTGGGGTCCTTTTCAACAAAAACTCAAAATCACATGGCGGCCATTTTCCTCTGTAGTTCAAATGTGTTACTGCTGTGTTCCAGGTTCGCCAGTCCTATAAATGTGAGGAATCTGATAAATGATTATCCTTTTGCCACTTCCAGAGTGATCAGCAGCGGAAAAGACGATGAAAATGGAAAATCCAGAGGGATATCTGGACATATTTCAAGGTATAACAACATATTTGATAACTCTTAATTAGCTTATGTGGAAGCTAGCTAACATTACTGTTTGATAGTTTTACATAATACCATAGGAAATGCATAAATTAATAAAATATCAACCTATATCTTTGACACATTTCTTTAAGCCCAGTGGTTGAATCATACTGGAGGAAGTCAAACAGTAACATTAGCTAGTAAGTGGTTGGAAGCTAACGTTAGATAATGGGTTATCAAATATGTTGCCTTGCCTTCAAATATGGCCAGATGTCCCTACAGATTTTCACCATCCATCATCATTTCAGTTGGTGATCAATCAAGAAGTGGTGGGATGATAAAGATTCTGTCAGATTCTCTGCATTTCTATGACTTGCAACCTGGAACGTAGCAGCAGCAGCAGCATAACATATTATATTATATCAGCGTTCGAGCTTCTCACCCGAGTGTGACGTCAGGGGAAAATGGCCGCCGTGTGATTATTGTCTATGGATTGTAAAAATCTGGGGATGTCTTGCCATATTTCAAGGTAAAACATCATATTTGATAACTCAACAGCTTCTGTTCGACGACAGCTAACGTGAGCATGCAACCACTTTGTAGCTTTCATTTCTGTTTGATAGTGTAAGAACAAGAAAGGCTTCAAGACTTCAAGAAATGTATCTATACTTTAGAATTAAACAGTAATGTTAGCTAGGAAGTAGTTGAATGCTAAAGTTAGCTTACATGATATCAAATATGTTGTTTTACCTTGAAATATGGCCAGATTTTCAACATCCATCAGCTTTTCAGTTGCTGATCAACCAGGAAGTGGTGAAATGATAACAACTTGTGAAATTTTTAAAGAAGAGCAGCTGAGGAAAATGGCTGCCGTGTGAATATGGACCATTAACATCACAATAGAAACAAAACAAGAAAATGCTAAACAAGTAGAAACCAAGTGAGATAACTCTTCACATTAAACAACAAGCGACAGAATCCACAAAGACAAGCATTTACACAGAGGCTACATGTGGCTTCAAGTAATAAACAGAAAATGTAATTAATCAATAAACGACAAACTGTGAAAGGTCCATTTTCTGTGTGCTGTGAGGTTTCAGGTTCCCACATCACAGCTGCATATTGGACCATGATCGGCTTTCAAGGTTGTTGTGACATCATTAAATCATGCTCGTACTAAAAAATCAGATATAAGGCAACAGTATGTAACATGAAAACAGTCTTCTAGTGTCAGACTAGAAATACAGATCTTTTCACAATCAAGGTCAAGTCTCCAAATGAAGTAACAATAAGCAAAATCAGTTCTTCTCATACGACCACATAGTTGAGTAAAGCCAGCTCTTTTCATAAAAACTGTGCTTGTTTCGACAACAGCGCTGACTGTCACACTGATGTGAAACAGCTCATCGTTTCCCCAAGTCTGTGCGTGCCTTTCATCTTTTACTGAGTCCTAAAAGACACATGTTCAATTCACAAATCCTCAGCAAGTGTTGGGCTGTTATTGTTTGTCCGCTGCAAGGTCGTCGTAAAGCTCGGCAAATGACACATCTGAGAAACCAAACCATCTCAAAGCCTCCTCCTGTGTTAACTGAGAGGGAATCAGGGAAAAAGGTCAGGATATAGAAAAATACTCAGTGAATAGTGACTGTCCCGAGGCTGATGGCCATTTATGAGATCTCTCATTGGTGACAAGTAGATTCACTATTGTCACATACATGACCCGGTCAAGGACACAGTGCGATTTGCCTTTCTGCGCAGCTAAGAAACAGCTATCACTTTGACAAAAAGCAGGGGAAGAAATCCAAGGATCCATCCGTCAATATGCTTTATTGCTTTTTCACAGGACGAGTACGAAGCAGCGAGATAGATTTCTAGTCTTTCACATAATCACTGTTGCCATTGATTGTGTGTATCAAGGTGAAAAAACAGAGTCGTTTTCAGGTTGAATTATCTTACACATCACCGCCATGTTTTGTGGTTGAGATTTACTGTAAAAGACTTATTGTTTAATTTTAAAAAAGGGTTCCCTCATGGAGCTGATATCCCTCCTGTTCCCACAACTGCAGTTTTTTTTACGACTGCACACAGTTTGAGTTGTTTAGATTGAACGCAGAAGAAACAGCGTATTCAAGCATAGTTTCTTATTGGGGCAATAAACCGTCTAGACAGCACTCCCCTCTTTTTCACCTTCAGCCAGCCCCTTAAAGAGCATTTGTTTATCTGGATATATTGGCCTGTCTTTGTCTCGCACTTATCAGCTGTGCCATTATATAACACATGCTGAGGCATTTTAGACTGAAATGGAAAAAGGGTCAATGTCGATTGTAGTTTATTTCAATTTAGGCAACTTGTCTGCAGCTAGTTTGAATAATAGATTTAAAGTGAGCTTTACAAAATAGAAATGTTCATTCTTAGGAATGACTTTCTCATGTATGTGGTCATTTAATTGCCTTGAAGACATTTTGTAAAGTGTCAGAAAAACAAAGACAAAACAGGACAGGAGGAGAAGTTCATGACAAGTTACCACAAGCAAAACTCATGACTTAATTTTTAATCTTTGGTGCATCAACAGATCCACCAATAGTCTCCTAATGTTGAGTTCTTTACTTTTATTTTGTCTTTATTTTCATCTTTTGGCACATGAATTGCCTCCAGATGTACAGTACATAGATATTCACTTTAATTTATTCAGTCTTCTAAAGTTAGTTTCAATTCCTTGTGAAGTTTAAATGTCTGCAAAATACTTTGAAACTGCCTCGTGTATAATCTCTGCTAAATAAATACATTTCCCATAATTGTTGCTCCATTTAAGGAAAGCTTTCTCTGTGTCTGCATCTGTGAATGGTCAAGTTTATTTATATAGTACATTTAATAGACAGGCGCAGACCCAATGTGCTTAAAAACACAAGTAAAAATTGAAATAAACACCAAACATGACAAAATCATACACAGTAAAAACACTCAAGATAGGAAAACATATATAAAAGCATAGAATAAAACACAAGATGAGAAGGTAACACAATAAAAATGTATGATGTTTCACAATGTTTACTCTGAAAAGCCAGGGGGAGTTTCATGCTGTATATATGATCGTGATTATTTTCCTTCCTGTCGTCCTCGATGTCTCTCGTATAGTCAATCTGTATTCTAAATAGATTTTCCCACACTTGAGTGATCTCGACTGACCCCTGCGTGTCTGTACAGCAGCACTTGTACACAGCTTGGTATGTGCTTGGTATGTCACTTTCCAAACATAGATTACCGTCTACATAAAGTAATCTGAGAATGAGAAAGTAACATGTGAGGCGAGTTATGTGTCCCGTACAGACAAACTTCATGTTATTATGCTAAAAAAAAATGGTGAACAGATGATCCATACACCTGCCTGAGCTACTTTTTTTGAGTTCTCTATAACCATACAGGAGGTGATCGATGAGCTAATGAAGCTAATGACGTGTGGTAAACTTCCTGGAATGTTCTTGCTATTGCTACACCAGCTACGCCCACAAGGTGAATGGTAATGTGAAGCAGGATGGACAGCATTATTACATTATTATCGTCTTTAGTCAATAAATTTGTATTTAATTAAAAATACTGTTGTTTCAGTCAGTGATAAACCAGCACCAAAACATATGACGACTGGAGTAAAGTCAGCCAGTTTGTCTCATATAACAGTACCGTGTCGCAAAGTAGAAAAAAAGGAGAATAAACAGGACAAATATGTGACAATTTCAGCCTCATTAATAAATAATGCATCACTGCAGATGGAGAATGTCTCACAAGACTGAACCCAACTCTACTAAGAAACTGCAAAGACCACAAATATAAAGGTCTGAACGTTCACAGCTGTGAAGTGATCTCTACCTTTAATACTAAAAGATACATTTTGGAGGAGACACATTTGTAACTGGACACAGTTGTGCATTTAAAAGTGGGGAAGCAACAACCTCCAGTCACAATAACAGCCACCATGAACACAATAAAGCATTGAGTCTGTGTTTCTGATTCAATATCCCTTAAAATATCACTTACCTCATAATCATTTCACATTTGGCACTACTATCTTTCTTTTTTGCACAATTCATCTGAACCTTTGAACATCTTTTCTTTCTTTATGGCGAGAACATTCAGCCAAGGACATATTATAACTTGCACTACTTTCAACATCTTCTCACCGTACAAGCCAAATAAAACATCTTGAATCGAGAATATGTCTATGAATATGCTCTGAAATATATTTCTTTTTATAAAACCTACATCATAAATCATTATGTCAGCACTAAAAGAAGATGCAAACATCCATTACTGTACATTCCTTCTACTTGCTTCTACTTTTGGCTGTTTTTGGACGAGTTTATGAACATTTATACCCTCACTACTTAAAAAAAACAGTCATCCAAACATTATGAGTATATCCCAACAATCTATAAATGCCTCAGGGAGAACATTATGGTGATACCATATATGTGTGTGTGTTATCCTCAGGACAGATGCACCACATGTTCAGGAGGATATGAAGATCTAAAAATATGATTAGTTTCCTGGAAAGCGTTGGGCAGCATGTATACACAAAGAGACTCCACACACAGGCCTACACACACTACTCAACATGAGTGAGGGGTGTTGGGATATTTGAGTGTTTCACTTAAATATGTTTATTCTGTGACATATCTGAATTTTAATTTTTTGTGAATATTTGTGGTCCCCAACATTTCATTTGACTTGTTTTGCATATACCCATGCGCACATATGCACCCATATCCAAATGTCCCTCTAGTACCAGGTAGTGTGTATGTATTTGACAGGGATCTGAAAGGTAATAAAAGTACGTAAAGTTGCTGTTTACGCACATCTAGGCTATTTAAACGCATTCAAATCCAATATTCTGGTGTTTGTAGCCAAAAGCGCCACAGGTGAAGAGTTTGAGATAATGTCGCCTGACTCATCTTCTGCTCGCTTGAATCTGTCGGTGACAATATATATGTTTTGGGTTTTTTTTCTTCTCATGAACAAGGAAAAAGAGCGATGAGTTGGGTGTTATTAACCCTGCCTCCATCCTGCAGTCCATCCACTCGCAGGGCTCCTCCCGCCCCCTCCTGCCACTCCGCTGCGCTCATCAATAGGGAGCACATTTGAATAATGTGTGAGCACTTGGACTGGAGCCAATCAGCTGTCAGAGGACCGTGATAAATCGCAATGCATTATTGATAATAATAATTACGTTGACATGCGCATTTCTACTTGAGGGGGCTAATTTTCCCCAAGCCCGAAAGAATTTGCTGAAGAAGGAGAGGAAAATTGTTTGCAACTCTTTGCTCCTGATGGTTGCACCATGTCGAGGCGTAAGCAAGCCAAACCGCAGCACATCGACTCCGACGAGCCTGCTTCGTTAGGAAATGGTAAGTTTACGCACAAGATATGAGAGAGTTTACAAAAAAAAAACTTCACATGTAGCCCCCGCCATGCCTAACTAACGACATTTTATGGGAAAAGTTTCGGGGGCTGCTGTTTTTACATTGTTCCTCTCGCACTTTGACCTGTTGCTGTCCGGTTTTGTGTGTGTGAGTGTGAGTGTGTGTGAGTTGACCAGGAGTCAAAGTTTGGCGCAGAGACACGTTCAGAAATGATTTTAAACACAATACAGGTGTTCGCTGAGCTCCGCTGTTTAAAGTGCCGCACTGTACGCGTGTTTTTAACTTTATACATCTCTCTCATGATAAAAAAGGTCAAATGATAAAGTGACCGAGTCGCATCTTTTATTTGAAACTTCTTAAATGTTGAACCAGTTGAGGAAATTGATCCTGAATGGAGAACTTTAAGGTTTTATTGAGTAGTTACTTCGTGTGGAGGCTGAAGAATCCCTTTTTTGAGCTTTTTTGGGGGATTCTTTGAAGCGTGTGTGGCAACCTGTAGATTGTTTGATACATCGTAGACTTTGTGTGACAAAGAATGCCTTTCCTGGATGTCTTTTCATCTTTTATTTCATTCAGATGTGTACTAACGGCTCTCTTTTATCATGACGCATCACTTTTATTTGATTGCAAACATGAGTGGGTACTTTCAAAGCCCCTTTGATTGAATTTGGATGATTATTGTCGCAGTTGCCATTGATTATTGATTCTTTCTGTATCTAATGTAACCATTTATTCAACTGGTTGTTGCCGTTTCTGGTGGTATTTGTTGGCGAGCGTGCGCCAAAGGTGAGCTTTTGAACAAAGGTGCCCAAAAACTGTATGAAATGTGACTCTGGAGTAAGCTGACCTAAAGGCAATAAATCCCCCAGTTTAATGCATGACTGTTTCCTTTCGTACATATGTGGAGAGGTGGGGGATGGAGCAGTGGCCTTTTTGTGGAGACTGGGGTGGGGGTGCGTTTTGGTGGTGCCATATGCAGCTCCAGCGCTGCCGCAGACCTCACCTTGTGATTTGTGAACTTTGTCTTTAAAAGGGGCGCTTTGTAGAGCCGCGGTGCTCTCTGATTTCTATCTGTTATGACGTTGTTTGGTGACTGATCAAAGATTTAGTTGTGCCACACAAGGCCCCGTGGATTGAATGTTTAGTCTGACCTCGTGTCATGTACCCCTCTAAAGGTGATCACACACAGGTCATGCGCCGTCAAGTGGTAAACTGGAGCGTTGCCTGCATATTTTCCCCTTCATAACCGACAAATGGATAATATTAATAGATCAGAAGTTAAATAATCCTTAGTTACTCATTGTGTGTATCGCTCCTATCGATGTAACTGTATTAAGATACGAGCGCCAGTGTTGTAGTGTGCGTAAATGTGGGTGGCAGGATCTTGCTCAGCTCCCCTCCTAGATTTGTTGGTAATGTAGTTTGCAACATTTTTTTTTTTTTTTTTTTTTGTGACACCGCTTCAATGCCTCCTGGTGAGCAATTAACAAGTCCAACAGTTTCCTCAGGCAAATGCAAACAGGTGGTCTACCCCCTTTCTGTGAGGCATTAGCATTTAACAATACACCCAGTTGTGAAATGGCCTCTTGGTTAGCGGACAAATTAAAATGCACACAGGAGCACTTATCAGGCTTTCACAGGCTGTGAAAATGCTTCAAGGTAATCAACATTGGATTACCCCTTTTTTTCCTTTTTGCCCTTTCAGCCCATCCTTTCATACTAAATGTAGTTCTATAGAGATTTCATTGCTCATTTGGAAATCTAGATTTGCCTTTTTTTATTGGATTTTACTTTTGCTCAACATGTGGTGGAAACAGATCTGCCTTTTAGCAAGAGCGTGGTGGCATATTTCAGAAACACAGTAATCTAATGCCCATGACTCTTTGTCTTTCTGGACATTGTTCTGGGTAATGTCAAAGGTAGATGATTGCCCTCTGCTGGCCCTGTGGACAATAGCCAAATTCAGAGTCCTCGACAGCCGAGTGCAGTGACCCACAGGGAGAGGACAACAAAAGAGGAACAAGATTTTCAAATGAACACGACAAACAAAAGCCTCAAACATTACCAGTAAATTCAAATCAACGCATAGTCGCAAAAGTGAACATAAGCATCACAGAGTCTAAATATGGAACAATATTGAAAGGGGCACTGTGTAGTTTTGGAGAAGAAATTCAAACTCAAAATTTGAATATTAACAATATCAATGAGGTAATGATACGAACTATAATGATACAGAAGTATTTATTTTTTAACCAAATAAACAAGCTGTTCTCAGAGGAAAATAAGGTCCCCAGAAGACTGTTTGAAGCTAGAAAAGTGGCAGGGTCCGCCACATATAAACAAAGTAAAACCATATGATACATGTATGTCATATGTATTGTCCTTTTTTAAGGTCAGTTTGTTTCATGAAATCTCTTCTGATTCCAAATTTCTTCCCCAAAACTACATGTGCACCTTTTTTTTTTTAAAGGTTGTTGTCCTGCATTTGTCGTCTTCTTCATGTTACCATAATTTTACATTTCTTGAAATATGACCAGTAAAACTGTTCTCTTAATTAGCAAGTCTAATATAGTATTATCATAGAAATGTATTTATTTTTTCAAACTAATTCTATTAGACAGATATTGCTGTAATTGTACAAAGAGCATTAAATTAAACCCTGTATCCTCTCATTTTAGGGATTCTTCGTGATGATCAAGCGGAGGAGGCTGGAAATGACATGAAGAGGTTCCGAATGGACGAGACGAAGATCTGCAACAAGTGCTGTGCCGAGTTCTTTGATGAAGCGGAGTTTCTTGAGCATGAGAAAAATTGCACTAAAAGTCAGAAAGTGCTCATCATGAAAGAAGGAGATGGCAATGAAGTGCCTGAGGAATATTCACAAGGCTCTCCTGATGGCCTCATGAGTGACCACGATGACAGCCAGTCCAGCAGTCATTCGCTATCGAACGTCAATGCAGAGGAAGACTCCAGCATGAATGCAGAGGACACGAGCCAACACGATCAGGATGAGAGCCCTGAGATGACTTTCCATCCCTTATCCAAACTCCAAGATTCAAATGTCACCCTTGAAGCCATGGCAGACACTAAAGTGGCTGTCTCCCAACATTCTTCAAATAATAAATCTCTGACCTCATCACAGGAAACCCTGCAGGCCATCCCAATGATCTTGGAACAGTTGGTGTGCCTCCAGCAGCAGCAACTACAGCAAATCCAGCTCACAGAACAGATCAGAATCCAAGTAGCCATGATGACTCCACAGGGTCTCCAGTCATCAGTAGGGGCTGTAATGGACCCTCTGAAAGCTCTTGGTGCACATCTCTCTCAACAGCTGTCTGCTGCAGCAGCACTGATTGGAAAAAGGACTGGCAGTGAGAACCTTTCTATAGAGACGATGAAGCAAGGTAAACTACCTCTCCCCAGTGGCGTCCCTGCTTCTCTACCTGGAGGACTGGGTTCAATTACTTCTAAAACTGACATTTTGAAGGGTATTCCGGATCTGGCCAGCCGTTTACCAGCACTCCTGCCACAGTCACCAGGCATCATGAGTTTCCCTGGCACGTTCAATGGTATGCAAGCAGGGATCGAGTCCTCCAAAAAAGTGAAGACGAAGATGCAGAGCCTCCCACCAGAGTCAAAGAACGGTGACTCATTGTACAAGCACAAGTGTAAGTACTGTGGAAAGACCTTTGGCAATGACAGTGCTCTCCAGATTCACTTGCGTTCTCACACTGGCGAGAGGCCCTTCAAGTGTAACATTTGTGGAAATCGCTTCACAACCAAAGGGAACCTCAAAGTGCATTTCCAGAGGCATAGAGACAAGTACCCCAACATCACCATGAACCCACATCCTGTGCCAGAGCACCTTGACAATATTCCCACCAGCAGTGGCATTCCCTTTGGCATGTCTGTGCCCTTTGACGAGTCAAATATGACTGAAATTAAGCCTATGTTGGGTCATCATGCTGCTGGGTTCCACCCATCATCCATGCCAGGATTGAAGACATTTGACACCTTTGCAGAAAGCTCATTTTCCCAGAGACCCTCGCCATCAACAAGCGACTGCTCCCCATCTGTTTCCTCGAATGTGTTTGGCCATGAGACTGGACTGGATCCGACTTCGAAGGATGCTAAAGAACTGCTCGGGCCTCTGCCTCATATGAATGGTAGTGCCCTCCCAGGAGAACAAAGCTCTGGTACTGCAAAACTTCAGCAAATGGTGGATGGCCTGGATAAGAGAACCAACGACCCTAACGAGTGTGTAATCTGCCATAGGGTGCTCAGTTGCCAGAGCTCACTCAAAATGCATTACCGCACACACACCGGTGAGAGGCCCTACAAGTGCAAAATCTGCGGCCGAGCATTCTCCACCAAGGGTAACCTCAAGGCCCATTATGGGGTGCACAGGGCCAACACTCCTCTTAAAATGCAGCACTCATGTCCCATCTGTCAGAAAAAGTTCACTAACGCTGTCGTCCTGCAGCAACACATTCGCATGCACATGGGTGGACAGATCCCCAACACCCCGATGCCAGAAAACCAGTTTGAAGCAGCAGAAGCAATGGAGTCATCTCTACCAGACGAGACACCCGTTAATACCAGTGGTTTTGAAGGAAGCATGGAGGAACCCAAGCCAGAGCTGAACTCCCACAAGCCAAACGAGACCTCCGAATCCCTCCCACCTGCCTCTGAGGAACAACCACAGCAGCATGTTGCCCCTGCTATGTTTTCCAGCCTTGATGTTTTGAAGAATCTCACCTCTGCTCTTGCACTGAAACGACAGAGTAGCACCGCTTCGGAAAGCGAGGCAACATCCAAAGAATCCCCATCAGCTCCTAGAGAGCAGGAATATCAGAATGGCCGTAGTCCTGCCATTTCTGACTCTGCCATGTCCTTTCACTCCTCGTCGCCAGTGAACAACATGGGTAATTGCAAGTCTCCTGAGTCTGCTGTTGATGAGTATGCCCGCAGTGTGTCAAAACCAGAGTCTGATGGTAGTGCTCACAGTGCCGCAGAGTCCGGTGGAGCCCTCGACCTCACAGCTTCCAGCAGCTTCACCCCCAAAGCAATTAAAGAGGAACCCGGCATTCCCTTCACAAACGGAGACTATGGTGAGTTTAGTTAAGAAAAGTACTTTAGAGGCTGTCTTGTTGGATGCTTTGATCTAATTTTCTACTTCCTTGTACCAACAGTTCCTAGTCACATGCCTTTCATGAGGATGCCATCAAGTCTGGCCAGTCTGGAGATGAAGATTCCTCCAGAGAACCCTTTGGGCCATCATGGTTTGTTCAGCTCCCATATGCCTCAGGGAACAGCCATGCCCTCCATCTCAACTGCACCGCGACGATCAACCAAACAGCACGTGTGCCATACCTGTTGCAAGAACTTCTCATCTGCCAGCGCCTTGCAGATCCATGAGCGCACTCATACAGGGGAGAAGCCTTTTGCCTGCAACATCTGTGGCAGGGCCTTCACCACAAAGGGAAATCTAAAGGTAAGTCATCTTTGTCTGACAAAGTGCTGAATAGACCACTTCGAATGTAATCAAGCATTTGATTGGATTGTAATCGACTGTTTTGTCTTCAGGTGCATATCGGCACTCACATGTGGAACAACTCATCGCGGCGCGGCCAGCGTCTGTCTCTGGATAACCCCATGGCGCTGATGGCAATGAGCTCCGAGGCGAAGATGTTGCCAGAAATCATGCAGGCCCCCAAAGAACTGGCTGCTCCACAAATGAACTTTGACCCATCTCTGTGGAACCAGTATGCTGCTGCCTTCAGTGGTGGCCTGACCATGAAGACCAATGAAATATCTGTCATCCAGGGTGGTGGCATCCCTCTCCCCGGGAGCCCTGCCGGTGGGCCTCTGATTGGATCCACCGGAGGCCTCATGAAGATGGATGGTTCGCACTCTGGCTTGCCTGCCTCAGTGGCTGAAATTGAGAAGAACAGCTCAGACAGTGTGCCAAAATCACAGTTCCCACATTTCATGGAGGAGGGTAAAATTGCAGTTAATTAGGCTTTTTAAGCCATCAGTCAGTTTTTGAATGTCTCCTTTTTTTTGAATGAGGTACAATCAACATTCAGAGAAAACTTTGTAGGATTCTGGGTAGATCGTTTGAATTTTTCCAGTAACTTCATTGCAGCTATCTTCCCTCCTGATCCGCACGATTCTCAAGTGTTATTTTTAGTTGAACTTGATATAACTACTGTAGTTGTATTTTATTTTATATAAATATATATATGCGGGTATTTTTTTTCCTTCCTGTGCGTTCTTTTTTGTTTCGCTGTCTATCCAGAAGTTTGAATGTATAACTTACTTGAAACTGCTTTAATTCAGACCGTCTCTTTGATACTTACTGAAGGATTTTGACTTTAATAGGAAAAGTTTCAGGGCACGACTTTTTAAGGACACCATGTCTCAGTGTTCAGAAATAATGGTGTAGTTAACCGTACGTATCTATAATGACTACTTTCTCTCCTATTGTGTGCCATAGGTTTTATGACATTGTACATTTTTGTAGTGGTAAATGTCATTAGCGTGTGTCATTTTGACGGGGCCTTTGACCAGATTGACAGGTTATTCCAGTGTATTGTCTATCACATCAAGGTGCGACAGTTCAGTCACCAGTTTTGGATAATGTTGATTATAAAATAGGCTTTCATCTTTGCTGCATAGGTGCTAAGATACAGTAGTTAATGACTCCAACCTTTTGCCAAGTGCCTAACCCAAGTTGTACATGTTGCTGTTGTCTGTCACTGCACCATGAGGTTATGAAGGCTCTGTTAGACTGATAAACTAGTGTTTTGTGCTGTGTAGCGTTACATGTATTTCATATTTTCATCAGATTTCACAATTCCACTTGTACATCTGCAGAGTCCAATTTAGTTGGCTGAGGTCTGAAGGCTTTTATATGCTTAATGTTCTCATGCCTGCACTTTATTTCAGGTTGTAGTTACATTTACATTTTATAGTTGCATTTCACTGCTTTTATTGTGGTGGCTGAACAGGGAAAGGGCAAAACAACAATTTTGTTAACTTTTCCTTTTATGTGATTTTTGTTTGAAACAACCATTTAGATTAATTGTCACACTGTTTGTTCTTTTTTTCTAGGTTATCTTATCATCTTGTAGCATCATTAATTTATTTATACTTCACAAAATGCTTGAGTTTAGGGGGTAAGTTCTACCTCGTTTAGATTTTAGTTGTCCTCCACCCCCCCTACTCTCAACGCAAACGCTCTGTACATTTTCCGATACATTCTCAAGTATGCGCTATGATTTTTCATTCTCAACCTGCTGAGTTGAACAGTAACGAATGTATCACTGGACACTTTACACAACTCAGAATGGTCCGAGTACTTTGTAGGCCCCTGCTGTACATTCCTTATCGATATGCATTTGCCAAGTTGTGCCTTTCTTTAGCAAACCATGTCAAAACTGCTTTCAAGTTGTCTCTACAATTCAAGTGATGTTGGAGCCAATTTGGCCTGTTTACAATGTAAATGTGTTTTTTGTTTTTCAAATGTTTCCTTCACCTAAATGTTTTCTGATTTTGAAAAATAAAATCAGGGTGACTTTTTCAACATTTTTCCTGTAATTACTCCACCACAGATGACGTTGTTACTCAAATTTACTGACACTAATCCCTAATTTACATCAATTCACCTTCAGATGTCTCAAGTCAAGATTCTTTCTGTCCTCATGACCCACCAGTAACCATTAATCCCTTGCCATTTTGCATCCTCAATGGAAAAACTATTTGCATCCGCAAATGAAGAGTGCGCTCTAATCGTGTGTCCACAATCAATTTTACATCAACTATACAGTGGCTTTTTCTGTCACAATTTTGACAATACTTTGCATAACTGCCATTATAGGGCACTTAAACTAGTAGTAGGGATAGTAACAGAAATGCATGCATCTTAATGTTCAGATTTTGTTGAGGCTAATAAAGTTGATGGTGGAAAATTTGAGGAAAAATAGGAATGCAAATAGTTAATATAACTTATTGATGATGATAACAAAGACTGCTGTGGTCAAAGTTGTTGCATACATTATACAAATAGTGCGTTTTTGCTACGGTACTTTTACCACAACCTTCCTCTTTCCATTTCCCGTACTAAATTGTTCTTACGCCTGTCTAATATAGGATGTTAAACTAATCAAAATTCTGGCCCCAGAATGATTTAGATCCAAAAGGCACATGTGTGTTATTGTGATTAAACTCTTGACCAGCCTTGTTGTAATGTACTGTATCTATTCTGATTTCAAGTATACTCAAACACCTGTTGCGTGTTGGACTGCAATTTATTGAAAGTGTTTCTAATATTTTGTCCACCTAACCTAAACTTTACAAAGAACAAAAACAATCGAACATCTTAAAGTATAATTAGATTCAATACAACACTGTAAACTACAGCCTCAAAGAAAATATCATTATATATAAATATTCTGCTACAAAGACAAGTCTTTCATTATGTAAACTATTGCAGTAAAAGTACATATTAGTTTTACTAGCATAAAAAATTAGATGGAGTAATTAGATTATGTAATCTAATTAATAAACGTTGTTAGTTCAGAGACCCAGTGATGGTCAACCCTATAAGTTTATTTTGACTTATTCTGCTGATTATACCTTTTCTCAGGATTGTATGCCCATGTTCAGACTTAACCTGACTGACATAATTTTTTGGACAAACTGCAAATGAACCATTTTTTATTAGGTGGTAACTTCAAATCTCAGCATATCTTTGCACAGGTCCTACCTGAGTCGGACAAATCAGCCTCAATAGCTGAAAACACATGTTTAATTTATAAAAATGCATCACATTCTCCACATTGATCATGTCTTTGTAATGTGAAATCAAGCTGCTGTAGATGTTAAATAAATATGGTGGAAGTACAAAATATAAATTCCCGCTGAAATGTGGTGAGGAAGAAGACGTGTTGCCAATCAGATATTGTTGTGGGCAGGACATTGTGTGAGAGGATGTTGGGTCAGAGCCAAAGTAGCACATTTTTGAATTAGTTTATCGGCAATCTGACAGAAATATCACCAATACAGATAATCGGAAAATGCTGAATATCGGCCCTGATAATCAACCAGGGCTGATAATTGCTCTACCCCTACTATGTAGAGTTTGGTTGACAAGTATTTTGATTATCACATCCTCGACTGTTGCCTCTGATACAACCAGAAATAAATGCTGATTTCATGTAGTTGCAAAGAGAGAATCTGAAAATGTGATGTAACTCTCTACTTATATTTATAATGTAACGCTAAGACACTCACCTACCTCCAAATTATAAATTACAATATATTAACAGTATCAAATGCAGAGTTGTTCACATGTAAGCTTACATATAAATATCACCATCACATAGGCTGTCATTTCTGTAATTTATAGGCAACAACAACCCACTTCATGCAGCCTATAATAAACCTTCAATATAAATACTTCTTTACATTATTGTTCACAAAACTTACTATAGAATGGATGTTTGGTCATTGTTGCTTTTTATATATTCAGATACAGCTATATCTTAATGTTTACATATGTTTTGTCAGCTTTTTTTAGCTGGATGTCATTTTCCCCCATGTTTTGTCTATATAAACCTACACTGACACACAGATTACTGGCCTATAGAGCTGATTGATTCTGTTCAAACCCCAATTACTCAACAAATACAGGAATATTCAATTATGTAACAATAAATAAATATTATATAAAATATTAGATTATGACCTGGGTCAGCGGCTGATGCCATGATAAGAGTGCTTTGTGCGGTGCCGCAGGCAGTCTGTCCCGGACTGCTGAGCCGTCCGGCGTGAGTGACAGCTGGGAAGCCTCCGCCCAGAACCGCTACAGACGGGCGTGCTGCCTTCTGCCTGTACCCGCTACCGAGGAGCTGCAGGAATGACCGACAATATCCCCCTGCAGCCCGTGAGACGGCCGAAAAGAAACGACAGTAAACACAGGAATGGGTAAGGTCGTCACACAGCTCGGAAATATGAACAAGAAGCCATTTTTTTTTTAAACGTGTTTTTCGCTCGCGAGCTTGTGGGTGACAGTGTAGCCGTTGGAGTGTTTACAGGAGCGCGTCGACATTGTCTCAATAACTAGCTTAAACGATGGCGGGTTTTTGAGAGGAAAAAACAGCAGTTAGGGACAAAACAACGACTAACAGGTGCATATATGTTCATACAAATTATGTGGCCATTCATTGTAGCGTTTAATAAGCTAGCCAAAGCTAGCTAGAAGACATCCTTGTTCCGGGGTGCAGCTCGAGCAAGTGCACTGACGCCCATGTCAATATTTGCTCGGTTGACAGCAGCTCAGCCTGTCAAAGAGCAGTACATGTAGGCCCTGGCTTGAAAGAGCTGCATCCTAAAATGCAACATGCTAGCTGGCTAAATGATGCTTTGTTAGGTGTATGTTGACCAACACATAGAGGGGCAGGCCTCTAACATGAGGATGGAGACAACACAGCACAAAGCTGAAATGCAGCCAGTACTCCCATCAGGCTATCATGGTGATGTCACCTCCTGTAATAAACACACAGCACAAGGCTAGCTGCTAAATGTGCAGTGTTACATGTAGTTGGAAATATAGTTTATAGTCTGGTTCATCATTGCGTCCAATTCATCTGTCCTCCCTCTGTCATGGTAGGTGGCTTATACACCCAGTTGCCAGTTTATTAGGTACACCTAGCTGAAACTAATGCAGTCTAATACAAAAGTCCTGCAGCAAATCCTACCTTCATGAAGTTTATAATGTTCAGTTTTCTGTTCAGTTTTGTATACGTCAATCAAGATAAAACATCTCCGCTTAATGTCATACAGGTCAACCGCACGACTGACAACATCCCTTCATGAATGAATCAGCTTTCTTGGACAATTCAACAACAACTAGAGCCAGACCGATATATCTTTGGCTGATATTATTGGCCAGTTTAGTATTGTTGTATATGTTGCTTGATATGCACCAATATGAATAACTTTTTTAGAGATTATAATTTAGAAAAAGATACTTAGAGTATTTTATGATTATTGAATCATCAGTAAATTTACTGTTTCAGTGCACTGATGTCATTTTAGACAATATCCTGCCTCCATCACACGTCTTTCTCACAAGTGTTTGAGGGATCATTAAAAAGTGTGTGTCAATGTGGATCGACATATCGACTGCACCACGTCAATGTAGGAAAAGCACACGTATGTCAAGGTTATAGTTTATTTATAGTCAGTGTTTTATAACTTAATAAGTCATTCATGTCTTGGTCATGAGGTCACTGGGCTCGTAGTTCATTGATATGGTATGTATTGTTCGGTCATATCACAGGGAGTGGCCACCCTTTTCCAGATAAAGTTAATATTTATTTAGTAAGGCACAATCTCCACGTTCATGGATCTTCAGGTCAGCCTTTCCTTACCTGTTCTGTGGGTTTGTAGCTGCTGTAAGCAGGGAATTCATTCAAAATGGAGCCGTTGTCTCGACATCTACACACAACACAACTACAGAATCTTCATTGTAAAGGGAAATAGCCTAAATTAATCAACTAAATCATAAATATTTGGCTCATTTTTTCATGTAACTGTCTAAACATGATTGCTGTAGCACTAAATGCTGAGATAAAATGAGAAATTCCTCAACCTTCCTACTTCCTCTTCCTCTCAGGTGCTGCCCGTGGTCGAGATGCTGTGGCATGGGTGACTTCCGTCCCCGCACCGTGTGGCTCGGCCACCCAGAAAAGAGGGAGCAGAGGTACCCCAGGAATGTCATTAACAACCAGAAGTACAACTTCTTCACCTTCCTGCCTGCGGTTAGTGTCAGTCAAAGGTCACCCCTCCACCCTCCCTCCCGTTAACCCCCAGAACCACCACCCACCTCTCTCAGCCTGGCCCTGATTCACTGTCGCTTGTTGGACACATTTTCCCATGAAGACAATCATAACCTTAGGACTCTTGTCATCTTGGATGTCATCTTGTACTCCTCAGTGTTGACTCATAATAACAATTTTTGACTCATTTAAATCTGCGTTGATTAAAGGGTCACATTAGGGCCGCAACTATTTTACTTATCGATTTAACGGACGGATATTTTCCCAATGAATAATTTACTCTTATAAATTGTAGGAAATAAAATTGTAACAATAACACAAAACAGAGAAAAGACAAAAATAAGTCACAATTAACAGGCTGCAAATGTTTGGCATTTTGTCTTAAATATAGACTCAAATAATAAATCAAAATAGCTGTGGATTAACCTAATGATAATTGACGAAATCGGGTAATTGTCTCAGCTCTAGATCAAATACGTGCCTCAAATGTGAATATTCTTTGTGTTTGAAGGCTCATACTGTAGTTTAACTGAAGAATACTATAGACTTGTTTTGCTTATATTCAGCCTAACCCCAAAAGACTGCAGATTAGCATACCTTTTGGATTCTTTGACACGAAGAGGCTGGTTACACTTTTACTACTACGAACGATGAGGGCAAAGTCTGACAGCTGCACTGTCTGCTCTCTCATAGGAATGAACAGGCCTGATATGTTAGTAAAGCTCAGTTTATAAATGAAATATTGATTTCTTTCTTCAGTTGGCATCCAGGCAGTTTAAGAAGAATATTACTCATTTATAAATAGCTGAATGTTTCATGTTTTAGATGAAGATTTTTTGAATGAGAAGTGAGATAGATAGTTTCAGCCACATTAAGAGAATGGTCTCATAGCACCAGATCCTGGTGATGACATGTACAGTAGTTATTAAGCTGTGTGTGCCTTTTCCCTGGGCTGATTTACATATTCATTTGTTTTCCAGACATTCAGTTGTCTTAAGATCTTATACCTTTTTTTTTGTATGTGGAGTCAGACATTGAAAGTAGCTCGGATTTGTTTAGAAAGCAGAAGACGAGCAAAACCTTTTTGCATTGCAAATTGTGATGCTTTTTATTGACTTTGGTTCATGCCAAGAAGTTCTCCTCACTCTAACATAATGGAGTCTTGATGTTTCTGTGCAGGGTTTCATGTTCTCAACTGATACAGTAGCAATGTGAAGTCTTGGTAGTTATCTTGCACACTGGTGGTAATGAAATTGAGCTAAGCTGATGCATGAAAGTTATTTTTAGGAGTTACACTAGTGGAGGAAAAGCTATTATATGCACTGCAAGATGCATATACGTAGTTTAGGTTGGTAAAAAGATTCCTAGGCTAAAAGTGGGCTTTATATGGTTAATAATATATGGTTAATGGTTATGGTTGTAGGGGTTGTTGATATGCCATGGGCCATGATTTGGAAGATTCTACTACTTCTAAGATACATTACCCACAATGCAACTTAGCCACTGAGTGACATCGCTGGAGGCACTTTATCAGATTGCATGCAGCTTCCCTTTGAAGCCACAAAAGACTATACTTCCTTTTTCGCATATGCAGTCGTACCCAAGACCTGTAAACATACTTTAATGTGTAAAATTGGTGGTTATGCTTAAACAAGGCGAGTATGGGCCAATACCAACATTCACTAAGTATATCAGTGTATCACTAGTTCTGCGTAACTATGTTATAATTATCTATTCGTTTACTGATTATTTTTTTTCAGAAAATAAACTGTTTGGGCTACTTACTGTCGATGAATGATGAAAAGCACCCATTTCAATTCCCCAAATCTCAAGGTCTTTAAATTGCTTCTTTTATGCGACCAACAGGCTAAAAATCCGCAGTTTGCTTTCACAGACGACTTAAAAAAGAAACCTGCAAATATTCACATTTGAGATGCAACAACCAGTGAAAAAGCACGATCCATTGATTCTCAAAAAAGTTGCCACATTATTCTGTCAATCAACTAATGGATCAACTATTTTTTCATCTCTAACTGTTATTATATAATATTGATCTATATCATAATATAAAATTACATATACAGCAATAGAAGATTTTATCCACATCACCCACTCCTACGTTGTAAAAGCTGTCACACACAGTTGATGAAAATGTGAGACAAATGTTTTATGCATATCTTAAGTCATTTATCATTTTCTGAATGTACGATTCTAGATGCTGAGATGACTTTTTTATCTCCTCATCACCAAAATAGTGTTGTAACAAGGCAATGGTGTTGAATTTATTTTAATACATCAAAAAATCTGTCATCAGTCATAAAAAAAACATCTAGCCGTAAATGTCATATACGGTCATACACAGAATAACTTACTACCTTGTGCTTCTTTGTTTTATGTTCACAGGTGCTGTTCAATCAGTTCAAGTACTTCTTCAACTTGTACTTTTTGCTTCTGGCCTGCTCTCAATTTGTCCCGGAGCTACGCCTAGGCGCGCTCTACACCTACTGGGTCCCTTTGGTATGTAGACTTTCACAATTCTCTAATTTGTTTGTTATCACGGTCAATAAATCAATCACATTTTTCATACTTTAGTTGTGTTCAGTGCATCTCAGTATTTTTTTGTTGGAAATGTTCAGGTATTTCCCACAAACACAGTTACCACAGCTCTCATGTGTTGGTTTGTTGTTCTCTACTGTCACTGAGAAAATGACTTTTTTTTTTATTTTGACGTTTTACTCTCCAGGGTCTTGTTTTGATTATCACCATCATGAGAGAGGCAGTTGAAGAAATAAGATGTTACCTTCGAGACAAAGAAGTGAACTCTCAGATTTACAGCAAGCTCTCGACCAGAGGTGAGGCTATGTTTTGTCTATGTTGATATCTGAACCATGTTGCTTATTTCTCAGCATCAGCGTCTATTAACTGTAGGAGGTTGGTCCTATTAAAACTTATTGGGGCTAGGGGAAATGGTGGGTAATTCAAAGCAGAGATGTAAAAGTGTACATAAGAGGCCTTGGTATAAAGTGCTACCAGCAATAAAAAGCAGGAGACCTCTTGTGGTTTCCATCACTTTGCCCCTTTGATGTGGCAGCTTGTTTTACCCATAAACACAATGACTGGTTGCCTCCATGATAGCGGCCCCCCTGCATATCTTGTGGCTTATAGAAACTTTATGATGTCAGAGCTTGGTGTGTTGTTTTCTTGTAGCATAAGATGAAACTGGATGAAGCTGTTGTGTTACAAAGGTAGTGGAAAATGTGAAGATGCTCATGGAAGATGTATTAAATCACTTCTTTAGTTTGACCAACATCCAAAAAAGCAAATGCATACAGTTTACTGTCATATATGACAGAGAAAAGCAACAAGTCTTCACATTGTGGCTGGAACCACTGAATGTTTGGCATGTTATGAGATTAATCACTTATCTAAATAAATATAATTTTCAGTCAATCAACTTATCAGTTACTCAATGTTTGACAACAATTGTGCATGAGATATTGACGTAAACCACTTCTTTATTTATTAGTGTTAATCAAAACTTATTTTGTATTTTGATATTTTGCCACATTTTATGTCTATAAGGTGTCACATAAAGCTGCTCTGTCCTGAACGTTGTCAGTTTTGTTCTGTAAAGTAATTTGTAATGTTTGTGTGTGTGTGTGTGTTAGTGGAGCTGAGCACTCATGTGAAGTCCCTTGCACCCTAATGCATAGCAATATTAATGTGCTTTAATGTCTTACATATGCAAAGCCCAGGGGTCACGGCAGAGGTCAGGGGTCGGTGATCTCTTCCAAACAATTTTGCCTGTTCATTCCAAATGAAATGAGAGAAAAGGCTCAACTCCCCCAGCATTCTTGCAAATATGCAAGGAAATTTGCCTTCCCAAATTCACTGGGTCGACTGATGAGGCACGCAGGACAACAGTTCACCCAAAGAAGACATTAGTGTTTTAAAGTAATATTGGGTTAAACACAGAGGAACTATGTGTCGTTTTAGACATGATCTTTGAAAGATCACTTCCATAAATGCTCAAATTTTATGCTAAATTCTACTGTACATATTCATTTAATTTTAAAAATCATGATTAGTGAATACTTTTACCACATAAAACCCATCAAATAATATACAAAGTTCCTTAACACTGCATTAACTTCAAGATTTGTTCTGTATTTCAGGCACAGTGAAGGTCAAAAGCAGTGGTATTCAAGTTGGAGATCTTATAATCGTGGAAAAGGTTTGTTATACGTCTGTGGTATTGATGTTGTTCTTGTTAAGTTGTTTGTGTAATTCTGGTGGCTGTACGGAATGTGAAAATAATTATCCTGGAAAGGACAATAAAATCTATCTAATCTAATCTAGTTAAAGATTATTTTATCCACACCTGTGAATAGTTTTGCTTTTCAAGACTGTCATTTTAAAATGTTTATGACAGCGAGTAATGATGGGGTTGTTAATCTTGTGTGCTTCACTGGTGACTGAGGTGAAAGGAGTTAGTAAAGATTTTGTAATCTTGTGATCAATGCTGAGCCTCAGGCTGTCAAACTCAATGGATACACAACAGAAGTGAACCCTAAATGCCTTTAATTAGATCTTAAACACAAATTCAATTATGTATTTTTACAATTTTTTCATTTTGAAATCCCATTTATAGTTTGCAGTTGTTTAAAATACCTAAGTTAGTTTGTGTTTTCTGGGGAATCGGTTGTGTTGCTCCTTTCGTGGGCAGAGTGGATCCTTTGAGGTCTTTTTACATGAAATATGAGAAGTGAGTCCTGTCTTCAGTTTCCAACTCATTTCAAAGCAGCTGAAGGAAAGGTCACACATGTTGTCCTAGCCATTTCACTAATATGACTGAGTGATTTAGAGTTATGTGGCTTACAATGCAGAAACGTGAACTCATCAGCAGAGGTGAAACCAGTAGCTAACAAAAAAGAAAGCACTATATTTTTTCATTAACCTGCATTTGAAAAGAAATAATGTGTTTTTATGAAGGTATTAACCACCTAGCAATAATCCATGCACAGTCTAACTTTGGGAAAGCTGTCCAGATGAATTTAATGCTGAATTTGTCTGGTGTAGCGGAGGGACCAGGTCAGGCAGAGTGTAAAACCTGGTCAGGGTCCCACTCAGGCCACGACAGGATGATTTGCTGGAGGGCTTATTATTTTGACTGACTGGCTGTGGGTAATGTGGCACATGAAAAGCTAAAAGTCTTACTTTTCTGCAGTTAAAGAGCGGAGGAGGGAGGAGGAGCAGTGAGGGATCAGGAAGTGATGTTGAAGTCATGTTTTTCTTTCTGCCTTTCTTTGTAGAACCAACGTGTTCCTGCTGACATGATCTTTTTAAGGACCTCTGAAAGAAATGGTAAACATCTGCTGGTCATTCATCCAGATCTCCACAACAGGCTGGCTGCCTGGCTGGCTGGCTGGCCGGCCGGGGAAATGACTTGTTTAAAAAGGCGCTGAGGTGCAGGGATTATCCCTGAGCCGGGACAGGAAGTCCTACAATGTCTAAATTGTAATTGGGTCCAGTACTAAACTATCACTCAAAGTGTGGTGGAGAGTTCCTGCTCCATGGGGACTATTAACAAAACATTGTTCTTTCTTCATCTTCGTCTATGACTAATTTTGTCATTCAAATGAGAAGATAATGAAGAGGAAAATCGAGGGATACAAAAATCAAATGCAATGACAAAACAGGAGACATGAGAGGAGGTTGCTTCATCTGAATAATCAAATATGGATTAGGACAAGATGTGTCCGTGATAACACAAACTTAGAGAAGTGCATTGCATCCTTTATTTGCACATATACAAAATGCACATTCAAAATAACAACTCCTCAGGCAAGGCACACCAATAATCTCATCACAGGGAGATGTTTTATTTTCAGCTCCTAGAAACCCAAATGTGACGGCGTAAGAGAAGCAAGATGCATGTTGTTGTTGCGTCTTCCTGTGGGGGGAAGAAAAACAACAGCTTTGTTTTACTGGAAATAGTGCTTGGTTATCTCTCTTCCATGTGGAGGCCATTAGGTCAATTATGAAGAGCCTAGGCCAGGATTGGGAGTTTTGGGCAGGATGACGCATGCAGGCCAGTGGGGGGATGGGCTTTGGTGGATTCCTCCACTTCTGTTCCAACAGTAAAATGCAGCTTTGTCCCATTCACAGAAGTTGCTGCTATTCATTTGTGATTCCTTGCTGAATCCAACTCCCTTTTTTCTTCTATTTATTCAAACTGGGCCTTGAAAATGGATGAAACGAATAATCAGAAACCAGCAACAGTTGACAGATTCATCTGTCAACTGTTGCATTCAGTATTTATTGAAATATAAATGTAATGATCTGTAGATTCTATGCCATCATTAAGAAAAGAGATTTGGGATATCCTTCTTTTAACTAAAAGCCAATCTATTGTTGCCCCCTAGGGGTGAATGTGTTTCAATCTGGCATCAGTATCAGCTCTTGTCTTCTCCTCCTCCAGGCTCTTGTTTCCTGCGGACTGACCAGCTGGACGGAGAGACGGACTGGAAACTACGCCTCCCAGTGGCCTGCACACAGAGACTGCCCACTGCTGCCGTGAGTCATAAAACAAAAAGGAGAGGGAGGTAGTTAGATGTCGGAGGCAATTGAATGTTAAACACTGCGTTTATGCCATTGCCGTGCCTTGTGTTTTGATGAATATGTGAGTAATTGCACATGCTGACTATGGTCCCAGAGAGACAGGTCTGTCATTAGGACAGAGTAGTGATTTAATTAGAGGTCAGGGTGGCCTGGTCATCGGAGAATGTCAGGACTAAAAGGTCAAAGGTTCAACTCAGGCCTATACTTTTCGAAGAGTACTTCAGTTTTTGAGCAAATAATGTTCATATTTTTAGATTTAACATTATAGGTAAGTCATGAAAGTGTAACAATTCACAATTAAATCGAATATTACACAAATTGACTATTGGTTGGACAAAACAAGACAGACTGAAGATGCTAATTTGGTCTCTGAGAAATGGTGGAAATGATTTACTAATTTAATATTTTCTGACATATTGTAAACCGAACGATCCATTGATTAATTAAGATGCTAAACATGTTCCTCAGGATTCACAAGATACTCAAAATAAAGTAACCGCCATATTTATTTTTGGAATTCTTCCTCAAGCCTCAAGACAAGCCTCAGTAATGTAAAATGCAGAGCATGCTGCATAAACTGTAAATGGTAATCTAAACTAATGTGGTGTCCACATGAATGAGATAGTTACATAATGTTTGGCGAGTTAGTAAAAGTTTGTTTTTGTCTTTTTCATCATTAATCGTTATTCAGATCACTTTGTCATGTGTCAGTGATCCTAAACTTCTTTTATGATTTTTCACAGGACCTTCTGCAAATCAGATCATATGTGTACGCAGAAGAACCAAACATTGATATCCACAACTTTATTGGAACGTTCACCAGGGTGAGTGCTTGTATTACTTTTCTTTTCAGACTTTCACCCCCTTATGTTAATCTGATGGAAATTTACCATGTAGATCTCTTGTGTGATTAGGTGCCTGAGTCACTTTTACGTAATTCCTGACGGCAATCTGGCTAGATGGCACCTAGTAACACGTACAACATGGAAAAGTCTAAATTGAATGCAGACAGATAAACTTAAAGACCTCAATAGCCCAAGGTAAACCATGCAGAGAGAGAGAGAGAGCTGCATCTCGAACCACGTTCTGTAACACCTTCTTACTATAGTCACTGGCTTATTGGTCGATGTGTTTTTGTATTGCATGTATTATCTTTTATTTTCTATTCCTTATTATTTTAGCTATCCATATTTTATTGCAGTCTTTTAGTCTCTAAATCCTTTTTTGTTGTCTTTTTCAATCACTTGTACAGCACTTTTAACTGTATTTTGATTTGTTTGATAGGTGCTATATGAATAAAGTTTGATTGATTGTATCACTTATGCACAAAGAATATATAAGTTATTAGAGAAACTGTGGAATTCTTCTTATATCAGATCAGCCTATAAGCTATTTTTCCTCTCATGGTGCGACTGTGGTAAGAGTTGAAAACAAACAACCTCATACTACCACAGTCATAATTTGACCATCAGTCTCTCCCTATATTTTTTATTTTTCATTTCAACTACATGGATGACTTAAAGAGTATTCTGCAAAGCACTTTATACGTGACATGTGAGCTAATAGGATTAAAAGTCCCAACTCCCAAAGTCACAACAATCTCTTATTTGATGTGTGCTTGTGTTATAAAACAGGCAGCAGAATTGGCTCTGTAATGGTGGTAAATGATGAAACGGATTATAAATGTGTAGGTGTATTCGCTGTTTAAAGCAGCAGTGAGCTTCCCTCGTGCAAAATGTCACGCAATGTGGTGAAAGCATAGTGGCTAACAGCATAAATGTCTTGACTAAAGACATAAGTGACATTAACCTAAAAGACACCTATGTGTGAGTGACAAAAGATGTGTATGTTGAGTATTCCACGTCTGTAAACCACTTTTGTTTTACTGCTTTTTGTTTAGAAAACCTCCATTTAACAAAGATGACATTTATTTGACCGGCTCCTGTCTTCACTCATCATTCTGTATATTTGTTGTCTCAACTGTTACAGGAAGATGGGGACCCTCCAGTTAATGAAAGTCTCAGCATTGAAAACACCCTGTGGGCCAGCACCGTTGTTGCCTCTGGTAAATATGTGACTGATGGTGCAGCTCTATTGACAAGGCAGCTAATAATCAGGAAGTAGCGAGGACCAGCCTTTGCACTTAACGCACAGAGTTGCACTGAAGCGTTACTTCCTGCGTAACTGTTGATCTGATGGCTTAACCAAACACACAAACGGTCAAGAATTTTAGCTTATTTATAAGTAGCTCGGGGGCAACTAACTATAATGGTAAAGAAAGCGTGCATCAAGACCACACTGTCATATGTTATCCATTAAGCAATTTGAAATATGCATTCTTTAGTCCGAATGACATTCTTCATTTGAAAAAGTCTATTCATGTCAAAATCGTAAGTCTGGGAAACGTCTTCTTGACAAGCTGTGTTTTAAGTTGTTGTTTTATTATATTGACCTGAGGCAGTTTTTTAAGGCCCTTTTCTCTCCCTCACTCCAGGCACAGTGGTGGGAGTTGTGATTTACACAGGCAGGGAGCTGCGCAGTGTCATGAACACCTCCAACCCAAGGCACAAGGTACAGTAGTGTGAGCCAGAGCCTGAAAACCAACATTTGATCATTAACTTTGCATGAGGATGTATTAGTTTGGAGGATTTTGATTTAATTTATCCTTAATAGACTCATTCTGTGTTTTTATGTTTATTTTTTCAATGTACTTTTTAACTTGTGTTTTTATCAATATTAGTTTAATATTGACTTACTTAGACCTACATATTTAACATACACAGACCATTTCTGTTTACATTCATCTGACTCATAATGTTTCCCTCTGTTACTCATGGTAGGTGGGTTTGTTTGACTTGGAGGTGAACTGTTTGACTAAGATCCTGTTTGGGGCCCTGGTGGTGGTGTCACTGGTTATGGTGGCCCTCCAGCACTTCGCTGGACGTTGGTACCTCCAGATATTCCGCTTCCTGCTGCTCTTCTCTCACATTGTGCCCATTAGGTGCGACTTAAGATTCTCTACTTCATAGTCATCTGCAGTGTTGCATCGTATTTACATGCAAGGCATTAAAAAGTACATATTTACTGTTTTCATTTGATGCAGTTTGCGTGTCAATCTGGATATGGGAAAGATGGTTTTCAGTTGGATGATTAAGAAAGACTCCAAGATCCCTGGGACGATGGTGAGGGCCAGCACCATACCTGAACAGCTTGGACGCATCTCCTATCTGCTGACTGACAAAACAGGTGAGACTGCAGGAAATGGCTGTGAAATCACAATACTTCATATGAATATGCTCTTAGTTGTGTGGCCAAAACAATCACTGAGGCCACCGTGTGGAGTATTAAAATAAAAGTTTATAGTGCTTGGGATTTGCCAAGGAAGTATCCAGTAGGACAAAGTTAAGTAACTTCCCTGGGGGGTTGTTCTCTGGTGGGGTCTCTGCTCTTGGAAACCTGCAACTTATTGGCCCCTTAAATCATAAAACAAAGCCTAAAGTCTCTCATCCATACACACCTCTAGAGCACAACACCTCTACCAATGCATTTCCTCAGGCGTGAGGTGTTACACGTCAGATTTATAGCCCTCATGCCCAATAAAATGATCGGCCATTTCCCATCCAGACCGTGATAAGGCCGGCAGGGTCTGCAGGTCAGGCTAATGTACGTGCGAGGCCCCTGAGGTCTTTTTGATATACTAGCGGAAAATGCTTTTAAAGTGAGTGTGAGGATACAGAGGTTGCGTGTAGTGTTGAAGGGAAGCCTTCTGGCTTCCGTACAATTTTTTTCCCAATCACCATATGTGGCCTGCAAACTCTGCTTTAAGTAATGTGTGAAAGGTGTAAAAATACCTCTACAGATATTATTGATGCTGGAAGAGTTTCCAAAATTATATTCATTTAGCAAAATCTAAGACAACATTTTATATTTTCTGCTCCCAATCATTATGCAAAGGTGTAGCACATATGGAAGTTAACGGTTTCAGTTGTTATAATTGTGGAGAAGTTTCACTGTAATGTAATCTCTACCAGGGACTCTTACTCAAAATGAAATGGTGTTCAGAAGGCTCCACCTTGGAACTGTTGCTTATGGGATGGACTCGATGGATGAAGTACAGAGCCATGTGTTCAGCGCCTACACACAGGTAAAAAGAAAAAACATGCATGAGTATACACACTGCACGAGTTTGATAGAAGAAATGTCTTTTGCAAATTCACTCACACCATTTAGAAAACAAACTGAAAAGAAAAGATTGAAATTCCCAAATCTCGTGAAAGGGTCAAACAAACAGACATGAGCATTGTTTTAAGAAACATATCAGTTTGTGATTATTGTTTGGTTGAATGCTTCCTGACCTCAGATGTCACTCTTTGTCCCCCTTGACACCAGAGGTTAGCGAAGCAGGAAACAGGATTAGCCCACAAGCGAAGCACTGACCGGACTTCTTTAATGACGCTACCATTAACCCCTGGAACGCACGGCCTTCTAAAAATAGCAAGGCCACAATGCAAAAGCAAATTGTTCATATTTACTTTAAACATCTGGTTATGTTTACAGGCCAAATCAATGATTGAAATTTACATTTTTGAAGCTAGTTCTCTGACTAAATCCTTCACTTCTCCAGCTAGTAAATCTGTTCTTAGATAAGCTTTTTGAATGTGTGTCTTTATCTATTGTTGCATCAAAGAGTTATATAAGTGTTCCAACATACTGTTCAAACATCTTGTTATTTTTTATTCAATGCAACAGCACAGATTGTCACTCCTACAGCTTTTTTTTTTTTTTTAACAGTACACATTGTTAGTTCTGTTGGCAACAATAGTTGCAATCTCTTAAAGAAACCTTGACTACAATGAACGACCACTCTTGGAAAGGGTGTTATAACTCTGTTATATAACTCACATTCCTGTAACCCCCGTCTTTTGATCACAATACCTTCTGTAATTCTCTTCAGCCCACCCACGACCTTCCAGCCTCCAGAGCTCCAGCAGCCACTAAGGTCCGCAAGACTATCAGCAGTAGAGTTCATGAGGCTGTGAAGGCCATCGCCCTTGTGCACAACGTGACACCAGTGTACGAGTCCAACGGTGTGACAGACCAGGCCGAAGCCGAGCAGCATTACGAAGACACATGCAGAGTCTACCAGGCCTCCAGCCCAGATGAGGTATGATGTCCAGCCACATAAAATACACGTTCCTTCAGTTATAGAGATTTTAACGTTCGACAAGGGTTAAATACTCCTTATGAGACTAAGAAAATTCTGTTTTATTGAAAACACACAAGGCATGTGCTACCAATTAGGGCTGCACTATGTGGTTAAACAATTATGTTGACATCATTTTGACAGTTATTGTGATGAGTCACGATTTGTGGGAATGATCATCTTTGCATCACAATTTTCATTTTCTTTGAAAAAACTTCAATGAAAAACTTGTTATTTCCAATACAGTTTTTGTTATTTGTATACATTTTCACACATGTCTAGAAAGGATCTTTAACATTTTATCATCTGACATCTGATCATCTTATATCATCATTCAAAAATATTTTGTATTTATTGGACTGAGAAAACGTTCTCAGCTCTCTCTGGTCTTACAAAAATTTGACTTTGTGAGAAAAATCATCATCCAGTTGCTGGCGGGCAGGTCATATGCTTCTTGAATAGTAATAAGCAATGGTAATAATAAACTTTATGTATATACTGATAGAACGTTTAATTCAAGAAATGCAACTGAAAGTGCTTCACAACAAAAAAGACAGTTCGAAAAACAGTGGAAATGTTAAAATATGTTTATTTAAAGAAGAGAGGTAAAAAAAATACATAAATAAACCAATAATAGCAACCAACAACACGCACATTAATTAACATTAACAATTCAGTGCTTTTTTTTGTTGCATCCGTTTCCCACATTTATAAAACAAACGGTTGCATTACATCCATCGGGGGGTATATGTAAAAATACACACAGGCCTACATGTATATGTTGATAATATTTCAACTTGACTTGTTGTGAAATGTAAACTTAATCTACTTCAACATCATTTTCTCAAGGACAAACACGGAAGGCCCAACGGGAGAACAGACTTCCGATCTCAAGATGCAGAGTTTTTGTCACTACAGGCCATTATCTTGAGCGTCTTCATTGCTTTCTAATTGAAGGCCAAATGGCATTCCACATTTATGTCCTTGATCAGTATGACTTCTTTGAACGTCAGGAAGACGGCTGCGGAATCTGACTTCGATCCATTTCCTGCGGCGTAAATACGGATTTCCTTAATGTGCTCCCCGGCCCATTGCACTTATCCCCTTTTGAATTTCCTCTTTGATAACACATTTTAATAGAGTCCTGTGCATCTGTCCTTTTTAAAGATTTGTGATTTATATTGTGAGATGGAAATTGACTTGGCCATTTCATTCTTTTAGGCCACATTGGACAACAATTTAGACTGTTTGAGTTGCGGCTGAGCCCTGAAGTTCGCTTTGTATAAGTTTGATACAATCTGGAGCAACATTCAGTTTGCTTTCCTACAGCTTTCAGGAAGTCTTAATATAGATCTGGTTTTGGCTGTGAGCACTATGGACACACTGTCAGTGACTGTTGAATGCATGGTTTACCTATGAGGTCAAAAGCGACGTTTTACCACATACAGTTTATATATATCTAAGATATCTACAAGATATCTACATGCAAACGAAAACAGTTCTTTTTGCTCTTACATTAAAATCAGAATCATCTTGTGCAAGAGAATCAGATGGCTGACTTATATTTTGTGTGATTCACCAGTGAGAGTTTTTTATCTGAATCACTTTGCTTTTCGGCTCATAAAAAACTTGTCAGCCATCTGGTGGTTTTGCGTCAAGCCAACTGGATGCAGAGTTATTCAGTCCAGTTAGAAATCTGCATCCAACCCAGATGCCGCTGTTACAAGGTGGTGCTGTTGTGGCCGACACCAGATCCAAGAATGCCTCCCCAGTGATTATTTCTAGACTGTGACTAAGCACAATCTTCATATTTCCCAACCTGGATGACAAACATTACGGTAGTCTGAGCTTTTCTGACGTTAAACTGCTTCGGGTCAGGCATTGTCAGACTACGTGGTCATGTATTTCCAAAATAAGGAATTTTGAAACCGCACAATCTGTGGTTGTAAAAGTGGAACATGGCAATCTTTGTTGTTTTCTCTCATCTGTGTCCATTTGGCCTCTCTGCTATTAAACCTGTCAGAAGATAGTTGATGAATTGGCTTTGTGATTTGGCTCCTGGTCTGGAAGTTATTGGGCAATGTCATCTCCCCTCTTTTTCTCCTCACACTGACACACACAGACACACACACACACACACACACACACACACACACACACACACACACAAGCTAACATTGTATTAATGGATGTCATTTGTTGTGTCCTTCAGACAGAATCAAGGCAAAACAATATTTTCAGTTCAGAAATGGACCCTAGTTTATCAATCAATACACTTGAGTGCTGAAAATGCTTGAGCTATTGATTAAAGCTGAATGGTTACTGTGCTCTCTCACATCCTGCTCAGTCCAAAGTGCCCTTCACTGTTTGCTTTATCTTTTCTAATTCAATAAATGGAACATCATATTGACAAAATGGTTTTACCATGAGAATAATAAAAAGCAGTGGTCACTTTTCTCTCTTGCTGCTTGTACCTGAGTGATGATTATATTGTATCATTTGATAAAAAACATAAAATGTTAGCTATCATATTCACCTTTTATATATATTTTAATGACCACACACTAAAGCCCTTACTATGTCGTGTTGATAGGTGTCGCTGGTGCAGTGGACAGAGAGCGTTGGTCTGACCCTGGTGGGTAGAGACCAGTCCTCCATGCAGCTGCGGACCCCTACTGGCCAAATACTGAACTTCACCATCCTGCAGATATTCCCCTTCACCTATGAGAGCAAGAGGATGGGAATCATTGTGCGAGTGAGTGCCAAGATCATTTTGTTCCTGGTCGTTAATGTTCTCTTTAGCTGGTTGATTTGCAGCAGCTGTTGTGCATTTTCATTTCTTGTGTGATTCAAAGAAATTGATTCCCTAGTTTGGCCAATTGCTTAAGCTTACTTTGAAATACAATGTAGAGCGGTGCTTGTTGCTAGGAGGGCGATTGGAACTTGACTCCAACTTCAACAAGGCAAACAAAAGAAAAACAGATTCATATTAAAGAGTATTATCCGAGAAAAACCTCACCTTGTAATAACCTGTGACTAAGTCTGATGACTAACATTACTTTTGTTGGCTGCACTATAACTCAGGAAGCCTGGGATTTGAAAACATGACTTCCTCATGATAATATTTTTAAACGCTTTTTGAAACCCCTGGTGAACACCAAAATAACTTATGCATTTCCCAGGCAACACAAAATCATAAAATAGCGCACGTGCACCATGGCTCACATGGGTATGGAGTGGAAATCCCTTCTCAGTTAAACACACCCCGGTATTTAAAGGGGACTTCTGGTACTTTTAAACCCTGGGATCTATGCTAACATATTTTGGTGGGTAAAGGTAAAGTTTTGGAATTAGGTGGCTTATTCGACAGGATCCCTACAGATCGACCTCGAAGATTTACATGTTTGTATAAGAATAAGATCCTTTTTGTTTAATCAGAAACAGCTGCTATGGCTCTCACCACATCCTTCACAAAAACATTATTTTTATCGTTATTTTTATCACAATTAATTAAAACTTGACAGAAACAAAATAAAACTCAGGAAAAAACCTTATTGGTTGGTCTTTCCACTGGTCCAAAAGTCTACATCTCTGTTTTAGTGGAAATAAATCCTTATTTCAAGGAGCAAGTTGTGGAAGTATTCTCCTGCTTCCCTTGCTTCTCTGATGTCAGTGCTCTATCTCACTCCTCTCCTGATATGTTGACATTTACAGGGGTGAATTAAGGGTTGTTTATTTTGATCAAACCAGAGATAGATTGCTGGAACAGTAGAAAGATGACCAAAGATGATTTTGGTGAGTGCTAATTTCTTTCTGTCAAATTTCATAAAGTATATTTTTCGATGATAAAATTACTTCTTTAAATGGAGTCTGGTGGATTTGGCAAGAGCGACATTGTGGCAGTTAGCTATATTACTCCTTTCCAAAAAGGTCTACGTCTGTAGGGTTCTCTTCAATCTTCGATGTCGACAGACACAGACAAATAATTTGAGCCCGTCAGTGGTGAAACAACCACTTTCAGCTAAGCTACTTTGACCATCGAAAGATTACAGGGCAGCCATTGCAGCCCGTTTCACTGCTGCTGTCTGAGACAATCTGCTGGATTGATTCCAAAATGTTTTGTATCTATTAGTCACTTATACAAACAAAATATGTAAACATAGAGCTCAGGTATAAAAATACCCGAGTTCCCCTTTAATGCAAGATGAATCAGGTTTTTACATCCTATTTATATCTCGCTTGGAATAATTATTTTCTAGGATGAATCTACAGGAGAGATCACTTTCTACATGAAGGGTGCTGATGTGGTGATGGCAGGCATCGTTCAGTATAATGACTGGCTGGAAGAGGAGGTAGGACCCTTCTTTTTCGAGACATGTTGAATGTAACAACAGTGATTTTATTCCTGTTATAAATGACTCACAGGCTAATAGACTTGCTGAATCCAGATGTTGCTGACTCTGTTTTCTAGTGTGGAAACATGGCGAGGGAAGGCCTGAGGGTCCTTGTGGTCTCCAAGAAGTCCCTGACAGAGGAGCAGTATCAGGATTTTGAGGCAAGTGCTGTCTCATGAAATTAAGCCTGAGATTTGGACTCAACATCACAATACTTTCAAATTCTGTTTGTCTGGCTCATGTTTTGTTAGAGCTGGTGACACACAGAAACATCAACAGTGTGTTAGATATCTCAATTTACACTCACACTGCCAAAACACAAATGCAGAATGATATTTCATGCAACACGTTCTGTATTTCTAAATGTCAAAGTGTGTTGCCGGGTAATTAGAGGGTCCAGTCCATACACCCCACCCTCCTACGCACACACCCAGGCCCCACTCATTGTTTGAGCAGGGCTGGGCTGTCTCCCCTGAAGTCTTCACCCCCAGGCCCGTTACTGAAGTGTATAATTGTGTGAGCAGAGCTGGTGGGCAGCAGTGAGTCACCGACTGAGTCACACGCAGAGTTTGTGTTCCTGTATGAGTCACACTCAGATTGTTTTTGCTTTATCTCACTCGCAAATTGCCCTGGAGCTGGAGCACTGACGATGGGCGTTAACCAATTTATCATGTCTGTTCTGTATTTCCAGCTCTCTGAAACATAGTAGCTCTAAGGGCTGCATGCATGCAAATACCTTGTAATTTGTATTTAAACTGAAACTTTGATAGCTGACATGCAAATTTCTATGCGTGGTGAATGGGTTGTATTCATGCTGCACAGTTTAATCTCTGTAGGTGGCAAAAAAAATCTGCTCATGTGTGCACACTGTAGGGAAACCCTGTTTTAGTTGTTTTATTCTTTCTCCCTCTATTCCTGGCTGTTTCCATTGTTTGGTCTTGCAATGATTCCACCATATACTATTTTGATCTCCTCCCACTCAAAACATTCCCGTCGCTCTCCTGCTCCCCAGGCACGTTATGTCCAGGCCAAGCTCAGCGTCCATGATCGCTCTCTGAAGGTGGCAACAGTGATTGAGAGTCTGGAGATGGAGATGGAGCTGCTGTGTCTGACTGGGGTGGAGGACCAGCTCCAGACGGATGTCAGGCCCACCCTGGAGATCCTCCGCAACGCAGGCATCAAGGTCTGGGGGGTAGCTCTCAGTAGCAACAAACTCCTAAAAACTAAACATAGAAACAAGACATATGTTTTTCATATCTATCTACATGAACAAACATCATCCAAGTGCCTCCTTGAAGTATAAAGAAAACAAGATTAAAGTGAATTTGAATGAATTATAAGGAGAATTTTAAGTGGTCGGTTGGCGCCTCAGATGGTTGATATAAAATATCTGACCACATGAGCATTTGGTTTTTTTGCAAGGGACCAAGAAAGCTGATTAGTCACTGGGATATAAAGGGTTGGTTCACCCAATATACAAAAAGAACAAGAAGAAAATCTCACTTGGTTCCAGGTGCCATACAGAAAGGTTTAGCTCTATTTGATCAGGTTTTAGTCTCTAAGATTTCTACCTCAGTGAAGTGAAGGTAAATGGGATTTTATTTCGGCTGCTCACAGCATTTAAAACTTACATTTTGGAAGACGATGTCTTCATGAGCAGTAGAAATTAGAATCCTTTCATGAAGAATTGAATCTGAGTGAAGCCAGGAATAATAAATAAAACCCCAAAACACTGCAGTTAGGAAATCCTTTTTATGTTATTTGAGTGAATAAACCATCTAGACTCTCTTATAACCTTAGTATATAACAGATAACAGAAATGAATATACAAGTTTAATTGGAATTTCTTTTCAAACATCAGTGCATCTTCTGAATCAAAAAAAAGATCTTTGCTACATATCACTCTGTTTCTGTGTAGGTTTGGATGCTGACAGGAGACAAGCTTGAAACAGCCACATGCACGGCTAAGAACGCCCATCTGATCACCCGCAACCAGGACATCCACATCTTCAGATCCGTAAGTGCGAGACAAGGACCCCTCTTCCTCTTATATGCACATAAAGTGGGTAATAGTTGATTTTAGTACCACGGGGTTCATCCCAGTTCAATGCAGCACTGACAGTTTCCTGACTCCATCGACCCACGGGCATCCATCCTCTGTGAGACCAAGACCCATTAGCTAGTGGTCAGACAGCCCCACACAACTACGCATGCAGGCCAAGCCAGCATCCACAGCTGAATAAATCACCTCCCACCAGCAAAAGCATCCAAACCACTGTCAAAGAGAACAAACAGGCCTTCGCTCAAACAGAGGAGAAACCAGCTGAACCACTCCCAGAGGGAACATGCAGAGGGCTCACTTCCTAATATGTTTTGCAGGTTTCGGGCTCTCCCGCGGCTTTGATAGTCCGCTCTGCCTTCCCCTCTGGAGCCATGCCAGAGCAGAAGGAGAGCCTGCCATATAGGAAGGTTACAACTTGCGTACAACTGCGGTTACTGGAAGAGAATAACAATGGTTGGCACGGCTTGAAAACCTCCGTCCCAGTGGACGGGGGAGTGCTGACTGGGCCTGCTACACATACATCTGGATTAGTTTCCTGGTGGCCACCAATGGCCAGATCTGGATTGACGTATGAATAGTCAGCGGTTGAAGGATATTCATTCCAGAGCATAACTCTTGTCGACAGATTAACACCATGCCCTGTCAGTGCTGCATTTTTGGAGAAGTCTATATTTGAACCTGGCACAATTGTTAGGGACCTCAGTTGATTTTATAATACAGTATACTCCCCCACATTCCAACTTTGATTTTTGTACCACTTTGACCCTCCTTATCAAGCATTTGTGTGCTCCATAAACATTTAATACAAGGTTTATAACACACTATAATCTAGCTATACACAGGAAAGGACATTTTAAAATGTTTATTAATGTATTTCAACAATTATAACTTACCCTAATGAAGACACGTGAAGTCACGTGGGTGCATTGCTCAGGTAGTAGAGTGAGAGTTTTCTAATTTTTTTTAGTAGAATCATGTCTTGATGATATGATTATATCATGATTTAGTTTTATAAAATTCAGCTAATTAAAGTCATGTCTCCAGGCAGATTGTAATTTAAAGCTGACAGAATGAGTAGTTAACAGTGTTAAAAATGAAAAGCATGGACCGCAGTTCATTTTACTGAAGTGATTTTTGCCTACATGCCCCATGTATTGGTATTAAGGCTTCACTGATCTGATTTATTAAGATGATCTGGTAATATACAGACATTACCTTCACAACATTATATATTAATAAAAGTTTCTGTTTTGCGTAATTGAGCTAAAAATTTAACTGAAGTTGATACTTAATAGTAACACTAGAGCTGTATAATGAAAATTTGTAGATGCTTTACAGGATGGAGGTGTATGAATGTCTTACAGTTAAAGTAACAGTCTCATGTTAACTTAATAAATAAGAACTGTCCTAATTAATTTTTATGCAGTGAGTAAAAAAACATCAGTTTAACTTTACAATAAACAGTCACTTTATTATAAAGTGCTACCAAATACTCAGTTTATTCCTAATAGATGGCTTATAGATATTTTCCTCATATCATCCAGCCTTATCATTTTGGTATTTTGTTGCTCTAACATTTGCCGTCATTGCACCTGGAGGGAAAATAGCTGCCCTGATTCTTAGGAGCTACCGGTCTGATAACAATCAGGATGCTAAGACAGACAGATTGTCATCGTAGATAATTTTTTTCTTGTGAGTGTCTTTTGTGTGTGTATTCTCAAATGCGGTTTCCATTGCCATAGGTGACAACACGAGGGGAAGCCCACCTGGAGCTCAACGCTTTCAGGAGAAAACACGACTGCGCTCTGGTGATATCAGGAGACTCGCTTGAGGTAAAGTCTGAGTGCATCTGTGCTTCTAACCCTCCTCCCACTGACTTCTATCTCCTTATGAAACTCTGACATGTTTTCTGTGCGATGCATGATAAAACTCGTTGCCATTGAAGCATCTCTGGAAGTGGTATCTGTGGTCACAGTCACTTTCTAAACCGCAGTAGGAGCTTAACTGTAAGTTAAGATGAGGTATTATAGATCCACAGTTGAGATCAGTTATAAGTGGAGCTCGCTCGTTCATTCTTGTGGGTTTCTTGCAGGTTTGTCTGAAATACTATGAGTATGAGTTCATGGAGCTTGCATGTCAGTGTCCCGCTGTGGTTTGCTGCCGATGCACCCCCACTCAGAAGGCTCAGATAGTCCGGCTGCTGCAAGAGCGCACAGGCAAACTCACCTGCGCTGTAGGTGAGTAGAAAATAGAAACTCTCCAACAGCTTTTTCATGGGGGAATTCAGTCTGTACAGTTTTATTTTTTACTGTGGGTTTTTAACATTTAACAGCTTCTTTACCTTCTCAACATCCTTCTCCAAATATATTTATCCGTTTCCACCACAAACCTCACCAGCCCTCCCAGTATAACCACTGATAAAAGTCCACGAATAAATAAACAGAGCGGATTTTAGTGTACACAAATTACAACCCTGATTCGAAAGATTTGGGCTGCTGTGTAAAGCATAAATAAAAACAGAATGCAATCATTTGCAAATGTAATGTGTTAAGCTAATTCATTTACAGAAATGTTTTTCTTTCATAATTCTTATCGCTTCATGTCCACGGCCACATAATGGGTTACCTTCAGTTATTTCTTTCTGACTTAGTTTGAGGCCACTTAGCCATGTCGGGCTTCATTAAACTCATCTGGTTCCACTGTTATAATTCAGGAAATGGTTATTAAGTTATATTAAACTCCATTATTAGATTTTGCGTGTGTTTCACAAAATCAAAGACAAAAACTTTCTTACAACCTCCATTCCAAAAAAAAGGTTGGGACGCTGTGTAAAATGTTAAAAAGGCGGCGGTAAAAATAAGGGAAACAACAGTGGAAAATACATTGTTCGCATTAACTATTCAATCTTTTGTAATTTAACGACTATTCAAATATTTGAAAATCTGGAACTTTCCTTAGAATGAACAAATGTTTGAAACATGTTGCTGGCATCATGGTTTTCAACTGATTATGGGCCAAAAAGGATTTATCACATTGTGTTTTCTTCTTGAGAACAGGTGTTGTATGTATCACCTGATGATGATAATGATGAAGATGATGACACATGATAACTGATAATATAATTCATAATATTGCCATTCAATAGAACCTTAGTTTTTTAATGTATTACAGTGGAAAGCAGCTCACTGGTTTGAACGTCAATCAGTCAGAATATTTTCCTGTGACTTTTTAGTGTTATTGGATATTTTTTGATAATTGATATTGTTTTTCTCATGAATTTCAGCCGTATCACCCACCCCTTTATCTCAGCCTTTATTTTGCAAATTCCAAACAGATATGTCAATTTCCTTTCTTTGGCTGTAGTCCTGATCTCTTTATCAGGCCAAATTTAGGGAGTGCCTTGTGAAATACACACACAGACACACACTAACAGTTTGTATTCGTGAATCACTGATGTGAATCCTGACACCTCCATGGCTTTTGTTTTCTCTTAGGGGATGGAGGAAACGATGTCAGCATGATCCAGGAAGCCGACTGTGGCGTGGGAGTGGAGGGAAAAGTAAGACTCTCTCCATCTCATCGCCTCACATTGACGTGCCGCTCTCACAGATTTTCGCTTTGTGTTTCCTGTCAAGATCTCTCTTACGTTCAGAGACGTGCGCACACAGATGATTCCTCTTCATGAGGATCTATTGTCTGAGTAGAGGAAACAAAGATGACAGGATGCTTTTTTTTTTTAAAGCAAAAGTCTCTAATCAGTCACCTCTCTGTAAAATCCCTGTCATGATGGACAGTTTGCTCAGACAAGGACCTCAAACATGTGTCAGCAATGATACTACTTGCAGAAAGTTAGGAAATTAACTTTTTCTCTTTCTTGATAAGAGTTAGTTGAGAGGATCACCACTACTCTTAGCTTAGCATAAAGACTGGAAGCAAGGGGAAACAGCTAGCCTGGCCTTGACTGGGGAGAAACAAAATCTGCCTACTCTGTAGTACTCTGTATATCCTATTTATGTAACAACAGCTGAAGTGTAAAAACAACAAGTTTTGCTTTTACCAGAGGTTGTGTATGGAAATGTCTCATGGATGGGAGCAGCATCTTACTGAATTCTCTGCTGGTTGTCTTACAACCTCATGGTGACGAGACTCAAGAAAGTGCTCATGTGCAAGAAATGTTTTATGACAGAATGTCACACACAGTTAGGTTTGGGTTATTGGAGCTGAAATGATTAGGTGATTTATTGACAATTTGATCAACAGAATATTTTATATTAATATATATATATTATATTATATATATAATAACTTTAGTTAAGTAATTTTCTCAAGCAAAAATGCAAAACATTCTCTGGTTCTCAAATGTGAATATCTTCTATATATTTATATTTTCTTCTGACAGTAAACTGAAATTTTTTGGGGGTGTTTGACTGTTGGTTGGATAAAACACATTTTTTAAATTTGTTTTTGATTTTACAGGATTAACAAGTAATGGAGTAACTGAGAAAAAAATAGCAGAATGATCATTAATCAGTCAATATAGGAATGTAATTCAAAGTGCTTTACAAGTAATGTAGCAAAACAAGATAAGATGTTAAAATGATAAAAGATATAAAGTCAAAGATAATACAAACAATTAAAATAATGATGCAAATAAAATAAGAACTATGAAAATAAATTAAATATTTTAAAAAAATATTTGTGGAAGCTGTACTGCTCATTAAGGATTAACATAATATATTCAAAAGCATTTCAGTGCTTTATAAAAATAAATAAGATTAGGCAGGAATCTTAAAGAGTCCTGATTTTTATTAATGTCATGTTAGCAGGGAGTCAACCTTCAGTCTGATTTTTCTGTTTCCAAATAACAAAGTTGTATGTCTGTCACCGTACGATCAATTCATAATAACCACCCAAAGGACTGTTTTTTTAGGTCAGCAAAGACGTCTTGTAGCTTGTCCTCACTGCCCTCTGTTCTGTGTGTTTGACAGGAAGGAAAGCAGGCCTCGCTGGCCGCCGACTTCTCGGTGACTCAGTTTAAACATTTAGGCCGTCTCCTCATGGTCCACGGTCGGAACAGCTACAAACGGTCTGCAGCCCTCAGCCAGTTTGTCATCCACAGGAGCCTGTGCATCAGCGCCATGCAGGTAGAGTACAACTCAAACTTGCTGCCATTTAGGTTTGTGTTCATCAGTCATGTTGGAATTATACCCTTGAATTACAAATGGTTTACAATTGTTTTTTATTCAGCAAAACTCTGAGCAAAAAATGCTATACGAAGGGTTAGGGTTACTTTCCATAGCAACAAATATTACACTTTAAAATTATTTCCCTTTAAAATAAAATGAAATAATAAATGAAAAAATCAAATGATGCTGTCAAGCAGTAACAGCACTGAGTCTGTAACAGTCATTTCCACAGGTTTATACAAAAAGCTATGAGAAAAATGTTGAATTATAGAGTGAGAGTGACTTCTGAAATTACTTTATTTAATGCATGAGGCTGTATTACTGCAAGTATAGATAATAACATCCAGAGTTTGACTTGAGTAAATCCTACATTCATTAAAGACAAAATGATGACTGAGATTTTTCTTCACTGCATCAGTTCACATTTTGTCTTCTGTACCAAACAGTGTGCAAGTGCCTTTAATCAAAGTGTCAAACATTCATTATTTCCCTCCCTGATAAGTTTAATTTTCAGTTAATCTAAAATGCATTGAACTACTCTTCAACGACTCTACACTTCTGTAACAGTCACTCAATGTTGTTGTAACTGGAACATTTTGAATGTAATCAAAGGAAGGAAATAGCATTTTTCCTTTTTTTTTTTTTTTTCCTTTCCACTGCTGCCATACATTTGACATGCAAGTAATTAGAAATGCTGCATGCAGTGCTGCAAACACGCATTGATTCAGTGAGCCGCACAGTACATTGAGTAATAAACCTCAACATTTGTACTAGCAAGAGGTGGCTGTGTACTGAAGACTGAGCATGAGATTTAGTGTTTCGCTCTTGGCATGTGAGGAAAGCATATTTTGTTTAAAGGCAGGAATTCAGCGGTCAGCCCGTTTGACTCTTGGCCGCAAGAGTTTGCCAAAGCTATCACGAAAGACCGTAAATTGTCAGGAAAAGAATTGATCTATCGACATTAAAGTTAAGGGCAGGGAGATCTGGGTCATGGTTATCCACAACACCTAAAGTCTAAATGTGAGGAGGAAATGATTGGGGCGAGGCAGGGAGAAGTTTCAGGGGTGGTCATGGAAGGGTGGGGTGCTCAGTGACTCAGAGGAGTCAGACCGTGGTGCCCTTCTGAGCCCCCCCGAATCCAGTTCCCATGTCCCAGTCCAAGCTTAGCCCCCGCTGTGGAGGGACAGCCCATGACTCACTGCATCATGGATTTTGGGGTTTTAGGGAGGCCCTCCTCCACATGTCTCACATTAACACCAACCGCAACCGCAGCTGTGACCTGTCTGGTTTGGGGCCGCCTGGCTGGTAGGCGGACTAGTTGACAGCTCAATATTGGCATCATCCATATGTTGAAGACACGTGCTGGAGTTAGTAAAGCAGTAGCGCTGCGGTAGAGTTGGGATTGTTGTGGTGTTGCATTTTATGTGTGGGATTTAGCTAAATGATTAGTCAGAGTGTGACTGCCCTTTGATTTGTGTTCCACTGTGCCAGGTTCATGTTAAGACTTTCATTTTCTCCTATTTCTGTGATATAAAAATAGTTTACAACCCTGATTTCGACAATATATTTAATGTTTTACCTTATCCTTATGCTTATTCTGAATTTGATGCCTGCAGCATGTCACATACAAGTTTGGATAGGAGCAACAAAGACTTGTTTGAAACAGATAAACAGGTTCATTGGTAACAGGGGATGGTATCATAATTGGGTATGAAAGGGGCATCCTCAGTCATTCACAAGCAAGGAACAGTTTGTGAAACACATGATTGTATAAAGGATATTACTACATGGGCTGGGAACACTTGTAAAACTGTTGTCAGGAAACTCTGTTTGTTTGCAATGATTGTATTCTGCTTTCATTTACGCTTCAGACAGCGTCACAACTCTTTGGGAATCAGGGTTGTACTTACGTCGCATTAGAAAATTGATGCCCCTGATTTCAACCATCACCATAAACAATGCCATTAGGAAGAACTCTTTTTTTTTTCTCTGATTCCCCAGGCGGTCTTCTCCTCCGTTTTCTACTTTGCCTCGGTCCCACTCTACCAAGGATTCCTGACGATTGGGTGAGATACAAACTCTGACTGGCGATGACTTATCAAGAGAGCATTTGGCTGCCTTGTCTCCCTGGCATTTCCTCTGTGTTAAAGCACTGTTGAAATGCGAGAAGGGGGAAAATGTGAAAGTATTGACTTACTCGACTGATGAATTTCACTGCTGAATCTAACAAAGAAATGTGTGAAACTTCTTGTCCGTTTGCCATTTTATCGAGAACATACTGTATTCTCCACACTGAGGTCACATGAGTTTGTTTGTTGCAGCTACTCCACTGCTTACACCATGTTCCCCGTCTTCTCCCTGGTGCTGGACAAAGATGTTAAGTCAGAGGTCGCCATGTTGTACCCAGAATTGTACAAAGATCTATTGAAGGTATTAAATGAATGTTAACACACTTACTGTTACAATGCAGCCAAATATAATACACAGAAACATTTATGAAAAGTGATTAATATGAAGTTCTGCTGTTTTCTTTCCACAGGGTCGGCCGCTGTCTTTCAAGACATTTCTAATATGGGTCTTGATAAGTATCTATCAAGGTAAGGAAGAATTTGTACACACTGCTGTTTATGATCAGAGTCTGCAGAGTCCGCAGTCACTTTGAAGCATTCAAACAGTATTTTAGATAAACATTTTTGTCTAGTTGTTTGCAGATGTACAAGACACGAGATCAGACACCAAGGCCCAATCCCAATACACCCCTTGCACCGACTACTTAACCCTACCCCTCCATTTTGCTTGTCCAAGCCTTAGAGTGTCCCGGTTCTTGTTGGATTAGAGGGGTAGGACAGTCTTAGGGCTGCATTGCCGTCCCAACTGAGGTTTTTCACACTTCAGACCAAGGGTTATGTACCTTTTTTAAAAAAAAAAATTTTTTATAACAAGCATAAAACAATCGCTAGTAGTTTGCTCCTGTCTCAGTAGCTAATGAGCAAGCTAGCTAACTTTACCCTGTTATTGCTGATTTATGCACAGTCTGACATTTTGATCTACTTCAGCGTTGTATTCACCCCCTTTTGATAACATATGACGCCAACATTTAACTTGAGTCCAGCAGCAAGGTTTCTAGACCTTGTACCACTCCTCTAATATCAGTGCAGATGAAGACAGCATGTTGGAAATGTCCGGTCACGTCTGTTAACATGAAAACAGTCAACATCTACTGATGACGTTGGAGGGTTTTGAAGGGGTGTCCAATTTCATAGTGGGAGTTGTCAGCCACTACTCCTTGTAAGTTTGTTCTGTGGGGCAGTCATAACAAGGGGTGGGGGTAAAAAAAAACTGATGAGCAAAGATAAATAAAGGCTTCTTCTCTCCTTTGTGACACATTACGCTGTAACAGCCCACACACTTTCTTCTAAACTTGTGGAGGAGTTTATTTGTGTTGACTTTGTTTGTCAAAAAGCCTGAGGTTACTCCCCAACACGGACCATTTGCAGTGAAAAGGTGTTTACAGGGGCATCATAAGCTACGCCCCGAAACTTTTATCTATTTTTGTTGAAACACGAGCGTACTTTTGTATGACTGATCTTAAGCTGCTGTATAATTATGAGTACTGAGGGCCTGGTTTCCAAACCACAGGTCCGTATGTTGGTATCACTTTACTCATAGTTTATTCTGCGGAACCTTATTTTAGTATTTTAGTAGTTTACCGTGATCAAATAATTCCAGTTTTCACTATCAAGTGGTGTTAAAAGATATCAAGTTAATGAAAGAAATCATCTGAGGGGATCAGGATCCTGGGAGGGAAAATAAATTTAAAAAAAAGTAAATCATGTCAGTTTGAAGCCTGTCAAACCAACAAAAGGCAGTGAAAGGTTCTCAGAGATGTCACAAAGAATTAAATAAATCACAAGATGACATTGTTAGTCATTGAAATGGTGGGTGAAAAGACAGTTCATGTCCTTCAATCAGTTGGTTAAGAATAGATGAAACCAAACCTTTTAATATTTTTTTCATTGCCTCCAGTCATTAGATAAAATACATTCAGAATCGATTAGTCTTACTCCTCTGTGTATCTTTCACTCACTACTTTTATTTTTCAGATTCTCACCTGGTCTTGACACAATTAATGATTTATCTATTCCCCAATTTTCTTCCATGCAACATTTTCCATTTTCCTCATATTAACATGATAATATGATGCTATGTCCGCGTATGTCCGGGGTCAGCTACCTAGATGCTGCTAACTACAGCTATCCAGTGAGGCCTAACCCTAACCCTCAAAGCAAAGATTGACTGTACACTGGATAAATGTTGTGTGGGTCTCACTCTCAAGTCGTGCCCTCTTTTCACTCCACAGGGAGCATCATCATGTACGGAGCGCTGCTGCTCTTCGAGTCAGAGTTCGTCCATATTGTAGCCATTTCCTTCACCTCGCTCATCCTGACGGAGCTGCTGATGGTGGCCCTGACCATTCAGACGTGGCACTGGCTCATGATAGTCGGCGAACTCCTGAGCCTGGCCTGCTACGTCGCCTCACTCGTCTTCCTGCACGAGTTCATAGGTGAGTGAGCACAAAAACATATGTACAGAAACTCCTATCTTGCCAACACAGAAGGCGACGCCGAGCCTGCAGCGACGTATTTCATCGAGACAAGAAAACAAACGCTGTCTGCATTAATTTCACCGCAGCCTGATTGATGTTATTGTGCTTTTGTTGACCTTGAAATAGTACGTCAGCATTCAGCAGTAGGGGAGACCTGCTTGTCCTTATTATGCCTCTGGTGTACAATAAGCAGTGTTATGCTGGATATTAGGAAGGCTAAAGGTGAGCGCATTGACAAGTTGTCCTGGTGTGGAAGAGGCTCGGGGCACACCGTAGTATCAAAGAGGAAATGCCAACTGTCCTGTCGGTTTCCTGTGCACTACCAAGGTTCACGTGTTTATTACAGTAAAGGTGTGTTTGTAGAAAAAACACTGACAAAAAAATGTGATTCATAACAAAAAAAGTCTGAAGCAAAACAACTTTTACAGCAGAGGAAGGGTGTATTGTTGTTGGTCTTTATATGACTCTATTACAGCCTGCATGTTTCCAAGTAAATAAATGTTGGACATTTATTTACTTGAGCTTGCTAAAAAATAAGCCAATTTTAGTTGTGCCATATTAAGCCCCGTGACATATACAATACACTGACCGAGAGCTTTCCAAGCCTTTATTTTGGGCTTTATGTGAGGCGTGGAGCCCCATTTTCAGCCTACAATCTCGACCACTGAGCATCATGACTGGAATGTGGTCGAGGGAACCTTTTTTGGACACTTTTGCTCCCTCTTGAAGTCGGACTGGAATAGATTTTAAAGCCTATTCTTCTGTTGCATGTGCAGTTTGCACACTTAATTGGACACTTTCCAAGGGAATTTGTTTTGAACCAGGTTCATGTTTTTTCTTGTTTCCACGAGGACTGACCCCAGAATTTCCCTGTGAATCATCACATTTAAAAAAAAAAAAAAAATCAGTATCAAAATAACCAGTGGTAGCTGTTTGTACACCCATAGGTACAATGCAAACAGGAGCTGCTAATAGCTAATTCAGCATAACATAATTCAAAATAAGGGGCCATTTTTCACTTTCTAAAACAAATCCCACAGCCAGTGTTGGGGAGTAGTGCGCTGTGTGCATGTCTGAGATGTCTCCCTGCCCCATCACACCTGAATCAAAAGTCATCAAGCTCTGTTGAAGCTTGATAACGTCCCTCCAGGACCAGGATTAAAGAACACTGAACTAGTAATTTAAAGGGTAACCTCCCTGATTTTACACATTAAAGTGACTTTACATTAAAGTATCAGATTACATGCAGCTTCCTCTGGAGCCACAAAAGGCTTATACTACTTTTTTTTACATATGCAGTAGTACTCCCCATTATGTTCATATGTAAAGTGTCTTTGAGTCTCTTGAAAAGACACATAAAATGTATTATTATTATTATTATTATTACTTTTATTTTAGCATTGCTTCTCTACTGTAATTCAAAGCTGACATTGCTTCACTTTCTCATGAATATTAGTGTATTTTGGTTCGTGTGTGATCTGGGAAAAGTGTTTTTGGAAAAACTTTGAACTGCTTTTTCCATGTAGCTAACCAAATTAGACTTCTACCTACTTTGCTGTAGTTAAACTTCTTACAGTGTGGAGTAATTGGTAGCTTGCATAGCATTACCCACAGCTAACTTACTGTCTCCATATAAACATCATACCTAAATATAAATCCTTCAAAGCCCCAAATTATGGCAACTGTAGTAGAGCCCAACCAATACTTGATTTTTGGGGCAGATGCCGATACCAATATGAAATTGTAAAAAATTCCACTTTTGATATATCACACATTGTATGTCTGTTTCCTCAAACCTCTCTCTGATATTTGACTCTTTGTCCATGCCAGACGTTTACTTCATCACCACGGTATCGTTCCTGTGGAAGGTGACCGCCATCACGCTGGTGAGCTGTCTGCCGCTTTACATCCTCAAGTACCTGCGAAGACGCTTCTCCCCACCCAACTACTCCAAGCTGACCTCTTAAAGACTGAGACGAGCCTGTGGCCTCATTTAAAACAGAAGGGTGTCCCTGTCTTCATCCAGCAGAGCCTGCGCTTCGACCAGAGAATCAAACCCGGATTTATCCCCTTTAATTTGTTCTGAAAAGTTCCATTTGGAAATGTGAAAGACGGACAGTTATGTCAGGGACAGAGTGTTTACTGAGAGGGAGAGTTGGTGTGACGAAGCAGTGTCACTTGCTACACGTGTTTGATGCAAAGACTAACTGATGATTTCTCTCTGTGGAGGCTGAGTTAGTTTAACCGACTCATTTATTGTCAGCTGTGCTCTCAGAATTATGAACTTAGAAACGTCCTGAACAGAAATATCATAAATGATTCATTAATCACTTCAGTAAATTGTGCACGTCCAGTTTGTTTCAAGGAAAGTAACTGGAAAAGTTTGATGTCTCATTCGCGTTGGAAACTAATTTTCTCTAATTTTCCAGTTCCATCTTAAAGTTTCTATTGTTAGACGCTGAATTTGACGTAGCATTCTCACTCAGGACTTGATTCACACTCTCCTTAAACAGCGATCTCTAAATGGAGTCGGAGAATTACGTGGTAAAAAAAATAGTTTACTGGCTAGACTTTGCATAAAACACACGTCTGCAAGTTTGTGTATTTGTTTATGCGTCACCGGGATGCTACAGCCCGACACGGCGGAGGTGGTGTGGTTGTTTATTTTAGCATGACCCGTGGTGTCTGATGTTAAATCTGTCTTTGTCTCTTTGTGTGGACCCTGAGTTGTTAGTGTTGGTGGAGCGCGGTCAAAACGGCCACAAAGGAGTGTTGGTTATTTGCAGCCGAAAACCTCCCGCCGGGCATCCCGACTGTGTCTGCGAGGGAATGTTGCAGCCTTCTAATGTGGCTGCTCGGCAGGCCAGCACCGGCCACGCTTCAGCATTGCATGATGACTCACTGTAACAGTGACCTAAAGCCATAACTGAAAATACCCCGGTGACCGGCGTCCAGCTGCCCCCTTTCATGCCGTCTAACCCAGGGCCCCCTCACTGCTCACTCCTACTAACCTCCACTGTTCAGCTGTGAAAGAAAAAAGGGATCAAATCACCTCCTCAGTCACATACAATGTGAATATTGTCAATAAGTATTACTACTGCACATTGAGAGAAACGACTGATATGACACTACACTGCTCATGTTTCATTTCATTGGTGGTGCGATGGTGGAGATACTGTAAATAATTAGCAGCTAACAGAGTAACGTGACCACGCTGTCAGTTATTTCGAAATTCTTCAGTTTATTTGGGGAAATAAGTTTTCTCACGTGTCAAAAGAGCGTCCAGGGTGCCATAACTAATCATTTCACTAAAAATGTCAGACAAAAAATGTTAATCCCCACTGAATTTACAAGCTGTTTGCACAGAATTTTTGTTTTGTACTACTGATTATTATATTTTTATGTTATAATTACAAAACATGATGCTAAAATGATTTGGTTGCTTGTAAATAACCTGTTTTTTTTTCTTTTTTTATTATTATTATTTATTAACATTTCATTTAATGGTGTTGATTGCACTCAGATGAGCAGAACAAAAAAGGGAGGATTGTGTTGATGTCAATGTTGTGCTGATGATTAATAATAAATCTCATGTTTTCTTTTAATGTGCAGTTTTTTTTTCTTTCATGTGACGATTTAAAAAGGTCTTCATGTCCAAACAGCTTAAAGGATAAGACTGGTTATTGTCAACAAATGTGTCTTTCTGTCCCTGAATATCTGTAGCTCTCAGCCCAAAGCCTGTTTCTAAAAGACTACAATGTTTTAGAGCGTGCTGTAGAAATATAGTTTTGTTCTTTTAGCAGCTCAGCACAGGTTTGTCTGCCCAAACCTAACAGAGCATATGCAAATTGTTGTCAGGACATAAAATAGAAAATTGAGCCTAAGGAAAAGTAAGAGGTTCAACATATCCTCGGTTGAACTACAAGAAAACAGATTTTTGTGAATGAATCCAACTGTAATACTTTTCCCAGGATATCCCCTCATATATGGCAACTGAATTTGGACTGAAACATCCTCAGCGTGCGTGCAAAAACCATCATGGGTATTATGGTATTCGTGTTCCCCTTCAGTCCGAAGGTTTCTTCTGATGAGGTGTGAGTTGCGCCGGACACAAAAGGCAGACTGGAGGAGGCTGGGTGTTTGGCACTGTCTCACCAGAGGAGGGAGTCCCTGATGTCTTGAGACTCTGCTGTGTTTTCACTCTCCCTCACTCACATCTTACATCTCTCAGACAATCCACAGCCTCAAACCTTGACATTAAACACAGTCAGGAATCAAAAAGAGAAATTGTATAACAGAAGAAATGTGCGAACTCTCTGTTAGATCACTCCAAGGAAAACATTTCATCATTTTTCTTTCACACTTTGTTTAAAGATTGTGGAAGGAACTTTCTTAATCGCCCATGGAGGCTACAAGTTATAAAACTGTTGAAGCTTACATGACGTCTCAACCATGAGATGGTTTAAGTTGGACGAGACTCACTCGTAAAATCTTTTCCCTTTTTTTAATCATGCAGTCAAGCACCTCAGTACTGCATGTTCGAATTAAAACTGCTGCGTATGTCCAACTTTTTCTTCTTGTTCCAGTGGCCAAATGCGTAAGTTATACCATTAAAAGAACCCATTTAACCTAATCAGTCCCATGAAAAGTGAAATTCCACTCCAGAGTCAACAGAGCTGCCTGCTAACCTCAACATTCGAGGTCTTTCCTCCTCTCCTGAAGCCAGCTACGGAGGCCAAGCTGGTCTGCTGCCAAATCCACAATCCAATCAAGGCTCAAAGTAAATTCTGAAAAATTTGCTTTGCGTTTTACAACGTTAGGATTATCGGGCTTTAAAGAGAGGTAGCTTACAGCTGTTACGCAACATATCCAGGCTAATTATCACATGGTCGGTGCATTTTATCTTTGGCACTTCAAGACAGGAATTTGTTTCCAGCTTGGAAACATCTTACACGCTGCTCCCAATGGAACAGTGCAAGAAAGAGAGAGCGAGAGAGGGAGAGACTACCATGAATGTGCTGCAGACTATCCCACAAACTGTCACAGGGTCCTGACTGGAGCGGTTAATACAAATGATAGCATGGAACCATGTGGAATCCATATACAACCTCCAGGCCAAGGCGACCACATCAGTGAGGTCGCTGGGCTTTCGCCAGTTTCCTGGAGAGAACGCTGAAAAACCCGCTGCTGCACAGTTTGGCCTCGAGGTCAGCTGTGCATCTGCTTTTCGCCTCTTGATTGGTTTAAAGGTCTTAACGAAACAATCTCTCGTTGGCATTATGCGCCACATTGAAGTTGTCTGCCGAGATGCAGCGGGCTGTTTTGAAATAACAGAAACCACCTGATGGATGATCTGGAGTGATACCAGCTAATGAACGAGCAGAGTGCAGATGAATTGTTTACTACACGCTGTTATTGCTCTGTGTAAACACTGGATTTTGGCATTGACAGGCCCCCTCAGAGAAACATCGCAAGGCATGAACACACACCCTCCTCTGGCACTATTTATAGCTCTGTGGGCCTGGAATGCTTTGATTTGTCTTAGCACCCACGACTGTTAAAGAAGGGCTGCAGATGTGTTTCCCTGCCTCTCCCTGTGATCTCTAATGACACTGGCTAATGCCTCGCTAAACAGCTGAACAAAAACCGCCCGGATCACTTTAAGACTGGATTAAATACATATTTTTAAACTGGTGTAACGAGCCATCAACCGTGATTGTTGAGGCTGAAAAATGCCTTCACGTTATGAATCAAGTCTCACTGGGAGGAGTGCGTTTTCCTTTCAGCTGAAATCCTGAATGCGTTTCTCCCGCCTTGTTTTGACGACCAAATATTGACTCTTTCTGCATCCATATTGTGCTGATAATACACGCAGAGAGATGTTCAAGTTATGAAATACTGTAGGATGGAACTGGAAACCTGGACAAGACAGAGAATAGCGACAAGGGGGGGCGATATTATTTAACAGGATTTCATTTTTTCTAAAGGGGAAAAATCCATGAGCTGCTCCGCCACTTTTCCACTGCACTTAAGACACTCGAATTCTCTCTACAAACATTTGAGTATCGATCAGAACCCTGTTACATAACGAGGCGGCTTCGGCCAGCCTGGATGTATGTATGTAGTTTCCATGTTGATGGAACGTTTTAGTTCATTTGGACAATGCGGAAAAAGAAGGAGAATGTTTTCCAGGGATCTCAAGTTGTGGCAGGAAGGAAATGAGATTCCTTATTGCACAATAACATGCCAGCACTGCCCAGACTGAAATCCTGTCAGTCGTGGTCTCAGCAGCTGCAGCGCTGCTTGTCTAACAGCTACTAATAATTATGAAATACAAGCTAATTTAATTATGCTGCTTCATCATTGAAGGATAATCCACAAATTCCTGGGAGTAGCCGAGGACTTTAACTTTCACAAACCACATGCCTGAGAGCCTCACTGGATCATACTCCATCATACTATGAATCGTCACCAGGTGCTTGGGTTTTATGGTTTTCCTTTACATAAATCAAAACATTTCCACTAAGAACTGATGCAGAATTCAGGAAATAAAGTGTTTTACACTCAAAATCTGCTGGCAAAGGACCCTCGCTTAGTATGTGTCCCTTTTCCCCAATGTTGACACGCCCTTGAAGGCTTATTTAACCACTCAAACCAATCAGTGGTTTGGTTGCGAAAGGCTGGCAAACTGTCCAGTGTGCACCCTGCTGTTCGCCCAGTGCATGCTGGGATAGGCTCCAGCCCCATACAACTCTGATTCGAATTAGTGGTGTTGGAGATGGATGAATGCTTTGATCCAACTATTATCTCGACTCAAAGGCATAATTCACAAAAATTCTGCATTAAAATGTCCTTTATTATGTATTTTGTTGAGTTGTGTTCTTACATTATTACAAATCTTTCAGGCAGTGTTCAAACCAGAGAAAACCCCCAGAGAAGTTCACTCAAGGTAACAGTGTGTCTCATTTGGTCGACCGTCGCCATTTCTGATATCGGAAAGCCTTCAAACGAGACAAAACTTCACGTGAATAAAACTTTAAAACATGTTGTTTAATGGTCATTTGTGTTCACTCACATTACTCATGCGGGTGTTTATTCGCTCCAAACAGCCAGATTACTTACATTAGCCGTTAGCTAGCGAGGACATGTGTGTCCCAGGTCAGCTCTCACTGAATTCAGCACTCACCAGACACTCTGGTTCTCCATCTTCTTTTTCCTCTCTTCTCTCTGTAACATTATGTATCATGTATCATTATCATGACTTAAAGCACATTTCCCCTCCAGCTACAGTCGGCATCAACATAACTGACCATAAACACTCGAAAGTAATGGTCGCCTCCGTGGATCACTGCTGCAGTCAGGTTGATAAACAGGAGTGAAGATAAACTCACTTTTAAATCCAAAAAGTTTAAAAGTAAAAGCTCGGTAAACAGCTCCAGGTGTTTATTCCTCCATAAGTTCTGGCTCTGCACCCGACTCTCTGAGCAGCAGCGGCGGCCACGACCCTCCCAGCTCGGCACACTCAGTGTTTAAAAAGCCTTAATCAAATCTAATATAAAGGAGAGAGGTGCAGTGACCCTGGCATTTAAGAGAGCAGCTTTAAAAGACCCAAATGGAGGCAAAAGTCCATGCCTCCCTTTGCCCCCTGAATTTCCTTCATAAGATTTCCATGAGACACGCTACAGTGTACTATTTCCATATCAAAGTTCCACTGCTTGGATTTAAAAGCTCAATCACACATGTTACACTTGGAAAAGTCGAACAGGGCACAGCTCTTACCCAGACAACTCTACCCCGAATGAGCTGTTTTTACAGTGATGGAAAATACTGCATGAACCTGGAAAATGTGGGCTCTCTGAGAAAAAAAAAGGGAGAGAGAGAGAGAGACGGAAGTGCAAACTCGGCCGTCTGGACACAGGCGGTTTTCCTTTCTTCAGCGTGTGCCGTATTCATTTACTCATTCATAATTTGAGTTGCATAAGAGTTCCGTAACAGTGGAGGAATTTACATCTGGTAGACGAGGCTGCTGGATGGTTACCCCCAAAATGAAGGCTGCGGTTTGCAGACTCATCGCAGTCACCTTGTTCACCCAACTGTCTCGCACAGGCTCCTTCTCTCAGACTAATCCATGTCTGAATCCAAAACAGATCCACTGATTACCCCCCCCCCCCCTCCTTTCTCTTCAAGTACACACATTTTCCTATGAATGGCCTCGGGTCTGACACGACTGATGTAAGCAGGGGATCAGTCACTGAGGCTACGTGTGCTCAAAGATGTTTCACTCATTGTTCAGCATCGAGCCACTGCAGGGGGGAGCGTGGACGACCAGGGGGAAAAATGAAGCGAGGGCCGTAGTAGTCACTTCATTCACTTTCACACCAACCCTAACCACTAGCATACATGTTGGCAATGTACATTTCTACAAACCAGATATGTTGAAACTTTACATATCTTCATGCTGCAGCTTTTCAATTTTCTTTTTTTTTGCTGTGACAGCGCTGTGCTTATAATCTGGTTAGGTGTAGGCACAAAAAACACTTGGTTACGGTTTGGAAAAGATCATGTTTTGTCTTAAAATACCTGTTTTGGTTGCACCAAACATGGCTGGAGATGTCCAGAGGTCCCTAGTGGAGAGCCTGGTAGCCTCCTCGCCTGTAACTCCACCACCATCCCCTTCACCGACTGCGACCCATTTAGTCACAAGGAAACATTACCTATCTCGCAAACAAAGAGCACCGGACAAAAGCTTTCTCTATCGTTGTTAATGACTATTATGACTTAAAATTGTGGGGAGGAGGTGTGAATTTTTTTCCAGCCTCTGAAGGAGGGCGTACTGAGAACTACTGCCGAGACAAAATAAACATTCGTTATTGAATGGTGTGTGTTCTGCCAAATATACCATGTCAGGAGCGCAGGAAGTCGGTCAGAGTCGGGGGGTGTTGAGAGGAACTCAGTCTGAATAATGACGTCATACTGAATGTTGAGCGGCATTCATGCTTATAGTATTAATCTTAATAACCGGATGATTTGTAGCTAATAGTTTTTAACAGCTATTTGAACAAGAACATACTGTATGCAACAGCAGCCAGAGGGAACACACAGGAACACAGAGTATGTTATGGAAAAGGGTGCTCTGCTTAATCTTTCATTCATGCAGGAAGTTTAAATTATCATATTTGTTTTATAATCAAGAGCTGTAAGCAAATTATATTGTCTGAAAATACCTATAAGTGACCCGCTATTTGCCACAGAAAAAGACAGCTAAAGCAAAGACAAGGAGGTTCAGTGTAGTGTGCTGCTGGGATGATGTGTTTTTCTGGGCTGTAAGGCTGGATTCACATCAAATCAGCTGTAGGACTGGCATGCTTAACCTACTGTGGCAGAGGCATGACAGCAGATCAGAGGCAGAGTAGAATGGGTCAGTCAGGGCGTGTTATTGAGCATGGCTAAACGCTACAGAGGGAGCACAACGGACGTAACGTGGAAGTTAGCATCGCCCTGGTTCCCTGGACAAGAAGTCAATGAGATTGTTACATTGGATTTTGGATTATTGCTGAAAATAATCTCTGTGGCAAACACAAGTTTATGATACTCACACCACTTTTTGCAAAGTGTAAATTAAATCGCTAGAGGTAAAAAGCTAATGTTAGGCTATAAACAGACTACATTGCGATCGCATGACTTAAACGTCATCACCACTAATCGTCTGACTACACAGTTACTATACATGTTTTCTATAAACTGCTCAATCTACAAGTTGTAAAGTTAAAGCTGGAATAGTTTGTAGCTAAAGTCGGCCTGTAAAGACGGACTAGTGAGCAGATGAGTCTCTGTGTTCGGTGTGATGACGTTTAATGTCCGTGACAACCTCTGTAGTTTCATGTAGCCACTTAAGCGCTTTATAATTCAATTGTGGGACATTTAATGATGTATTTTATGTCGTAGAACAAAACCCTGTAAATATCTTAAGCCTGTGGTAACCGCAGACCTCAATTCAGGCATTTAGCCGAAAACCAATTCAGGAAACTCAGACTTTGAGACGAGGGAACCTGAAGGCCACAAATACTGATTTCTGTTATTCAGGACTCATTTCTAGGTGTTTATGGTGCCCCCTGTTGTTTTGGAGCTACCTTCGAGTTCTGGCCATTTCTTGTAAATGACACCTTTAAGCGTGATCAGACAACATTATCCACTTGGAAAGTCGCCATAAGTTAAAAAGGGGAAGTGGTTCTGTTCTGTTTCAAAGGCCTTTATGTTCATATACATAAACATATATATTGGACTCTATACTCTACTCTATAAGCACAGCTGTGCTCTGAAAGCACCAGAGCAGGCATCAAGTCATGGCACTGAAGCAGTAATGTACAGTCTAACTTGGCTGTTCTGGACGGTTTACTATACATCTTCCTCTCCTGGGCGATATGTGCAGTGCTTTCTTCTTCAACTACCTTATTAAGCACACAGTTCAGGGTGAGCTTGAGCTGTGTGCTCTCCACTACCTCGGTTTATTACTCATGATTGTGAAACAGTTGCAGTTTACCGAAGGCGGCCATCTATAAACTTTCGCCTGCTCGGATTAGGCACATAAAGATCAGTTGCTGCAAGTCCTTCAAGCTCTCAAACCGCACGAGGCGTGTTGATGTTGCTGGACGATTTACGGCGTTTCGAACTAAACTCATTATCTGTGTGGAAATTACAAGGAAACCTCAACAGATGAGAGCTATTAATACGCCTGACAGCACACAAAGTGAGACATGACTCAGACATGTATGGAGGATTGTTTGCCAACACTGGAGTAAGGGTTGGTGTGGGAGTGAAAGTAACATGAGACAGGTTACTGCAAAAAGTATCATCACCACTGTTATACAAGAGATAAATGTGTGATTTATTTAAAGGAGTCTGGAGCTGAAGTGCTGCAGTGACCTCACACCAACACCAGCAGCTAATGAAGCTCAGTGTGGAAACGAAAAAGTGAGTCTGACTTTTTTTTTTTGGTGTCCGACAGGAAACACACTGGCACACGAAGGCTTCGACAGATGGATCCAAAATATTGAAAGTCTTTTTTTCCCTCCTTGGATGCTGCCTTATGTAACTTTTATTGCAATGGAGAAATTGTCCTCGTGACTGCCGGGGTCAGTCAATGTAGTGGTCTTGTTCAGCCTTCTTTTTTTAAAAGGAGATGCAGCAGATTTCCATTAGGAAATGGAAATGGATAGTAGCTTCTTCCTTCAATGGGAACAATGGCATTCTCTATACTCCAACCAAGGCCACTTAAATTCCCTCTGAATACATTTTACAATATTTTAGAGCTGTTATCGCTCCAAACACTGGAATATACAGTGAACTGACCTGCCAGACAGAAGAGTCCAGTAAACTGTGTTAAGTAAATTTCATGTAGTGTATCCTGTAATCAAACTCTAGAGCTATTTCTCCCCCCCCCCTTCTCTCTCTCTCTCTGCCTCTGCCACAGCGTCCTACAGTAATTTCTTCATCCCTACAATGAAGTTCTTGTGCGCTACTGTCTGAGAGAAGCCGCAGAAATGCCTTGGCGCAGGAGCCGGAGACGTCATGGATTCCTGAGTGTGGGGCTTTGCAGGAAAGCCCTGAGTCTCCGACATGGACCCGCTCCAGGTTTCCATGGCAAAGGCGCACAAACAGGAGGAAACACTGAGGGAATCCCGTTATTTTACAGCATTGGACCATTATAAACACCCAGAGCGGGGAAGGAAGCCGCTCTTGATACTCAAGTAATCCTTATAGAGCTCTAGGAAGGGGGACTTCATACCAGAACCGCTGCTGAAGCTGGTGCGGCTGCATGTTTTTTTGACAAGAAAGAGGAGTTTGCGCGCAGCTGCCGTGTCGCCGCTTCGAGTTTCTGAACTTGTACAGAAAGTTTTTTTTTTAATTTCGTCTCTTTTTTAAACTGAAGAGAGTTTCTTCTGCTATGATTATTGGCGGAAAGTAATATTTCTTTTTTTTTTTTTTTTCTTGATTTTTCCCACTTTTTTCTCTCCAGATGTTTAGAGAGACTTGGAGGCTGGCACAGTACCACACCATGAGGTCGATGGATCAAGGTACTGCTGAAGTGTTGTGATTATCTGGTAATCAACCCATTTGACTTTTCAATTGATAGAGGAGTGTTAGTCCTGCAGTGTGTGTGTCTGTAATGTCGTGTGTCGGCTTGTCTGTGTTAACGTGTCGGAGAGAGTCGGGATGTTTGGGAAGAGGCACGCTGCTGCGCTCTGACTGACTGACTGACTGACTGACGGGACGCGTGTCTCGGAGATATTTGAGGGCGAAACAGGCAGCCAAGTAAATACTGCAGCGTGTACGTGTAGTATTTACGACCAAAATACTTTAAACTTTATTACATAGGCGCAAAATATTAGAGAGACGTTAGATATTAATAAATAAAGAAGGTTAATATAAGTTTTAATCACTTTTTAGAGATGACAGTGTGAAATATGAGAACTAAGAGGGCGAATATGATATTTTCTGTATGATGGGTGTGACTATAATTAAGATTTGGACCCAGACGTATCCAGCCAGGCTCATACAAACATTCAGATTGTTGCAAATGTATTTTTTTTTAAAAATTGTTTCTCATATTTATGTCATTTCTGATATGGTACATTCTTTTGTTGCCGCTGGGTTTGGTTCATTTAGGTTGCATGTCCAAAAATACTCTCGTCAGGTTCAGATTTCGTACACCACGCCACCAAAAATAACCAGAATGACAAAAAAATGGAAAGTTCGCCATGATGTCGGTGTGTTTGTTTTGCTGACTGAGCATATACAGTGCTGTCCCACTTGGTGTAAGACTGTAAGGAACGCCCTGTGTCTGTGCTGCGTCGTGCGTAAATCTGGGGATTCCCTCCGGAGCCTGTGCGTAATTTATGAATTGTAAAAAAAAAAAAAAGAAAGAAAAAAAGAGAGTGGATCTACACACTGGCTCGGTTTTTATGAAACCCAGTCCACTAACATGATGGATTTTTACGTGTTTCGGTCCACTCCTTGTCCACCCATAACCCAGCCTGTATGTAATGAACTGGCAGCGCCACAAACCTGTTCTGTAAGTCTGTCCGCCAGTTGTTGAGCCGGCGATGGGCCCGGCAGCACCCCGCTGTGTCAGTGCAACATGTCAGACACCCGGGGGCAGCACCAGGCTGCAGTCCGTCAAAAACCCTCCCAGTAATCTATCCGAGCGGGGCAGCTGGTTCATCACATCCAAGCTGCGCTTTAACTTTTTTTTTTTTTTAATCTTCGACCATCTTTCAACCAAGAGCGGAGGCGTGATCACACACAGAGCGGTGATCGCGAATATTCTGCATTCAGTGCGAAAAAAAAAAAAACAGTCCCGCCTTCATCTTAAAAATAACTGCGGGGAGCTCAAACAGGAAACTTGTGCGCTTCACCTCTCTGCAGCTCACCGATGCATCAGTTGACACTCGATCAGGTTCTCCCCCCCCAAAATCCACGCTCAGCCAGCGCCGCAACACGTCCGCCGCGTCCCCGTCGCTTCGCCCTGACCTCGGAGGAGTCGTTGGGAACTAATTTTTAGACAGATGACCTCTTTTTACGACGAGAGAGATTTGGAGGAAGAGCTCAGTCAAATCAACTGCCCCGATGACGATTTGGAGTTTGAGTACTTGTTTGAATATGAGCCACCTTGCAGCGACTTTGCGGGGGGAGATCAAGGTTGGTCCGATGCTCTTTTTCTGTTTGTTTGGCAGCCTGAGTCGACTCCTCTCCCTCTTTTGGTTCTTTGTTGGCTGAAAGTTAATAATCGGTCTGCAAGTTTTTACTGGTGTGAATGAAAAAGGGGAAATGAGGAAGTAAATCTGACAGGCTTCTTGATGAGGGTTGCGACATGTACAAAACCATGTGAGAGAAAAGCTCACCATGAAGTTTATTCAGCCGGCAGATGTGTGTTTGATTCAAAAGTCAAGTTAATGTTGTAACTCATTAAAAAACAGCATCTCCTTCTGCAGGTGAAGTGATCCGTCACTTAGAAAGGTGCACATGATGGATTGAGAAGTGTTTCTGTGTTGGGAATATCTACTGTGTGTTTGTGCTGATGTTTCATCCTACCTCTCCTGCAGATGACCCCAACCTTGCATCCCACAAAGTCCTCAGCCCAGAGTCTGAGCAGGCTTTCCCTCTCGAAGAGGCCTCCCCGTACGGCATCAAGTCCTGCAGCCCGTCCTACAGTGAACACAACACTGAGGTTCTCGCAGGATATGAGAACCAGGAGGCCAGAAACTACCTGGACAGTACCCGACCTGCAGGCCTGGCCCTGAGCCCGAGGATCGAAATCACCCCCTCTCGTGAGCACTACAACCATGTTCGAGACTCCCTGCAGAACCACCACCTGAACATTAGCCCCAGACCCACCCTCACTGTGCCTGGCCATGACAGCCTCGCCTACCGTGAGCCCCAGTGCCTGAGCCCCGCCAGCAGCAACTCCTCCACCAGCTGGCACTCGGAGAGTTACTCCCCCTGGGCGTCTCCCTGTGTGTCCCCCAGCAACGGCCAGAACCCCGGAGACCTCTGCCCCAGATTACAGAACATCCACACTGGCTCCCCTCGCACCTCACCGGGCACCTCTCCTGGCACCAGCCTAGCTGAGGACGGCTGCCTGGGACCCCGCTCGCCCTCCCCCAGACCTGGCTCCCGCTCCACCTCCCCACAGGGCAAACGCACCTACGACATGTACAGGAATCCAGGCCTTGTCCCCGGGCACCGCTCCCGCAGTCCCTCCCCTCACGGCGGCCATGAGGATCACAACATAGGTGCCCACTATACACACAGCAGCCTTGCTGATGCCATGAATGGGTTTGGCTCTGGTCAGCCAGGCCTGGTGCCCACTAAAATAGTCAAGACGACCAACCAGGTTTACACTCTGTACCCAGAAAACCACGTAGAAGGAAACTACTTGGTGTCCTGCGAGCAGGACATAAAAACCAAACCTGCTGCAGAGCCTTTCTTTGTTATCCCCCCGATCTGGTCCAAGCCGCTGGTTTCCAGCATCTGCAGGTAAATTAGGCATAAGACTAACTGCTTATGGCTAACACATGCCACACAAGATACATACACATCTTCTAACAGCATGAATGAAATGAGTCCCATCGTTTATATCCTTCCCTGTTTCCTTCCTGTCCTGCAGCATCCCCGTGGCCTCTCTCCCTCCTCTGGAATGGCCGATCCCCACTCGCACAGACCAGTACGAGCTCCACATTGACGTGCAGCCCAAACCGCATCACAGGGCTCACTATGAGACGGAGGGGAGCAGAGGTGCAGTCAAAGCGCCCACAGGAGGACATCCTGTTGTGCAGGTACGGCCAAGAATGAATGAACAAAGTTTGTTATCACTTAAATATGTAGGGCTGGGCAATATATTGATAGTACACACAGGGCTCCAGACAGGCTTATCACACTGGTTGCACTTAACTTTTTTAATTCAGGTGCACCAGCACATCATTAGGAGCAGCCAATAAAATGCCAAATGATGAATTTAACACTGCTTGATGCCCGTTTGAAGGCATGTTGTCAGGTTTGTTCATTCAATTAGCTGTCCAGTTTGGGAGCCTCGGGGCGGTCCTGATGGGACGGCTTGCGTGTAATGGTATTTCCTACTCATTATGCACTCGGTGGTGGCGTTACAGCCGCCGGCCAGCTTTATGAAAATGACTCTTACTCTGGCCACTCTCATCGCACCTTTCCCTTTTCTCACTTTCTGAAACTAATCATAAAGCCTGCCCTAACCCCAGACATATGACACACTGTAACCACCCAGCAGCCTCATGACAGCCCTCAGAACTGAACTCAGGTCAGTGAGCAACACAGGCTCTCTGATTTTTTTCTCTGCCTTCCAGCTTAATATAGTCTGCTGTTGTGCGTCCTCTCCCCCATGGTTTTAACCACACAAACAGATCTGTGTTCATGCTGTCCCCGACTTCCTCTTACACACTGGTTTGTTGACTGTGTGGGTCTCGTATTAGGAAGCTGGCTTGTGTGTTGAAATACTCTCTAGACACGTGTAAAAAAAAAAAAAAAAACAACCTCTTAATAGTGCTTGTGGTTAAGAAGATTGCAGAACAGCAAGAAAGTTTGCTGTTATCCGTCTGACAGTCGCAGCGTGGAGTTGAAACGCGGCGTGCTGAAATTAGCCGTGCCACAGTTACAGCTGGTTGTAGCGTCCAAGAATAGGTTCAGCTTCGCCTCCTTTGTGTTGTTCTTGCTGTTTTTGTTGGTGATAGTAAGGACTTGATGGAAATAAAGCTTCCCTCGCATCTTTTCCATTTTCTGCCCGTCTCCAAAGGCCTCACCCTGAGGTCAGTTCTGCCTGGTTTGCCAGGCCAATCAGATGGTCAGGCCTGGGTAGCCACGGCTGCACTCCTTCACCTCGTCTTTCCCTCCCTCGTCTCCTCCTTCGCTCTCTGTTTTTCCTTCTTCCTCTCTCCTTCCCACTTTTCCTACACTGCTCTCTGTCATGACTCACTGCCCCTGCCACTGCCATGACAACCGGCCGACTGCTCACATGGCCTGTTGAGTGTTTGCAGTCAGCTTCCTCTGTTTCACTCTGCCTGTGTGTGTGTCACCTACCTCGATATGGAGCCAGCGTGTTCATTCATGTTGCCATAGTTTCTGCTCACACTCAGCAGTCTGTCAGTTACGTCCAGCGTGTTGTACAGAGTTTTTCTGCCCACCGTGAGAAGAGAGAGTCGAACACAGAAGGAACAATATCACCTGCAGCTCTTTAGCATTAGATAGAAACACACCGATTTTAAATGAACTCAGTATTTCTCAGCAGTTATTACAGTTTTGTGTTCTGTTATTACTTTTATTTTTTATATTTGTTTTCAAATCATATAGGTTTCACTTAATATTTCAGAGTGTTTAGTTTAAGTTTTTTTATTATAGTGGCACTCAGCAGAGCGCATACCTCCGCCAAGGCCCAACAGTCCCTTTTTGTTCTCACTCATAGATACCAGCCACCTAAATACTCCTGATTTCTTCATCAGGATCCATGCATCGTTCCCTTTCTTAAGCATTTGTCTTTGCTCGGCCTCTTTGGTAGTAAAAGGTGTCACCGGGAGCGCTGGAATTGGTAGCTTTCCCTGTTCTGCCATTGCAGGTGTAGGTACCAGAACAGGAGGATCCTGCTCCCTGATTGGATAAGGGATACCAGAAAATGTATTTTCTCTTTTGCTAGGGGGAGAAGAGACATGGGTTTCTGACCAAACACTTGGTGATTACTGCTGGAATATAGTGCTATTTAACTTTTAATAGGAAATAATGCTTAAAATAAATGTAAAGAGGTCATATTATGCTAATTTTCAGGTTTGTGCTTTTATTTGGGGGTCCTAGTAGAATAGGTTTACATACTTTGGTTTTCAAAAAACACATTATTTTTCTCACATGGTGCATTGCTGCAGCACCCCTTTTCACAATGTGTCTTGGACACTGTTTTTAGCTACAGAGTGAGACATCTCGCCTCTGTTCAATCTTTGTTGAGAATTGCGTATGCGCATTACCTAACGTGCAGGATGCAGCCAATCAGAGGCAGAGTAGGGCGGGTCATGCCGAGCAAGGTAGTGTGATCTAAAAAAACGCCACCACAGCAGTAGCAACTGTATGTCTGCTGACTGACTGGAGTGAATATACTTTGTGATAAATATATAAAAATATATATGTATAAAACACCTGTTACATAGTGATGAACATAAGTTACGGAAGTAAAGGCTGGACTCCAAACCAGGCGTTTCAGGTAGTGCAGCACTTTGCAGAACTTTTACATACACAAAAAATGCTACATACCTCAATAAAGGAAAGGCAAAAACCCCCAAAGCATAACATGACCTCTTAAACTAAAATGCTTGTTTCATAAAAAAGTTTCAGTATTTAGTTTTATTTTACTATAACAGCCTTGTTTTGCAGACCTGCTGCTGTTGCGTTTTCAGTAGTGAGAAAAGAAAGTGACTCAAAAAAGGTGCCATGGTGCCTGCGGTGTTCGTTCTGTCATTCTGCAACCAGCTCATGGTTAAATTCTGTGACAAAGGTTATGCACAACACTTGTTTGCACTAAAACAGCATTTAGATGCAAGTTGATGCTTTGTGGTTTTTGCAGGTTTCCTCAGGAGGCACTCAGGTTAAGAGTAACATCGCCCTCTCTGTCGCTGCCTCTCTGTCTCCAGTTCACAGCGTCACCTATCTGATACTTGTATATTTCGGCAGCAGGATATTAAAATAGTCTGTCTGGGTGTTTATGACGGTTTCAGTTCCCTCAGTTAAGGACAGGACCCCTGTTCTGGCACGTAGGACGTGAGCTCTCTGCCGGTTTGTGTTGAAGGCTGTAGAAAGTAGACTCGTGCTTTTACACGTGGGTCTGACACTGATTAGCCCGCTTCAAGGGAAACAACATCTGGAAAGGCAGAGTTAGAACCAGAAGCTATTGGGGGAACACACCAACCATTGTTTTCACTCTTGATTAAACCACCAGTTATTCTCATGATTAAGTGATTAGTCTTTTAAAGGTCCAAAAATTGTGAACAATGCTCATCATAGAGCACAAAGTCACATCTTCAAACTGCTTCTTGTGTCTATTTTGATAATCAATCAATCCTTTGAGTAATTTTTAAGCAAACTACTCTTGAATGTGCATATTTTCTGGTTTCTTTAGTCCTCTATGACAGTAAAGTGTATATCTTTGGGTTGTGGACAAAACGAGACATTTGAGGATGTCAGTTCAGGCTTTCGGAAACACTGATGGACATTTTCTCACCATTTTCGACAACAAAAATGATCATTAGTTGAACCCCTCATCCAAAACCCAAAGATTTTTCATTTACTATCATATATGACAAAGAAAAGCAGCACATCCTCACATTTAAGAAACTGGAACCAGCAAATGACTGAAACGATTAATACATAATTAGTCAGTTGGCATTTGATTTTCTTTCTATCCAACTCATCGATCAGTTGACTAACCCTTGCAACTGTAACAACTCATTTAAAGTCACACAAACTGTTTCACCTCCTGAAATAGTCTGTTTTTCTTCTGCTTTTTCCGTCTGCAGCTACATGGCTACAGAGGCAAGGAGCCGCTCGGTCTGCAGATCTTCATCGGTACGGCCGACGAGCGCATCCTCAAGCCCCACGCCTTCTATCAAGTCCACCGCATCACCGGCAAGACGGTCACGACCACCAGCTACGAGAAGGTCATCCACGGCACCAAAGTGCTCGAGATCCCCCTGGAGCCAAAGAACAACATGAAAGCAATGTGAGAATGTGATGAAGTGCATTTGATTTCTGAACGATTTAACGTCTTTCCCACTTCAGCTCTTCTTGTAAAGGTGCATTATGTAAGAATTTTATTTAAAAATGACCTAAAATTATCAACAGAATATGAAGAAATAACACACTGTAACATCTGAGTAAACCGATTTCCTCAAAATCACAGCTAACTGAGCTAACTAGCTAATAGCAGCTACGGTTGGAAGCAGTTGGTGGTCACTCTGGTGATATGCTGCCCCCTATTTGTTTGGAGTACAGACGATTCTTACATATAGCACCTTTTTTAATATACATTTTCTCTTGTCAACTTTGCTCACATGTTCCCACAGAATCGACTGTGCCGGGATCCTGAAGCTCAGGAACGCCGACATCGAGCTGAGGAAGGGCGAGACGGACGTCGGTCGGAAAAACACCCGCGTTCGTCTTGTGTTTCGTGTGCACATACCTCAGCCTGGAGGACAGTACGTCTCTCTCCAAGTGGCCTCGCATCCCATCGAGTGCTGTAAGCAGCTGCACATAAAACACACACAGTATTTGATGCTTTTTATTTTACCTCATCTCTAAAAGAAATATATATTGATGGTTTTGGCTTATGCTGCTTCCTGCTGATGTTTTCATCAGGTAACAAAACTTTACACAAAATAAACATCATAAAAAAGAGGAACCTGCATTCAAATGAGTTGGAGCACAGGGCTGATAGTCCTGAGTCCTGCGTACAAAGATGTCTTTATGCATCCAGGGCTTCCATCCAGTGGGCGGGCGCTGCCTGTTACAGTGTCTGTGTACCTGTTTGTGTGTGCGCAGTAGTAAAGTCTGTGTTTGGGTACATCAGTGCATGTGTACACAGTGTTATTAAAGCACCTGGTGTAATCAAAACTCAAACAAGAAGGCCCTTTATACAGCTTCGACCAACACCCTGATCAAAACGTAACATTCATCATATCAGCCTGACACCGCCTGCATGCAATCTGCTCCTGTCATTGTAAAAAATTCATGACGCAGAAGATAATTTTACAACTGTCGTTTCACATCTGCTTTCCGATCAGAGAAAGGGCAGAACAACAGTTAGTACCTGTCTGTCGGGGATGAACCTCAGTAAAGTTGCCCTCGGTGAAAACCAATCAGGCGTGAAGTTGCTCCCAGTGACGCCTGCGGTGCATCTGTCAGGCCCGCTGATGAGCAGACAGCGTCAGCGTAGGAGAGGGGGCCCACGCTGGTGTCATCCGCTTTGTTTTCTCCTCTCGCGGTGATCTAGGGCGAGCAAACCTGCTCGGGAGGTTGTTTGTTGACACCTCAGCTCGCCTCAGTGACTGTAGAGTAACACTTATGATTATTAGTGTTATTAGTGTGTCTACAAAGCTGAATGATATTCATCGATTGAAATACAGTTTTCCTCTTTTCCAGCGTTGTTTATATTCGGTGTCAGCTTGTTCCAACCCTCCCTTGAATCTATGTGATGTTGAGTAAAACATCCAAATCTTATTCTACTATTTCATCAAATGGAAATATTTTCAGGGTGTCTGCAAAGCCTTTAAAAGTTTTAAAAGGTCTTGAATTGCAACAAAAATGTAATGTAATTTCATTTATCCATCTGATTTCTTTTTGTCAAAATGAGTCAGTCTTCTTTTTCTGATGTCACAAATCTTTAAATCTACTGAACCTCATACTGTCTTTTTACTTTGCACTTGCACTTAAATGACTAACTCTAATAACTGTAATACTACGTAAATGCTACTTAAAATTTAGTTAAAAGTTAACTTGAAAAGGCCTTAAAAGACTTTAAAGTTAAGTGTCTGATACCTGTGGACACTGATTAAATGCACATGTCACATAATAACATATTGGACACTTTGGGACTCGGCTAGAATTTAAAATCGAGTCCTGTGAGGCAATATTTGACAGCACAGCAATGTCTCTCCCACAAACATTTCAAGCCTCACATACAGTGATAGATTTATTGCAATCTGACTTAACAGATTGCATCAGACTGTTATTCCTCTTATTTTCTTCCTTCCTGTACAGTACCTCACTGTACGTGCAGCTTCTCTTGGTGCCTCTATTAAGTTGTGATTTCACAGATTCATGCTGCTGCTTATTCGAACTGAAAGTGTTGGTTGTTATCGTCGGATGACTCAACATCAAATCTTTATTGTAACACTCTGTCACTTCTTGGTAACTGGTAGTTGTTCACTTGTGGGAAATCAATACAAAGCTTTCAAATTAAGTGTGACTGTACTTGTTTTTCACTGCAGGTTATACGCGTCATTGAGTTGATGTCAAAGGTAAAAAATGTACAATTTAAAATACAGGCAAGTGATACAAGAGACAAAATTTTCAAGTGAAGTAGTGCAGGTAGATGCACAATTTAATTCAATTAAAACAATTAAATGAAGAGTATTTAAAAACACAGCTTAGAAGATTAAAATAGGAACCTTTTTCGCTTCAAATCCAAAGTGCTCAGAGTCTGGGCTTGTCTAAAAATCAATTCGGAGGGTATTTCAGGTTTCTCTTGGGACAAACTGCCGGCTGGTCCAAGAGATCCTCATGGACACAATATGTATATGTAGATGTATTTGGGCCCACAACTATGGAGGGATTTGTGGACAAGCAGCAACATCTTGTGTGCGTGCGACTGTGAGTGTAACGCACCGCCCCTCTCTGTGTCCCGGCAGCCCAGCGATCAGCACACGAGCTTCCCATGGTGGAGAAGCAGGACACGGACAGCTGCTCTGTTCTGGGAGGCCAGCAGATGATCCTGACTGGGCAGAACTTCAGCTCCGATTCCAAGGTCATTTTCATGGAGAAAAACCAGGGTGAGTGAGTGGCATCCAATCACATCTTGTAGGATCAGAGTCATTTTCTATTTTTCAAACACCAGGTTTTTTAATTGGCAACGTTCAGGTGAACCATAAAGACACATGTACACTGCCCGGAAAACAAAGCTATAACTGAATCTATGAAATCCTTATTGTCTCTACATGTTAGTTCTGCTATTACACAATGGAGTGTCACCTCATGACCCATTAGCAACCGTGTCTGTATAACAACTTCGCAGCATTCACACTTTTACCACCATCGTTGTGTAGATGGAGCCACATGAGTTATTTGCATGATCCACATGATAACGCCGCAGCTTCACTTCCTTTTGCCCTTTCTCTTCCTCACTGACTTCCATGATGTCTTATCATGACACAGATTGGCCTTTTGTTGTGTGATTAGTAGTTCTGTGTTTCACACGAAAGCTCGTTTCATGTGCGATTGCCACGGGCCCGGCTGACACTTAAAGGTGTCAACTTAAATGTGTTTGCAGGTCTTGACGAGAACCACTGCACAAGTGGAAAAAGTAGCATAACGGCTTTTGTGGCTCCGGAGGAAGCTGCATGTAATCTGATAAATTACCTCCAGTGATGTCGTTCAGTGGCAAAGTGGCATTGTGGGTAATGTAGGCTCCAGGTTGAATAAAAAAGGCATTATTTTGATCATTTGTTCATAAACTTTCCATCACGAGTCCAGCAGTGTCACAGGGGTGCGATGCTAGACCGGTGGACTGCTTTTCATAACCTGACGCCCACATTACCCACAATTCAAATTTGTCTCTGAGTGACATCACTGTAGGCAAGTTATCAGATTACATGCAGCTTCCTCTGGAGCCAAAAAAAGCTTTATGCTACTTTTTTCATATATGCAGTAGTACTTCCCCAAGACCTGTAAACACACACTCATGTCTAAAACAGGTGGAGTCGACCTTTAAATGCGTCTGGATTGAATGAAAGGGGTTATTTTTATATCTCTTCATTGTTGTGTAATCCAGTTCTTCCCTTTTATTATGTAACATTAGTAGAAGTAAGTGATGTCATTTCAGTTTTCTCTTGAAATGTAGAAGTGAAAATTGAATTATTTTATCACGACTCTTATCACTTTATCACCGGATGTTAGTCCTCAAACAGTTTACTTCTAGCTGCTGCTTTAAGGGTCTATGTCTATGACAGTTATGTTAAAATACTTGTGTTTTGTTTTTTTCTGTGTTTGCCTGATATGACTCACCGACTCCACTGCTGAGTGCAGGGCTTTTTAAAAGCAGGCACTCCACAGGCTACCTCAACTAATACTTGGACCGGCGTGCCCCAGCTGCTTTCCTTTTTTTTTTTTTTTTTTGCTTCTCCGGGGTTCCCTGCCGCTGTGTTACGACACAGCACAGTAATGGATAGTAAGACACAGACGGAAAAAGAAATCTTACCAAGAGGGATTGCCATTGTTTTGGAGAGTTTCTGTATGACACAAAGTTCTGGACCAGTGCAGCTGTGAAATCCCTCTGAATGCGAGACAGCTGCCTCTGGCTGGAGCTCCCCTGGCTCTTGTGCTCGGACAGGGAGGGTTGTTGCAGAGGCTAGGAAAGCTTCCCCGGCCAAGTCAAGCCTGCTTAGGCTTTCTCTCCAGCTCTCTCCCCCTCCTCCTCCTCCTCCTTTCCACCCCCGCACACAATTATCTCCAGAGGGGAGAACAAGAGTCGGGGTATCCCTGAGAGTTGCAACAGAACGCAAACAAACACAAAGGCCAAGAAAGCAGTAGTCATCACGTTTTTGTAGGAGACGTGGAGAGAGCCGATCATAAAAATAAAGTTTAGAGAAAAAAAAAAGAAGAAAAGTTGGCGAGATGTGTGGAATCCCCCTTCCTCCTGCTGACTCATTTCAGCCATGTGTTTGTAATTTGACAGAGGGTTTCCCACCTACAGTAACATTCAAACAACTCACTGCAGCACATGTCGGATCATGTGTTAGGGCATGTGGAGTTTACATTAACAAGCCCAGTTGGTTTTCTACTTTTCCATCTAACTGGCAGCTCGGATGTAATCTGATGATGTGTGATGTAACATGACATAAATCATAACGTTGTAGACGTGGAACGGTGCAAATGCTCAGTTCTCATCACGTCTCTGCTAATGTTGTGTTTCTGTCGGCGTTCAAGCAGACAGGTGTCTTTCGCAGCCTCGTCTCTCTCATTTACGGAGTATTTCGGGGTAAAAGCCTACACATGATCATCTCTACCTGGAGGTGTCCCTGGGGGTGGAGGAGGAAGTGGTTTTAAAAGTGATACTATCTGCTTAAGTAGGTTTTCTCTGTGCACATGTATTTTAAATCAAACAGAAGTCGTGTTGCCAGAGAGACACCATGGTGGCTACAAATCTACAGTATATAACCGTGTTGCAGGTAGTGAAATGAAACGCTTTGAAAACACAAAGAACTCAGAATAAAGTGATTTCCAGGGTTCAGCTTTTCCTAATTTAAAGCCTAAAGGCTTTGCAGAATTATCCCACAGTCTGCTACATCTTGAACCAATCAGCTGTACTTTCTTTACTACGCAGTTAATTACCAAATTGTTTAAGATTAAGTTTTCACTTTCGCTCTTTGCTTCTTTCTAGATGGGCAGCAAATCTGGGAAATGGAAGCAACGGTGGACAAGGATAAGAGCCAACCGGTACGTATTAGACACATGTTCCTAAATGCTTGTTTTAATCCTCGTAAATCGCACCGCAAATGTCGTCCGTCGTGATGCAGCAGCTCAGTTCAAAGAAAAACTCCCTCCCGTCTTGTAGAGCATGCTGTTCGTGGAGGTGCCGTCCTACAGAGAAACATCCGTGTGCCATCCTGTCAAAGTCAACTTCTACGTCATCAACGGCAAGCGGAAGCGCAGCCAGCCTCAACATTTCACCTTCACACCGCTGGCAGGTAAGAATGCTGCTTGGCCTCTTTGAGGTACGTCATACTATTGTATTTGTCTGCAAAGTGATCAGACGACAATAACTGTCGTCTGATCACTTTACAGACAAATACAATAGTGTGACATCCAGGGCTCCAGGAAGTTTTTCTTCACTTAAATCACACGCAACATGAAACTGCTCTAATATCAACTGTGTACAAAATAAACCTCTAAATCTCAGGCGCACTGGCTCGACCGCTGAACATGTTAAGTCACATTTGTTGGATGCATTTGCAACCAAAATAGACACACTGTGGAGCCCTGTGACTGGGGTGGAAAATCTTAGTAGAAAATTATTCTTAAAGGGACAGCTCACCTTAAAAACAAATACAAAAAAAAAAAACTCAACAGCAATGGCTCTTTCCAGAAATCATCATCAGGTTACACAAGATAATCCACAGACCTTGTTGTGACCAGCTCGATGCTTGTGACTGCGCAGGATTTAAACATAAACACTGTTGAGTTTTTCAGATGTTTTTTTTTTTGTGCTTTTGAGCACCAGGAGCTGAGTGCAGTCTAGTCCTATTATATTGGAGAGAAGGCAGACATCTCCAAAACTCGGCAACTCACACCAAAAAACTCTAGATGGATAAATAGCACTACAAGTAAGAGGAAAAACATGATTTGCGGTTTGGGGGCAAACTTTCCCTTCAAAGTACGTACTACTGCCTGCCAGTACCTCTCAGATATTCACCATCTCTTTGACTTCCTCTTCTCACAGCTCCATCCATTAAGACAGAGCCTATAGATGAGTATGAAGCAGACCACATGGGGTTTGCCATGCCCCAGATCTTGGGCTTGTCCCCTCATTCCTACTACCATAACCAACGCGGCATCCTCCATCCAGACAACGGCCTGGTCTCCGGCATGGCCTCCTGCCAGCGTCTCAGCTCCAGCCTCCCAAACCAAGACGCGCGTTTCCAGCAGCAGAGCCCGGCCATCGTGTACTCCCGCGGGGGCAAGAATCTGAGCGGCAGCCCTGGCCTTTATCAGCAGACTGGAGGGATGATGCCCGACCCCCACCGGTCAGTCCTGGTCCACACCGGCTCCCCGGCTCAGTCTCTAGGTCCCATCGGTGCAGGCCAGCACCCTTCCATCATCCAGTTCTCCCCCACCAACCACCTGCTTCGAGCGGGAGACCCTCAAGCCCTCACCGCCCCTCCGCAGCCTGACAACCAGCAGATCATCTACTGCGATGGCTACTCTCCACAGGCAGCCGCCGCCTCCCACTCGCCCACCCCCCCACAGGCTCAGGCAGCAGTGACACACCCTCAGCACTATCCCACCGTGATCCAGCAGCAGCCGTATGCGCAGAAGGGGCAGCAGAAAGGCCGGGCTCCGCCTGGCACAGGGCAGATGGAGGCTCCAGGAGATGGACAGAGGAGGGTGACGGTCAAGGAGGAGAACTTGGACCAGGCCTACCTAGATGATGGTGAGTGTAAGTTAATGCTTTTATACTCTGAGTGAGTGGGATCGTTTGTTGTGTCATTCAAAGTGTTTGTTTTTATTAGACCTGCAAATATAAGTAACTATTTTTATTTTCAAGAAAAAATGTCAAACAATTTCTGGTTGCAGCTTCTTAAATGAGAGGATTTAATGTGTTATTTGCCATTTATGCCGATAAATAAAGAGTTTTTTGAGTTTAGGTTGGAAAAAATAAGCAATTTGAAGCATTGTGATGAACATTTTTCACATGTTATAGATTAAACAGATAGTCAGTGAATTGTGAAAATAATTGGCAGACTTCACTTATGAAAACATTCGTTGGCTGCAGACGTTGATTTTTATCACGTCTGCTGAGGTGAAAGAAAGCAGGAAGAGAAGTGACGAATATGTGAAAATCCCTTTCTTGAAAGAGATGGACGATAAGAAACACCAACACAGATATGAATTTTCCTCAGAACAATTCATGGATATTTACTGTATCTGCTCCATCTCCTTTGCACACACCCCAGTTTGATGTATGTGCTATAGTATCCCCCTGAACAAAGCCAGCAAGAGCAAGCTCACGCTGTTAAAACAATCGTCGCCAGGAGGTGTAGTTATGTTCCACTCAAGGTGGAAATAACAGGGATTATGAGTCATATGTTTATACTTATGCTTGTCAACCCCATTACCCTCCGACAGAATTAATGTCAGGCCACATCCAGCGGCAGGCACGAGGGTGAACCGCGTCCTCAATTCGGAGTTAAAGGTTATTCAAACTATATTATGTCTTACAGTGTTCGTCCAGTGTTTTTCTGTTCTTGAGTCGGTGTCAGTCAGGTGAGGTTTAAAGGCGTTTTGAGGCTGTCATCAACACATTCTGCCGGTCGCAGGGGTACGTCTGGCACCGCCGCACGTCAGGAAATGAGCTTTTTTTCTCTCTCTCTCTCTCTCTCGCATTAAAGGCAGCGAGGGAGGGCGAAAAAAGTGTCACTCTCCTGACCGCCTGGACATGTTGACACTGTTATGAAGTGAAAAACAACTTCCATGGCAACCATTGTCAAACAGTGGAACGGGCTGCCTGGGAGAGCTGGGGAAAGCCTCTTTGTTTGTTATAGTTGGCCGGGGCTTCTCCTTGGCCTTGCGCCCCCCGATTCTGTGGGGGAACCCACCAGAGGATTAGTTTTTTTTCCGTCCGCGGGATTCTGCCAATCTGGCACAAGAAATTCTTATTTGCAGCTGCTCCTCTCCAGAAATCCAGCCTGATCCCTGTAAGATAGCAGGAGGGCGGAGGGTGGTTCGCAGGAAAAGGGAAGGGGTTGTGTGTGTGTGTGTGTGTGTTTTTCAATGGAAAAAATGAAACGAAGAAAAAAGGGCCAGCAATGGAATTTGTGTTTTTTGGATGGAGCTTGCAGGGTTTCCCTCCGCAGTAAACAGCAACAGGGCTGTGAGCCGGTGAATTAACAAGGAGTCGGAGGAGCAGTCAAACTGAGCCTCCTGTTTGATCCTCCCTTCTACATAAAGGGATGATGGCCAGTCAGCTTCCAAAGGTGTGCCTCTGCATCTTTGTTTAATTTGAGTTAATATGCAAATGGCTTCAATTAACTTCATCCTGGAAATCTCGTAAAAACTAATCGCAGAATTAGCGACTACCTCTTTTTAATTGCCGTCTTTTGTCCCGAGAACTGCTTTTTTATTTTAAAACCACAATTTAATAAAGATTTAACCTTATTTATCGTGCATTTGGTCCGTGTGCCCCTTGCTTATCACTCCCACAGGTGATAATCACACCTACTCACATCATTTAAAGAGGAAAAAATGGGGGACTTCCCGATATTCAAAATATTTTTCTGCACAAAGGGTGAGAAGATAAGCGTGGTCAAAAAAAGTCCCCCTGTGTTTGTCTGCAAAGGTGTCGAAGTTTAGGCCTGACCACAAAACAATCATTTAAGTTGGGACTATCAAGCACATTTTCACCGAAGTGTGATTGTCAACATTACTCATCGAGATCTGTCTCAGCCTGTAGTCATTTTTGGAGAAAGGGTGAAGCCACATCCTGGTATCGTCACAGTCTTGTGGTCGATAACTGCCACATCTCCGAGGTGCCTGAACTGTGTCAACTTTATGAAGAGTGTTGAAATGAATGTCAGGTATTTTCATTTTGTACCAAAACTCTGGCTCATAATCCCTCCTACGCAGGGGGCTTGTATCTCCAAGTTCTCACGCCTGCGGTAGGTGCTCAGACAATGTCTGCTGATTGATATTTGTAATTATTTACCTAAGTGAAAAAGGATAACCTGTTGTGTCAGGAATAATTGGCATAGCTGACTGCATGCCACATGGTTTGTGAAAACAGTAGAGGAGCTGATGGCGTAGCCTACAAAGGCCGAGAGTGACAGATTTAGTGGGTGTGGAATAAAGCCCAGAGGCAGTGGAGCAGGTGAAATTGTTCCAGCAGGTAGAGATCAGGGCAGGAGAGATAAAGCACACAGCAACAGCCTGCTGGACACGCATTAGTCTCAGCTCACTTGCATCCATTTGAAGGGCTTGATCAAATACACAACTCAGCTGTATCCAGACGCTGATACAAGTGTAGTGATGAGCACATTTGGCAGCCTGTCAAAGCAGAAATTGGACGTGCCAACCATTTATCCATCACTTCAACGAAACTGCAAAAAAACCTAAAGTACCCCTGGTTTGGAATTATTGTCTTAACACATGTTCATGACATTAATCAGACACTGTTATTGTTCCTTCACACCATAATGTGAAAACATCTCCTCCAAATGCAACTACACTGCACAACAACAGGCTCAAAGTGCACAGTCCTTGTTTTATACAACGAGAGTCTGCAGCCGTACCGGCGTCTCTTTCAGGCTGCACTCTGGCACAGCGGTGCTTTGAAGTAGATGCTAACAATGCTTATGCTAAGACGGCACAGTGTTCACGCTGTTTACCACCTTAATTTAGTGTGTTAACATTAGCTAATTAGCGCCAGACAGACATTACAGCCAGGGCTTGAGAATGCCATTAGTTAAAGCTGCTGTAAGTGTTTGGGCAGCAACCCATGTCTCTCCTCTGCCTGCTCATGCAGTAAAATAGAAACTACATTTTACCCAATCAGGATAGAGAACTCCATCAATTCATGGCTATCAGTTGTTGAGATATTTCAGTCTGAACTGAAGTGATGGACCAACCAAAACACTACTGCTAGCATGGCTAAAAAAATGTAATCGTATGAGACTTCAGCAGTCTGAATTAATCAAATCAAGTGTTTATCTGCAAAAATGACTCACCTTGTGAAACTTCCCCATGTGAAATTCCCTCTATGTGTTTCCAGTGACAGTGTTTCTGGCCTGTGGTGGAGGGGCAGTAGCACAAATAGTGACTTTGTACTAAGAAGTCCAACTTGAAGCTTCAGTGTAGCTTCAGTTGGACAGTTTAAGCGCAGAGACACAATGATTGGATTGATCCCTTATTTCTTCCACTGGAATCATTCCAGAAAGGGATCTCCTGAATGCCAGTACAGAGAGAAGGAACAATAACAGTAATAATTCACTATACATGTCGGGTTGTGTGACGACTGTTTGAACTCACACCGGCTCTGTGGTTAAACTGGTGGTTAGCCGTCAGTCCACTTACTGTACTTTCTCTTTTCTCCCTGGGTTTTCATCTTTGTGTTGTCATTACAATCCCTCATCAGCTTCTCTAAGAGTCTCTCCAGTCACGTGCGAGCCAGTGACCACACTGTACACCCTTCTGCAACACAAACACATACTCTGTATTAACATGCAAATACTTGCAGACACACAAACACACACATTCCAGCTCTCAGCAGGCAGCGTGCAGCGACTGAGTCAGCTACTGTACAGGGTGTCTCTCTCTCTACACCCATCGTCGGTAAACAGTGCAGCTCATTGGTGCAGAACTCAGGAGCCAGACACTCACCTATTGAACAGACTGGCCCGAGTGTTCCCCGGGCCAGCCTCAAATAGCAGGTCCATGCCAACCCTTCATTGGACTCAGTAAAGCCCCACTGTATGTTGCCCCACTGCGGCGCTCCTGCTGCTTCTCTAAGCTTGTTTTATGCTCAGGAAAAAAAAATCCTGTGGCGCTGCTGGGGAGATGAAAGTTTCTTTAAGGCATTAGGTGTCAGAGGGAATTCCACTACAGACTAAAATAAACAGGGATGCTGACGTTGTGACGACAGCAGAGCACCCAGTTTGGCTGCTCCTGCAGTTTTTGCAGCTCTCAGATGCTGCCCCGGCTATAAAATGTGCTCAGTGTTGAGCGGTTGTTTCTCTTTACACATCTGCAAGCGATCAGAAGAAGAAACGCAGCCAGAGAGGCCAAACGAGAGACAAAGATCGGTTTGTTGGATGGTAGATTCTCTTTTTGTGCTGCTTCATCATTTCAGATGATCGCTTTGCTGTTATTCACACCTCCTGACTGCTAATCTTCAATAATAATAGCGTATGCCATCACCTTGTGTCAGCTACCTTTTTATATAGTGCTGTGGCGAGCTGTTCTGGCCGTCACACTGTCATCTGCTTAGAGGTGCTGTTGTGTGGGTGAGATGGTTTCCAGTTTCGTTCTATGTGCTATAATAGATGCACCCTTTGTCTCGCCACTATGTAAATCAAGGCTCTAAATAGAGCCAACACAAGCCAACTCAATAAAGTTCCTCTATCTCTATAATAAGGCTGTGCAAAGTAGCAGCAAGCATTATGTGCAGCTGGTGTTTTTTCAGTTGTGAGCCATCGTAGTATCTTTACATATTCTTTTTTAATCTTTAATTCATTCTGTTGGGTTAAGGGAATAGTTTTAGATGCTATTTACCTCATTGTCACATATAAAAGAAGATTATAAGATCTGTTGGCTACCACTCTCAAAGTTAAGCCTATTAGCTTAGCTAGGTTTAGCATTAAAGCGGGAACCGGGGGGAAACGGCTACATGTAGCCTGGCTCGGTCCAGAGGTTCACCGACTCTTCAAAGAGTCGAGCTAGCTGTTTCCCCTGTTAACTTTAAGGTAATAGTTTTACTTATTAACCTTCTTGCCAGGAGTTAAAGCAGATGAGAAGATCTATAGCACTCTCACGCTCGTCCGTTGAATATGAGGCTACAGCCAGCAGCCAATTAGCTTCTTCTTGTTTGGCATAAAGACTGGAAATGAGGGGAAATAGCTGACTTCAGAGGTTAGATAATTAGCCCACCAGCAATTTTAAAGCTCCCTAATTGACAAATCATTGTTCTTGTTTGTTTCTTGATCAATAAGAAAGTGGATGTTTTTAACCTTTGCACTCAGCCAAGCTAGCTGTTTCCCCTGTTAAGTTAAAGGGGATAGTTTTACTTATCAGCCTTCTAATACGAGTTAAAGTAGATGAGAAGATCGATACCACTCTTACATTTTGTCTCTTGCACATGATGCTGCAGCCATCCGCTGATTAGCTTAGCATAAAGACCAGAAGCAGGGGAAATGGCTAGCCTGGCAGTCCATAGGTTAAAAAAAAAAAAATCCTTTAAGCACTTCTGAAGCCTCCAAATTATCACATTATGTCTTGTTTGTTGAAAAATGATGCTGAATGAACCATCACTGCTGATTCTCAGATTGTAACATGTATATTTTTTTTAACTTCAGTTGAAAACCCAATCTCAGTGTGCAGCCCATCACCATGGTTACAAAATCACAGACATGATATGCTCGGTAATGGCCTGGTTACAGGCAAAGAGCTTTTTTGGCCCACTTTGAAATACTTACATTACTCATCGGCCCTAATGAGTTCCCCGAGGCACGGTGGAAGCAGTGGCACCAGCCTATAAAGTCTCCAAGTGCCAGTGTACACAGACAGACACGCAGTAGGCTTCCAGGCCCCGAGCTCCCAGATAAACATCAGAGCTCAACACAGACGGTGTGGCATATCTAGAGAGGTGACATGTTACACATTCTCGCCATTCCTTCCTGCTTACTGCAGAACTACCTGTTGATAGTGTGACTTTTGACAGTGTTTAAACAAAAGGTTAACAGCCTGACACAGTCGCAGATACTCTCACTTCCTCGCGCTGCTTGGATGTCAGCGGTTATCTTATCAGGACATACGCAACAAAGCTTCAAATACTCGCATGTGGGCAGACGCACAGAACATTAATTAACCAATCCAGATATTCAATATTTTAATTTTATTTTCAATGCATGACACAGGTGTTATTCCCCCTCGCACATAGTGATTCTATTTTTAGAAGCATGACACTGAAAGTTTCCATTTCAACCCCCTTCCTCTCCTGTTGATGTGTATACACACACTTGTAATCATCCCAGCAACAGGAAGTACTCGCTCAGAGGCTCTTGTGTAGCTCTACCTCTAGTGGTTACCTGACATTAATGCAGCCTTTATCTGGCTTCAGAAACGTGAGTCGGACCATAACTCCTCTCTGTTCGCAGTAATTCAGGAATATAATCATATAATCATATAATCATATAATCAGCAATCTCAAACGTTCTGTTTTTTTGCACCCTTTTTAAATTTTATTGTGAAAAACTTATTGATCACTGTCTAAAATCTCTCTCTTTGTTTGCCTTACAGTGAATGAGATCATAAGAAAGGATCTGACGGGCGTTCAGGCCAGAGGGCAGACATAGAGGAGGGGACCCGAGCAGGAAATGACAACAGCTACCCCCCCAACCCCCGAGACACACAGACAGACAAACACGAACACACGCAGTCTTCAGCCTTCCAAAGAGGTGACGCACATCCACCAACAATCGGACCGTCTCTTCCTCATTTTTTTCCCCTCCATACAGATACAGAAATATCAGCTCCCAGCTGCTGTGTTTGCTTTGGATGCTTTCCTGCAATAAACACAATTCATTTGAGCCTTAACGTCGACACCCAGCAGGTTTCCAACAACACGATGAGAAACTACAGGGGAATGTGCCTTATTGTTTTGATTTTCCTTTCTAGTCGAAGTTCGGATACAAGTTTGTCTCATGAAAAGAAATGATAAAAACAGGGATAAATGTGTCGCTAGTATGGGATTCACCGTACTGCCTAGGCAATAAACTCACACCTGTTTGCCTCCCACACAGGTGAATGATGGTTATGTAGCATACAACCGTTTTCCAATGTGTGAAATTTCTAATTGAAGAGAATTGTTATGAATTCAGCCCAAATTCTGATATATCAAATATTCCTCTCGGCCAAACAGCTTGCCATATCTCTGTTTAACTCTTCTTGCACAAAGTGTGTGTTATGTCTGTGTGTTTTGTTCATATGCAGTTTTACAATGAAAAGATCGTCCTAAGCTTTACATGCTGATCATCTCATTTTTAAGCGCAGTTTTCTAATCTAAAGCGACTGCCTTAATCACATACAAATGAACTATTGTGACGCCTCCTAATATGCACTGTTTTCAATAACAGGGGGTCAATGTTATTACTTTTTTTATATAATATTTGAGTCATGTGAATAATGTACCATTTTATATTCATAAATAAAATATATATTGCCTTATATTCAGGTGATGATGATGCCAAAGTGGCTTCGCAGGGGCCTGTGATGCTACAGCGATAGCATGGGTCTGCATTTTTAAATGATTTCTGATGATGCTCTATTTGATTTTTCTTGTCAGTCTTGCATTTTAAAATTATTTAAAAATGTATCTGAAGTTTGGCTCGTGCAAGCAGAAGTAAGAGATTTTGTACACTCAAATTTTAAAGGATGTCTTTTTGCTTTGTTCAATCATTTATTGGTCTGTTTTATATGTATTGCTCTTAAAGCTGATTATTAAATCTGTGGCTGCGTCCACGGTCTAAAAACAAAATATTCCAAAGCTTATGTTGTGTGTGTTGTTTTGTGTATAGTTTTTTTTTTTGTCCGTCCATAACGACAATCAGTATACTCAGAGCTAAATGCCTGCCTATGCAGAAGCTTCATGCTTGCTGATGTAAAGAGCACACGTTTTATTTCCTATAACTCATTATGCTTTATACGCACTGTAAGCACAATAGGGAAAATACAGTGTGCATAACTTATGTGCTGATACAGTTTGCTTCATTGAAAAGAAAGTAGTTTAAGAAAGTATTTTTGTAATATTGTTATATTTCACTGCCTGAATTGGATTATATAAAAAGTGCCAAGTGCCATTTGTTTGTTTGTTAAGAGAAAAATGTTGCAAATGAAGCAAACAGTGGACGTTAAACATACGACTGAGTCTCAACAGCGGTTTTATTTGATCCAAAGTGGGATTTTATTTTGTAATATCAGTCAAGCCAATACTAATCTCTTAATGATATTTCTCATTGAGCCAGTACAGCACAAGTGCATTTGACATTTCTTGAATGTAATCTATATGAAATAGTTTTTTCCCCTTTTCTGTAAATACATGCAAAGTGTGATTGTCCATGTGTTACAATTTAAGTTTGAGTAGACTAATATAGAAAGAGTTTGTTGTTTATGTGTGTTTTACTTGTCTCTAGTGCTTATAATATACACAATGTTATAGCTATCATCACATATTTTATGTTTTATTACAATGGAGAACTGAAGGGAATTATAATACATTACCTAAAACTTTTAAGTCCCCCCCCCATAGGTTATATTTTTTTGTCTATGCATTTGTTATTATTATTTTACAATCTTTAAATAAATCTTTGGTCATGAAAAGGTTATTAATACTGTCTTATTTTATTTTTCAGTGTTGATAGTTTTCATGTATTTGTCTCATCTTGCGTCTACTACAATTTGTGCCTCCTTTAAAAAAAAGTTTGTTTCATGCTATTTTTGTATCCTTAAAAGTAGCAATAAATAATAACCATATACATCACGGTTGTCCTTGTTTTATTGCACAAGTCCTCTGCAGTGACTCTCATGAATGAATATGTAAAATGACCTTAAAGGGTAAGTTCACCCAAAATTGAAAATTAAGTCATTACCTGCTCAACCACCATGCTGTTAGAAATTGAGGTGAATTTTTGTCTATAAATCAATTCTGGAGCTTCGAAACAAAACAGTGTTGCATTATTCTACTAAACAACTGAGGTAGATGGGTAACAACAAACAACCGAACAAAAAACTGTAATCAAGGTCTCCGGAATTGATCCCAAATTGATATGAAGATATGTTATTTACACTCCACATCTCCACTGTAACTGCTAAGCTGAAAGCACCCTGTCTGACCAGGGTTCCTGAGCTCAGCCGCGTGTCGAGGGTGTTATTTCGAATCAATCTGGGATCTATGGGCTTCCAAAAACTTGGCTTACACCGGATGAAACGTATGGAGCCATTTCATGTTTTTTGTCTGGGTGTTTTTCACCTTTTGTTGGTGCAATATGTAAGAATTTTAGTTTAAAACATTAGAAATTAACCATAATCATCAACAGACTGTTCGCATGCTAACCAGCTAGCTCAGTGATCAAAAGGTGCCGTGCTAGCAATGTAAAAGCCAACTCTCTGGCTAACTGCACGGCTAACTAAGCTAACAAGCTATCAGTAGCTACAGTTATAAACAGAATACAGTTAGCAGCAGTTAGCCACTCTGCTCTGGTGATATGCTGCCCCCATTTGTTTGGAGTGAGAGTTCAGCAGGTCGCCAATTCTTACATAATGCACCTTTAATAAAAGTCCCCATCTACTTCAGTTGTTTAGGAGAGCACTGCAATGCTGTTTTGCTGTGAAGCTTCAGAAATGTTTTGTGGACTACAAAACTTCTCCCAACTTTCCATCGGCGTGGGGACGACTCTGAAATGTCAGTTTTGGGTGAACCTATCCTTTAAACGAGCTTCCCAGATAGATGAGACAGCTCATAGGTGTCTCATCTCTGCCTACGCTGCCATTTATGAGAGGAAAATTGAAAATAAGTAAATCCAGCAGACAGTGAGTCATCGAGTGACCCCCCTCCTGTCCTGAGGCAGGAGCAGACGGGCTCATGGGAGACCCAAAATATTTGTTTATAATTTACCCAACATTAAAATACCCGGAGCTTAAAGTAAAAATGATGTGCTGTTTACACAGGCGCACGTGTCCGAGTACAGTACACACACAGTTTCATACGCCGTTCCTCCCTTCAAATAGCAAACAACAACAAGAAAGGGACTCACATGCCCGGAGGCTGTAGTTGCCATGGAGACAGCTTGTTTGGTGCTTGGTCCCCGTGTCAGGAGGAGGGCTCTGTGAATGAACCTTGTGTTCAGGAAGTCTCTGGTTATGACATCACCACGGGAGAAAAAGCAGCACGTGGGCCTCTCTTCATGAGCCGTCTCATACAGCCCACTCATGCAGATATGCCACGATGACTCATGCGCCCTTTAGCAGCTCGATGGTGTAATGAGTTCGGACTGCATACAGATTTACTGTGTGAAATCAAACAAGAATGAGCTACATGATGAGCTTGGCATTTCATTCAGATCACTTTTGTGTCATTTAAAAAAAAAAAAGAGGACTGAGCTCATCCTGACACGGAGGGCATCGAGCTTTAACCGGCCACAACATCAGCATCGCTTCAACCAAATCAAATCCCACACTTGAATTGATGAACTGGCTGTTTTTACTTGTTGCACCAGTCTGTCCAGTTATTCACCCTCGCAGGTGTCAGGATAATGTGTGAAAAGGCCAGTAAAACAAAAATATTAAAGAAGGGGTCAGCTGCAGAGCAACAGTATAATGGGCTGTTTGTGTGGAATAAAGATGACTCTGTCTGTTTGCAGACACTTCTGCAAACGCCACATCACTTTTTCTGAGACATGAGTCAGTTTCCTGGGCTTCAGGTGTGTCAATGCCCTGCTGAATTCTTAAGTAGTCTACCCAGCTCATTAGGCGGAGGACAGACGGAGGACATTTGCATGAACACATACAAACAAATGCAACAGTTAAATAAATCTTCAGGGATGAATGATGTTATAGTTCACATCTGCATGCAGTTTCCTCGTCATTTACTGGAGCTGAAAACTTCAAAGTGTCAACATAATCTCAGTTTGACCCCTGAGAATCACAGCTGTCTAAATCAATTTAGAAAGAAAAGTGCAGGACACAGTTTTACGATAACCTGTACATGAGAAAAGCCAGATACTGAAACACTGCAAGTGCAATCATGCTCATGTTCATACCCTGTATTATAGTGACAACTAGTGTAGCGAGAGAAAACTAAAAAGTCAGGGGTGAGCGCTGCTGACCGCCTGCAGAGGGAGACAACCACTCGTGAATGTAAGTCAGCAAGAGGAGCTGTTGGACCGCACTCCACTGGAATCAAGAGACAATCACTGAGGTGCATTACTGAGCAGGAGTGCTCCCTCTGTGGAGTAATGGGAATACTTCAGCACTGTGTATTTTCACCACTGAACTGGCAAATTCAATCACTTCTGAATTGCAAATTGAATCCGCTGAAGCACATATCAGCAGCTTACAATGGCTTCTTTGTTAAAACAGCTGTTTGCTTTATTGAGCTTTTCTAAAGACATTTCAGCACCTGCAGTGTATTTCACATTGGAGTGAAATTCTGGGTTTTCTTTAAAACTGGTCTGTTAAAGGCAGAGCCATTGAGTGCGACATGTGAGGAAATATAAAACAAAGCAAGCCTGAATTTTACTGCCTTTAGCAGAGGCGCAGTTTCTTTTGGATTAGGGAAGAAGCATGGAAATTATATAAAGGAGCAGACAAAAGAGCAAAAACAGCTTTGTGAAACATTGTGGAGCCTCTTTATCTGCAGCTGCTGGTGTGCAGTCATTTGTGCTTTGAAAGTAAAATATGCATTTGTGGAGGCTAATGTTAAGCGAGAGTTACTGTATAGAAATAACAATGAATCTCATAATTAGAATCATGACTTTAACCTTAAAGCACCAGCCAGAGTGTCTTATGGACTGGAATAGAGGTGTTGACAGAGGGTCTCGTATGCTGTACGGATTGTAAAGCCCTTCGAGGCTAATCTGTTTGAGCTATTGTGAGGCAGCAAGTAAGTCGGGCACAAGAAAACACAGTGCATTCGATTTTATTCACCCAAATTTCAATGTCAGGGGAGCAAACCACTTTAATTGAACACATTTTACAGCCAGCACAACAAAGTAATGCATCTCTGAGGTCCAAATCAGAAATGGAGTTACAGTGCACAGTAGAGAAAAAGCAGAAACATTGTGTTCATATTGAATTATACACACTGAGCTTCCCTTTTATCCCTATAAGTACGTTCTGACCAATTATAATACATTTGTAACGTCATGCTGGAGCAGAGGAGATGGACCCAAATGACAGGAGATGGCAGGCAGGAAGTGCAACGGATTAAGTTTTATTCAGGAAAAAGGCAACACAAGGAACAGGCAAACACAGTGGAACATCAGGATCAGGGAAACTCAACAGATGACTCGACAAAGACTGAACTAAAGACTGTACTTAAGCACAAACTAAACTAAAGGGGATGAGGTGCAGGTGGAGCGAGGCAGAGAAACACAGGTGAGGCTAATGAGTGGAAAAACACTAGGAACAGGGCCAGAAGATGCAGAAAAAGGAAGATGCAGTGCAGGTGTGGAGGGATTGAGACCCGTACCTTTAGCATAAACAGAGTAAAATTCCTTCACAGACGATACTGTGATAACACTGTCTAATAATAATTGACTCGACTTGACAATCAGCTAAACAAATCGGCTCACAACATGTCACAATAGCAGCCAAGTATTCAATTGTCAAATGATAAAAAAATGTCCTCACGCAGAGCGCACTTCATTTCAAAACAAAAGCAGCTAAAGTGCAGAGAGCCATACAAGCCGTCCAACTGTTGTAGTGGTTCCTCATTATCTATTATAATCAGTCGGTGAAAAGCCACTCCTGGTCCAAGGTGAACAATGACATCAGCTCTGAAGTGGCCCTGATGCTCATTAAGTCAGAGGAAACAACAGGCTGCGGTGGTAAATACAGCTGCCGCCCACCAGCAGCAACACGAGCAACACACCGCTCCATACTTCATTTCTTTAGTTCCCTCCAACGGCGCTGGTGTCAGAGTTTACATAATGCTTCCATCACACTGCGGTCTACTCCTGACAGGGGAGTAATTGGGAGATATTCATAGAAAATCTTCATTTTAAAGAAAACAAATGATCTCATTGATTCGTAGAGTATAGGTGAATATTGGAATCTGTAAAGCTGCTGCATCAGCGTTTTTTTTTTCCGCAGCTATAGTATTGCAGAGTGATGTTTTATTATAGTAATAATAACACGCTCACATTAAACCTCACAGATATCATAAATCTACTTCCCCTGGATTATTCCACAGGAGTTATTTAGTTTTTCTTTTCCCTTCTCTGTGCAGAGTTCCCCTAAACATGTCTCACATATCTACTTCATTTTGTACTGTAATTTCCTGTGTTTCCCAGAATTACTTACAGCAACTGCCAGTGGGTGTGAACTTGTTGCCTTTAATCAAAGGTGGGTGTATGTGCGTGGGTGCAGGCAAGGTAGTCGAGCTGAACAATGTGCCGTATGTATTGTGATGGCCTCACCCTTCACACAAAACATACGGTATACTATTGTTGGATTGCATTGTTGATGGGGAAAGTATTATCTATCTATGGTTGTTCAATAATGGATTCCTCTTGTTTGGAGCAAAAGAGTAAATCTAATCAGAAGCTCTTGCTCTTTAAACCAGGCTGACACATCTAAAAAAAACTATTGGATGGACATAAATGATATATAAATCTGCACATTCATGAACTCCAGAGGATGAAGCCTACAGACTTTGGCAACCCTCTGACTTTTCATTAAAATTGACATTTGTGCTATTGTAAGAAATGTCTGGACAACTACATTCCCAGCAGCTTTGTTTCGTTATAGTTGTCTCTCATGATAAAGAGACCTAGATGGATTTAAGATGGATTCAGTGGCATCTAGTGGTTTGTTTGCAGATTGCAACCAACTGAGGACTTGCTGCTACAAACATGAGAAATGTGAAGGTTTGGTTTGTCCTTTTTGGGCTTCTGTAGAAACATGGCGGTGCAACATGGCGGACTCTGTGGAAAAGGACCTGCTCCCTCTGTAAATGTTAAGAGCTCGTTCTAAGGTAACGAAACACAATTGTTAGTTTCAGGTGATTACCAATAAATCTACCAATAGATCGTCCTAAACTCTACACACTGGGCCTTTAAAGTTGAGACTTAAAAATCAACTGCTTCATGCTAACATGCTAAACTACAATGGTGACTGCAGAAAATATTACCTGCTGCACATCAGCATGGTAACATTGCCATTGTATGCATTCAAGCATGCTGACTTGTGTGGGTCTATCACCTACACAGCCATCTTTCCTATCAAAGCATTTTAAATTAAATGAGAAAACTTAAATGTTTTGGTTTTAAATGACACAGAAAACTAAATAATTTACATGTGATGATCTATTCAATATTAAACAGCTATCTGGGTGGCCACTGTATTATGTGTTGTTTGTTTACGACTCAACAGTTTGTTTCTAGACATCACAGAAGCAGCATCATATTAATGGTGTGAAGCTGTGTTTTTTTTCTGTGCTTCTCATGTTACCATCTAATTGCTGCCATACAGAGAGTGTTTTGGGGTATCCAGCATGAAGCGCTGCCTGTAAGTCAAATTACACCAAACTCTGTCATCGTGGCTTCTCATATTTCATAAGCACTCAGCTGCAGGGACGTCTCAGAGGAGAATAAAAGTGGTATCGTTGGTTTCATCTCAGAAATTTTAACCATTTACCAACTACTTTCTCGCTACATGCAGGCAAACAATCTCTCTCTCTTTCTCTCTCTCTGTCACCCTTACCCTAACTTTAACCAAATAAGCTGTTTCACACATGGCGTCACAATTTTTGCCCCCAATTTCACGAGACATCCCTAATTAATTGGTCTTTAGTCTAAAAGTATGTCAGAAACACAAACACGTGAAATAATTCTGCACTGAGGTTACATTCCCAGCCTGAATTATCATCCCAGTCTGGTTGTTTCTTTGTTTTATGTCGTAGTTCATATCTTCACATGTCATGTTTCACTCTCTACTTCCTCCCTTTGTCTGTTTTCTCACCCTTTATGCTCCCCACCTCTTGTGTATTTAAGTCTGTGTTTTCTCCTCACTCTTCGTTGGTTCGTCTGCTTTTTACATCTTTCCCCCAGTCGTTTGTTCTACTCATGTCTACCTGTGTTGCTTCCTGCGTTCCTCATGTTTCCCAGGTTTGTTTATTTTTACACCCTGTTGATTTCTGTTTTGTTGCCTGAGTTGTGACTTTTCTTTTGAATCTTTTGGATTTTGTATTTTTGGACTCTCAGCTTCACTAAAGCTCGCTTCTGTTTTCAGTTTGCCTGCCTTCGAAGCTGCATCTGCGTCCTTACACGTTTGCTACAGCAACAGTCCCTCTTGGATGATTACCATCACCCATCATCAGGTAAAAAACAGCCGTTCTTTGTGTTTAGTTATGATTAGTAATAAGTTATAAAATGTCAGCATGCTAATACGTTAACAGGATAAACAGTACCCCTTAAATGCCAGCACGTTAGCAGGCCGACATTAGCATTTAGCACGAATGAAAGAGTCTCATTGACCATAAAAATATCCATCTGCCGAGTTGAGAACAGACTCCAAGGGCCTCCTGTTCCTTCGTCTCACTTATACATTGAGTCCAAGACCTCATTAACATCCAGCAGAGACTGTGTCTGATAGCATGGATCTGAGTCCAAATGGTGTGAATAACCTTGTACATGAATAAATAGCACATTTTTAATGACAGTCTGAATCCCAGTTTGGAGGGAAATCAAATGGCTTGTGCTAACTTCCCATGAGAGACCCCGGTTGGCCGGATAACAAACACTGAAGCAAAATGACTGCACATCATGCAGTTTAGGGTTCACACTGAGAATAATTTAATGACTAAGTAATGACATCTGGTCACTGTTGAGTTAAGAGTTTTTATCTCAGGGAGTTCTCTGCAGAACAGCCTTGTTTTTAACTAGGAAATTTTTTTCAGATTTTTGTCATTATGCTGAGTTATTTTGAAAAGCTCAACAGTTACAGAGATGGTGATAAAAATAATATAATACAACTGGCTGAAGGATTTTTGTCGAGAAAGGTTAAATTTAAACACCTTGCTCAACAATAAATGTTTGGGTGTAATTACCGACCAGCCAACATGCAGAAGGAACAGTGTTATACCAGTAATACATTGCTGATGATAACTATTATCATAGAAACCCATCAAAGAAACAAAGGACCCTGTTAAATGGCACACAGCAGAGCAGACAGAAGAAGGCCTGCACAGATTGCACAGTGAGCGGAGCTGTTATTTTGCACAGCTATAATCAAAGCCACACTGATCAACAGACCTGCTGAGTTATAAGCTGACATCTCCTTAACACTGACAGCAGACGTTGACTTCTCGCACTTCAAGTAGACGCACGGACTACAGAGAGCTGGAACAGAAGGACAAAAAGAGAAGGGGCGAGAAAAAAGGACTTTGGCATATTTATGTGTTTCATTCCCGGTGCGATTCAGTTTTTTTTTTTTTTTTAAATCACTACTGTGCCTAATCACCAAAACAAAGAGGCTCCAAATAATGCTGAAAACAAGAGGAGAGCAGGAACCAGCTATACTGCATTAATGAACCCTGACTAATTGGATATTCAGTTAATCAAAGCCCTTTGACGGCAACAAGTCGCATTCAGAGTTCAGCCTAAAGGGAGCGTTTAATCCTCAGCACTGACCTCACTTTAATTAGACATCAGATTTGAGGTGAGTATTTGCAGAAAACGGCAGACAGATTTGGATTTAACATATTATTAAAAATCACTTCACGTCTTAAAGGAATATCATATAAACTGTACATGCATCACATGCCTGTACATATCACATGCACTCTCCAACTCATCCTTCAACTCTGTCACATAGCAACAACATGGTATCCATAGAAACTGAATTAAACTTTACGTGTTATCTTTAGCGACGGGAATTCTTTATATAGAAGTGGATAATTTTGCAAAGCTAATTCCTCGTGTTTGCCTCTGCTGCCTCATCTACTCAGTCATGTTCTTTTTTTAGTTATATTCAAAGTCTAAAGAGGATTTTCAGCTGAGGTCTTTTCCTGACGCACTTGTGGTTTTGTGACACAGAGAATAAAGTTACTTGTTGGCCTTGGAAACAGCAGTTGACTAAGTATTGTCACCACAAGGTCCAGCAGGTTCGGTCGCTGTCCTGGAGCTTCCTGAGCAGATGTTTGTCAATTAACATGAAATAATTCTGTGCTCAAATTACCAAACAGCTGAGATCTTTAATCTGAGTCTTATTTTGGCCACTTGGGAGCAGCGGAAACCGGTTGTGAAAACAAAACTGATATTGTTATTACCTTTTAAGTTGATCTGGTGAGCATGTTTGCAAACACTTGCTTAATTAGAGGTGTCACAACTTTGAGTTACAACTGCTAATTGTAACTGAAATGAGCTTTCAATTTCAATCTCTGAATTCAAAGGCAGTATTGGCAGTAACAGCAGTAGTGGTACTCATGGCAGTATCAGCAGGGATGGCAGTAACGGCAGTATGGCAGTAGTGACTGATCAATGCTCTACGATGTTCACAAGCTACTCCCTAACTGTCTACCTACTGTACCTACCTACCTTTGAATTTCTACCCCAAAACTACATATTGCCCCTTTAATACTTTTAATACTAATCCTTTTTAACTTCTGGTCTTTGTTGGCTCTAACCTGAGATTTAAAGTTAATATATGAATGAGAAATTCACAAGAATTAAGTAGATTGACGTGAGGTTGCACTCTGTACCTGACACTTGCTGCTTGCAGTCATTGCTTCACACTAACACATAAATCTCCAGAGCCTGAATTAATGAAGTTCCCTTAACCCCGTGGTCTTCAGCGCTGATCCTCAGAAATTGGTATACAGTTTTTTTTTTTTCTATTTAACAGCTCCATAATTATAACTAACCTCCATCCATGGGTGTAAAATGCTCTGTGATTAGATGACGACAATGAAGGTCAGCAGGGCTCTGAATCCTGGAAACCACTGCTCTAATCCAGTCACAAATTGGGATGGCGCTCCGTAGATCATGCAAATGAGGAGTTATATTTGCATAATTAGATCAAAATAAAGTCTCATAATTCAATATTAATCAATCTCATTCTGAAAACACCTCCATTCAGACAGTGTGGAGCTCAGTGTGCTGCTCACGACTGACGCAGACCGAGAATGTCAAGTGCACTTTGGGCTGTGTTTTTTCTCCCTGTGCTGGATCTTCAAAGAAACTTCTAAGGTATCTCTTTTATAAATAGGCCCTCATTGCCTTTCTGGTCACTGACCTGTGCACCAGAGCCACCTTTCACACCATTTTCAAGAGGATGTACAGTACGCGTTTCTCATTTTCACAACTCCCCCAGACATCAGATGAGTCCTGCTGCTCCCCGTGAAGCCAAAGGCCATCAGCTGCTCATCGTTAGGAGGATGAGAGCCTTAAAAGCTCGCTGCACAGTTGGAGTCCACACTTTCTTGTGGAGAGCAGTTTCTTCTGAAGAAATCAATTTTTGTCCTGGGGAACAGTGCATGAAAACAAGCTAAAGGCAGCTCTGGCAAAGAATGACGGATTAAGATCTGAGATTTCACAAGTTATTATTATTTGAGAAAGTAAAAAAGCATGAAAAAGGCTTTAGTTACCACTGTGTGTTTATTCAAGACAAGAAGAAAAGTGGATTTGCTGGAAGATCAGATCAGTGTAGTTGAGCTTATAGAGAACATATAAGCAGAATCTTATATAACTGTGAAACAGTTATACACCATTAATGTTAGACAGTCATTCAGGCTGAGAGCAGGAGACTGTGAAGAGAAAAGAAAAAAATTATAGAGAGGAAAAGCAGTCAATTTTAGAGGTAACCTGAAAACCAGCGACAATCATAGGTAATTGGAAGCTTACACACAAAAACAAAGTTGAGTGAATGTACCTCTGGTGTCAGAAACCATAATTATACTCCGACTGCTCCGAGCAGTCGCTAAACGTTACAGTATAATGCTGTCTGGAAACACTGTCATCCCCTCAATATCACCGCTCATATTTCTTTTCCATTTTTTTTTTTTTCTCGTTGACTGTGTTTCTGTGCGTGATCTATCTGAAATATTTCAAAGAAAATCCTGACATCGGATGAAAGAGAAAAGGAGTGAATGTAGCTTAAACTACAAAGGCATCACTTAAAATAGAGTGATCTGTTGCATCAGATGAACGACTTGAGGAGAAAAATGAATCTGCACAAAACTTGTGCGTAGGCCTACAGTTCTTTGACACCGAAGTTTGAATGTGTGCCATTTTCTAGGGGAGTAAAAACTTTTCCATAAAAAAAGCAGTATCTGCAGACGGCTGTGAGACTGTAGAGGAGGAGGCTTGTGCCGATATTTTTAAGTATAATGTGGAAATGAAGAATGAAGATGGAAAATATTTGTTCTTGTTGTCTTAGAAACTTAAATAAAAATAAAAATAAAAAAACAAAGTTAAATAGAGACACACGTGTTAAAGTGTAACATGTGGTAATGTCCTTTGCTGAAGCAAGCACACTAACAGACATCTTACATGACAAAGCAGAAGATAATGCAGGTGTAATTAATAACAGTGATAATCCCATTAGGTGTGTATGCACGCTGGTGTGCTTCCTCAATGTCATTAGTTCCACCTGGACTTTTTTCCCCTGCTGTGACAAGTCAAAACGTCTCCATGAAAACTGTCGGTTGAAATCTATTATTAAAGATTTCCTCATCATAAACTGATCAGATGGATGGGACCTTAAAGAACTAAATCAAGTTTGACTTGCCTGTTAAAGTTTCTAGTTACAATGTTCTGCTGGGATGTGTGAAGAAATGAAATTTATAACATTAATAATGGCCGGTCCCAGAATTTGTTATGGCGCATGCTGACTCACTGGAGAGGCTTCCTGGGACATTTAAAGGGAACATTTTTATAGTTCCTTCTGCTCTTTTCCTGCTCCGATAAGTCAAAATGTCCACCGTGAAAATCTATCGCCGCACAGTTTGGGTGTTTTGCATTTAGAGTGTCCTGAGCCGAGGGACTTGATTGTGTCGAGAAAAGGTTTGCAACAGTTTTTCCAGCTGTTCAACTGAGCTAAAAAAAAAAAAAAATGCAGATTATTATCATTATCTGTGACCGAGCCCTGTAATTCTGAAAGGCAACATTTCCTCATGATACATGTCAGATGAATTATTGAGAAACAGTAGACGCAGATCTGAAATCTCAGTCCGCGTATAAGCCCACTAATGGTATCGTGTGCTTTAACAGCAATTTAAGTGCTAAGATTAGCCTGCTAAGGGACTCGAGAGCGGAGTCGAGCAGGTCAAACTGAACATACAGTCTCTGGAGAGGAAGCGGGGAGGAAAGGAGCCTGTTCGTCCATAGCAACAGCAACAAGTAATAACACAGAGATGAACATAGAAATCATTATTCTGCAGCAGACAGAAACCGTGTGCTAGGCTAAGACCGTGTGCTATTTTTGGTGTCGTGTGAACTCCTGACATGTGCGGCAGATATGTGGATATGATATAACCGTGCCAACTGTGTTTCCTGCATTGTTTTATTTGAGGCGGTGATATAATTGCGGTCTGTCATCAGCAGATGTACCTCTTCAGGATGCTGCATTCAAAGACGTTCTCACGGTGTCATGCCGGCCAAGGGGTTTTACAAGAATTATGAATGCTGAACAATGTATTTAAATTGTGTATTATCCTTCTGGCAGTGAGGAGCAGAAACACACTGAAGGGGATTATACTTTAATTACAGTCTCAGTTCATTAAACTCTGAAGCGCTAATTATTTCCTAACTTGTGCTTTTGTTCTGTCGTCCCTGCTGAATGTTAAGTACTTTTAAGCAGCTTCTGCAGAGGAAACGTTTTTTTTTTTTTCCTTGATTCTGTCAACACACGGCTTTCTGCTGCAAAATATGCAAATATGTTTTTTAAAGAGTAACACAAAAACAATTTGAAAAAGCTGTGTTTCATACCCTGACTTTAGGGAGACTGTGTGTTAATTTTGGTAATGAAAACTATGGCGAGAAATGGTCGTCAGCGACACTTTTTCGATGACTAAGACGAGCAGAAAATAGATCTTAAAAATATGTTTCAAAATAAGTCTGAAACTGGAGCTGTAGGCGTATGAGCCTAATTGAATTAGTTTACAGAGAGAAAACATTTTGATGAAAAGTTGACTACATCAGGAAAAGGACTCCCGCACACTGTCCACTTCGATTTTGCAATTAAGTTTAATGACAACAAGGTTTTCGGTACTTAGACCTTCAAGGACCTTCAGGAGATAACATGATGAAGGTCATAGTACCAGATGTTGTCATTAAACCTAATTGCAAGTGAAGTGGACAGTGTGCGGGAGTCTTTTTCCTGATTTTGTCGGCCTTCGGTCATCTCCTACACACCTGTCGACCTCAAGGTGTGCAAAAGCTGCACTCGATGAAAAGTTGATTATTGACTTGTGAACTTAAACTGGACTAAAACTATGAAGGATAAAAGTGACTAAAGCCAATTACATCTTTTGTCTTTAGTAGTATCTCTATCTTTAATATTCAGAAGAAGAAGAAAAATAAAAATCACAATTTCCTAATTTTAAGACCGGATTCAAGGCGACTGTGTTCAAATGAACTAATCTGAAGTGTTTGTTTAATCTGTGAATTTATAATCCACAGGGAGGACAGCACAACAAGTCCTCCAAATTCGTAGCTGCCTTCTAGAACCACACATATAAGGATTTTCTGATCAGCTGGGTCGTTCATGCTTCACAATCACTGGCTTATTCACAGCTATGTGGCTGTCAGCTGATGATAATCCAGTGATAATCATGCAGGCGTTCAGCACGGCCACTATAACTTCACACAACACGCTGTTTCTCCGCCCCGGTGTCACCTGCAGTAGAATCAAGAGGGAAATCACAAATCAGTTTGCTTATTCGAATCCACCCATTACAATAATCAACACAAAGATCTGATGAGATAAACAGCTGCTCAAATGCATTTCAGTATGTACAGAAGTAAGCGAACACATCATCGCTTATACTGACTAATTCAACACTAAAAAACAAAGCTATGCAAGTACTGCACGTAAGGTTATTAGCTCATCAGTCTATTGTTAAGGATGGAGCTATCAGATTAGGATTGTTTTGTGGCTTTCACAGTCTTAATAGGCTTTCAGTCAGCGATACTGACTATTATTTTTTACTTATTCATTACTACTGTTTTAATTGATGCTCTGCAAATGTCCTCGTTGTGGGACTGATAAAGAATTATATTTCTTCTCTGTACAGCAGCAATTTGAGAGCTTTCATACGGCATCGGATACAGATATCACCTCAGACTCAAACAAATGTGCATGTTCGCGTTTAGACAGGACCTAGGTTATTAAAGTTGCTGTTTATATGTGGTGTATATATAGAAACATGTCCGCCTCAGGTGGCAGGTAATGTGCAGGAGCAAAATAAAGCTGTCATCTGCAGCATGAGCAGGTTGGACTGTGCTGTTCTCTCTGAATGGCAGCATGAACTCTCATCTTTCTCTATAGAAACACCCACAAAGAGACTAAGACCTGCACTGTAATGAACTCGTTTCAGCTTGTCAAGTACAATATGACAGCTAAACTACACACTTCGGATCGCGGTGAGAGGTTCTTAATCTGTGAACAATGTCACATGGTACTGTAGATGATAAGTGTAGTAGCTTTTGGCAAAAGAAATATATGACGTGAGACTCAGCTTGGACTTGGAAGTTAAAGACTTGTGACTTTGACCTGAGACATAATGACTCAATGACTGATCTATATTCAGTGTATGTTGTCATCTCAGTTACAGGCAAGAAGGCTGCGATGCCAGTGATAATTCAAGACTTTTTTTCAACATCTGTAAGCCCGAAATCACCGAATATTCTTTAAGGAGGTCTCGGGACAATTCCCAGCTGTGTTTGTGGCGACAAAAAACTTATATTTTTGACTAATGCTGGGACCAGCTGTGTTTTGGTGTCAAAACTCAATGTTTTTGACAAAACTTTGGGACATCTTGAGCAGTTTACTGTATGTGGTGACCAAAAAGGGAATATTAAGCCAAAACATGATCTTTTCCTATCCCTAACCACGTGTTTGTTTGTTCCTAAACCTAACCAGAGCAAAAACACAGCGTTTGAAACATTGCAACATAAAGAAACATAATGTTTCAACCTATCTGTGGTTTGCAGAAACGTACATTCAACGTTTATTCTACCATTTGTGTTGGTTCAGTCACAAGTGTATAGCTTGAAGTCTGGCATGATAGATTTGTGAGATCAGATGATCATGTGAGCTCAGCTTCCTAAGTAATATAATAGGCCAATAATATCATAATTCAACCGTTATTAATCTAATACCTTGTCTTTTCTCTTTATACTATAGATACAGTCCCTCTTCGCTAGATATAAACCTTCTACTTGTGATTTTGCTGCTGCTCTCGGCAGCTTACCTCCTTTTATTTCTTGAATTCTGTCTTGTGACTGAGATGCCCTGATGCCTCCATTGATTTGCTTTTGGAGACTCCATCAAAGAGCCTCAGAAAAGGAAGAAAACAAGCAAACTTCCTCTCTCCACCTTCAGGGTTCTGCTCACCTGGCCAACAAAACGTTCCAGCGTCGATGAGAGGAGACGAAGGTGTGCTTAGTCATCCTGCCAAACCAAAAACTCAGGGGCACGGCTTCAAACTGTGGGAGTTGAGGGTATTCTTCGAAATTGTTTGGAAAAATCAATCTCCAGATATCCTCTTTCATGGTCAGTGTGCGCTGAAATGTGCCTCTTGAGCTTTCAAACTCCACGGCTCAGTGCGTCATTGCACAGTGGTCGAATAATGATACAGTAATCAAAGCACAGGGCCACGTCACGTCATTCACAGCACAAGAACAGACATGTTCTAGTCTGGTGATGGTTGAAGAGGTCTCACATGGTGTGCACACATGTTCAGAAATGCCTGACAGGAAACTGAGACTTCTATGAGCTTGTTATTTTCATTCTACATTAAGACTCCATGCATGAAACTGCTTGTTAATTCATGCTTGAAGTGCAGAGAAGAGGTAAGAACTTTTCTGCATCATATGTATGAATGTATATCGGTCAGATCAGTCAAGGTTCTGTAAGTCCTGCGATGGTTTGGTCTAACAATCCCTGTGACTCCAGACCTTTGCTCACTGAGTGATAGATCCCAAATATATCAAGTAATGATGTCCCACTGAGTAATTTCAGGAGCAGCTGCGTCTCAAGAGGTGGAGCAGGTTGCCGGATGTTGTACGGCGCTCTGAATGGTTAGTAGACGAGGGGAGTGCAATATAATTACAGACAATTTACTCGTAGTGATTGACCCAGAGACTCACTGCACTTCCCCCTCAGCTCTACGAACAGGGTCAGTCCAAGAAACCTCACACAGTTCATGTCAAGGAATCAAAATTCTGTGGCAAAATCCTACAGCTGTAATCCAAGTATATTTTTAGTTATGAATGTTTGAGGCAATTACCGCTTTTTTCCACTTGATTGGGTTGAACATCTAAGAAACTCCAGGGATCTTTGTATCAATAAGATCAAATTTAAATGGCTCGATGAGAAACTGAATGCGTGGAGTGATTATAGACATCATCGCAGATTTGTGCCTTCATTCCACAATTTAATTAATCTCACTTCCAATTTAGATGGAGACGTTCTCTTGTTCTCTACTTTATACTCTAATTTTTCTATTAGAAAATAAATGGAGGCATTGGCAGGTCTGTCAAAGTTGATAAATGTTCAATATGGACTGTAAAACAACTGGATTTTCTATGTTGATAACTGGATTGTACGAGAGGCGTTTTTAAATTACGTGTAAATAACAGCTGTGGTCTTTATTGATGTGTGTCTGGAGGTGTGTGTGTGTGTGTGAGTGGGGGAAGGGTTGTCATTTTTGTTCTCAAACATGACTGATCTTGATACTACACGCAGCTTAACTACTGATCAACCTGATTTAAAAGGCTGCACTTGAATCAGATGAATGGTGGAATTTCTACCACCAACCTTTCCATCAACCTCTTCATCCAATGTGATTTGGCTGCTTTTAAGCCCACGGTGTGCTCACCAGAGTCTTTATAATGGTGCTTAATAAGCCATTACATCAAGAGCAGAATGAGCTCATATTTATAGATACTATCCAAACTGGTTCACACCACAGATGGACCACTACACCTGCCAAAAATGGGTTTGAAATAGATCCCGGGGCCTCTTCTGAAAGATGGAAATTTTAGAGCATCCTGGTGGACAAATTAACTTTTCATCATATCAAGGGTAGAAATGTATCATCACACAAATAATCTTAATATCTAGAATTGGTGAAGACCAAAAGGGAAGTAAACACTGAATTTATGTTCACCAGGTGGCCAGCCAAATGAACGCTAATGTGTTAATAGACAGTACCTCAAATTGTACTTAAATACGGTGCTTGAGTAAATGTACTTAGTTACTCTCTTTAAGCCCTCCCCTCCTGATTACCCAGTCTGCTCTGACTGGTCAGCTCACACACGCCTGAGCCAACATCTGTGTCCCTGTCAGCCTCCAGTTGGCTTCACGTCTACTGTGAATACAGGCAAAAATCTTGCAAATGTGTGACGTGATGACATAATGTGATGTCAAAGAGTCTTGGACTTTGGAAGGCGGGACTACTGACGAGGCGTTTCAGGTGCAGTGTTTTCTGTGGGAGAGAGCAGCTCCGGTTCACAACACACTGGAGGAAAGGAAAAATCTGAAAAAGCATGATATGTCTCCTTTAACATTTCATGATATGTGTCATCACACAAATCATCCAGATTTACAAATGTTTTTTTTTTTTTTATTTGTACCATGAACCAGAGAAATTGAATGCATCTTGTACTCAGTAACCTTCTGTTAGTGGTAGACGAATTCAGTGTTCCTCACATGTGATTAGCATGAACTGTGCGTTGTTTGAACCGACACTGTTGCCTGACAGCTGTCAGAAATAGGCTGAGGTCACACACACGCCTCCCACACGTTTCCTCACTGTCATACATTGTGTTCTAACTCTTCGCCCTGTGGTAGCACGTCTCCCTACGCCATATACTCATTCCCCTCTTGTTTGATTCCTGCACATACTGAGGCTATCTTTACCATGCACCGACTCGTAAAGAAGATACAATATTGACACGTGCAATGCCAAATCAGCTCAGTTGTGTTTTGAGCTGGGATTATGACTGATCTCAGTCAAACAGTCACAGCTGTGCCTCTTCGGCACCTGAACCTCCTGTGGGGTCGGCTTGCTACAGACGGCGATAATCATCCGTCAGTTTTCGAGCAATTTTCTGTACATTTGCATCAATCTGTCAGCAGAAATGATGTCATTTGAAATATGTTACATTTGAAGTATCTGTGACAATAGGAAATTTGAAATTTTGAGTATTTTCATTTCATGTTAAATTTACTTCTACGTCAGACAGAAATAGTTACTCCTCCTCATTTATTTGACATTTTTAGTTAATCTTACAGATTAAGATTAGGTTCATGTTTTAAGATATGGATGGTTATGGATTAAACCCATGGTTCTTTTGGGCTTACATTTAAGAAATTGAATCCAGCTTTCCATCGGCATTAGGGTTAAAAATATAATGACAAAATCTTAATTTTTGGGTGAACTTATCCTTTAAACATTTCAATGTTCCAATAGACAGTCTCCTCCCGGCTTCTCACCATGAAAGCAGTTTATAGAAAGGTTTCAAAATCAATACAAAGTAGTCCAACAGAACTTTTTTTCTTGACCCATTCGCCATCAGGACCCCATAGATTATTCTTGTGACCCTCTGAGTTAAGTAAGCATCTAAACACTTCCATCACTGTGGTACAGATATAAAAGCCGCTGTTATTCTGGCTCTGTGTGGTAACGGCTGCAGGTTGCACGTTAACTCTTGCCGTGTTATCGACCTTTGTGCTACTGCTGGTAGAGTAACATACTTTTCCAGTCGCAGCAGGTCAGCTAATGAGAAAATTAGATGATCAATCTCATTTTCCCTCCTACACTCATTTACTTTCTTAATTCATCCGAGCCTGGATAGGGCATGCTGAACGTCATTACGAGACCCACAAGCAGCAATTCCTAGAATATGTTGCCATTTATTCATAACATTAGTAAAAACACCGAGACAGTGAGAGTGATTTATATCAAGGCCAACTGTAAATGACTTTTTCTTAATTAAAGTCATCAGAACTGCTGCACGACGAACATCAACTGCACGTGACCAGGAGTTGATAATTGCAAAGAAAGGCATTTCAGCTACTCTGATGACAATGGTAGGGAATAGCAGCTGTTGAATGCCATCAGTGTATGTGAATGAAGGAGGTTGTATGTCTGTTTGCATGGAAATAAAGAACTGTATTCAAAGAATGCCTCCCACAACGTATTCTCCTCATTGTCTCTTCGTGGTTGAAATGGCAAACAGTGGCTGCCTCGATGGCTTTTATTCCTCTCGAATGTCTTATGAGAAGTCGATCTATCTCATCATTTAAATGTTAAAATGTCAGCGGGTAAGACACAGATAGCTGAACACATTTAATTAATTTCTGAATTATGAGCAGGCTACGGTAAAGAGAACCGCAAACTTAATAAAATGTATTTTTAATGAAGATACTCTGGCGGAGATGTATTCCAGATCAATAACAAAATGACATCACTTCTAGCTTTGAGTGAATTATCCTGCGTCTGAAGACTCACCAGCTCACAAACTGTAAAAACACAAGCACTCGCTCTGATGATCGAGTTCTTGGCAGTGAAAAACTCCAAAGAACTCGTCGTCTTTGCAGTTTGGGATTGTTTCGACACAAGTCAGTGGTTTCATTTCACTGCACTACATTCTTTGGGAAATAATGAATTTGGATTAACTTCCTCCGCAGCTGTTTCCCCCCCACACTGGATATGCCATGGAGATTTGACATTTGTGGGAAACAAACTTAAAATGGCTCCGACTGGACAAGTTCCAGCGCTGTTAATTCGCTGCTGCTGGGAAGTGTGTTTAAGTATTAAGTGGAAATACAGCTGATGAAGAAAGTTGGCTGCCACACATCATAACTGATCATAATAGCAAGACATCAAAAGTCCATTAAAGCCACAGAGTGCTTTAGTTTTACATATTTGGAAAATGCACTTATTCTCTTTCTTGATGAGAGTTTGATGAGAAGATCGATACCACTCTCATGTAGCGTTGTGAATATGAAGCTGAAGCTTGTTAGCTTAGCATAAAAACTGAAAAAGCCCAACTCTACCCATGGTTTAGAAAATGCTCACAAAGTTATATAAGGATTTATGTGCAGGACTAAATCACTTTTTGTCACCTTTAGTGAGCTAGAGTTTCTGTTTCTGCCTGTTGCCAATTTTTAATTATGCTAAACCAACAATTTGCTGGCAGAAGCTGCATATTTACAGCACAGACATGAGACTGGGCTCGACAGCTGAGTTGACCAGGGATATGTGGTTATATACTGCATAAGGAAATACCATGCTGCATGAGGAAAACATCACTTTCCTTACTTCGGCGCTGGAGGATCAAAGAGCCTTTTAGGGGAAGGCTGAAGGTTTGCCCTCTTTAAACAGTAAGAAGCAGTGGAAAGGCAGCAATTTGCAGCTGAGAAAGCTGGCAGAGAAAAGGAGGTGGTGCTACATCAATCGTCAGAACACAATGGGTTAAAATTGTATCGGTAATTAGCAATCAACCGTCAGCAGGTGAACACCTGTAGGCGCAATCACGGCTGGTCCGACTTGGTGAAAAACGTCACTAAACATCCAGCTGCTGCTTCTTCAAATTCTGTTTTGTTTTGTCTGTTTTTAATGATTTTCTATCCCCTCCTACCTGAGCTGTAGGAGGGAACACAGCATTCCTGAATCCTAATATACTCTGATTAATAATTATGAATTACAAATATAGCAAAAGTCGTGCTGATGTGACTTCTGAATATATTTAGTCCCCTTGTTTGTGCCATGAAGTCTAACTGAGGCTCAGTAAACTGCATAAATTGACCCACTCGACTGTCAAACCAAAATCAGCATACTAAAGAGTCATGAACGACGGCAAGCCATTTTTAACCTCAAAGTTAAAAAAAGCACAATCCTGCCACCAAAAGCTGCAACATGGAAGTGAGCACATGTTCTTCGCCTCAGTAGTGGCATGACTCTATGAATCACAATGTTGCTCTGTCAGTCTGTCGGGTCACCACTTTGGATTTTTGGATTGCTCCAAATTTTCTCAACAGTTGCTGGATGGATTGGCATGAAAGGAGAGGCGGTATTTCATGGGAGGGTTGAGTTTTCCAACTTTAACTCATGCCCAAGACCATCAGCACTGCCTGGACCCAGTTTACTTGAGATATTAGGAAATGGTTGTGTATGTTTTCTATGTCAGGGGAGGATCCAAAGAAAATATTAATAAGGTCACTGAAGGCTTTGCATTTTTATTTAAATAAAATCTGATTTATGATGCATCCATTAACATATACACATCACATTTTTAAAATTTGCTTCCAGATGAATGTGAACGGCAGCAGTAAGATGGTGATAATAATCTGGACAGCATCAGGTACACTGTCCATCAACTTTGACTGTGTTTGAGCACCGAGCATCCACCTCTCTTCTCCTCGTCCTGCCAGAGTCCTTCACTCTGCCCGTCAAGTGCAACAGCTTTATCCTCGATGTTGTGGTGGAGACAGCTCTCCATAAAGATGACGACACAACAGTCTCTGATTTCTGATAGAGTTGCTTTGCCAGACTGACTCCTATTTCGTCCATTTCATTTTCCTTGACATTGACCAGGAGCAGACTTAATTCAAAACTGGATTAGCATGATTCTCATCCTGACTCTCTTCCTCTCCTCCCTCGGGTGGTCAGGCTCAAGTTGAATGGTCGAAGAGATGACGTGGGCAGTGTTCATGTCAACAGATTCAAAATAAAAAGCTTGAAGGAGCTACCAGCCGCTGCGTGTGCACTTTTTGTTTGGTGATACCTGGCGAATGTTAGCATGCTAACACGCTTAAACTTTTTTTTTTTCTGCCAAAATGCTAAACTGAGATGGTGAACTTGATAAACACCACACCTGCTAAACATTAGCATGTTAGCATCATCAGTGGGGCCATGTTAGCGTGCCGACATTAGCATTTACTAGCATAAAGCACTATTCATTTCATTCCAACATTAGGAAAATCCCTTCTTTCCCATTATTTTTCATTAATCTTGGCATTGCAGTACTTTTGTCTACATCATGAAGGATGTCTGGAAGATCGTGGTGCTTGTTACGCTTGATATCACTACACATTATCACCGGGGGTCACAGTGTTGGCCTGCTATGCTTAGGCTGGCTATGTGCTGTGTAAGCTCAGTCAAAACAAAAGTGACAAGCAGCCCGCTGGATCCAAAAATGCATTTAGATAATAATCATTTAATTTTGTTTTGGCAAAGACGTCATGTCCATCGGCATAAAATCATTAATTCATCAATCATCTTACAGTTTAAATCTCACGCAGCAGGATCATTATGATGTTTGTACCACATTGATTCTTTTTCATTGTGTGGTCTGTGCCATTATCTCCGGTCACCCAGCTAGAAAAGCAGCTCCGCTCCGAACAAAACATAATAGCTTGCAGGAATCACACGCTTCCTCTTCTGACCGATAGATCTCTTTATGAAACCACGCGCTTGGTTCTCGGTCCACAGTCGTAAAATAATAATCAGTTTTAGTCATGCACATTTTCTTATTTCACTTCACCATTACGGGTCATAACAGCAGCGAAGTGAAAATAATACAGTGAGAGTGACTTGTCATGTGTGTTTACTTCTGCAGTTTCCATTCAGTTCAGGACAGGTAGATCAATAAAGGAATAATAGACCCTAACACAGGCGACACGGGCAACACAGTGGACGTGCCACACATACTGAGACGCATTTGTTTGGTTATTCATCCTTATCGAACTTCTTTTATATTATTTTCTCTTTTAAATTGTATTTCCTCAATCACACATTCCTTCTGAATGAAAACACTTGGGAAAAAAAATCATGTAAAGACATCATTTCAACAGCCATTGGGTACAAATGATTATTACAAGCATATAAAAGTACAAAACTGCAGCATTTGCTCTGGTGGTGAAAAACAGTCATGATAGTCATCCTTATCATCATACATGATAGCATTTACCACCACTCGTCTAAAATTGGACACCCTGGTGAGCCTCAGCCGTCCTCCCTCCCCCTCAGCCAGGGTAACCCACTGGGCAAATATGGACCTTTGTGTGAATCTACAATCAAAAGATAGTGATTATTCTCATTTAAAGGTGGTGGTGGTGGTGGTGGTGGTAGGAGTGGGGGGGGCATGGCTCTCTAGATGGTGGTTGCCATGGATTTCTCTCAAAAGCTTTTGGTATAATGGCACACCCACTTCTGATGTCAGCGCTCGAGGATGGGGGGGGAGGAAGGAGTTGAGGCAAAGGGAGAAGAGAAGAGACGAGGGCAAAGGGAAGGGAAGGAGGGAATAAGGGAGGGAGGGGAAGGAGGGGAGGGGAGGGGAGGCAGCCTGTTGCTCATGATCATCGAATAACCTCCTCATGCTCCACGAGCTCAGCGCCTGTGCATGGACGGAGCAGAGTCAAACGAGGCAGCAGCAGCAGCAGCAACAGCAGCAGCAGAAAACATATTTCACATTTGTCCTTCATGTGCATTCTTATGAGCGCCTCGAGCAAACTGACAGCTGCTGAGGAACTGATTCAGGCGGCACAGTGAGTATTTTTCATTTTTATTTCACAGGATTTATTCAGTCTTAAAGGTCTGTTGTACAGTGAGACACACTTTCCTAGTTGTAAGTCACACTTCTGAGAGTTTCTCACACGCCTGCGGAGCATTTTGTTTTCACAGAGAGAAGTTGGGCCGACTGACATTTCTTGCAGCTGATTTCTCAGGGTTACTATTTCGGAGCATTGTTTGGGATCGTGCAATTACTCATCGAGTGTTATTGGAGAGCTCAGCCTGCTGTTTTGTTTGCACGTAATAGTCTGATCTTTGCAAACATGCAGTGCACTTCTCTTGTTAAAAGCAATTAAAAGAAGCTGTCAGTTTTCATTATTTACAGTAAGATTGATTCAAAGCCGTATGAGTTTACAATAGGTCTTTAACAGATGACAGTGGTTTGCATAATGCATGCAATAAATGCGTGCACCATGATTATAAGGCTGCCGCGTCGGACAACATTTACTTATATCTCATCAGAGACAGGGTTCAGGACATTTGCTCTGCAGGTAGGGATCTACGTACACAGCATACAGCCGCTTTTTAAAATCTAATTTTACAACGAGAACCGATGGAAGAGAAACTTTTGAATCTGAGAGCCACTTCAAGTCCTCGAGCCATGAATCACAGCTGATGTTATGTTTCAGTGAATGCACAAGAGATATTTCCATCGCAGCACATGGTCTCACTCTGAAGATGACGTTAGATTATGTCCCATAATGCGATTACGACTCCTCAACGCAAATGCCTCTCTCCGACTTTGGATCACTGATACATCGTATGAAATAGATCATCCTCTCTCCCTCCTCCAGGTAATTTGGACTATAATGAGATGAACTAATGGCTTTTTTTCCCTCTTCCAACAGCTAATAGTGGCTGTCTGATTATTCTCCCCCGCAAAGAAAGGGTCGGCAAACTAATTAAAATCTGCTATTCCCAGGTGACTTTACGTGTGAGGTATCTGAGATATATATCCTAAAGTGTCATTAGAGTGGGTCGAAGGGTCACGGTCCCACCTGCAACACTATTTCCCAGAGCACCCGTGGGTACACAGAGAGATCTTAACGCTCCGGATCGAATGATGTGCTTAGAAATTGTAAGCAGGTTGAAGTTCTTCTGAGCCTTCTGTGACTTTGCTCCATGTTTTAATGAGATCTCCATGAGATTGGAGCTCTTGCTTCCTTTATATACTGTCTGAAGTGAGCTGAGGATTTTTTCCAATCCACACTGCACAAAAAGATCTTCAAATACACCTTACAACTTCTAATTGTCACTTGCGCCTTGTTCATAAGACATGGCTCACATATCCTCTGTCAGGAAAGCTGTCCTGGAGATTTTTAAGTGCTGTCCATCAAGAGATTCGTCTTATTTCCTTCATGTGAGCTCACGTCACGTCCATCAAACCAGCCACAGAAAGCACCGCACGGCTGTTTGTCTCAGCCATTTATTCCATCTCATCAACTAAAGTACTTTTGCACTCACACTGTAATCGTGTTAAGAGTGGAGTCTTTGTTTTTTTCCATCTTTGATCAATCATTGCTCTTACTTCCTGTCACCTCAGCCCGCAGGGACCTGCTCCGAGTCCTGGTGCAAAGATCCTCTGAAACACTCCATCTAGAGTGACAGACGGGCAGGTCTTCACCGGCACGGGGTCAGGCCTGCCATGCCTGCCTGCACACATGCCCGGCACTGGTGCGAATTTTATTAGCTGCCTGTGAAAAAGAAATTGTTGTCACAGCCGAGAGTGTTTAGATATTTGTGGGTGATTGCAGCTCAGGAGGAAAAGGGCATGAACAGATGAAAAGTGAGTTTTGGTTAATGCACACAGACGATGCAGAGAAATTAATGTTATGCAATCTTTATGTAATCAAATTGTGAGTGTACAATCATCCGTTCAGCCTGGAAGAATGAACAAAAGAGGGAGGGAAAATAAACATGATGCTTTACAGTGAATGTGACAGGTGCAAAGTTGAGGTGATGGTGAGATGTTTCGAGCGCCGACTAAATATTGCATGTCACAGTTTGCTAAGAGGATGAGGGGCGCTGAGGCATAATGTGGAGCAGTGATGCAGAAATGTGGGGATTTGGTGGGTCCGCTCAGACCCTTGTCTGGGGGATAGAAAGCTTTAAGAGCACATACAGACAGACAGACAGGCAGACAGACAGACAGACAGATAGACGGGACGGGCTGGGAAATCAACTGTAAACAGATAACGACGGAGCTGTGATGCTTCTCATTTACTCTTTGCTAAGGAGACAAGAAATAATACTTGCATCTTATTTCAAAAGCTTAAAGTCTTTTGGGCGTTTGATGGCTGCATCACTTCTGCGTTTCTCTGCACCTTTATATGCCTGTATGGGTCTCAGTTGTAATCAAACGGCAATCACAATTTATCTCGGGGATGGAAAGATTAAGGAGGAGAGACAGACAAACAGACAGACGGGGGACGGGCTGGGAAATCAACTGTAGACAGAAAATGACGGAGGTGTGATGCTTCTCATTTGCTCTTTGTTAGGGAGGGAAAAAATAATACTTGAATGGCATTTTAGAAGGTTACACACTATTTAAAAAATATGCTAACACAAAATGCTGCACAATTGCAGTTGCAAACAAATGGTACAGACACAGAATATCTTCAGGATAAAGTGCTTTAAGAGGACGGACAGACAGACAGACAGGGGACGGGCCGGGAAATCAACTGTAGACAGAAAATGACGGCGGTGTGACGCTCCTCATTTGCTCTTTGTTGGGGAAACATGAAAAAAAGTGCTTGAATGGCATTTCAAAAGGTTACTGTCTTTTGAGCGTTTAAAATATGATCATGAAGTCTAAGATTGATGCATTAATTCTGCCTTTCACTGCACTTTTAATTGCATGTATGAGACACAGAATATCTCGGGGATGCAGTGCTTTAAGAGGACAGACAGACAGACAGACGACAGGCTGGGAGATCAACTGTAGACAGAAAGTGACGGAGGTGTGATGCTTCTCATTTGCTCTTTGTTAGGGAGACATGAAAAAAAAAACACGTGAATGACATTTACAAAGGTTACTGTCTTTTTTTGAAAAATATGATAATGAAGAGTAAGGTGGATGAATTAGTTCTGCAGGTGTGGGTCGCAGCAGCTGCAAACAAATGGTTAACCTATAGAAAGAAAGAAGAAAGAAACAAAACAAAGGCAGAAATAAACAACCATTAGAGCAACAAGGCTCATTATTGGAGCGTATTATGTCCAAAGTGTACTTCTGTGTACCTCAGAAACAGAGAGCAGCATATTGTGGTGGACCGCAGACAGAGCTGGGAGACTGTTATTGTCCTGGAGCTATGGCTTCTTCCTGGGTTTTCACTGAGCATTAATGCCGCCCACTTACAACAGAAAAGAAACTTTTTTGTTTACAACTATCCCTGCTGGAATCACTGTAAGGGAAGTGTCCTATGGGGGTTGAACTGCTGCTGGCATCCCTGGCTGTTTCAGTGTATAACCAGATTTAAGAGAGAGGGGGAGAGTGGGAAAGTTGGGTCTTGGCAGCCCTTGTGGGTTTTCTAGTCCATTTCTGGAAATACCACGCTCTTAGAGTCCATTAGAGAGCGGCGAGCTGTTCAGAGAATTGGTTATAGGGGAGATCAAGTGGACATCGTGTGGTCTGAAAGGTCCGCCTGAGAGAAAGCATACTGGATAATTCCCATTTTCATCTGACATCCGTCATTTAGAAAGATTTTGACAAAGAGCATTATTTTAGGGGTACTTAAGGACACAGTACTTCTAAAAATAAATAAATATGGCTGTTAGGTTATGTGCAACAAAATAAGAAGACCCTCTACAATCTGAAAAGCTGTCACCAGAACGTTAACAGCTGTAAGTGTCTGACATTCACCAGAAGCACCGATCACTCATTTAATCACCATGTGTTTGTATTTCACAGACTGAGACGAGTTGAATTGCAAATCCACGATTCAGAGACAGCTTGGAAAAAAAATCTGTCCGATTCTGATCCTTTGTAAATTCGCAGCACTTCCACCAACATGCAGACATGCAGCCATAAATAGCATTCATTAATACAGATGAGCTATTCGTGTCTCTTGGGTACAAACTCTGCATGTGCTCATTTTAAATGGATTTGATCAATCAGAACCCTCCATATTGAACGGGGACGCACATTTCTCTGCAGACTGATCAAATAAATATCACACCAACTCTTCTATAACTTCTTCAAGGCTCCAGACATCTTTAATAATCTGCTCCTCGTCCACCTTGCGGCGCTCGTTATCATTATTACGCTCATTAGAATCATCTGAATCAATATTGGTGGTTGGTGAGGCTCTCCAAAGAGCTCCAGAGGAAAGGAGTGTGGGAAATGCATGCACAATGCAGTCATGCAGGCAACAGAGACTCACAACCCTGTGACTCACCAGGCAATCTGGAGAACATGCCCTGTGGCTTAGCTGTGATAACGCTGGCACAGAGAGAGGCCAGACCTCAGCCGATCTGGTGAGGAGAACAGCCTTCGCTTTCTTTGCAGTGTTTCATCTCTCCTTCCCAGATAGACTTCAGCTCCCAGAGGAGGCACAACAAAAAAAAAAAAAACAAGAGTTTAAAAAAAAGAAGAAGAAGAAAAAATGCTTCTGTGATTGCGGAGAGGCAAAAGCACAGTCGTTTTAAAGGCAAAGTGAGAAATCAAACAGCCTCAAGGGGTTAAGTGTGATTTAATCTAGTAGGAGAGCGGCGTAGGCCCGTGCACATCCACACTGGTGATGCACTGTAGGCGTATCGATAACCTCCGCCGCATGGAGCGAGAATGTGAGAATTTACGGATGCGTAGCAGCAAAAAGGAGGGATTTTACACTGTTTTGAGAATTGATTTTCACTCTTTTGTTTTGGTTTGGTTAGACGGCACTAGTGTTGACATGATGGGCTGGAAAAATGTGCAGATGTGGGGGATCCATTAGAGACATGATTTAATGTAGTAGCCTACATGATTGAATTATTTTCTCTAAAGTGAAACGTGAACTGTTCCTCCCGACCTGTTTCACATGTGAACTACTTAAATGAAACACTATCATGTAGTAGTGTAGGCACAGCGTTGGAGAGACGAGCTCGGGGCGGGTTTGCACCAATTTCATGGGTGGAAGATGGTGCTAACTGTAATCAGTGGCTCACGGAGGCTGACAGTGCAGGTGCCTAATAACCGCTCAGTGACACATTCACGTCCCCGTTTTAGAAGCCGAGGCCTCCCTCATGACCCAGAAATTGGTGGTGCAGCAAATCCAGGCAGTGACATTTTAATGCCTGGCTGGTTAACCTGCCTCCCCCTAAATTACTGTAATTGATTAAATTAGTTTGGACACAGGCCACGAGGTCCTCGCTGCACTGGTGATATCCAGTAAACACTTTCTCTTTCCTCCTCTCTCCTGTTTTTAGATGTTGTTCTCTCTCTCGGTTTCATCTATCTTTAAAGAAATCGCAACGCTGAGAACAAACCGGAAATACCGGTGTCATTTATTCTCAGTAGAACCTGTATAAAAGTGTGATTGTGAGTCAGAACGCACACCTCAACCGACACCTAGATGAGATTATTGTGTTTGAGAGCCACCCGATCTGTTGACGAGGTTGAGAGAGATTTTTATAAAACACACACGGACGGATTTTTTAAAATATAGCTTCTTGAGTAGCTGCACAACGCAGTTACATCAGTGAATTATCTAACAACAGCCAGTACAACATCAGGCCATTATTTATAATTCCCCGGCTGCTGTGGGTAACAGATGTTCATGCACGCTGTGGGGAGTCAAATCGTTATCCCACGATGCCTGATGTATCTACATCAGTGATCATGTTTAATGATGCATAAATGACATATTCATACTGCTCAGATATGACACAGATTATATTGTTGTAATGCAACTGATGGATGAAGCGCTGTTGGTAAAGAAGCTTGTTTTTCGGTCGATGCGCTCTTAGAAGTGATACAGTGAAAATCATCCTTGTTCAGCCTGCGGCTTTCTCTACCAGATTTATCCCAGAGTAAAGGAACAGTTTGACATTTTGCTAAGTACACTTAATTGCCTTCCTGCCAAAGGTAAAAGATGAGTAGATCAATACTACCTTTTAATGTCCGTAAGTTAATTATGGACCGGTGCCTGGAGTTGATTAGCTTATCTTAGCATAGGGACTGAAAGCAGGGAGGGACAGTTTACCGGTTCTAGTTTGAAAATAAATGCAGCAGCAGCTCTAAAGCTCAACACCTTGTTTGTACAGTTTTTACAATTCTCAGAAATGTGTGTGAGTTGTGGTTTTACAAAGAGTTACTACCTGATGTGAGTAGCAGTGTCTTGTCTCATAGTTAGGCCTCCAAACAGGCTAACTTTGACCCTCTGCTGCCAGTATTTATGCTAAGCTAAAGCTAATCAACACCTGGCTGAAGCTGGCGTAGAGTCATGACAGTGGTGTCAATCTTCTGGTTAAAAACTGGGTGAAAAAGCGTATTTCCCACATTTGTCAAACTCTTCCTTTCACTGTTGTCTAAATAAAGCAGCAAACTTGAGCTAGCTTGACTTTTATGGTAGAAAAATGTCAAATGAGCAGCTGTGTGCATGTGTGTGCATTTTTGTTTTCTCAGTGTCTTCAGTCCATATTAGTATGTGACTTGCTGGAGTTTCCCTGCCGTATCGTAACAATAACAGAAATGATCTTTGTGTTGGAACACTTCAAGCACATTTCCTCAGTGAGTGGGTTGTTCTGCAGGCGGAAATTGTTTGCATAGGGCTGTTCCTCTTCATAATGATGAGTGGCAATTAGAATTATAATGCAAATGATCTAAGTGCCTCCTGCTACCATAACGCAGCATTGTGGTTACTCTTGGGTAAAAGAGTAACCCGCTGTATATTTGAGTGGTGTAGTGGCGTAATGTTAAAGAGACAGCATCAGCTTTTCTCCAGTGGAAGTTCTTCATATATCGGAGCTACAAACGTCCTTTTAATCAATTAACTTTGTAAAATGCTTCATAAGAAAACTGAACTTGTTCCCTTGAATTGTATTAAACAGTAAAACGTTTTATGATGTGTGAGAATAATCTGTTCATTCTCTGTTTTCCACCTGAAGGTGACAGTGTGATGGTGGCAGATTAAGCACAGGGATGTGAGCAGACCAGTAAAGATGACCCTGTTGGCGGGTGATGGCTCCGACTATGACTACAGTGCCCTGAGCTGTGCCTCCGATAACTCCTTCAACGCACCTCCCCTGCAAGAGGAGGAGGCTCAAAAGGGGGCCTTCTACAAGAGGGCGCAGCGGGCCCCTGACCTCAGCACCGTCGATGACGACACGCCGCTGGCCAGCTCCCGGAAGCTCCACGCCATCATCAATGTGGGTGGCATGCGATACAAGTTGCCCTGGACCACCTTGGAGGACTTCCCCCTGTCTCGGCTGGGCCAGCTGCACCTCTGCAGCAGCTTTGACGAGATCATGAGTATCTGTGACGACTATGATGTCACACACAATGAGTACTTCTTCGACCGCAGCCCCTGTGCCTTCCGTACCATCCTGACCTTCCTGCGGGCGGGCAAGCTGCGGTCCCTCAGGGAGATGTGCGCCCTCTCCTTCAGGGAGGAGCTGCTCTACTGGGGGGTCCCCGAGGAGAGCCTGGAGTGGTGCTGTCGCCGGCGTCTCTTGCAACGCGTTGAGGAGTTTGAAGCAATGGAGAGGGCGGAGGAGGAGGAACTCGTGGAGGATCTGCTGGATTCAGACAGTGGCCACAAGGATCATGCAGCAGAGACCAGAATCAACCGGTGCATGGGCAAGTTAAGAGACATGGTGGAGAGGCCTCACTCAGGACTCCCGGGGAAGATCTTTGCTTGCTTATCAGTGTTGTTCGTCACCATCACTGCTGTCAACCTATCAATCAGCACCATGCCTGCCATGAGGGAAGAGGAGGAGGCGGTGAGTGGACTTATAACTAATGAAGGGAAATTCCAGTATTTTTAAACCTGGTCTCTATGATAACATTGGTGTGGAAATGATTCATACTTACCAAAAGTTTTGGAATCGGTCCAGCAGATTGCTTCAGCTGGCAGCCACAACACAGCTGCAATGGCTGTAATGTAATCCTTTTGGGCCACTAAGACAGTCAAAGTTACGTCCGGTCTCGGTCCAAGAGAAGTCTTGCTCTGAAATCTCGCGAGAGGTTAGTTGTTGCAGGAAAACGACGGTGGAAAGAGTTGGAGAGAGGAGTTTGGAGTTTACCTAGAGGAACTGCCTTTCTTTCCAAAGTCATGGTTGACTGTTTTAATGGTTTTGACAATCAACAGTGAGTGACAACTCACCTTGTGACATTTCAGAGCCAGACTTCTCCTTGAACCAGACTTGTTCTATTTCTGCTGACAAAAAGGATCTTACGTTTTCAACAAAAGGGTGTTTCTCTGTAGGAATCATTTCCGTATCAACCTCAGTCTGTCAGTGGTAAAAACAAGCTCTTTCAGTGGACGTAACTTTGTAGTCGTAGTTGCCCCAAAGGACTTACATAGCAGCCATTGCAGCCGTCTTGCAGCTACCAGCTTCGGCGATCTCATGTACCGTTAACTAATCATTTACGCACCAAAACATGTAAATATAAGGTGTAAAAATAGCAGAATTCCCCTTTATCACATTACAAAGAAGTGTTTTATGTCAGTGAGGAAAGGTAAAAATGAAGACATGACCCGAGACAACTTCATTGTCTGTTGGGAATTTGTCTTCCATATTTACTTCAGTTATCTCACATCAAGAGACACAAAAATACTGACACTGAGTAATTGAACACAACACAGTGATGACACAGTGTTCTTCAACAGACTTGATTTGAGTTGTATTGAAAAGGCTAAACTGAGGTAAATTGGTGCGTTATCTTGGAAAGCAGTCATTAATAAGTCCTAATGATGGCATGTGTCGTCTGTCAAACCTCCCTGCAGGGATGAGTGCTGCTCGGAGGGAGAGCCAGTTGTTCTGCCAGATTAGAAAAAACAATATTTGAAGACGTCTCTGTCTGCTTTCATGAAATGCTTTCATTATTTTCTCTGACTTCACTCACAACCATAATTAGCACGCTGCCCTCTTTGCTCAAATCAAGAGGGAAGCGGCACGTTTGAGCCACACACATACATTTCTTGCAGAGTAAAGTGCAAACGGGCTTTAATTGAATCGACTCATTTCTCTTTGGATGGAGGTGGAGAGAATGTAACCCCTTTACTTTCCATTTAGAAAAAAATGCTTCAGTGGCTTTCAGATGTTCTACTTTCACTCGTTCTTGTAAATACTCAGGAAATGAAGTACAGATACCGACTGCGTGGTACTGTGGGCGGGTGGAGGGCGAAACCAAAATCTCAACGGTTTGTATTTGAAAGTTTCATGTTGCTGACTCAAGTTTCGGAGTCAGGGGGCCCACTTGATTTTTTGAACTATGCCTCTGTATGTTTCATTTAGTCATCATGTGGCTACTTGGAGGTAAAAGTCATCAGTGACACCGTTTCACTGCTAATCTCACCACGACTGGTGTTCTGGGAAAGTAAAAGGAAGATTGAAAATGAAATTAAAGAAATACAGTGACTGCACATGACCTGATGAAGTAACAGTATAATATCTTACCTCACTTTCTTTGTATTCACACTCCATTATTCTTAGTTCATCTGTACTGAGCTGTTTAATTAAAAGTGCCAGTAATCGCATACTAACAGCTCCGCCACAAGTGTTGCATTAAAAGTGTCTAAGTGTTCCTGTCTCTGAGTGAGAACAGGTTCACCGAAGTTTTCAGGTGGCTGTACGAATCCACTCAAACTCATCTCCTCCTCAGTGGGAGTGTGTTTCATAATATTTTTAACTGATGTGAACTGCATTGAAAGGCTCAAAGTATCTCAAAGCACAGAGTAGATAGCACTATCTACTTTGTGCTCTGAGATACTTTGATCCGTCTCTGCCATGCATTGAATCAGCATCATTACTGCAGCTCAGAAAAAACCAGCCAGCCTTTTCAAAAAAACTCATGAAGAAGAGCGTGGGCATTTTTTTAATTTAAAGTTTTGAGGAGCAGTTCCTGTGATTAGGGACGGGAATCACAGAGTACGATACGATACGACATGATACAATATAATACGATGCGATGCGATACGATACGATACGATACGATACGATACGATACGATACGATACGATACGATACATTACGATATGATACAATACGATACGATAAATCATCCACGATAACGATTGTATCACAATACAGCACTTCTGCAATCATGGATACATTGCAAGACAATCATCCAATGATACATTATGTTATCTGACTAAATGAAGAATATAAAACACCCCTAAAAAGGCAAGTCTTAACTTCAGTGTTGTAGTCAAGAGCAAGTCATAACCAAGACCAGAGAGTATCGACATCAAGTCAAGACCAAGACCAGTGCGAGTCCCACACTGCACGACACACTTACATTGAAATGTGGAACCTGCGAACCATAGGCAGTCCTAAAATTGATCAGAAAAGATCCACATTCATATAAAAAAACACCCACAGAAGACAAATGAAAAATCACCTCTTTTATTGCCATATTAACTATATATGTGTTTGTACAACTTGAGAAATGTCTCGATAAAATGAATGTAAATTTAATGAGTGGGAATTTTACTCTGTTCTATATGAGCAAACAAAAACGAAAACAAAGGAGCTGAAATTAACTTTTCTAGGTGATTAATTTCTTCCCATCATTCAGTGCAGTATGCATTAAACAAAACAGTGATATCACTGTGTCCTCTTAAATTTTGTAAATCAAATTGTCAGGGGAATCCATTTAGAGCACTGGTGTTTTAATGAAAATATCGATTTGGTGCCAGGATATCAATTATTGGATCTCAAGGGAAGCTATATGATATATTGCTGTATTGATATTTTGTCCCACTCCTACTGATGACCACATCATGAATTCAAATAAATCAAAATTGACATTCCTGAAACTTATCCTGAACAAATAATCCAAGAAGGCTTGATCTATGATGTGAGGATATTGCTTTCCTTGTTGTTTGTAGAAATATTTCTCATGTTGAAGTGTTCAGTGCTGCAGCAGCCCTTGATTTCACATTGAAATGCTTCCCTCTAGTGACTGCAGCTAACACTCACACATGCTGTTCCTGACCACGCTGTGTCTTTCTTCACCAGGGCACATGTTCCCAGATGTGCTACAACATCTTCATAGTGGAGACGGTGTGCGTGGCCTGGTTCTCCCTGGAGTTCACCCTGCGCTTCATTCAAGACCGCAGCAAGCTGACCTTCCTCAGGCAGCCCCTCAACCTGATAGACGTGGTGGCCATCCTGCCATACTACATCACCCTGGTGGTGGACAGCACCTCCAAAGGGGAGAAGCGGCTGGGCTCTGGCAACAGCTACTTGGACAAAGTGGGCTTGGTGCTGCGCGTCCTCAGAGCCCTGCGTATCCTCTATGTGATGCGTCTGGCTCGCCATTCGCTGGGCCTGCAGACTCTGGGCCTGACAGCACGCCGCTGCACACGAGAGTTCGGACTGCTCCTCCTCTTCCTGTGCGTGGCCATCGCACTGTATTCCCCCTTGCTGTACTTGATAGAGAATGAAATGGCCGCCACGCAGGAGTTCACCAGCATCCCTGCCACCTACTGGTGGGCTGTCATCACCATGACGACAGTGGGATACGGGGACATGGTGCCAAGGAGCATCCCGGGCCAGGTGGTGGCTCTGAGCAGCATCCTGAGTGGGATCCTCCTCATGGCCTTCCCCGTCACCTCCATCTTTCACACCTTCTCGCGGTCCTACTTGGAGCTGAAGCAGGAGCAGCAGAGGGTGCTGCAGAGGAGGACACACTTCCTGCTGCGAAGCCGCATGGCCGCCCTGGGCAGCAACCTCTCCTTAGAGAGCGACATGCTCTTCAACATAGGGTCTGACTCCAGAGACTTGGACGACTGAGACTGTTGGACAGGGAAGGACATAACAACTGGAATTGGGACGGAAAGAGAAGGCAACAAAAGAGACTGAGGGTGTAAAAAAAGTCTATATAAAAAAGATACAGAGGAGAAAATTGATTTTTTTTTTCTTTCCAGAAATGCAGCCTACCTGTGTAGCATTGTACTTTTGCATAAACATGAAAAACACACAGAGAGGAGAAGAAGATGAGAGGATTCATATTAAATCAAATTTTCATCAAAAAGTTAATTATCTCTTGTTATACCATGGTTAAAAAATAAGATATAAGTCCAGTTTCCAGATATAAACACAAAAACCTCATAAAGTTTAATGATCTATAGTATTATGACAGTTATATATTTGAAATATATTGTAATTCATGTGAAATGTGTTATTAGACAGAAGAGATGAATGAAGAGCACGAGCACGGCCTCCGTACGATCCAACAACACAGTGATGTTTTTCATCTCTCCAGCTGTTGCAATGGATTCGTCGGGGTCGTGCGCTCCTGGGAGTTAACGAGTGTCACTTAATGGAAGATGCTTTCTGCTTTTGTCGAGGCCCAAAGGTTAAATGGACTTTCTATCTAAGCTAAAAATGTGACCCTTAATCCAGTGATTTTTTTTTTCTGACTGACTGTGCAAAATCTGAGAATTACATTTTAATCCCTCCCCCCTCTGGCACTGTCAGCATCCACATATTAATTATGATGTATTCATTGTCCTTCTCCTTGAGGCTCTATATGCAATTTTTAAAATACTCTTGGACGTTGAAGATTGAAGCATTATTGTGCTTATTGTAATTACTGCAGTTGCTGTCCATAGCTGTTTATAATTATAATCTCTCTCCTTAAAGTGGATTTAAAACTCGAGTTTGTCTGTTTCATTGTCGCTTCTCATTTAAACTTTAACTTAACGTGAAACTTTACAGCCCCAGAGGGAGATGGGTTTGCAGTTTCAGCACAAAACTGAACACGATGAAAAAAGTCAAACACATAGTCCACACATGGCAAACAGTGACAGTTTTCTAGAGTCCAGAGATATATTCAGTACATTTTACTCTGTTTCTATTGAATTTAACGTTTTCTACAGATAAATCTAGCTAAAAACAAACGCCTTGTTGAAGAGCCAACTCAATAAATCACCTTCAGACTGCCAAAAGTCTCTGTAAAAGTTGAAAAGAACTTGGCACAGGAATTTAACCTCCTTGCCTTTCGTCTCCTTAAGAAGTGGAGCCTTTCCTGGGCTTTTTTCAGCTTCTCTGTGATGTTGACACTCTGAAACCTGAAGCTGTTCCCCTGCTCCACCTCAGCTCCATTGATGTAGACAGGGGTGTGTGTCTTTGCCTCCTTTTATCACCTCCTACTGCTGCAACTCATGCATGTGTGTTACACAAGCTACCTCTTTTGACCAGCAGGTGGCGGCATTGTGTCACTAAAGGGGAATGGAAGTCTAAACTGTCTGATTTTTCAATTTTACCATAAAATAATAGAATATATGTTTATTATTAACCGCCCCTCAGTCTACATCAGGACTAGTAAAGCTTCTCTTTAAGAAGCACACCTGTTTCATTTCATTAAAGGTGTTCAATGTGTTTTAATTAAGCTACATTATGGCTGCAGTAGATAGCTCTGATTTTAAGTCAACGCTTCTGATTCAAGAATCAAATAAAAAGCTTTTACTTTCAATTCAAAACTGACATTAGTATAAATTTCAATGATGTCACTAAGTATTACGCGTTACATTGGACATGCTAGGCTGGACAAATCATAGCCCACACTAGGCCGTAGGTCTCGGGGAGTACTACTACATTTGCGGGGGGGGGGGGGAAGTAGTATAAAGCCTTTTGTGGCTCCAGAGGAAGCTGCATGTAATCTGTTAAATTGCCTCTGGTGATGTCACTCACTGACTAAATTGCATTGTGGGTAATGTAGGTGCCAGGTTTTGAAAAGTCAGAAGAATGTGTGGCATAAAAAATGGGATATATATTGATTTGGATCATTTGTTTTCGATCTGTCCATAATGAGTCCAACAGTGTTTTACAAGTGCTTTTCAAAACTTGGCGCCTACATTACCCACAATGCAACTCTGAGCCACTGAGTGACATCACTAGAGGCAATTTTATCTCCAATGCAGCAATACTCCATTGGTGGAGTTTACAGGTATTTATACTTTACTTGAGTACTTCCATTTTATACTTCTGCTCCACTACGTTTTGGGAGCTAACATTTCAGGCTATACACACTGACAATAATGACGTACTTACTTAATTACAATTCTGAATTGTTGTGTATTTGGAAAAAAGCACACTATGTTCATTTTTAGAGATTATAACCATATTTGGATAAGGCAAGTGCCACTACTTTTTGTCAATGACAGCTGTCGTTGTACATTACCGACAGGTTGAGTGTGCCATGGTGATACCTGTGTGATTGACTTTGCACCCTGGATCTCGTGATTCTACTCATCATTTATTGCTGTTAATGTGAGTGAAGAAACATCACATACATGCAGGACACTGTGGTATGTCTCCTGTTACTTAAAGGGGCACTTTTTGTTTTGTTTTTTTCAACAATATTTTTATTGATTTATATATATACAATGACAACAATTGAATTGGACAATAGAATAACGTATAGACATGACTTCACAATTAAAGGAAAATAAACCTAGCATCCAAATATTGCCATATTTCATAAAAACAGACAATGCAGACATACTCAGCAACGCAGCAATTTCAAAATGACCACCAAGGAATTCCACCAAAGGTTTCCACAATGTTTCACATTCTCCTATCCTTCCCCTCGTTATGTAAAGGGCCACTGTGTAGTTTTGGAGAAGAAATTCATACTCAGAATTTTAATATTAACAATGTTAATGAGGTAACAACACTCCCATAACTGAATAAACAAGCTGTGGGTCCCCAGAACGCTGTTTAAAGCAAGAAAGGTGGCAGGGTCCGCCACATGTATAACAGTAAACAGTATGAAATTGTGTTTCCCTTTAAGGTCAATTTGTTTGAAAACAGTTTGTTTATTTAGTTTCTTAGAAATATACAAAAAAAAAAATGTCTTCCCAACAGAGTGCACCTTTAAGTGAAAACCGCTCAGCTCCTCTTCCTCTTCTGTAAATACCTTTACATTGAGGCCAGGTTGGGACCTGCACTCTCAGGTGAGGAGGGACTTCAATGAAACGCCATTCAGCTAAATCAGGTCTGGAATCGTGCACAAAACAACCCGACCAATCAGAGCTTTGACAGTCGGCTGGAGGCTCCTCCCCCTCGCTGCCTCTAATATCTCATCCCAGTGTTTTGGTCATGATTTGGTGTTCCGGCGCAGGAGCTGACTGTCGGTGCCGCCGCCGCGCGTAAAGGCAGATTCACACGCGTAATAGCCAAACGGGGCTCTTCCTGCTTTATACTGAACCTTTACTGAAAGATGTTTTCTTAGCCCCGGAGTCCTTCCCCGTCATGACCTCACCGGGCCGCCCCTCCAGCTGAATGGGATCTCTCATCGCCTGTCTGTCGCTCGTTTTGGCACCGACCGTCTCTGCTGCTGCTGCTTCCGCCGCTGCTGCTGCTGCTGCTGCTCATCCAAAGCCCCGATTTTAGGGATCTGCGAGCATTTGGTTTCCTCTAATCAGTTCATTAATGGTTTGATGCGAAATCCGCCTGTCTGATCGGCAGAAGAGCGACGACGCCAAAATCTCCAGTAGCCTGCGCGTCAGGGGGTAAGTCGGCTGAACTTGTTATTTCAGTGCGAGTGACTTCAGTAAATGACAGGCGGGCAGACAGGGGTTAATTAAAAATGAATGAGGGGGTTTGATGTCAACTGTGCTGCAGATTACTGTGTTGTTTACAGGGAGGGGGGATGTAGAGGGACACACAGCTTACTTCACCCCTCATCGTCACATCTGTATGACCTAAATTTCACCTGCTCTCTCTGAGGTGTTTGCCAGTTTTACTTTTGTTAATAAATGATCAGCAGATGGAGGTCACACTGTAATTTCCCCACTTTGTAATCCACCAAAATCACTGGTTGCAACTAGTCTGAGAGTTACTGGTACTGTGACTCATTAGAGCTTCTGTAAGATCCCAGCCGCAGCCATCGATTTGGGCTGCAAACTCCACAGTCTGCAGCATTTTTTTTTTTTTTTTTGGAACATATACAGCTGATCACTCTGTGTACATCCTCAGTTTTAAGAGAAATGGCTCCTCGGCTGGAAGCTGGCAGCCCCCAGTAGCTCTGCAGTGGGAGTTTTTTATGGGCTATCTGCTGTGCTCTGGCTGTTTTATGTGTGAGAGAGAAAATCACAGCCGTATATCTTCCTGCTATCTTTCTGCTTGTTCACTCCAAAAAAACGCCACAGACTCTCCTTTCCCAAGGAGCCCACACACTTTAAAGACACGGCTGTCATATGTTTAGGATTAGTCTCTCCCACTCAGCGTGACTCAAAGGCCCCAGATATCGACTCTAATGTGGTGGTAACTAATAATAGAAAAAGACTAGGTGTGCGTAGATGTCAAAGTGTTGTGTAGTCTGGAGCCCTTGAACGTATGGATTCAGTCTGTGTTGTTTGTGTGCTGACACTGAGGCCGTTCATTAGCCTGTATACACTGTACACATCAGGTCTGACTCGCCCCGGCCAGACAGCTGATCCAGGCTCACCACACAGCTCTGCTAACTCTTGTTAGTCATCCACCGAGAACCTGCTTCAGACCAGATTTACTCTCAGACACGCAGAGATCAGTCTGAGCGAGACGCCACAGCGGGACACACTCGCAATCACCGCAGTCGACCTGTAACTTCTGCGCCTCTTGACTCACACATGCCCGAAACCTGCTGAGCCACTGTTGCAGTGTCGTCGTCGATCTGCCTGAAAACCTCAATGTTGCGTTGTGATTTCCAGCTTGTTTTTTTTCTCTCTCCTGTAATCCTTTCTGAAATCTGAATCTCACAGAGGCATCAATCATTTTTTTTTAATAAAATAAATTTGCTGTTGCATTAAGCTAATCCCACACAGATTTTGCTTGTATTTTTCCTGAAGGAATTAGGATGTTTGGCAGCAGGCAGGCAAAAAAAAACACATTATATCCAATGGATTCAATATCCTTAGATCTTGTATCGGGCCAATGACGTGCAAAGTGGGGATGAAGCCCTATGACGTGCGTGACGCCCACTTCTGCTCGCTGTGTGTTTCACACATTCTGCTCAATCCAACATGGTCACAAAGAGATACACGGTGAACGCTCTCTACCGCTGTAAAGCCAAAGCAAAGTGTTGCCAGTTCACACCAGGCGATTGGCGTGCATTCTGCAGCCAACCCGGCAAGTGAGAGGTGTTTCTCAAAGTGGTACGAGATGCCCCATTGTACTTTTCCTAACTGCCAGATTTCAGGCTCCACAGAGGGGACCTAATGCTCCTTGGAATCCCATGAATGCCCTCCAGTGAAAGCCGTAGATGTTTATGTCAGCTCCGATGAGATTGGTGGAAAGTGGCTCTCGAGGCCCGAAATTCCTGCTAATTGGCAACGTGGCTGTGGACGGGCCCCTTTGTTCCCCCCTCATACTGGAGTGGTCTGTCTGTCAGGGTGATACACTGAGCCTGGCATCAATGAGCCGCTTGTTCCGGCAGCTATCCGGCCCCTGGAGGATCGGCCCCCGCTTTAAGACAAGTCGCTTCCACTTTCAGAATTGCCTTTGTGCACCTATTGAGAAGGAGGGAAGGGGAAGCGTTTAGAAGCGGTCTATAGAGAGACTCGTTCCCAAGCGTTTTTGATAGTGACGTGTACATTTGCCTCCGCGTTTGACTGCACTGAAGCGAACTGAGCAGTTGCATTGAACAGCCTTCAGTGGAGCTGGAGGTTTGCTGAGTTCATCATTTGATCTAGTGAGTGGCCCACTTTCCTTTAGGTCAGCTGAGGATTAATTGGCATTGAGCAGTGAGGGCATATTGTAAATGTTTGTGATACCATAAAGAGGGACTCGCTTACTGGCTGGAGGAACAGACAGAAAAAAAGGAGGGCTCACAAATTGGACCGAGGACGACTGTAAACGAGCCGGGGCTCTTGTCGTAGTAGTAGTGATTGTGTGCCTCCTCTTTGTTGAATCAACACACTATTCCCTTTTGGCTTTCGGAGCGCTTGACAAACAAAACACTCGTCTAATGCCAGCAGTAACCCCTCTTCAGTGTGCCAGCGAGATGTGCGATTGAGAGAGAGATTGTATAGACGAAAAGGGGGGCATGAGATTTTGTGACGGCGTCCTGCTGACAAAGGCCTTTGAATTTTTCATGTGGCAGATACTAAACTTCTGTCGCTCTGGCCCAGATTTAGTGCTAATTAGTGCCCAGCTACTTTCAAGGGCATACGGCTGAGCATGGGAATGCCGGTGCCACCTGTTCTGTTCCCACTCTCTCTGCCCGTCTCACGTCTCTTCCCATCCTGTCAGGCTTTATGTGTCTGTCTCTCTCTCTCTGTATAGGCTTTATGTGTCACTGGCCTAGTTTTGTTGTTTTTCTTTACGCTTTGCCAGCCATCAACTTAAAGTGAGGGTGGGCGATCCGTCGAGTTTAGAACGTGATCGGTCTTGAAGGGCAAACTTTAGGGACAATGTGGCTTTAAAATAAAGTTATTTATCTTGATTGTCGATTAATCTTTTGATTGTTTTTCCGATTAATTGGTTACTTTCACTTTTTGTCTGTAAATCTTCACATTAGTGTGGCTAATATCAGTGTTTCATAAAGCCCAAGATGACCTCATCAGATGTGTAGTTTTGTCATAAACCTGCAAATATTCAGTTTACTTGTCATCGAGCAGTAAAGAACCCACATTTAAGAAACTGACTCATATTTTTCTTTAAGAATGACTTAAACTGATTAATCTACTATCAACTGATAATTGCAGGTCTAATCTTGATATTTTGAAATTAAGGATTAGCTGACATGTTGGTTTGTTATTCAGGGCCGACACCGATTATTAGATATCAAAGAGACGATATTTGGAACAGACAAACATTTGCAGTAAAAATTCAATCTTTGTGTCAAAATTTAGAATAACCAGTGATTGAAATGTACTCAAGTACAATTTTGAGGTACTTTACTTGAGTATTTCCCTTTTCTTCTACTTTATACTTCCTCTAGACTAGAGGAAGTATAAAGTAGCTGTGGGCGTGGCATTGAGTGAGACCCCAGGGTGGTGACTTCAGACGGAGAGAGACTGCAGCATCGGAGCCAAAGTAGCCATTATTTTTAATTGTGCACTGTTTTGTTGTTAAACTGTAAAATATGTTTATTCCGTTACGTACGTATCTTTGTGACCACAATTGAGGGATCATTGCAAAAAATGTGTATTTACGTATATATTCTGTGTGTCTTTTGGTTGAATAATCGATAATGGATTTTTTTTCAAGTCTGGCTATAGTCATATCAAAACTGAGATAAAGAGTGTGGTTTACATCACGGATCCTGATTGCACTTTAATCGATCTTGATATTATATTTTAGCCAGATCGTCCACCCATTATCCAAAGAGTGTGCTTTTCAGTTACAAGCTGTGTTCGGTTGTAGCTCAAGCTGTGTTGTTTTACTTACTGAACGAGGAGAGAAGTACACTGTTCAAACACAAAGCCACAAAGCCACAACGCCGTTACTCCCAGCAAAGGCAGCTGAATGATAAGGATGCAGAAGTGCAGCGCTCTGACATATCCCTCCAAGCTCTCTGTCAGCGGGGCTTGTGCTCGCCGGCCATTTGAATGAAGTATCTGATAGTGGTTTGATACAGCGAAACAGAGGAGGGCTTGTATCCTCCCAGGATCCCTGGCCACTTCCTGTCCCTCTGCTCTGGGAACGGGCCAGGGTGACACAGGCCACGCATCTCCACTCAATCCGCCTACTGTTGCCTGTGTGGAAAAGCGATCGCCCTTCACACCCTCATTCCCATCGCTCCGCGCACATTTCTTTTGACAGGAAAAGCGTCTTTGGCATTTAGAAAGATGCCTCTATGTGTGGCTTTGTGTAGGCGCAGCTGTGCGAGCCTGGTCAGGATGATGAGATGCTGGGAAGAGCACATGCTGCTCTCCCCCCTCTTAAAACGTGAGGCTGTCCATCCTCTGAGAATCACTGCGGTTGAGTTGACATGAGAGTTTATATGCAGATCTTGTTCTTGCAGAGATGTTCCACTCTGACAGACTGAACGTCTGCCCCGGGCAGATCTCATAATCAGACCAAAACCAGATAACGGGAACATATTTGTGTGGAATTTCCTTCTCAAAATATGTGTTAGGGGATGTGAGTTCACCACACGATTTCAGATCCTCTCACTGAGTCGTGTGACGCATTGAAAAGCAAAATGAGAATAAAGAGAAAATTGCTTGAATTTACAAAATCCTGATTAGAGCTGGAATGTATGTTTCTCACTTGATCAGCCAAAAATGAATCTGCAACTATTTGGTAAGTGTTATCTAGTTCCAGCTTCTGTATTCTGAGGATTTTCTCCTTTTCTCCGTCTTATGTGAGTATTTTTTGATCTTGGATTAGTTGGACAAGAAAAACTATTTGAAAAGAAATACGTTTGATGTCAGACATGTTTGTAAGCAGAGCAAATGAGAAAATAATTGGTAGAATAATGTATGATATCATCATTAGTTGAAGCCTTACATGCTTGATGTATGTAAGTAGTTGAGATTCATGGTCTTCCATCAGTTTTAAAGGTGCAGTAAGTGATGTTTTCATATCAGAATGACCATTACATATGTGAGGGAGGTTGCTAAATAATGCCAGTGACTCAGTGTTTACTTTGCCAAGTGCTGCAATTTCTCACTTTCAATTTTGACTTTTACAGCCGAGAGCCTGTTGAGGAGCAAAAATGCAGCAGTAATTGTTGTTTGAAAATCTGTTTTGAATTGTTGCTTTCTGGCCTTCTTTAATTTCAACCCAATCGCCAGAATAAACGTTGGCAAAGCACGTTTCTGCAAAACCACAGGTACGTTAAAACTTACACAATGCTGTGCTTATGATCTGGATAGATTAAGGCACAAAAACCACTCAGGTTAGGAGGGTTAGGTTTGGTTTATTATACCTGGTCCCTCTGCGACACTATCCGATGGTTTCCCTCTTTCACACATGCAAACTTGAACTGTGGTCATTGGCCTGGCAGCCTTGCCTGTAACTCCATCACCATCCCTCCATCTGCTGATGTGAAAGTGAGATAATAAACGTGTAATGTGAACGTGATGTGCCGTGTTTTGCGGAAATGTCAGTATTGTCAGAGCCTGTGACACATACCAATGTGATGCTATCGGTGTTTTGTAGAAACGATAACTGCCAACATTTTCTCCTGGCGACCAGGCTGTTCATTCTTTTGGCTGTTAAATGGTGGACGTTGGCTGATCAAGCAAACAGCAATATTTTTGTTCTCGACAGGATTATTCGTATTTATTCCAGTGCTTTTCTTCATGATATATCACCTATTTGATGCACACTTTGCATCGGGAGCTCACTTCTTTCTAAATGTGGCTTTAGTGTTGATTGTGATATTATCAGGCCACCCTGTACCAGTGACCTGTCACTGATGTAATCGTTGGCGGAGGTTGTAGGAAGAGCAGGATGTGTTTTCCCTCGGCTCTGACCTCTGGTGTCACCCCTGTCTGACCTGCCGTGAGTCTGGATCAGATACAGAACAGTTTAGTGAACCCACCCTTCTGTCTCTTACATAAAGCTCCAACCGCACCACCGGCTCGCTCCTCTGATTGCCTGGCAGTCTGCGTCTAGTTCGCTGCTTCACCGCCCCGCCGAGTTGCATTTGAATATTGAAATCAGGGCCTTCTGAACAAAGGGGTGGTTTAAAAGAGATGGAGGAAATCACTCCTGTGTCGGGGGTCTCGCCCTCCAATCTGTTATGTAAATGTCGTGGCTGGGAGCAGTTATGTTTTGATGATGAAGCGTGACATGGGTACATTTTGAAATTTTAATGGCGAACCCTGATTTACTCTGCTGCTCTTATTTGTCTATCTCCAAGGAAGCAGGGCGCCCATACTGAGATCTTTGTGTCTTGTTTTCAGTTTGAATTCAGCCAAAGCAGCAATAGAAATGTTGATACAGCATGCTTTATTTATACTCCAGCATCTGCACATAAACACAGAGCTTGTGCTGTTCCCCTGCTCTTAAAGTGTCGCGAAGGTCCAAAACTTCTCCACGCTTGAATATTCTGTTTTGTCGGCGAAGACGGCCTCGGTTTTCGTTTTTAAAAAAAATGCAGAAAATACTCAGCCGATGATCAGCCGCAGCACGCGTTTAATTTTGCGTTGACAATAAGCACAATCTGGGTCACAGCCTTTTTCATGGCGGGATGAACATCCAGAGCGCGTGTCGCGACCTTGACTCGCATTCTTGTTCCTACAAACGTGGCTGCTCGACGTCGATTTTTTCCTTTTCCCTGACAGACGTTAGAGGGGAATGTGTTGGGGTGGGTGGCATGTGTGGCTCGGGGGCAGCCCGGGCATCTGAACATCCCGCTGAGGACGGTGTCTCTACCTGCTCCCTGTGCATTCCTGCTTTGGGCTGTGCGAGCCAGAGAGGAGTTGAAACTCGCCTGCTCCTTGGCTCTGCATTCCTCAACCATGACTGGGCTCCGTCGCACTGCTGCAACAAACCTGGGAATGCCACTACCCTGCACAGACACAAGCGAGCACACCTGGCTCACTTTCTCTCATATTTGAACGTGTTTACGTGGTTATGTTTAGTGCTATTTTATTTGATTAGAAGAACTACTCCTCTCTGTATTATGTATACAGTATATATTCCCCCCCTGAGTTAGGCCTTAGATGTCTGGGCCGCAGGGATTTTCTCTTGCTGCCTTGCTGTGCAGATGAGAAGTTAAACGGTGAAAGCCCTTAGTTACTGAAGCATGAGGCACATGGGAGTCTCTGTGGACTGGAGCAGATCAAATGTTGCCTCTTTGAAATGTGATGAGAGGGTGTGAATGTGAGGGTTTTTTTGCTACCACAGAGCTCGAGTTCACTGTCGGCGACATATTGCTCCTATGAAGCATTAAAACATAAGCCCATATGATAACGAATTGCATTCTGATGCTGCGTCACCGCCGTCTTTTGTCGTGTTTTTATTGCAAGAGGCTGCGTTTCTCCATCGCTTTTTTTTTTGAGAGGATGTTTTTCCCTCCTCGCGTGACATATGGCTGACACATCCGAGGAATTGGAATCCTTTATTTCCACCGTTTCCCTCTGGAAATACCCTGAAAGGATTGGAGAAATGATGGGGGAAAGAGTGCGCGGGAGGGGGGATAGACCAAGTGTGAGGGAGTAAGACTTGGGGTTGAAATAAAGAAAGCCAAAGCCCTTGAGGATTATCTTTTCCTTCTCCCTTCCTCCCGCCCTCCATCTCACTGCCTCTCTCTCTCCTCTCCGCTTCTTGTTTGAACACATGACCACAGCTCATCAGTCTCAGTTCACATAATGACCATATTTAGATGAGAGTGCAATGGCGCAGAGAGGAAAGGATGTCGGTTGAAGCCCAAAAGCAACATATCCTGGATGATGGCCGAGCCGTTATTTGCCGATGCAGTAGTAAAGTATTCTGTCTATTCTTGGTATTTTGATACGCCGCAGAGGAACAATACATGACTTCTCGCACTGTCAACACAATACAGTGAACACCCGCGGGTCCCGTCACGGCAGCCAATGCACTGTGCATGCCTCAGATGCCTCAGATCTCACAGATTTCAGCAGGAGAGATGCCTGCTGCTGCTGTCTTCAGTGACGACGGAACAGCTGAGAGACCCTGGGCCATAAAATGAAGCATGTGTTCAAACATGACATTCGTTTGCTCTCAATTGGTTAATGTTCCATTCTACGTTATGCCTCGTCAAGCGCACGGACATGAAACTGTACCGTCTTTAATTGTGAAACCGTTAACTTGCTGGAATTTATTTGCTGTTTTGCAACAAAACCTGATGAGCTAAGCGGTGGAAATTACAGTAATGTCTTCTGTCTGTCTCGTCTAACCGATGCCCGTCACACCCAGTCTAGGAGAGTTAGTCGCAGGTCTCTGTTAAATCAGGTGGAGTAGGTATGTGCTGTACGAGGGAAACATCCAAAGGGTTTCAGGAGACTCAGGTGAGGGTTTCAAAGCAGAACACTACAGACTGGAGCACTTTGATTGTGTTGTTTTATCAGAAATGATTGTGGGATGTGCGCTCAGACAACCACGGTGTGTGTAGACTCACACATTCACAGGTACACCCAGGCTTTGTACTGTATGACAGATAGGTGTCACATGACCCGACTGGTCTGAGCTCAGGATTTTCAGGGGAAATTTGTGTGTGAGGTGTCTACTTCAGTTTCAGTTTGAACGTATTGTTAAGATGCAAAATAATACTATGAACCCAAGTTCCCTTTCTGACTCATGACTGCGCAAATTATCACTCTGTCCCCCTTGATCAGTTTTTATTTATTAATTTCTTTGCTAGACACATCTGGTGGGCTAAATTGGACCCTACAGCAGGCCAACTCTGGCCCACGGGCCCAACATGCTGCACTCCTGTGTTATAGCAATAGTTCATAGCTCTTCTCTGTGGTTGGGTTTACAGTATGTAAGATTATCAATACCTCTCATAGCTATCATAGCTATTTAATATAAGGCATCAGTCAGCTGCCTGTTAGCTTAGCTTAGCATACAGACTGGAAACAGAGGAAATTAGCTAGCCTTGCTCTGTCTGAAGATTAAAAAAGCCACCTACCAGCACCTCCTAAAGCTTACTAATTAACATTAATAATTATTTTTTTCATTAATACGGAAAGCAAAGTGGTAAAACAACAATTTCACTGCCAAGAAATAGTCCAGGCATATTTTGGTGCAGAGTCAGGCTAGCTGTTTGCCTGTTTCCAGTCTTGTGCTAAGCTAAGCTAACCCTGATGGCTCCAGCTTCACGTTTAGCGTACAGGCATGAAAGTGGAACTGATCCTCTCATCCAAACGTGCAGCAAGAAAGCGAATAACTATTTCTCCCAAAATGCTGAACTGACCCTTTAACGGACATGTTTCAGTAGGTCCCACCCTTCACTGCTTCCTTGTGCTGAAGCCAAGACATCACCTCATCTGAAAACGGCCCAGATATTTTCTTACTGAGCCTCAATCCCAAAATAATTTGATGTGTGTCATACTCAGATTAGGAACAAGGGATAACAGAAAATCCATGAACCTGCAGTTGGTGCCAGCAGTGTTTGTTGTTTGGAAGTGGACAAAAAAAAAAAAAATCACTCTGTAAGCACGGGGTTTAAGACAGAGCGGCCAGCTGCTACGAGCCCAGAAATGTCATATGATTTTAAGGTCACGTTTGCTGTGGCATTTGGCAAACAAAAGGTGACCTGAACACACTGTAGGTTGCTTTTTTAGCAGAAAAAAAAAAAAGAAAGTATACCAGTGGTGAGAAATGCACACACACACACACATACAGAAGCACACAGTGAAAGGGATAAGGCCTCACAGCCTCTGATCCTATTATAGAAGCCAAAGCACTGCAGGCTCCTGAGAGGCTGGGAAAATGGGTAAACATGATGTTTTTATGGGAATCTTCCTGTGGTATAACCGAAAACAGCGCAATGGAAAGAATTTCTTGAGGAGATCTCACCTTCTCTTTCTTTCTGTGTCACTTTTTATCTATCTAACCCCCCCTCCGGTTTCTCCCAAATGCTTTCAGGAAGTGACAGACAGCCCACATAATTTAGAAAGACGGAGCCTCAGCCAATCTTGCCTTTTTTCTTCATCAGATAGGCATGCAGCGCTCTCAGAGTGTTTTGGCCCAGAAAGTCTGTGCGCAACTATCCTACATCTGTGCAGTTTGTTGGTTTGTGGAATGCTTGGAATCGCCTCCATGGCAACGGTCGGGCTGTGTGTGTGCGCGGAGCGGTAAATATTGACTTCACCACCTCCCCATCCCTGTGTCTGTCCGTGACAGGAGCACAAGGGGGGGTCGGCACACACGCTTTATCCAGGACTCAGCGAAGTCCTGCCATCGGGGGCGTGTGTTTACCTTCAGACCTCCAAACACGGGGGAGCTTTCTGGCTCCGAGTGGTTCACAGTTTGATTCGGTGTGTACTTACGATACAAAAGAGGTGAAATGCCTGGAGCTTTGTGACACGCTCTCTCTGCTGTGTAACTTCGTCTTAGCTCTGTGTAATGATCAACCTAATGGTTGAGTAAATGGGAAGTGTGGATGGACCCTGAAAAAAACCTGTGCGGGGGTTAGCGCCAGTGTGCAAACACATCCGAGCAGCCATTTCCTCTATTCATGTTTGCTGAAAGAGAAGAGAAACGAGATGACATGCGACTACAAGCCATGTTTGTTCAGAACCAGGAAACATCCCACCTGCTGTGGTACACAATGACCATTAAGGTACTTGATCAACCTGTGTGAAACTGCTCCGGGTGCTCTCTTTTGTGCCGTTTTTCCCACAGCAGATGGATTTGTTGGGACAGGATAAGAGAAGCGCTCGGAGCAGCGGCAGAAGCGGCAGCAGCACTAGTAGTGGTTGGACCGGTCTACCCTGTCCTGTCATTGCTACAACCGTGTTGTTTGCAGGCCCCAGATGGAATGTCATCACTGCGTTTGGCGAATAAGATTAGGGAATAGATGTTGATAATCTGGACAGAACAAGCAGGACTGGATTATGCTACGATTGCTGGCCAGTGACGCAGGAGCCAAAGCCTCCCCACTTTCCCCCCCCATAGTAATTACATAAAGAGCATTGAGATGAAGGAATACATCCACCAGGCTGACATATCGCATACACTCACACACGTACTTCCTGTCCGCTGAACTATGTCAGTTGTTCCGGCCACGATTGGGCGAGACAACTGCTTAAAAAACAAAAAAGAATCAGGGTTTTTTTCTTTGGAGCAGTGATTTTGTGCTGCACCCCCGTCAGATGGAAAAACCCCTTTTGAAATGAGGTCGTAGTCGGTCAAGAGTGAGTTTGTTTGCACTGCTCTGATTTTGACTGAGAACAGCCTGTCCATCCAGCCGCTCTGGTTCATGCTGTCCGGCACACACACACACGCACACACACCACTTTAAACGTTTGATGTCTGCTTATGCAAATGCACTAAAAACATGATGATATCTCCCTGCAGTCTGGCACCTGTTGTTCACTCAGCTCGCTTAAGAGGACTTGCAGAGGAGGCTGACGGAGATTTAAATTTAATATGCCTCTGTTATACTCCAAGGGACACGTCCTGCACAATGGACACATTCAGACTCATATCCAGCTGTGGGCGTCTTTTCCGATCCCAAATTTACTTCCACATTTACAGCCTGGAATGTCGCCACTATCGTCACTGTTTGTCTGCTGAAGTACACAACTTATAAACAGTCACAAACACTAGTTATGGGGGATGATCCAAGAGTTAGCATCAGCAGCTAGCAGCTAGAATTCATCTCAGATCCCTGCGTATTAAAACTTTGGTCTTTATTCCTTTCATCTCCCAAATAATCACAGTAGCTTTGAGTCCCAGACACAAACCCAGTTGGTAGACTTAGCAGCAGATCACCACAATCTTCACCAGCGAGCCAGCTAGAAACTCAATCATGTGTTTATTTATTTGGGTTTGTCTCAGATTCCTGCATATTAAATCTTTGGTCTTCATTGCTCATATCTTTAAACTAGTCAAAGTACTTGCAGGTTCAGACTACACAATATTTTTGTCTGTAAACATGGTCACTGTGTCAGTTAAGGTGATTATTGAATCAAAAATTCAGACTTGACAGACTACACGTTGGTCCCCAGGCAATCTTTGGTTGGCGTCATTCAGAAGCAGGTTTTCTGACATACCTGATGTAAACTTTGGGTTTTCGAAATCCCAGTTGCTACTCGAAACAACAACAGCGTCCGAGCTAGAAACCTACACACTGAAAATGGCAAGTTATCCAAACTATTCGCTCACTTACCTTTTCTTTTGTGGGGATGTAGCCATTTTAACGCCAGGACTCACCAGCCCACGTGCAAAACCATGCAACATCATTCCTCCTTCACTCTGAGACGTAAATGATTTCTGAAACTCTTTTTTTTCTGTGTGCTAACGTCTTGAGGCATTCCAGTTGAGGCATACAGTACATGGGATAACATGATCTGTCGGGTCGGGCTGATATCTTGTACGAAAAGGTAGCATTAGCTTGTTATTAACTTTAGCAAGCTAGCCATCTAGCATGGTAGCAAATAATAGTAAAAACAACATCTTTGTTAAAATTCAGAGGTGTCAAATCATGTCACACAGTAAACGCAGTAAGAGGTGGAATCTGATTGGTTGTTCATTTTACATTCCGAGCACTGATTGGCTGCATAAGGTGGACCCTTACAAAGCCGAGTTAGAGACGAACTTGGATGACAGACCCTTTACTTTTTTCAAAACACACAGCCATTAATCCGTAAAAGAAAAAAGAAAAGTCAGACAGAACCTTTTAATTCTAAGGTTGTGTTTATTAAACAAGACAGAAGAATATGTTGTCTTCTTTTCTTCTGTAGGTATTCATCCTACTTTTTAGAAAATGCAGATTCCTCATCGCTCGCCCTCAGTGATCCATCATCGTCGGTGAACGAGGAGAAATGAAAGCCCTGTCATTACGCAGGAACAATTGTTATTTACAATGTGACAAAGTGTTAACAACAGTTTCATTCTTGTGATTATAGTGTTACAGCAGAGGCTTAAATATGACCTTTAACCTGTCGCCCGAGGCCGCGAAGACTCTTGTCTTGTTGTTGAAGGTAGATTGTCAGAACATGCCCCGTCCATGTGTTCAACCGCAGGCCCGAGAGCAACGAGCACCGTGAGGCAGAAGTGAGGGGTCTACTGTAACTGTCATCGCACCGCACAGGTCCCGACTTGCCACTCCACATAGCAGAGTTTCACATTCTCCCTCAGTATTACTGTGAGTTTGCTTCAGCTTCGTAGTGGGAAATCACTCATTAGGCCGGCATACAGAACATCTGAAGCAAGCTTGTTCAATTTTGATGTTCATGACTATTTGATCCCTCTGAAAAAAGATGAAAAGGTTTTTTTATTAAATGAACCAGAGCGCTGGAGACTTCATTACAAAGCCTGAGTTGTTTGGGGGAAATGGACCAGAGCCATGACAAAGACTCCCATCGATAAAGTCTATTAATGGAAGAATGACATCACATCCTTTCTATTATTTCAACAAGAGGGTACCATTCAGAGGTTGTAATTGTTTTCTTTTCATATGAAATGAAAAGGCAAGCAAAACTGGGGAATGCAGCCTCGTGGAGGGGGGAAAACAACCCCAGCAGCAATATTAAAAGACTATTCCCATTTACCAAAAGCCCAGGAGACTTGAAGGATTTGGAATTCATTGTCAGATCTTATGCATAATTAAGCAAATCCCCCACCCAACCAGCCAGCCACACCCCCCGCCTCGCCAGAGGGATTTTCATCTGCCTCTCAGACTGTAGGTTCTTGTTACAGTACCTCAGCCCTGCTCGGCCAGAATCACACTCCCCGTTATCATTAGCGACCGATGATACACATCCTGCAAAACATGGCGTTGCTTGGCTTCCCAGCTTCCTTCATTTCCATATTTCCTGCTGGCTGTCAGAGCTAAAACACACTAGGCTCTGGCAGCCCGCAAGCCACAGGCCACTTCTGCGTCTTGTTTATGCCGCCTGCTGTGTGCTGACAAAAGATGGCTTTGTTGGAAACTGAGTGTGAAGAAAGGCCAGAGACTCTGTTAATGCTCTGTTTCGTGTTCTGGGAGATTTTCAGTGTGTTTGTCCGGGTTTGTAGTCTGGGTCAGAGTATTACGGCGCTGTCGGCCAAGGGAACCAAATTCTTTTCAATCTTCACTGTTATTTAGCAGTAGGGCTGGGAAATCTGACAAAGTTAGATCATGATCCATGTTGAAGACGTCCACAATCGACATTTCAGGGTAATCGTAGAGATTGTACTTCATGTCCACTTACTTCTGCTTCCAATCTTCACATGACCCCACTGGATGAATTACTTAACATGGCTCTGAAGTGATTCCTACAACAAAGAGAGAAGTTGGCATTTTTTTCACTCGTCAGTGGGTTTTTTGAACAAGGCGGTCCTGTCTGCTCATGAACAAACAGAGAGCAGGATCGTCCTGTTTGCTGCTATGTCTGTGCGTTCATGTGGTGACATAGAGGAGACAGGAATCAGGCTAAAATGACAACAACGCTCACAGCAGCATCAAGATATTTTCATGTTTTGTTCCATAACATAAAATGTTAGTATGTCAGTAAATACCCCACTTGCTAACAAGTGGCTAAATGAGACTACAGAGGTTATCGGGCACATTAAACACCATCACAGAGGTGTATTGATCAATTTATGGTGTCTATAGGGTTAGGGTTAGGATTATCTTGCTAACAAAATGTGTAAGTATCACAAACTTGTGTTTGCTACTGAGCTTTTTTTCTTTTTTTGCAATAAATCAAAATCCAAATTGGATCCATAGGCTTTTTGTCGAGGGAGCCAGAGCGATGCTAACTTCCGGGTTAGCCGACAACAACACGTCGTCCCTGCAGCGCTCTTTACAATGTGAGTTACAGCTAGTGGAATGGCTGATGAGGAGCTTATTACAATGAAGAACCATCGTTAACACAATATTTTGTAGTATTTCTGAGATTGTGGCTCGCGTTCGCAGTTAAATTGACTGTGATATATTTTGGCCAGATCGCCCACCCCTATCAAGCAATGTCTTAATTAATTAAGCAGCATCTGAGCTCATTAAGGCCACATCCTTTAATTGAAAGCGTCATCTGTGTGAGGTGGCATTTACAGATCCGACGGCTGCAGATGAGAGACGCGGCGTCTCTGCTGCGCTCTGCCTCTAATGGCTTATTAACCATGACACCAGTCTGCTCGGGGAGAGCACGGATCACACAAAGAGCAGCTCGCTGAGCCACCCGTCATCTTTGTGTCTGCTCTCCTCTGTCTGTGTGTGTTAACCTGCGCCCGCTGGTACGCTCGCTCGGATGCAACCCCCTATTTATGCAGACGTGCCCCGGGGGGAGATATTGACTGTCCGGCCCCATTGACCCCACTGCACTTCCTCCCCTTCCTCCCCCATCTCGCCCATTCGTGGTGCCAACCAAAAATGAGCCCTCATATTATGCTCCCCTCCCCTTCCACACTCCTCCCTTCCTTTCATTCCTCTCGCTTTCTGTCTGTTTTTTTTTATTATGTATTCCTGAGCTGCATCACTGCTCCTCTGAATGAACTCACATACTGTAAATCCAAAGGAATCACCAAATCCGACCAAAACACACCAGTAAACCCTTGTTTCTGCATACCCTATCCTAGCAGTTTGCGTTGTAAAATCAGGGTTGGAGCAGTTAGGAAGCATCCAAAACGACCCGACAAGAACCAGTGACAGCTTCACTAATTTCCCTTGCGTGGTTAGCAAACTGTGCTCTTCTTTGTGCCACACATTTTCCACCATATGTCACTGCATCGCTCTGACTGCAAGCATGCCTGCAAGCCCGTGAATTGTAGCTCGTCTCATGTTCAGGATTAGACTCTTTGCTCGTGAATGAGAGCGGGCTCAGGCAAAGGCTGACTCCGACGTTAAATCCAACAGATGCGCGGACTCCTAAACAGAAACAGGCAGGCAGGGGGATGTCAGCTGAGGGATGAGTAGCCTGGTATTACTCTTATGCACTCTGACCCTCCTCTGCTTATCAGAAGGGCTCCCAAGCCACCCCACCTTAGTGTTTTAGTGTTTAAATTAGCATTTCTTAGCGGACCCCCTGTGGCTTTATCTATCCATGATAGCATGAGCTTGAGTCCCAAAGTTATCCTTGGCTTAGTGTAATGATTTCCCTGCACTAATCTGATGTTAGAGCCGGAGTAGGTGGGGAAGCTTAGAAAATGAAGAGATACAGTGAGAAGCTACAACAATCCACAACTGCCCTCCTGACCTTTGGTCTGTTTTTTTTTTTTTTGGTCTTGGTAGAGTATCTCAAATTCTGTCCATTAGTGAAAACTCACTGATGTTCAGCACTGTAATCTGACGACTCACTGATGTTCACTCTGGTTCCATCGCTGATTTAGTTCATCTGAAACCACTTCACTGATTAGCAACGTGACAAAAATGAAAGCAGTACTCAAGTGCTGTTCAAGTATTCTGATCCATGTGGAGCACATTAAAATGATCACTGGCTACAGAGCGAAATTGATCAAATGATCAGATGTCAGCAGCATCTTTTTTATACGGTCGCCCAAAAAACATACCTCGCATTTTCATTGTTTCTCACCCCTGATTCCGTGTTCACAACAGCAGGGGAACAACGTGTGGAGGAAGCTTGACATTAACTGTCTAGGCCACCAAAACCACTGTGGTAACTTTGCAACAAACCGAAGGTTGCTCTTAAAAGCAACAACCGCATAAGTAGACCTAGATTAAAACGGAGAGGAAGCATCACAATCAGTGCGTTTACAGGAAGGATGTAATACCAGAGAACATCTCTGTCTCTCTGTGTTTTTCTGTGCAAAGCATGTGCAAATGTGAGTGGACAGGAGATGTACAGCGGGGACGGATTGTCTACTAGTTTATCAGTCGTGGATCTCAGACGGATAAAAAATTAACATACCATCATGTGAGCACGTTACCATGCTAGTGTTATTAACTTGCCTACATGATTAATTAATTATCATATCAGGTGATCAAGCTTATGCTGATGAATTAATTGTGAACACTACACAAAATTTTCCCTTAATGACTAAATTGGCTCAGATGTGAATCAGGTTTGGTGGCAGAAATCAATAGACGTTGTCGAGGCCTCCCTTACGTGATGTAACATGTCTCTGTTTGTGCATCTGTGTCGGACACATGTGCACGCAGGCATGTGCGACATGTCTGCTGTGTGTATGTGCTCCGCTGGTGGCAGTGGGGATGAGGTGGATCTCATGTCTGTTGTGAAACTGAGGAGTAGCAGCTGCTCCACTGTCCGTAGGGAAGTGTTTGCTTCCTGTGGTCTACATGACACTGTGTGTGTCTCAGTGGGTTTACAGCAGTGGTCTCCATCCCGTCTCTGGTTTCTGCATCTGCTCTTGTAGCAGTCAGAGAATTTTTTCCAGAGAATGTAGTCTGAGCAAATGACTTAATAAAGCAAATATGCATTATTTTCTCTTTCATCATTAAGGGCGCATTGAAGTTAAATTTAAATTAAGTTTCCTTTATTAATCTGATGACTCACAGACTTTTTCTCTCTGTCCTTGAATGCACCACAGGCCTTGGCCATGGGGGGATCCAAGAGTAAGCCCAAGGATGTAGGCCAGCGAACCCGCAGCCTCGATGGCAACCTCAGCTCTGGGGGAGGGGCTGGAGGCCACCACCTCAACTCCAATCAACAGTCCATGACACCCAATCGTAGCCCTACTGTGGATGGAGGTCTCAGTGGCAACCAGTCTATGGCCAACCCCGCAGAGCTGGCCCTGTTTGGAGGTGTGGACAATAACAGTGTCACCTCTCCCAACAGAATCACACTAGCAGGTGAGAACCTCAGCTTGAAGCATTGGTTTTTAGATTTGGTGGTTTGTTGTGTTTAAAAACTTTATGCCCTGTACGTCTTTGGCAGCGATGGAGGAAGTATTCAGATCTTTTAATTAAATGTTAACTCTGCCAATTAAACATATAAAGTTTTGCAACTCTTGGAAAGTGCTACTGTTACAGAGGAAGCTGCATGTGATCTCATCAATTGCCTCCAGTGATATCACTCAATTGCATTGTGGGTAATGCAGTCGCCAGGTTTTGAAAAGCAGTCCACTGGTCTAGCATTGCACAACTGGACAGTTTACAAACAAATGATCAAAATCAATACAACAGAACCAGAGACATCACCTTTTTCATCCCACGTGTTCTTCTTCTTTGTCAAAACCTGCTGCCTACATTACCCACAATGCAACCAGCCACTGAGTGACATCACTAGAGGCAATTTATCAGATTGCAGCTTCCTCTAGAGCTACAAAAGGCTTTATACTACGTTTTTAACATATGCAGTAGTGCTCCCCGAGACCTGTTAACACACCTTAATGTGTAAAATTAGTGGAGCCACCATTTAAGTAAAGGCAATATTACCACATTGAGACTCACATAAAGAACTATTACTGCAAATTTGTACTTGAATAAATGTACTTAGTTACATTCTTACCCCTGGTCTTTCCCTCCTGACAGGAGGCGTGACGACCTTCGTGGCATTGTACGACTACGAGTCTAGAACGGCCTCGGATCTGTCTTTCAGGAAGGGTGAACGCCTCCAGATAGTCAACAACACGTAAGGAAAACACAGAACACAAACACACACCCTATTTTTTTTTTTTTTATCAATCCGTGTATCCACCTGTCACCTCTCATGCACATGTACACACAAGAAAACTCAAGAAAAGTCTAGGAAAACTTTTCCATACACTGTGTGAAAGACAGAGAATCTCTGCATGTTGGCAAGTCCACAGATTGTCTGTGTGAGTTATTGCTCACTTGTCTTGACTGGCTGCTTTGCAACCTGAAATGCATGTCACTTGTTGTCTCTCTGAAACCTCCTGTAACCATAGGAACGGGCTTCCCTCAGCAGAGTCTTGTGTCACGTTTCTGCACAGTTTTTGCTTCATTCACAAAAGACTTGATTACATCTCGCTGCTCAGGCTTTTTTTCATTGCCGATTCTCGACACATAGTCCGAGACCTAGTTACTCGGTCCAGATCTAACCTGTTAAAGGGGGGTCATGCTTGTTTTTTCAAAATAGGGGCTTGCTCTATGAATCAATGGAGGTGCAGTGAACCAGATACTGTAGTGTTGCACCCCCAGTGCTTGTGCTTGTGCTTGTCCACTAACAAACTGCTGACCTAGAAGGCAGCAGCTAAGAACAATAGTGGATTATGCTGCATCTGGCCCCTTAAGCCAAAGACCTGGTTCATTAATGGGTCAAGTGCACCCACGATCCATTAACCATCTCTCGGTCAAATCAAGTGTCAGTCAAGCTCGTCTTAGCTTTCTGATTGTTCCGGTTAAATCTCACAGCCATGCACTGTGACCTGATAGGCCTTTTTTTATGATGATATCGTGCCCCCTGCATGCCCTTTTGCCTTATTGCGCCTCTCTCATCTCAAATGTGTGTCGTGTTTTAAAGATTTATACTTCTATGCACTATATTGGTCATATTATGTGTCTGCTCTGTGTCCTCTGCTGGTCTTCCACTGCTCATAACGTGCTTTCTGTATTTCTTTAACCCCCTTTCTTTTCCCACCATTTCCCTCTCCATCTCTCTTTCCACACCTCCAACACAAACCATCACATTTTTTTTATAGGAGGAAGGTGAACTGCAGGTTTGTGAAGCTTCTCTGGAATTGTGTTTTGAATGTGCCGTTTGTCCGTCTGCCTGTCTCCGTGTGTGTCGCCAGAAGCATATGCTGCACTTCTGCACTGTAATACCACTTCATTAGATCTGCACAAACCACATAACTCTGCCCCTGCCCCATGAACCCCTCAGTACAGTAGTGAAGGGGAGTTGGTGCGAAGCCTTGCAGCACTATAATCAAAATGTAAACAAGTTATGAATTTACTTTCTCTTAGTGAATCTAGTGCTGCAAGGCGACAGCAGCTTTACTCCCTAATAAGGTGTAGCATACAAGCTCCCCCCTTCCTTATTGTCATACCCACATGAATGCATGTTTGTTTATATTTACATAACTTCCTCTTTTTTTAACAGTAGAAATAACTGGGCTTGCATTTATCAAGCTTCTCTTGGAGCCTCTCTTACAGCTCAGTTTCTGTGGGAGCTAAAAACTTTACGAGTGGCTGCAGAACATGCAAAATGATCGGCATCCCTTTATTTCTACTCTGAGATACTTGATGAACACCAGCCCTGAAAGCCAGAAAGACTGTTTGTTTTATTCGTGTCCTTGATGTTTGACGAGCCCTGGTGACGCTGTGTGTTATCGTTTCATCTGTGCAGAGAAGGGGACTGGTGGCTTGCGCGCTCCCTGACCACTGGAGAGAGCGGTTACATCCCCAGCAATTATGTGGCTCCATCCGACTCCATCCAGGCAGAAGAGTAAACCCTTTTTTTTGTTTTTTCTTTCCTCTGTCCCATGTTTCTGCCTTTTCACCAAGCGCATGAAAGAATTTACTTCAAATGTTGGATTCTTAACAATTTTCTTATTTATTTATCTCAAAGTGAATTTGAAAATAGCACTCAGACGCTCATTTGCTTTCTTGTCATTCTTTAAAAGAGAATATCGATACAACTCTCTGAAATATAAAGCTACAGACAGCAGTAAGTTAGCCTAGCTTAGCATAGAGACTGGAAACAATGGAAAATATCCTAGCGTCTTTCAAAAGGTAACGAAATCAGCCTATCAAACCCTCTAAAGCATCTGACAGTTTGTGGTGGGTTATGTGTGCGACTATTTCCTCTCAGCTGGTCCTTCAAGTCACTACACCACGCAGAGGCATAGTCCCACACATAACCCCTCATAATTTCCTATTTTTTGTTTGTTTGTTTGTTTGTTCTTGGACAGGGCCAGGCTAGCTGTTGTCCAGTGTTTATGGACAGCGACTGATGGTTGATTTTCATATTTACCGTAAAACCACGAGAGTGGTATCAATTGTCGGCAAGAAATCAAATGAGCATATTTTCCACAAGTACTCCTTTAAATGTCTGTCGTATATATTAATGTTTTCTACTCCTGGAAGACGTGCATTGCTAATCTTTACATGCTAACCTGCTTGCAAACACAACTAACCCCTCTGTAACAACTCCATTTCTCACTTTTGCCTCCCGCCCCTGCAGTCATCTCAGACTGACTATAGAGTCCAGGTAAGCAGCTGTTGCATGAGTAAGCACTGCATCTGGAATGCACAGACAGAATTTCCCCGAACTTTCTTAAACCACGAGCCACAACTCACTCTCGCTTCGTCATTCCTTCTCCTCCGCCCACATACATCTTCCTCCCCTCACCAACCTGCTCCCGTGTGTTCCATGTTTTCTCTCTCAACCTCACCAGGTGGTACTTTGGCAAAATCACTCGCCGTGACTCTGAGAGGCTGCTGCTAAGTTTAGAGAACAGGAGAGGGACTTTCTTGGTGCGAGAGAGTGAGACAACCAAAGGTAAGTGTGCACTTAAATCCCAATCCCAATTTCTTATCCCTCACCCCTCGTTTTTCAGGTGCCCCCTTGTCCCTCAGATTGGAGCTACAAGTGGTAGCGGTTGAGATCTCCCCCTGTGAAATGGGACAACCTTCAAGCCCCTCATATGTCGTCAATGGTGTGCCCAATGAATTAAAGTTATGTTGGAAAGCCATGGTATGGGGAGCGTTAGCTAACTGGGAAGATGTCGGCGAGACCTCGATCAGATGCTGACGTCTCCATAACGTCTTCCCAATTAGCAAACGCCCCCCGTACTACATCTTTCCAGACTAACTCATGCCAACGTCTGCAAGTTGTATGTGTGCTATCGGGGTAGCAATTGTTTTCTGCTTATTATAAAGAAAAGGACCATACTACATGAAATGAGTTCTCTCATTCCTCAGTTGGAAGTTCGATTGTCAAAAACCTGATTGTTATTCTGATTTTCAGAAGTACAATTGAGTTATTGTACTAAAACTGGTAAATATCATATTGCACCTGTGGCAACAAATTGAACTCAATACCCACCCAGCCTTATTAAACAGTAGAACTATGCTAAAGGGGCTAATAGTGTTATGACTCTTAGCATTCTCTAAAAGCAGCCACGGGAGTGCTAATGTCGAGCTGAGTTTAACACAGAACGCGAGAGAAGTGGATCTACTTATTCAGTCTATGGTATTGATCTACACTCCTATCCACCATTTTGCCCTGGGAATGTGTGAAAACATACTTGCTGCAACTTTATTTTTACACCATTGATTTCCAGTCATTTTTTCACATGCGGTCGTGTTTTTGAAGGCTTCTCCATCTGCTCTTTTTTATGAACTTGTAAAATGTTCAGATCTCAACACGCAGCTCGGTTTAAATTCTTTGACATGTCCTACTAAAATGTACCGAGAAGAAGAGCACAAATTCTCTCTCAGTCAGACATGATACCCTGCTGTTCGCTGTGCGTCCCGCTGTGCTGTGTCAGTCATGTGGCAGTGTGGGCACAGAAGAGAGACGAATCAGGCAGATGGGAAAAGGTTGGATGTGACGCCTGTGGGACTCGGTCTGGAGATAGTTCTAATAGGCAGCTGCTGCTGTTGCGACTGCTGCAGCAACACAGTCCCCACGGGTTCAGCTGGCACTGTGTGTACCCGTGTGCGACTTGTGTACTAATGTACATTACGGGAATCCTGTTGTTTCCTGTTATCGGGCATGTATGTAAGCTCTGCATAGAATGAGAAAGGGAACAAGGTGAGGCGGGGTGCAGGCAAAGTGAATAGATGAGTGAGCAGGAGCGGTGGAGAGGTGCTGGGTGGGTGAGCTCGACAGAATTAGGTCAGTGTGGAGCTGAGGGTAAGGACTGTACAACCCACAGGCCATATCACCCAGTTCAAACATTCAGAGAAGGGAGGCATCGCCTTGGGCCGCTCTGTGATTCACACTGTTTTTACACCGGACTGACGCTGCCCCCAAGTGGCGGTATGAGCACATTGTCACCCAAAAATGAAAGTCTAATTTCTCTTTTGTTGTTTTATCACCCCATTTAATTTGTTGCCTGAGCACCAAACAGATTATTCATTATTGATTCTTCAATCAATGGGTGGGGGCAAAATGGCTCCCTAGCGCCCCCCAAAGGTCAGCCCCTGCAGATAGTTTTACCTAGACGTATGAAATTTCCAATGCATGTGTATCTCACCTAGACCTACAAAAAAGTCTCTTGTCATCCTGACCTAAATCCAACAGGAAGTCGGCCATTTTGAATGTAGTGCTTATTTTTGGCGATATGCCCGTGTTGTTCTTTAATGAACTCCTTCTAGAGCTTTAAGTTGCTCTTGTGTTTTTTATGATATTGTGATAAATTGTACGCAAAATACTTTGATGCAGATTATTAGAATGAAACATATTGTAGCACATTGTCTCACACGTTATCATATCTGATTCTCCTCTTTCCAGGTGCCTACTGTCTGTCTGTACTGGACTATGACAACACCAAAGGGCTGAATGTGAAGCACTACAAGATCAGGAAGCTGGACAGCGGAGGCTTCTACATCACATCGCGCACGCAGTTCAGCAACCTGCAGCAGCTTGTCAATCACTATCGCAGTAAGCGCACTACAAATGCAATGCTTCTATTTGCTTTATATCTCCTATTTTAAAAGAAATGAGTGTGAGAACATGTTGCCTCATATTTTTTAAGTTAGTCGCTCCCTCTGTGTCTTGTACACTCAGAATATTATTCTGTGATCAGGAAGGAGGCTTGACCCCATTCTCTGTCTTCTCTTGTGTCCTCCAGAGCATGCTGATGGGCTGTGTCACAGTCTAACAGACATTTGTCCTGTACTGAAGCCTCAGACTCAGGGCTTAGCAAAGGATGCCTGGGAGATCCCGAGAGAGTCTCTCCGTCTCGACCTCAAGCTCGGACAGGGCTGCTTCGGAGAGGTCTGGATGGGTAAGCCGCGCTTTGATCCTCTACTTTGAAGAAACCCTGCATGTCCAATCCCCAAAACAATGAGGACAGAGAGTGCTCACTGAAAACAGACGTTTCAAGGCACAGTTGAAGTAAAATATGAACAAACTGTATGAAGACTAAAGTGCATAAAGAAGTTATATTCTTCCATGAATGTCTTCCCCCAAGTGCACTATACCTCCTTGTCTCTTAAATGCTTTTATTTTTGCTGTAGCTCATAAATTAATGAGGGAAATAGTGAATTTCAGTCCTGTAAGTATGTTTATGAAAAGGCCTACGGGACGTCTTCACATAAATAGTACAGGCCAGTGGTAACCAATCTTTTTGTTGGATCTAGCCTCCCCACAGCCCTACCATTTTACCTCAAGTATACCTTCATCTGCACAAGCAGTCCAAATTTGACCAGAATAAACTGACATTAGTCACCTATTTAGGATATAGCTACAATATTTTCCATGCAATTAAACTATTTAGGTTGTTTGTGTTGGTACATCCTCGATTTGGAGTGGCAGAAGCGAGATATGTCAAGCGTTTACTCACATGTAATATTACCCACATGACTCACTCATTTTTGCAATCTTTTATCAGGAACATGGAACGGTACGACACGTGTGGCGATCAAGACCTTGAAGCCCGGCACGATGTCCCCTGAGGCCTTCCTCCAGGAAGCTCAGGTCATGAAGAAACTGAGACATGAAAAGCTGGTTCAGCTCTACGCTGTGGTGTCGGAGGAACCGATCTACATCGTCACGGAGTACATGGGACAAGGTCAGCATGGTCGACTTGTCTCAAATCAATGATGCGTTTACTGCCTGCAAAAATAAATATTCTACCTTACAAATACATTAAAAAAATACAAATACAGAGGAGTACAATATTTCATCCGGATATTAACACAAAACAGTGTCATACTAACCTGCAGTATGTGTCCCTGCTAACAGGTAGCTTACTGGATTTCCTGAAAGGTGACATGGGTAAAATGCTCCGCCTCCCCCAGCTGGTGGACATGGCATCACAGGTCAGCACAAATAATCTGCTGCTGCATCAGTTTAATCCACTCAAAACTCGATCACAGGTGTTTTCCTTCAGTACAGACAATCACAAAGCTTTGTCTCTGCTCAGATTGCTTCAGGGATGGCTTACGTGGAGAGGATGAACTATGTGCACAGAGACCTCAGAGCTGCTAACATCCTGGTGGGAGATAACCTGGTTTGCAAAGTGGCTGATTTTGGTCTGGCTCGCCTCATTGAGGATAATGAATATACTGCAAGGCAAGGTAAGACCACAGGAGGGCGCTGTTAGCTTTTAGCCTAACTTTGTAGCAGCTTCTCAATGTGGCAAAGTGGTTCCTGACATGTTTAGCTTGTATCTATTTGTGACCTCACATCAAAGGTTATGGTGTGTTTCCTGTTGCATAGTTAGTATAAAGAATTGAAGAGGTGAAATTATCCTGTATTTCAAAGACAAAATAAAAAATGTAAACATCAACATATTTTATGTAACAAAGGTAAAACCCGTCAGATTTGGGTCCAAACACTTAAATTGGGAACTACTTATGTTGTGGCTATAATGTGTTGGACTCCAGGAAACACTGTGATTCATGCAGCTGATGTGCTTCTGTTCCAGTCTGTGCTTTAATTTTAACTTGCTGATAAACCCCGTCCTCCTGTAGGAGCCAAATTTCCCATCAAGTGGACGGCCCCTGAGGCTGCCCTGTACGGCCGCTTCACCATTAAATCTGACGTCTGGTCATTCGGAGTCCTGCTGACTGAACTGGCTACCAAAGGCCGAGTGCCCTATCCAGGCAAGGATCGTTATGTCCTACAAAACTTTTTCTAGATTGTGCATGTAGTGCTTATATCACCTAACTCAGGTACTGACATCATGTTCTACCAGTCCAACAGCATGAAGATTTACGACTGGGAGTATTTTATTAGCTAATGATTCAAACTGTAATTATGTGTTTGTGTTGTCGTGCCTCCAGGTATGGTGAACCGGGAGGTGTTAGACCAGGTGGAGCGTGGCTACAGGATGCCGTGCCCGGCAGAGTGCCCTGAATCGCTGCATGACCTGATGCTGACCTGCTGGAGGAAAGAGCCCGAGGAGAGGCCCACCTTCGAGTACCTGCAGGGCTTCCTGGAGGATTACTTCACCTCCACGGAGCCTCAGTACCAGCCAGGAGAGAACCTGTAACTGGGCTGGATGTGAAAATGTGCATGCGTCATGCATGTGCAAAACTGAGCATGTGCATCTACTTCAGAGTGCATGGACGAGTGTGTGTGTGTGTGTGTGTGTGAGGGTGTGTATGTAGAGTATGACGGGGCAGGAAGCCGACTGCATTCTGGGTACAATCAATAGCTCTCTGACATCGAGGAGTGTCGGTGGGACATCAAACCAATCAGCAACATTCAGTTTCTTCTTCTTTCCAAAGTCTAACTCCAACGTGTCAGCTCTGAGGAAAAGACTTACCTGTGGTATTATTCTGAGTTAACATGCTGTTCTCTTTGTTTGTCAGTTAAATCCACACCCGATACAGCCAAGCAGGTTTTTCTACCTTCCTTGTGTTGCTAAGCCGCCCTACTTATATACATTCTCCGTGCATTCTTCCTGTGTTATTTCACCCGACTCACCGTGTAGTGCATACGACACTAGATTATGACATTAAATGACTGCACGTGGGTCAAACAACTCCCGAGAATGAATGTTGGATGCAATTACTGTCCTGCTGAAAGCGCCATGTCTATTTTTACAACATTTTCCTGGGATGTACACATGCTCAGAGTCCGTCTTCCATTTTGCCACTTGAGAAGCATTTATTCGGGACGTACAATAATTTGCCAGGATGTTTTTGGTCTCAAAAGTTTTGTTATTAGACCTGGATCAACTGGAATATATTCAGGTGAACGATAATATTTTACGCTTTCCCCTGTGCAACATCGAGGCTAGTTTCTCAGCTGCTGTGACTAACACCCTCGGTTCCCATCAGAGCAGTGTAGTCTCGCTCGCCAGTCGGACGAATCGGTTTATCGCTGTGATCAACGAAACAGCTCGACACAAAGAAGAGAAGAGGCAGAGTCCGTCTCTCTATTTTCTAATCGTGACTTTTCATAAAAACAAAATGGCTACTGATCACTAACGGTCGTCTCAGGATGGAGAAGACTGAAATTCTGCTGCAAGGATTTTTGTGCCAATGAAAATCTCTTTTGTACTCTCTTCTACTGTGTAAAAGTGTATTTTACTACTCTGAACTTTTCTTACAATGAAGTCTGAGTTGTGTAAGCGGCGGTTCTGCTGTTCTTCTTCTGAATGGATCATCCACTGTTCTGAGATCCTGCACCTGTGTACAGTACCGACCGGCTCACCAGCCTGGTCTCAAGGTGTTGTTTTCAAGCATTTAAATTAAAAAGAAAATCAGGTGAATCTTCTTTCATGTCTCCTTTCAGTTCTGACCTTCATTTAACATGTGAAGATTTTCCACTTCTAATTAGCTTCAGCATTTCCCTAATTAGTGCATCTTCGAGCACGACCTTTACACTGGAGATGTTAATGCTCGATAAATGAGCAACAGAGTGATGCTGTGCTGGTTATGCCTTCCTCCAGCCTGTAGGGGGCAGACCAGAAAAGCCTTCCCATAAACAGCATGTATAGCAAAGAAATTGGAGTCTTCAACCTTAACTGTAAATATCCTTAATGCTAATATTTTTTTTTGTATATATCATCTTTATAATTTATTCCTTTTAAAATAACCCAATTGTTTATTTTGCTTTCAGCATCACTCATCAAACGTTAATGTTTATGGTACTTTTATGGGTTGAATAACATCTGACAGTAATGATATAAATATATATTCTAGAAAACACTTTTACATTACAAGTATGTTTTTTTTTTTGTGTGCACGTATTTCTGTGAAACTTATCTTGGTACCTTTTTCAATATGACTGACAGAACTGGGGAGGAGTACTGCATCCCCTGACCCACCCCTCTGTCTCGCCAGATACTGATCATCTACCAGCATTACTCCTTCCCATAATACAATCAAAACCACAAATGTTTACATCGTGATAATCTTCGAATCATTTTGGTGCTGCTTCAGAGGCTGGTAAATGAGCAGGAAATCATTCTCGTTAAATATTTCTGTTTTTCTCACTGCACCTGATCCAACATGGTGTGTGCGTATGTGTGTGTGTGCTGCCATCACCTGTACTTCCGCAGTCGCTCTATGGTTTTCATAAAGCACTCCTGATTATGATTTAATAACTCCAAAACAGAAGACGATGTCCCACGAATGGAAGGGCTCTCATATCTGTGTAGTGTCTACTGTGTCCTGTGGACATGGGTTATGCCACTCTGAATGACCTGCATGGGTGTGGTGGGGTCACCTGGCATCACCCCCCCTCTCTTCCTGACCTGCCTCACTGAATGCTCATGAGCAAAAAAAATGTGGAAAAAAGTCCACGAGAAAGGTCGTGTCGTTTGTACGCAGCCTTGCCTACAAGCCAAGGACGTCTCCTGTGGGGTTCTGTGGGTTTTCTTTCCGGCTATGCAGATATTTTTTTAAATCTGTGATATTCCTACATATACTCTTTTCTACTGTATTCAATGGGAACTTCCAGATAAATCGCTCTTTGTTAAATCCTACTGAATATTGTTCAAATTTGAAAGTATGTTTGAATAAAAATTTGTATATTGCCAGCTGTTATCCTATCTTGTTTATCAACTGTATGAACTCTGTTTCTAATCACCACCGAGTCAATAAGGCTGTGATCAAAGGTCGAAGCCAATAATGGTAACCTGACTTGACAGATGGTTTGAAACATGTGATCATGTGATTTCGCTAATCAAGGCTGCCGGCAAGGTAACAATGACTTTGATTAATAGTCTGTTGCCTCAGTGCTCAGTGATGTTTCACACGTACAGCTACAGTATCATGAATATTAGGAACTGCACAGGAAGTCCACAATTACCTCGTGAGTGGTGATCACAGCATGAACACATCCAAGTAGAATTATACTATAATACTATAGTAGTATGGATACAATACCATTGGGTAAAAGGGTAACACATATTACTACTTACTACTACTAATTACATTTTAGCTTATCAACAGTGGTGTAGTAGATTGAGGAGAGTATATGATTGTGTTCACAGCTCAAGAACATTTTTAATCTCAAATTACTCTAAAATCACATCATAATAGGATCTTATAAATCAAATGTGACATTGTATGCTTACATACTTATATATTTATTACATAGGTTTGCATTTCATGGGGCAGTTTATACTGTGCTGTAGTGCAACAGAGTGCAGGAAGAAGTATTGAAATAATTCACTTAAGAAAAAGTAGCAATCCCACAAAGTAGAGAAGCAAAATACACCAAAAATATAAGTAAAAGTACTTATTAATGAGGGCTGTGTCAGCATTATATTGTCATATTACATTATTTGACTACTATTGCTGCTGCATTAACATGATAACAGTTTTTTAATGCAATCTAGTCGACGTGGAGCTAGTTTGAGCTACTTTACAAAAACTTTGAGAGAGTTTAATCTGTTCTATTTTTATGATGACATGTTTTGTATGTAAAATGTTATAGTCACATATGTAGTTACAATATTTGAGTCTGAAATGTCGAGGTGTAAAGTAGCATGAAATATAAATACCAAGTAAAGTACATCTCCCACCTGTATTTAAGCCTATACTGTAGCGGTAACAGCTCAACAAAACCTACTTGAAACTGTTTTATCACGTTACCTAATGACTTTTCCTCATTTTATTATTTTCTTATAAGCATACAGTGGATACATTGTTGATGGATCTTCATACGCTCTATATCTGTGATTGGTTTTTGATTGTACTGTATTTGCAGCATTAACTCTACCAAAACCTGAACTTCTATTTTTGGAGCTGCATTCAAAAAAAGTTCATTTTACATTCATTATCAGGGCTGCGACTGACAATTAGCTTCTTTGTCAATTAATCAATTCATCATTTGTCCGTAAAATGTCGGACATATGGTAAATTGGAAATAGGGTAAAGCACCTGCCACAGTTTTGAAATGTCCTATTTTCAACTACCAATAATGTTGCTGAAAGGAAGCACAGAATATGTGTCAGTTGCGTTTCCTGTCATCATCAGGAAGTGATACGTGTGTGTGAGCGACAGGAAATGTCTGTCACAACCGTGACAAAAAGCGTTAAAATGTTGTAGATGTGTAGCCTACTGTATGAACAGTTCCCCTTTTGATTGTGGGTGACAGCTGCATAAAATATTATTCACTAGTTTTTTAAAAATAACCCACCTTAAGTAAATGTCCACCAGATTGTGAGCTTTTATTTTTATAACAAATGCTCCTTAAAATGAGACATTTCTCATTTCATTCTTTGACACTATGTAGTTTGGAGGAAGGAATTTTAATCAGAAGAGAAAAATCTTCATTGATGAACAAACTCTCTTTGTTTTCATGACCTTGAACAAGGCGACCTTAAAGGACAACACAGTTTCATGCTGTTCTACTTATTTATATGTGGCGGACCCTGCCACCTTTCTAGATTTAAACAGTCTTATTTTCCTCTGAGAACAGCTTGTTTATTCACTTATGGTTTGTAATGGAGTATGTATTGTTACCTCATTAATATCAATTGATGTCAGCCGCTAACTGCTTGAACAGTGTTAAGATGTGGTCCATGTGTGCTGTAGGAACAGTGCTCTTAGTCTTTGACTTTGTTATTTACATAAAAGATTAGCTCTGCCTCTAGTTTTTAAAAATAAACCCACCTTGAGTAAATGTCACAAGTAGACTGTGTTTTGAGTTTATAGTATACCAAACAGGGCTGCAGCTAACAACTATTCTGAGTATTGATTAATCTGCCGATTAGTTTCCAGATAAATCAATTGATTGTTTACTTTATTAAATGTCAAAAATTGTGAAAAAGTAACATCTTCACATCGCTTCTTTTGTCCAACCAACAGTCGAAAAACACAAATATTCTTCATTTACTTGAATTTCTTAAGTGAATGGTTTTTTATTTTTGCGATTAATCGATTAATTGATTAATCGTGTTATCTACAAAATGTCAAGAAAAATCAAAAATAATAATAAAATAAAAATAACATCTTCATGTTGCTTCTTTTGTCCAACCAACAGTCAAAAACACAAATATTCTTCATTTACTGTAAACCACAAAGAAAAGCAGCAAATCTTTGCACTTCAGAAACAAAGACAACTCTTCTTCTTAATGTTGTTGTTGTTGTGATATTATGAATAAGAGGCATCATCCGTCCTCCTCAGTGACTCACTGCTCCCTCAGCTCAGCCACATCACCTTCATAAACACTTTAGCGTACCCTCCCCTGCCGTCACGTGCGCTGGGGCTCGCGCTCAGTCTGTCGCTGCATCACCAGAAAGTCCCGGAAGAGGCTCGGCGCGTGCAGTGTGTGCAGGTGAGCCTGTACCTGTTCACAAAGAAACACACAGAGAACATGGGGACGACAGCCGGGATGCAGTCTGACGGACGGCCGCTTCTAACACGACTACAGAGCTGGTAATTTAACTTCATGTCACGACTCTGCTCAGACTGGAGCTGTGGGGACTGATTTCTAATGTCGTGGGTTCAGCTGGCTTTGTTTTCATGGTGCGGGGAGACATTTTGTGAGTTTAAAAGTTGGTCGGTGGGTTTTCCCCTCACCGGAATGATGCGCTGCTGCTCTCTGGTGACATTCAGTGGTCTCATTGTAGTTCAGTACATGAATGAATGCACATGTTGTCCTGTAGCTCTGTAAAAGACCAAAGTCTCTGTGCTGAGCTCTCACAGGCTTTGAGTGTTCTTTTAAATCTGGCTGCCGGCTCCCAACATGTTGTGACTGCATCCTGCTTTGGCACAGATCAGTGCCACACCTTCCTCTTCATGTGTCAGCTTCCTATCATTGTGAAGCCCTTAACATTTGAAAAGGTTATGTTTGAGTACCTCAACACAAACAGTGGATGTCTGTGGGAGTCAGATTAAAAAAAAAAAAATCTCTTTTCCTTTTGCTTTCTGTCTCCCGCTCATCCCTCTATCCCTCATTTTACGCTCTGTTTGTATCCCTCTCTCTCCGACAACATGCCAGGCTGGAGATCTGTGTTTGATCCAACATCCTGAACCACGCTGCGTTCGCCAGACACGCTGCCAGAGCTTACACATGCAATAAGGTGGGTCAATCCAATCAAATCAAATCCACAGGCTCAGAGGAAAATTAAGGTCAATTCACCTTTAAATCCTGGTTGCCTCTGTCTGATCTTGTCCACGATATTCCTGCTAAAACTCGCCTCTTCCTTAGAAATTGCTTAACACGAGTCATATGATGCTCTGTGTGTGTGTGTGTGTGTGTGTGTGTGTGTGTGTGTTTCTTCACTGTCCCCTTTGCCACAGATGACACTTCACCCAGCATGATCACCCTCAAACTATATATATACAGTAGGTGTGTAACAAATAGTGATTTTTATCCATGAGAAAACTAGTTTGTTCGAACGCTGCTGTGCATCTTCCTTTCCAGTCACAGCAGAAGATGTAGCACAGAGTATAAATACAGCGGCCTCCTTGGGAATAAGATGAAAGTTTTCAATGATCCTTTGAGTTATTTTTAGTTTTGACAGGTTGTCTTGTTTTCGCAGGCCGTTTTATTCTTGGTAAACGTTTATTTTTTCTCCCCTCTCTATTAGAAACGGCTCCATTTGCAGCCTGTTAGGAGACTATAACTGTGATGCAATCTTAATTTATCATATCTGTGGTAACTCCACTCTGTACATGTCAGAGGGCTTATTTGCAAGTGGCAGCACAGCATTTAATGATTGAGGAAACAGAAGATGGGAGTTAAGGATTTGCATCTAATCGTCAAGTTTGAAATGCCTCTGGATGAATATCGGTTGCATCAAAACTGGATTATGTTCGTGTGAAGCCTTTGTGTTCGGTAAGTCTCATTCATGTCTCCATGGAGGCTTATCAAACACCGCTAGAGTTGTTTGCCTCTGGTTTTATTGTAGTACTGGAGTCACACGCAACAGAGCAAAAGGTTGTCATACAATAAACTGGAAGACAGAGATGCTTTTTAGCCTCTTGCCATGTTTGTTCAAAAGTCACCAAAAATGTGAGGGAGGTATGTTCGTCATAACATCAGTTTCAAGTGCAGATTCCTGCAGGTTCGCACACGAGCGCAGTCATGCAGACACTCGTTGCAGTCGTCTGTGGCTGTAATTACAGCCTCTGCATTTGACGTGCAGCGCAGGGGCTGCTGAATTGGCAGCAGAGTGAAGGTGTTGTGGGTTTGACACATTATCAGGAAGTGATGCATGCATGTTGTTAGTTACAGGAAATGTCAGCCGCAGTTTACCCGTTAAATGCTTAAACAGTGTTAAGATGTGGTGGATGTTTACTGTAGGAACAGTGCTCTTAGCCTTTGAGTGTGATATTTGCATAAAAGATCAGCTTTGAGTAAATGCATTGTAACAGATTTCTGAGCTTATAGTACACCAAATAAGGCTGCAACTGACAATTGTTTTCATTATTGAGTAATCTGATGATTAGTTTCATCGTTTGCTCTATTAAATGTCAGAAGTTGTGAAAAATGCTCATCGGAATTTTTCCAGAGCCCCAAGTAGCATCTCCACATTGTTTCTTTTGTCCAACCAACAGTGAAAAACACAAATATTCTTCATTTCAGGGAATATGCAAGAGAAGCAGCAGTTTAAGAAGCTGGAACCGATTTATTATTTATTTATGAATATATTTCAGCTTTGGACAGTTGCACAGACACAGCCAGACATCTGAAGCAACACCTGCAGCTGCAGTATTTTCTCTGTTTCACCACAACTGCTGCTAACTGTGGCTGTCGGTTAGCTAGTTAGCTCAGTTAGCCTTGCAGCTAGCAGTTAAGAGTGTGAGCTCAGAGCACCGGGGAAGTGTTGGTGTTTAAGCTCACAATTTTTCTTTTTTTATGTATATATATTTTATATATGTACATATTGCCATAGTGTGGTATTTACCGATATTGCAATTAATATTTTTTATTGATTTTAATTACAACAGTATCACCAAGTCTTTGGTAACATACAGCTTCTCTTGTTGTGTTGATATTTTACACAACAGAGTCCAAACACATAGAAAAAGTTCTTTCTGTGTTTTAGCCACGTGTTTCCTTTGAACTGTCTTACGTACTGAAACTAAAGACAAGCACACGTCCTGAGGCGGTGTGTGAGAATGACACATCAGCTGTGGGCGGTTGTAAAGCGGTCGTAAAAAAAGAAAAGATACAAGAAACACATTGAGGAAGTTAGTAATGACTCGGCGGACCAGGTGACGGAGAAGTCCTCAACATTTAGACCTCTGGGCTATAATTAGGTGAACATGCAGAGAGGAGACGACCATTTGCACAGAAGGTAGGAGTATTAAACCTCTGGACCACCTCTATGAATGCAAACAACAAGGACTTTGATCCCTTTGATCATTTACAGTAAACCTCTCCCTGCAGCACAGTTACTTCCAGGTAGGAAGCTCTAAAGCCATGATTTAATCTTCTCTTTCACAGTTAACCAACAGGACCCAGTGAACAAAGGAGCGGGCCGACCATCATCATCACCCTCCACCATGGCGAGTCAGGACTCTGAAAACCCTTCACACGCCACATTTGACAACTTTGTCCAAGCACAGACTTGTAAAGATGTGAAGCATCATTTCGCTGAGCTCTGCAAGCAGCTGGAAATCAATCCCAAGGATTTCAGGAGCTTTTACACCAAGTTAAAGGAAAGACTGAACTACTGGAAGGCCAAAGCCCTGTGGACCAAACTGGACAAAAGGGCATCTCATCCTGATTACCAGCAAGGAAAAGTCTGCGCCAAAAACAAGGTGATTCTCTTCTCTTTTAAAAGGATGTGAAATGTCTATAATGTTTATATTGATGAATCTTTTTATTTCCTTTTGAAATGTATGATGTCGCTTCTTTCCCATTTTAGTTGTTGTGTGTTTTGTTATGTAAATTAGTTCTTAATTTCTTCATAATTACAATGTGCTACATAATTTCATCACCGCTGAACAGGCACAGTTTATGTGCTGTTTTTCAGCCTTTTGTGAATTCTGGGAAAACACTGAAACTCCTAATTATTTGGCAAGATAATTGTCAATATTTAATCTAGATATTGTTACAAAATGTCAGCCGCTCTCTACTCAAATATGATATCAGTTGCAGTTTGAGCTGAAACCTATGGAAACTATGGATCAGTTAGTTGTCTATCGATCCGTTCTCACCAATCACGCAGACTTTGCCTGCTTATCCGATTTAGTCCATCTTTTATGGCTGGTTGCCTAATGGAGGGTATTTAATCATTTGTTTTACTGTGACATAACACACATGACATAAATACAACCTGATCCATCACATTGCTCCGATTTTAATCTCACACTGATTGCCCTGCAGGGCACGAAAACATTTTGTTCATTCTCTGATTATCATATCATCCAATACTTGCTGTTTATCTGACTTCCTCCTCCTCTCTCTCAGTGCCTCGTGTTGGGTGCCGGGCCATGTGGGCTGAGGACAGCCATCGAGCTGGCCCTGCTGGGGGCTCAGGTGGTGGTGGTGGAGAAGAGAGAGTCTTTCTCCAGGAACAATGTTCTCCACCTGTGGCCCTTCACCATTTGTGACCTCCGCGTGCTCGGAGCCAAGAAGTTCTACGGCAAATTCTGCACCGGGTCTCTGGATCACATCAGTGAGTGACTAACGCCCGGGTTTCAAATTGACCTTTACTGTGAACCAGATCTCGTGGTGTTATGAAATGTTCACATTAGTGCTGAAATGATTAGCTGAGTAATCAGGTCAGTAATGAACAGACAATAAATCTACAACATTATTTTGTTTTAATTTATGCACATTGGTGTCCGATGAGGGGAAGGGGGGTGGGATTTATAAAATAGGGCTTTTAGGGCCTTAGAGCACTTGAGATTAACGTTGTTACTGTTAATGTTTAACATTCACTGACTGTATATTTAGTATCTTTGTTATCTCACACACACATTAACAGTATAATATATATGTGTGTTTTCAGGCATCCGTCAGCTGCAGTTGATTCTATTAAAAGTGTCGCTCCTCCTCGGGGTGGAGGTGCACACCGGAGTGGAGTTTCAAGGCTTGATCGAGCCCTCAGGAGAAAACGGTATTTACATCTCACAACCAGCGATCGCTCTTCCCACTAGTTTTGCTCAGTGTTTCATCATCAGTTGTTGTTGCAACAATATTTATACAGGAGCATTATGTAAAGCAGAAATGTTACTCAAGTGTGATGTGTTTCTGACAGGTTGGATGGCCAAACTGCATCCCGGGTCCAATCCTGCTGCGACCTTTCAGTTTGACGTGTTCATCTCTGCTGGAGGAGGCAGGTTTGTCCCTGATGGTGAGACAAACACACGTGTACTCTTGATTCGTTTCTGTTCCCACTGTTGCTTCGGGACACAGACACAGAAATGTTGCAAAGCCTGTCTGTTAACACATCAAACACAAGCTTCCTCCAGCTGCTGTATTCAATAAGCGAGCTTTCATCAGCCCAGTTTCCTCTTTTCTTTCCTTCCCAAACCATCAGGGTTTAAGCACAAAGAGCTGAGGGGAAAGCTGGCTATTGGCATCACGGCCAACTTCGTCAACAGGAACACGGCTGCCGAGGCCCAAGTGGCAGAGATCAGCGGTGTGGCACGCATCTACAACCAGAAGTTCTTCCAAGACTTGCTCACTGAGACGGGTAGGAAGCCACATGACTTCTACGATCAAGTTCAGGTGGATGGAGGACGTCTTTACTTACACTGAAACAGCTGTCTGTTCTATTTCAGTCAACAGTTTAAAAACTGAAGCAAAAAAGAGGAAATCCGTTGCGTCAGCTTAATTTATTTTGTACCACAGCTTGCACTCGGCGAGAACATGAAGAAAGAAAGTAGAGCCACTGAACCAGAACGTTTCTAATAGAACATGAGCGCGTTTATTTTCATTTTATTGTTCTCCTGTTGTGCCTAGCCGAACACAACCCTGAAGGCATGAAATGAGTGTTCACGCCGACTGTCAGTTCGGGTTCAGCGTGAAGTGTGAAAAGAGCAGGAGGGCTGTTAATCTTTGTTCCAATCATCAGTTAATTTCCTGTGACAGCGTTAACTGTGATGAAATCCAACCTTCTTCTGTGCCCTACTCTGCACGCACTGCACCTTAGGTTTGAACAAACCTTACAGGCATCATGTATTACCTTTATAACCATGATGACAGCCAGTTGAATTACTTTTTATTTCTCTCTGACCTTCCTGTGTCTCTGCTCACCCACCCTCCAGTAAAACCAGCAGAAAACGCACAAGTACAAGATAATTGTATTAAAAAATACCACTCTCAAATAAGAAATATTCTGGGTGTTAGTCTTTTCTGATTCTGGTCTCTCTCTCTCTCTCTCTTCCTATGGCCATCATGCTCTCTCTCCATTTTCTATTCCAGGTATCGATTTGGAGAATATTGTCTACTACAAAGACGACACCCACTACTTTGTCATGACTGCCAAGAAGAAGAGCTTGCTGAAGAAGGGGGTCATTAAACAGGTGAGAACAACACATCCATTACCAGGAAAAAGTGTGATTCTTATTGGCATCGGCTTCATCGGCGGCCAGTAAAGAAGAAGAAACAAACCAGATGGATGACACAGCGATCCAGGTTCTCCTTAATGGATCAGCTGTCAATCATGTCTTCTTTCTCTGCAGCCTGAACCGTTAAGCTAAACCATGTATACGACTTGTCACTCAGAATCAGAAAATGTGCCATGACTCATCAGATCGCACCTCTCGCTCTGTCTCTGCAGGACTACAGCGATGCAGAGGAGCTGCTGGCTCCTGCAAACGTCGATCACGAGGCTTTGTGCCTCTATGCCCACGATGCTGCGTACTTCTCCACAGGTGGCAAACTGCCTGACCTTGAGTTTGCTCAGAACCATGCCGGCAAGCCTGACGTGGCCATGTTCGACTTCACCTGCATGCACCGTGCTGAGAATGCCTCTCTGGTCAGGGAGAGGAGGGGGAAGAAGTTGTTGATGGGTCTTGTTGGAGATTGTCTGGTGGAGGTAGGCGGCAACATTTAAAGGAATCTGGTGCAAATTTCTTCTAGTTCACAATTTTAGCCACACTAGCAGGGATAGTTGTGTTCAGCTGGTCCACCACCGTAGTCAATAGATGGATTTTACATTCATGGTCCCCAGAGGATGAAACCCTCTGGGGTACCTTATGTTGCCCCACCAGGAGGTCAAATTATCCACCTATCCAGTGAAATGTCTCAACATCTACAAGTTAGATTAGCAGAACATTTTGTTCAACATTCATGGTTGCCAGGTGATGTAAGAAATTATGTTATCCACCTATTTTTCTTGCTTCACCCAAAAATTAAAAATCTGTCATATTTTCCTAACCTCCACAGCAATGGAAAGACAGGTGAAGTTTTGTAGTCCACAAAACATTTCTGGAGCTTCCCTGCAAAACCACATTGCAGCATTCTCCTAAACAACTCAAGTACATGGGGACTTGTTCTAAAACAAAATAACATAAACTGTCTCCATACAGTTCGTCCAGCATAGTCAAAGTTTCCAGAAGCCCTGAGATTCCAAATTTATTTGAAAAGACAATTACACCATTTTACCGAAAGCCTTCACTGTGGCTGTTAAGCTAAAAGCAGACCGTACACACCCATCTGAATGTGATACACAAACTCTGGAGGGTGTAAATAATATACATTTAGTCAAATAAAGCTCATGACTGAAATTACATTTTTGGATGAACTATGAAATATATGTTTCTACCAAATGTTTTACCAATCTTTCTCATAGATGTTGAGACATTTCACTGCATAAGTAGAAATTTGACCTGCTTGTAACGCAACATGAAAAGTCAGGGATTCATCATTTAGCATGTTTTCTTTAGAGCGAAATGTCTTTTAAACTTTTTGATAGATTGCCATGAAATGTGGTGCAGACGTTAACATCCCCTTCAGGACACATTGTAATAAGATTCACATGTTTGACAAGTCATCAATGATCAAATAGACTCATAACATTCCCATCACCCTGAGCTGCACTATAAGTGCTAATTAGCAAATATTGGCATGCTAATTTGTCAAACTAAGAGGATTAGGTAAGATTGGGATAGTTAACATGATTTATGGTTAACATTAGCATGTTAGCATTATCATTGTGAGTATGTTATAGCATGCTAACATTAGAGTCTCAGAGAACTGCTAGCATGGCTGTAGATGCTTGGTCTTGTTTTCTGATACAAAACAAATCATGCCTACAGCATTAAGTATTATATAGTAGATCAAATTCATAAAAAATCAGCATATAAGCATTGTCGTTATGAACGTGTGCATTCTGATGTTAGCGTTTAATCTAAAGCACCACTGTGTCCCTCACATGGCTGCTAGTGTGGCTGTGGACTCTCTGGACGCTGTCTTGTTAACGTAAAGATCATGACTGATAAGCTCTTGGGTGGAGTTTGAAAACTGGGCAGCTGTTTTTTTTTCTCTCTCCCATAAGTTTTATTAATTGCTTCTTGATGTGACTGAAATGTGAATTGTATCTGCTCTACTTATCAGTATTCGTGAGATTATCTAAATGTGCCACAATGAATTTTCATACTCTGTTCTCTGCAGCCCTTCTGGCCTCTGGGTACAGGCATCGCCCGTGGGTTTCTAGCTTCTTTCGACACAGCGTGGATGGTGAGGAGCTGGGGCATGGGGGTCCCTCATCTCAAGGTCCTCGCTGAGCGGTGAGCCGGCTTCATACGTCTACTAAGCAGCACACAATACAGACAAATCGCATTATGGTAACACACAGGAGTTTGTGATGCAACTACTTCCTGTTTCTTCAATTCCTGCCAATTTCTCACCACCTCACTACAGCGAGGCTGCATCCAAATGTCCAGACTTCCCCGCTCTTGACTTTGTGCGTGCATTGGATGTGGGTGACTTGATGTGATGACAGTGAACACGTCACACTACATAGAAGGGGTCCAGAGGGTGGACATTTGGATTTAGACTTCTGTTTCCCAGACATACACGGAAAACCATAAGCTATACCTCAGTATTAGTACGTTATTTAGTATGATGAAAACTAAAATAAGGATTTAAAAGTTAAGAAAATAAAGTAAAAATATAGCAGCAGAATTCATCAGTATGCCTGTGGATCTCTTCATCAGGAACACCTCCCATCCTGAGATAATTAGTATGGGTAGTATCTTTGATTGCTTTGATGTAAAAATTATTTCAGCAGGATTCCTTGATGTGACGAGAATAAAAGAATGAGCCTTCCTGTGTTCGGTTCGGCCATAAAATGTGCCAGTTTTGAGTTTTGACAAGACTTTTGAGACAAGACGTGAATAAAAAGTCTTCTGTTGTAGTAAGCCAGATAAGAAAACAGACTAAAATGTTGAGAACCCCATTTACTAAAGTCTTTTGACACAAAATTGCAAATAAATAATCATAATACCGGGCAATGTCAAAAATGGTTAACAGGAATTACTCTGAAGTGAAGTGAAGTGAAAAGTGTGCATCATTTCACTCTTTCATAATACCGTGTCAGTTTCCGTTTTCATATCTGCAAAATGACTCAATTTTCGTTTCTTCACAAACCTACAGAGAAAGTGCCTACCAGGTCTTGTCCCAGACCACGCCAGAAAACACCAGCAAAAACTACGCCAGTTACAGCATCAACCCCAAATCACGGTATACGAGGGTGAACCTGTCCTCTATCCTCAGCCACCAGGTCAGGACCGTCATCCTTTATTTACTCAAAACAGATTTGAATCAGGGTCATTGTGATCATCATGGAGGTTAGTCAGAGATTACAGTCGAGTAGACGCAGACAAAATTAAAGCAGTGTTGACAAGACACACTTAACATTCTGTTCTAATAACAAGGAGATAAATATTGGCCTTAGATTAATGTGAAAGTATGTGATGTATTTTTAAGTATTAGGTGATTTTATATGTATATTTGTTTTCAGGAAAGTAAATCTTTTATTGCTCTTCATTTCTGGGCCTAGGCAGGAGTTTTCCGCACCACGTATACTTATCAGTAGATCCCGTCTGATGGCTTTCAGTGAATAAGACAAAATGTGTTGATTCCATGAAACAATATATCTGTGTGACTTACAAATCATCCTGTAAATTCATTGACTACCTATTGTTTCTTCCTGCTATTTGTTTTAGGTGCAGCACCTTTATGATGTTGATAAATCCAATCCATCCAGCAAGAAACAGAAGAACCAGTCGTCTTGCATGCGTCAAGGTCAGCTTTTTCTTCATTGTGCAGCCGGTCTGGCACACTCAATGGCTATTCTTTCGCTTTATATCCAGCTGTGTCGGGTTAAGCAGGAAGCGCCTTTTGGCTTTGTGGTAATGACACCTCATAAAAAATGTATTCGCCCACACGATTTACATATCAAAGACGGACATTTTCTTTGGTGACTGTAAAACCACAGAAAAGGTTGCGGATCGTTGTCTGATGCACTGTCTGTGTATGTCCGCTCAGATTCAGGCAGCGGTTTCGAAGAGTTGTTGAAATGGTGCCAGAAAAACACGACGGGTCATAAGAATGTGAATGTGAAAGATTTGACCCAATCCTGGAGGTCGGGCCTGGCTCTGTGCGCTCTGATCCACCACTTCAGACCCCAGCTCATGTGAGTCCTGGCATTAGCTTGGTTTTCATCTGACAACACCACTAATGAGATACTATACGACGCTGTGTAAATGTGCCGTGGTTTAATTGTGTTCATTTGACCCAGTTGTTTGAGAGGAATTTGCATCATGTATTTACATTAAAAAACGATATACCTCCGTAATGAACACTGCAAAGTAATCCCAGCTTTCTAATTCTCCCCACAGTGACATGTCGTCCCTGGATGAATCCAGCGCTGTTCACAACAACCAGCTGGCTTTTAGCATCTTGGAAAAGGAGCTGGGCATCCCACCTGTCATGTCGGCCAGTGACTTAGCCAATACCGGTCAGATAGACAAGCTGTCCATGGTGCTCTACCTCACACAGATCCAAAAGGCCTTCACTGCGCCAGCAAAAGGTAAAAAATTAAATAAGGGTGAAAAGAATGTCAAACTAGATGAAATTGAAAAGCCCAAAGAAATGTGGTGCAGCTAAGGTCGGTGGTTCGATCCCAGATCACCAGACTACATGTCGCAGTAGCCTTGGAAAAGCTCCAGATGAGCAGGTCGGCAGTGTGTATGAATGTGTGTGTGTGTGAGTGGGTGAATGTGACAAGTGTTGTAAAGCACTTTGAGTGGTCAGTAGACTGGAAAAGCTTTATGTAAATGCAGGTCCATTTACCACAGCTGAGCTCTTCATTAAGGCCAGACACTGCTGACAAAAACATAACTTTTTCATGCATGTCATGAAAAAGATGTCTTCTTACAGACTAGCGGAAAGAAAACATCTAGAATACAATTTTAATTAATTTAATGAATCAAATTAGTGCATATTTAATTAGATAATGTGTAATTTGCATATTTAAACATAGAATTTTAAAAAACTTGTGCAAAAAGTAATCAGCTAGAGAAGATTCATGTGATACTAATAATATCCACTGCAGCAGCACTTACAGGCACCAGACTTCCCAGTTTTTACATATATCAATTACAGCAAAAAACCATGAAGGAAAATTGATTTTTTAATTTATTTTTATGGCTGTTGACAGTATTTAAAAGATATATATTCAATATTCCTTCAATAAAAACCTTTTGGATCCATCCAATGTTCAGATTTCTGTGATGGACATTGTTGAAAATTAGCAGAGAGCCAGAGCAGGGACCCCCTACTACATACAGTATAGTATATAAAATTACGTTGCATGTTAAAGTGGGCCTACAATTACCTGTAGTACCATCTATAAACAAGTCAACAGCAGTTGTAGCGAGGCTAATGTTAGGTGTGTTGTGTCAGTATTTTCTCATACTTTGAGCCAGAAATCTCCCTTTCAGTAGCGCTTACATAACATCACTCACAACAAACTTTCCAGTTGTATTCCTACCTTTATTTTGAAGGTTTGCACAGAGGGATTTGTTCAAATACAGGATCCTTCATAGGCTGATTTATATAGTGTTTTATTCCTTTTTTATGGCTGTTGATAATATTTTTTTTATTCATGCAGTGATGAAAAACAGATATCCAAAATTCCCTTTGTAAAAAACCTTTGGATCTCATTCGTTAATAAAATTAAACAAGAAGTTTGAGGCTGGCTTTATCCAGTGTTCAGATTTCTGTTGTGGACATTTAAAAAAAAAAAAAAAGCAAATACTTCATTATATAATGCATCATTTGCATATTTAAACTTGTTAAACTTAAAATAATCGTCTTAATGTAAGAAGAAATCAACTGGAGCAGTTTCATGGTGATATCATTAAGTAGTGTCTTGCCTTAATTATGTCATTTTAATGCTATTGAGGATGTGATATATTTATGAAGATAGCTAATGGTGACAGCAGCAACAATCTTACATAACCCAGTTGCTTAGACACTGCACAGCATTAGCATCACCTTAAACGGGTCAGGTGTCCTCCCACTGAAATGTGTTTGGTGTTGAGAAGTGATCAAATCGCTGCTGTCTCTTTAAGAGCTTGTTACCCAGAATTCATTTGGCTTAAGTGGCTAGTGCTGTGTTCAGAGCCAGCCTCTACTGGTTGTGCTGCTCTCCTGCACTAAGCCAGCCCAGCGGAGCAGCAGACAGAGCAAACAGTCACGGTGTGGACCTGGCTTATCAGGGGGGGCTGATGGGACTAGCGTCTCTTGAAGGGGATCTACTATTCCTGCACCGAAGGAGGATTTTCTCCCGGCTGTCCGGAGCAGAGGTATTTTTGACAGTCTTTGTAGCATGAGGAGTTTGTGCAGCGTAAATGTGAGCCCCGGCGTATATGTAGGCACTGAATGAGCTGAAGTGGGTGTGATATACGCTCTCAGTGTCTGCGATGCTGTGCTGCTCTGCTTGGGATCCACTCACTGATGTACAGGCAGCAGGGAGCTGTCAGTCTCCGGTAACCTTATCTGAATGATGAAAGAGTGGGAGTGGTAGTCAGAGCTGCAGCTGGAGACTTTTCATGTGGATTGACAAGTTAAATTCAGCTGCTGCTGCTGCGACGCTACAGAAAATACAAGTAAGAGGGATTATTTATATTTCTGACAGATTGCTCCACATAAAACGGATATTACCTTGAAGATGTTAAAAAAAAGGGCACAGTCAGAATATTTTAAGCTGCTGTATGCAAAGCTGCAAGTAGGCCAACATCAACGTTCAGGTGTCTTCAGGTTTGCAGCCCAGTGTAACAGTAACATAAAGTGAATTCAGTGTGGGTCCCTCTCTGACGTTTTCCTTTCTGCCCACAGAACCTGCCGCCTTCCTGCCGTCGTCCAAGCCTCTGACTCTCTCCCAGACACAGGCAGCTGTCTTTTTCCTGAACAAGCTGAAGCACAACTCTCTGCAAAGACGCAAGGTACGCCCACTGTGACTGCTCCAGTGTTTACACAGCACCGAGAAATGTTTGATAAAGATATTTTCAAACACACACACACGGCTCGTTGGCTGGAGTTCACGTCCGGGCCTTTTGGTCTGTGTTCTTGTGACTCATCTCGGCTATGTCTGTTACTTCAAGGGAAGTGTTTTCTGGTTATTCATTTAAAAATGGTTTGAATGTTCTCTGTATCAACAGCATAATCAGGTCATATGATGGTTTGAAGTATTTTTTTTCTGTTCTCTGCAGGAAAAGCTGGCAACTGAGAAACGAACAAGAGAGACAAAGAGGATGGGAGATGAGGACAGTGTGAGTTGTGTTCAGCTAATCAGATTCTACTCTGGAAGCTTTTTGTACTAACTCGTCTCTTCATGTTTTTGCTCACTGAATTTAACTCTGTCGTCTAACCTTTTCTCTCAGACGGTGGTGTCTCCTGTGTCCCCTGAGCTCAGCCCCACTCCTGCTCCTGCTCCTGCTCCTGCTCCTGAGCCTGAGCCTGAGCCTGAAGCTGCCACTGTTGTGCCGATGACCAACAGTGAGGAGTGTTACTTCTGCGGTCAGAGGGTCTACGTGCTGGAGCGCATCAGCGCTGAGGGCAAGTTCTTCCATCGGAGCTGCTTCACCTGCCATCAGTGCAGCATCACGCTCAGACTGGGAGGATACACCTTTGATCAGACTACAGGTGAGGACTTTAGCCAAATCCCAAGATACCTCTTGCCCCGACCACTCAGCTCTACCTCTACATTTTGCATGTCCACATCGAGGGGTCGGGTGTCCAGATTCTTGTTGAGACAGAGGGGTAGGGTGAAGTTTAAGGTCTTTGTAACTAGCTAGCTGTCTAGCATTTGATTGTTTTGCTGATTTGTGCGTTACAGTCCTGCATTTGGCTGTATTTCAATGTTGCCTCCCCCCCTGTGATGGCCTTTGACGACCTAAATTTAATGTTAGTCCACCAGCAAATTTGCTGCACTTGACACCGCTCCTTTTTAATATCGGCACAGACTGGCAGAGGAGGAACCGGGGTTGCTAATGTTAGTCTTAAAAGCGCCGCTTGTGCTCTCCTTTTATTTGATGACTTGATTGATGGCATAAATTTATGAGCAAATTGTGAGCGTCCCTGCTGGCAAATGACATTGTGATAATACCAGGATTAGCAGAGTTATCTAAGAGAAATCACCACAGCTGGAGGGTCTTGAGTGGTTGTCCCATTTCCAAAGGGGGAGATTTCAACCACTACCCCTTGTAACTCTAAGCTGAGGAGCACAAGGGAACTCAAAACAGAGGGGTACTGGTACAAATTGCACAGTCAGAATGTGAATAAATAGCAGTTTTGTCATTATAATGTCTGTGTATTGTGCTCTTGAGATATCCACTAAGGTGGCATGCTAACCAGCTAGCTCCGGCTCGTTCAGCTCCGAAGTGCCTGTGTTAACACCCCTGGGCCCCAGAGCCCCCAGTCTTAACTGCTAGCTGCATGGTTAGCAGAGCTAATTAGCAATCACAGCTACAGTTAGCAGCAGTAAGTGGTTTCTCTAGTGATATGCTCCCCCTTATTGATTTGGAGTATGATTTTGACATGTTCACAGTAACTAATGTGTCACATTCTCATTTAAAATCTTGTTTTAATTGTCAGTTTCCGAAGTCTCTGTCCATGTCTGGTCTTTTGTCCTTTTTTTAGCAGCCTCTCGTCTGCTAATCTAGCTGACCCCGATTGAAGCACTTAATTCTGTGTTGTGGTTTCAACAGCTATCACACCTGTGGTATAACATGTCCTCTCTCCAACATAAGGTTTTGCTACAATCAGTAAAGCACCATTTATTTATTTGTCTAATTAATAATTTGTGTTGAGACCCTTTTAAAGGGGGATCTATTTAGACTAAAAGCAGATTAATCATTTAAGGGAACAGCAGGGTTTTTCCTCTCGAGCACGTCAGCGTTCACTCGTCTGTGACTTTTCAACTCCTTTTATTGTGTTTATCTGTGATGTCCCTTCAGGGAGGTTTTACTGTGAGCTGCACTCTGAAGATCTGGAGCTGGCAAACGGGGCTGAACCATCTTGTAAGGTGGGTCACTGAACAGAACAGATGTAAGCCATTCTGTCGCTTGCTCCAGACTGCAGACTCCATCCTTGTGTTCATAATGCTCCAGTTACACAATCTTGTGTTGCATGATATATCATCCTTCTGGTGCCTGGTCAGATGTCGTCAGCCTGCAGGGCTGACTGGCTCGCAGCAGTTACACACAACTAATGAAAACATTTGTGTCAAAACATATGTGCTCTGATGACCAGAACATATTAAACAGATTTCTTTCTTGCATTTTCTTTTTTCAATCCCATTCCTTTAGCAGGATAGTGAAGGAAATCTCAAAGGGACGGATGAGGAGATCCAGCTTTCCAGTGATGAGTATGCACCGTCTCCATCAGATGATGAGTATGAGCGCACTCTGGACTGTGGTCCCTCTGGTCACACACAGCCACAGAAACCTGAGGGACGGGACCACCATATACTTAAATCCAAAGAAGAGTCTCTAGAACCACATCCATCAAAAACTCTCACAGATGCCCCATCGAAAACTGAGGTAGCAGCTCCCGCTGAGGAGGAGACGGAGAAGTTCAAAGTACCCTATCCTGTCCCCAAGCCCCGCCTCTCTCGGCAGACAACACCCAGCCCTCAGCCCTCTCCTCCAACAGCAAAACCTCGCACACTCAGCCTTTTTAACCCCACCACTCCAGAAAAACATTCATCTCCACCCCCTACGAAAGAGATCTCCAAGACAGCACCCGACTCCCGTCCGAAGCAGTCGCTCCGAAAGCTTCAGCTCACCGATGAGGAGAAAACACAGCTGGTAAACCTTCAGAGCTTCAGCGCAGACTCTGACTCAGAGACGCCTGGAGGATCTTCCTCCTGCTCCTCTTCCTCTGCAACTGCAGGAGGTCCAAGCCCTCCTAAACCGGAGGGCCTGGATGGGCAAGAAGAGGAGGGCTATTGGAGCGGGAGCACCGCTAGTCACGTCCGGGAGAAGAGGAATCGTCGCTGCTTCAGGAGGAAAGAGATGCCGAGCGGGCAGACCAGAGTACGATCCAAGTTCTCCCCCTGGAATCTGTCGTCCCCGAGGATCAGCAGAGACACCCGGCTCAGCGTCCTCGTCAGTCAGCCAGGGAGAGTCGGTACGTTGAAGACTCATCTCCACTTTGATCTTTGGTGGAGGGAAAATTGTTTTGCGGGGGAAAAAACCTTTGTTGTGGTGTTTTTGAGACCGTATTCAGTCTGGGTTTATTTTAAGACTTTCTTGCTTTCTTTCTCTACCACAGAAACAACATTCAGACATGTTCACAGCGCCTCAGAAGAGGGCGCCGATGGAGACGATGATGACGATGATGACGACGACGACGATGAGATGTTTGAACAAGATGCTGACTTATTTGATGAGAAAGTAAGGAGCTAATGTTTTCATGTTACGTAACAGCTGCTACTTTTTAACCAGAGGGACACTTACAATACTGACACTTTACTTCAGTTTCAGACGGTGCCAACTGACCCTGCTGAGGCTGAGAGGATGGAGTTGATGAAGATGAGGACACTGGAGCGGCGAGCAAAGATGAGCGAATTACAGCGGCTGCGTAACGCCCAGGTCAGTGTTACAATAGCAATAAAGAGCACCTGTACATTATTTATACCATTTTATCGCTCATAATTTTCTTAATACATTGAGGAGAAGGAATTTGTCCTAGTTTCAGAATATTTGTTGGACGCTTTAGTTAAAATCCTTAAGATTTCTTTCCCGGTTGATTTGGCGACACCTGTGGTTGCTGGTGGTAACAGCAAGTGTGGTTTAATACTACAGATCCCAGCATTCTTGGGGGCAGAAAACACTGATTGAGCTGCTTACTTGTCAAAAATACTAAAGAAGAGTTGCTGTATCTCTCTACAGCGCAAACAAATACATTCAAGTTAGAAGTCATTCTGTTATCTGCCATCTTCCATCCGACCATGAAAAACCATCGTCTGATTTCCTGCCGCGCGAGTAGTTTTCCACAGCAGGGCACAGGAAAAGTGGTTACTTGCTGATGAGTTGGATCCGTGCAGGCTGTCTAAGAGCTCATTGTTGCTGCTCATTCCCGTCTCATTACTCCCTGTAATATTCAAAATAATGACCATGTCTGGTTTTGTAAACACAGTGTTTCCTGCGAATCCCCTCAAGCTTTGGCAGGAAACTTGAATCCTATGTGGAAATGGCAGACGCCGCCACAAAAAATTATAACCACTATATGGATTAATTGAAAATCTTTATAATATTACTTAAATGTATTTGGCTACGTTTGCTCAAGTATTTACTCTTTCTTGTTCCTGCGGTTCACAGTCCATCCAGAGGAGGCTGGAGGAGATCGAGGTGGCCTTCAAGGATTTGGAGGGCAAGGGTGTAGAGCTGGAGCGAACCCTGCGAGGAGAGGCTGGTAAGACACAAACGTTACAGGCCGACCTGTGGGTTATAGTCCCTGGTATACAACTGCAACTACCCCCATAATGCCCCCCTTTATTTTGAATGAATAATAATTGCCTTAATCTGATTTTTGTCCCCTATGCAAGCAAAAGCTTCTGGTCATAGTGGAAGTCAGGGAAACATTGGAGAGAAAAACACAGTTAAGCTGCTGTTGGTTTAAAAAGAACAACAGTAACTACCAGACAGAGGCCGCTCTGCAAATGGGAAAAACACTGAGTGTTTCCATAAATTAAGAACTAGAAATACTGTACTAAAAATACTAAATACATGTATATATATTGATGATTTTGTTTTGTTTTTTTTCATAAGTCAGTTGAATTCACAGGGAGCCAATCTCAGAACCCATTAGCTATCATCTGATGGCCTTTTAGCTTTGCGGTGTTATATATCTGGCCTTCCGGTGTAGCCAGCAGATAATGGAGTATGAAAACAAGCCTTCATCTTCTTTGCGCCGGTTATTATTTATAGCTCTATTAGTAACTTGAGACACAACAGTGGAGTTGGAGCCGAGAGGCAACTAACCTCAATAAAAAGATATCTGTATATGAATGCAGTCCATCTTTTATTCTCCATAAGGATTGTTTACCTGCTTAACTGTCTACCTGGACTACAACTGGAAACCAGAACACTTCCAGTACCAGAATCTTGTCCCTTGCCGACAGATTCTGAATTCATTGCAGGTATCTGTTTATAGAAATTAACAGGGAATAGCCTCCAGAAATCTTCAGTCACATGGGGCGTTGTGTCACTCACAGCACATCAGTCTTGTTCCACTTCACTATATATAGAATTTCCATACAATCCTGTCTTCCTCTTTCTTTTTTAACCTAAACAACAAATATACACAAATAACCAAGCACTGTTTTTTCCACTTCCAGGCAGCAGCGGCTCTCCTGAAATGATCGAGCAGTGGATCCAACTCGTCCACGAGAAGAACGCGTTGGTTTCCGAGGAGTCTGACCTCATGGTGGCGTAAGTGCACGCCTTCGTTGATTCGAAACAGCGATACAATAAGCCTGTGTAGTCTCACTGGGAGTACAGCGCAGCTTTTATGCAGAGTAGAAGTGGCGCAGCAGCCAGAAGGTCCATAACAGCAGACCTTTACCTCAAAATACTGTGTTTACTGTTTGTGCTCACTAATCTTCTTTACAATCAGGCTCGACTTGTCATATGGCTTTTCTAAATGACCCTGCAGCTACAGCAGCATGAAATGTTGACATGACTCAGCTGATGTTTGTTTTTTTCCTCCCAGGTCTCGACAGCTGGAGCTCGAAGACAAGCAGAGCACGCTGGAGTTGGAGCTCAGGAAATTCATGGAGCTGGATGGTGTGTACTTCAGTGTGCACGCATAAGCACGTTTATTGTTGACGTTTCATGAACAGGCCTTTTGATTCTGAAGCAGTTAGAAGAGAGAAACCTCATTTAGGAACAAGAAGCAGTTGTGTAAGGGCAGGGCTACTGAGACAAATACTGCGTGTGTCCACTCTTTATCCTGTCCTGCATACAATCGGTGCATTTGCAAGTTCAGCTGCAGCTAATATGAGGCTCAGTAGTCTGAGTTAGAAAAATGAAGTCAATATCTTTACAAAGTTAATGTCATTTTAGTGCCAAATTCCATCTTCGTGACTCCACTGTGCTTCTGAATGAAACTGGAGGGCTAAAGAGGGTATTTTGTTCTTTAACGACTGGATCCCAATTGATTTGATTCTGCTGAAGCCTGTTATAGCTTTTGCTAAAGTCTGAGTTTTTCATTGAATTTGCTCGATCTCTTTGTGGCCACTATGGTCAAGAGGAACAGTAAAGCAATTACCAGTGCTTTCAAAGAACATATAGATATAAGAGAAATGTTCAAAGACAGACTTGTGACCCTATCCTTTCTGCTGGAAGCCTCGTTGAACCCGCAGGGCGCTCTGATTCCTTTGCTGCCACAGAGGAAATAAATTCCTAACAAGTGAAATGTCTGGGAGACTTTCCCCAACAGGAGGTGTTTAAATGTTTTGTATCCTCAAGAAGCCTTTTTCAAAAAGAAAAGGGGGGGGTCAGGAAAGGTGGTGTTATTTGTCCTCAAGTTAGACCTTTCCCCCAAGCTAAAAGTGTTACCATGCACCCAGTCTGTTTTGCTGCGAAGCTCCAGAAATGGTTTCTGGACTACGAAACTTTACCTGGGTGGACTTTTCCTTTTAAGTGGCAATGGTGAACTTGTTAGCAAGCAGCTAACTTGCATATACAAAGCAACATTATCAGTCATTTGGAGTCTGGTTTTGTTACTACCAACTCCTGAGGGAAACATCCGTCTTTTTAGCTGCTGAATGCTCCACCGTGTTCACCATCAAGTCGTTAACTGTGCCTGCTGCCCTGTTCAGGCTGAGCAGGTAGTGTACACTAGGATTTAGAGCTTTTTGGCTGAGAATAGCTGGCTGCTGTGACCAAAAACAACACTGTGAGAGAGCGATTACAGTGAACCAAAAACTGTAAAGTTGTAGGCTAAAAAAACCCAATTAATTATCAGTTAATCAAGAAGATACTTTCTGATGTATTTATGCCCTTCTCTGATTGACGATTGAAATACTATAAAAAGTTGAAAATGTGCGTATTTGTTTGTGTTGCAGACAAGACGTCAGAGCAGCAGACAGTGGAGGAGCAGGTCCTCCAGCAGCTGATCGAGGTGGTGGACATGAGGGACTCCTTGGTGTTGTTCCTGGAGGAGAAGAGGCTGAAGGAGATGAGCGAGGAGCAGGAGGCCTTCTCCATCAGGGAGGCTAAACGCCACTCAAAGGCAGGAGCTCAGGTTCACTGGGAATAAGGCTTTCACGCACACACAGCATACTCGGCATGAACCTGTACGTACTGCACAGTAGATCACATCTGCTGTATGTGAGACTTGCTGCTTTCGGACTTGGAACGTGAAACTTTTGAGAAGCCAAAGATGAGACAGAACCGTTGAGGAGGGTGACCCACCACGAGCACTCCCTTTTTGTCTGACGTAGGATAAAGTGTTTTGGGCTTAAGGGGCCACAGGCTGAGTGAATATTAGTTGCAATCCGCCCCCTAGAGGGAGACATAAGCTTTGAGATCTGAGAGCTGAGCAACTCTTCGGCTAAGCCCTGCCTGATGTGATAGAGGGGGTCACAGCAGCCGATCACATATGAGAGAGGACTTTTTAATGTCTGCTGCACTATTTAACAGCCACCGCACAGCAGATTATCATTATCCAACCTCGGACTTGGTGTCAGAAACATGTGACCGAGTGCGACGCCAAGACTTTAGCGGGGATCCTGCAGTAGCTGGCTTTAGTAGAGCCTTAGAGACGAAATTGAAAACAGAAATAGATTGTGTTTTTGAAAAATTCTTCGATGTTCATGTTGATTTTACTTGTGACATCATGAATAATAAGTGCTACTGTAATATACATACCATAATTCTGTGTTATTTGTATACTGAATAAATTCTAGAAATATGTGGGTGGAGAAAAGCAAAGAGGTAGTTAAATATTAGAATTATTAAATTCCGTTATTAATACAGATTATAAACACTTTTCATTTCATTAATGAATTTTATGAATTTTTGTAGCACTTCCTGCTGTTCACCATGTCCGTCCCTGATAGCATGTTGGAAAGTTAATCTCAGGGGTTGATTGTTCAGTCCTCTAGGATCAGACTTATGGTGGTGGTGTATTATATGAACACAAGGGATTTAGGAGTGAATGAAAAAACAGACTTAACAGACCGGTTGTTCATCTATTTATAAATGCCATCTTTTATCATTTGCAGCTGTTCCTATTCATGTGCTGGCAGAATAGCCAAAATCAAGACAAACACCAGTTTGTTGGTAGTGAAAAGGAGCCTTATATATCCATTGTTCTGCTGCCATTTTGTGCCAACTGGGCGGCACTTCACAGTATATCAAATAAAGATCATGCACTTTAATGTTTTGGTTCTCGTGTTTTTGATTATGCATTAAGGTCCCTCTGCTTTAACTAATGCTATTCCAGTATTGTCAGGTGTTTTGTTTGAAACTGGCCGTATTGCCACAAACTTCACACAAAACTGTTGCTGTTCTAACTTCTAACCTCTAGAGTGCACACTTGTCTCTCTAGATTGTCAGTAAACTCAGCAGTACACGGACCATATTGCTGACGGTATGACTTGAGAAACCTCTCGGCTCATCAGAGATGAAAGAAATATTCAGATCTTTTATTTGAAAATAAAAATGAGCAGTACCACAGGGTAAAAATACTCTTGTGCATTCAAAGTGTTACTGAAGAACATTTTGCTGACAATCCTTTGGTGCTTTTACTTAAGAAGTAGGTAAAGTAAGTCGGTAAAATATATTGTCATGACTTTTCACTCGCTGAGGAGTTAAATCAAACATTGAAACGGATGATTACTTTTTGATTTGCACGAGTTGTAGTTAGTTAAACTAGTGAAGCTAATTTGAACTGTTTTACTAAATTTTTGGTAGTTTAATCCATCAAAAACATATTTAATGAGATGATGGTATGTATTTTTATGACTGTCAGATTAATGTTATTGACTAAAAAAGTGTTACATTCCCTCTGAAATGTAATGCAGTAGAAGTATAAGGAATAAAATGGACTTGAGCAGCTTAAATCCTCCAAAATCAAACAATTTGACTATTATTAGGCCCTTATTTGCCCTTATTATTATTTGATTTTTTTTCCCCACTCTACTTCAGTTATTAGTAAAGTAGCCTAATAAAAAATCCTGCAATTTTAAAAAAAAAAAAAAAAAAAAGATTTTTCTTCACTGTTTACATTCAAATAAATGTCCTTTATGAACACTTAAAGAAGAAATCCTTATGTATCTTTTTAATAACACAGAATTAGATTAAATATAAGATGCTCAATAACTAGTTACCCTCAATCATTTTACAGACCGTGTCCTTAAAGTGTGTGGGCGTTTGATAAACGGCTATTCTTGAACATACACCTCCAAATGTAAACAAAAAAGCTGCGTGGGCGCAATCAAAGCGCCCACACAGTGAAGTGTTTTATTGTTCTAGCTTCAGAAATAGCCTCATTTTTTTACAAATACGTGTCTGCTGACTAACTGTAAACACGCATCAGACCTTCTGATCTCACAGAGGAAACCTGTGTGGAGGACGAAAGGTGAATAATTACAGCAAGTCCGCCCACATGATTATGAAACACCTTTATTGGATGACTTGCTTTCACACACTTTATCACAAAGAAAACAAAAAAATGTCTCTTCTTTTTTTGGAGCAGTGATTAACGACTTTATATAACCTTGATTGTGTTTCAAGTATCGCACATGGGTCACTGGTTTCCTGCGGGCACCGACTTCAGTTTAATCTCAGCCGGTTATGTGAGCGATGGACACTTTTAGCACCAATTTAATTAACTTATGTAACACTTTGTACCCATCCACATCAAACTAACTCATTTGTCTTGTTGATTTGAATCCTGATTACTTTTTTGATTTTTTTTTCCTAAGCTCTGTGGATGACATTATAAATGTCTTCTGTGACTTGGCTTCACTTCATCTCCGAACTCTTTTCAGTCACAGATCAGGTTATATAAAGTATTACAGATTTACGTGATCGCTTTAGTGTAATCCCATTGACCATTTCTTTAGTTGCAATGGATCTTAAGACTCTCTGGTGGAGGTAATTGTTTCGTATGTCCTCTGAGGAGAACGGACAGCTGGGTGTTGTGGTGGTGCAGCGGCCACCACCGTCATTTAGGCACAAAAACCACTTGGTTAAGTTTAAGAAAAGAGCATGTTTTGGCTCATAATAGCTGTTTTGGTTGCTACAAACATGACTGGAGATATCCCGACTTCTTGTGAAAAATATCTGTGTATTTGTAGCCAAAACATGGCTGGAAATTGTACCAAGGTGTCCTTAAACATATGCAGTAGTGTGACACTTCTGAATGTTGAAACAGTCCCGAACCGTGGTCACTGGCTTGGCAACCCTCTCGCCTGTAGCGCCACCACCATCCCCTCCGCCTCCACCTGATAAGAGAGTCAGGTCATAAAAATATAATGTGAACCTGATATGAAACGTACAAATATGAACTTATTACTGGTTTGCAGTAACGTTAGCTTCCGACATTTTATCCTGACCCCCCATGGAGAATGAAAAGCTTTTGTTTTACATCACTTTAATGACATAATGAGGCTGGGGTTAGGGTTAATTCCACTGGAAGGGTTTAAAAGTTCAAACTGATCCTGTTTGTTGTTTCCTTGTAAGCTTGTTGGTGATGTAAGGCTGCATGAGTCAGGCCCGGTGTCGGCTCTTTATCAGCCTCTACAGACACGGCATGAAGATGTGCTCATATCCTTAAGTAGAGGTATCGGTGCCAGAGAGTGACACAAGAAGTCTTTGTGCAGAGGATTATTATTAATGATGCATTCGTGTGCACGTAGCATACTTTACTTTGGATGAGGCAGAGCTCATTTTCACTACTTTACATGCTGATGACAGTTTGATGAGCAATCTTTTCGACACTTCTGTTTATATTTGGGTCCCAACAGCCTCATTTTCTTCAAACAAGCAAAAAAGAAAGATCTGATCACTCTCTAACTGCATCCTGTTAAAACTGTGACGTGGTGACTGCGCTGCTTTTGTGCAGTTTAACATCCATCATCAAACCAGATGCTCTGATTGAAGAAGCTGCTGCTGTTTCCTGCAGGCCTGATTACTTCTGTCCTGATTGGAAAAGATTTCATCTCATTCTGGTTCTACTTGAAAGACGGATACGTTCACATTTGCAGTGTCAGTTAAAAGCGAGAATGAATTTGAAAGTGTGAAACTGCTAAACATTTTTGTCGAAGGACCACAGAGTTTCAACATTTGTAAGCTCGACACCACTGGATATTTTTCAGGAGACCTTTCCAGCCTCGATGAGCCAGTCCAGCTAATGATATTTTGCCTCTCTATTACAGCACATGCCTCAAACGTGGGTATAGGCGGCACTGTGAACTCATCCTGGGATCAACGCTGCTGCCTTTGATGGCTGGTTTTTATTTACTTTAAAGACGTGCCTGCTTTGCCTTTTGATTATAAATATTATGTACAGTTTTGCATGGCGCAAACAGACATGTTTTGTGAGGAGGCCAGCTGTGTTGTCAGCGTGACCTATCTTTTGTGGCTGCACACTGTGCGGCTCCTTGTGCAGCAGGTGAAATGAACACCTGATGCAGATTAACACGTAAGCCTGTTAAAGGTTGCCTCTGAAGACCACGCTGTATGCTGCAACATACTTAGAGCCTAATGACACGATCATACAGCCTCTGTGTGCAAGCTGTTAAACATCTTCTCAACAGTGAAAAGTGAAAACAAGTCATCTGAACCACTTTCTAATAACATGTGTGCTTTTTAAAGGGTTTTAAAGCTACAACAAATGGATATCCTAATAAATCATTTACCAGTTCTGTAAAGATCATAATAAGCTGTTAGGGACATCTTTTGGGTTGCCAGGTTCTGAAATATCTCTCTTCAGCATGACAATTGTTTTGTCTTTCTGGTTAATCATCAGATGAACTGTTACCAAAAGAGCTGCCTGGTACGTTTACTCAAACTGTAGGTTTTTTTGTGAAAAGCTTCATTAATTTGAATGTTTATAAATGCATTTCAACAACATTTATAACTGCATTATTACCTAATATAAACGTTTTTTCACAAACTTATTATTAATTATGTATTATTCATTGGTTAATTATTTATTACAGTGCCTAAAAAAATTCAGTTTTATGTTTTTTTTTAAATGTTTTATTGTTTTTCTTAAACTGTATTGTTCTGTTTCATAACACATTAGAAGTTATACACAGGAGTTGTTCATTAACTTCTGTTTCACAAATACGTTTAGCTCCCTTTCTTTCTGTAATCTTAAATCCAATATCATACGTTCCATACTGCATGTCTCATCTCATCTCATCTCATCTCATCTCATCTCATCTCATCTCATCTCATCTCATTTTCTTTACAATATCAATCCATTGTTTCAGGGCTGGAGGCTCTTTAAGAATATAATGTCTTGTTGTTGCCTTCTTTGATTGCTACCACGAGGATTTTTGGTAAATATTTGTGATGTTTTATTGTTTTACAACAACAAATCGGACTAGTTTTAACCTTATTTTGACACTGATTGACAGAAAAAGACATTGTAATAGCATAATACCTACATAAGTATTGACTCCATTTATTTTAGGACACATCGTTAGGACTTCTATGATATTTGGCTAAATGGAAGTCAAGGCGTTAATTGCTGCCAAAGGTGTATCTACCAAATGCTGGCCTGGAGAAGTATTTTCTATTTTCTATTAATCATTCATTTAGACCACAGATCTGTTTCTATGGAGGCTCATTTCTGCCAGATAAAGAAAAATAATTGATGAAAGCCTTACTGTGATAAAAATATATATATGTTCTGGTTAGTCATGATTATAAGATTAAAAATAATTATTATAAACATTTTGACTGATCTCATAATCCCAATATTTATCCCAACTTGTCACTTTTATTTTTCATCATCATTCAACATTTGATCTCATGATTTTCTCTTATTTTATCATTTCGACTGTATTAATCTCATAATCTGATAACTTCGACTCTTTATCTCATGATTATGACTTGCCATGTGAATATTGTTTCCATCAAGCTTAGTTTATCTTTTTTTGTCTTTAAATGGCAGAAACAGGCTTCCATAGTTTCCACTTCGACGTGCACGGTGCACTGTTTTGACTGAATCGTGCAGTTTCCGGAAAAGCTCCTCGTACTGTATATGCGCACGGTTTCCTCCATGAACCTGCAGCTGTTTGGTAAACATGAGTGATGCTGCAGCAGCTGCCTGATCTGGAGTCAGTGCGTCAGTCTTGAATGAGCACCTGTGAGCCTGCCAGCTCCTCCCCCTCGGCTCTCTCCATGGATGTAATCTCCGACTTGACAACAGGTACTTGTAAGGTCCCAGACAAAGTAATCTGTCCAGACCTCAGCGCAGGAGAGTCAGAGCAGAGCTCCTGCAGCGCACAGTGTCTCGGTAAGTGTGAACCTCTTCTTTGTCAAGTGAGTTCAATCCTGCTCGGATCTCGGATGACTCAAACCTCTGTTGTTTCATTTGTTAGTTGTTTTGTTTGCAGGCAAAACTCGAGGCATTGTGCATTCTGTGCGTAATTTGGGTAGTTTGGAGTGTTTCTGCGTTAACACACGAGTCATGTTTATGAGTTGATTGTATTCATCAGCGTCACTGCTCAGATATAAGAGATGCTGTGTGCTTCATGCTTGATCTGAATGTCAGATCAGTCGCCTTTTTTTTTTTTTTTTTTGCCGCAGAGTGATCAGTCTGTGGATGCCGCAGAGCAACTTGCTGCTCGTGTGAGAGCAGAGCCTCCGCCGTCACTTACCATCAGATCAGCCCGGCTGTTTGCTTTCTCTCAGCTGTAATTACGAATTCATTGACGGCTGTTTTGCGTCACAGCAGCGAAACGCGTGCCTGGACTGTAAAGCTACAGTTAGGGGGAGAAGAGTGAGGGGCTGATCTGTTGTAAAGTAAGTGTGCTGAAATGTGGATCACTGCTGCAGGTTTTGGGCTGTGCAAATGAGTTTTGCAGCGCTTGGACAAAAATTCTGCGGATCTGTTGTTGTTGTTGTTGTTAATGTTGTTGTGCACCAATGCTCTTCTGCAGAGTCGCCAGCATCCCGAGCTGCTCTGCACAATAACAACACAATGCAGCTGTGCGAGGCATGCTGAGTGCAGGGGGAAGCCTGAGTGAACAAATGTGGGAATTAAAGGTGCAAGAGCCGCAGAGATCAGTGTGGGGAAGCTGTGAAAACACTGTCAGAGATGCATTAGTGTTAAAAGTCTTAAATGGACACTACTGAAATGTAGTTGGGGACATTGGGATATTTTAGTGTTTCACATGATTGTTTATTCTTTGATTTATCTGAATTTTTATTTTGTGGTTTGTGTTTTATTGCATGTCCATGCAAGAAAAGTCAGGGAGACACTGACTGGATTTTTTAATTCATAATGTGTTGTTCTGTTGCTGTTCCTGCCTGTTCAGCACTTTGGCTGACTGTTGTCATTTTAAATGTGCTCTATAAATACATTTGGATTGGATTAATTAATGCACATGCACATATGCATCCATATCCCAATACCCCTAACTAAGTGTGGGGTGTAGTGTATTGTGCTGCGACATTTGAGTTCATGTGGATTTGCACTGCAGTGGACGTGAAAGTGGGATTGATTCAAAAGCTCATGCAGGTTCTTCCTCATCTGTCGTTCTGTTGTTTATAAACCATTTATTTGGCTTTTTTATTGTACAGTTGCAACTGATGGTTATAAAACTTTGTAAAAATACTGTGTTCATCTAAAAACATTTATTTAGATGGACATTATAAAGTTATAACCGATGTTTATTAACCTTTACAATGGATAAATAAATGGTTTGACAACAGTGACAAAACTATTAATTAACTACACATTAACTACATATTTACCTTTTCCTAATGATGTTTTTTATAAAGTGTTACTGTTCAAGTTTGTTTCTAGCAGTTACTCTGCATGCCGTGTTACTAATCGAGGCTGTTCTCTGGTATTTTTACCTGTGACAACCTGAGGACAAGATCAACAGTTAATCCCTTATATAAGAGGAAAGAGGGCAGGAAAACAAACTGGGTGACCTGCTCATTTAAAGTGTTCCTAATCCTCCTCGGTTCCACCACATTCATTGGATGACGTCTTTTCTCACGGCTTTCTAATCCTCATAGACATGAATGGTGGAAAAAGTTGCTCAGATGTCGGAGGAGCAAAAGTAGCAGAAGTGGATGTTACAAGTAAAAGTCACGCGTTTCAATTTTTACTTGAGTATAAAAGTGCAAAAGTAGAAGAACCCATCATGCAGGATGTTATTTAACTGGATTATAATTGTTGATGCATTAACACATTTATTATTGTAATGTTGAGGCTGGTAAAGGTGGTTAGATCACATTATATACTTTACCTGCTGGGCAGCTTTGTGAATTTTCCCTGTGGGAATCTACAAAGTTTAGTCATGATCTAAAGTATTACATCATAATTGATTTTTGTCGATTATATTTTATGTTATGAAACTAAATCTGCAAAGTAATCAGTAACTACAGTTGCCATATAAATGCAGTGGGAGTAAAAAGTTCAATAGTAGCCTCTGAACTGGGTAACAATCATTAAATAATAAATGACAAATGTATAGTTAATTCAACATGTGTGAAGGTTTATGAACGTCAGTTGCAACTTTATAACCTTATTTATCCCAATGATGTTATAAACATCAGTTGCAACGTACAATAAACAGTTTTTTATTAGCAGTATTTCATTGACATTTTTATTAATAATAGTCATTATAAAGTGTTACCCTGAACTGTAGTGAACTAAAAGTATTAAGTAAACCGGACTACTCATTAAAGTACAAGTACCTCAAAGTTGTACTTGAGTGCAGCACTTGAGTGTATTTAGTCATTTTCCACCACTAATGAAATAATTGTGATAATTAGGTTACAGCTTTGATAATTATTTTATTTTCCAGTGCATGTTTTCTGACTAATGCAGATAAAAATCAAGGCAAAAGATTCCTCTTACTTTTCTTGCTGTGTGTCAGATGATTATTGCTCAGCAGTAATCACACAGTGCAGAGTCATCTGACCGCTCTATACCTCCCTGTGTGCTACTTCCAGCACAGATTAGTGCGCTAACCTTATGTCTGCCAGACAAAGACTCATGCCCGCCGTGTCATCCGCTCGTCCTCCTGCAGACAGTCTGAGCAGCGCGGCAGACACTCCAACCTTCACACCTGCCTTCTCATGTCTCCTCATTAATCCCACATTATGATTATGATGATGTGGGAGTCTGGATAATTAAACCTGGATTATTGCAAGGCATTGTGGAACTTTGGTTGTGTTGCCACCTCTTCTGAAGTCTTTTCTTCCTCCTTGATTCCAAAAGAAAGTCCAGCCGAAGCGTCTGCAGACATGGGCCGTCACGAAGCCGACTACGTGTGGAAGAAAAACACGGAGAACATCCACGAGGTTTTTGACTTCATGGAGGAGCTCGGATCGTAAGTACATCTCACTCATTTTAAGATAGCACACTGAGAAAACTGAAGTTCCAACTAAGTCTGATATTTAGATTCAAAGTCTTGATTACTTTCAGAGGAAGATCATTTGACTTGATTCAAGTAAATGTCACTTGCCTTGTCTCGATAATTAAGGGACATGTCTTCAAAAAAACAAAACACTTGAGGCTAGAAGACTTTTTTTGAGCACTAGTATGTCAAGACAAAAACACCGGTGGGATGTTCATATATTTAGATTTAAATCTGTCTGGTTTTGAGGACACGTTCTTAGAAAATATCAAATCTAAAGTTTCAGGCTTTCATTTAAAAAAGTTCATGTATTTTGTCACATTTCACTGATTACATGTGGGTAGTCCACAACTAATGGTAGAATTAAATGCCTAAATAAATACATAATTTTATAACAAAATGCTTCAATAAATGAATGACTAAATGAATATATAACCACCATGATTTGCGGCCCATTCAGTTCTAAAAAGATCAAAACTACAGTCTATAAATAATGAATAGACTGAACACTTTCTATTGATTCTGTAAAACACAACATATTGAGTTAAGTACCGTCAAGTCAATTTTATTATAAAGTATCACAAATTTGTATGAAGGGACTTTATAATCTGTGCAGCGTACATCACCGTCTATTCTTAGACTCTAAATTAGGATAAGAACTTCAGGACCATCTACAGGGAAGAGATCCAGATTCACTCAAGACATCCTAAGTTTAACTTTAATTTTTGTATCCACCGTCAGAATTTCTTCCTGTATTACTTTTTAAGTGCAAACCGAGGGCTGCCACTGCAGTAAAACTTTGGTCTGGACTTGCCGTGGCCGTGGCGTGATTACAGACCCTCGACATGCTGTTTGAGTCGGAGGACAGATTACCGGTTTGATTGGATTGACATGAGGAGGCCTACTTTCCTCAGGTCTTAGTCAACAAGACGCTCTGGCTGTCAGACAGTTAGTCTGACTGTCCTGATGGCGTCTGGCTGCGAGGCCAGCTTAGCTATTCATTCAGAAACAAAGCACAACATAAACGACGGTTTCATTATTTTCGCTAAAGTCTCGTCGAATTGTGATTCAAAATAAAATAGAGGGAAAATAAAAGTTTAAAGATGCAGCTGCAACGGTTTGGTCGATGAATCGATTAGTTGGTTAACAGAAGGAAATCAATCAATAATGACATTTTTAAAGCAAAAATACCAATTTAAAGAGCAAATAAAGATTTGCTCCTTCTCTTTGTGTAATGTGATAATACATTGAATATCTTTGGCGTTTTGACTGATGGTCACACATAACAAGATATTTGAGAACATAACTTTTGGCTTCAGGAAATTGTGATGGGTGTTTCTCTCTATTTTCTGATTTCATCATGGTTTGGTGTTTTTTCGCTCAGTCATTTCCTGTTTTATTTTGTAAGTTTCACCCTCATGTGTCATGCCTTGTTTCCTGCCTTCTGTCTCTTTCCCTCTGTTGTAATTGCCCTTATTTTGCTTAGTTTAGTTTAGTCTGTTTTTTGCCTTTTCTTGGATTTCCTTAGGCCTGTTTTCTTAGTTTTTGTCACTTGCAAGTTTTTGTATTCAGCTTATCATCAAAACTCGCCTTTTGTTTCTGCTATAAACCTGTCTGTAGTCTTGCATTTGGGTATTCTTGGAAAAAAAAACCTCGAGAGATATTTCATCGACAACACAATAAGTTAAAGAAAATAAATAAAATATCAAATTGATTAATAAATAATGATGGTAATCGTTAGTTGCTGCCCTAAAAGCAAGGAGATATGATGATGAAATACCAGTTAACAGACATTTTTAAATGAATCCTAATGCTTACCTGCAGTCATTTTACATAACCATGAAGACAATGTTTTGCCGGATGTTTCTCTACACTGTTCGCACACACACACTCGGTCAACAGCCTCTTGTGTTGGCCTACTTTCTGAGAGGTCAGCATTAATAATCAGCAGTACCTCCAGCGCCCTAGAGTATTTAATGAGATGCTGGAGAGCGGAAGATGAAAGGCTGACGGTAAATAAAGGTGCGAGGCTTTCAGACAGACGTCAGCATGTTGCTGGAAAACAGAGCGGATCTGTGCTGAGGGCTGAGGAGGCCGCTGAGGGGTTTGAGATGAACACATCAGAGGTGATCGGACTGAGCACAGGATACGATCTATTAGTAGCTCCAATGAGTTTGCAGCAATGACTTTAATTTCCACAAACACTTTTTTATGGAGACGTAAGTGAAGACATGTAGAAGAACTTGTGATTGAAGAATGATGCTGTCGCCGTCTGAGCCGCTGAGTGATTCTGCCCGACTGCTGAATTTCTGTTGAAGGTGTCAACAGAGCGAACCCCCTGAGCTGTTTTGCCCGTTCTCAGGTGGACGGTTTAGTTTTCATCTGTTCCTGTTTCCATCACAATAAAATGGAGGAGAATCCAGAGGGGACGGGCGATTACGTAGGAAAACCAAACACAGCCTGCTCCATTGGGCCTCATCAACATGTAGTGTAAACAACATCCTGCAGTTTTCATGGTATAATCAGGTCGCGGTCTCATCAGTGTCTGAATGTACAGTAACTCACAGGTTGACTCAAAAAGCACACAGAAAAATTCATACTACATTTTTTGATTTTCAAGCTTCAATCAAATTTGCACACTCAAGTCGGTGCATCAGCGATCTCTGATTGCCCTCCGTCTTTTTGTCTGGCGTTCTATGCGCGAGGCCTGATGGATGATTTCTCTTGAGAGTCACAATAAGCTTCGAGGAGATGAAGGAGAGGAAGGAAGCGAGCTCTGGTAACCAAGGAGAAATCAGCGGAGTAATAGGATGTGAAGTGTTGCGATGATGCTGCGGGGGCAGCTTGTACCTGTCAGCCCCCCTGTGAGCCTGCGTTAGGATGTGTGCATGAGTGTGTGAGGTTTCTATGTGTGAAACAATGCACTTGAAAAATGGGAAATAAGACTTAAATGATTCACATTGTGCTGTTAAAGGTAGTCAGATTCTGCAGCAGGCGTGGATTAGGGTGCATTCCTTCAGGGGTCAGTGTCATCACTTTCCAGACAAAGGCCAGGGCTGTGATGTCCCATGTCTGCCTACCGCCCTTGACACCTGTCTGTGACCTGACCTGGACTGTACTGTATCTAGAGGCTTGTTGTTCCCTGCTGCACATGCTCAGTTTCTGACCTATGCGCCGCGAGCTCTCAGGCCGCCGCCACCACCTGTTTCCATTGCGTCAGGGATAAAGGGCCTAATCCACCAGGTAGAACAACTATTCCCAGACAGCACCGAAGATAGCATGGAGACAGAGCAGCACAGAGCTGAATAATAAGCCCCCTGACATGTGAATTGTTAAGCCACGGAGATCTTTGGCGGATCTTAATTGAACCCCTTGATAACGTTATTTCTGCAGTGTATTTATTTTAGTTCTGGTACGCTCCAAGAAATTGAATCTGTTTCGATCACAGGCAAACTGAAGTAACATGATGAAACAATTAAGTCCAGTGTAACTGCACAGTTACAAAACCTGGGACATTTTTCAAAAGAGTGGATTAAATTAGAGCTGCAACTAAAGATTGTTTTCATTAATTGATTCATCCAGTTTTCAAAATTAATCAACTCAAGCCAAGTCAGTTTTATTAATGATATAGCCCAAATAGAAATACAGATTACATGACACACAGGCCACATGAGATAATCAGCATGTATATACAGTATATATACATCAGAATGTATGAAGTTTTTGAGTTTTACAGATATAAGAAGATTGTAAAACAGAAGTGAGCAATGATCCATGAGGGGGCTCTAACAGATAATGATATTAAATGGAAAAAAAATGTGAAAAATGCTCATCACAGTTTCTTTACATGGCACCTTTTGTCCAACCAACAGCCCAAAAAACTTTCATGTATTGAAAGCCCTGCAGATAAATGATCACATGTGAACAAAATAGAGAAATGGAAGCAAACAAAACTCAAATTAGACCCAGCAAGAGGCCAAAACTCAGTGCTGTTCAGATCCCCATATTTTATTAACAGTTCCCCGAGTCTAATAAGAAGGGAAGCCTCATTTCCTCTGACTGGAGGAGACTTTTTATCTCTGTCAGCGTGATGTTTCAAAGCACTGACCCCATCATTATTAACTCGTTGTGTCTGTGCGTTAATGAACAGGGGGGCGTTCTCAGAGGTGTTCATGGTGAAGGAGAAGAAGACGGGAAAATTGTTCGCCATGAAGTGCGTGAAGAAGAAGCAGAAGAGAGACCTCAATCTGGAGAACGAGATCGCTGTGTTGAGAAGGTGAATTTTTATCAGCCGTCAGCTTTCATTTTTATATTTGTGTGGGAAGGCATCACACTGATCAGCTTCCTGTTTGTGTTGAGGGTATATGTCATCATTAAAACACCTTGTTATTTCACCAGAATCCAACACGATAACGTCGTCGGGATGGAGGATTTCTATGAGAGTCGGTCCCATTACTATCTTGTCATGCAGCTGTGAGTTTTTCAGTCTTCATCTAATCATTTAAATGAGCATGTTAGCGAATTAAAATGAGATTTAAGATCAAATTTTCATGGTTTGTGGTTTGTTCTGACCAGTGTCGCCGGCGGTGAGCTCTTCGACCGTATTCTGGACCGGGGGGTGTACTCAGAGAAGGATGCCAGCAGCGTGATCCAGCAGGTGCTGCAGGCCGTCAGCTACCTGCACCAGAACGGCATCGTGCATCGTGACCTCAAGGTATGGATCAGATAATATGACACAAACATGCATTCATGTTTGCTTTTTCTCTCTCACATTACATTTGATTACTTTTTGTTTATCTGATACATTATGCTGCTGCTTTGTTAGAATAATATACTAAATACATTTTTTTAAAAGCCTGTCCATTCTCAGAATTTAAATTACCAACAATTTATGGAGTCGTCTGACCACCGACAAATCATCTTTGCCTGATAATCCTGTCCAGTTGTTAAATAATGTTTGAAAGTGTTTTCTTAATACTCAAAATATGGCAAATATAATAATTTAGAAAAACATGTTTATATTTACCGTACAGACAGTTGTCGTTGAGTTGTGTTGTTCATCTCGTCTAATTCTCGCAAGAGTTCAGAGATGTCAAACTATTAGACATTTTGGTAACAATTTATACCAACAATCATTAATAAATGACACATTTATAGGTAATTAAACTTTAGTTAATATTTTTTTCACTGTTAACAAACTATTAAATGTTTTAAGGTTTATAAACATCAGTTTATGGATGTTTATAGATGAGCTACACAGTATTAATTAACCATTTATAAAGTATTATAAACATCATTTGAGACTTTACAATAAACAATTGCCTAATAAATGATTTATAAAGCTTTGTAAACAGTTAAATAACTATAAACTAAAGTTTAATTAATTATACAATTATTATAATTGTCCAAGTAAATTTAAAGTACCTTGTGTACTCACATTTTATGAATTATTATTGTACTTGGATTGGAGTAGTTGGAGTAGATATTAAAGAAGTTACTCCACCACAGGGGAAGTAACACTTTGAGAGACTCTTCACTGGGGACATCAATGTGTGAGCAGCTCTCTTGTCTTTGTCCCTGTGCAGCCGGAGAACATCCTGTACTACAGCCAGGAGGAGGACTCCAAGATCATGATCAGCGATTTCGGTCTCTCCAAGATGATAGAAAACGACATCATGTCGACAGCTTGTGGCACCCCGGGATATGTAGGTGAGGAAAGATGTCTGACTGATGAATGATTAATGGACACTTACGGAGCCGGGGGCTGAAATGGGTCAGAGACACACACAGGGGTGTGACACAAAGACAGACAATGTTATATATTAATAACATATTGTCATATTGTCATATTCTTTTCCCTCACTTTCAGCTCCTGAAGTTTTGGCACAGAAGCCCTACAGCAAAGCAGTGGACTGCTGGTCTATTGGAGTCATCACCTACATCTTGTAAGTATAAAGACACGGTGAACTTTATGTGCGCTCACATAAGAGACGTGTTTAACCAGAGACTAGCTTCAGGTCTTCCTTTATTAAGTGGCAGGATTTTCAGATTTAAAAGCCACTGCCGGTCATGTGTGTGTTTAGCATGACACAGTTACCTGCATACAGGCTAAATAATGCAGTGACTGAGCCATAGCACCACCTAGTGAGCATCTGCTACACGTACTGCTCACCTACACACATTGCAATGACGCATGCTTATGTTGCAGACTCTGTGGATATCCCCCTTTTTACGAAGAAAGTGAGTCGAGACTGTTCTCCAAGATCATGAAGGCGCAGTACGAGTTCGACTCGCCCTTCTGGGATGACATTTCTGAATCTGGTAATTACACTGAGCACCAGCGCAGACATGTTGAACAGCAGCTTTATTCCTTGCCCTAAATGTGTGTGACGTGTGTTTCATTTGCAGCTAAAGATTTCATCCGTAACATGATGCAGAAGAATCCCAGCATGCGGTACACCACCGACCTCGCGCTCAGACATCCCTGGTGAGTGTCAGTCATCAGCCTCGTATCATAACATTAGAATAAACTCTTGAAATGTTCAGTTGTCTCATATTTTCACCCCTAAACCCAATTTATGATATAAGCAAACAATTCCCAGTTATATAGTTGCATTTCTTGAGCAGAGTTAGCCTGTTCTTGATTCATTGTTATGGTAGTCTTTGGGCTTTTTACTCTGCAGTTGTAATCCCAAATGAGCAAGGAACTTCCTAGAACAAGGGACTATACTACATTCATGAAATAAACAGGTGTTATGTACAGAAGGTAGGGACTTATCTCTGTTTGTGTTAGGTCACACAGACAGGTTCAGGATTAACCTGATCCTTGGAGTAAATGTCTGCGTTCTGTTCCCTTGCGTGATTTCCAGGATAATCGGAAAGACGGCGCGGAGCCAGGACATCTACTATTCTGTCAGCGTCCAGATCCAAAAAAACTTCGCCAAGACCAAGTGGAAGGTCGGTCCTCACTGATTTCTTGGCTTCACTGTGGTAATCTTATTAAGGGCCCACTGTTTATAGTAGATTAATCGGGTGTCCTCCTAAATCCTTCCTGATTAAGGACAGTTTAATTAGATACTGTTCCGTAATCAAGGCCACTGATGGCTGATGGAGGGCTTTTACTGTCAGGGGAATCAAAGTGGACTTGAGTGTTTAGCAATAATAAAAATGACTCTAAAACATGAGCCTCTTGTTTGGACAACCTACTTTATAGACTTGGTGTAGCATAGCCCAGTCGCCAGAATGAAATGTTGGCATTGTAGGTTTTTGCAAACAGATTATGACATTAAATTAGTGTCTTTCATACATATCACAGTGCGGTCAAATTATGTGTATATGAGCTGTCTTTGTGGCATCAAAACCAGGTATTTTTAATTTGACATCAGGACATTTTCCAGCAGTGTTTGAGGCAACAAAAGTGTTTTTTAAGCCTAAGCCTAACCAAAAGTTGAAATGTAAAGAATTTTAATGTAAACAGATCCTTGGTTTGCAGAAATGTACAATGCCAACATTTATTTTTGCGATTTCTTCCAGACATCATCATTGATTAGCAGTTAAAGTCACACTATGTATAGTCCATTTGGCTCTCCGATCTTTTTTTGACCCTCCTGTCTGTGTTTACTTCACAGCAAGCTATTAACGCTGCTGTCGCCATCAATCACATGAAGAAGCTGCAGCTGGCCCACTCAGAGCTGGTCCTGAGGCAGGGCAGCATCCCAGACATCAAGGTGGTCGACGTGTCCTCCCCAAAAACCAACCACAAACGTCTTGATCCAGACAGACTTGACCCCAAGGCAACGGAGGCCAATGGGAAAGTAAACGGGTCAAATCACATGTCCCTGCCCATGAGCCACATTGAACCAAAGAGCCAGTACCACCCGCTGAAGGCCACCCAGAGTCAGTGCGCCGCACACCACGCGCCCACTATAGCTGAGCAGGGCAAGAATGTCTACCACTCAGAGCCCGCCAACCTGAACGGGTTCGTACAAACTACATCTGATGTTTTTAATTCTGAGTTTCTGTTATCACAGCAGGACTGACGCATGATGATGCTTTTCTCTTTTGCTTTCAGGTATGGTAAAAACCGCAACAACAAACCTGTGCAGACTGGAGTTTGCTCAGTCATGTGAAGGCTGCATGAAGTTTACATGGAAAAAAACACATTTTACTTGGTAGGTTCAAGTAAAGCCTTCGCATATTATAATCAAATACACTGTAGCACAAGTGAAAGTATTTCAACTTCACATTGATTAAACAATCGTGTGTGTGTGCCTCGTCCTAAACGTGTGTTTCTGTACCTCTGCAGGTCAGTGTTGCTGTGATCACTCAGCAAACGGCCGATTTGTGTCAGCGGGTCCCCCCGATGCTGAGAATGAGAAGACGTTGATCCTCTGAAGGACCGAACCGGTCTGAGAGGGCCTCGCAGTTGAGTGGGACATTTTATTTTGGAAAGAGTGCCTATGAAGTTTCCCGACACCCACGCAGGAGCACACACACACACACACACACACACACAAACACGCACACACTCGGACGAACAAGACTCACTTTAAGTCAGAATCACAGGGTAGACTTCAGGTAAACAGGACCGTTTGGACAGTATTCAAAGGATTGTCTCTTAGAGGGGGATGTGACGGGCTCACCTGCTGCCGGGCTCCGCTCCAACGTCCAGCTCGTCGACCTCTGAGGTCACGAAGGCTTTATATCAAAACTCCAGGAAGAGTTTATTCCGAGCACTTAGTGTCCAGGTTGATTAGGCTTGCTGTTACATGTTGCACAAATAAAAATACACGCAATGCAATAAGAGAGATTATTATGTGTAAAATATTATCCTTTAGTGCAATAAAATGTATGGGGGGAAAAAATGCATGCTTACTGCTTTAAATAAGCCATATTGTATAATCTGCTCTGGTAAAATTGTCTCTTATTTTTATTTGTTTGATGTCCTATTTTATTTTTCTAAAGTATTTTGCTTCATTTTTTAATAAAAAAAAGAAAAAGTAATGATAAAAAGAGCTATACACACACACAAAATGTACTATATGTTCAAACTGACAAATCATTAACAGTGTAAATGCCACAAGTATGTCCATAACCTGCCAACTCACAGCTCTCACAGGCCGTCGAACTGCTAGAATGTAAGATGTTATTTATTTTACTGCCTGTGGTTCAGTCTGCTTTTTGTCTCTCCAGCTGAACGTGGCTTCGTTATTGATGTATTCAACAGATATTGATCTACTCTGTGTTTTATGATGGGATCGCTATGTGCTCACAAATAAAGCCTGTACAGAATCTACATTAGTTTTGCTGCCATGTTTATTTGTCTTTATTTTCTCTCTTTCTTCTCGGTTAAAAAAAACTACACACCAACCAGTGAAGAATATAAAAGTGATACATAAATAATAGTGGATGAGTGACCAAATTTTGCCAAGCTATTGCCTCCAAGTGCTTTTCAAATCAAATATACAGCTATTGAGCTGCAGTATGTACTGAGAATGATTGTCATAATGCAGTACAAGCTTGTATCATGGAAGCTGTACATTCACACAAAGAAACTAAAACTATACAGACTAATTGATGAATAATAATCAAGTCGGAAAGAATAAGGTAGTAATCAAAACATATACATTCCTTTAGATTTTTACACTTCATTTTCCTCAACATTACATATAAACCCAGTGAATACGTCCTCTTTTCTCCCCTGAGCTCCTGTTGAAAGACTTTTCACATCTACACACACCATAAACCCTCCTCATCCCCTTCCACAGCCACAACACGGTGAAGTCTCAGTGTGGAGACAGACTGTCCATTCAGGCAGATGAAGGCAGAAATGTGGGGCAAAGGTCTCCAAACAGTCTCAACCTTTTCCCAGCAGTGGCAAACATAAATGCCCCTGAATGCGAACAGAGCCGCTCAGAGAGGAACATTATTGACAGTGTGATTATACTCACGTTTCCAGCAAAGTTTGTGGAAACTCCAAAAAAGGGGGGGAAAGGTTGTTCCCTGATTTTACCACATTTAATCACTGCCGAGCAAAAGTTCAGATGTTGACCAATAATCCACCAAAACAGTGGTTTTCTTGCGTTTTGAAATTGTGTACTTGGCAAACTTTGTTCTTTCATATTTTGCAATTAGGGGTATTTTGTAATAGAGCATGTTGCCTACGTGACAAACATTTAGTAGAAAAAGACCTGAATACGTGCATGATGTTCACATTTATACAGTAAGTGTTTCTTTAAGGGTGGTCTTGAACCTTTGTGGTCCTTTACTCTTTTGGCTATCAGTTGCTAAAAACAATGCTGTTAAAGGAAAAGTTCCCACAAATATGAAAATTCTGTCATTATCTACTCATCCCTATGTTGATAGAAAGTCGGGTTAAATTTCAGTCGGCACTTCTGGAGCTCGCAGCATTCTCCTAGACAAGTGAAGCAGATGGGGACTTGTTTTAAATTCTAAAAGAGTGCCCTAAAAAAAACACAAAACAGCTCATCCACTATAATCTAAGTCTGGGAAATTACAGAAATCCCAAATTCATATGAAAAGATTTTACATACACCCTTTTTAAAGACGAAACCTTCACTGTAGCTGCTACGCTAAAAGCATTAGCGCACACCCCGTCTGAAGTGGCTGCACGAGCTGGATACCATAGAGGGTATAGTACCCGAGCTGTATGAAATTATATGTTACTTTTTTTGGTTGTTTATTTACGTTTTAACGCAAGTCCCCATAGACTTCAATTGCTTAGGAGAATGTTGCAGCGTTTGTTTTGCTGTGAAGCTCCTGAAATGTTTTGTGGACTATGAAACTTCACTCGACTTGTATCGGAACGGGGGCCAGTAGATAATGACTGAATTTAAATTTTTGGGTGAAGTTTTCCTTTATGTTTACGTTCCCATGCTAACATGCTCACAGCGATATTGCTGACATGTTGATGTAAGGAGCTGTTCACCACGTTCACCTTGTAAGTTTAGCGTGTTAGCATGCTAGCATTTGCTAATTAGCAGTAAACACAACGTAGTTCGTCCATAAAGTATTGGACATCATTTTGACAGAATGATGGCCCTAGATGAAAAGTCTGGGTATCATCAGAGTTATTCAGATGCATTATCTGGCAACCATAAGTGCCTGTAGAAAATCTCAGTTTGTCCAAAACTAACTCACATGACCACGATACCGGTATGGCTAAGAATCAAACTGGATCATACGTAACGGTGCCAAGCGTCTGTCAGCTGGTGTGCAGATGTTCGACCAACGTGCTGGTGTCTCGTCACGTTGGCTGGTTGTCACTTTCGCTGTGACACATGTCTCTCTGTGACAAAGATCAGACACATTTCACAACTCACTTGCCCGTCTTCACTCCCTCCTCTCCTGCAGCGAGGGGATGAGGTCAAAGGGCAGAGAGTTTTGGATGAAGATTAAGACACACGCACATGCACACACACGTTAACCCCTGCAATCTCTTCACTGTCAGCTCTGTGGTCAGACAGCGGACATGAGCCAGAGCAGCTAACGGCTGCATGATTGGGGGGAACCTTTTTTCTGTTGAACCTTATCTCTCTGTGAGTGTTCAGTAGAGCTATATGTAATTGTACAGTTGTCAAACAAATTTCCAGCCAATAAATGGGATGGGTTTTGTCCAGTTTCTCATACTGTGATTGGACGCTCAAGCTCTCCTGATGAGGATCAATGTTTATGGTAACAAGCCACGCGACACAAACCAGCCGCTCATGTTCTTCAGTGTTCAGTAAAATGTGTAGTATTTGAATGTGTACATTATTTAACCTCATTCTGCACCTCATGTGAGCTCACAGCACAGTTTCGCACACAGGTAGCTTAATTTTTTATCGTTTAATATTTGCTTCCCTGCTTGTCCTGGAAGCATCGTGCCCTTTTACCCAAACAAGCTCTGATCGCTAAACAACAACTGCAGCAGCCTCATGAATATTCATGTCGTCGCCACTGTGGGAGTTGACCTGCCTCCACTTGTGTTTAAATTGCCGGATCTGCCCTCGTCTCTCTGCCTGCGAAATTCCTGACAGGGCCGAACACTGAGAAAAAGTCAGAGCTTGGGTCGAGCTTCAAAGTGAGTATTTGCTCATCAGCATTTCATGTGTACCCTTTAATCCAAAGATTGATTTGATTTAATCAAAACCACTTGTGTGTGTTTGATTTCTCTTCTTCCTTCAGCAGACACATCAAACCCAATATGGAAACCATTGGCGAGATCATCCCATTTGCTAAGGAGATGCTGAACCAGAGGCCCAGCCGGGGCATGCTGAAGATCTACATGCTCGGCTCCACTCTGGCGATGCTCGGACTGGTTGGTGGACTGGTGGAAACAGTTCTCCTGCCATTTACGGAGCAGGAGACTGTTGAGGACACGCCGGCAGAGCAGATCAGGGAGGAGGAGAAGAAGGAGAAGAAGCAAGCGGTGAAGTCACAATCTACCTTGGTCCGCCCTGAAGTTGTAGACGTGCCGGAATCAGTAGTGATCGAGGTCAAGGCCAAACATCTGGTGACTGCTGGGCAGAGAAGCTCAGCCAACCGCCTGCATGCTTCTTAAAGAAACCCTCCCCTCCTGATGTGAATGGACACTTGCAATGTTGATGGTAGTGGTGGTAAATTAAATCACCATGTTGAACAAGTCACTCTGTGCTCATTCTTTTATTCCAGATGAAGTTAAAAGTGCAATTTGCCCCTGGTGACTGGCAAAAATGGTATGTGTAGATACACTGAAAACTGCAGGGTACAGTAAAGTCTGGCTGCTGGGCAGCAGATACTTGTGGATGTGACTTGATGAGTGTGTTGGAGAAAATGGAAATGTGTGTGATTTGATTCAATTTGCACTTTAATAAAACTATTTTTCAGCTGGCGACTGATTCAGATTATACATTTCGTACACGTTTCAAGGAGACAGTGCTCAAATATATATATTTTTTTCATCAGTATTACCTTCTGTGTGACAAATTGCTGCTCAGCACACTCACTCTTTCTCCAAGTATGTTACGAATGAGAGGAAGCATCCACTTATTCAGATCTGATAATTGCTTTTCCTCTCATTGTATATTGTGTCGGAGCATCAGCGTGTCCCACAAGTCTATTCAGTGATGAAAAAAACTAACTTGGAATTGCAGATTTGGAAATATTAAGCTGAAGACAGTTAGGAAATGTAATACAAGATATTGTGTTACCAACTAAACCAGGGAAGATTCATTTAAACTTGTACATTTGATTTATCTTGTAAACCAGGGGCTTTCAAGACTCAGAGACGATATTCATGGGAAGTGTTTTGTAAAAACAAAACTGTGATTATCTGTCAATCATTTTTTGACAGCTTATGTTACAAAATATTTTACTTAGATATAAATTATTATTGTATTTCTTCGAGACATTGACTGGTTCAGTGATTATTGATCAAAAATGCAAATCTGACAACATAATCAGACCCTCCGCATGGTCTCAAAGATGAAAGATGAAAATGTGTTACATGGTACCCCTACTTAAATAGATTAAACTTGTTCTATCTTTTTTTCCACTACTCAAAATTATTTAAGGATATTGGGATATTTTAGTGTGTCACTTGATTGTTTATTCTGTGACATATCTGAATTTTTATTTTTTGTGTTTTGTGAATATTTTTAGACCCCAAACTAAAAAAACTTGACTTTTATTGCACATCCATGCACATGCATATATGCACCCATATCCCAATATCCCTAACTAATTTTGAGTAGTGTAAAAAATAATTGTATACCTATGTTTTGTCTGCAATAAGTATATGGCTTGGACGTGATACAATTCTTTAAAAAAAAAAAAATAAAAAAAAAAGTGTAATTGATGTAAATCTGGATGGCACGTTGAAATTTAGCAGGTGTAATTCTTTATCCAAACGCTAGAGGGCGGCAGTAAACATGGAGTGAGTTAACGTCTACATCCGGTCGGGTGACGGAAGTGACGACATAAATTCACACCGTGTTTACTAACGGCGGCTAAACGGTCGTTAGACGATTTAAGATCTTATCACCGTAGAATTAAAACAGTTTGATCCAACGAGCAGCAGCCACACAGTTAATTACAGATGGCGGATCCTGCGGTGGCATCGGGGGGCTCACTGAACGCAGGAGGGGTAAGAGAAGCTTCTTATGTCCGCCGTCATGAGCAGGATGTAGCCGAGTTTACGGTGTTTAGCTAGCAGTCGGACCAGTGTGTAGGAAGAGACAGGTCTGTCCTGACTGTGTCTCAACACGGACTATAAAACAATCTCTCTTCAGTTCAGTATGAATCTCCTGTGCTTTGTTACAGACGATGAGGTTAGCTAGCTAACAGCGTACCGAGTTAATTTGTTGGTAAATGCTAATGAATGTGTAGGCAAATGTTGGTATAACATTTTCACGTTGTATTTCTGCACCGACTCTTCACCCGTCAACAATGTATATATGCCATGCCGTGGAGTGTATAGCAATGTGTAAATATAGTCTTTTCTCTGTATTTGATAGCCCTAACCCAACTCTTGCTAATGTCAACATGTGGTCCTGTGAGCCACCTGTCAAGTAATGATAGTGTGGCCATGCCTTTTTATGCTTAAAGGTGCACTATGTAGATTTTCCCCCCCTTTTTTTTTTCTTAATCATACGAGGAAGAGTTTTAGGCTTCCCACTCTAATATTGTCACGTAAGCCTGGTACTTATCAGAAAGTTTGAGGATTACGAATGTAGACTGAAGAAAACAGTCTAAGCAGAGATTGGCCTTCTCGGCATCAAATCATGGCTAGACTCAAGATTTCTAAGAGGACAAAGTTTGGAAGTCTATAACGCCTTACACAATTTTGGATCAGTTGTATCCCAGAACAATCAGGTGGACCCAAAGTGACCACACCATGAGATCAATACATCAAGTTTAGTTCCCTGAAGGATAGAAAAGCAACCTCGTCACAGATACAGAATTTGCTGAATGAACAATGCTCCAAGACTCCTATCAGCAAAAATGTTGTCAAAGAAGGCGGCCTTGTGGTGATCTCAGAGGATGAGTAGCAGTTAATAAACCGCTTTGTGGAACACACTCAGATCATGCAGGGATAGCATATACAGCTAGCTAAATAGAGGTAGTTTAACTAGTGATCTCAGACCTCCGCACCCTTCCTTATTTTTTTCATCTGCTATATCTGTTATTTATGTTATTTTAAGCGTGGGAGCAGTTCTAAAGCAGCCACCAGCCCTGCAGAGAACTACCACCTTGCCCGGCGGCGCACCCTGCAGGTTGTCGTCAGTGCCCTCCTGACAGAGTGTGGCTTTGAGAGTGCAGAGAAGGCAGCAGTGGAGACGCTCACTGAGATGATGCAGAGCTGTATGTATATACATCCTTATCCCATTTGCTGTTTGCTGATGTCACCAAAAACCTATTTGATTTAGTTTTATTTAATAATTACAGAAGCCCTGACGGTCAAGTTAAATTTTTTTGTTAAAGTCTAATCTCAATTGTTTTCTTTCCTGCGTTTATGACTTGAGAACTCATACTCTTTTTTTTCATGTGTGAAACCGAGTGAATAACACATTTTTCTGAAGGAAAAAAAATATATATACATGCATATATATTTTCCCACGTGTGAAACCAAGTGTGCCAAACAAAGGTACAAGCAAAAAATGTTTTGGCAGGGGAATTTTGTTCACACATTTCTGAAATTTTTTCTTTCTTTCTTTCCTTTCTTTTTCCTCCTGTAAATGATTTCACTCGGTTTCACACGAGAAAAAACGGTTCCTCCTGACATTTTTTTACCCAGTGTCACACATGAAAAAAAAAAAGTTTAGGAACTGAGAGAGATTGTCCTGGCAAGACTTTTTTCCACTAGCTCTAAAGTCATAAACGCAGGAGAGAAAACAGGCCAGACTTGTAAAATGGTTCACCAGAAGAAGTAAAATTTCACTTGCCCCTCAGGCCTTCTGTAAATGATACACCTCACACACACAGGATTATGTATTTCTGTACAAGTCTTAAAAGAGCTTGATAAAGAAGAGCAGTTCGCAAAATCCTTAATTTCACTTTATTTTCTTCTTCTGAAATTTGTCTTGCATACAGGTACACTGTTTAACATAAACAACAAAATACACCATTTAACCAAGCAACAAACAAAAAATGTAATCATGCAACAAAACCAATACCAGAACAAATATTTCATCATACATCATGAAAATCAGGACTGAAGTCCTTAATGAAAAATCAGAGCAATGCACTGTGCGTATATAGAGCACTTGAAGGTACTCTAGTATCAGGTATCTATACAGGGAAAGAAAAAGTAGGATTAGTGTATTTCTGTTCAGTTGATGCTTCGTTGCTGTATCAGGACTGTGCACTTCCACATATTATTTTAATGATGCATGTTGGCACATAAATGTTTATTTGTTGATGATTCCTGCAAACAGAAATTAAATCTCATTCTGTATCAACTATCCTTTCATTATATCTACAAATGTTCTTCAGCATTTTTCTAAATTTCACTGTTTTGTTCTTTTCTCAGTTATATCTGAAATAGGTCGGTGTGCTAAAGCTTACTGTGAACACACGGCCAGAAGTGTCCCAACCCTGTCGGATACAGTGGTCACGCTCATTGAGATGGGTAAGTACTGGAGGACACCAACTTATGAATCAAACATTGCTTACAGGTAATACAGAGGACATGTTTAAATCAGTTTGTGTCACTGCAGGTTTCAATGCAGACACCCTGCCTGTGTACGCCAAGAGATCACAGAGGATGGTTATAACTGCCCGTGAGTAGACGCTCAGCTGTCCACTAGTATGGTTAGGAAATTGAGTAAAAATGGTTTCTACATTGATTTCATGACGTGGCTGTGAACTTGATTTGTTTTCCTGTGTTTGGATTCAATACATTTCAGCTCCAGTGACGAACCCTCCTGTGACTCCCAAAGCACTGTCAGCCGGACAGAAACGCACACATCCGGCGCACATCCCCGGCCACTTCCCAGAGTTCCCTGACCCTCACACATACATCAAAACACCTGTGAGTCAAACATTTCTTGGTCTTTAGATACTTAAACAAATCCTGAAATAGTGTAACTTCTCTTGTTAACTATTCCCTTTTGTAATTCTTTCTTAGACGATAAAATCTTATAAATTATGTATTATCTGATTGAAGTATGTGTAAACACCTGCAGTTTCACAACCACAACCAGCAAAGGTCTTCATTATGTGTAACAGATAAAATCCTGAGAGTGAACTGTGTGAGTTGTGTTTTTTCCTTGCAGACGTTCAGAGAACCTGTGTCGGACTACCAAGTGGTGCGAGAAAAGGCAGCAACTCAGAGGAGAGACGTGGAACGAGCACTCACACGCTTCATGGCCAAGACCGGAGAAACTCAGAGCCTCTTCAAAGACGACATCACTGCCTTCCCATGTGAGTGACCCCACCAAGAGAATATGTGTTTCAATAACCTGCTGTAGTATGTAGTTTACATATTGAAGTGTGTCTAGGTTTGTTTTCATGCATGCCTTATGTTACTGAAAGCTTGTTTTCATTACATGAGTTCTAATCCCTGCATTTGTGTCGTCAGTGATTGCAGCACGACCAACCTCCATCCCATATCTCAGCGCCCTCCTGCCCTCAGAGCTGGAATTACAGACTCTGGAGGAGACGGACTCCTCTGAGCAGGACGACCAGACAGACAGCGAGAACACGGCAGGAAACATCATCAATGTAAGTCTTCACTACTGGAACTTGCTTAGTGTCAGATAAAGTCTTTCCAACAGGGTCTCTCTCAGAGTTCCTGGATTTTGATATTATTACTACCTAGAAATAACTTTTGTCACTCTGGGATTCCTTTCATGTCATAAATGGGAGAAACAATTGCACATACTTTGCATTGTGTGTTAATAATTTTAGATTAACTGCAATTTCTATAAAAAGCAAACTCCTAACCATAAAGAATAATCTTATCCTTTGTTTTTAAACACGTATTAACACGTATTCTGCCACTTCAACTGGTTGGAGTGGCAGAGAAAGAAAATCCTTCTCAGATTAGCAGAAATCACCACGGCTGAAATGCTGATCCAGTTTTATTACTAAAATAACAGCGTTTCAAGGTTATTTAGTATTTAGCTAAAACAGCTGTATGATGACATCAGTGAGGTTTAGAGAAGGCGTCTTTGTTCCAGGACAGTGACCGTCTTCTTCTGAGGAACACGCAGACGCCCAAATGCTGAAAATCCCCTGGAAACCACAGCAGCTTCAATAAAAAACCCTGTTTTAGCAGAAAAAAATATATAATGGAAAACAGCTTGCCTGGTTTTGTCCAAAGTTAAAAATGTTACCTGCACCTCTGTAGCTAGCTAACTGAATGAAGTCTCATTTGTTTAAAAACATAACAGGTGGTTTACAAATTTCATGCCGTAACTATTTCTTAGTCTGGAGCAGTGACTCAAAACATTTGCTGCATTAAATACTGCGCTTTAAAGGTGTATGAAAGGTTTTATTTTGCATTTTTGACAGAGGCAGGCCATGTGTTTCCCCCCGTCCCCAGTCTTTATGCTTAGCTAAGCTAATTGACTGCTGGCCAGTCAATCCACAGACATTAGAGTGGTATAAATCTTGTCATCTAACTCTTGACAAGAAAACAAATAAGTGTATTTCCTAAAATGTAAAGCATTCCTTTAAATGTGAAGTGCTTGCTTGGTAAAGTTTACTACAATAATTGCTCCCTTCCCTCTTTTTTCCCCTCATTCAGGATGATCCAGGAAATGACAAAGAGAACTCCATGCTTCCTCCCAGCGGCGTTGTTCCCTCCACGAAAGTCAGCGAGGACAATGTGATCGATAACCCGTACCTCAGGCCGGTCAAGAAACCCAAAGTGAGGAGGAAGAAATGAGTCGGGAACCACCTGAACCAACAGACTCAAATTTGCCACAGTAGTTGGTGTGTTCAGCAGTTCAGTCAGTGGTTCCCTCCACAGAGAGGAGCAGCCCGGTGTTGAAGCCCACAGTGTGAGTCGGGACCAGTGGCCACTTTTCCTCAACGCTGGGACCAGTACTGCTGTTGGCTCTTTGTATACTGACTTCTATTGAAGATAACTTTCCTTTGTTGTGTGAACTGTCCTTTTTTTTCAGCAAGCACTCTGCCCCCACTGTTTAAACTTTCTCACTTTGTAAGCAACACCATAGTGTAACATACAAACCATACCATTCATTTTGTGAATAAAGAAATGCAAGTTTCTTTCTTTAATTCTGAAGTATCCAACAATTTCAGTCCAGTAAATTAAAATGCTTTTGCTGCTGTTTTGTTGACATAAAATATCAGGAAAATGATGAACTGAAGAGTTAGTAGTACAAACTCAAGTAGGCCACTCTGCTCCTGTGCTTCAGGAACTCCTTTTCGCTGGTAAGCTGAAGGAAAAACAAAAAGAAAAACATTTAAGAAATTGCTCTGTATAACAAGGCACACTGAGTTTATCACAAACAGAATTCTCATGAGAAAATTATGTATTTCCTTTGCAGCAGCTGTGTAATTTTTTACAGGATGTACAACTCTCAAAACATGTTTTTATCTGTCAATCCCAGGGTTAGATTAGAGAGTTGATGCCACTCATGTAACGGGTTAAGTATAGAGCTTGGTAGAAACAATGGGAAAAAAAATTCTTATGTTGGTGTCGAGACTGAACACCGTCCTGTCTTAAAGCAGTGAAGGAGCCGTGATGGTCAGCAGTGTTGTTTCAGGTACCAGTGAGACATGAAATCTGATCAAGGAGGTCACAGGTTTGAAGATTTATCTGAACCCAATCACTGCAGAGATGAATAATCCTCAGACAGGATTTTACAACCCCAGAGATTTTTCTCAGTGAGAATCAGTTTATATTTCACTGAGGCAGGTGGGAGGTAAACAGAAGAAATATGCTGTTACACACTAAATCTACCAGGGTCATCCCTGCTGACTAACCCAGAGTGCAGAACTTTTCCAAGTTCATGTCATGGATTTTCTCAAAAAAAAAAAAAAAAAATCAGTTATGAATTTTTTAAAGTTTGCCCCTCACACCTAAATTTTGTCATTTTTGTGATTTTAAGCCGTACTTATTTTTCACAGGATTGGGCTGAAATTTGTACTTTGCATCCAAGTGTGTGATACCTATTGAGCCTCATTTTCACTGAGTTCAGGAAATCTGCAGGTCACAGCTTGCCATGGTTCGGTTAGTTACATACTAGATGATATAATTGATATGAGTCTGCAGTTTCCCCTTTCAATTTGTTTCACATTTTGGAGATAACGCCTCCTTCACTCACTTTCACTCTGAGTGACTTTTTCTCCAGTTGAGGCAGTCTGGACCAGTCTGGGCTCCCAAAGCACATCGGCCAGCTCACTTTCCTGTTTGTCGCGGCATCATGAGCGTAGGTCCCAGGGCTGTAATCACAGAATCAATATCTGTCAGCTCAGTTCAGCAGTTCAGCTGTTACACTGGAGGTGTGTGTGTCTGTGTGCTGATGTCTCACCCTGGGCTGTCCTCAGCTGTGCATGACACGCTTTTAAACCTCTGTGTGTTGGAGTTGAAAGGCGTTTTGGCGGGAGGGGGGACTGTGGACCGGCTTTGATCTGGCTGGTACTGCTGTGGGGAAGGGGTCACTGTCTGCTGATAGAAATAGTACAAAATGAAATGAAGTTTGACATGTTGTATTCCAGCGATTTAGTGCTGCATTTCCACAAAGTCAGGGGACTCATGAGATATTGAAAAATATTTTTCAATAATATTTTTTCATGTTTGAAACAAAGTGAAAAAATAATTTAAGGAGACATTTTTCAGGATTTTTTATGTCATGTATAAAACAATTTTTTTTTTAAAAATCAGGAGATTTTTTTTCATGTTTGACACAAAGTGACACAATTATTTCATGAGAAATTTTTCAGGATTTTTTTTTCATGTCTGAAACAGTGAAAAAATAATTCACAATACATTTTTCAGGAATGTTTTTGTCAAGTCTGAAACAAATTGAAAAAACAATTTCAGGAGAAATGTTTTCGTGTCTGAAAGTGGAAAAAAATTTCAGTAGAAATTTTTCAGGATTTTTTTTTTTTCATGTCTGAAACAAAATTTAAAAAAATGTCAGGAGAATTTTTCAGGAACATTTTCATGTCTGAAACAAAGTGAACAAATTCAGGAGAAATGTTTTGTCAAGTCTGAAACAGTGAAAAAATGATTTATCAGGACATTGTTTTCATGTCTGAAACAAAATTTTCAGGAGAATTTTTTGGGAGAAATGTTTTTTCATGTCTGAAACAAAAAATTAAAAAAATTCAGGAGAATTTTTTTTATGTCTGAAACAAAGTGAAAAAACATTTCAGGAGAATTTTTTCAGGAAAATGTTCTTATCATGTCTGATATGGTCTGCATGTTGAAGTGTCCTAGGGCAAGATACTGAACCCCAAACTGTTCCTGATGTGCTGGTCGGCACCTTGCATGGCAGCCTCTGCCATCAGTGTACGAATGTATAGATTACTGTAAGTTACTTTGGACAAAAGCAAATGTAAATGAAAGTGAAAAAAATATTTCAATAGAAATGTTCAGGAAAATTTTCTTATCATGTCTGAAACTAAGTGAAAAAATTCAGGAGAAATGTTTTGTCAAAAGTCTGAAACAGTGAAAAAATAGTTTAAAGAGGATTTTTTTTCATGTCTGAAACAAATTTAAAACAATTTTCAGGAGAATTTTTTTGGGAGAAACGTCTTTTCATGTCTGAAACAAAGTTGAAAAGCAAATTCAGGAGAATTTTTTTCATGTCTGAAAACATTTCAGGATATTTTTTCAGGAAAATGTTCTTATCATGTCTGAAACAAAATTTAAAAAAAAATTCTAAGAATTTGTTTTCATGGCTGAAATAAAGTGAAAAAACAATTTCAGGAGAATTTTTTGGGAGAAATGTTTTTTCATGTCTGAAACAAAAAAAATTTAAAAATCAGGAGAATTTTTTTTCATGTTTGAAACAAAGTGAAAAAACATTTCAGGAGATTTTTTTCAGCAAAATGTTTTGTCAAGTCTGAAACAGTGAAAAAATAATTTAAAGAGGATTTTTTCAGGAATTTCTTTTCATGTCTGAACAACAAACAAATTGAAAAAAAAAAATTCAGGGGAATTTTTTTGGGAGAAATGTTTTTTCATGTCTGAAACAAAATTTTAAAAACATTTTAGGAGAATTTTTTTTCATGTCTGAAATGAAGCAGGGGAAATCAGGGGTAGAGCCAACATTTTGTTATCAGAAGGTCGCTGGTTCGATTCCCCTGGTCTGCATGTTGAAGTGTCCTAGGGCAAGATACTGAACCCCAAACTGTTCCTGATGCGCTGGTGGGCACCTTGCATGGCAGCCTCTGCCATCAGTGTACGAATGTATAGATTACTGTAAGTTACTTTGGACAAAATGAAAGTGAAAAAAATATTTCAGTAGAAATTTTTCAGGAATTTTTTTTTCATGCCTGAAACAAAGTGAAACATTTTTTCAGGAAAATGTTCTTATATCTGAAACAAATTTATTTTTAAAATTTCTCCTTTTTCACTATGTTTCAGACTTGACAAAACATTTCTCCTGAATTTTTTCACAGACGTGAAAAATTTCGACTGAATTTTTTTTTCACTTTCAGACATGAAAAAGTTCTCCTGAAAAATGTTTTCAATTTGTTTCAGACATAAGAACATTTTCCAGAAAAAAATCTCCTGAAAATCTTTTTCACTTTGTTTCAGACGTGAAAAATAAATTCCTGAAAAATTTCGACTGAAATTTTTTTTTCACTTTCAGACATGAAAAAAAAATCTCCTGAATTTTTAAAAATATTTTGTTTCAGACATGAAAAAACATTTTTCCGAAAAATATTATCCTGAAAATTGTTTTCAATTCGTTTAGGACATGAAAAAAAAAATCCTGAAAAAAATCTCTATAAATTATTTTTTCACTGAGAAACAAAGTGAAAAAGATTTTCAGGAGATTTTTTTCAGGAAAAAAAAAAATCATGTCTGAAACAGTGAAAAAGATATCAGCAGAAATTTTTCAGGAATTGTTTTTGCCATTTCATTTCTTTTCATGTCTGAAACAAAATGAAAAAAAATTTCAGGAGACATTTTTCAGAAAAGTGAGAAAAGGTAGGTTTTTAGCGACGACTTGAAAGTTTCGGTGGTCCGAGCAGATTTTATTTGCAGAGGCAAACTGGTCCATAATTTAGGAGCAGCCACTGAAAACACTCGGTCAGCTCTACTTTTGAGTTTGGCTCTGGGAATAGTCAGAACCACCTGAGGACGACCTCAGAGCTTTAACCGGAGAGTGAATATGTAAAAGCTCACTTAAATAGGAAGGGGCCAAGCCTTTTTAAACCTTAAAAACAAACAATAAAATCTTAAAACAAAGTGAAAAAAATGTTTAGGAGAATTTTTCAGCAGAATTCTTTTTCATGTCTGAAACAAAATGAAAAAAAAAATTAAATTCAGGAAAGTTTTTGTCATGTCTGGAAAAAAATGTCAGGAGAATTTTTTGAGAATTTGTTCTTGTCATGTCTGAAACAAAGTGAAAAATAATGTCAGGAGAATTTTTTCAGGAACGTTTTTTTTGTCATGTCTGAAACAAGATTGAAAAAATATATCAGGAGAAATGTTTTCATGTCATAGACGAAGCAGGAATGTCTGACCTAAAACTAACTTGTGTGCAAACAACCACATGCTATATGAGAATCTGTAATGTCAATAAAAGCAATTTCACTTCATATTATCAGCATCATTTATCGGCTAGGATTTCACTGATACCAATAATAGCCGATAATATAAATTTCCCAATATTGGGCTGATAATTTATCAGTCTGATATATTTCCTGCATCCCTAATTGTACTTGGGTAAAAGTACATTTGTCTCTAAAATATATTAGAGTACAAGTATAAAATAAAAAGCCTATAAAGAGGAAGTAAAGTTAAAGCACCTGGACATAACATGTGTGTTAAACTGGCGTCATGTACCTTGCCACAGGGTGGAAAGCGTGCTGCACTCCGTGCAGAGAGGCCATATCCTTTCTTACTGCACGGTGTCTTCTGCAGGTCATAAACTATGGTGCCAAACTGTGAAGGAAGGATTTAAACTTAAAATCACAACGCAAACAACTAGAAACCTTTTAGTTTGAACCGCACTGCTTCCTGTACCAAAGATATCCCTGTCACATGTAAAGATGAGATGATGACTCGTCACTAAACCTGAAGCAGACATTTCACAGACGGACCTCGTGGTTGTCATAGCAGCCGGGACAGACGTGTGGCGCCTCCTGTCGTGAATGTTGGTTTCCCAGCCGGTCTGGTGCGTAATGGAGGGGAAAGAGTCTCCTCTCCTGACAGCTGCCAAAACCTACCCTCTGAGCAGGAGCCGTTGACATCTTGGAAACAACTTGTGCGCAAGAAAGTCACGAAAAGTCCGAAAAGTTAAGCTAGCAAACGGTTAGCTTCGACTTCCCAGCTGCGATGACGTCGTCGTGTTTTGACTGGCTGTAACGATGGCAACCGACTTGACATGCGCATACATTATTCACACTGGTGACATTTCCCCGTGTGCTGGAAAGATCACACATGACGAGCAGTCAAAACATTACACAACACGATTCAAATCACAATTTAATAAACATCTTTATTTTCCATTAAAGAGTGTGTACACGTCATGGACACGAGCAGAGCTGAGGCACTGTCATCAAATTCATTGGTAAACATGAATCTTAAGGGTAGTCAAGCAGATTTTTTTTTACATAAATAAATAATTTTCAGAAAAAAAAAAATGTTTTAAAGATTTAATGGCAGTTGAATGGCATATCTTAGTAGAAGTATTAACATGCTTTCATAAGGCAATTCCAAAAAAGGCAATATTTCAAGAGTTTGTATATACAGGCACATCTTTCATAACCAGTAGTCTTTAAATTACTGTTGCACAGCTGAAAAAAGTAAGAGCTGAGGTCTGAAACGGTCCTGCAAAATCCAGCAAACACATTCATGTTGGCACAGACGGCATTCTCTGGTGAAATAAATTATTGCAAATTATTTTTGGGGGGAGAATAGCCACCGTGTCTGGCCAAGTGTGGCACAAAAACATCTTTTAGCACATGCACTGAAAATCAGCTCGTATAAAGCCGCTTCGATTTGGGCACTTGCAAATGTGGAGAGATGAACTGGAATGTCCCTTCTAGGGTAAAAGATATCCCCAAGACAGCTGTAGAAATGTTCAGGAAAGAAAACTTCAGAGAGGAGATCAATCTGACTGACAAATATCTTCAAAGAAAAAGGCCCAACTGCACAAAAGCTACAAGACACAGAGGAACCCTCCTGAGTAGACGATTTATTAGGAGGCACTGAAGCACTGAGAGGTGTGTGTGTTTTGGAGTTCTTCACTCCGTCTGAGGCACTGAAATCGATGGGCCTTTGGGGTCATCGAATCGATCCATGGTGTTCAACTGCATGATCATGTGCAGACCGTACAAGAAAATGTAGAGCATGAGCAGTGAGGTCAGCAGTCCCATCCAAATCCCTGGAGTGAAGAAACCTGCGCAGTCACTGGCGTAGGAGAAATTTGTTCCGTTGGCCAAACCGAAGCCCTGGATCTGTAGCGTAAAATGAAATGCATAAAACACTGCATGAACAGAAAGACTTAACAGACACCTGATTATTAAAAAAAACACACTCTCCATTAAAAAAGTACTGGATGCATTGCTGCAGGGATATTGAGTTACAAGATGTAAATGCAGCAATGAAGTTGTACCTGGAAGTCGATAAAATTGAGCCTCCACTCCGTGGTGTTCTGGGCGGTGCTGTTTGGCACTAGCAGAGCGTCTCTGAAGCTGTTGACGGACTGGCAATGGAAGGAATACTCTGCTGGGGCGTAGATGCCTCTCCTCCCAATGAAGTTTGCTGTGAGACCGCTAGCCTGCAGCTGCACGGTGTCCAGGGTGAACCAGTTTCGTCCGGACACAGAGTAGAACTTTTGACTCATGGCAAAACTGTTGATCAACAGAAGAAGGTTGCTGAGTATCTTAAAGACAGCATGTCAATGTAAGAGACTAGTATTCATAGTTAGAATTGGGACAAATGGTTCCTATCGTTATTAATGAATCAAAGGATTAATTGTTCAATAAACTAGCTGAGCTCAACTATCTGTCAGTCTCATTAATCGCTTGACTGTTTTTATCTTGTCGTTATCTGTACGTTGATACAAATTTCCACCCCGGTGGACAATAAAGATTTATTCTGTTCTATTGTATGTCATTGTATTCTATTCTGTCACACTTCCTTACTCTGCTTACTCTTTAAGTGGTCGTATTAAAAAAGACTGAGACAGACGGCAACAAAGTATCCTGGCACACCTACACTGAACTAATTTAATGCTGAAGAATATGGTCTACAATTATGCATTTGCAACAGACTAGCTCAGTTGTTGAGAGTTAAACTCTTAATAATAATAATAAGAAGAAGAAGAAATAATTAAAGATGATATGATGATATAATGGAGAAATATTTAAGATTTCAGAAAGCAAGTTGTCAGGGGCTTTAACCAAACGATTAACACGAACAACATGTTTCAACATCTTGAGCAATTTTCCCAAAATGTCTAACTATTCCTTTAAATTCCCAATGCATTGCCTTACCTTAGTTTAAAGTCTTGATAATTGAGGACCAGCCTAAAGAGAGAAAAAAAATAAACACATTAAAAATGACTACTTCCTTTTAAATAGCACAGACTAAAGTTTTCTTGTCAACAAGCACATAAAACACTTCAATGCTGGTCATCTCACAGAGAGCTAGTGGCGTTGCACATGGATCCTGCCAGGTTAGGTGTTTGTGTTGCAAGATCGGTCCACCCTGAAGTGCTTGAGAGGCTGATGTTGAGATTCTGAGCCCAAAGCATTATGCAAGGGCCACCGGATGTATTGTACATGATGGGCTCTGTGCCGTTGGTTGTTGCTGCTGCTTGAAGCAACGAGCGCCCCACAGGCTGGGAAGACACAGACGTCTCTGAAATCACCTGCAGACAAGGAATCAAAATGGTTATTAAAATGCTTTATGTTTTCATGAATCCTAAAAAAAAATACAAGTCTGGTACGGGATGTGGCAACTTTTATGTGTGCTAGTTGAGAGTGTCTTACTCGTGATGGCTGGAGTCCTGTGTAAATCGCAGTGTATGGGACATTTTTGGCTTTCATTGAACTCAGAACATGGCCAATAATCTCATCTGTTGAAAGCAAATTAAGCTTGAGTTACACACTGCAAAAACTGGTAAATGACACATGAACTACACAGTGACCAAAAGGCTGAAATTCCTTAACATATAGAACTTACCATTGTGACGTATGACTTCCTTGCAGGACTTCTGTAAGCTGTAAAACAGTGAAAATGTTCATCTTTAACCAGTTAGAAACAGAATACTTCTATTCACCGATATGCTGCGGAAATCAAGTCTTACCCAGTACAGTACGGAAGATTGATGAGCAGCAGATTGCTGACAGATGCATTGATGCTGAGATGTGACAGAGTCTCTGCGTCTACAAGCAGAGGAGAGACACCGAGCTTTTCCTGCAGCAGAGCTGGGATGGCAGAGGAGCCTGACCACTCTACCGCAGGCAGCGTCACTGATGAGGAAGAAGAATGCAACGCAGCCTGAAGGAGTGAGTGGAAAAAATTATTATTAGTCTGACAAAATCATCCAAATTTAGCACTGCTGTACTAAACTATAAAAACCTACCTCAAGGTTTTGAAAGGCACTATCCTGTCTGTTTCCATACACTCCACCAAAGATTGTGAAGTCATCTTTGCTTAACTGGACACAAAATTAAATATCACAATTTACTGACATGAGACGAGAAATTAAAACTAAAGAAATTAGTTCACCAAAAAATAATTCAGGGGTGTGTACCAACACTTTAAGCGTAGCAGCTACAGAGAAGTTTTGTCTTTAAAAAAGGGTGTAAACTAAGACTTTTCAAATCAGTTCAGTATCTCAGGGCTTCCAGAGACTTGGATTACACCGGACGAGCTGTATGAAACCAAAAGTCCCCATCCGCTTCAGTTGTTTAGGAGAGTGCTGAAACGCCGTTGCGATGTGAAGCTCCAGTAATGTTTTGTGGACTTGACTTTCAATCGGCATATGTGTGACAAGATAATAACTTAACTTTCATTTTTGGGTGAACTTGTCCTTTAACACAACAAAAACTGCAGTACAACTAAAACATCAATCAAGCTCATGAATCAGTCACAAAAATGAACATCCACAACAACAAAAAACCCAGAATGAAGTGTTGCAGAGGAACTGCGAAAGGGGGAAGTAATGCCAAAGCTCATTGTCACACCAGAATGAGAAGACTGTGTCACATGGGACTGCAGTGCAAACACACATAACTCATTAGTACACATCCATGGACTGGCTTTCTCACAGATGTTATGAAATCCATGAAAATCTCAGAGGATCTTGACCGCACAAGCACAGTCCTTGTCCTTTATATCCTTAGCTCCATTTTATTTAGTTACATACTGTCACTCCTGTTTGTTGCAGAGCAGGAATATAGCTTTCATGTCTCACAGGACTGACCTTATCCTGCAGAAACAACAGCACAGTGTGGGGGCCGGGGCCAAAGGCAGAGTTGAGGTAGGCGGTCAACTGATCATTGGACATGATGTGACCAGCTGCAGGTGAGGCCAGTGGTGGTAACCTTCACATACAGGAAAGATAGATTTGTGACAAATTGTGAAAATCTAATCAAAATGTTCTCAATTCCTTTAACATCTTTGAAACAGTGTTGCAGCACAACCATCCCATCAGTTTATAGCACTTTATTTGTCCTGCAAAAGGGTGCGACTGACTCAAAACATTTACCTCATGTGTAATAGCGGTTTAAAATCAGGGCATTAGTGCCAGCTTAATAACATTTCTATTAATCACTGTTTAAGTCAAGACAGTCAAACAATGAGAAATGTGTCAATATAACAAGTTTAATTTTGTGTTTAGACTTAGTTAACAATAGTTAAGTTAATAATCTTGACAGTCAACCTGGTTTACATCCCAACATTTTTCCTTTTTTTTTTTGCTGTGTATGCACCACCACATTGAGAAAGAGTAACAAAACAAATAATTAAAGACTGTAAGAATATTCTGCACTACATGCAAGATTTTCCATACAACACATGTATGTTAGCTGCTTCTGTATGGCCACAGCTTTCCATCTATTTCATACAACTAGTTGTGGTGTCCCCACAGTGTCTGTCCACCTGTCCTTTCTAATGTCTGTCTGCTCTAAACTGATGTGGCACCTCCACTGCCTGTAGTGTTGATTTGTTTGAGTGACGACAGTACTTAGTAGTGAAGTGTATGTACGACACTGCAAGATAACTAACATTTTTTTGGCATCTGCATGACGTTTTCTAAATCAAAACAAACGTCACATGTTTGTTTTTTTGGTGAGTTTTAAGCTAAGTCGACAGAAGCAGGAACAAACTTAGCTACGGGTCAGGGAGTGTTGGTGTTAGCATTAGCATTAGCATGACAGGCAGCTGGCCAGAGTTGGCAGTTAAAAGTGAGTTTTACGTGACGAATAAAGAGTAAAAAGGGAAAAGTTACCCGTCGCCGGACCACAGGAGAACTGGAACTTGAGCCGTGGAGCTCCCTGCAGCGAGAAAGGCGAAGAAAAAGGCCATAAACGCCATTAATCGCACTCCACTGGGGCACCTCGGTCCTGCCATTTTCATTTCGCTGTTCCGCAAAGTTGTGTTCACGTGACGCAGACCAGCTGACAGTCATGTGCGGTGTCGCTGAAGAAAAAGACCGACTTCCTGCTTCTTTTATTCAGCCTGCCCTGCCCACAGCTGCCTCGTAGCACCACGACAGGCTGCAGCTTTTTCTCCACTTCCTCCTGGTCACGCCAAAAAAAAAAAAAAAACCCCTCCTCATGAATAGCACTTAAATACCTCCCGGCGTGGACACGAGCTAGCATTAGCCGTCGGGGACTTCCTGTCAGAGCCGCTTCCGTAACGCTAATGCTAGTTGGTTTATACTTCAGTTTGAATAACAGGTGCTATAACAATAAACCACAGTAGCTGTCATGATGCTGAATGTGCCATAAACAGACATGTGATGTGTGTGATGCAGGTGAACTTTGCGCTTTGTCCATGTGTGACAGGTACACCTGCAGCTGTCCATGGTGCTGATGCACTCTTAAATTTAGGCATTTCCCCTCCAACTCGTGTTGTTATTGTCTAATCATCCACACGTGACACTTTTATTAACACTCAACAATAATAATAAGAACAAAAAAAATAAAGTTTTGAACTGTTTTCTTCCCCCTCTATTTGAAAAAGGGGCCTGCGTGCAGTCAGTCAGTGAAAGCAACTCCCAGCCACACACAGCTGTGGCGGCGGAGGGATACCACCGCCTGCATCCACGCAACGCTGCGCCTACAACTGGGAAATGAAGGATAGAGAAGAAAATAGACACCGCACAGACTTGCACAAAAACGTATTTTAAAAAACGGGAACAATGTTAAACTACAAGCCAAAGTGTACAACGAGACACTACACGTGTGCAGTCGCTCGATAACGCCACCTCAGAGCGGAGGTTTCATGTTACAGCCAGCTTTCAGTTTTGAGTCCATTGTGTGGCCGAACGGGAAAGAGGGAAGGAGGATGCGCACTATTTTCCGACGCGCACTAACATTGTTCTAGAGTACTCCACGATCAGGGCCATCTTTGGTCGTCCTCGCCGGTGACAGTGTGGACAGTTTATTCCATTGGTCATTAAAAGCCTAATGATTAATAAATAATACTTAACTTTGAACGCGCCGTTTGAAGCACTCGGGCAGACAAAGGGAGCACAAATCCCCGGTTTTTTTTTTTGTGGACTCACTGGCATTCCTTCCTTCAATACCCTTCATTTCTTGAGGCGAAAAGAGGGCGAGACGGGAGAGGCAGTGCTACAACATGGATGAGGAATATGATGTGATCGTTTTGGGCACCGGACTCACAGTAAGTAGTCGAGCTTCATCTGCTTTTGAAACAAAAACCAAGTAATTACGCGCAGTTTCCACATGATTATTATTCCAGCCAGACTCACAGGCCCGCTATCCTCCAAGCCCAGTGAGTGAAAGCCTCCTTGCATCCCTGTGTTGCCTGTGACATTAAGGGGGAAAATCTGATAATAGATGCGCTTTTTTAACAAATGTCTCCAAATGTGCCAGTCGAGCTGCTTGTGCGTGACGAGCGGCAAACGATGCTCCAGGAGGGTGTTTTTCATGTTTTCTCACAGCCGGCTCAGTGCTGTGTTACACCCAGTAGCATCTTTTAGGCGTAACCCCAGTGTGTCATGGTCCTCTTTGCATAGACAGGCCTCCATCCTGAGGTTGGCGCAGGCCTGAGCACGGGTTTATTAAATGACAGAGCCTTTCACTGCCGACACTCACTGCACTTATCACACCCAGTGCGGCAGAAATACACCTTGTACACTTCGTGGGATATTAATCAGGTTTTTTTTTTTTTTCATGCGTAAAAGTCGACATTTTGGTAGTTTTTTTTATAAAAGGTGTCAAACATCCTTTTGTCAGTGAACAGCTGTGATGGTTTGAATGGTATGACGCGGTAATATAATGTGGATATTGTTATTAAGATTACACACACTGATAATGAGATTATTATTATGATTATTGTTATTATTATTATCATCATTACAGTAGATGGGTGAAACGAGCCAGCCGCGCATGCGCACACCGTCCCTTATGTCCTCCCTGCAGCCTTCTGTCAAAATCTCCCAACTTCCCTTTATGGCTTCTAATAAATCTGTCTTTTTCTTTTGAGACACCTCCTCCCTAAGTCACTCTCATACGTCATCAGTTCATTCTCAAATTGATGCTACGTTATCGGTGTTGACGCTCGCTATTAATTCCTGTTTTTTGCAGGAATGCATCCTGTCCGGGATCATGTCTGTGAACGGGAAAAAGGTTCTGCACATGGACAGGAACCCCTACTATGGTGGCGAGAGCTCTTCCATCACCCCCCTGGAGGAGGTAAAGGGCTCCTGGGATCTATAAAAAGCAATCAATATATTTTATGTCCCTCAGTACAGCTCATTTTACTTCCTGTGCCATTGAGCATCAGCTGCTCTTTTTATGGTCTTCATTTGCTTCGCCGCCATATCCTTCTTAATGCCTCGGATTCTGTCAGCTTCACAGGCTGCGTTTTATGTCTTCTTTCTTCGCAGCTGTACAAGCGCTTCAATCTCCCAGACTCTCCGCCCGAGTCGATGGGCAGAGGACGGGACTGGAACGTTGACCTCATCCCCAAGTTTCTCATGGCCAACGGTCAGTCCTGCATCACTGATTTTTGTTTCTGAGGGAATGAATATATCAAACACGTAACTATCACCCATCATAGACTGAAGAGATAGTTCGGATAATTAGATGATAATAAGTAAGTTATTAGTATTACTGATGAGGCCGGGGATTATAAGTTAAGTGGCCTTTCGTTCAGATGCTCTCAAGGCAGAATGTTTGATTAGTTGAAGGTTGATGACAAATGATAAGATGTAACATGTGTCTGTCTGCGTGATTGTAGGTCAGCTTGTGAAGATGCTGCTATACACAGAAGTGACACGATACCTGGACTTCAAAGTAGTGGAGGGAAGCTTTGTCTACAAAGGAGGAAAGATCTTCAAGGTGCCGTCGACCGAGACTGAGGCACTAGCTTCAAGTAAGCCACAGTTAACGAGCAAAGAGTAGAGTGTCTAATTCAAATTGAAGTAACCGCGGGGGTACTGCAACTTTAAGCCTTTGTTTGAATCTCCAGATCTGATGGGAATGTTTGAGAAGCGAAGGTTTAGGAAGTTCTTAGTCTTTGTGGCCAACTTCGACGAGAATGACCCCAAGACCTTTGAGGGCGTGGACCCCAAAACCACAACGATGAGGGATGTTTACAAGAAGTTTGACCTCGGCCAGGATGTCATTGACTTCACCGGCCACGCCCTGGCCCTCTACAGGACAGATGAGTAAGAACAACAGCATGATGTCCAACACATGAAACCTAGTATCAAGTCTTTGATAGCTTCATGTTACTTCACAGCTGCATTCATGATTTTAAAGGTCCCATATTGTAGAAACTAGGTGCTGTACAAATAATGTGGAAACATTCAATGCACATAGAAAATCAGCGCCTGTTTTCAGAAATTTTGCCTTTAAACGAGTCATCGGGAATCCTGTAAGTCACTGCCATCAACAACAAGCACCCAGCACGGGCGTGGTTGCGGAAACATGGTGGGTGATGCTTGCTCAGACTTGTGAGTGCTGACCAATCAGAGCAGACTGGCCTTCTGGGGAGGGAGGCCTCGAAGAGACTGGCAGTAAAACAGAGGGTGAATGGAGACAGACAGTATGAGAAAAATTTTATGTGTTTTTCTCATTCTTCAGTAGACACCCGAAATAAAAGGATGAACCTGAAATTTAGCACGATGGGACCTTTAACTAAATAATTTAAGCACTTATAAAGGTTTAATAAAGCTCCAGTGTAGCGACTGACTGACGGATATCAAATAGATTAAAATTCTCCACTCAGCAGTGTAGGTATGACATTATTTCTGTTTATTCATATTTCTTTTCTTCCTCCTCCTTCCTGTTGTTTCCTCCTCCAGCTATCTTGATGTTCCCTGTCTGGACACGATCAATCGTATTAAGCTGTACAGTGAATCTCTGGCCCGGTATGGGAAGAGCCCCTACCTCTACCCCCTGTACGGTCTGGGAGAGCTGCCACAGGGATTTGCCAGGTGTTTTAATACATTGTTATCTAAAGTGCTGTATTACTAGATGGACCAAAACTTGTCTTACAGAAGTACAAACCTACTCCATGATTTAACAGTTCTTATCCACTTGTCATTGTAGATTGAGTGCAATCTATGGCGGGACCTACATGCTGAACAAACCAGTGGATGAGATAGTGATGGAAGGTGGCCATGTGGTTGGAGTGAAGTCTGAGGGAGAGGTACAGCCACGCTGATTTATTATTCTACATAAAAAAGCAAATTTAACAATATCATTTAGTTCATTCATGTAGAAAAGAAAGTCCTTTAAAAGGCTGCTTGTACATTTCTGTCTCATTCCTGCTCGCAGGTTGCTCGTTGTAAGCAGCTCATCTGTGACCCCAGCTACATCTCGGACCGCGTCCGCAAGGCGGGTCAAGTGATCCGCGTGATCTGCGTCCTCAGCCACCCCATCAAAAACACCAATGACGCCAACTCCTGTCAGATCATCATTCCTCAGAATCAGGTTAACCGCAACTCAGGTGAGGATCATTGTCGCTGCTGGGGCACAAATTGGAGCAATGAGATCAATTACAAAGAATGGCTTTTGTGTTGAATGTAATTGATTTGATTTTAAGCCCTGGAGATGTCAAGGAGCCCCTTTAAGAGAAACATGTCACGTTTAGTTCCCCCATAACGTCAAAATAGCTTATGTTCCCTAAGCACTATAAACATGTTGATCCTTGACATTGTAGCTTTTTATCTCTATAAGTGGCTATAATCAATGTTCTTATATTAACACTGGATTGCATGACTACTCGTATGTGAAAAGAAGTACTCATAATAACAAGCCCACAGGAGTCAGCAGTTCTCACTGGCTCTACACAGCGCTCTATCATCTTTCAGCTCCTTGTTTTGGTTTTTCTGACCCACAGCTCTACTGCTCTGGTTCATTCACTGCTCTCATCATCTTGTTTCCAAACACAGTTAATTGGCTGCTTTTAGTGATAAAGCTCTAAAAACCTGCTTCCTGCCCGGCACCACTTGACAGACAGTTAGCGACTGTCTGGTGAGCATAGTGGAACAGTAAGAGCCAGATATTTATGAGGTGGTGGAGACAAAAACAGAGCTAAAAGGAGAGTATGAATATTGCCAGAAACTCTAAGGAAATGATAATGTTGCTTCCTATACATCAACTTTATGAGGTGTGCCTGTCTCCTCTGCTCCCAAGTGTCCAACAATCAGTGAATACACATTTTTGGTTACTCTGATCTGACCTCTTTTCAACCCCACTCCCAATTCTCCAGACATCTACGTGTGCATGATCTCCTATGCTCACAATGTTGCGGCCCAGGGGAAATACATTGCCATCGTCAGCACCACAGTGGAAACCAGCGAGCCCGAGACTGAGATCGAGCCGGCCCTGGAGCTGCTGGAGCCCATTGACAAAAAGTCAGCAATTCAACATCTTATGCATTAATGGTTTCACAAACAAGCATAAAGCCAGAACTCTGGATTCATTACCAGGTTTAGTTAATTGCGTTGTTTGTTTGTTTTTTGACAGGTTTGTGGCTATTAGTGACCTTTATGAGCCCACAGATGATGGTACTGAGAGCCAGGTAAGAGATTTTTTCCCCCTAAGCATTTCAGCTATAACAAGCTTTTTGATGAGGAAAACAAGATTCATACGATGCTCATAGCCCGTTTGCTTATAGAGTGACTCTACCGATAACAACGTTAGTCAGTCAATACAGTGTGGTCCAGACTGCAATATCTCAACAGCTATTAAATGGATTGCCATTAAAATGTTGTACAGACATTCATAATCCCCAGAAGATGAAGCCTAATGACTTTGGTGATCGCCTGACACTTCCTGTTGCGCAACCATGAGGTTGACAATTGTGGGTCAGAGTGAAATATCTTGACAAATACTGGATGTGTTGCTGTGGAATTTGCCACAGATACAGACGATCCACCAAGAGGTCAAAGTTTTTACCTATTCAGTGGAATAACTTGAGATCTAATGGATGGGATGTCATAAAATTTGCATCGCCATCATCTGGTCACGTTTAATTCGTCCTGTACTTTAGTAAATTAACAAATATCTCCAAAGTAATGACACTCCCAACAGCCTCGTCTTTGTTCTTAATGTTATTTGGTAAAGTTAGCATTACAACAGGCTAAATGGCGAGCAAGGAAAACATTAAACATCAGCAGATTAGCATTATCACAGTTTGCATGTTAGCATGCTGATGTTAGCATGTAGCTCAGGCACCGCTGTATGTAATTACAGCCTCACATACCTCTTTATTCACCAAAGTAACTGTGGTTCTTGAAAACGCTTCTGGTCAAGTTTCTTGGAACGATGGCGCAATCTAGCGACCCAGCCCTCGTTTCCACCAGTTTTGGGTGGGACTGTTGCAATCAAGGATGTGATATCATTGGAGGGCATTGCGTAATGTAGTAGCCACTGCAATGTAGAGTCTGAGTCCTGTTATTTTTTTCTTTCCCAGGTCTTCGCCTCAAGGTCCTACGATGCCACCACTCACTTCGAGACCACTTGCAACGACATCAAGGACATCTACAAACGTATGACCGGGAGCGACTTTGACTTTGAGAACATGAAGCGCAAACAGAACGATGTGTTTGGGGAGGATGAGCAGTGAGCGGTAGAGGGGCATCCGGGAGAGGGCGGGGCCGGGAGAGGAGGCGGGGCGAAAAGAGGCAAAAGAGGCGGCAGAGCCTGCGGTAGAGGGCGGGGGCTGCCTGAGCAGTCCTTTAAATTCAAATGGGTGGGGAGAGGGTGCGCTTCTGGACTCTGCCTGCTCTCGGCCGTTTGCCTCCTTCTCCTTACGTCCCACTCTCTCTTGACACACGCTCAGACACATAAATGCTCACAAACTCACACATACACACTGTTCAAATACTCACACTCCTTCTCTCTGTCACTGAAAAGCAGGGTTGATACGGTCTTTCATTCCATTGTAGAATTTACAGTATAATCATGTCTTAACTATTATCATTAGAGGTGAATTTATTACTCGTTGGCGATTTTCAAAGCATTTCATTCTTTCTGTAACGTCTTTGTCCTCATATCAGAGGTTGGGTGGAGGGGAAGATTGATTGGCACTGAGAGGTCTGAACTGCCAGCTCTGACATGAGAGATAATGTAATGGCTTTAGTGTAGAATCCTCTGGAAGGGTCACCTCCAGTTGACATGCATGCATCTTTTACACACAGTAGTATTGTACATAGACTCAAAAGACACTGCTGTATGAAGGCTGGACCATTCCACGTATCGCTCCTGTCAACCCTGCTTTCACTTTTCTCTTACTTGGTCTTTTACATGTGTTACTTCAAAAAGACGCCGCTCCTTTTGGCAAAAATCTGTTGGTCAGGCAAAAAAAATGTGATGAAAAATTACATATAAATGGGCTGTTCTGTCAACTGATAGTGCTCACTTTGCAATGCTGTTGTGTTCCCTGTGCTAGCAGGCAAGCTAACCAGTGGCTATTAACTGTCAACCACACCCCCAACCCACTCCCCCCCCAAAAAACTGTTCCTTTGTTTATCTCTGTTGTGTGATGTCAATTTTGAATTTGAATAGTTTACTTTCTAACATTTTAAATTATTGAAGAGTTTTATTTCTATATATTTGGTGCACATTTCACTGGCTGAAGTTATGAAGTTTACAGATCTGAGGTTGAAACTGTGGTCTTCAAGTTTAAAAAAAAAAAAAAGGGAATGTAAGGAACAAAAGAGGCATGGAGAGGATTTCTCGTCCTCGTGTCAGGCGAGGCTTTCTATGAAGTATTCTGGAAGATTTGGGTGAGTGATGAAAACAAACTGATTATGGTAATTGGGACTTGTTGAGATGAGAGGAAGTGTGCCATTGGGGTAACAGAATGTATGTGGGGAATGTTTTGGATTTGACGTTTTGAAAAGTTTCACTTTTGAGTGAAGAGGGTGAAGACTGAAATTTCGGCTCACAGTGAAAGCACCAGATTGTGTCTTGGTTGTTTCAACCCTTGTGTACGTCATTTAGAGAAGTCACTTCCCTAGGGACTAAATCCTATGAAAACTGTAGTTGTTAGAAGAGGGGAAAGCTGGAAACTCCCATAACTTTAAATGACTTTGTAGCATAGCAAAGGTATGAAGCCACAGTTACAGGTGCCGCCCCACGAGAATGAACCAAGATGCTTTTATTTGGTTTTAGCCTTAATTTGGGGTCTTATTTAAATATCTGGGCCCTTTCAAAAAAAATTGACTGCTTTGTTTTAAACTAACAATTAGCCGCGAGTCAGTCTTGTGCCAAAAATGGTGTTGCTGTTATTGGCAAAACTTGCTGACGTTGTTTGGTAGTGTACGTTGCTCTGCAGATCTGACTCAATACTATAGAAGGGATATTGTTTTCTACCACATCAGGGCTGTTATTGTACACATGAGCCAAGGCAGTTCCTCATATCTCTGCAGTGCAAACTCACACTCGCAGCCAGATTGATCCGTGGCTCGGCTTTGTTGAGACACTCCGATCCTTTTTCTTTAAACACACTGAAGCATTTCACTTTATCAACCACGACAAAGTCCCCTTAGCAACTCTAAACAAAGTCATAGCGTGTTTGGGGTGTTGACGTGTCTTATTGTTATGCTCTATTTATTTGAATTTCACTGACGTATTGTGGAAAGAAACTATGTCAAATGCTGAATATGCTATGCTATTAGTTTATGTTCCGATGATAAAAATGGATTTTTAAAAGTGATGCACACCGAAATTATTTGTTTTTTGTTTGTTACTTGCTGTGCTCATGTGTTATGATCATTCCAGTGCTGCATCACGATTAAATATGATTATTAGCATTCCTAAGAAACAGGTTTTGATGGAAGGATAACACCAACAGTCAGTCAAAATCTATACAGCTGTGCATTCAACAGTTCTCGCACTGTGCGTCATTCAACATTGTGTGTGGTCTTAATCCTGGAAACATGTTATCTGATTAAAACTGGAATACTGTTTACTCTTTGAACATAGATATATCTGAAGCCCTCCCTCCCCCTGCCCTTCCTCAGCATCAGCCTCTCTTTTTTTTTTTTTATTTATTGAAAACAAAAGCCTCATGTGTGGTCGTACTGTTTTAATTTCCATCCACTTTGGCCTTTGGAAACCACTATTGACAATATCCCTTGAATTTGACAAAAGAAATAGTTCAGGCTGAGTAGTAGAAAACTTACTGTCCTTGTTTGATCACTAGTATGTGAACAATGCCTAATGTCTTGTGTAACAAATAAAAATGAATTAAACTATGAATGAAATGATAGAAAAATAAAAAGCACATGGCAAACCTGGAAAGACCCTGGATTTGTTTTGTTTTTTTCTTTTTGCAATCACTACATCCAGGCGAGTCACCTGTTGTGGGAAGATTATCTATACATACATACACACAATTAATATTTTATATACACTCGTACTAAAAAACACAACAAAACAGAATGATACAGTTTTAATAATTACAGATGATTCTGAAGTAGAAGAACGTGGCTTTGCCTAATAATCCTTCCATTGAGGAAATATAAGAATAATCTGGTAAATATCTTTGAAGACATTTTGGAGCTGCTGCAGCACAAATGGTGGTTTTGTGGTTGCCATGCGAACAGGAGAACATTGCCTCTCTGTCACAGATACAGCACATGGAGCTTCTATCCAATTTTACTTCTGTGATGGAGAGAACAGCAGCATCGATCAGTCTGTCACTATATTTTTTCAAACCGTACGTCCTTATCACTCTTCACATGCAGCTTTCTCTTCCTCTGTAGTCTCCAATCTGTCACCACCTCTTCTCCTCTTTTGTAACCACACCTGTGTTGCACTGCGCCTTACAGAATATTACAACGTCTCATCCAGGGGCTGGAAACGTGTCATTTAGCCTCCCAGTTCTTGCTCATCCTTTGTCCAGTAACCACACCACGATAACTGCTGCGACCTGAGCTGCGCAGCAGAGAGGCAACAAGGTGGAGCTGACTCGGCTAGAATTACACACGATCCACCACGTAGCTCTCGTATGGATGACCCAGTAGTCTCTCTATCTCTGCCTTGGGCACCACCCAGCACTTGCCTGTGTGGCGTTTTCGCACCGTGTCTTTCAGCGTCTTGTCTTGCAGGGTGACTGGCATGTGCTCTGATCCCCACCTCAGGATCCCCCTGGCTGAAATTGCCTCCTTGTGAGCACCTCCATCCAGATAATCCTTCACTGCCGTCACACTCATGTCAGCATGCTGAAACTGGCCTGTAGTGAGAGAGAGAGAGAACAGCAGCAGTGGAAGGTGAAGTGCTTTGCTGAAGTAGAAAACAACGGTACCTGAACATTACTTAAGTTTTTCTATTTTATGCTACTTTATACTTCTGGTGCACTGAATTTTTTATTAGAAGACTGAATTTTAAAGACATAGTTACAACTGACATATAAAACCTATGATAGGCTTATAAAATACAACACATTTTTAAAGGGTAACTCCACCAATTCTACACATTGAAGTGTGTTTACAAGTCTCGGGGAGGACTGCATATGTGGCTCCAGAGGAAGCTGCATGTAATCTGATATACTGCCTTCAGTGATGTCACTCAGTGACTAAATCGCATTGTCGGTAATGTAGGCCTAGGTTTTTAAATGCTCTCCTACACTCCTATAACACTGTTGGACATTGTTTACATACCCAGCAGGCCTTGAGTTGAAGCCGTCAACCCCCGTCCGTCCGTGATGTAAAACCCCAGGTGAGCCATCTGTAGGTAGCTGGGGTGTTTGTAGTGGTGGAACAGGACCAGGAACTGCACATCCTTGGCCAGCTCGATCCAGCAGCTCCTGTGGTTGTCCACCTTGACCGTCACACCCTGCCTCCTCACTGATCCCTGCTGGTTGATGGGCAGAATATCCCGGCCTTCCCCTTCCACCACTACAGCGTCCAGTGAGAGGGTGATGGTGATGTCACCAGAGCCACCTGTGGCTGAGGAGATGGTGAGCTGGTCGAAGTAGGTCCGGGGGCGGTCTTCTACACCGTGCTTGGAGGGAGCTCCCATGAGGTGGCCATCGACAATGATCCCTTGAGGAGGAAGGCAACTCCCGTTAAAGGATAAGTTCATCCAAAACTTATAATTTAGTCATTATCTCCTCACCTCTAACTTTATTATTATTTACTCAATGCTAACTGAGTAGTAACATGTTTGATCTTAAAACATAGAGATAAATTCCTTTACATACCTCTCTCTGGGTCCTCCAACAGTCTGAGGACATCATTAGCCCTCCCGTCTACTGTGAAACACAGGTTCTGATGCAGCTTTGGCAGCTGGACCACAAAATGAGGATCTCCATCAACTACAATGGACAACAGTGAGCATTAATACAACATGAGCACATTAACATATGAAATAACTTTCACATTATCATTAATAACAAGTGGATAAAATGTAGGTTCTTGACCTGATGAGGAGAAGACTCGGATGGTGCTCAGTCTGGACGGAGGCTCTAAAAGCACAAGACATTCAACTAAAGGACAGTCCCCCTCACTCCCAAGCACTGCAACCAATGACAAGCAAGCAGTGCCTCTACAATAAATGACATAATAATTAACACATGCAGCTGTAAAGAAAATCCACAAAGTTCTTACCAAATGATTCTGTGTCTGCAGTATCATCCCCTAAAAATAAGTCAGAAAACGTATTTAACATGAAGCTTTTAAAGTCTGAGAATCAGCTGCAGTGTGGGTTTACATCTAATGAGGATTTAAAACTTACAGGAATCGTAGTTGAGATCGTAGTCGTAGTCATAGGTTGCGTCATAGTCTGGGTAGTGGAAACAAGCAATGAGTTCAGGATGTATTCTGCTGCTCATGAAGAAATTTTGATTTTAGAGAACGACAGGATAAGAAGCAGGGCTGCGCGATATGGCAGTTTCATGTCGCTGTGTTGGTGTTGTTCCTAGAAATTCATAATTAATGTTGCTCCAGGACCATCATTGAAACTGACCAATCATGTTTTAGTAATGTCATAGCTTTGTGGCTTTGGGGTAAAAGACCAGAAAGATATGAATATGGGAGAAATAATCATTTCAGATGCGATTAAAGGTGAGAAAGAAACTGAAAAGAAACATTAAAATAATAAGTGACCTTACAAAAACTCAGTACAGATGTGGTCTTCGTAACGGTTTCAGTGAGTGAGTTAAATATTTTGTTATGTTCAGAAAATGACATCACTTTACTGTAATGCAGCCTTTAAAACCAGGAAAAGACAACACTTACGCCATATCATAATATAATATTTATATATTGCCCAGCCCTCATAAGATGCATTGATAATTATACTCACCTTTCACAAGGTCAATATCTATGAGACAGAATATAAGACATTATTATTCACTCTCATGTAGCTGATTATATTGGTAAATCATAATCAAAAGCTGTCAGTCACTTTTCAACAGATAACATGTTATTAAAAGCTCATAAAAAGTGTCAAAAATCTGTCATTGAAATGTAGAAAGAAAATTCAGTTTTACCTTTTCTCTGAATAAAAGTGGAGACATCTAGTGGTGAGATAGAGAGCATTCAATTAGGAATAAATATACACACAAGCTTGTAACTCCTCAGGGAACAGAAAGGCTTTCAGGTTAGAACAACAGACAACACAGAGTTCACAACCTACCCAGAAGTCCTGCTGCTTCCCACAGCCGCGGCCCATCTGTCACACCGGGCATGGGAGCAAAAGTGGCAGACACAAAGGTGGCCACTCTCAGGTCTGTCTCTGAGTTTGTGTTGTTGTCGTCCACAGCCGGAGCGGGCGCCGGGGTCGGAGAGGTGAGCGGAGGCGGCAGCTTGGGTAGAGCGGTGGTGATTTCAGGATGTGGAACATCTGGAGCAGGTGTGGTGCTGTTTTCTGCCTCTGTGGAGCGTACAGTCGTTCTGACAGGAGGGAGGGTTGACCTCACTGTGCCCGGCTGAGGGGTAGGCAGGGGTGCAGGTGGAGGTGTGGTGCTGGTGGTGAATGTTAACATTGTGGTGGTTGTTGATGGAGTGGTTGTTTTCAAGGCGCTGGGCTGGGGGGTGGAGACTCTTCCAGGTGCAGGAGGTGACGCTGTTTTCAGAGCATTGAGCAGAGAGGTGGGTATCTTCCCAGCAGGAGGAGGAGAGGCAGTTTTGGAGTCGTTTTGGGAAGGAGAGGGCTTTTTACCAGAGAATGGTGCTGGGGCAGTTTTGACCAGGCTGGGACTTGAGGTTGTTGTGGTTTTCTTGGACGGTGAAACTGCAGTTTTTACTGTGGAAGGTGAGATTTTTTTAGTTTGTGGTGTGTTCGGAGGGGGCTGAGGAGGGTCTGGTTTTGTTTTGTTTGGCCTCGGGTTAAAAGGTGAGCTCGGCTTCTTTGCAGCACCGGCAGCTGGTATTTTGGTGGTGGCGGTAGTCGTCGCTGTCGTGGTTGTAGTGGCAGCGGTGGTGGGTTTTGGAGTGGTTGGAGTTTGAGATGCTTCATCTGCATCTGGTTTAACTACAACTAAAGAGGTGACCGGTGTTACAAAGTTATACTTGAGGGAAAGGTTGGTGGCCTTGTCTGCCAGTAACCTTTGCATTGAAGGGTCAGTGGCGTTCAGTTTGGCCAGCAGCAGCTCCTTGATGGTGAAATACGCCCAGAGACGGTGCACAAAGCTTGATATTCCTTCCAAGCCTGCTGAACAGTCAAATGAATCTGCAGTCCCATTGCTATTTGCATGGGAAATTAACACATCGTTCTCCAACTTGACATGTTCCTTTGAATCAATGGCGGACATCGACACCTTTAAATCCTTGACCCCTGGTTTGACTTTTCCAGCAACCACCAACTCAGAGCCTTGGAAGTAGTTGGGGAACAGGGAGCGGGTGATGTCATACGCCTGATCATCCAGGTACGACAGCTGGATGTCTGACAGCAAAGGGCTGGCCACCTCATCGTAGAAGCCCTTCAGCTGCAAGGCTGCGTCCGCGTCCTCATACACCATCCTTGCCAGGCCTCGGTTATCCAGTGCCAGCCGTTTCAGGAGGAGGAAGTCTGCATCATCTCCGAAGGCGAGGCCAAACAGAGAAGCCGAACCCAAAGCCTTCTTGGCATTGTTGAGGATGGTGTCGCCAGCTGTTACTCCGATGGTTGCCTCCCCATCAGTGAGGAAAATGACCAGAGGAACACGACGGGATGAGACGAGTTTGGAAGAGGTGGAGGATGAAGGGTTGACAAGCTGGGCGGCTGAAAGCAGAGCTGCATTGATATTGGTCCCTGATTAAAAAGAGTGGATCAATGGGGAGAGTCAGTGTTGTAGGGAGAGAACTAACAACAAAAGGAAGTTGAATGCCGCACCTTAAACAATTAAACTCACATCCTTCTGCAATAATCCTCCTCACAAAGTCTTTGGCGTCTCGCACATTCTGACGAGTTGCCCGCACCGTTCGTCCTTTCCTCCAAGTGTGGACCTTGTCTGAGAAGGTGATGATATTGAAGTGGTCTCCCTCTCGAAGGTCCCCGAGTATGGTGCTCATGGCCTGCTTGGTCTACTGACAGAAATTATTAGAATTATTGACAGAAATCGCATACTATCTTTGCAGAATATTCTTTTATTTGAGCAAGTTTTCTCATGTTAGAACGATAGCATTCGCCATATAGAGTCCATGGGGTTTGTCCACTTTACCTGTTTTATCTTGGTGCCTATCATTGAGCCACTGACATCAATGACAAATATAACATCCTTGGGAACCACAGGAAGCCCTCTGGGTGCAAAGTAATGCACAAAGTAGCCGTCATACACCTGAGAGAGGGCGAAAAATCCAAAATAAAGTGGCAGAGGACAACATTTACTGACACCAAAACACACTTTTTTTTGTAAAAAACAAAACAAAAAAAAACCTGTTCCCGACCTGGATTTCCCCCATGAGGTCTCTGAGGTCCACGTCATACTGAATGATGAAGTCTGCATTGAGACCTTTCGAGGAGATGCTGTTCTGCTGCTGCAGAGTTGGACTGTAGCGAACTCGAGCACAGGTAGCGCTCCGCTCAACATGAGTCGAGGCCGGGGCGTCTACATCACCTGTAGGAGAAAAAGTAACGTAATGATAACATTTACTTATTTGTTTTCTTGCGGAGAGATGAATGAGAAGATTGATATCGCTCTCATGTCCGTACGCAAAGCTACAGCCAGCAGCTGGTTAGCGTAGCTTAGCATAAAGACTGGAAACAGCTAAGTCAGTCCAAAGCTAGCTTCTATAGTCATTCATCCACCTGAGATCTCTTTAGATTCCTGAAACCTTTCACACTCCCTGCTCTCGACACCTGATGGTGTGTGCGAGGCAGTGTACCTGTCCCTTAGATCAGTGTTGATTTTCTTCTTCGAGGGTTGCTCACGCTCATTAACCATCTCAGATTTATCTTGACAGGTAATAACAGTCTGCATGGACGATGATACCAGGTGTAAGACAGCATCAATCCCTGCAGTCTCCCTAAGAACAGACTGTTCTAAGGCAAGCCGACAAGATAATAACCGACCCATCCCAGGTGACACACACTGAGTACCAGCTTCTACCCTCAGGGAGGAGGTTAGAGTACCATGATGTCGTTTGAACAGATTCAGATCTCTTTTATCCCTACTTCAATGAAAAATTCAAGTGGCTGGAGATGAAATATGGATGGAATCGACATTAAAACCAACAGAGCTTTATTTTTATTTATTAATTGATGATTGACTATTTTCCAGTTGTAGTCCAGTCTCTCAGTTTGTTCTGTACCAAAGGTACAACATCAGTGTATGTTCTCTATGGATGCAGCATGGATGGAAGCCCAATACAGATTTTTCACTCAGTGTTGGGACTGTGAAGTAAATCTTGAATCTTTAACTCATATCGTACCTTGAGCAGTGTTTGAGAGGAGTCGGCTTGTCTTGAGAGGAAGGACTTTTATGAAACTGATGCCAGTCCTCTCTGTGATACTGACATCTAAGGTGAGGTTCTGCACAGGCTGCCCGGGCCTCAGACCCAGGCTGAGCTCATAGCGGCCGAGCCGACGAGGTAGCAGCTCCTCGTAGGACAGAGAGAATAACATCCGAGCTCCTGACGGGACGCTCACTGCTACACGGAACTTCTCAATCTCCCTCTCTCTGAAACGCAGCAGAGCAGTAAGAGAGGAAACTCACAATACTGCCTTAGATGTTAGTCTGTATATGTGTTGGAAAGCATTGCAAATAAAACAGATTATTTAGGAAATCACATTGAATTCTCTCTAATTTTCTGGAAGTTAAAGAAAAGAGAACAAATTTAGCCTGGGACTGACTTTGTGGCAACAAGTCCGGCTGTTTTTCCTTGCTTCTTAGCAGCATCATAGATTTTCCTGGCAGCAGCTCTTTCCTTCACCTGGGCCACGTACACCTTGCCATTGGAGGTGCTGATGGGATGGAGAAAAGAAGAAGAAACACGTCTCTGTGAGACTCACAGTAGCCAGATTATATTTCAGAGACACGCCTGGCCTGCATTGAGTTGTTGAGCATGATTTACTTGATTTTGCGCCCTCTTTTTCCAGAGCGATCACAAAGCCGCTCGCATTGATGCTTGTTTACAAATGGAGTTCATGCCATGTGAAGGCGGGGGTGGGGGAGTGGGGTCATAAACAGGCTGAGTGGAAAAGAGTAATTTCCCTCTGAAAACAGCATTAATGAAGAGAGATCTTGCAGGCCGATGACGCTCCGAGGGAGTGCCGCCGAGTGCTGCACCCAGCAAAATCCCCAACCAAAACCACCGCTCAAAAGTGGGATCCAATTCACACAGTGCACTTCGTAGACCACCGATGTCATGTGACAAGGTGCTAAATTAAGGTCACGTCCTTTGAACAAATATATCCAAAGAGAAAAAACATCAAGGGCCGAGTTAAATAAACCCGCAGGCTTGAAACGGCTCTTGTTTGAGAAACAGAGCAGAATGGCATGAGAGAGCAGAGTGGAAAATGGAGGCGCTTGTATTTATATGTGTGGCGGGCCGAGGGGCTTCAGGAATGGTTGCACATCAGTGACCTGCACACTGAACACAGAGCTCTTAGTCTCAGACACAGAAATGCCAAAGAAGTAATGCAACACATTTGCCACAGCTTTTTTTTTTTTTTCTTCTTCTTCTTCTTCTCTGTTTGGTTGTGTGCAGACGGCTGTATAGGCTCCGAGTGTGCGTGTGAAAATATGTATGTGTGTGTCTGTGAAAGAGAGATGTGAAGGATTATGGTTATAAAAAGATGTACAAATTCCAGACTCACACATACTTAAAAAAAGCTAAGTCTGCTTCCATGTAGGCACACATACATACATGCAGTAGATGTGGGCGTGTGTGTACGTAGCGTATCTAAACTGGCAGGCTGCCTCGGTAAACTGTGCGGGGGAGAAAAGGGGGACTGGGCAAACTCCTGTCATTTTCTCTATTAACTTTTCTGACTTCCATTCACAAAGCCTGGTATTCATCCGGCCTCAGGTTCCCCCTCCTCCTGACCTGCTTCCGCTCCCAAATCCAGCTCCAGGGTCGGTGTTTGGCCTGCTATGTTGACTTATTTGTTTTGTTTATATTTAGCATTTTTGAAGGACAGCGGTCAGCAACCCTCTTACTAATCAAATTATGCGTCGCCTCCGGACCGGAATTCTAGTCCCTTACATAATTCCTCTGAAGTTTCATTTATTTTAGATGCCGACGATTAAAGGGACAGTTCGCACAAAAAATGAAAATGCAATCATTATCTATTCACGCTGATGGAAAGTCATCATGGAAGCGTTCTCTTAAACACCTGAGGTAGATGGAGACTAATTCAAGCGTCTGGAAACCCAGAGATCCCAAATTGATTTTATTTATACCCTTTTTTAAGCTAAACAGCTAGCTAGCTAAACATTCTCAAATGGGTGCACGAATTCAACTGCTCACCAAGGGTGTGAATGACTTGTATAAATATTTTTGGGATCTCAGAGCTTCTGTGGAGTTGGATTATGCTGGATGAGAGGGGTTAAGCAATTTTATGCCTTTTCTTTTGGTTGTTTTTTACATTATAAAACAAGTCCCCATCTACTTCAGTTGTTTAGGAGAATGCAGCTACGCTGTTTTGCTGTGAAGATACAGAATTTTTTTCTGGACAACAAACCTGCTTTTCAATCAGCATGGGGGTGAGTAGATACTGACTGAATTTTCATTTTTCAGTAAACTGTTCCTTTAATGAGAACATTAAATAATTTCAATTGCTCACCATATGGCAGGAATCATAGGAATCATAGTATAAAACCCATGAGTTAGATGATAATTGGTTGCATTTCCTGTCATAGTGATGTTAGAGATTAGAATGAATGCAAATTAAAAGACAGACACTCAAATAAACAAACACAGGAAGTAATAATGTGGAAACTCTGTTTACTGTTGGAGAGAGAGAGTGAGAGACAATGTAGGTCTGACTTACATGGTGAAGTTGGAGATGAACGCAGAGGAGGGCAGGTCCACCTCGAAGGCGGCCTCCTTGGTGACGGGGAGCTGGTTCCATACTGAACTCTGGACTGTGGTAACAGCATAGCGGGACACCACTGAACACCTCACATGATAGTCTGTCACCTTCAGCTAGCGGCAGCACAAACACAGGTAAACATTACTCACAGGGTTGGAGGAGAAAAGACTGAAGTCGAGGATCGTTTGTTTGTTGGTTGGTTTGTCAGCAGGATTACAAAAACGACTTATCAAATTTCCATGAGATTTGGATGGAGGATGGGTCTCAGCCCAGAATAGATCCTATTAACTTTTGGTGTGGGTCCTGATAAAGGGATGGATCCAGGATTTTTTCCTGACTTTCTTTAACATTGAGACATAGGGTGTTTTCAACAATTTCTCAGGAAATAATGCATGGATCTTGATGAAAACAATCATGCATATTTAGGTGGCTGGTATGATTGAGTACAAAAGGGGGCTGTTGGGCCTTATCAGAGGCATGCGCTTCTAGTTTTCATGATTAATCGATTGTTTGTCCCATAAAATGTCAGAAAATAGTGAAAAATGAGCATCCCAGTTCCTCAAAGTCCAAGGTGATATCTTTAAATGTCTTCTTTTGTCAGTTGGAAACCCAAGATATTCGGTTTGTTAAGATATAAACAGAAAAAAGCAGGAAATCTCAAGCTGAAGACAGCATTTCCTGCAATTCTTGCATGAGAAACTACTTTAATGATTGATCGATTATCAGATTAGCTGGTGATGATTCTTATGTTGATTTATTGATTAGTCTACTTAATGTTGCAGCTTTCTGATCATAAAGAAGCACAGCACTGTTTGACCAAAAGTGATTTTGCCACCTGAATTAAACTTCCAGATCAGTTTTAAACTAAATTTTTCAGACCCTGAGAAGACTGAGACGTGTCGACTCTACAGAGCGGAAGTTGCCACATTTATACACTGATGTGACACAAACAGTCAGGTCTGACCATAACAGACAACCATAGACATTTATTTAAACCCACTGTCCTCCCCTGACAAACAACCCCTAAATATGCACCCACCACTTTCTCTTATTTTTACCCCTATCACAGTCTGCCCTGCATCGCTCTGGCGAGTCGATGGAACGACACAAAGCGGTTCCCTGCGTGGTGTCTCTGCCCTCCTCTTGTTTACTCGGGTAACGCCGGCGCCTGCTGAGACCAATCTGGTCAGCGTAGGCCACATTACTGCAGGACGAGGCGACAGGCAGGAGGAGGAGAGCCACATCAGCCCTCTGGACGCTGGTATTTAGGAGAGCTGTGGTTTGTGCTATACATGACTGAATTACTGTATGTTTTCCAGGGGATTGCTTCACAGTTAACGGTAAAACAAACTGAGGGGAAGTTACTGATGATACCCTGAGAGGTGCTGATGGTTGTGGAGCTTCTTCTGTAGTTCACTTTGTTTAAGAAGAGAGCAAGTACACAGCTGTTATTTAGTCCCACAGCTGTTATTTTTGTGTGTGTCTTATTCTATATTTCTGCTCTCACATGCAAAATGAATTCATTGATATAATAAACATTTATTCTATTGACAAATTGAGAACCTTGTATTTTATGAATGTCTCCAACTTACCACTGGTTTTGACAGTTTGCTCTGACGTTTGATTCTCTGGAAAAAGAAACGGTGTCAGTCAGTTAGACATCGTTATGAAATGGCACATAATACCATTTATTAGTAGCACGGCTCATTCAGAATGCCTCCTTTTTTTGAAGTAATCTCCAAAATCTGCCTATATGTGAGGGTTGGGTCGAGATTTTGTGTCAAAACAGTCTGAATCAAAGCCATTCATGAATGGAGGGGAAGTGGAACTGGAAATAAATGCTTGCACTGTACACAGGGCCAGCGAGGGTTGCACGGTTTGGTCCCAAATGTTAATCTTGCACACAAGTCACTGCTGTGTCAATACATTACCACATATCCTGGGACTTTAACATAAACAAATAACTTAAAGAGTGGAAACCCGTTGGAGGGAAACATAAAACTCATATAATTCAGATGGAAAAGAGGACTATAAGATACAGTATGCTCTGCTGTTAGAGCTGCAGAAGCGTACATTTTCAAGGCATGGTGAAGACTGATAACTCTTGGTTGAATTAAATATGGTCGAGGTTTGAAGTACAAAATAAAGTTCTGCATTATTATTGTAACACTGTCCTCTTTGCTCGATTCACCCTGGTTTAACAGAGGGGTGTGTTTCAGAAAGTGGCATGAATTTGTAGCTTTCAATGACTTCGGTCACAAAACCGAAAAAAATAAGGTAGAAAACATACCTGTAAAAGATTATTTGCTCCAAGTTTTGCTTCATAATCCCTTGATAATCCCTCTTGCACGTGAAAAGTGAGGAAAACTAGAATGCACCGGACTTTAAAGCTCATCATGTCCATAATAATTCAGTTCAGTTTTAGGCTCCAAGATGAAGAGGTGAATGTCCCAGTGGTCTCACGTTGTTAGCAGACTGCTGTGCACATACCTCACATTTTACACAAGTTATTTTTTTCTTGCAGAGAGCAGTCCTCTCCCCTCCCTTACCTCACCTTACTCAGCTTAGTTTGAACAGCTCCACTGTGGCGATAATGACAAAAAAAAAAAAAAAAGAAAATGGCAAGAGCACAACATCCGTCAGAAGATGGCAGAAAAAAGTTCAGTCAGAAAGTTGCGTGGGGGATTTGAAGAGAGCAGCTCCCAGCTTCTGTTCGTGCATACTGGAAATTTCGCGGACTGCTGCCACAGAGGTGCAGAAGAAATGAGGGATTATTAACCTCTGCTCGGCTACTTGGGGAAAACACACCTCCTCCCCTCTGTAGGAGTGCTCCTGAAAAACTGAGTTTTATTCCTTAAATCACTCCCAAATGTGAGTTTTCATTCCCCCTGAGTGCTCCCTCACAAAGACCCATTATTGGCTGAGAGGAAACATTGCGTGATGGGGGATCATTTTGTTCAATTTGGCTTCTCAGTGGGAGAGAAACAACAACACGACATGGCTGTGTGTCTGACTTGTATAGTGAGTTTATTCTCTGCACAATGACACGTTGGAGGTTCACTTTATTTACATTATTGCATCCAAACCGGCCTGTAAACTGGCGTCTTATCTACATTACAAACAGTCGGGTGCTTTGTTTGTTTGGTGCTGTCCTTGGTGCTGACTCCCACCTCTATAATTTGATTATCAACAACACATCATGTTATCTGTTCAACAGTTGGACGTGCATGTAGGCCCAAACAAAGACAACCTCCCCATGTATTCTTACATGTTTTCTTTCTAAATCTCAAAACACAGTGCATTTTTTTTTTTGTTTCTAAATCATTTGTAAACAATTTGACACTTTTTAAAATGTGGAGAGCAAACTCTAGTCAGATAAGACACAGGAACATCTCACAGACATGAAAACAGAATCTCCTGCTGAGGCTCCACCAGGCGGAGGACATGTGCTTCTCAGGTGATGTTTTCATGGATGACTATGAGTGCCATCTGTACCATCTCATCTCCTCCTGCATCAGAGCCCCCCTGTCGTCTGTTGTCACACAATTAACCTTCAGCCGGAGTGCTATAATTAAGTGAAGCTAATAAGTAGCGACACGTGGAGTTTCATATATGATTGTAGGCCTCTTCGCAATAAACACCCCAGCGTTTATATGTGGTCAGGGACAGTCAGCAGAGCTTCATCGGGGTTTCTGTTGATGTCCACATTCTGTAACGACAGAAACACAAATACTGAGAATCCATTTAAAGTGAGACAATCAGCGTGTCACAAATCCTTCCTACACACTTATCATACGCAGGTTTCTAACTTTTAACCATAAAGTGTGACAACACGAGAAAAGCAACGTAGTAAATTCATGAATGTGCTGCTGATGGGGACTCTCTCTTTTCAGATTCAGGAGGATCTCCTGGCAGAAATATAAGAAGAATATAATATACAGAATAATATAATAAAAGACTAAAGAGCAGCTTCTTTGCTCATTCCTCACTTCACCACCATACATGTTCATATCATCAATACATACCAATTCAAAACGTTACTGCCTGCCATCGGACGCACAGTATGTAACATCCCACAGAGCCAATAGTTGGCAGAGGTAAGTATCTATTATGACAAATGTGTGCCTGTGGAAACTTACCACTGGCCTGTCTCTGTGTGTGTTGACTGCTTCAATGTTGAGGAAAAACGGCTCCACTTTACACCCTTCAGTTAAAGAGAAAAACAGACGGTCAGGGCAGGATTTAGATGTACAGACTGAATATGACACACACAAACACTTATTACCTACCATAGGCTATTGGTGTGAGTTTGAGCACTGTGTGAAGGGGGCATCTTAGATAAGGCAGCTCATCTTCAGAGAGGGGAGCAATAAGATTATTAACATCACATACTATTGTGTCAGGATATTACAAGAAGAGAAGTTAGTCCATGAAACCTGAATTGCTGTACCTGCAGGTTTGTCTAGAAAGTAGGCCAGCAGGCAGCGCATAACAGCTTGGTGGCAGACAACCAGAACATTTTCCTGCCTTTCCAGCTCCATGATCACCGGCTCCAGACGATGGACAAGGTCCTCATAGGACTGGACGAGAGACAAAGTAATTGAGGAGTTCATCAATTATTTAGCCTCATTCTGACTCATCACATCAGACTCATTCTGTTTTAGCTTCTCAGGCCATTTTGAGAGCTTGTACACTGTGCAACACTTAACTGACCCTGCATGGCTTTATTCTCATTCTCTTATAATGGATACATCTGAAGTATAAATTTGGCAGGTGTGACTGTGTGTGAAGCTGTGGGAGTGTCAACAGAGTGCTCCTCAAAACGCCATGGTGATGCTTTAATGGTTAGATGGAACAAAACTTCACAATGGAGCCCTTACCTCACCCTTGGGGTAACGATAACGATACTTGTCCTGGTCTCTGAGGGCGAACTCTTCTGGGAAATTCTCCTGAATCTCCTCGTAGGTTAGCTCCTCACACACACCCTTAGTGAGGAAACGTCACATTAACACCACCATAAAAAGAGCATGTGAGTGTTTGCCCTTATAGTTTACGTGCGACTTCGTTTGAAGGACTACGTTTCCAGATGTGGAGATGTACAAACTCACAGCGTCTATCTCATTGAGGGCCTTCCATTGTTCGTACGGGACACCCAGAGCCTCTGCAGTCTGGATGGTCCTCTTCATGTGGCTCGTCCACACCTTCAGGTCACTGATTTTCTGACCTTTGATGAAGGTCGCCAAGGCATTGGCGTACTGGAAACAATGTGTGCAATTTGTACATTTTAACAGCAGTTTTGAACACATCTTTTACTTTAAACTTGCAATAGACAACTTTTTTGCTTCAGTCTTTGCGACAGTGACACTACAGTAGTACTACAACAGGGAAACGCTACCAGGTGGGAGCTGAAAAGTTGTCTATTTGCACTTTAAAATGTGTTTTTTAATGTTTACGCTTACTAATTAATTATTCAGCTCTATCATGTTATCTACTTGCCTTGTGTCCTCTAGGTGAAAGGCCTGAATCCCCACCAATGCGACCTAATAGGTTCAGTTCGCTCTCTCCGTGGCGGCTCAGGTAGATGGATCTCGGTGTGACATGAATGTTCATGAGGTAGTAGACTATCCTGCTTTGAATATGGTCCTGGACCCGGTTCACCAAGTATCTGCTGCCCACGTCGAAGATCTTGATGTAGGAGAGCTTCCTGTTCGAAGGTAGCATTCATTCGTCAGAAATTATGAAACTTCTCTTTTTAATCTCACACAAAGAGAAGCATCATGGCTCAGTACCTGTCCTTCTCATCGTCTATAGACATGTAGTTGGCTCTGTAACACTCGATGCGCTGGGCGAAGTCTTCCATGGCCTCGTCCATGTCGCGGTCCACGTAATCTGGACTCCCAAATTTCACTTGCTGGAAAGGAAAAAGGCAGATTGGGAATTTGAGTGAGAACGCAACATCCCAGCCTGCGGAAACTTTTAAATAAAATTAAAATGTTATTAAAAAAACTCACCTTAATATTTTCTGCAATGATTTCTGGGTCATCACAGATTGATTCAACAAAGAACACCTGCACAGAAGAAGTCGTTCAAAAATGTATTGGTGAAATACATCCTTTATTTTCTTCTTGTGACCGTGTGTTAGTGTTTATAATCTCGTCCTTAAAACAAGAGTTTCACAGTTCAACAAATACACTTTTTTGCAGTTTGTATCTCTCTAATTTATTGTTGGATATAGAGTTACAGCTGGGAGATGGTTAGATTAGCTTTGCATGAAGGAAGGAGGGGGAAACGTTTGCCTGGCTCTTTCCAAAGATATAAAATGTGAAGTCTTGTTGTCACTGAGTCTGCCAGGCGACCAGTCGAGTCTCCAGGAAGTCACTGCACCCAGCCAGGAACTGGTCATACCCATATGTCACTGCCCCTAAGGCTTGTCACCTTTTTTGTGGATTACACAAATGAGATATAAAGCATTTGTTACGTCTCGACTGAGCCAGGCAACAGTCTCCCTTTGCTTCCAGTCTTTATGCTAAGCTATGCCAAGCGCCTGCTGGCTCTAGCTTCAGCTCAATGGACTGATATGAGACTGGTATCAATCTTCTCATCTGACTCTCATCAACAGAGTGGATAAGCATATTTTCTAAAATATAATCCCAAATACAACATACATACTCACTTTGTAGCCCTTCTCCTTTGCAAAACTATTAATGATTGCCCTCCTCTCCCTGGTGGTGTTGGTAGCATCGAAAACCTGGATGGGACAAGACCCAGGTGTCATCAATACATTCTTATATCACTGGCAAATAAAACACATGTAATGATTTCTAATCATGCATCTGAATTATAGAATATATTGTGTTGTTACACACTTAAATGCAATATAATTCAATACAATACAGATTAAAATGCATGGATAAATCACCTGTTTTATGTATGATATTTAACAACAAAGATAACGGAGAACAAGGCAACAGATCTCTTCAAAACCATCAAAGTCATTTTATAATTTCTGGTCTCACTTCACTGCACACGTGTTTTTAATCAAGTATGACCCTGAGCGACTGCTCAATGGTCCCAGGTTTCATTTTCTAATAAAAAACATACATTTTTTCTCCCTACTTTCTCTTCAAAATGACCTCAATCTTAACCTTAAAGGACACATACCCTGGTTTTCAGTTCACGCTCCAAAAACACTAGATACTGCAATTCCCATTTTACAAGTTGATAATGCTTTTCATTAGACCTTGGCTGTCTTGTAACTAAATAATGAATCAGTGTGTTTTATTGTGATCAGAGGGACAGTCTCAGTTGTCCTCTTACTCACGGCTACTTGTCCCTGTTCCTTTGTGAAGTAAGCAGCGACGTCTTTGAGGGCAGCAGATGCACAGGCCCTGGGAGAGAAGGTACATTCACATTGGCAAATCAGATCACATAAAACTCAAATTAGAAATTATGACTTTGAGTTTTAGGTGATTAATTTTAAATATTTTGTGTTATATTCTGTTTAAGAATGTATCATCCATCTTACTTGCGGATCCTCATGGCCTCCTCATTATCAGTTTTGAAGAACTCAAAGTTCTTGTAGATCTTGACAGCCTCCCTGCGGTACTGGCCCACGTTAAACACTGGAGAGAGGAAGAAAAATCATAGATTCCTTTTTAGAATAAGAAAAAAAAACTAATGGCATTGAATGTTTGATGGTCAGGATTCGAGGATTCACTTTGAACACTGACTTTTCGTAGGCACTCCGATCCAGTTCAGGTAGCGAGTGAGCTTCTTGGAGATGTACGTCTTCCCTCTGGCTGGCAATCCCACCATCACAATCATTGTGGGAGAGTTACAGAACTGAGGCACCGAGGCTGAGATGAAGACAAACACACAGTAACAGAAAGCATGAATAACTGAATGCTGCTGATGTTTAAATTTTTACGCGTGATTGTTGCAAATGTGACACATTGTTCAGCAGAAGAGCATCAGCCTTGTGTTCAAATAGTCAAATTCAATCCAGTGTCACTCTCTGAGGCTCAGTCCTGCAGGACATGTGTTGTGTGCGTGTCCCTGCCGAGGTAATCTCCATTAGGACAGAGAATAAGAGCTCCAAGGTGCAGCTCAAATGTCTAGTCGAGCAAACTAGTGTAGAGAGTCACACGGCTTATCTGCCTGTCTCTGGCAGCATTTCTCGACACAGGAAGCTGTCCAAACATCCACAAACAAAATCAAATGGACAGATAAAGAATTCAACACAAAGAAATAATCATTTGTAAAAAGTCAAATACAGCTTTGACAAACGTGACGCCTCTTCTCCTCAGGTAGTCACATCTTAGAAACCACCAGAGCAGAATAATGTACTGAGCAATATGTCTGACAATCACAAGACCAAACACTCCTAATCTCCAGGTGTGTTAAAATGTCAGTCTCAGAATAACACTATTAGTTTTACTGCACAAATTTAGTTCAGAGAAAAAAGAAAGTGTAGAGAAGTTTTCTAGTGAAATATTCTTTGCTGGAAAGAAAAATCAGCATTTCGTGTTCATACATTTCCACACAAAACTGACATCTTCAAAAAAAATAAAAAAGTGAAGTGTGTTTCTTACCCAGTCATCATGACCCAGTTGTCGCATACCTGCCTCTCTCTTTGGTCAAAAACTACCAGTAATTTATAAGGCAGACTGTAGGGGCACTTGCCAGTTAGCTAAAGTACCCTGTGTGTGTCTATACAGGGACAGGGAGAGTGTCAGCCTCCAGGCTGTTCGATTATGAATGGAGTATGCTGCGTCAGCAAAATGCTCAAAGGACAACGTCAGACACTGAACAGTGAGCCAACTCGGACCTGGCTTGGTCCAGCCTGGCTTTCATCCATAGCTGACTCCTCTGTCTCACAGACTGCTGCCTGCCTACCTGCATCAGCTGGCAGGACTGAGCTCAGTCCTGAAGCAACACGAGGAGAGGATTCAATATGAAACACAGCAATGACTACTGGAAGTGTTAAAGCAAAGGCTGGCTTCATCTGCTGAAACAAGAAGTGAGTTAAAGTAGAGGCAGAGCAAACAGCAACAAGACAGAAAAGCTAACGAGTCCTGATCATCTTCTACACAAGCTGAGAAAGGTTTTCCGCTGCACTTACATCCTCTCCTGCGGTTCAAGTTGCAGCCCATCCATGGCACCCAGATCTTGAGCAGAGGAGTCTGTGTGAGTTTTTTCTGCTCTGTGGACGTGTTAATGGTGAGAGCCATGAGGCCTGAGGTGGAGGAGCGAGGGCGAACGACTGAGGCACACAGCTCTATTATCTGTGTGCATGTGTGCTTCACTAAACACTACCTAGTCGAGGTCAGCTGACTGTTGCTAAGGAGAGGTACTTGGTAGGCAGCAGGGGGAGGACCTGAGGCCATGCTGCTAGTCTGCCTCTCCATCTGTTTCACGAATTAAAAGGCATAAGGGGAGCGGCTAAAATCTCTGCGGTGATGTCAGTAAGCAGAGCAGCATCCAAATCTACTGTTCTGTACATACACAGCTGGTTCCTCCGTCAGGATAAAGGCAACAGTCATGTGAGACAAGTATAACAAGGGTGAGCGCTCATGAATTCAGATGAGCACAGTTGGTTCTGAACAAGCTGCTTATTGAAGTGTAGTGTAGAGTGGTGCTTCTTCTTTCTTACCACTAGAAGGCAGCTTTACACTTTACAACTTTTAAATCTGGGACAGTCTTGAGCTGTGATCCTCAGACTTTTTCTGACATTAATCCCTTCAGGATGCTGAAAGGAGTTAAAGCCCCCACCCCCAATTGTTATCAATCATTAATAGTTATTGTGGAAGTATGAGTTGTAGTGCAAAAGTCAAAATACTCATTGCACATTCATATATATTTATGCTATTATATTGTTGTAAGTAGTTGGTGGAGATGGAGCTGATCTAAACTACTTTACTGTTGGGTACTTTAATCTAAAAGAAGATTTTATCTTTTGCATACAGATCATTTAAAATTATTAATATGTCAAAATGTTAAATTGTATTATTTAGGTGTTTTGAGGGCCACATTTGCCTTGATAACACACACACACATACAGACAGCGGGGGCGTGTCCCAAAGGGCAGCCTCTGAAATCTGATTGGCCAGGTGCCAACTCATTATCCTAAACAATGATTGGCTCTCTGCCCAGTTAGAGGCTCGACCAACTGTTTGTTTTTTTTCTGTTGATTGTAATCTGCGTCTGTCATCCACATTTATTTCAGAGGACTTAAAGAATAAAGTAGCTTCATATTATATTTGTTTGATCTCACTCTCTTACGTTTATCTTAAAGATTTACTGGATAAAAGTGTCAGCAAAATGAATTTAATGTATTCTGGGGAAATAAATAGAGTGGATGGGAAAGACTGAAGCTGGGATACAGCGATCTACAACCTAAAACAAAAATAGCCTAGGGATGTAAAGTGGGGGACCAATGGCCCCCTTCCAACCCCTGCACTGCTTTGCTCAGACCACAACACCCATTTTTTTTTTATCTCAACTAAACACCTATGAAGTTTCGTGATTGCATCCTGCACAGTTGTGATGTTATCATGGTGAACTTTGCGCCCGAGGCCCACATTTGTGGTCCGGGAGACACTTATTGTGGTGATGACTACCACAGATAGTATAGAGTGATTTGCTATGTGTTTATACTGTATGTCTATCTGTCTGTGGAGAGAGGTTGTCAACACGATAGCATCACAGCAAAGATAAAGATTAAGGCCAGGTTTAAACACGTTTGCTGTCTGACCCATGAATACTGAGCTCTCATGGATCAGAATGTGAGCACGTGTACGGGTGTCACAGCTGGTGCGATCCCATCACAAGATGATCTCTAGTTTTAATTAGTTATATCTCAATTGTTTAATCCGTCCTTATGACGTATCTATATTTAATGGATAGTTCGAAAGCAAGTCAGCACATTCCTTCAAATGTCAAACAGCACTGTTTTTCACCACTGAATGTAATTTGAGAACCAGATGCATTCAGAGATCAGCTCTCCGAGTAGACAGCTCGCCGATAAAATCTTTTTAACGACAGCAAATGAAAATCAGCTGTACCTTTTTCTCTGTGTGACATAGGAATAGTGGGGAACAATCCTATTTTTTTATTCAAACCTGATCCCAAAAGCAATCATCACCTATCTAAAACCTCAAGTTTTTGATTATTAATCTCAAACAGAGGTCACCAAAGTCTAAACGGGCAGTTACTCTCGGGCAAAAACTATCCGGGCAGTAATGGCCACTCATGGCCAGTGCTTCCTGCTTTTGGATAAGCTTGACCATTAAGAGACGGTACAGAACATATTCTCCTAGGAGGTGTTTGTCCTGGCAGGAGTTCAGCATGTTGACCCACACAACAGCCACGGGGGATTAAAGTCGGGGCACTGTATCCCCTCTCTCACATACAAACATATACACAGAAAAGCATTACAGAAGTTTTTCAGTGCATCTTAAAATTAACATGAATAAAATTCCCTTAAATATTAGGAGTCGTCTTTTTCATCTTTTTCTGACAATCAGCCGGCAGAATTAAGTCTTCATATGTCTGCGTGTCTTTGTTTAGGTTTTGTGGCTCTTATTCTGTGTCATAAGGTCACACACACGTTATCACTCATGCATGCACGTGTGTCTTTCAAGTATTTATTACCTGTAAACAAAGCAAGTGAGAGGAATATAAATTTAAAAAAACAATTAAGTCCAACAGTTAGCTGACAAACCTGGCAACTCTTGGTTTATTTGTTTATAAGTTATTTGCTGCTTCACTCAAGGAAATGACTGCATTGCTGCTGGCGTTACATGACGGCACATGGAGTCTATTTTTACTCATATGTTGCACTCAGCCAGCATGAACATATCTCTGGCCTGAATGGGTCACATATTAGTAGAAAGCTTGCCGCTCGGTTTACTTCATGTTTTGTTTTGGCATGCTCACTGCAGACACGGGTCATCTGTGATCTCACCTGCGCTGTCACACCTGCGGAGCCTCACATGTTCTAGCTGGGGAAGCTCCATTCTGTTGCTACACTCCAATGAAGAAACCAGCGACACAATCGACGCACTGGATTATGAAGCCGGTGGCGACGGATCTTGTGCTCTTTTTTAAGAAACTAAACCCCTCTGCCAAAGTGTTCTCTACCCACCCCCACCCATCCCCGAGCCCTGTCTTTCCACGACACATGGACATATGATAGCAGCACACTGGGCTTGTCCTTTAATGTTTGCCAGGGCCAGAGTTCACAACGTACACACATGGAAAGGAGAAGCAGCACTCAGAGGGTGTGCCATAACAAGTGCAAAGGTCGCTGAGGAGGTGATTGCTGTTGCACGGGGAGACTTGACAACATTTATGCTCACAGACGACAGTCACATGCTGTCCAAGTCTGCTTTAATGAACAGCAGTGAGGGCCTTGATGTCAGCTGTGCTGCCACGAAACATGTCATACATGCACTGCTGTATTTATTCTTTTTAGTAACATACATAACAGTCAAAGTGGCTTAAATATTTATACCCACTATGGAAGACATATGGCATATCTCAAATTCATACAGCAGGCCTAGTCAGCTGGTGGCACGTGGGCTGAATACAGCCGTTTAACAACCTCATTCTGGCCCTATGATCATTTTGTTAATCAGCTAATCAGCCTGTTCATTCATTATTTCATTATTTCTTCAAAAAATGTTAACACAAGCTGTCTAAGCAAAGGGAATTTACGAGAAGCAAACTGTCAATCAACTTCTAATACTAAAAAGGGGCAGTTTTTTCTGTATTGTTGTATATATAATGTTCCTTTTTCAATTGGGGAAAAATAATAACCAAAGCCAAGAAAAAAACAGGTCAGAAATAGGTTATGTGTAGGTCTGGCCCCTGGCCTCCCCAGTGAGATATTCATAACACAAACTTTCAGACAGACAGTCAGGTTTAAAACGTTGAGACTATTTTATGAGTTATCTTTCCCTAAACTTGTGAATAACAATACTAATACTGACTGGTTATCATTGTCTAAACTGGTTTTGGCTTTGAAATTAACTACCTGCCTGCTTGACCCCGGTCAAGCTGGACCTTTTAAAGATCTCTGGCCATGTCTGGGACAGAAAATGCTTAATATTGTTAATGTATGACTCAAGAGAGCATCAAAGCTTCTAGCTTTAAGACTGCTGTGGTTAAATCTTAAAAAACCACATCCTGATCCAGGTTCTCTGAAAAATGATCAACCAGTCCCTACCCTTCAGCTCTGTTCAAAAGTATTGTATTATGTGTATTGAATAAAAGACACCTACATGCTGTCTATTTAATATTGTACAAGAGTGAATGTTGCCAGCCTCTACACTGTTAGTTATTAAGTTAATTATAAATCAGAGTTACAAACTGACAGTTTAGTACTTTGTTATGAGACTGAATTATTGAATTGGCCATCTTTTCCCTTCTTCAAGGGTGGTGCTCCCGAGGTGATCTAATATAAATCCCTGATAATCATTAATTTTTATCGATAGACAAATTTAAACCAAATTCCCTATACATGTTGCATTAAAGCACAACACACGGCTCTGGTTAAAGTCTTACCTATCTAAAAGAATACAGTGTGAACATTGTCAGTGCTATGAAATCCTGGATTTCATGCTACGTCCTGCTCCTAAATTTGGACATTTGGTCCTGTCTGACACCAGTTTGATCAAATAGCAGTAAATCTTGACACTGTGTGATTTTTCAAAGTTCAACAGCCGAGAGTCTTAGTGTTACATTTGACCCAAACTGTCATCAAGATCGCCTTCTCCCACTTACACAACAGGCTTTCTGTAATCATGACTAATGCAGTGACCCTAATCTGCACCTTTGTTTCATCAAAACTTGATTACTGCAATGTTTAGCTTATTGAGCTTGAGTCAGACATGAATGAGTCCTCCTCTATTTTAGCTTTGTATTCAACAGTTTAAAAAAAAAAGGATGAAAACTGATAAAGTAGACCAGAGAACAACCTTATGTCTTCTATTATAAAACCGATTAGCAGTGTGTGTTATCTCACAACATATTTCAAGGCATCAGAATAGTCTTTCTTGTGTTGTTTAACAAAAGGCTGATGTAGAAAATTAGTTTTGCTAGCTCCCATCTATAAACAAAGTGATAAGATGGCAGCTTTCATCTTGATATTGTTCATTTTTGTTATTTCTATAGCTTCTTGACATGAGTACCTTGTTGTTAAGCTGAGGTCAGAGTGATATACAAAAAGGTAAAATGTATGAGAGTTGTGGTTAGTGTAAAGTTATTCAAAGTCAGTCACCCAGGTCATAGCACTGTAGTGATGTAACTGGTTCGTAGGGACATTGACGTGAAAAAGTGCAAACCCTCGGCTTGAGTGGAGATGATTGGTCATGCAGGCTTGCAGGCAACATCACTCACACAGCCAGTGGTTCACTGTTTTCCCAGTGTGTTCCAACTCAAAGTCCATCCAAGGGCATATGGGGCCTTTACACTGATTACTTGGAAAAAACTAACCCTAACCAGAAACATTGTTTTGACAGCAGTATAACAATTTAACTAGGTAAAGGTTCAGATGTTTCTGCTTTGTTCCTCATTCTTGTCAGTGGAAAGAAGTGGGAAAAGGGATATATTTTAAGTAAATATGAAAACTTTGCAATTCTGTATGTAGCGAGAACAGAGGCTACAAAAGCAGCTGGGTTGGAATGCATTTGACTATTTAGCGCATAAGCACTGCTTTAAAATTGGACCCTGGAAGTGTGTGAAATTACTTCCAGATGGTGCTCCTGTGGAGAAGCAAAACAGCCATAACAGAAAAAACATCTGGGCGGGTTTAGAGAAAGCATCCACATGTCAACATGCAGCAGAATGGAGCAGCTATAGTACACATTCACTTGCATGTCAGCGATTGATTGTAACTTCAGATATTGGATTCTTTGAGGGTCTCAGAGAGAAGTGACACTGTGTGAGGTAAGGAGCTGTTTTCTAAGAAACTTGGTGCCGCTGCTTGTTTGCTCAGTTGTTTCAACTTACATGAATATCCTACTGCTGCTAATAATAACCCTGCTCGTGCTGAACGATCTTAAAACCACAGACTTGGGTTTATTACAAAGCTATCCTGCGTCATTTCACTTGAAATTTGATGTCAAACTGAGTCTACTATACAGCTTGGTGAGGGCGTGCATTCACACTGTGGGTTAGCTATATCCTGTGTGCTGCATTTTGAAACTGTGTGTGCTCCTGCTCTAAATTTCAGTCAAAGATGTGGTGATTATTTGACACGTTAACAAACTTTTTAGAGCAGATGAATCAAAGATGCAGTGCTGAACACTGCAGTGTTTATCAAGTTTACGGGGGTTTGCTTTATTTTTTGTCAGACAGCATTTATATTTTATATTTAGGCTGATTATGTTTTGTGCACAAATTAAATGTGAACCAAGGCACTGTACAAAGAGCAAAATGGCACAGGTCAGATTTTTTGCTGACTTCATTTACAATTCACTTGTCAGACGTTTATTCAGAGGCAAATAGCAGAAAAAAATGTCATGAGGATTAAAGCAACATGATGCAGCTTTTCAAGCAATTCTGGAGACAGACAGTTGATTATTCCCAAATATTTAAACTTGTGCACCACTGAGAGTCTTCTCCCTTCTACTTTAACATCTGGGTCTGGATCTCTATTTGCAGACTTGAAGAAAAATATACAGTTTTATTAACAGTGAGGTGCAGGCACAAGTTTGTTAACCAATTAGAGATATTGAACATTGAAGCTGATAGCTCTTCTGCAGCTTGCCTCTTGTTTTGACATGTAGGTATATGACTGTGTCATCAGTGTATACCTGACAGGTAACGTGGGCAAGCAGACTTCAGGTAGGTCATTAATATACAAACTAATTAACAGAGGACCCAAAATTGAACCTTGAGGTACACCCACCTGATTGTCAAATATTTGTGAAATGTTATGATCCACGCGAACACATTGTTTTCTTTCTGTTTGGTATGATTTTATCCATTTATTAAACATCAGTTTAAACATTTAATTTTGATAACTTGATAATTAAAACCTCATGATTAAGTGAATCTAAAGCTTTCTTTAAATCAAGTAAAACAGCCCCTACCACTCTTCCCTTATCCAATTTAGCCTTAATATTTTCCAAGAGAAAACAACTAGCAGTTTCCGTGGAATGATAGGATGCAATGAGAAGGACCCAACATTGAGTTGTTATCTGTTCAGAAATAAATGTTTCTGCTATTTTTGATACTGCTGGAAGAATACTGATGGGTCTGTAGTTATTAATGACAGAGTGGTCACCTGATTTGAACACAGGGTTTTGTATGTGGAGGAGTTTAGCAGAGGGGTGGCTGCAGCAATGTGATAATAAGTTAAACCAAAATGTTTGATGTTAATGATAAATGAGCAGTTAACATCAGAACTTATCAATAATATGGTGTTTTCAAATTTAGCACCGGAGCCTGTTTAATACCAGGTCTACTACTTAAAGTGAAACTCTCGTAGGCTTTTCTTGTGAAGGAACCCGAGTCGGGAGACACACTTGGGTATCGACGCTTCTTGACTGGCAGGACAGCGGCGAGCAAAGCAAGCTACTGCTAGCATGAGTTGTTCAAAAACCTTCTTTTTAGTAAACTCTGTGTACACAAACAATGTTCTCAATGCTCGTGCTCATGTGTAGAGACCTTGGTGATACTACGAGCAAAGTTTCATGTTGTGTCGAGTCTTCTTAGTGTTTTAAAAATAGCGATTTTGATGCTACCGTAAAGTTGCCCCTAGCACGCAATTGAGAATGATTTGACCCGAAATCGAAAGTACGGTAAATCTTAAAAGTGTCTTTTCCGTCGTAATTATGCTTTTACACGAAGGTTTGACTCAGGTTCCTTCACAAAAAAGCCTAGGTTGCATTTTGGCGAGAGTTTCACTTTAATACAGGGTTTTGAGCCACCTGATTTTTATTTATTTTTTGCTGTAGGGATGTCAACAGGTTTTCTTAACGTTGGTAGCAAACTTTAATATTCATCACAGTTTACAGGTTTATGCCCTGGTTCAAATTTTCATAACAACTAAGTTTCAATACAAAGTGAGGGATCATTGCTGACATTTTGAATTAAGGTTTAAACTGGATAAACAACCTCTCTGATCGTCCCAGTGTTTCATGGTGGCTTCGTTCTGGCAATGTCTCAGAGTCCCAAGATCTCAGGGAATGTGTTATCAAATGATGGCCAGAACTATGAAGATAAATCCAAGGTTGATATAAACTGGGATTCTGATTAAATAAACCTTGACATGGTTATCACTGTCAAGGTCTGGAAGAAATGCTCTTTGCTTGTTGTGAACTAGAATCACTGCAAGATGCAGGTGATATGATAGATTCAGCATGTTTACAGTCAATTTGTATCTAGAGTTTTTCTGTTTATTTGGAACAATTGTCATTATATGATAGAAGAAACAAAAAGAAACAAACGATAAAACAAAACAAACCTAACACAGTACAGAAAAAGCATTATTCAGGCAAAAAATAAAATACTTGAGAATGACTGACAATTACATCCACACTGAAGTCAATTTACACCGATAGATGTGAAAGACAGCTGCATTACAAAGTATTCAAGAGCTGTGGTTTTAGACATGTGTAATTAGACAGATAATGTTACAATATTAACTATTATCTTTCATCTGCAGTTTGTGACACAGGCATATGGCCAGAGTCTGGCACACACAAACGGTGAAACGACAGACGAACTTGCTGGAGCTGCTGTCTGAGTTGAGCAGAAATGTCTTCATGTCCATGGAGGTAAACCAGAGGATTTAGAGCACTGTTCAGACACACAAGGCCCCGACTTATCTGACGAGCAATGTAGACTCTATCATACCATTTATGGCATATCCCCTGTTTGGTAAGAACTCTTACCAAGAGGTTGAGGTTTCTGAATACATGATAGGGGATGTAACAAACAGAGAAGAGAAAAATCAAGATGAACAACAACTTCAAGCTTCTCTGTTTCAGTACCTTGTCAGTTCTCTTCAATGTACATAAAACTACAGCCACATGTCCATAGCAGCCCAGCGTGATGAGGAACGGGATACAAAACCCAGTGAGGGTCCATCCGAGATTGTATTTCAGGTAATCCTCAACATCGGTTTTATGGGTGGTATCGTAGCATTTTCCAGTAAAGTTCCTAAATGTTTTTTTGTAGAACATGTCTGGAAGACTTTGAACACTCACCAACAGCCAGACCACGACCGAGATAATCACAGAACGGGTGACTGTTATTCTTCCCATCGCTCTCATTGGATGAACAATGGCCAGGTATCTGTACACACTTATACAAGTCAGGAATCCAATGCTGCCATAAAGATTCATGTTGAAGCAGAATCTTGTTATCTTGCAGAATGCTTCTCCAAAGATCCATTTACTCTTCATGAGGTAGTACACCACCAAAAATGGGAGTGTGAGCAGGTACAAAATATCAGCAAGTCCAAGGTTGAGAACGAACACGTTGACGTTACCCAGCTTCTTCCAGTTGTGCAGCAAAGACTTCAGTCCCCATCCGTTAGCTACCAGACCAACGATGAACACAAAAATGTAAACAGGAGGCAAGAATCTGTGTTCGAAGCTAAAGCTGACACGAGGACAAGAGGTGTTATTCATCGTCTTCGAAAGGGAAGTTGGTATGAGCTGTAGCTGGTACACCTTTTTCTGTTTTATGAGAGTCGAAAGAAAGCATGACCGCTTTTTTGTTCGAAGATGACTTCCTGTATGAAGCCCCGCTATCTTCACTGTCAATCTGAGATCATTGATACATTTTTTGTTACATCTGGGCATGTGCATGTAAGCTTTGTCCATCTCTACAACCATTGCATTTATTCTTTCATTTAATCAACATATCAGGGTGGATGCGGTCTTGTGGTTAGAGATACTGAGCAGACTGTGTTGAACTTTCTGTTTTCAGATTATTCATATGAGCAGACAGTGGATATCTACATGATCTGCTAAGGTACTGTAAATAAAAGTTTCACACATTAATGCCAAGATAAAACAATAGTCAAGGGTTTAATGTTTGTGCCAGAATACAAGCATGTAGCTGCTCAGGTGACAATAGTTTGTGTGATACAGAAGTGTCTCATCATTCACAAAAATGGGAAGTTTAGAGTTTCAGACCTACTTCAACACCTGTTTCACTTCTACAGTACGTGACTGCTCTGGCATTTTTGCCATGCAGCAGTCAAAGTTTGCAAAAGCTCTGCACACAACTCAGAATAGTAACAACACAGCAAGCTAACATTACCTGACTCAGAGACAATGACACCTGCCTACTCGGCTCAGACCACACAGAAGCCACAAACAACTTCCCTTTTTTATATTTTTTTAACCCTAGTCTTTCTGTCAAACTCATGCTGACTGAACTCACGCTTTCTCCAAACTCACACTGACTGAGCGGTGTTATGTTTACACCAAAGACAGGCTGAGCCAGAGGCGATAAATACCCATGACTACTGCAGGGTCAACTGACAGTATGGCCAGTATGAAAGGGGTGTAACAGACTTCAGCCTTATGGCAACGCTGAGGGGACCCGATAGTTTTTTGCACTTTTTGGCTGCCGTTTAAATCACCATGTTGCGTGGCATTGTTCATGAGCCCAATACAATAAGTCATATAGTTTGACTGTAAATAACTGGAGACAATGTATCAGACGTTGTACCACTCCTTCATGAGCCACAAAAGGCTTCACATGTTCAATAACACTCACCAACACCCATACAAATGTTTTAATATGGATGATTGATAAGTGGAGGTTCCCTTTCAAAATTGATTTTAAACACTGATTTGAGATTCTTTACTTATCTTTATGTGCACATTGGTCACAGACAGAACAGAGCACGAGCAACTCTCAGTAACCTCAGTAGCCCACACTTTTACAGAAGTTTAACATTCATTTCCCACAAGTTTGACAACTCCTGGACCAGATCAGAGTTGAAAAACCTCGGCTTATGCCTGGTCCTGCAGGTTAATGTGCTCTGACTCAAAATTCATCCATACACAAACGGGAACACGCCATTAATTGCAAACTGAGTTAGCAGATCAACTCTGTGTTATTTGATAAGGAAACAAAATCATGAAATAATCTAGATGGTTTACTGCACAGAAGTAAAAAAAAAAAAACATAACAGCTAAATATCTAGGTGGAGGGTTTGGATGGGACATAATATTTGCTTAGATAAACAGTCAGCAAAATGGAAGGGTCAGCAGGGACATGCAGGGTAATACATTGACTCGCACCATGATAACTTCAGACATTAGATTCATTTGGGCTGGAGGGAGAAGTCACAGTCGGAGGTGAGGAACTATATTGTACTCGCAAACTGTTTGTTGCTGCTTGTGTGCTTAACTTTTAATGGACAATGTGGTTTCTGCCCTAAATTGTTCAGAGGTATTCAATATCACCCTGGTTGGTCTCATATATTGTCGTTTCATTCTAGAAGACTTTGTATCTTAATTGTAACTGCTGCTAATTGAAATCTCACTTATGCTGAAAGATTATTTAAATCCAAAAGTTTGAATGTATTTTCAAAGCATTCTTGAGCCTTTCCGCTTGACATTTGATCATAGAGACAGAAAGAGTACACTCTGGTGTTACTACATCCTGTGTGCTCCAATTTTGCAGTTGCATGTGGTTGTGCCCTAAATTACAGTCTAAGATAAGGTGAATAATTGCTGCGCAGACAGAAGTTTCAGAGCAGATGAATCACAGATTTTATTCTAGAAAGTGTTTGACATGTTACATCTGTTTGCTTTACTTTTAGTCTAATTTAATGTTTTACATTCTATCAAACATTTAGATTCTGTGCGCACTGTAAAGACTTCATACTTGAATAATACACAACTGATCCCTGACTGAATGATGTTTCAAGTGCACGAGGTCTGCGTAGTAGTAAGTGCTGAATGTGTTCAAACAAAAAATGATTGAACGTCTGTACAAAGAGCAAAATGTTGCAGATGGTCAGATTAAGAAAAGACAAAAAGCAGAAGACTTAACATGAATGCAGCATAGATTCAAATTTAAATTTGAAGATTTTTGTTTTTGCAGATGTAGAGCAAATGGAAACATTTGGGAAAGAGGTTTCAGATTTGGATATATGGACCTCATCAGGCATTTAAACAAACACACACATGCATTCAAACACACACACGGACACATATTGATTTTTTTTTTTTTTTTTTTAGTAAACCCTGTCTGGGTTAAAGGAGACACATGTAGTTCACTTTTGTGAAATGTTTATTCTGAGGCAAAAAGTATTATCATACATACAAACATTAATAGGAAAGCAAAAAAAAAAAAGAATTAAATGACAAAAATACAATTCTGAACATTTCTTCATACAAATTATTAAAATTTCCTTTTTACAACCATCATGTTTATTGAAGTGCTGCAGCAGGCAGCTGTTTTAGGCATACACACTCTGATTAACTCTCTGTAGGCTACCCCAGCACAAAATGTCAAACAGTACACCAAAATAGATTGACAGCACTACCGTAGATTATTTGTCCACTCGGTGGCAACATCATTACCCCAAAAAGGTGATATGTGAACGTGTTAGCAAACATTTAGCTTGTTACAGCAAATACAGAGGAAGAACAATCATTCAGACTTGTACATTCATCAACACAGCCAGGTTATCTTAATGTACATTAGCTGTAAGATAGCGAGGACTGGCATGTACGGAGTGTGTGTGTGTGTGTGTGTGTGTGTGTGTGTGTGTTTGCGTGTGTGTGTGTGTGTGTGTTTAATTTCAGGTCAACTCCCACTAAATTAAACACTCACTAGCCTTGCCCTGTCCCTTCTGTAATGTTGTTTGAGTAGTAAAATACAGTTGGCAGTGAACATGACAACACATAAATACCGGACAATGTAGGTAACCTCCGAGGATCGCTACTGCAGTCAGATTGATAAATGCGAGTGAAGATAAATGCCCTTTTTAATCGCAAAAGTTTAAAACTAATCTCTGAGCTCTGTTCCCGTTCATAAATGGCTCTGGATCAGAGCAGAATATGTTGTGATTGGGTGTTTATTCCTCCAGAAGGTCTGGCTCTGAACCTGACTCTCTCCTCCAGTGCTGGTTGGCTCTGAGCCCCGTATGCAACACCATGCAAATGTCTTTTGTTTTGATAGAGACTCCTTGTGGCAAAAATTAAATATCATTCATTTAATTCTGTGTGGGTTCATCAATATTAGCAACCCCTCTCACATTACACTGACCCATTTACAAAAGCTTATTATAGCTTTTATATATATATATACATAGCGTATTTCCACCTTATTCTTGCCTCCATGATACCTTAAAATAATTATGGGCATGATATTTCACTAAGCAGCATCTGTGAGAGTTACCAGTAAGCTACAGGTGTCTTCCCTTTTCTTGGAGATACATGGTAAGTAAATGATGTGGTAGCACAGTCTGTCACACCTTAATGTGGCCTCCATGTCTGCCGGATGTGTAAATATCTATACGTTGACCAGTGTAACTTCTTAAGATGGTAATATTGGATTTCATGTGTTGAGTACTTCTGCAGCTTGAGCACTGTTTGAACTGCAAATATTTGTTCAATAAGTTTTCTCTCTCTTCTACAGTGATGGGGTCGTATCCAGCCCTGGCATTCATCCTGCTCTTTTCAGCAACTCTGTGCTTCAGTTGTGATGGTGGAAAAATTCTGATTTACCCCTTAGATGGGAGCCACTGGCTTAACATGAAAATCTTGGTGGAGGCGCTTCATTCTCAGGGCCATCAAGTAACGGTGCTACGTACCTCCACCAGTTGGTATGTGTCTGAATTCTCACCACATTATACCTCCATCACCGTCACCCAGGAACGGTCCCAAAACATTGAGAGCCAAGACGTCATGACCACTTTCTTGAAGAGGTCAATAGAGATCCGTCGGAGTAAAGGCTCACTATGGGCTTTTCTGGAGTCTTATAGAAATCTTTTCACCTTGCTAGGGGAGAACCAGAAAGATGTGGCAAAACTGGTCGTCAACATCTTCGAGAATAAGACACTAATTAAAGAGCTGAAGGAAGCTGAATTTGATCTTTGTCTGATGGACCCTGCATTTCCAGGGGGAGTGCTGTTGGCACACTATCTCCAGCTTCCCATGGTTTTCAATGTGCGCTGGCTTTTCAACGGAGAGGCACACTTTGCCTTAGCTCCTTCTCCTCTGTCGTACGTCCCTCAGCTGTTCTCCCAGTATTCTGACAAGATGGACTTTTTCGAGAGAATCAGTAATATAATTCGTCACAGCATGTTGGTTTACATGTACCACTATGTCTCAAATCCACCTTACCAGGCTGTTTGCGATCAATATTTTGGACCTGATGTTAGCGTCATGTCTCTCATGCAGGGGGGTGATCTCTGGTTGATGCGGATCGACTTTACATTTGAGTTCCCTCGTCCCACCATGCCCAATGTCATCTACATGGGAGGGTTCCAGGGAAAGCCCTCAAAACCACTTCCGTCAGATTTAGAGGAATTTATGCAGAGTTCTGGTGAACATGGGGTGGTTATCATGACTCTGGGGACTCTGCTGGGTGACCTCGGCCCTGAGATATCGGAGATCATCGCCTCAGCATTTGCCAACATCCCTCAGAAGGTCTTGTGGAGACACATCGGGAAAAGACCCACCACTTTGGGAAACAACACCATGCTGGTTAAATGGATGCCTCAAAATGATATACTAGGTCATCCTAAAACCAAACTTTTTGTCGCGCATGGCGGTACGAATGGACTTTACGAGGCCATTTACCACGGTCTCCCAGTCCTGGGCATTCCTCTCATCTTTGACCAGGATGACAACATGATGCGTTTGAAGGCCCGTGGGGTGGCTGAGACAGTTGAAGTGGCAACCCTGGATGTTGAGTCTATGACGAGTGCTCTGAAGAATATTCTCGACCCAGAGAAGCCATACAAACAGAATATGCACAAACTGTCACAGCTTCATCATGACAAACCAATGAAGCCCTTGAACAGTGCCGTTTTCTGGATAGAGCACGTCATGAGGCACAAGGGAGCAGCACATTTGCGCACTGAGTCATACAAGTTGCCATGGTATGCCTATCACTGTCTAGATGTGATGGCGGTCTTTCTAGCCTTTGGTCTGCTGATCATGGCATTATGTTGGGTTTCCTTCAGATGTCTAATCAGACGTTTGATGAGGATCACAAAGTCCACATCCAAGTCCAAGAATGAATAGATAAAACAATATATATAGATGATGATTAAACAAGCTGGATACTGATGATAATAGATAAAACAGACCAGCAACTTACAGTGGTACAGAAACTGTGGAATAATAACAGGGATCAATGTATCGGACTTACATGAATATATTAGGGGCAATCTGATGGAAATTCAAATTCCATTAAAGCTTTGAAATTTTCAAATTATTTGCTATTCTCTCGTCTGAACTGTCTTTTTGCAAATACAACCAATTTAAGATGGCCTAATTTGTGATCTTTGCAACTTTGCTGTATGACGATTAAAGTGCATCATGAAAAACTTTAACAATGTTTTGCTATATATTTTTTTTACCCTTTCTTTTACTGTGAAAAATGCTAACTTGTGTTAAACTTCTGCATCTGCATCTGCATCTGCATCTGCAGTCAGTGCCACAGGCACACAGCCAGAGTTTGATGGAAACAAACGGTTAAACATCTGATGGACTTGCTGGAGCTGCTGTCTGAGCTGAGCAGGAACATCTTCATGTCCATGGAGATAAACCAGAGGGTTGAGAGCACTGTTCAGACACACAAGGCCCCGACTTATCTGACGAGCAATGTAGACTCCATTATACCATTCATGGCATATCCCCTGTTTGGTAAGAACTCTTGCAAAGAGGTTGAGGTTTCTGAATACATGATAGGGGATGTAACAAACAGAGAAGAGAAGAATCAAGATGAGCAACAACTTCAAGCTTCTCTGTTTCATTACCTTGTCAGTTCTCTTCAATGTCCATAAAACTACAGCCACGTGTCCATAGCAGCCCAGTGTGATGAGGAACGGGATACAAAACCCAGTGAGGGTCCATCCGAGACTGTATTTCAGGTAATCCTCAACATGGGCGTTATCCGTGGTAAGAAAGCATGTTTCTGTGTTGTTTCTATATGTCTTGGTGAAGAAAATGTCAGGAAGACTTTGAACACTCACCAACAGCCAGACCACGACTGAGATAATCACAGAACGGGTGACTGTTATTCTTCCCATCACTCTCACTGGGTGAACAATGGCCAGGTATCTGTACACACTTATACAAGTCAGGAATCCAATGCTGCCATATAGATTCACATTGAAGCAGAATCTTGTTATCTTGCAAAATGCTTCTCCAAAGATCCATTTACTCTTCAGGAAGTAGTACACCACCAAAAATGGGAGTGTGAGCAGGTACAAAACATCTGTAAGTCCAAGGTTGAGAACAAACACGTTGATGATCTTTAGTTTCTTCCAGTTGTGCAGCAAAGACTTCAGTCCCCATCCATTAGCTACCAGACCAACGATGAACACTAAGATGTAAACAGGAATCAAAAATCTGCCTGTAAAGTCCAAGCTGACATGAGGACAAGTGGTGTTATTCATCATCTTCTGAGAGGAAGTTAGTAAAAATGTTAGCTTGTACACCTTCTCCTTTGTGGGTGATCCGTCTTATGAGAGGTGAAAGAAAACATTACCCATGATTTGTTCAAAGATGACTTCCTGGTTGAGCCCTCCTCTCTCAACCGCAGATATAAGATCACAAGCTCTGTCCATTTTCCTCTTTGTGCAAAACTGCTGCTCATTATTCTGTCATATGCAAAGCACAAAATGAAACTCTTGTGGTCTTGGGGTTAGAGACACTGGCAGACTTTGTGCTCAACCTTTTCTTTTTAAATCTCAATGTGAAAAGACTGTGAACAATCTACATGATCTGCTAAGGTGTACTTTAAAAAAACAGTTTTATATGTTAGTGCAAAGATAAACCAATCATCAAGTGTTTATTGTTTGTGTCAGAATTGTATCATGTAGCTCATAATGTGAGAATAGTTTTAGCACACAAAGTACAGATGAATGATAACATTCATGACATGGACGGGTGTAACAACACGTTGATGATTGTTGACACTTCCTGTTTGATGCCCTCAGCTGTAAATGTGACATCTCCATACATGCCTGTAAGCGTTGTCCATTTACTTATTATTCTATAATTTGTATAATGAGTACTACATTACAATCTTCACGACGTATCATGATGGATATGATCTCTTGTTTAGAAAAACTGTGGTAATTTCTTCAAGCAGACTTTGTGATGAACATTATGCTTTACAAATCTTCATGTGGGAGTGAACAGCCAACGTCCACATGAGGTGTAAAGAAGAGTTCTGCATGTTAGTGCCAAGATACAACAGTAGTTTAGAGTTCAATGTTTTAGTCATCCCTAGCCCCTTATGAGATGCAAAGTATAGATGCATGTAAGTGTTGAGCAGTTTGACTGATATAGGTCTTCTTCATCACTCTCATGAATGGGAAGGTGAGAGTCTCCCCTCTGGTGGTAGAGTTTGGAGAGACAGCACTCACCAATTCCCTCTCATGAATGAAAAAAAAAGAATGTTTTAAATTTTGTTATTTTTATCATTGTTAACCCTCTTTTATGGTCCACTTCTTCAGAGTTGTGGTTTTGAAAGCTAAAAGCTAAAAGACACTATGAAGCTCACTGAAGCAGAAAAAAGCTGCAGATTAATTTTATGAAATGACTTTTATAAATTGACTTTTATAAAATGACACAAAACATTGACAAACACACTGATGACTCTGACCCGACTAGAAAATGTGGTTAAACAAGCACTTCAATGAACTGACCTGCAGAAGTTAGACAGATGATGATTAGTGAAAGTTAAGCAGACACAACTTGAAACCACACTGTGGCTGCCCACTGCCTCACAGGGGTGGGTAAAATACAGAGAAGTTTCACTACATTGTATTGAATATGATGTAACAATTAACAGCCTTCTTCTTTTGAACCAAACACCGGTACAGCCTCCTCTTTCGCCATGCAGTGTGACGAAGTGCTCGACCAAATCATTTTATTATAACAAAAACAGAATAATAGATCTATGCCTTTGTGATACATTTACAAATCCCTAAACATTTGGATTCATCATAAACTAATGATCTATTACAGCAATAATTTCTGTCCACCTCTTTTGCTCCAACACTTACAAACTTGCAATCACTTATTTAATCTTTTGATTGAATTTAGTCCCATCTAACACGTGACAACACACAGCATAAAAAAAATAACTCACCATCAGATAATTATACTGTAGAAATGATTAAACGCACAAATAAACCAACATATTGATAAAAAAAAATGTATTTTCAGTCATCCTCCTTTCCTTCTAATTTGCATTGCATATGTATTAGAAAGACGATTATGACCTATAATGTTGAACATATTTCTGTTAAAAAAACACGTTTTTCTTGTGTTAAAGTTCAGCTACAGTCCGTGCCAAAGGCCTTCTGCTGGGGTTTGACAAAAAACAACGGTTAAACATCTGACGGACTTGCTGGAGCTGCTGTCTGAGCTGAGCACGAATGTCTTCATGTCCATGGAGGTAAACCAGAGGGTTGAGAGCACTGTTCAGACACACAAGGGCACGACTTATCTGACGAGCAATGTAGACTCCATCATACCATTTATGGCATATCCTCTGTTCGGTAAGAACTCTTGCAAAGAGGTTGAGGTTTCTGAATACATGATAGGGGATGTAACAAACAGAGAAGAGAAGAATCAAGATGAACAACAACTTCAAGCTTCTCTGTTTCAGTACCTTGTCAGTTCTCTTCAATGTCCATAAAACTACAGCCATGTGTCCATAGCAGCCCAGTGTGATGATGAACGGGATACAAAACCCAGTGAGGGTCCATCCAAGACTGTATTTCAGGTAATCCTCAACGTGGTCGTTATCCGTGGTATCAAAGCATTTTTCAGTGTTGTTTCTATATGTCTTGGAGAAGAACATGTCTGGAAGACTTTGAACACTCACCAACAGCCAGACCATGACCGAGATAATCACAGAATGGGTGACAGTTATTCTTCCCATCACTCTCACTGGGTGAACAATGGCCAGGTATCTGTACACACTTATACAAGTCAGGAATCCAATGCTGCCGTAAAGATTCAGGTTGAAGCAGAATCTTGTTATCTTGCAAAACGCTTCTCCAAAGATCCATTTACTCTTCATGAAGTAGTACACCACCAAAAATGGGAGTGTGAGCAGGTACAAAACATCTGTAAGTCCAAGGTTGAGAACAAACACGTTGATGATCTTTAGTTTCTTCCAGTTGTGCAGCAAAGACTTCAGTCCCCATCCGTTAGCTACCAGACCAACGATGAACACTAAGATGTAAACAGGAGGCAAGAATCTGTGTTTAAAGTCAAAGTTGACACGAGGACAAGAGGTGTTATTCATTCTGTCTCCTTCTAAAAAAGCAGCAAATGCTGTAAAACAAGTATGCAATGATGCCCAGAATGGTGAGGAAATCACCTTTATAGATTGCTTCCTGTCGAAAACTCTTCTGAGAACCTTATCTTTGCGAGATTAAAAATAAAATTCCCTTTCAGATGGAAGGTTGATATCACAGGATGCACTGCTAAGTGTAAAATGCCACTTCAGTCCATCGACATACTGCACCACATTCAAAGATGAAAAAGTGAGACAGCCAGGGGGTACATGTCACAGCTCTTTTAATGTTGATGGGGCAAATAGGGTGACCCGATGGGAGTGGGTTAAATTTGGGAATGGGGAGTTGGGGCAAGGTCCTTCTAGTCAAGTCTTGCCACTTGGCTGCCATCTTGGCAATGCCCCAAGGCATTTAGTTCATTGCTAACAAGAACAGGCCCTATCTTTATGAATGGGGAGAGAGCCAGAACTTCACTTTTATGGTCACCTGGACATGAAAACAGCACGTAAAGAATCGGCAGTCAAATCTGATTTTTTTTTTTTTTTTTAAAAAGCTTAAAGGTTTGGTGATTTTGCCTCAAGATAAGGTTTCAAACGCTTTTTCCCTCCACAAGTTATACTTTAACTCTGCATGCGGCCACAGTTTCACAGCATCTGATCAGAATATGGTCAGAAACCATTTATATTTATTCATACTTACAATTCTTTCAGACTTCCCATCCCAAAGACATAGTATTCCATACACTAATGTTGAGAGATAAAGCACATATTTAGCTATCCAAGAATGACAATAAATGATCATAACCCTCAAAAAAAATATTAACAACAATAAAATATTTTTTCCTGGCATCCACAAGGCCAGGTCTTGGAATTAAAAATGACTTTGGTGACATTTCTTCCATCACCAAGTATCTCACCGACTGTTGGATGAATACTGCCATGAAATTTGCACACATGCTCAAGACCTCCTCAGGACGAATTGTAATTGTAAAGTTTTCAGCAAGTTAGCATTCCAGTTGTGCAATGTGTGTGTACAGGAAAAATATTCCCATCAGCCTCAGATGTAAAATATTGATATTATAGCTAATTTCTATGGTGTTAACATGCCAAACTAAGAAAGTGAACTTGGTAGACAAACACTACACCTGATTATCATCAACATGTTAGGACTGTCAGTGTGAGCATGTTAGCATGCTGATGTTAGGATTCAGTTCAAAGCACAGCCTCACAGTGCCACTAGTATGTCTGTAGACTCTTAATCCTTAGTTATAATATGTTCATGGTATCTTATCTTTAGTCAGAATGTAATCTTTATTGAATTGGCTTCCAGTGAAAACCTCAAAGGCTAACTGCCATCAAACTTTCTTTACATTGTGTTTTGTTTGCTGTATTTGTCCACCGTTTACTTATTATAGTGAGGGCACCAAGCAGCCCAGCTATGCAATGGATTTTAAAATGGCTTAATTAGCCAGCAGGTTGTTGGATTTCCTCAACTGAATTAATCATAATTGTTAATATTTTCGCACAGTAAAAACACTAAAGTTGGAGTTGGAGTTATTTTGCACAACAATGCTGACAAAGTTGTTAACATCTGTGATATGTATTATTTTCTTCTGAATTCACACTTGATAATCATAATCTGTGCCAGTGCAACAAACTCTGCCATATGCTCTGATGATCTTCCTGTGCATCACTTTGATCTTATGAGGTCGTGTTGCGATCACATTACAACTTGCATCCTTTTGCATCCTTCACACAATGCACTTCCTCTTTTAGGGTATTTTACTGAGCCTGTTGTCCACAATATCTGGTCCTATTCTCTCAAACAGAGACATTTTCAGAATCGTTTAAGTGAATTGTATTGTTTAATCTCAGCTTATGGAGCAGGTTTACTACAAAATGATGATGACATATATAAAACCTTGACAGCGTCATAGTGGAGGATGATGCAATGCAATTGTTCAGTTTCATCCTCATGTCAGACAATTTACAGCAGGGCAAATTGAATAGGGGGAACAGACGGCTGCATGACAGCCTGACGATCTTGCCGGATCAGTCGTCTGAGCTGAGCACGAATGTCTTCATGTCCATGGAGGTAAACCAGAGGGTTGAGAGCACTGTTCAGACACACAAGGGCACGACTTATCTGACGAGCAATGTAGACTCCATCATACCATTGATGGCATATCCCCTGTGTGGTAAGAACTCTTGCAAAGAGGTTGAGGTTTCTGAATACATGATAGGGGATGTAACAAACAGAGAAGAGAAGAATCAAGATGAACATCAACTTTAAACTTCTCTGTTTCAGTACCTTGTCAATAGTATTCGTGCGGCAGAGAATGACGATCACATGTCCATAGCAGCCCAGTGTGATGAGTGACGGGATACAAAACCCAGTGAAGGTCCATCCAAGATTATATTTCAGGTACTCCTCAACGTAGGCGTTATCCGTGGTATCGAAGCATTTTTTAGGGTTGTTTCTAAATGCCTTGGTGAAGAACATGTCAGGAAGACTTTGAACACTCACCAACAGCCAGACTATGACCGAGATAATCACAGAATGGGTGACAGTTATTCTTCCCTTCGCTCTCATTGGGTGAACAATGGCCAGGTATCTGTACACACTTATACAAGTCAGGAATCCAATGCTGCCATAAAGATTCACATTGAAGCAGAATCTTGTTATCTTGCAGAATGCTTCTCCAAAGATCCATTTACTCTTCAGGAAGTAGTACACCACCAAAAATGGCAGTGTGAGCAGGTACAAAACATCTGTAAGTCCAAGGTTGAGAACAAACACGTTGACGTTACCCAGCTTCTTCCAGTTGTGCAGCAAAGACTTCAGTCCCCATCCATTAGCTACCAGACCAATGATGAACACTAAGATGTAAACAGGAAGCAAGAATCTGCCTGTAAAGTTAAAGCTGACACGAGGACAAGTGGTGTTATTCATCATCTTCTGGACAGCAGTACATACGGTTCCTTCTCTCAGTGAATGTTTTGGTCTTCTCAACAGATTAAAATTGAATCAGAGCATGAGTGCTTTCGAGAAGACTTCCTGTTGTAAGCCCACGCCTTGACATACTATATTTGAGATCTGCACCTGCCAATATTCAGGAAATGACTTCAGTTGGCTGGTTTGTGAATCGATGCAGAGCCTAAGACAAAGTTTTGTCTGTAAGAGGTAGGCATCATGAAACCTCTACCAGTCTTGTCTCTAATCTGCCAGGGTTTAGAATAACAGTTAGGTTTACCGCATCCTGTAGCGAAATACTTTGCTATTGTAGCTGCTCCACTTTGAGCTGATGACTCAAACACTGACTTGACATGTACATTTTACACCTATTTCTATTACATTAGGTCGATGTAAATGGTCACATTTAAGGTAAAGTTTTTCTATCATGTTGAGTCAGTGTGTATAAAATAAATAACTAGATGTGTGGTTTGTTACCGGAGACAGAATAACCTATTTGAAATGCATTACTTATATGTTTAATACTTGTATAAGAAACACATTATGTTTATGTAGAAGTCACCCTTAATTTAATATGTAATAATTAAATAAATACATAAGGTATATGTTTCAGTCTGTATTAATTTGATTTAATACAAATTTAGTACAAATTTTAGCTTGTGCACCTTTTCCTCTGTGGGTGATCTGTCTTATGAGAGGTGAAAGAACCATTACCCACGATTTGTTCAAAGATGACTTCCTGGTTGAAACCTCCTGTCTCAACCGCAGATATAAGATCACTATTAAGAAAAATTGTCACAAGCTCTGTCCATTTTCCACTTTGTGCAAAACTGCTGCTCATTATTCTGTCATATGCAAAGCACAAAGTGAAACTCTTGTGGTCTTGGGGTTAGAGACACTGGCAGACTTTGTGCTCAACCTTTTCTTTTTAAATCTTAATGTGAAAAGACTGTGAACAATCTGCATCATCAGCTAAGGTGTACTTTAACAAAACAGTTTTATATGTTAGTGCAAAGATAAACCAATCATCAAGTGTTTATCGTTTGTGTCAGAATTGTATCATGTAGCTCATTATGTGAGAATAGTTTTAGCACACAAAATACAGATGAATGATAATATTCATGACGTGGACGGGTGTAACAACACGTTGATGATTGTTAGTTTTTTCCACTGTTAAGTCAAAGCTGACAAGAGGCCAAGAGGTGTTATTCATTTTGTCTTCTGAAAAGAAGTTGGTTCAAAACTGGCTTTTGAGAGATGAAAGAAAATTACCTACTATTTATTCAAATGACACTTCCTGTTTGAAGCCCTCAGCTGTAAATGTAAAATCTCCATACACGCCTGTAAGTTTTGTCCATTTACTTATTATTCTATAATTTGTATAATAAGTGCTACATTACAATCTTTACAACGTATCGGATATGATCTCTTGTTTAGAAAAACTGTGGTAGTTTCTTAAAGCAGACTTTGTGATGAACATTATGCTTTACAAATCTTCATGTGTGAGTGAACAGCCAACGTCCACATGAGGTGTAAAGAAGAGTTCTGCATGTTAGTGCCAAGATACAACAGTAGTTTAGAGTTCAATGTTTTAGTCATCCCTAGCCCCTTATGAGATGCAAAGTACAGATGCATGTAAGTGTTGAGCAGTTTGACTGATATAGGTCTTCGTCATCACTCTCATGAATGGGAAGGTGAGAGTCTCCCCTCTGGTGGTAGAGTTTGGAGAGACAGCACTCACCAATTCTTTCTCATGAATCATTGTGAACATATTTAGACCTAGAGATATAGAAAAAAGATTATTTAACATTTTGTTATTTTTATCATTGTTAACCATCTTTTATGGTCCACTTCTACAAAATGTGACAAAAGGGGTGAGGATGAACCAAAGCACTAGAGTTGTGGGTTTGAAAGCTGAAAGCTAAAAGACACTATGAAGTTCATTGAATCAGAAAGAAGCTGCAGACTCATTTCATAAAATGACTTTTATAAAATGACAACACACTGACAAACACACTGATGAATCTGACCCGACTAGAAAATGTGGTTAAAAATGCACTTCAATAAACTGACCTGCAGAAGTTAGACAGAAACTAGTTATTGAAGATAAACTGTAATGATTAGCGAAAGTTAAACAGACACAACTTGAACCACACTGTGGCTGCCCACTGCCTCACAGGGGTGGGTGAAATACAGAGAAGTTTAACTATGTTGTATTGAATATGATGTAACAATGAACAGCCTTCTTCTTTTGAACCAAACGCGGGTACAGCCTCCTCTTTTGCCTTGCAGTGTGACGAAGTGCTCGACCAACAGAGCTGTAAGCAGCAGGACTACGACCACAACTCACTCTCTAACCATAACTGTGTAGAAATCTGCTGTTTTTACGTCACATATGAGGAACAAAGTCATGAACAAATGGATCTTACAGGTAAAACATGAGACTAATGTAGGCTTCAATAAGCAGAGGAGTGAATGTTATATTTCTTGTATTTGTAGGTAAGGTGTATGGAAGGAAATACATTGGTAAAATGTGTCTTTATTAAAAACAAATAAGATAAGAAAAAGCATGAGCCAATGAAGCACAAACACATGACAAGTGAATGTACAGAAAATTGAAGTAGTCACAATAACTTTGTTAAAGCAACAGTAAACAGTTGTGTACCTGCACATGGTCTCTTTTTTTAACAGCTGCAATAATTCACATTTTAAAACATTTTAAAGATGATTTACTCTCTATCGGTTTTTTTTTATATATATATACAGATGAAATGTTGAATCGGTCTATGTGATGATAAATCCGTTTATATTTTCAGCTTTGCCATTATGAAAAAAGTGGATAAATATTCAATCTGATGCACCAAATCATTGTATTGTAACAAATACAGAATAAAAGATCTATGCCTTTGTGATAAATTTACAAATCCCTAAACATTTGGATTCATCATACACATCTATTACAGCAAACATTTCTGTCCACCTCTTTTGCTGCAACACTTACAAACTTCTGAACACTTATTTAATCTTTAGATTGGATTTAGTCCCATCTAACACATGACAACACACAGCATAACAAAATAACTCACCATGTAGAAATGATCAAACACACAAATAAACCAACATAATGATAAAAGAATGTATTTTTTAAGTCATCCCTCTAATTTGCATTGCATATGTATTAGAAAGACAATTATGACCTATAATGTTGAACCTATTTCAACATTGTTAACACATGTTGAACATATGTTAAAGTTCGTCTGCAGTCCGTGCCAAAGGCCTTCTGCTGGGGTTTGACAAAAAACAACGGTTAAACATCTGACGAACTTGCTGGAGCTGCTGTCTGAGCTGAGCACGAATGTCTTCATGTCCATGGAGGTAAACCAGAGGGTTGAGAGCACTGTTCAGACACACAAGGGCATGACTTATCTGACGAGCAATGTAGACTCCATTATACCATTCATGGCATATCCCCTGTTCGGTAAGAACTCTTGCAAAGAGGTTGAGGTTTCTGAATACATGATAGGGGATGTAACAAACAGAGAAGAGAAGAATCAAGATGAGCAACAACTTCAAGCTTCTCTGTTTCAGTACCTTGTCAGTTCTCTTCAATGTCCATAAAACTACAGCCACGTGCCCATAGCAGCCCATTGTGATGATGAACGGGATACAAAACCCAGTGAGGGTCCATCCAAGACTGTATTTCAGGTAATCCTCCAGGTGGACGTTATCCGTGGTAACAAAGCATTTTTCAGTGTTGTTTCTATATGTCTTCATAAAGAACATGTCTGGAAGACTTTGAACACTCACCAACAGCCAGACCATGACCGAGATAATCACAGAACAGGTGACAGTTATTCTTCCCATCACTCTCACTGGGTGAACAATGGCCAGGTATCTGTACACACTTATACAAGTCAGGAATCCAATGCTGCCATATAGATTCACATTGAAGCAGAATCTTGTTATCTTGCAGAATGCTTCTCCAAAGATCCATTTACTATCCATGAAGTAGTACACCACCAAAAATGGGAGTGTGAGCAGGTACAAAACATCTGTAAGTCCAAGGTTGAGAACAAACACATTGATGATCTTTAGTTTCTTCCAGTTGTGCAGCAAAGACTTCAGTCCCCATCCGTTAGCTACCAGACCAACGATGAACACTAAGATGTAAACAGGAATCAAGAATCTGCCTGTAAAGTCCAAGCTGACAAGAGGACAAGAGGTGTTATTCATTCTGTCTCCTTCTAAGAAAGCCGCCAATGCTGCAAAACAAGTATGCAATGATGCCCAGAATGGTGAAGAAATCACCCACATAGATTGCTTCATGTCGAAAACTCTTCTGAGAGCCTTATCTTTGCAAGATTAAAAATAAAGTTCCCTTTCAGATGGAAGGTTGATAACACAGGACGCACTGCTAAGTGTAAAATGCCATGCCCGTCCATCTGCATACTGCACCATGTTCAAAGATGAAAAAGTGAGAGATAGCCAGGGAGCACATGTCACGGCTGTTTTTATATTAATGGGGCAAACAGGGTGACCCGATGGGAGTGGGTGAAATTTGGGACTGGGGAGTTGGGGCAAAGTCCTTCTAGTCAAGTCTTGCCACTCGGCTGCCATCTTGGCCAGGCACGTGCACACATAGGGCCCAAGGGGTGCTTGAGCCCCTGCCCTTTTTGCCTCGTATTAAAAAGTGCCCTTTTTGTGTGTTGTGCAAAGGGATGTAAAAACTGCAGTATAAAAATGCCACGTTTATCTACCGTACGCATTTCCTTGTAATACGGTGTTGTGCGTGTGTTGAGTCTAAAGCCACTTCTCTGTCCGCTGTGGCTCGGCTCTGTCTCTCACAGAGGGGGGAGAGAGAGAGAGAGAGAGACAGAGAGAGAAGCCGCTGACCTCCACCACGCACATAGATGAGACGTGACAGTGGAGCGACTTGAACCTTTGTGAGTTATAAATCCATCAACATAACTTCCTTGTGGGGGCTAACAAGTCGCCTTCCACTCATTCAACGTGCATAAATATGAGTCATATTTCAGAAACCCCTCAAATGTGCTTGTTAAGCTAACTGCTTGTTAATGAGAGTTCAGAATAATCTAATATGACAGCTGTCTGTGTAGGCTGTTTATCTTGCCACAAATCTTAAACTTCTTCCAGATATTGAGTTTATTGTGACTTTGCTGTTGTAAACATTGCTGTTCCTGCTAACATTCACAGTAGCAGTCACAGTAGTAATTTCTTGGTTTTGTCACATTTTTAGATGTGTAGCCTGTATTTCTAGTTTGCACTTGCCCTCCCATGATTTTATTTTTGTTATGCAAGCTGTGTTAATGTGCAACCTTGGAAAAATTATCATATTAGTCTTAGCCTAGCAGTTCGGAAGTCATGACTCGGTTTCGGGAAGTCGGGAAATTGGTCTAGCTTATTGTCTAGCTAATATAGGTCTCAGGCTAAGTTAGCTGTGTGTGTGTGTGTGTGTGTGTGTGTGTGTGTGTGTGTGTGTGTGACCAAGCAGCAATGATACTGTACCATTTTATATGCTGGCTTACTGTAGGGTTGCTTTAGTAGCCTAGTAGTAGTACTAGTAGTAGGCTAGTACTAGTAGTAGTTGTAGTTGCATGAATACTTCTTCATTCATGCAACTACAACTACAACTGCTACTACTACTGTAAGCTAATAAAATACATTGCAATTGCATATCACTCACAGCTACACAGGATACACAGCTAAGTAGTTAGCTTTCTATGAGTACTTTGTTTATTAATTTTACATTAATCTACATATTGTCTTACTAAGGCCTGAAAAAAAATTTGCTGCACGCTATGCGCGTGGCACATACTGCCCTTTTCTGACTTTGAGCCCCTGCCCCTCTATAATCATGTGCACGTCCCTGATCTTGGCAATGCTCCAAGGAACTTAGTTCAGGCTAACAAGACCAGACCCAATCTTAATGAATGGGGAGAGAGCCAGAACTTCACTTAAAAATTGCACATAGTCAAATCTGATTAAAAAAAAAGCTCAAAAGTTTGGTGATTTTGCCTCAAGATAAGGTTTCAAACGCCTTTTCCCTCCACAACTTATAGTTTTACTCTGCATGCGGCCATAGTTTCACAGCATCTGATTCATTCATAGACATGTTATTCCATACACTGTTGCAACTTAAGCTAGTGAATACAACAGAAACATTTGGATAAAGCACATATTTAAATATCCAAGAACAACAATAAACAATCACAACCCTCCAAAAAATATTAACAACAATAAAACACATTTTTCCTGGCATCCACAAGGCCAGGTCTTGGAATTAAAAATGACTTTGGTGACATTTCTTCCATCACCAAGTATCTGACCGACTGTTGGATGAATACTGCCATGAAATTTGCACACATGCTCAAGACCTCCTCAGGACGAATTGTAATTGTAAAGTTTTCAGTAAATTAGCATTTCAGTTGTGCAATGTGTGTGTACAGGACAAATATTCCCATCAGCCTCAGATGTATAATTTTGAGATTACAGCTAATTTCTGCCGTGTTAACATGCCAAACTCAGAAGGTGAACTTTGTAAACAAACATTACACCTGATTATCATAAGTATGTTAGGACTGTCAGTGTGAGCATGTTAGCATGCTAATGTTAGGATTCAGTTCAAAGCACAGCCTCACAGTGCCACTAGTATGTCTTTAGACTCTTAATCCTTAGTTAAAATATGTTCATGGTATCTTATCTTTAGTCAGAATGTCACTAGCATTGAATTTGAATTGGTTTCCAGTGAAAAACTCAAAGACAAAGTGCGTCATCAAACTTTTTTTAAATTGTGTTTAGTTGGCCAATCACTAGCACTGAATTTGAATTGGCTTCCAGTGAAAACCTCAAAGACTAACTGCGTCAGCAAACTTTCTTTGAATTGTGTTTTTTTTTTTTTTTTTTTTTTCTGTATTTGTCCACCATGTACTTATATTGTAGTGAGGGCAGAAAAACAGGACGTTCACTTGGAACAGAGTGCATTAGTACATTTGTAACAAACAAACCTTTTGAGGAACCAAGCAGCCCAGCTATCCAATGGGTTTTAAAATGCCTTAATTAGCCAGCAGGTTGTTGGATTTCCTCAACTGACTTAATCAAAATTATTAGTATTTTCTCACAGTAAAAACACTAAAGTTGGAGTTGGAGTTATTTTGCACAACAATGCTGACAAAGTTGTTAACATCTGTGATGTGTATTGTTTTTGTCTGATTTCACATTTGCTTGATAATCATATTCTGTGCGAGTGCAACTAAATCTGTTCATCACTTTGATGTTATGAGGTTGTGTTGCAGTCACAGTACAATTTGCACCCTGTTTATTTTTACACATTCACACAATGCACTTCCTGTTTGAGGGTATTTTACTGAGCCTGTTGTCCACAATATCTGGTCCTATTCTCAATAACATTTTCAGAATCGTTTAAGGGAATTGTATTGTTTAATCTCAGCTTTTGGAGCAGGTTACACAAAACCTTGACAGCATTAGAGTGGAAGATGGTGCAATGCAATTGTTCAGTTTCATCCTCATGTCAGACCATTTACACCAGGGCAAATTGAGTAGGGGGAGCAGACGGCTGCATGACAGCCCGACGTGCTTGCCGGATCAGTCGTCTGAGTTGAGCACGAATGTCTTCATGTCCATGGAGGTAAACCAGAGGGTTGAGAGCACTGTTCAGACACACAAGGGCACGACTTATCTGACGAGCAATGTAGACTCCATCATACCATTTATGGCATATCCCCTGTTCAGTAAGAACTCTTGCAAAGAGGTTGAGGTTTCTGAATACATGGTAGGGGATGTAACAAACAGAGAAGAGAAGAATCAAGATGAACATCAACTTTAAACTTCTCTGTTTCAGTACCTTGTCAATAGTATTTGTGCAGCAGAGAACAACAATCACATGTCCATAGCAGACCAGTGTGATGAGTAACGGGATACAAAACCCAGTGAGGGTCCATCCAAGAGTATATTTCAGGTACTCCTCAACGTTGGCGTTATCCGTGGTATCGAAGCATTTTTCTGAGTTGTTTCTATATGTCTTCGTGAAGAACATCTCTGGAAGACTTTGAACACTCACCAACAGCCAGACCATGACCGAGATAATCACAGAATGGGTGACAGTTATTCTTCCCTTTGCTCTCATTGGGTGAACAATGGCCAGGTATCTGTACACACTTATACAAGTCAGGAATCCAATGCTGCCATATAGATTCACATTGAAGCAGAATCTTGTTATCTTGCAGAATGCTTCTCCAAAGATCCATTTACTATCCATGAAGTAGTACACCACCAAAAATGGCAGTGTGAGCAGGTACAAAACATCTGTAAGTCCAAGGTTGAGAACAAACACGTTGACGTTACCCAGCTTCTTCCAGTTGTGCAGCAAAAGCTTCAGTCCCCATCCATTAGCTACCAGACCAATGATGAACACTAAGATGTAAACAGGAGGCAGGAATCTGCCTGTAAAGTCCAAGCTGACCTGAGGACAGGTGGTTTTATTCATCATCTTCTGGACAGCAGTAGGTACAGTTCCTTCTCTCAGTGAATGTTCTGGTCTTCTCAACTGATTAAAACTGAATCAAAGCTCTACATACTATATTTGAGCTCTGCACCTGCCAATATTCAGGAAATGACTTCAATTGGCTGGTTTGTGAAACAATGCGGAGCCTAAGACAAAGGTTTGTCTGTAAGTGGTAAGCATCATGAAACCTCTACCACTCTTATATCTAATCTGCCAGGGTTTTGAGAAACAGTTAGGTTTACCGCATCCTGTTGTTACTTCTCCACTTTGAGCTGATGGCTCAAACACTGACTTGACATGTACATTTTACAGCTATTTCTATTACATTAGGTCGATGTAAACGGTCACATTTAAGGTGAAGTTTTTCTATCATGTTGAGTCAGTGTGTATAAAATAAATAACTAGATGTGTGGTTTGTTACCGGAGACAGAATAACCCATTTGAAATGCATTACTTATATGTTTAATACTTGTATAAGAAACACATTATGTTTATGTAGAAGTCACCCTTAATTTCATATGTAATAATTAAATAAATACATAAAGGTATATGTTTCAGTCTCTATTAATTTAATTTAATAATAATCAGACTTAGTTATTTGATTGATTTTTAGTCACTCAACAAGATAGAAAACACTTGCATTAAATGTGACCTTTGATATTAAAAGTCCAAGGTTGAGAACAAACACATTGATGATCTTTAATTTCTTCCAGTTGTGCAGCAAAGACTTCAGTCCCCATCCATTAGCTACCAGACCAACGATGAACACTAAGACGTAAACAGGAATCAGGAGTCTGCCTGTAAAGTCAACTGTGGTAATTTCTTAAAGCAGACTTTGTGATGAACATTATGCTTTACAAATCTTCATGTGGGAGTGAACAGCCAACGTCCACATGAGGTGTAAAGAAGAGTTCTGCATGTTAGTACCAAGATACAACAGTAGTTTAGAGTTCAATGTTTTAGTCATCCCTAGCCCCTTATGAGATGCAAAGTATAGATGCATGTAAGTGTTGACCAGTTTGACTGATATAGGTCTTCGTCATCACTCTCATGAATGGGAAGGTGAGAGTCTCCCCTCTGGTGGTAGAGTTTGGAGAGACAGCACTCACCAATTCTTTCTCATGAATCATTGTGAACATATTTAGACCTAGAGATATAGAGAAAAGATTATTTAACATTTTGTTATTTTTATCATTGTTAACCATCTTTTATGGTCCACTTCTACAAAATGTGACAAAAGCGGTGAGAATGAACCAAAGCACTAGAGTTGTCGGTTTGAAAGCTGTAAGCTAAAAGACACTATGAAGCTCATTGAAGCAGAAAGAAGCTGCAGACTCATTTCATAAAAAAACTTTTATAAAATGACACAAAACACTGACAAACACACTGATGAATCTGACCCAACTAGAAAATGTGGTTAAAAATGCACTTCAATAAACTGACCTGCAGAAGTTAGACAGAAACTAGTTATTGAAGTTAAACTGTGATGATTAGCGAAAGTTAAACTGACACAACTTGAAACCACACTGTGGCTGCCCACTGCCTCACAGGGGTGGGTAAAATACAGAGAAGTTTCACTACGTTGTACTGAATATGATGTAACAATGAACAGCCTTCTTCTTTTGAACCAAACGCAGGTACAGCCTCCTCTTTTGCCTTGCAGTGTGACGAAGTGCTCGACCAACAGAGCTGTAAGCAGCAGGACTACGACCACAACTCACTCTCTAACCATAACTGTGTGGAAATCTGCTGTTTTTACGTCACATATGAGGAACAAAGTCATGAACAAATGGATCTTACAGGTAAAACATGAGACTAATGTAGGCTTCAATAAGCAGAGGAGTGAATGTTATATTTCTTGTATTTGTAGGTAAGGTGTATGGAAGGAAATACATTGGTAAAATGTGTCTTTATTAAAAACAAATAAGATAAGAAAAAGCATGAGCCAATGAAGCACAAACACATGACAAGTGAATGTACAGAAAATTGAAGTAGTCACAATAACTTTGTTAAAGCAACAGTAAACAGTTGTGTACCTGCACATGGTCTCTTTTTTTAACAGCTGCAATAATTCACATTTTAAAACATTTTAAAGATGATTTACTCTCTATCGGTTTTTTTTTATATATATATACAGATGAAATGTTGAATCGGTCTATGTGATGATAAATCTGTTTATATTTTCAGCTTTGCCATTATGAAAAAAGTGGATAAATATTCAATCTGATGCACCAAATCATTGTATTGTAACAAATACAGAATAAAAGATCTATGCCTTTGTGATAAATTTACAAATCCCTAAACATTTGGATTCATCATACACATCTATTACAGCAAAAATTTCTGTCCACCTCTTTTGCTGCAACACTTACAAACTTCTGAACACTTATTTAATCTTTAGATTGGATTTAGTCCCATCTAACACATGACAACACACAGCATAACAAAATAACTCACCATGTAGAAATGATTAAACACACAAATAAACCAACATAATGATAAAAGAATGTATTTTTTAAGTCATCCCTCTAATTTGCATTGCATATGTATTAGAAAGACAATTATGACCTATAATGTTGAACCTATTTCAACATTGTTAACACATGTTGAACATATGTTAAAGTTCGTCTGCAGTCCGTGCCAAAGGCCTTCTGCTGGGGTTTGACAAAAAACAACGGTTAAACATCTGACGAACTTGCTGGAGCTGCTGTCTGAGCTGAGCAGGAATGTCTTCATGTCCATGGAGGTAAACCAGAGGGTTGAGAGCACTGTTCAGACACACAAGGGCATGACTTATCTGACGAGCAATGTAGACTCCATTATACCATTCATGGCATATCCCCTGTTCGGTAAGAACTCTTGCAAAGAGGTTGAGGTTTCTGAATACATGATAGGGGATGTAACAAACAGAGAAGAGAAGAATCAAGATGAGCAACAACTTCAAGCTTCTCTGTTTCAGTACCTTGTCAGTTCTCTTCAATGTCCATAAAACTACAGCCATGTGCCCATAGCAGCCGATTGTGATGATGAACGGGATACAAAACCCAGTGAGGGTCCATCCAAGACTGTATTTCAGGTAATCCTCAACGTGGGCGTTATCCGTGGTAACAAAGCATTTTTCAGTGTTGTTTTTATATGTCTTGGAGAAGAACATGTCTGGAAGACTTTGAACACTCACCAACAGCCAGACCAAGACCGAGATAATCACAGAACGGGTGACAGTTATTCTTCCCATCACTGTCACTGGGTGAACAATGGCCAGGTATCTGTACACACTTATACAAGTCAGGAATCCAATGCTGCCATATAGATTCACATTGAAGCAGAATCTTGTTATCTTGCAGAATGCTTCTCCAAAGATCCATTTACTATCCATGAAGTAGTACACCACCAAAAATGGGAGTGTGAGCAGGTACAAAACATCTGTAAGTCCAAGGTTGAGAACAAACACATTGATGATCTTTAGTTTCTTCCAGTTGTGCAGCAAAGACTTCAGTCCCCATCCGTTAGCTACCAGACCAACGATGAACACTAAGATGTAAACAGGAGGCAAGAATCCGTGTTTAAAGTCAAAGTTGACACGAGGACAAGAGGTGTTATTCATTCTGTCTCCTTCTAAGAAAGCCGCCAATGCTGCAAAACAAGTATGCAATGATGCCCAGAATGGTGAAGAAATCACCCACATAGATTGCTTCATGTCGAAAACTCTTCTGAGAGCCTTATCTTTGCAAGATTAAAAATAAAGTTCCCTTTCAGATGGAAGGTTGATAACACAGGACGCACTGCTAAGTGTAAAATGCCACTTCAGTCCATCTACATACTGCACCATGTTCAAAGATGAAAAAGTGAGATAGCCAGGGAGCACATGTCACGGCTGTTTTTATATTAATGGGGCAAACAGGGTGACCCGATGGGAGTGGGTGAAATTTGGGACTGGGGAGTTGGGGCAAAGTCCTTCTAGTCAAGTCTTGCCACTCGGCTGCCATCTTGGCCAGGCACGTGCACACATAGGGCCCAAGGGGTGCTTGAGCCCCTGCCCTTTTTGCCTCGTATTAAAAAGTGCCCTTTTTGTGTGTTGTGCAAAGGGATGTAAAAACTGCAGTATAAAAATGCCACGTTTATCTACCGTACGCATTTCCTTGTAATACGGTGTTGTGCGTGTGTTGAGTCTAAAGCCACTTCTCTGTCCGCTGTGGCTCGGCTCTGTCTCTCACAGAGGGGGGAGAGAGAGAGAGAGACAGACAGACAGAGAAGCCGCTGACGTCCACCACGCACATAGATGAGACGTGACAGTGGAGCGACTTGAACCTTTGTGAGTTATAAATCCATCAACATAACTTCCTTGTGGGGGCTAACAAGTCGCCTTCCACTCATTCAACGTGCATAAATATGAGTCATATTTCAGAAACCCCTCAAATGTGCTTGTTAAGCTAACTGCTTGTTAATGAGAGTTCAGAATAATCTAATATGACAGCTGTCTGTGTAGGCTGTTTATCTTGCCACAAATCTTAAACTTCTTCCAGATATTGACTTTATTGTAACTTTGCTGTTGTAAACATTGCTGTTCCTGCTAACATTCACAGTAGCAGTCACAGTAGTAATTTCTTGGTTTTGTCACATTTTTAGATGTGTAGCCTGTATTTCTAGTTTGCACTTGCCCTCCCATGATTTTATTTCTGTTATGCAAGCTGTGTTAATGTGCAACCTTGGAAAAATTATCATATTAGTCTTAGCCTAGCAGTTCGGAAGTCATGACTCGGTTGTGGGAAGTCGGGAAATTGGTCTAGCTTATTGTCTAGCTAATATAGGTCTCAGGCTAAGTTAGCTGTGTGTGTGTGTGTGTGTGTGTGTGTGTGTGTGTGTGTGTGTGTGTGACCAAGCAGCAATGATACTGTACCATTTTATATGCTGGCTTACTGTAGGGTTGCTTTAGTAGCCTAGTAGTAGTACTAGTAGTAGGCTAGTACTAGTAGTAGTTGTAGTTGCATGAATACTTCTGCATTCATGCAACTACAACTACTACTGCTACTACTACTGTAAGCTAATAATATACATTGCAATTGCATATCACTCACAGCTACACAGGATACACAGCTAAGTAGTTAGCTTTCTATGAGTACTTTGTTTATTAATTTTACATTAATCTACATATTGTGTTACTAAGGCCTGAAAAAAATTTGCTGCACGCTATGCGCGTGGCACATACTGCCCTTGTCTGACTTTGAGCCCCTGCCCCTCTATAATCATGTGCACGTCCCTGATCTTGGCAATGCTCCAAGGAACTTAGTTCAGGCTAACAAGACCAGACCCAATCTTAATGAATAGGGAGAAAGCCAGAACTTCACTTAAAAACTGCACATAGAATCGGCAGTCAAATCTGATAAAAAAAAAAAAAAACTCAAAAGTTTGGTGATTTTGCTTCGAAATAAGGTTTCAAACACCTTTTCCCTCCACAAGTTATACTTTTACTCTGCATGCGGCCACAGTTTCACAGCATCTGATTCATTCATAGACATGTTATTCCATACACTGTTGCAACTTAGGCTAGTGAATACAAAAGAAACATTTGGATAAAGCACATATTTAAATATCCAAGAACAACAATAAACAATCACAACCCTCCAAAAAATATTAACAACAATAAAACACATTTTTCCTGGCATCCACAAGGCCAGGTCTTGGAATTAAAAATGATTTTGGTGACATTTCTTCCATCACCAAGTATCTGACCGACTGTTGGATGAATACTGCCATGAAATTTGCACACATGCTCAAGACCTCCTCAGGACGAATTGTAATTGTAAAGTTTTCAGTAAGTTAGCATTTCAGTTGTGCAATGTGTGTGTACAGGACAAATATTCCCATCAGCCTCAGATGTATAATTTTGAGATTATAGCTAATTTCTGCCGTGTTAACATGCCAAACTCAGAAGGTGAACTTTGTAAACAAACATTACACCTGATTATCATAAGTATGTTAGGACTGTCAGTGTGAGCATGTTAGCATGCTAATGTTAGGATTCAGTTCAAAGCACAGCCTCACAGTGCCACTAGTATGTCTTTAGACTCTTAATCCTTAGTTAAAATATGTTCATGGTATCTTATCTTTAGTCAGAATGTCACTAGCATTGAATTTGAATTGGTTTCCAGTGAAAAACTCAAAGACAAAGTGCGTCATCAAACTTTTTTTAAATTGTGTTTAGTTGGCCAATCACTAGCACTGAATTTGAATTGGCTTCCAGTGAAAACCTCAAAGACTAACTGCGTCAGCAAACTTTCTTTGAATTGTGTTTTTTTTTTTTTTTTTTTTTTCTGTATTTGTCCACCATGTACTTATATTGTAGTGAGGGCAGAAAAACAGGACGTTCACTTGGAACAGAGTGCATTAGTACATTTGTAACAAACAAACCTTTTGAGGAACCAAGCAGCCCAGCTATCCAATGGGTTTTAAAATGCCTTAATTAGCCAGCAGGTTGTTGGATTTCCTCAACTGACTTAATCAAAATTATTAGTATTTTCTCACAGTAAAAACACTAAAGTTGGAGTTGGAGTTATTTTGCACAACAATGCTGACAAAGTTGTTAACATCTGTGATGTGTATTGTTTTTGTCTGATTTCACATTTGCTTGATAATCATATTCTGTGCGAGTGCAACTAAATCTGTTCATCACTTTGATGTTATGAGGTTGTGTTGCAGTCACAGTACAATTTGCACCCTGTTTATTTTTACACATTCACACAATGCACTTCCTGTTTGAGGGTATTTTACTGAGCCTGTTGTCCACAATATCTGGTCCTATTCTCAATAACATTTTCAGAATCGTTTAAGGGAATTGTATTGTTTAATCTCAGCTTTTGGAGCAGGTTACACAAAACCTTGACAGCATTAGAGTGGAAGATGGTGCAATGCAATTGTTCAGTTTCATCCTCATGTCAGACCATTTACACCAGGGCAAATTGAGTAGGGGGAGCAGACGGCTGCATGACAGCCCGACGTGCTTGCCGGATCAGTCGTCTGAGTTGAGCACGAATGTCTTCATGTCCATGGAGGTAAACCAGAGGGTTGAGAGCACTGTTCAGACACACAAGGGCACGACTTATCTGACGAGCAATGTAGACTCCATCATACCATTTATGGCATATCCCCTGTTTGATAAGAACTCTTGCCAAGAGGTCAAGGTTTCTGAGTACATGATAGGGGATGTAACAAACAGAGAAGAGAAGAATCAAGATGAACATCAACTTTAAACTTCTCTGTTTCAGTACCTTGTCAATAGTATTTGTGCAGCAGAGAACAACAATCACATGTCCATAGCAGACCAGTGTGATGAGTAACGGGATACAAAACCCAGTGAGGGTCCATCCAAGAGTATATTTCAGGTACTCCTCAACGTTGGCGTTATCCGTGGTATCGAAGCATTTTTCTGAGTTGTTTCTATATGTCTTCGTGAAGAACATCTCTGGAAGACTTTGAACACTCACCAACAGCCAGACCATGACCGAGATAATCACAGAATGGGTGACAGTTATTCTTCCCTTTGCTCTCATTGGGTGAACAATGGCCAGGTATCTGTACACACTTATACAAGTCAGGAATCCAATGCTGCCATATAGATTCACATTGAAGCAGAATCTTGTTATCTTGCAGAATGCTTCTCCAAAGATCCATTTACTATCCATGAAGTAGTACACCACCAAAAATGGCAGTGTGAGCAGGTACAAAACATCTGTAAGTCCAAGGTTGAGAACAAACACGTTGACGTTACCCAGCTTCTTCCAGTTGTGCAGCAAAAGCTTCAGTCCCCATCCATTAGCTACCAGACCAATGATGAACACTAAGATGTAAACAGGAGGCAGGAATCTGCCTGTAAAGTCCAAGCTGACCTGAGGACAGGTGGTTTTATTCATCATCTTCTGGACAGCAGTAGGTACAGTTCCTTCTCTCAGTGAATGTTCTGGTCTTCTCAACTGATTAAAACTGAATCAAAGCTCTACATACTATATTTGAGATCTGCACCTGCCAATATTCAGGAAATGACTTCAATTGGCTGGTTTGTGAAACAATGCGGAGCCTAAGACAAAGGTTTGTCTGTAAGTGGTAAGCATCATGAACCTCTACCACTCTTATATCTAATCTGCCAGGGTTTTGAGAAACAGTTAGGTTTACCGCATCCTGTTGTTACTTCTCCACTTTGAGCTGATGGCTCAAACACTGACTTGACATGTACATTTTACAGCTATTTCTATTACATTAGGTCGATGTAAACGGTCACATTTAAGGTGAAGTTTTTCTATCATGTTGAGTCAGTGTGTATAAAATAAATAACTCGATGTGTGGTTTGTTACCGGAGACAGAATAACCCATTTGAAATGCATTACTTATATGTTTAATACTTGTATAAGAAACACATTATGTTTATGTAGAAGTCACCCTTAATTTCATATGTAATAATTAAATAAATACATAAAGGTATATGTTTCAGTCTCTATTAATTTAATTTAATAATAATCAGACTTAGTTATTTGATTGATTTTTAGTCACTCAACAAGATAGAAAACACTTGCATTAAATGTGACCTTTGATATTAAAAGTCCAAGGTTGAGAACAAACACATTGATGATCTTTAATTTCTTCCAGTTGTGCAGCAAAGACTTCAGTCCCCATCCATTAGCTACCAGACCAACGATGAACACTAAGACGTAAACAGGAATCAGGAGTCTGCCTGTAAAGTCAACTGTGGTAATTTCTTAAAGCAGACTTTGTGATGAACATTATGCTTTACAAATCTTCATGTGGGAGTGAACAGCCAACGTCCACATGAGGTGTAAAGAAGAGTTCTGCATGTTAGTACCAAGATACAACAGTAGTTTAGAGTTCAATGTTTTAGTCATCCCTAGCCCCTTATGAGATGCAAAGTATAGATGCATGTAAGTGTTGACCAGTTTGACTGATATAGGTCTTCGTCATCACTCTCATGAATGGGAAGGTGAGAGTCTCCCCTCTGGTGGTAGAGTTTGGAGAGACAGCACTCACCAATTCTTTCTCATGAATCATTGTGAACATATTTAGACCTAGAGATATAGAGAAAAGATTATTTAACATTTTGTTATTTTTATCATTGTTAACCATCTTTTATGGTCCACTTCTACAAAATGTGACAAAAGCGGTGAGAATGAACCAAAGCACTAGAGTTGTCGGTTTGAAAGCTGTAAGCTAAAAGACACTATGAAGCTCATTGAAGCAGAAAGAAGCTGCAGACTCATTTCATAAAAAAACTTTTATAAAATGACACAAAACACTGACAAACACACTGATGAATCTGACCCAACTAGAAAATGTGGTTAAAAATGCACTTCAATAAACTGACCTGCAGAAGTTAGACAGAAACTAGTTATTGAAGTTAAACTGTGATGATTAGCGAAAGTTAAACTGACACAACTTGAAACCACACTGTGGCTGCCCACTGCCTCACAGGGGTGGGTAAAATACAGAGAAGTTTCACTACGTTGTACTGAATATGATGTAACAATGAACAGCCTTCTTCTTTTAAACCAAACGCAGGTACAGCCTCCTCTTTTGCCTTGCAGTGTGACGAAGTGCTCGACCGACAGCTGTAAGCAGCAGGACTATGACCACAACGCACTCTCTAACCATAACTGTGTGGAAATCTGCTGTTTTTACCTCACATATGAGGAACAAAGTCATGAACAAATGGATCTTACAGGTAAAACATGAGACTAATGTAGGCTTCAATAAGCAGAGGAGTGAATGTTATATTTCTTGTATTTGTAGGTAAGGTGTATGGAAGAAAATACATTGGTAAAATGTGTCTTTATTAAAAACAAATAAGATAAGAAAAAGCATGAGCCAATGAAGCACAAACACATGACAAATGAATGTACAGAAGATTGAAGTAATCACATTAACTTTGTTATAACAACAGTAAACATTTGTGTACCTGCACATGGTCTCTCTTTTTAACAGCTGCAATAATTCACATTTTAAAACATTTTAAAGATGATTTACTCTCTATCGGTTTTTTTTAATATATATATACAGATGAAATGTTGGATTGGTCTATGTGATGATAAATCCTTTTTTATTTTCAGCTTTGCCATTATGAAGAAAGTGGATAAATATTCAATCTGATGCACCAAATCATTGTATTGTAACAAATACAGAATAAAAGATCTATGCCTTTGTGATAAATTTACAAATCCCTAAACATTTGGATTCATCATACACATCTATTACAGCAAAAATTTCTGTCCACCTCTTTTGCTGCAACACTTACAAACTTCTAAACACTTATTTAATCTTTAGATTGGATTTAGTCCCATCTAACACATGACAACACACAGCATAACAAAATAACTCACCATGTAGAAATGATTAAACACACAAATAAACCAACATAATGATAAAAGAATGTATTTTTTAAGTCATCCCTCTAATTTGCATTGTATATGTATTAGAAAGACAATTATGACCAATGATGTTGAACCTATTTCAACATTGTTAACACATGTTGAACATATGTTAAAGTTCGTCTGCAGTCCGTGCCAAAGGCCTTCTGCTGGGGTTTGACAAAAACCAACGGTTAAACATCTGATGAACTTGCTGGAGCTGCTGTCTGAGCTGAGCAGGAATGTCTTCATGTCCATGGAGGTAAACCAGAGGGTTGAGAGCACTGTTCAGACACACAAGGGAATGACTTATCTGACGAGCAATGTAGACTCCATTATACCATTTATGGCATATCCCCTGTTCGGTAAGAACTCTTGCAAAGAGGTTGAGGTTTCTGAATACATGATAGGGGATGTAACAAACAGAGAAGAGAAGAATCAAGATGAGCAACAACTTCAAGCTTCTCTGTTTCAGTACCTTGTCAGTTCTCTTCAATGTCCATAAAACTACAGCCACGTGCCCATAGCAGCCCATTGTGATGAGGAACGGGATACAAAACCCAGTGAGGGTCCATCCAAGAGTATATTTCAGGTAATCCTCAACTTGGTCGTTATCCGTGGTATCAAAGCATGTTTCTGTGTTGTTTCTATATGTCTTGATGAAGAACATGTCAGGAAGACTTTGAACACTCACCAACAGCCAGACTATGACCGAGATAATCACAGAACGGGTGACAGTTATTCTTCCCATCACTGTCACTGGGTGAACAATGGCCAGGTATCTGTACACACTTATACAAGTCAGGAATCCAATGCTGCCGTATAGATTCACATTGAAGCAGAATCTTGTTATCTTGCAGAATGCTTCTCCAAAGATCCATTTACGCTCCATGAAGTAGTACACCACCAAAAATGGGAGTGTGAGCAGGTACAAAACATCTGTAAGTCCAAGGTTGAGAACAAACACATTGATGATCTTTAGTTTCTTCCAGTTGTGCAGCAAAGACTTCAGTCCCCATCCGTTAGCTACCAGACCAACGATGAACACTAAGATGTAAACAGGAGGCAAGAATCTGTGTTTAAAGTCAAAGTTGACACGAGGACAAGAGGTGTTATTCATTCTGTCTCCTTCTAAAAAAGCCGCCAATTCTGTAAAACAAGTATGCAATGATGCCCAGAATGGTGAGGAAATCACCTTTATAGATTACTTCCTGTCGAAAACTCTTCTGAGAACCTTATCTTTGCAAGATTAAAAATAAAATTCCCTTTCAGATGGAAGCTTGATAACACAGGATGCACTGCTGAGTGTAAAATGCCACTTCAGTCCATCTACATACTGCACCATGTTCAAAGATGAAAAAGTGAGAGAGTGAGAGGGTAAGCACAGCTGTCTTTATATTGATGGGGCAAAAAGGGTGACCCGATGGGAGTGGGTGAAATTTGGGACTGGGGAGTTGGGGCAAAGTCCTTCTAGTCAAGCCTTGCCACTCGGCTGCCATCTTGGCAATGCTCCAAGGAACTAAGTTCACGCTAACAAGACCAGACCCAATCTTAATGAATGGGGAGAGAGCCAGAACTTCACCTAAAAACTGCACATATAGAATCGGCAGTCAAATCTGATAAAAAAATATTTTTTTAAAAAAGCTCAAAAGTTTGGTGATTTTGCCTCAAGATAAGGTTTCAAATGCTTTTTCCCTCCACAAGTTATACTTTTACTCTGCATGCGGCCACAGTTTCACAGCATCTGATCAGAATATGGTCAGAAACCATTTATATTTATTCATACTTATCCATATCCAGCTCCAATCCTTTCAGACTTCCCATCGCAAAGACATAATATTTCATACACTAATGTTGCAAGATAAGCTAGTGAATACAACAGAAACATTTGGATAAAGCACATATTTAAATATCCAAGAACAACAATAAACAATCACAACCCTACAAAAAATATTAACAACAATAAAACACATTTTTCCTGGCATCCACAAGGCCAAGTCTTGGAATTAAAAATGACTTTGGTGACATTTCTTCTAGCACTAAGTAGCTCACCAACTGTTGGATGAATACTGCCATAAAATTTGCATACATGCTCAAGACCTCCTCAGGACGAATTGTTTTTAGGAAGTTAGCATTCCAGTTGTGCAATGTGTGTGTACAGGACAAATATTCCCATCAGCCTCAGATGTAAAATATTGACATTATAGCTAATTTCTATGGTGTTAACATGCCAAACTCAGAAGGTGAACTTTGTAAACAAACACTACACCTGATTATCATAAGTATGTTAGGACTGTCAGTGTGAGCATGTTAGCATGCTGATGTTAGGATTCAGTTCAAAGCACAGCCTCACAGTGCCACTAGTATGTCTTTAGACTCTTAATCGTTAGTTAAAATATGTTCATGGTATCTTATCTTTAGTCAGAATGTCACTAGCATTGAATTTGAATTGGTTTCCAGTGAAAACCTCAAAGACCAACTGCGTCATCAAACTTTTTTTGAATTGTGTTTAGTTGGCCAATCACTAGCACTGAATTTGAATTGGCTTCCAGTGAAAAACTCAAAGGCTAACTGTGTCATCAAACTTTCTTTACATTTTGTTTTGTTTGCTGTATTTGTCCACCATGTACTTTTATTACAGAGTGAGGGCAGAAAAACAGGACGTTCACTTGGAACAGAGTGCATTAGTACATTTGTAACAAACAAACCTTTTGAGGAACCAAGCAGCCCAGCTATCCAATGGGTTTTAAAATGGCTTAATTAGCCAGCAGGTTGTTGGATTTCCTCAACTGACGTAAAATCACTAAAGTTGGAGTTGGAGTTATTTTGCACAACAATGCTGACAAAGTTGTTAACATCTGTGATGTGTATTGTTTTTGTCTGATTTCTCATTTGCTTGATAATCATATTCTGTGCGAGTGCAACTAAATCTGTGCATCACTTTGATGTTATGAGGTTGTGTTGCAGTCACAGTAAAATTTGCATCCTGTTTATTTTTACACATTCACAAAATGTACTTCCTGTTTTACGGTGTTTTACTGAGCCTGTTGTCCACAATATCCGGTCCTATTCTCTCAAAGAGATAACAGACACATTTTCGGAATCGTTTAAGTGAATTGTATTGTTTAATCTCAGCTTTTGGAGCAGGTTACATAAAACCTTGACAGCATTATAGTGGAAGATGATGCAATGCAATTGTTCTGTTTCATTCTCATGTCAGACACTTTACACCAGGGAAAATTGAGTAGGGGGAGCAGACGGCTGCATGACAGCCCGACGAGCTTGCTGGATCAGTCGTCTGAGCTGAGCACGAATGTCTTCATGTCCATGGAGGTAAACCAGAGGGTGGAGAGCAATGTTCAGACACACAAGGGCACGACTTATCTGGCGAGCAATGTAGACTCCATTATACCATTTATGGCATATCCCCTGTTCGGTAAGAACTCTTGCAAAGAGGTTGAGGTTTCTGAGTACATGATAGGGGATGTAACAAACAGAGAAGAGAAGAATCAAGATGAACATCAACTTTAAACTTCTCTGTTTCAGTACCTTGTCAATAGTATTTGTGCGGCAGAGAACAACAATCACATGTCCATAGCAGACCAGTGTGATGAGTAACGGGATACAAAACCCAGTGAGGGTCCATCCAAGATTATATTTCAGGTACTCATCAACGTGGGCTTCATCCGTGGTATCGAAGCATTTTTCAGTGTTGTTTCTATATGCCTTGGTGAAGAACATGTCTGGAAGACTCTGAACACCCACCAACAGCCAGACCATGACCGAGATAATCACAGAATGGGTGACAGTTATTCTTCCCTTTGCTCTCATTGGATGAACAATGGCCAGGTATCTGTACACACTTATACAAGTCAGGAATCCAATGCTGCCATAAAGATTCACATTGAAGCAGAATCTTGTTATCTTGCAGAATGCTTCTCCAAAGATCCATTTACTCTTCATGAGGTAGTACACCACCAAAAGTGGCAGTGTGAGCAGGTACAAAACATCTGTAAGTCCAAGGTTGAGAACAAACATGTTGACGTTACCCAGCTTCTTCCAGTTGTGCAGCAAAGACTTCAGTCCCCATCCATTAGCTACCAGACCAATGATGAACACTAAGATGTAAACAGGAATCAAGAATCTGCCTGTAAAGTCCAAGCTGACAAGAGGACAAGAGGTGTTATTCATCATCTGGACAGCAGTAGGTACAGTTCCTTCTCTCAGTGAATGTTTTGGTCTAATGTTTTTGGTTTTCAGATTAAAACTGAATCAGAGCATGAGTGCTTTTGAGAACACTTCCTGTTGTAAGCCCACGCCTCTACATACTACATTTGAGATCTGCGCCTGCCAATATTCAGGAAATGACTTCAATTGGCTGGTTTGTCTTATCTCTAATCTGCCAGGGTTTTGAAAAACAGTTAGGTTTACCACATCCTGGAGCAAAATATTTTCCTGTTGTAGCTCCTCCACCACAGCTTATGACTCAAACATGATGACTTGACATGTCCATTATACGGCTACTTCTATTACATTAGGTCAAAGTTATCCATCATGTTGAGTCAGTGTGTATAAAATAAATAACTAGATGTGTGGTTTGTTACCAGAGACAGAAGAACCCATTTGAAATGCATTACTTATATGTTAAGTACTTGTATAAGAAACACATTATGTTTATGTAGAAGTCACCCTTAATTTCATATGTAATAATTGAATAAATACATAAGGTATATGTTTCAGTCAGTATTAATTTAATTGAATAACAATCAGACTTAGTTATTTGATTGATTTTCATGCATTTCTCGCATTAAATGTAACTTAAGTCTAAGTAATGAAATTAGATGGAATTAAATGTACATGTAATAAAAGTCATTGTTTTAGGTCAATTATTTTTCAAGTGTACCATCAGCTCAGAGTTGAGCAGCTACCACAGATAATATATTTTACTACAGGATGTGGTCAGCCATACTGTTTCTAAACCATGGCTGATTAAACCTCTACCCACTAATGCTTACCACTTACACACAAACTTTAAAGTTTGTATTTAAAGGTTTAAACATTTTATTTTTAGAAATAAACTTTTATCTTAAAAGAAGCGACTACAGGCATAGGTGCAGATTGTCCACTAAAGGCACTGTCAGACACAAAAAGAAGTCCCTCTCCTGGCATTAATCAAACCCCTGAAAACTCATGTCTGTTCCTCACAAATACATATTTGGAGTCTTTTTCCATGAAAAATCCCTAGGTGGCTTTAAAATGGCTTGGTTGTAACGCAACAACTTTGCCTCATTACGTATGCCAGGTTCTGTTGATATGCAAATCAACATGATTCTAACTCAGCCCCCATCCGAGCAGCTGAAACATGCCAACATTTCTTGAGAGATTCTTGATGCACATTGCAGGAGTTGGTTTCTCCCAAGTTACATCACAAATTTCTGTTTTATAGGAAAAATTGCCATGACCTTTTGTCCAGACAATCGTGGTTCTCAGACAATTTTTGACGATCTCCTGAAATTTTCCTCCAGAGTCACCAAGAGGTTGAATTTTGTTGACATTTTTTGACAGCTATGGGCGACACTTTGTACAGACATGTATGTTCTTCTCATGATGCATTGTAATAACTCGGTGATCTTTTGACCTTTCCTCTATAGCGCCATCATGTGATCAAATTTTCAAAGTGTCCCATACTTTGGTTTCCATTATCAAATTATTTTTTAACTTGTGTACTGGCATAATTTTGACCAGTTCTGGAGCAGGCAGAAAGAGCCAAGATATAAAATGCATTCTTATGTTCTGAAGAGGCTGGTGATAAAGGTGTTGTTCTGCCTTAGCAGTTCATTACTTTGTCCACTAGATGTCAGGATGTCTATAAAGGTAATCTGGTCTGACTGAAAAAGCCTTCAGAAGCACAGTGCAAGCCTTAGTGCAAAACTATAAAGAAGACATCAACAAAAAAAGCAGTAGTTGTGAATTTGCCTTCATTTTTGTATGAAATACCAACAGTGATTTCTGTGGCACTATATGCTGCAAGAAGAAGACGTGTATTGTACAATGACTTTTAATGAATAATGGAGAGAAATATCAGACAAACGTATGTAAAAGCCACAGTATGTACAAAATAACTATATAAATCTGTAAAATACAATCTGAAAAAATATAAATCAAAAACAAACAAAAGTTAAAATGCAGGACATGTAAAATACTGAAACAACTGAAAAAAATGAAGAAAATGAAGGAATAAGTGCAATTTCTCTCAATAAACAATATCTGTCAACACAACGGTTGGGGTCGTTCTGTGGCATTAATTTGTATCAAACAAAAAATTGTAAGTTACTTATTTTTGGCTTTAAAGACATAATATATTGCCAGTTAGCAGTTTAAACAGGTATAAAACTGTCTTCATGACCAAATTTATCAGGCCAACTGTCTTCGATTCACAGTTTAGCTGTTTGGTTATAAAAGTTACTTTTTCTTAAAAAAAAAAAAAGTTTCTTTGTTTCAAGGATTTTAAACTCCATTTCGCAAGTTCAGACCTGCTTTCTCCAACTAACATTGGAATATTGCAAGAAGCAGATCGCAAATATATGTAGAATGTGGACCCGGTTTTATTGCATCATGATATGTTTCTGTGCGCTGGACACATGGTCGGGTAACTATGGTGCTGAGGGGGCTGTAGCATTCCCTAAAATGCGGCTGTAACATATGCCGAATTTGAAAAAAGGCCCAAATAATTAAGAATTTGCCAGAAACAGCGCTTCACAAAGTTAAAAAAGTTTCTCCAAACTCAACAACGCAAAAAACTGAGCGATTTTAAAAAGGGAGAATGTTTCTCCCTCTTCATCTACTCTCCTCAGTCTTGTTTGACAGCCTTAAATGTCCTTTATCTTGACTTAAACTTAATATAATACACAAAACAGCAGCCTCGGTGTCCCCGTTACTTTGAGATTAAAGACATGGCATGATCAGGCACTTCTGTACTTAAAGGACTTGTTGTGCCATCTGACCTCTATAGGAGAAAAAGAAGGCAAATCAGTCACATCTTTATTAAAAGACACTTGTTTCCCAATTCTAGAACTTTTACTTTGTGGGCTTTACATCCCTTTTTGCCCCTCGTTTATATATTGTCTTCTCTGTCTCCATCTCCTTCTTTCCCTTTTCTTCTTCCTGTAAAGCACTTTGAAACATAAGTGTTTGAAAGTGCTACTATATACAATGTAAATTATGTTTGATTCTTGGATAGGTCAAGGGCACAGTCATCAGCGTATAGACTTCCCGAAGTTGTACAACTATAAAGACAGGCCAATCAAGTCTGTAGCCCCACAGAGCAGGGTTACTGTAAGGTGCGTAGGGGCAGTTGTTGTTGTTCCAAGAACAACAATAAACAATCACAACCCCCCCGAAAAAATATTAACAACAATAAAATACATTTTTCCTGGCATCCGGAAGGCTAGGTCTTGGAATTAAAAAATGACTTTGGTGACATTTCCTATAGCACCAAGTATCTCAGCAACTGTAGCACACATGCTCAAGCCCTCCTCAGGACAAATTGTAATTGTAAACTTTTCAGCAAGTTAGCATTCCAGTTGTGCAATGTGTGTGTACAGGAAAAATATTCCCATCAGCCTCAGATGTAAAATATTGATAGTATAGCTAATTTCTACCATGTTAACATGCCAAACTAAGAAGGTGAACTTGGTAAATAAACACTACACCCAGTGTGCGAAATACCCGTCAATAGTCGGGGGTCCTCATCTCTCGATTGTTGCGCAATACCGATCTAAATTTTCTCACTTTGCAGTAGGCCTCTAACATTACAATATTTCATGGATGCAAGCCAAGACAATCAGTCTATAGCCTACATGACAACATACACGCACACACTTAACAATTTTTGACAATCTGATATGCTGTAGTATTCGTAAAGCAACACTGACATAGGAGGTTGCATTGGCTAAAGTTGTTTGGATGCACGTTGTTTTATAACAATGAGAGGCAAAGTTGTGCATTACAATACAGACACGACAGTAATAATAATAATTGGCACCAATCTGGCGCACTTACAAGAGCAATCAACTGAATAAATGCAGTGAAATGAATTTAACCATCCATCTACAGCAAATACGACCAGACAGATACATCATTGAACACATACACAAAGCACATTCACCTAACCGTGCAGACAGACCATCTCTCAAACTGAAAAAAGCACCACGGCGGATGCTGACAGACAGACAGCCTACACCAAGCCAAACATCACCACGGCAGGTGCTCTCTCTAAGACCACAACCAACCACAAGGCCTACACAACTTGCGGTCTTTCCATTCGCCCACCTGCGTCGTTGTCCAACCAGCCAGCAAGTCACTTGTGCTAGCAGCAGTAGCAGCTAACGTTACCTCAGCACCTGCTGCGTCTTCGGAGCACTCGGCCTCAACTTCACGTTGTTCTTCTGGGAACTCACTGGGTGGGAGAGGGTCCTCTGTTCTGGTAGGGAGTGGGCCCACTGTGCTAACTGCACCAGCATCGTCTTCCGGTGCCTCTTCATCTCTGAGTGCCGCCTTTTTGGATGTGAACTCAAAGTGTGTGAGTGATACACTCTGGTTTAGCTTTCGCTTGCTAGCCATGTCTCAACATTACGTCTTTCTTCTGTTTGGGCACATGGCTAATTTGCATACGTGCGCAGAACAGGTGTTGGCTCCGCTTGGCAATAAATACAACATATTTGTGAATAAATGAGCTTAAACACATTTTAGTGACCACTAGTGACAATAGAATCTTTTACTTTTTTGACAAAATTTGAGACCCCCTTCTAGTCATCAGCGTATAGACTTATAGACTGATTGATTAATGCTATATTATTGTGCACCACTTTCTCGCGCTTCGGAAAGTCGTGTGTGCCTGCCTGGGTTCCCTGTTTCTCCCTGCACCCTCAGAGTAGCCACTGTTGGAGGCTCTGGCTCCAGGAAGTAAACATTGGCCGGCGGCGCTAACCTGAATTTACGGGTAATGGAGTCCCCTTTCACTAACGTGTGTTGTTTAATCCTGTCGGCGGGTGTGGGGGAGGCTCGCAGGCCAACAGGACTAACAGCGGGCCAGCAAGGGTTGAAAGTTGAAACCCGCTTCACAACCAGGACGTAGCCTGCCCTTGTGAGGCTTCCCATGCCGCGGAGCGGGACAGACACAAACTCCTCAGCAGCTGCCAATGGGACTATGCTACTACCAGCAGTTGCTAGCAGGCATGCTAACAACTAACAAGCCTGTGGCTAATACTATCTGGAGTGCCCATGGTATCTAATGTGATGCAAACCGAGAGAAGCTGCTACTGACTGTATGCACGGCGCAAGAGAGAGAGAGAGAGACCCCGGCTCTGTTGGCAGAAGAGCTGTGGACTGTGATTACTCTGAGCAGCATTTATGGGAATAAATTACAATATAATATATTTGAATATACTTATTTTGTTTTTTGATTTCCAGAATGAAGCGGGGTTGGTTTGGTGGTGGGGCAGTCGAAGCGTTTGTGCCCATGCCTAGAACCGGGTCCGAAGCACAGCCTCACAGTGCCACTAGTATGTCTTTAGACTCTTAATCTGCAGTTATAATATGTTCATGGTATCTTATATCTTTTTGTCAGATTGTAATCACTAGCATTGAATTTGAATTGGCTTCCAGTGAAACCCTCAATGGCTAACTGCGTCATCAAACTTTCTTTACATTTTGTTTTGTTTGCTGTATTTGTCCACCATGTATGTTTATTAAAGTGAGGGCAGAAAAACAGGACTTTATTCAGCAGGTTGTTGGATTTCCTCAACTGAATTAATCATAATTGTTAATATTTTCTCACAGTAAAAACACTAAAGTTGGAGTTGGAGTTATTTTGCACAACAATGCTGACAAAGTTGTTTACGTCGGTGATATGTATTATTTTCTTCTGAATTCATACTTTGCTTGATAATCATTTTCTGTGCCAGTGCAACTAAATCTGCCATTATGCTCTGATGATCTTCCTGTGCATCACTTTGATGTTAAGAGGTCGTGTTGCAGTCACAATTTGCATCCTGTTTATTTTTACACATTCACACAATGCACTTCCTCTTTTAGGGTGTTTTACTGAGCCTGTTGTCCACAATATCTGGTCCTATTCTCAATAACAGAGACATTTTCAGAATCGTTTAAGTGAATTGTATTGTTTAATCTCAGCTTTTGGAGCAGGTTTACAGCAAAAATGATGATGACATACATAAAACCTTGACAGCGTTATAGTGGAAGATGATGCAATGCAATTGTTCATTTACATTCTCATGTCAGACACTTTACACCAGGGAAAATTGAGTAGGGGGAACAGACGGCTGCATGACAGGCTGACGATCTTGCCGGATCAGTCGTCTGAGCTGAGCACGAATGTTTTCATGTCCATGGAGGTAAACCAGAGGGTTGAGAGCACTGTTCAGACACACAAGGGCACGACTTATCTGACGAGCAATGTAGACTCCATCATACCATTTATGGCATATCCCCTGTTCGGTAAGAACTCTTGCAAAGAGGTTGAGGTTTCTGAATACATGATAGGGGATGTAACAAACAGAGAAGAGAAGAATCAAGATGAACATCAACTTTAAACTTCTCTGTTTCAGTACCTTGTCAATAGTATTCGTGCGGCAGAGAACGATGATCACATGTCCATAGCAGCCCAGTGTGATGAGTAACGGGATACAAAACCCAGTGAGGGTCCATCCAAGAGTATATTTCAGGTACTCCTCAACGTGGGCTTTATCCGTAGTATCAAAGCATTTTTCAGTGTTGTTTCTATATGTCTTGCTGAAGAACATGTCAGGAAGACTTTGAACACTCACCAACAGCCAGACCATGACCGAGATAATCACAGAATGGGTGACAGTTATTCTTCCCTTTGCTCTCATTGGGTGAACAATGGCCAGGTATCTGTACACACTTATACAAGTCAGGAATCCAATGCTGCCATATAGATTCACATTGAAGCAGAATCTTGTTATCTTGCAGAATGCTTCTCCAAAGATCCATTTACTATCCATGAAGTAGTACACCACCAAAAATGGCAGTGTGAGCAGGTACAAAACATCTGTAAGTCCAAGGTTGAGAACAAACACGTTGACGTTACCCAGCTTCTTCCAGTTGTGCAGCAAAGACTTCAGTCCCCATCCATTAGCTACCAGACCAATGATGAACACTAAGATGTAAACAGGAAGCAGGAATCTGCCTGTAAAGTCCAAGCTGACCTGAGGACAGGTGGTGTTATTCATCATCTTCTGGACAGCAGTACGTACAGTTCCTTCTCTCAGTGAATGTTCTGGTCTTCTCAACAGATTAAAATTGAATCAGAGCATGAGTGCTTTCGAGAACACTTCCTGTTGTAAGCCCACGCCTTGACATACTACATTTGAGATCTGCACCTGCCAATATTCAGGAAATTACTTCAATTGGCTGGTTTGCAAATCAATGCAGAGCCTAAGACAAAGGTTTGTCTGTAAGAGGTAAGCATCATGAAACCTCTACCTTTCATATCTCTGATCTGCCAGGGCTTTGAAAAACAATTAGGTTTACCGCATCCTGTAGTGAAATACTTTCCTTTTGTAGCTGCTCCACTTTGAGCTGATGGCTCAAACACTGACTTGACATGTACATTTTACACCTATGTCTATTACATTAGGTCAATGAAAACGGTCACATTTAAGGTAAAGTTTTTCTATCATGTTGAGTCAGTGTGTATAAAATAAATAACTAGATGTGTGGTTTGCTACCAGAGACAGAATAACCCATTTGAAATGCATTACTTATATGTTTAATACTTGTATAAGAAACACATTATGTTTATGTAAAAGTCACCCTTAACTTTACATGTAATAATTGAATAAATACATAAGGTATATGTTTCAGTCTGTATTAATTTAATTTAATAATAATCAGACTTAGTTATTCGATTGATTTTCAGTACTCAACATGATAGAAAACACTTGCATTAAATGTGACCTTTGATATTAAAACCTAAGTAATGAAATTAGATGGAAAAGTTCCTTTTTTCGAAAAAAAAAAAAAGTTTTTCATTAACTTTTAACCAAGTGTTAAGAATTACTTCTGAATCCAACCTAAATTTTAAACTCCCTTTCACAAGTTCAGACCTGCTTTCTCAAACTAACATTAGGACATCGCAGATACAGCGCTTCACAAAGTCTATAAAGTTTCTCTAAACTCAACAACTCACAAAATTGAGCGATTTTAAAAGGCAGAATTTTTCTCCCTCTTCATCTGCTTGCTGTTGTTGACTGTAAATGATGTGGCTGCTTTGACCTATAGTACGTTGGGGTTCAAGTTTGCCGTCTGCGGTTGTGCATAGCATTCTTAGATTGTTGTAAATCATTGTTAATAACAATTAGAGACATGTTATCCTGGCCATTCAAATTAGTAAACATGAATGTCGCACACCATTTACTATGAAGTCATTATATAGACTGACCCCTCAGCACCCCGAACTGTGACTGACTTTATCTTGACTGAAACTTAATATAATACCCTCAACAGCAGCCTCAGTGTCTCTCTATCAGCTCCCTGTCACTTTGAGATTAAAGACATGGCATGATCAGACCTGTCTGTACTTAAGGGACTTGTTGTGCCCTCTGACCTCTATAGGAGAGAAAGAAGGCAAATCAGTGTACATCTTTATTAAAAGCCACTTTTTTTCCAATTCTAGAACTTTTACTTTGTGGGCTTTACATCCCTTTTTGCCCCTCGTTTATTTATTGTCTTCTCTGTCTCCATCTCCCTCTTTCCTTTTTCTCCTTCCTGTAAAGCACTTTGTAACATACGTGTTTAAAAGTGCTACTGTATATAGTACATTATGCTCTGATGATCTTCCTGTGCATCACTTTGATGTTGTGAGGGTGTGTTGCTTTTTACACATTCACACAGTTCCTGTTTTAGGGTGTTTTACTGAGCCTGTTGTCCACAATATCCGGTCCTATTCTCTCAAAAAGATAACGGAGACATTTTCAGAATCTTTTAAGTGAATCGTATTGTTTAATCTCAGCTTTTGGAGCAGGTTACATAAAACCTTGACAGCGTTATAGTTGAAGATGATGCAATGCAATTGTTCAGTTTCATTCTCATGTCAGACACTTTACACCAGTGAAAATTGAGTAGGGTTGGCGAACGACTGCATGACAGCCCGAGGAGCTAGCTGGATCAGTCGTCTGAGCTGAGCACGAATGTCTTCATGTCCATGGAGGTAAACCAGAGGGTTGAGAGCACTGTTCAGACACACAAGGGCACGACTTATCTGACGAGCAATGTAGACTCCATTATACCATTTATGGCATATCCCCTGTTCGGTAAGAACTCTTGCCAAGAGGTTGAGGTTTCTGAGTACATGATAGGGGATGTAACAAACAGAGAAGAGAAGAATCAAGATGAACATCAACTTTAAACTTCTCTGTTTCAGTACCTTGTCAATAGTATTCGTGCGGTGGAGAACGACGATCACATGTCCATAGCAGCCCAGTGTGATGAGTAACGGGATACAAAACCCAGTGAAGGTCCATCCAAGATTGTATTTCAGGTAATCCTCAACGTGGGCGTTATCCGTGGTATCGAAGCATTTTTCTGTGTTGTTTCTAGGTGTCTTGCTGAAGAACATGTCTGGAAGACTTTGAACACTCACCAACAGCCAGACCATGACTGAGATAATCACAGAATGGGTGACAGTTATTCTTCCCATCGCTCTCATTGGATGAACAATGGCCAGGTATCTGTACACACTTATACAAGTCAGGAATCCAATGCTGCCATATAGATTCACATTGAAGCAGAATCGTGTTATCTTGCAGAATGCTTCTCCAAAGATCCATTTACTATCCATGAAGTAGTACACCACCAAAAATGGCAGTGTGAGCAGGTACAAAACATCTGTAAGTCCAAGGTTGAGAACAAACACGTTGACGTTACCCAGCTTCTTCCAGTTGTGCAGCAAAGACTTCAGTCCCCATCCATTGGCTACCAGACCAATGATGAACACTAAGATGTAAACAGGAATCAAGAATCTGCCTGTAAAGTCAAAGTTGACCTTAGGACAAGTGGTTTTATTCATCATCTTCTAGGCAGCAGTACATACGGTTCCTTCTCTCAGTGAATGTTCTGGTCTTCTCAACAGATTAAAACTGAATCAGGATGAGTGCTTTCAAGAAGACTTACTGTTGTAAGCCCACGCCTCTACATACTATATTTGAGATCTGCACCTGCCAATATTCAGGAAATGACTTCAGTTGGTTGGTTTATGAATCATTGCAGAGCCTAAGACAAAGGTTTGTCTGTAGGAGGTAAGCATCATGAAACCCACACCCACCTTATCTCTAATCTGCCAGGGTTTTGAAAAACAGTTTTACCACATCCTGCAGCGAAATACTTTCCTGTTGTAGCTGCTCCACTCTGAGCTGATGGAACACATAAATCATTTGCCCCAAACACTAACTTGACATGTACATTTTACACCTATTTCTATTACATTAGGTCAATGTAAACAGTCACATTTAAGGCAAAGTTTTTCTATCATGTTAAGTTATAGTTATTTAATTTATACACACTAACTCTAATCAAGATGTGTGATTTGTTACCGGAGACAGAAGAACCCATTTGAAATGCAGTACTCATATGTTTAATACTTGTAAAAGGAAACACATTATTTTTATGTAGAAATCACCCTTAATTTAATATGTAATGATTAAATAAATACATGACGTATATGTTTAAGTCTGTATTGATTTAATTTAATAATAATCAGACTTAGTTATTCGATTGATTTTCAGTCACTCAACATGACAGAAAACACTTGCATTAAATGTTACCTTTGATATTAAACTTAAGTAATGACATTAGATAGATTTCAATTTACATGTAATAAAAGTCTTTGTTTTAGGTCAATTATTTTGCAAGTGTACCATCAGCTCAGAGTTGAGCAGCTACCACAGACAATGTACTTTCATGCTGGTTGTGGTCAGCCATATGTTTCTAAACTCTGGCAGATTAAACCTCTACTCACTAAGGCTTACCACTTACACACAAACTAAGTTCATATTTATAGTTTGCTAGCATTCCAGTTCTGTTAGCACCAGCAGCTGCGGCCCAAAGCTTACCAGCTAACTACACAATCCAAGGAACACCAAGCAAGTTAGCACCGAGCTGCTATCCTTGCAAAGGAAAGGAGCGACAAGTTTCCTCCACCTGCTGTCTTTCATCAGACCTTGCACAGCAATAACAGCATTGTTCAACATTGGAATTGCAACCTTCTCCTGCTTGGCTCATCAGCCAAGGAACCACCAGCACCTTTTCAACAAAGACTTGCAACATTGAACTGGGCCCAGCACACAGCACAACACAGCAAGGCTAAGCACAGGACTTTTAACTCTGGCTGATGTAATGCACATGTGTTCAATCTATGTGTTTGTTCACTGTTTTGGAATTATTGTGATCTCAGGTCAGGTTATTGGTAGTTTGCTTTGTTTCAGAGCTAAATTGAGGTTAGTTGAATTATGCTTCACACAGACTCAGGGTCTTTGCATGCAACTAACCATCTTCTATAACGTGACATGTCACACGCACACTCCTTCAACCTGGAGCATATCACACCCACATGTGATATCAGTGAGCAAATGATGTGAGCACCACCATTGTTTCTTTGTTCTTCCAGACACACACACACACACACACCTGTATACATGTATAGTACGTGTTAGTTAGATTGTGTGTTTTCATCTTTGTGTTACATAAAAGACTTTTGAACCTTCATGCTGTCTATTTGATATTGTACAAGAGTGAATGTTTCCAACGTCTTCTCTGTCAAGGACTCCTAAATCCTTCAACCATTCCTAGCTTTTATGCTGATTTTGGTTGTAGTTATTAAGTTAATTATTAATCAGATTTACAAACTGACAGTTTAATAACTTATTCTGAGACTGATTTGGTGAATTGGCTAGATTTTCCCTTCTTCAATGGTGGTCCCCCGAGGTGATCTAATGTAAATTGGATCTTATTATTTATCATAATTAATATTTATCCCTGATAATCATTAATTATTATTGATAGCCAAACTTAACCCAAAACTCCCTATTAATGTTGCATGAAGCGCTTCAAAACTATTATGACTCTAACCCCGACCCCATCCGAGCAGCTGAAACATGCCTGCATTTCTTGAGAGATTCTTGATGCACATTGCAGGAGCCTGTTTCTACCAAGTTTCATCACATATTTCTCAATAATTTGCCATAAAATTTTGTCCAGACAATCATGGTTCTCAGACAATCCTTGACGATCTCCTGAATTTTCCTCCCCCACTGCGCAAAGAGACGTCCAAACGACGTCTTTTCCAAGTCATTTTTGCACGTCTAATTTTGGTCACCTCAAGGTGCAGACTGTTACTCCAGACGACGTCTTTCTTTCAACGTATACTTGACGTCCATTTATGACGTCCACAGTACCGCCGTGCAGGGGCCATTTCTAGTCCAAATATGGTCGTTGTGGACGTCTTTTCTACGTCAAATTATAACTCATATTACTCTTTTTTTTTTTTTTTTACTGGTTTAGTTCCTATGCATAACCAAATGACGCTACAGTAAAATTAGCTGGTACAGGAAAACAGTTTCCTACCTTCTTGACACGTTTCTACAGTCACGTTATAATAAATCACAATCAAATCCTGACTGTTTTGTCACCAATTTTTAATTGCAGACGTCAGTTGACAATACAACAGCAGGCAGTATATAAAAACGTGTAAAAAAAAAAAAAGGTTAGCTCCGACGTTCATCTTCGCTGTCATGACGCAGAAGTTCATCCATGTCTCTTTGGCGTTTCCGCCATTGTCTCATTTTCATAGCCATCTGTAGACACCTCACTCACGTTCAAAAGAGGACCAAACACCACCTGACAAAAGCATAAGAAGGATTTAGAAACACCTTACTAACACTTTACAATACAGTACTCCACTGCACTAAATTGTTAAACATTTGGCTGCAAACCTACGTGGCTGTGTCTGAAGCGCCCCCCCGCCGCCTTTATATTGGTCTGTGCTGCTAGCCCCATTAGCTGTCCCGGGTGTTAGCAAGTGCTAATCTCTCTCTCTCTCTGTCTATCTCAGCAGCAGCACGTCAAAGAAAAAGAAATAAGCGCTGGAGCCGCGGACCCATAACCGGCTGTCACCGACAAATAAAGCCTCGACCAGTAACAAGAAAGATGGCTGTGTTGTGAGGTAGCTCGATGCCAACTTCGACTAGCGTTAGCGGTTAGCATCCGCTGCTAACACCCGGCCGCTCCCCAGCTCAACACAATGGCCCTCCTGCTCGTTAACACTGGAGGCCTGTTGCCGATAACGGTCGTGTAATGGCCCACGGCTCCAGCGCTTCACTCCATGTATTTATTTTTCGCCGGTTTCGTTGTACGTTAAACAAAATTGGTCGTGTTCAAAAGCTAACGTTAGCAGATGTAATGCTAATTGTAGCAACAACAGGTTTGAGGCATAAAGCTAAAACGGCAAACGCTATAAATGCATAAATGAACATAAAATTAACTTATGGGTCTATGTGCTGACCGAACTTACCTGCAATTTAGTGGACGACGCTGATTTTCGGATTGCTGTGTAGGTTGTTGTAGAGGTCGAAGGTGCACAGAGCCGAGCGGCCATTTGCTTTCACCGTAGAGAAACACCTGGGCCAATGGGAGTGGCTCTTTTGATGTACGTTGATGACGCAATGCCTCAGCCAATCACCATGGCGTTGACTGTAACACCCCCCCCCCTTCCCCCAAAGGCTACACCTTTATTGTTGTAATAAACAGAATAACACTATTTTAAAAGAGAAAAACAAAAATGTAAACAAACAAAAATATTACTTTTATTCAAAAATAATGTTTAATCACAAAATATGTCATCATGCCCATACTACTACTACTACTACTACTACTATGATAATAATAATAATAATAATAATAATAATAATGTAAATAAATAAATTACATCATGTCAATTACCTGCACCTGTCTTAGACGTCGAAATAAGTGACCTAGCCCGACGTTCAAATGTTCAACTGCATATTGACGTCCAAGTGGGGTCATGATTAGACGTCCAAATAGCAGACCTAGTTTGCACGTCGTGTAGTGGTCCAGAATTGGTCTTGGACCGACGGACGCAATATAGACATGATCTGGACGTCTATCAGACGTCTAATGTTTGGTGGGCCAGAGCCACCAAGAGGTTGAATTTTGTGGTTTTAAGTGACATTTTTTGACTGCTATGGGGTGACATTTTGTACAGACATTTATGTTCTCCTCATGATGGATTGTAATAACTTGGTGATTTTTTCACCTTTCCTCTATAGCACCATCATGTGATCAAATTTTCAAATTGTCCGACTGTGGTTTCCATTAATGAATTAATTTTTAACTTGTGTACTGGCATAATTTTGACCAGCTCTCGAGCAAGCAGAAAGAGCCAAGATATAAAATGCATTCTTATGTTCTGAAGTTGCTGGAGATAAAGGTGTTGTTCTGCCTCAGCAGTTCATTACTTTGTCCACTAGATGTCAGGATGTCTATTAAGGTAATGTGGTCTGACTGAAAAAGCCTTTAGAAGCACAGTGCAAGCTTTAGTGCAAAACTATAAAGAAGACATCCACAAAAAAAAGCCATTATAAGCAGTGGTGGTCCTAGCTTGCATGACGCCCTGGGCGAGCCTCACCTTAAGCGCCCGTGTGATGGTAACTGGTAAGAATAGGAGCTGTTTTTTGGCCTACCAGCTGTCAAAAGCCCCAGCCAAACTGGTCAAACAGGTTATCAGCTGCAAGCTACCAGGGTGTGTCTCACCTGATGGTTTCAGCTGCCATTCTTTAATCTGTCTTGTGACCATAGACCAAGTCATCTTTTAAAACAAATAGATAAAAGTCTGTAAAGCTATTTTGTTTTTACTATTTCCACTGTCAAGCAGTCAGTGTGTATCTTATCTTTAATATGTGTGTGTGTCTTTGAGCAGTGGCGGTCCTAGCTTGCATGACACCCTGGGCGAACCGCACCTTCAGCGACCTTAACCTGTTACCAAGTGTTAAAAGGGTTTAATCTCAGCTTTTGGAGCAGGTATACAGTGAAATTATGATGACATACATAAAACCTTGACAGCATTACAGTGGAAGATGATGCAATGCAATTGTTCAGTTTCATTCTCGTGTCAGACAATTTATACCAGGAAAGACTGAGTGGCGGACAGCTGCATGACAGCCTGACGAGCTTGCTGGATCAGTCGTCTGAGCTGAGCACAAATGTCTTCATGTCCATGGAGGTAAACCAGAGGGTTGAGAGCACTGTTCAGACATACAAGGGCACGACTTATCTGACGAGCAATGTAGACTCCGTTATACCATTTATGGCATATCCTCTGTTCGGTAAGAACTCTTGCAAAGAGGTTGAGGTTTCTGAATACATGATAGGGGATGTAACAAACAGAGAAGAGAAGAATCAAGATGAACATCAACTTTAAACTTCTCTGTTTCAGTACCTTGTCAATAGTATTCGTGCGGCAGAGAACGACAATCACATGTCCATAGCAGCCCAGTGTGATGAGTAACGGGATACAAAACCCAGTGAGGGTCCATCCAAGATTATATTTCAGGTACTCCTCAATGTTGGCGTTATCCGTGGTATCGAAGCATTTTTTAGTGTTGTTTCTTAATGCCTTGGTGAAGAACATGTCTGGAAGACTTTGAACACTCACCAACAGCCAGACCATGACCGAGATAATCACAGAATGGGTGACAGTTATTCTTCCCTTTGCTCTCATTGGGTGAACAATGGCCAGGTATCTGTACACACTTATACAAGTCAGGAATCCAATGCTGCCGTATAGATTCACATTGAAGCAGAATCTTGTTATCTTGCAGAATGCTTCTCCAAAGATCCATTTACTCTTCAGGAAGTAGTACACCACCAAAAATGGCAGTGTGAGCAGGTACAAAACATCTGTAAGTCCAAGGTTGAGAACAAACACGTTGACGTTACCCAGCTTCTTCCAGTTGTGCAGCAAAGACTTCAGTCCCCATCCATTAGCTACCAGACCAATGATGAACACTAAGATGTAAACAGGTGGCAAGAATCTGCCTGTAAAGTCAAAGCTGACAAGAGGACAAGAGGAGTTATTCATCATCTTCTGGACAGCAGTACGTACAGTTCCTTCTCTCAGTGAATGTTTTGGTCTTCTCAACAGATTAAAACTGAATCAGAGCATGAGTGCTTTCGAGAACACTTCCTGTTATAAGCCCACGCCTCTACATACTACATTTGAGATCTGCGCCTGCCAATATTCAGGAAAGGACTTCAATTGGCTGGTTTGTGAATCAATGCAGAGCCTGAGACAAAGGTTTGTCTGTAAGAGGTAGGCATAATAAAATCTCTACCTTTTATATCTCTGATCTGCCAGGATTTAGAATTACAGTTGGGCTTGCCACAGCTTGTACCGAAATACTTTCCTGTTGTAGCTGCTCCACTTTAAGCTGATGACTCAAACACTGACTTGACATGTACATTTTACAGCTATTTCTACTACATTAGGTCGATGTAAATGGTCACATTTAAGGCAAAGTTTTTCCATCATGTTGAGTCAGTGTGTATAAAATAAATAACTAGATGTGTGGTTTGCTACCGGAGACGGAAGAACCCATTTGAAATGCATTACTTATATGTTTAATACTTGTGTAAGAAACACATTATGTTTATGTAGAAGTCACCCTTAATTTTACATGTAATAATTGAATAATGTTTCAGTCTGTATTGATTTAATTTAATAATAATCAGACTTAGTTATTTGATTGATTTTCAGTCCCTCAACATGACAGAAAACACTTGCATTAAATGTGACCGTTGATATTAAATCTAAGTAATGAAATTAGATGGAATTAAATGTCCATGTAATAAAAGTCATTGTTTTAGGTCAATTATTTTTCAAGTGTACCATCAGCTCAGAGTCGAGCAGCTACCACAGATAACATATTTTACTACAGGATGTGGTCAGCCATACTGTTTCTAAACCCTGGCTGATTAAACCTCTACCCACTAATGCTTACCACTTACACACAAACTTTAACATTTGTATTTAAAGGTTTAAACATTTTATTTTTAGAAATAAACTTTTGTCTTAAAAGAAGCGACTACAGGCATACATGTAGGTGCAGATTGTCCACTAAAGGCACTGTCAGACACAAAAAGAAGTCCCTCTCCTGGCTTAAATTAAACCCCTGAATCCCTAGGTGGCTTTAAAATGACTTGGTTGTTACGCAACAACTTTGTCTAATTACGTATGCCAGGTTCTGTTGATATGCAAATTAATATGACTCTAACCCCGCCCCCATCCAATCAGCTGAAACATGGCAACAATTCTTTGAGAGATTCTTGATGCACATTGCAAGAGACTGTTTCTCCCAAGTTTCATCACAAATTTCTGTTTTATAGGATAAATTGCCATGAAATTTTGTCCAGACAATCATGGTTCTCAGACAATCTTTGGCGATATCCTGAATTTTCCTCCAGAGCCACCAAGAGGTTGAATTTTGTTGACATTTTTTGACAGCTATGGGCGACACTTTGTACGGACATTTATGTTCTTCTCATGATGCATTGTAATAACTTGGTGATCTTTTGACCTTTCCTCTATAGCGCCATCATGTGATCAAATTTTCAAAGTGTCCCATACTTTGGTTTCCATTCATAAATGAATGTTTAACTTGTGTACTGGCATAATTTTGACCAGCTCTGAAGCAAGCAGAAAGAGCCAAGATATAAAATGCATTCTTATGTTCTGAAGATGCTGGAGATAAAGGTGTTGTTCTGCCTCAGCAGTTCATTACTTTGTCCACTAGATGTCAGGATGTCTATAAAGGTGATCTGGTCTGACTGAAAAAGCCTTCAGAAGCACAGTGCAAGCTTTAGTGCAAAACTATAAATTAGACATCAACAAAAAAAAGCCATTACAAGTAAAAGTAGTTGTTAATTTGGCCTCATTTTTATATGAAATACCAACAGTGACTTCTGTGGCACTGTGTGCTGCAAGAGGAAGACGTGTACTGTACAATGATTTTTGATGAATAATGAAGAGAAATATCAGACAAACGTATGTAAAAAGCCACAGTATGTACAAAATAACTATATAAATCTGTAAATACAATCTGAAAAGATATAAATCAAAAACACTAAAATCATTTAGAGTTAAAATGCAGGACATGTAAAATACTGAAACATTTTTCACTATACATGAATTATTTACAACAAAACAAATGAAGAAAATGAGAAAATAAGTGCAATGTCATCCAGCTACGAACACACAAACAAAACTGTACAAGTTCAAACCTGCATTGCTCACGTGAGAAAACAATATCTGTCAACACAAGGTTGGGGTCGTTCTGTGGCATAAATTTCTATCAAACAAAGAATTGTAAGTTACTTATATTTGCTCTTAAAGACATTATATATTGCCAGTTAGCAGTTTAAACATCTTTTTTAAACTATCTTTATGACCAAATTAATCAGGCCAACTGTCTTCAATTCGTAGTTTAGCTGTTTGGTAACAAAAGTTTCTTTGTCTTATAAAACCTTTTACCAAGTTTTAAAAAGTGTTTATTCTCAGCTTTTGGAGCAGGTTTACAGCAAAGTGATGAAGACATGCATAAAAACTTGACAGTGTTATAGTGGAAGATGATGCAATGCAATTGTTAAGTTTCATTCTCATGTCAGACAATTTATACCAGGGAAGACTGAGTGACGGAGAGCGGCATGACAGCCTGACGAGCTTGCTGGATCAGTCGTCTGAGCTGAGCACGAATGTCTCCATGTTCATGGAGGTAAACCAGAGGGTTGAGAACACTGTTCAGACACACAAGGACACGACTTATCTGACGAGCAATGTAGACTCCGTTATACCATTTATGGCATATCCTCTGTTTGGTAAGAACTCTTGCAAAGAGGTTGAGGTTTCTGAATACATGATAGGGGATGTAACAAACAGAGAAGAGAAGAATCAAGATGAACATCAACTTTAAACTTCTCTGTTTCAGTACCTTGTCAATAGTATTTGTGCTGCAGAGAACGACGATCACATGTCCATAGCAGCCCAGTGTGATGAGTAACGGGGTACAAAACCCAGTGAGGGTCCATCCAAGATTATATTTCAGGTACTCCTCAACGTAGGCGTTATCCGTGGTATCAAAGCATTTTTCAGGGTTGTTTCTAAATGTCTTGTTGAAGAACATGTCAGGAAGACTTTGAACACTCACCAACAGCCAGACCACGACCGAGATAATCACAGAATGGGTGACAGTTATTCTTCCCTTCACTCGCATTGGATGAACAATGGCCAGGTATCTGTACACACTTATACAAGTCAGGAATCCAATGCTGCCGTATAGATTCACATTGAAGCAGAATCTTGTTATCTTGCAGAATGCTTCTCCAAAGATCCATTTACTCCTCATGAAGTAGTACACCACCAAAAATGGCAGTGTGAGCAGGTACAAAACATCTGTAAGTCCAAGGTTGAGAACAAACACGTTGACGTTACCCAGCTTCTTCCACTTGTGCAGCAAAGACTTCAGTCCCCATCCATTAGCTACCAGACCAATGATGAACACTAAGATGTAAACAGGAATCAAGAATCTGCCTGTAAAGTCAAAGCTGACAAGAGGACAAGAGGTGCTATTCATCATCGTCTGAACAGCAGTACGTACAGTTCCTTCTCTCAGTGAATGTTCTGGTCTTCTCAACAGATTAAAATTGAATCAGAGCATGAGTGCTTTCGAGAAGACTTGCTGTTGTAAGCCCACGCCTCGACATACTACATTTGAGATCTGCACCTGCCAATATTCAGGAAATGACTTCAGTTGGCTGGTTTGTGAATCGATGCAGAGCCTAAGACAAAGGTTTGTCTGTAAGAGGTAGACAAAACGAAACCTCTACCTTTTATATCTCTGATCTGCCGGGGTTTAGAATTACAGTTAGGCTTGCCACAGCTTGTACGGAAATATTTTTCTGTTGTAGCTGCTCCACTTTGAGCTGATGACTCAAACACTGAATTGACATGTACATTTTACGGCTATTTCTATTACATTAGGTCGATGTAAATGGTCACATTTAAGGCAAAGTTTTTCTATCATGGTGAGTCAGTGTGTATAAAATAAATAACTAGATATGTGGTTTGTTACCGGAGACAGAATAACCCATTTGAAATGCATTACTTATATGTTTAATACTTGTATAAGAAACACATTATGTTTATGTAGAAGTCACCCTTAATTTTACATGTATGACTGAATAATGTTTCAGTCTGTATTGATTTGATTTTATAATAATCAGACTTAGTTATTTGATTGATTTTCAGTAACTCAACATGACAGAAAACACTAGTTTTAATAGTTTAGCTGTTTGGTTACTAAAGTTTCTTTGTCTTATAAAACCTTTTACCAAGTGTTAAAAAGTGTTCTCTCAGCTTTTGGAGCACGTTTACAACAAAATGATGAAGACATGCATAAAAACTTGACAGCGTTTGGTGGAAGATGATGCAGTGCAATTGTTCAGTTTCATTCTCGTGTGAATTTTGTTGACATTTTTTGACTGCTATGGGCCGACACTTTGTACGGACATTTATGTTCTTCTTATGATGCATTGTAATAACTTGGTGATCTTTTGACCTTTCCTCTATAGCGCCATCATGTGATCAAATTGTCAAAGTGTCCCATACTTTGGTTTCCATTTATAAATGAATGTTTAACTTGTGTACTGGTATAATTTTGACCAGTTCTGGAGCAAGCAGAAAGAGCCAAGATATAAAATGCATTCTTATGTTCTGAAGATGCTGGAGATAAAGGTGTTGTTCTGCCTCAGCAGTTCATTACTTTGTCCACTAGATGTCAGGATGTCTATAAAGGTAATCTGGTCTGACCTTCAGAAGCACAGTGCAAGCCTTAGTGCAAAACTATAAAGAAGACATCAACAAAAAAAAGCCATTACAAGTAAAAGTAATTGTTAATTTGGCCTCATTTTTATATGAAATACCAACAGTGACTTCTGTGGCACTGTGTGCTGCAAGAGGAAGACGTGTACTGTACAATGATTTTTGATGAATAATGAAGAGAAATATCAGACAAACATATGTAAAAAGCCACAGTATGTACAAAATAACTATAGAAATCTGTAAATACAATATGAAAAAATATAAATCAAAAACACTAAAATCATTTAGAGTTAAAATGCAGGACTTGTAAAATACTGAAACATTTTTCACTATACATGAATTATTTACAACAAAACAAATGAAGAAAATGAGGAAATAAGTGCAATGTCATCCAGCTACGAACACACAAACAAAACTGTACAAGTTAAAAACTGCATTGCTCACGTCAGACAACAATATCTGTCAACACAAGTTTGGGGTCGTTCTGTGGCATAAATTTCTATCAAACAAAGAATTGTATGTTACTTATATTTGCTCTTAAAGACATTATATATTGCCAGTTAGTAGTTTAAACATGTTTTTAAATCTATCTTTATGACCAAATTAATCAGGCCAACTGTCTTCAATTCATAGTTTAGCTGTTTGGTTACAAAAGTTTATTTTTCTGATCAACTTTTATCAACATTTAACCAAGTGTCAAGAATTATTTCTGATCCCACCCTAAATTTTAAACTCCATTTCACAAGTTCAGACCTGCTTTCTCCAACATTGGAACATTGCAAGAATATGGTTCTGTGTGCTGACCCATTGTCGGGGAACTAGGGTGCTGAGGGGGTCGTAGCACTCCCTAAAGGGCTATAGCATATGCCAAATTTGCAAAAAGACCCAAATTATTAAGAATTTGCCAGATACAGCACTTCACAAAGTCTATAAAGTTTCTCCAAACTCAACAACTTCAAGGGTTCAAGTTTGCCATCTGCGTTCTCAAGTTCTCAAATTGTTGTAAATTATTGTTAATAACGATTAGAGACATGTTATCCTGGCCATTCAAATTAGTAAACATGAATGTCATGCACCATTTATTATGAAGTCATTATATAGACTGACCCCTCAGCACCCCGAACTGTGACTGACTTTATCTTGACTGAAACTTAATATAATACACTCAACAGCAGCCTCAGTGTCTCTCTATCAGCTCCCTGTCACTTTGAGATTAAAGACATGGCATGATCAGCCTGTCTGTACTTAAAGGACTTGTTGTGCCCTCTGACCTCTATAGGAGAGAAAGAAGGCAAGTCAGTGCACATCTTTATTAAAAGCCACTTGTTTTCCCAATTCTAGAACTTTTACTTTGTGGGCTTTACATCCCTTTTTGCCCCTCGTTATATATGTTGTCTACTCTGTCTCCATCTCCCTCTTTCCCTTTTCTTCTTCCTGTAAAGCACTTTGTAACATAAGTGTTTAAAAGTGCTATTATATACAATGTAAATTATGTTTGCATGCTCGCTTTCTGTAGATTTTCCCAAAAATGTTGATTCTTGGATAGGTCAAGGGCACAGTCATCAGCGTATAGACTTCCCGAGGGTGTACAACTATAAAAGGAATAGTACTGAAGTGCAGAATGAGATCATACATGTGTGAAGATCAACGTTCATCCAAACTCAGTCACAGTTTTTATCTACAATTATCATTTTCTCTTTCAGTGTTCATTGATTGGAGGATGCCTATGTGGATCCACCTGATCGTGCTTCTCTCACTGCCCGGCCCCTGAATCAGTCAGTGAAGTCTTCCTGCTCTGAAGGAATCAGTGCTCCGACAGGTCAATCAAGGCCTGTAGCCCCACAGAGCAGGGTTACTGTAAGGTGCGTAGGGGCAGTTGTTGTGACAAACACACGAGTGGATCATCATCACAGGTCGCTGTAGCCTTCTGCCAGAGGGGCAGAGGAAGGTCACGTCAGCCGTGGTGGTTTGATTGGGCGTGCAGCAGCGGGAGTCGGTGCACTGTCCGCAGTACCGGAGCTTGTAGGCCCGAGTGCTGTAGCAGCCCTGGTGAACAAGCCGAATGGGGCCTGGTGATGTGTAGCTGGCCTTGCAACGTGCCTGCTGTCCCCACTGAAAAACAGCATGCACAAACACATAAACACAGGTGAGTTAGAGGAAGAAAAAAAACTCAGTAAGCAATGCTGTGATTTGGTGATTTGCAGGTCAAAAGATGGTTAGATGTGTGAGTCAAAGCTAGGCTGGTTCTAGTGTCGCTTCATCATTTCAGTGACAATGTTTCATTGTGGAACAGGTGATAAATACACGTTACAGTTTTCACCAGTTGTTTAAACATGTTTCCTAAAACTACAGCGCAATTACTCTAAACTTTCTCAAACATTTTGATTCGGTCCAAATTACAGGATAAAAACCTGACAACATATACGAGAAACAGTAGAAATAAAATAGGGAATCACTCACCATGGGCTTTCTTGGGGGAGGTTGAACTGTATGGCAAGGCCGCACTTTACAAAGTCGAGTTTCCATTTGCAGCTTGCAGGCTGGGTTCTGGTTAGAGACCCGTGTCGAGACCCCGGCCCCACAGCTCTGGGAACAGGCGCTCCACTGGGTGCTCTGCTCTATACACTTGGGGGCAGGCTGGACCAGTCTGTTTAGCGGATGATTCCTCGGGAGAGCTGGCCACAACCTGGTGGGTCTCATGGCTGAAGAAACCAGATAAAACAATGGCTGGATCAGGAGAAAATTCAAATGGCATTCACAGTTTGAGAGCATCTGCACTAAACTAAACCTACTACATGCTGATTGAACTCATTCACCTCAGTGAGTCACTTTCTAGGTACTTTAATGTCTCATCTGATTGTTTTTTCACTCTCAAAAATATCCAATTCAAGTCTGATCCAATGCTTTGGACTTTTGTGAATAGAAAATTCCAAAGCAAAATTTTGTTCCTCCCAAAACTAACATGTATGTGTCATAATAATCAGCTGATCTTCAGGAATGACATCAAATGTTTTGTATTCAAGAACAAAAAGTCCCATCGCTGCTCTCATCACGTTGTTCGACTCCGACAGTGTTTGGATTACCAGATGCTTTTGGAGTGGCTTCATTTCCTTAACACCCACTCTGACTCACACACATACACACTCAAACAAACACTTTCCTTTGAATGGATTAATATCCTCTGCAAGGCTTTGCATGTTTAATTGTTACACAGCCGTTGTTATGAAACTCCTAAACTTGGTGGCTGAGAAAAAAAATATGTTTTGACTTTTCCAGAGAAATGCGGGTTATATTTGGACTTTGTGAGTTTTCCTTTGGCCAGACACACCCCAGTGTAATTCAAAAAGGCTCCAGTAAAAACTTCCAGACATGACCACCAGTGACAGACCTCATATAAATAAAGAAGGGATGATGTTGCCACATGGACTGATCATCAATGAGCAACATGTGTCGCTGAGAAAATGTGGAGATGCACCTGGCACCAGCACCCTGACACTGGAAAATATGTGTAAACATCCAGCTCTGATGTCAGGGTACAAAGGGAAAGTTAGACATTTTTGGAAATACGCTCATCGGCTTTCTTGCAGCAAGTTTTATGAGAAACTTTATAGAAAGTGTGTGTCTTTCTTTTTAAATATGAAGCTTCAGCCAACATAAGTCTGGAAGTAAAGAGGAACAGCTAGCATGTCTCTATTCAAAAGGTAAAAACCACAAATTGTTGTTTTTCCTCTTGGTTTTTGTAAAAGTAAAACAGAGAAGTTATAACGTGTAAATTGTAAATGTTTTACACCACAATTAACATGTGTATGCAGTTCATTAAACGCGGGTAAATGGGCTATATACTCCTTTACCATTGCCAGAAAAATGATACTGATGTGTTACATTCGACATCACAAACACTCCGAAAAACAGGAAACAGTAGAAAGTAGCCTTGAGGCCCGTGACAATGTCAGTCCCTCTTTAAAACTCAATGAAGACTGATCGATGTCCGAGAGCTGCTTGAATGGAGACAACTGGAAAACAAATTAAGTGTGTTTCCATCACCCTGGGAGCTTGAGCCGATAAGAGTATGAGTATAGGGGGGCAGGGTAGGAGGACAGGTTGATAATGTTAGCCTATAAAGCAGTGCTAGTTGCCAGTCAATGATGTAGTGTTCTTTCTTATTTGATGACTAGATAGCTAGCTTGAAGTTGTGAACTTTTTCTATCTTGATCAGATAAGACAGCCTATTGGAGATGTTCAGTCGCATCAGTTTACATAAACGCTCAGCATCAGCAACAACAGATGCCGTATAAGGGTTTTGAAGGGTTTCCCATTTCATAGGAGGCGATTTCAACCACCATCTCTTGTAACATTGTTCTGAGGGGCAAGGGGGCACTTAAGAATAAGGGAAAGGGATAGAAATTGGAAATGAAATCGAATGTTTGATGTTTTCCTTGTTTAAGTGTTGATTTAACCCTCGGGACTCATCCATCCACCTGTTGAGTTTACCTGTGATCGCATCCTGAATGACTGTGTTCTCCAGGTTTTCACACACCCACTCCCTGCAGCATTTCCCCGGCAGCCGGACGTGTTGTGGGTTGGGACAGTCTGGAGTGGGCAGACGGGCGTTCAGAGGGCAAGTTGGCACGCAGCTCACCCCTCCACCTCTGCAGTGGCAGTAAGTGTCACAGGAGGGCTGAAACGACTGGCCCTCTTGGTAAGTGATGCCGTTGACTTCACAACCCAGATCCCCCTGACCTGTACAGAACACACAGTACAGACAGCGTCTTGACCCGTTGGATTGATGTGGGAAACTTAATCAGGAAGTGAAAGAATTAGGTTAGGTGAGGAGAGAAGGGATGGATGCAAGGGGACACAGCAGAAGAAATTAGGAGAGCAGTAAGGACACAGGAGCTGCTGTCCCTGCCGATGGTTATTTAATTTTATGGGGAAACCAGGCCTCTCTACTGAGAAACTGAGGAGTCTGTTTTTCAATCCAAGAGTGTTGTCTCTGCAATCTATCATGCTCAAAGGGCAGTCGTTAGTGCAAATGTGTCAACAGCAGTCCTGCAAATAGAAGTTGAAACGTTTTGGAGATCTGGCTGGCCGTCAGGGAAAAACAGACTGTTAATGTTTTAAGTCTGCAGCAGAGCCACTCATGCAGACTGACTGAAGCTGTATGTCCCCAAACAGACATGGGCCTGGTTGTTCGCTTGTAGGAAGAGACACTCACTGACACACTCCCCAGCGTCTCCAGGGAAGCTGGCGCTGTAGTCGCACTGCAGCCCTCTCTGGCTGTCGCAGGGAAACATCTCAGTGCAGGGCTCGCCTCGCTGCCTGGCACACACCTGGCAGCACCGGCAGCCATCCAGCACCAGAGGGACTCCTGAGGGGCACTGAGGGGCAGGACTGGGGCAGAGGCAGGGCCTGTCGCACAGCTGGCACAACACCTGCAGGAAAAAACACACACATGAGATAGAGGACGTTACAGGCAAAGACTATCACTGTTGTCATCCCACGATCTATTATCAGAATTATCCTCTAAATTAGATTCTTAAATCTTACATTTACACATGAGAGAAGAAAATATTTCTGGTATTCTTAGAAACTACATGCAAGTATCCAACACTGTCGGGCCAAACCACTGTTTTCAATTACATGTATCTGGTGGAGCCAAAAGACAGATGAGACCTGGACAAGCAAGCAGTCTTACTCGACAAGAGCAGAAAATGTGGAAGACAAAATCATGTACTTGAATATGCAGACAATCAAGTGTCATAAGAGTTTTGTCAACATGGTTTTGACTAAGTTATTTGCTTATCTTGAGGGCTGTTTGCCAACAATTTTTTATTATTTCTTCAAGCAAGTTCCAGCTTCTCAAATGTAAGAATGTGTTGCTTTTCTTTGTCTCATTTGACCATAAACTGAATATATTTGGGTTTTGGACTGTTAGGTGGACAAAACAACCTCATCTTATCACCTGGGGCTTTAAAGTAAATTCTGTATGCACTGATATTTGATAGCCCAATCAAGACACAACAGATATTAAAAAAATCAGTTAAAAAGTTAAAATTGTTAAGTTATTGACACAAAAACAAAATGGTGAGGACCAAATGCAGACACGCAGAGGTAGGCAGGCTGAGAACAAAAAGCAAGCTTTAATGAGCAATACCAAGGAAAAGAAAAAAGGATAAACCAAAAAAAAAAAAAACATGAGGAACAAATCAGGAACACAAGTTCAGGGAACAGGCACGGGAGTATATGGAGGGAAAGAGTGAGGGAACAACACAGGCACACTAAACTAACAAGGGGCTGAGGTGCAGGTGGAGAGACAGTGGGAACTTGGCAGTGCTAACGAGGCTGATTTGAGGCAGGTGTGGGGTGGGGATCCGGCTGAGGAGGAGGGAAACAGAACACAGGGGAGCAGGAAGTATAAGGAGATAACAGGACACACAATAAAACAGGAAATAGCTAATCAAAAACCCAAACCATGACAGCTACAACCCTACTTATTTCATCATATTTGCATTTCTTGAATAAAGAGCTGTCTGTGACCTTATTTCTGTCCGGTTATGATGGTTAGATTCACTCTATTCAGACTCTTTAAGTCAGGGTAGCTAAGAAGATGCTCCTCCACACATAAAAATGAGTAAAACAACTAAACTTTATCAATAAATAATCACACTGAGAAAAAAAATCTCAGGTGAGCCAAATTAAAAGAATTACAGGAAATCCGCTTCATTGTTTGAACGTCCATGCCTACGCTCTTTCACACATAAACACAGCACATAATCATCCATTCACAACAAACTACTGTAAGTAAGCAGGAGCAGGCCTCACCTGTGTAGCCACACACAGCAGCACGGCCAAAGCTATCACACAGTCACACAGCA